>NC_091068.1:90669060-92089060 GCF_000393655.2 Nicotiana sylvestris | reverse complement strand
CCATTCATCCACGAGCCCGAATATATAATTTGTTTTCAAATCTGACCCCAAAACGAGGTCTAAATCAAGAAAAATAAAAAAGCCCTATCTCTACCCAAATCCCTAATTTTCTACCTTTAATCATATGTTTTAGGCTTAGAAATTCATTAGATGTTGAGGAAAATGGAAGAAAACAAGTTGGAGATTACTTACCCAAGAGGTTTTGGTGAAAAAGTACTTCAAGGAACATCTTGGAGCTTTGGAGAAGAAGAAGTTTTGTAAAATTCTGAGAAATCCCGTTTGCATTCTGTTTTTGAAACTTAAAATAACTGGGCGATTTAAAGCTACGCGTTCGCGACAGACCTCTCACGTTCGCGATGGGTCAGGCTTTTTGGACTTCGCGTTCGCGTCAAGGGGCTCGCGATTGCGAAGCTACAGCTTCTCGAGCCCTCGTGTTTGCGTGCGAATGAACGCGTTCATGATGGACAAATTGGGTGGCCCCTCCCCTGAACCCTACGCGTTCGCGAGTGGAAAGGCGCGTTCGCGAAGGGTCTCCCTCCTGAGCTTCGTGTTCGTGTCTCAACCTCCGCGTTCGCGAAGAAGACACTGGGCACCTGGGATCTTTGCCTTATGCGTTCGCGAGTGAGACCACGCGAACGCGAAGAACAAAATCCCTGGGCACAACAACAGAAAATTTGCAACACTTCTAAAGCCAAAAACCATTCCGAAACACCTCCGAAACACTCCCGAGCCCTTGGGGCTCCTAACCAAACACAGACACTAACTCAACAACATAATACGAACTTATCTGTGCGATCAAATCACCTAAATAACCTCAAAAACAATGAATCAAACCTCAAAATCAAGAATTTTTCCAAAAACTTCATCAAGTTTCAAATTTAGGATTTCAAGTCCGAAACACGTCAAACAACGTCCGATTTTAACCAACTTTATAGGAAGGACTTAAAAGATATATAAGACTTGTACCGGGAGCCGGAACCAAAATACGGGCCCAATACCATCGTTTTCTAATCGAATTTCATTTCCAATTTTCTTAAACATTTTTCAGAAAACAATTTTTACTTAAAAATACATTTCTCGGGCTTGGGACCTCGAAATTTGATTCCAGACATATGCCCACGGCCCATATTTTCCTACAGATCCTCCAGGACCGTCAAATCATGGGTCCGGATCCGTTTGCCCAAAATGTTGACCAAAGTCAAACTTATTCATTTTAACATCAAAACTTAGCATTTTCACAAAATTTCATATTTAAGCTTTCTGATTATGCGCACGGACTGTGCACGCAAATCGAGGCGACTCTAAATGAGGTTTTCAAGGCCTTAGAAGCAAAAAATGGATAAGAAAACAGGTGATGACCCCTTTGGGTCGTCACAATCACCCTTCGTGCTTTAACACTCTTCCTCACCCAAACAATAATCACAAGAAATAAGGGCAAAGAAATAAATAAAATCACAATAAAATCCCCACAAGGGAACAATAGTACAAAATCAAATCCCGGCAAGGGAAATAATATCAAAACAATAACATCCCGGCAAGGGAGACAATTTCATGATTCTCTCTCTCCTTTCTTCTTTCACATTTACTTCACAACTCAATTCTCAACTTGAGCCAATGCTCTACCATGTTCAATTAATAATAATGCTTCCACAAGTCATATTCCTCAATAGAAATTATCATATAGAGCATGTACAATTCGAAACAGAGTCACATTAATCATAGTATAAAACTCACGGGCATGCTTGACACCAACGTATAGATACTCGTCACCATGCCTATACGTCGTACTCAACAAATAATATATAGCAAATAAGACACAACTCCTAATCCCTCAAGCTAAGGTTAGACCAAACGCATACCTCGCTTTGCAACGAATTCAATATTCCAACAAGCCTTTGCCTCGCGAATTTGTGCCCGAAATTCTCAAATCTAGTCATAAACAATTCGATTTAGTCAATAAAAATTATAGAATTAATTTCATAGGAAACTACTACATTTTTCAATAAAATCCGAAATTAACTAAAAATCTGCATGTGGGGCCCACGTCTCGAAATTCGACGAAAGTTAGAGAATATGAACCCCCATCCAACCACGAGTCTAACCATACCAAAATTACTAAATTTCGAAAACATTTCGACCCTTAAATCCTCAAATCTATATGAGAGGGTTTTCAAACCCTTCCAACTAAATTCACAGATTTAATGCCAAAACTAGTAATAGATTTGGGTAATCTAACCAAAATTAAGTTAAGAACACTTACCCCGTTGTTTTCTTTGAAAATCTCCCGAAAATTGCCTCTCCCCGAGCTCCAATTTGGTAAGCGTTAGGAGGTGATTTATCACTTAGGAGTGTGATCAGAATTGGTTTTGGAGGTCCGGTGTAGAATTAGGCTTGAATTGACGAAGTTAGTATTTTGGCGATTTCCGGTTGATAGGCGAGATTTTGATCCGAGGGCCGGAATGGAATTCTGAGAGTTTTTGTAGCTTTGTTATGTCATTTGTGATGTGTGTGCAAAATTTCAGATCATTCGGACGTGGTTCAGTTGAGTTTTTGATCGAAAGCGTATTTCGGAAGTCTTTTGAAAACTTAGGCTTGAATTCGATGTGAATTGATAGATTTGGTGTTCTTTGAGGTGTTTTGATGATCGGAGCAGGTTTGAATGAGGTTTTAGGATGTGTTGGTGCTTTTGGTTGAGGTCCCGGGGGCCTCGGGTGAGTTTCGGGTGGCCAATCGGGCTAGTGTTGGTGTTGGATCATTGTAGAAACTGTTCAGCTGTTGTAGACGAAATTGGCCTTCACGATCGCGTGGGGCGAGTCGCGATCGCGTAGAAGGATTTTGGGGTGGTGTGCGTTTGGCCTTCGCGTTCACGTTTGAGGCCTCGCGTTCGCGGAAGGTGGGAGGCTGGTGTTTCGCGTTCGCGTGAGGGTAGGTCGCGTTTGCATCATGGAGTTGGCACGTGAAGGGTCGAGGAGTTGTTGCTCTTCGCGTTCGTGTAAGTGGGACCGCGTTCGCGTAGGTTGAGGAGTCTAAAGCATCGCGTTCGCGAGCCCTTGGTCGCGATCGCGTAGAAGGAAATCTGGTCAAGTTAAATTTGTGCATCGCGAACGCGAGTGTTTGACCGCGTTCGCGAGGAAGGAATATCAGAACTGGGAAGAAAGTTATAAGACATTTTATCCGCGATTTTGAGCCATTTTTCCTCCATAGCTGAGTATTTTGAGAGCTTTTTGAAGGTGATTGAAGAGGGATTCAAGGAGAATTAATTGGAGGTAAGATTTTTGAACCTAAAACGTGATTCTATTGTGAAATTAACCTAGAAATTCATGGAATTTAAGCTATAAAAATGGAAGAACTAGGGCTTGGGATTTTGAACTTTTGAATTGGGATTTGAAGGACCATTTGAGGTCGGAATTGAGAACTTTTGGTATGTATGAACTCGTGGAGCGATAAGGAATCTAATGATCTAAAATTTCTGAGTTTCGAGAAGTGGGCCCGGGGCTCGGGTTTTGCTAATTTCGGGATTTTTGATATTTTTCGATTGTTCCGTTTGGGATTTGTTCTCTTAGCATATTGTGACATATTTGTTATGCTTTTGGTTAGATTCGATGCACGTGGAGGCAATTCGAGGGGCAAAGGCGTCGCGAGCTAGAGTTGTAGCCGGTTCGAGGTGAGTAATTATTGTAAATGATGTCCTGAGGGTTTGAAACCCCGGATTGCACATCGTAGTGCTATATTGAGGTGACACGCGCTCGATGATGAGTGTGGGGTCATTTACTATTGGGGATTGTGACTTGGTCCGTTCCGATTGATTATTTTATCGCGTATTTGACTGAAACTTGTTTGTTATCATCATGATTTGGGCTGATTGCCATATTTGGGCTTCGTGCCAACTATTTGAACCCTCTGGAGATTTTTATCACTATTTCCTCACTGTATTGATTTATCACTTGAACTCAGTGCTGTTGATATTTACTGTTCTACAAACTCAGCCACTTTTACTCATATTTGAAACTTAAATGATATTTCTAAAAGATGTTTTGGGCTGAGAACTACTATTTTACAAATGCCCGAGGGGCTTGTGATGATTTTCGGACTGAGTGAGGCCGAGGGTCATATGTGAGGATATGATGAGCGATATGAGGCCGAGGGCCTGAGATACTTTTATACGCCATGAGGTGGCTTGAGTGATGTGAGGCCGAGTGCCAAGAGATGATGCCACGAGGTGGCTTGATATAGCGCTTGGGCCGTAAGGGCCCCCTCCGGAGTCTGCACACCCACAGTGAGTGCAGGTACCCATCATGAGCTAAGAGTGAGCCCGAGGGGCTGATACTGTTTTGAGAGATTGTTACCGCACTCGAGGGGCGGATTTCTACTTATTATTCATCTGCTAAATTACCTGTTTTACTTGGTTAAAGGGATTTCATTTGACTTCTTCACTGATTTACTGCTTTAAGTGATTTTTACTACTTGATATAGAATTGCTTTGTGCCTTTACCATTTTTCTTGCTTTCAGCCATTATTTATGATTATTACTCACTGAGTCGGAGTACTCACAGTACTCCCTGCACCGTATGTGCAGATTCAAGCATCGTAGAGTCCGCTCCTGAGTGCTGATCCTCCCAGTCCAGGTAGTGTTTTCGGAGACTACGAGGTAGCTGTTGGCGTCCGCAGCCCCCGTGCCTCCCTTATCTTACTATTTTCATGTCCTTGAACTTATGTATCGGATTTCGTATCTAGTAGACTGGTATCCTGATTTATTGGTTGTTCATGACTTGTGACACCCCGATTTGGGCTGTGTCGGGATGGTTTCTACTGTTGTTATCGTTATTTCCGCAAATTATGGTTATTATATCATGTTTTAGAACTATTTATGGTATTTAACTGTTTAAATGAGGTGTTCTGTTTTGGTCTGAATGGCCTTGTCTTCACGAGAGGCGCCATCACGACCGGATTCGGGGTTAGGGTTGTGACAAGTTGGTATCAGAGCCTAGGTTACATAGGTCTCACGAGTCATGAGCTGGTTTAGTAGATTCTCGCAGATCGGTACGGAGATGTCTGTATTTATCCTCGAGAGGCTGCAGAACATTTAGGAAAAACTTCATATTCTTGTAATTCTTGTCGTGCGAACTTGTGGTCCGAGTACTAAACTTTTGTTATCCTATTCTCTCACAGATGGTGTGGAAACGAGCTACCGGACGAGGTGGACGACCACCAGTACCACCAGCTAAGACCACCAGAGGTCATGGACACGGTTGTCGACGCCCCTTTTTTCTCTAACCGTGGGGTCAGAAATCGGGTATACGACATTGGGAGGACAACTCTATTCCCTTTCGAGAATTGGGTTTAGAAATTGAAGAGTCGCCACCTAATGATTATAGTGCATTAGGACACTTTTCAGAAGAGTTTGAGATGAAGAGACCAGAGATTAGGGTAAGGGCTAGAAATTATCCCGAGGGGAAGGTGTTAGGCACCCCTCAGGATCCACAAGTGTGGTTCCCGGCCATGCTACAATTGTGACTTTACAAGTAAACAATCAAGGCTCAAATAAGGACTTGCATACAACATTGCAATTAGGTTGAAACTTATGAAAGTAAGTAGAAAGAGAGAAAGGATTTGAAAAGTTTAAACAACTCTAAAGGAAGTGAATAAATAAAAGGGGGTCCTAGGTTTGTGATTAATATGGATCATTTCAATGCAATATCCAGCAATCACTCCTCAGAAGAGGGGTCGCACGTGATATTAGCGCACCGATCATCATATCCATATTCTACCCTTCCCACCCTGTTAAGGTATTAAAGCGCGGAATAGTATCATTACTTATTGCATGCTATTACCCGTCCCAATCCTATCAATCTCGGAGGCATTGAGACTACTAATCCTGAAGGGAGGGAGTTGGGGCTTTTATGGTTTTAAAAGGATAAAATTCTAGGGCGACAAACAAAACACATAAAGTAGATATGGGAAAACACATAACAGTTGAAAGGCTCAAATAAACCTCCTCAAGTCAGAAAAGCATAGAGTTTAGCATGTCTTACATGTACTGATTAGGTCTGAATTAAACTTAAAAAAATGCATGAGGCAGACTGATTTATTACATACTTCAGATAAGAAATCCGAATCAGACCTGCCTGCTGGTTGTAATTGTCAAAGACTGATGCACTTATGGCTTTTACCCTAAAACTTGCCTAGGTGAAACCTATAGGCATGATATCTAATAATGCAAAGTATACTGATTTTAAGGAAAAGCTTTACTGATTTTAGAAAAAGGGATCTGCAGATTTTAAGACGGGTTTTAGATTTGAAACGAGGCTGATTCAATTAACTGATCCTATAGGCATGGTTTCTAAGTGTCATTGATCTTAAACAGTTGCAAGAATCCTATAGACATGATATCTAGCCGTTACTGATTTTAAACGTTTATAGAAGTGCAGAAGTCCTATAGGCCTGGTGTCTAAAATACTGATTGTTATTTAAACCTATATACACGTTTGCCTAATGATAGATGCATATGCAGAATACAGAAAGTCCTATAGGCATGGTGTCTATATAAGAATGCAGAAAATCTTATGGACATGGTATCTATGTGAGAATGCAGAGTTTCAATGATTTATAAAATGCAGAACCTTAAAACATAGTAATTCCTATGGGCATGATCTCTAGATGAGATGCAGAATTTTATAAATGATAACCACTATAGGCATGATATCTACCCCTTGCATGCATAGTTCCCCACCTTTTTCCACTAGCCGACCCCAAATGTTTATTACAAGATTATTACAAACCAGAATTGATAAAAAAATAAAATAAAAAATTACATCAGAAAACTAAAAGTCCCAACCAAGGAGAGCCTGATTCACACTTCTGTCTGAATCATGAAGTAAACCAACTCCAAAGATCAAGTTCCAAAGCCTTTCTCTTATTTGGGATGTGTCAAAGTTCCCAAGAGTCTCAAAGGGACTTCAGGCAGTGCTTACACCCCAAATATATTTCAGAATCAAGGACATAGTGCAGTGTGGAAGGGCCAGCCCTTAAATGTCCAAGTTCAAATGGAACTCAAGGTCCCAAAGCAAGGCTCATAAGAGGGGGCAGAACTTAAAATCTAAGAGTAGGTGCAAGTGCAGGGGAGGGGGAGTGATAATCTGGTGGTCATGCCAAGCAACTTGAAGTACTGGCACACCCCTGACCAACTTTTCATTTCAAGTTGAGGAGTTAGGGCTTATTGAAAGCCAGGCTCAGGCCTGGGCAGCTATTTAAGAGGCTACCAGATCATAGGCCTTAACTCAACATACATAGGGGGTAAGGGTAGGGGATTCATAACAGAAACAGTAGACAAAGGAAAAATGGGCAAAGGACATGATCAGCAATAAAACATACTGACACCCTTTACTTGGGGTTAAAATTTCGTTCATGGACAATAACTCATGTTGCCATGCCCTGAATCCCCATTTACAAACACATAGAGGGTAAAGGTATATGGATCAAGCATTCGCAAGAAAGTAAAGCAAACAGCAGCATATGAACATGTCAAACTTTGCAGGTAATAGGCATAGATGTAAAGGTTCTAAGTAAACACATTAGGATGATTGCTAGGGACTGAATCAAGACATACCAGTAAAAGAGCAAGAGCAGGATGCAAAGACAAAGTAGTAGTAGTATATTTGCCTTGACTTTCACCCAGCTAATAATAAGCAGGAGCAGAGAACAACAGTAGAGAAAAGAGCAAGAGGGAATGCAGGTTTTGAAAGTAGTAGTAGTGTGTAAGAGTATGCAATTCGAAGTCTATTATAAAAAGTATTGAATTGTCCCTTTATATAGTGTAGAGAAGCAAGTAAGAAAGGTAAGAAAATAGTTTACAATCATTCACATAGAATTTCCCTTCAGCTAAGGGATTTGATTTCAAACGGGTAGAAGGTAATTAAGGAAAGATTTAATCAGAATCTTTTCCAAAGTAGTACAAGAAAGGAAAATACATAGGAACTATTTAAGGAAAGAGTTTGATCGCAACACGGTTTGTGCAAATAAGGAAAGGCAATCAATCAACACTCAGTAGAATCAGAATTTAAGTTTTGGTATGAACCCAACCAGAAAAGGTGAAGAAAGGTTTAATCAAAGAAAATCAGTAACAATCAATCAAACCCCATTAGAGGATTTCAGAATCAATCAATTAGTAGTTGACAAAACCCCTTTTGAAGAAAAAATTTCTCATATATAAAGCACACAAACATGTCAAACAAGAAAGAATTGTCATGCTAATTAGATAGAATCTAGTATAGAAAAGTTCAGAGTTATAAACAAAGAGGCTCAAATTCAGTACCTAGACTCAAACTTAGTTTTAGAGAATCCAGGGTTCCATAAAGAACCCTAGTCCGAGCACGAGATTAAATTTGCCAAAACCCTAAATCCTAGGGTTTTCGACTCGAATCAGATGTAGAGACGAGAAGAAAAATAACTGAAACAGGCTCAGAGGTCTTTTTCAGAGACTCATGAGAAAACAAACAGGTAAAATAGCAGGTTCGAAACAAACATAGTGAAAAAGCTAATTTGAATCATAAAGAACATGTTTTAAGAAAAGCTTGGAACTTAAACAAGTTCAGAAGACAAAGAGGTAGTGTA
Organism: Nicotiana sylvestris; assembly: GCF_000393655.2. Classification (NCBI taxonomy): domain Eukaryota; kingdom Viridiplantae; phylum Streptophyta; class Magnoliopsida; order Solanales; family Solanaceae; genus Nicotiana; species Nicotiana sylvestris. Next base: position 92,080,450 of record NC_091068.1, on the reverse strand, counting down.
AACTTAAGGAAACAGTAGATGAAACATGTTTAGAAAGAACAAAGTCCAGAAGAAGGCAAATAAGAACTAAGAGCTTAGTAGAAAATACAGTAAAGGAACACAGGAGTAAATGAACACATAAGATAAACGTGTGAAAGCATGATATAGAAACCAGTAGAATAAAGAATGGAGCACAATAGAAGAACATGCAAAATAAGGCAAACATAAAGATACAGGAGAAGAACATGCTAGGTAGAAAAGAGAACATACAAACATAACATAGACAGATTCACACACAAAAAAAAAAGAGTCAGAAAACATTTTAAGATTTTTTCAGAAACCCTAAATCGAAGAGAAACAAATCTTGAAAGAAAAGATTGGGAAAAACGTTTCCAAACTCCAGTAGAACATAGATGTAGAATAGATATAAGAAAACAAACAGGGAAAGAACCTCGAATAGCTTAGGGTTTCGGAGAAACCCTAGAAATGAGAAAGGCTTGGAAGAAAGTCCGATCTAAGTCGAATGAGGTCAGAAACAGGCTCAGAAGAACAAGAGCCACCGGAGCAAGGTTGGAGATGGCCGGAATCTTCGAATCGGTGAAGGTATGAGTGAAGACCTTCGAGGTCTGGCCTCGATCCTTCGAGCATCAGGCATGCAAGAGCCGGAGGAGGTGAGTATAGGTCGTCCATGGGCCGTTGATTAATTATTTGATCAATGGCTCAGATTAATTCAGAACTGGGCCGGGTTAATTTAAGGATTGGGCTGGGGCGGATTTGGTTGGGTCTTGGGTTAATTGGGTTGGGGTTAAATTGAGGCTAAAATTGAAATCCGAATGGGCTATAATTGAAATGAAATGAGGCTAAATATTAAATAGTACCAGTCCAGTGCTTACGTCCCCTATTTTCATATGACACTTATCATTAAAATGAAAGCGACAATGGTGCTATTACTTACTAAAAACATCTCTATTGGTCTTTTAAGGTTGACATATGGGGTCCTCCAAATCTTGATTTATTGGTTAACGCAACAAAGAATTTTGTCCCTCCTGCTACCATGGTCAAATCACATATCATCCCACAAAGTGACAATGTTATGGTTCATGGAAATGGAGCTGCACTAGCTTCTTCTCTACATGCGGAGGAGCTGCAAGCTGAAAGCAAGTTCAAGGCAGTTAGTATATCAGCTATTCTCCTAACACCGCCCCATTTGGATGGATCTCATTTTAGTTCAAATGATACCTCCGTTGTATATATTTGTAACCTACATGACATCAGAGGGGAGTTTGACCCCAGAAAGGCTAAAGCTTGTGGGCTCAAAAAGGGGAGAAAGCTTGGACAACTGCAAAATGGGATCAGTGTGAAGTCAGATCTTCTGGATATCGAGATCAGTTCTACACTCATTAGAACTACATTATAGACTTCGTTTCTGCATTTCTTGTGCCTCTGAAGTTATTAAATTGCAGCAGACTTTCATTTTGCCTCATTCAGGTCCATCTAGATGATGTAATAGGCCCACCTATTCCTGGTCCCATTGTACTGATTGTTGACTGTCCAACAGAACCTCAAGCACAAGAGTTACTGTCTGCACAAGCTCTTAAAGCCTATTATTCAGATTCCCAAAGTAACTCCCCAGAGACCACCAAGGTTGTGAACTGCATCATTCATTTGAGCCCTGTTACTGTTGTCAGCAGTCCAGTTTATGAGAAATGGATGAGGAAATTTGGTTCTGCCCAACATATTATGGCAAAAACTACAAGGTCCATAACTTCTTTTCATGATTATTTTAGATTTTTCCATATCAACACTGGTTCATAGTCATTCTGTTACAGGAAGCATAAATAAACTCCAATTCTAGAATCTATTGCGAGAATAGCCACAAGACTACATTATTTGTGTCCGCAGCTTTTTCCTGCTCCTAGTCTTCTTTCTGTTCAGAATGATGATGTTGCAGCACCAATTATCAAGGTACAAGTGGAGGTTTGTTTTAAGCTCTAAAAGTTGATAGTCACTTGTGAGAACATCTTAAATATTCGATGAAAGCTGGTGATATGATACTTGTCGTTGCAGGGTTCAATCTCGAAGGTTTGTGGCATATCTGCTGAAAATATCTTAAAGGTATTGTTGACTCCAAGATTAATTTTTTCTGGGAAAGGTAACAGTATTAGAAATCATCAGCACTATGGATGTTCTGGAAATTATATTCACTTTTCAAAAGGAGCAAAAGTATACCCTTGCATGGCCATTCTTGTTATGAATTTTTCTTATCTAACCTGTTGAACAGTTCACCTTACGTCCCCCTAGACGTCTGGGATTGGACAGATCAAGTGTTCAAAATCAAATGACCTCCTCAGTGTTCATTAAAGAGTTACTTTCAGAGATTCCTGAGATTGCTGATGCTGCAAAGAACATAAGCACATTTTGGCACAAACCTAAAGAAGATGAGGTGGAACTATTCACCAGGCAGGACAGTGAAGTCATGACTGGAGATCCATCGTTGGCTGGACATGCTGCCCCTAGGTGTCTGGAAAATGTCCAGAGAGATGATCTGGAGATTGTTTTTCTGGGCACCGGTTCTTCTATACCTTCAAAATATCGAAATGTTAGTTCCATCTATTTTAATCTTTTCTTTAAAGGGGGCTTACTCCTTGATTGTGGAGAAGGAATCCTGGCACAACTAAAGAGAAGGTAATAGCATTGGACTCTTAGGATTTATTCTATATTGTTCAGAACCTCTTTTATCATTTTTCTATTTTATTTTTCACTCCAGGCCTTCTTTCAACCGCATGAATTAATTTGTTTAATAACATTGAACAGATATGGCATCAATGGTGCAGACAGTGCAGTTAGAATTCTTAAATGCATTTGGATTTCTCATATCCATGCTGATCACCACGCAAGTTTGGCACGAATACTTGCTTTGAGACGCGATTTGTTGAAGGGAGTACCCCATAAACCCATGCTGGTTATTGAACCCGAGCAGGTTGGGGAGTTTCTCAAGGATTATAAAAAACTAGAAGACCTAGACATGTTGTTCCTCGATTGTAGGAGCACTACAGTGGCTAAGTGGGATGATATGGAAGCTGATGCTATGTTTGACAAGGATCATCAAATGAGTTCTGAGGGCATGAATGATGAAAGTAGAGATCATATTGTGTTAACTTCTCTTTCCGAAGACAGTTCTCTGCTGTGCTGTTCGAAAAGAATGAAGCCAAGCACTCCAGTTGATGACATAAAATTGCTTAAGCGTTTCAAGAATGTTCTCAGTGAAGAAGGCTAGTGAGATTCATCAGCTTCCCTGTTGTACACTATCCTGAGGCATTTGGTATCATCTTAGAATCAGCAAAAAGAATGAATTGCGGAAAAGTAGTACCAGGTTGGAAGGTTGTGTACTCTGGTGACACAAGGCCATGCTCAGAAGTTATAGAAGCATCTCTTGGAGCAAAAATTCTTATACATGAGGTCAGTGCAAACTTGTGTAGATTTTTTCTATTCATCGGGCAGGTCACGTTAGGTATCAGTTATTGTATTGGAAAAAAATTGAATCTAAATATTGAAGATGACATGTCATGACACATGGACTGGTCAAAAGGTTAAAACGCAATAAATAGCCAAGAGGCATGGGAGACAACAGATATGAGGAGAAGAAAACAACATAGGTGTGGACCGTTACTCAAATAGGTACGAGTCTCATCCTATTCGAGTCATTTAAAGACCGAAGATTGGAAGAAGTTGAAGATACGAATCTGATGACGTAAAAGAGTCTAAATACAGTATTAAATATCAAATACGTTAGAGAATTTGAATTAAATAGAAATGATTATGTAACATTTCTTTTAATGTCATTTATTGCTCATAATTGCCTCATTAAGACAAAGGCATTACATCTTCTCCTAGAATCAACTATAAAAGGAGAAGGACTCAACATCTGTAAGGACAAGAAATATTATTGAGATTACACTGAAATACAAAATTACTTATTACTTTGTTATTCTCAAAAGTCTTTTATTATTTTCGTCTCCAGATTATCAGTAACCAGAATTTCTTTATATTTCTAAGCTTTGACCAAAGACTCAAATTTTTGGTTAAACAAATTGGTTCCGTTACCGGGAATCTGATAATCTTCTCTTTTAAGCTACATTCCAGCCGTTGTTATCATCATGTCAAACAACAATAATAGTGAAAACACCTTGGGAAACCATGAAAATCAAATCTATCAAAATCAAGGAGATTTACAGAACATTAACGTGGTTCCCTCCCCTCAAAATTCACCACTTCAATCTCGTGAAGGTACTCCTGCTCCTGAATCTCGTGTTGATCAACAAGAGCAATCTGAACATTTTGAAGGGATAGATGAAGCTTTACAAAAAGTAATTGATGCACGGTTTAACAAAGCTCTTCAGGCTCTAGTTAGTCGATTACCTGTTGCACCACCCACACCTACACCTAATAATAATATATTGGAGAATCCTCGTTCTGGCCTTGTTAATTCTGGAAATGGAGGAACCCCCAGTGAACCACAGGAAGGAGAACCAGGTAATTCAAATAATTCTCATTTGCAAAATTTAGTATTAACTTTGCAGAAATAGCTTAAGGAACTAGCCAGTTTTCCCTTTTTATTTTATATAAAATAATTAAAACAATTTTAAAAGCAAATTAAAAGTACTGACCCAATTAATAATATAAATATCAATTTAAAAATATTGGAACCAATTTTACAATTATAAAATGCTATTAATCTTAAAGTAGGCTATAATTGCAATTATATGCAATTTAGCTTCTAAAATACCAAATAAATTTGTGAAAATATACAAAAATTATATTAACTATATTTTGGTATAAATATGGGAATAAAATAAATTATTCACCAAAACTGATGATTTTGGGAATAATTATGGATTTTGCACTGCTAAAATAGACAATAAATTGATTTCAAAAATCTTAAAAATTAGGAAAAAATACCAAAACTCTTGGGGCATGCTTATATGTGCATGTAAATGCTATTTTGAAAGTATTTTGTATAAAAATACATAGGAAAATATTGGGTATCAACAGATGCCCCTCTTTACCCGGGAAGGATGAAAGAGTTGTCGGGTAAAGATAAGATGGCCAATTTTGACCGAAAGTGGCGATTTAAAAGGAGTTTTAACCGAGCTCTGGTTCCTGCGCTGCATACATATCCCTGGTCTCACAGGAATCAGGCCATATGTATTTCAGATCAATTGGCGGAATATGCCGATGGAGATTTTCGAAAGGAACGGACGCGATGTTTATGTTGCGAAAGGTGGTTGAAATCAAATAGACTGCGGGAACCGGAGCGGGATCGCTCCTGCTGAGACGGTTGTTGATAGTCGGTGTACCTGCAGGTGATCAATACAAACATATATCCTGCATAAACTTAAACGTGATGCAAGTTCCCATTGGACCATGAATAATGTCTTCGGACGGGTAGGATGATGTCCTCGGACCATGATGTTCTGGGCCATGAAGCGTATGATAAAGGATTCGCAGGCTATGAAATGACGTTCTCGGGCTATGAGAATGATGACTCTGAACTATGATGCCTTTGAATAATGATATGCAAAAGATAAAATGGGGTCCTCAGGCCATGGAATGGCATTCTCGGGCTATGCAAATGATGTCTCCGAACAATGATGCCTTTGGACAATTTGGCGATCTTTCAGCCCATGAAATGTAGAAGGTGGCGATCTTTCAGCCCATGAAATGTAGGATTCGACGATATTTCAGCCGATGCAAGACGTAAATAAAAGGTGGCGATATTTCAGCCATGCGAGAAAGATAAGATGGCGATCTTTTAGCCGATGCAGGATGGAGACAGAGCTTAGTTTCGGAAGGAAGAAAGGTAGCCTTATGCAAAATGCAGAAAAATGCAGGATGGAGATAATACTTAGTCTCGGAAGGCAGAAAGGTAGCCTTATGCAAAATGCAAATGGAGACAGAGCTTAGTCTCGAAAGGCAGAAAGGTAGCCTTATGCGATGCAGATGGAGGTAGAGCTTAACCTCGGAAGGCAGAAAGGTAGGCTTATGCAATGCAGAGAAATGCAGATGGAGGTAGAGCTTAACCTCAGAAGGCAGAAAGGTAGCCTTATGCAAAATGCAGATGAAGACAAAGCTTAGTGATGCAGATGGAGGTAGAGCTTAACCTCGAAAGGCAGAAAAGTAGCCTTATGTAATGCAAAAATGCAGATGAAGACGGTGCTTAGTCTCGAAAGGCAGATAAGTAGCCTTATACAGATGATAATGGAGGTAGAGCTTAACCTCGGAAGGCAGAAAAGTAGCCTTATGCAATGCAAAAATGCAGATGGAGACAGTGCTTAGTCTCGGAAGGCAGAAAGGTAGCCTTATGCAGTGCAAGAATGTAAAAGGATGATTAGTAGTAAGATCTCTTAGCTGATAGCCGATTACGACAATATAACTGCTGGGGAGATTATATACGGATAGCAATTGCGGACAAGTGATGATTCTGAGAAGTTGTATTCTTGAGAGTGCATAAATATACCTAATGATATTGCGAATTGAGTACCTGCATCCAAAGAAAAATCGTGAGTTCTGTAAGGGGAAAGGTTAGTTCGTCTTCCCTAGGCTCTTGACGTTGTGTGTTATTGGGGTAGCGTGGCTAAACAATAGCAATTCGGATAATAGTTATGCATGCTCTAGTAAATATATAATCAAAAATAGTTTTCTTTAGATGAACCAACGACTGCGACGTGGTTCAAGACATTGCAACCTCTTTTTCTCCGGAATTTTGAGGGTCCTCCTCAAAATTCTGCCCCAGTTTGCAGAGCGAACATTTCTGACGGTTGTGCTGAATGACTAAAAAACATCTTTGGAATTTTGAGGGTCCTCCTCAAAATTTTGCCCCAGTTTACTGGGCTGGCGCTTCTGGCGATGCATGAACTAAAATTAACTTCGGACTTTTGAGGGTCCTCCTCAAACCCCAGTTCCAATAGCGGGGAAAAATGGTATTTTTATTAAATTATGATCGAACCCATAGGGCTGCCTACGTATCCCCTCTTAAACGGGAATCAGGTCAGGCGTAGTTCAAATTACATCATTAAGGGAATCATAAGTGGTTACACATAATATCGTTTCACTGCATCTGAATTGATTGGCTTCGGCCAGACTTCTCCATCCATCTCTGCAAGAATAAGGGCTCCTCCAGTTAGAACCCGGTGAACCATGTACGGACCCTGCCAATTGGGAGAGAACTTCCCCTTGGCTTCATCTTGATGTGGGAATATTTTCTTCAACACCAGCTGCCCCGGTGTAAACTTCCTTGGCTTAACTCTTTTGTTGAAGGCTCTGGAACCATGTGCGATTTTATTTGATCAATGGCTCAGATTAATTCAAAACTGGGCCGGGTTAATTTAAGGATTGGGCTGGGGCGGATTTGGTTGGGTCTTGGGTTAATTAGGTTGGGGTTAAATTGAGGCTAAAATTGAAATCCGAATGGGCTATAATTGCAATGAAATGAGGCTAAATGTTAAATAGCCAGTTTTCCCTTTTTATTTTATATAAAATAGTTAAAACGATTTTAAAAGCAAATTAAAAGTACTGACCCAATTAATAATATATAAATATCAATTTAAAAATATTGGAACCAATTTTACAATTATAAAATGCTATTAATCTTAAAGTAGGCTATAATTGCAATTATATGCAATTTAGCTTCTAAAATACCAAATAAATTTGTGAAAATATACAAAAATTATATTAACTATATTTTGGTATAAATATGGGAATAAAATAAATTATTCACCAAAACTGATGATTTTGGGAATAATTATAGATTTTGCACTTAGGGCATGCTTATATGTGCATGTACATGCTATTTTGAAAGTATTTTGTAAAAAAATACATAGGAAAAAATTGGGTATCAACAGCGGTCGTGGTTGTGGCAGAGGCAGAGCAGCGAGGGCAACACCTGTAGATCCACCAGCTGCCCTACCTCTGGATCAGGCTCCAGCTATGGATGTTCCAGCAGCACCAGTTCAAGCACCAGCTGTGCCCATCGTGATTCCGGGTCTTCAGGAGGCCTTGGCACAGATCTTATCAGTTTATGCTGGCCTGGCTCAGGCAGTTTCAGCCACTATAGCAGCATCTACTTCACAGGCCGGGGGAGGCAATCAGACCCCCGCTACTCGTACACCTGAGTAGGTAGTGCAGGGACTACAGACACCGGGGGCACCTCTAGCCTAGCCGGTTGCACCAGCTCAGGAGTTCATTGTACTAGTTATGCCAGAGGATGACCAGCGTCGTCTCGAGAGGTTTGGTAGGCTCCAGCCTCCGTCATTCAGTGGTGCTAAGGGCGAGGATGCCCAGGGTTTTCTTGACAAGTGTTAGCGGATGCTCCGTACAACAGGGATTCTTGAGACTAGTGGTATGGAATTTACCACCTTTCAGTTTACTGGGTTTGCCTTTACTTGGTGGGTGGCGTATAAGAGGCGTATGCCGGTTGGTGCAGCGCCCCTTACTTGGTAGGAGTTCTCCACTCTCTTCTTGGAGAAGTATGTACCGCAGTCCCGCAGAGAGGAACTGCGTAGACAGTTTGAGTGGCTGAAGCAAGGGGATATGACTATGTCACAGTATGAGGCGAGGTATTCTGAGTTGGCTCGTCATGCCGTCTGGATGTATCCGACAGATCGTGAGAGGATCAGGAGATTCGTTGATGGCCTTAACTACCATCTCCGTATTCTTATGACCAGAGAGAGAGTATTGGGTGCTACGTTCGAGGAGGTGGTTGATATTGCTCGCGAGATTGAGACGGTTCGTTGTCAGGATCGAGAAGAGAGAGAGGCCAAGAGGCCTCGAGGATCTGGCATTTATTGTGGTGCTCCTTCGAGGGGCCAGTTCTAGCATGGTAGAGGTCGTTCTTTCAGGCCTGCTCAGTTAGCCCGTCCAGAGTATCGTGGGGCATCTTCAGGTCGTGGTTGTCATGGGTCTCAGAAGGGCCAGACTTCACTCTGCGCCCTCCCAGATCAGAGTTCATCTCGTGCCCCATCAACTCAGGGTTCTTCTATGCCGAGTGCATCAGCTAGTCACTCTGATGTGAGGGGTTCCCTTCAGTCCCCTTCTCCAGCACCTGGGAGTTGTTTTGAGTGTGGAGAGTTTGGGCATGTGTGGAGGCAGTGTCCTCGTTGTGTTGCTAGTTCGTCCCAGCAGAGGGGTCAGCCCTCGACTACTGCTCTAGTTACTTCACCACCTGCCCAACCAGCTAGGGGTGGAGGTCAGGTAGCCAGGGGTCGCACCAGAGGGGGAGGTCAATCAGGAGGCGGTCATGCCCGTTTCTATGCACTTCCAGGCAGGCCAGATGCCATAGCTTCAGATGCCGTCATTACAGGTATTGTTTCAGTCTGCTACAAAGATGCCTCTGTATTATTTGATCCCTGTTCCACCTTTTCCTATGTGTCATCATACTTTGCCCGTTAATTTGGGTATGCCCCATAAGTTTCTTGCTTTACCTATTCATGTATCTACCCCAGTGGGCGATACTGTTGTTGTAGACCGTGTGTACCGATCATGTGTGGTGACTATTGGGGGTCGGGAGAACCGAGTAGATCTATTGCTATTGAGCATGGTGGATTTTAATGTTATTTTGGGCATGGATTGGCTATCTCCGTGTCGTGCTATTCTAGACTGTCATGCTAAGACAGTCACTTTGTCTATGTCGGGTGTACCGCGGACCGAGTGGCGTGGTGTGACTGATTATGTTCCTAGTATAGTGATATCTTTCTTGAAGGCCCAACGTATGGTTGGGAAGGGTTGCCTTTCAGATCTAGCGTTTGTGAGGGATATTGTAGTTGAGACTCCTAGTATTGATTCTGTTCCAGTTGTGAGGGATTTTTCTGATGTTTTTCCTGCAGACCTGTCGGGCATGCCACCGGACAGGGATATTGATTTTGGTATTGACCTGGTGCCGGGCACTCAGCCCATTTCTATTCTGCCGTATCGTATGGCACTAGCGGAGTTAAAAGAATTGAAGGAGCAGCTTCAGGAACTCCTAGATAAGGGGTTCATTCGGCCTAATGTGTCACCTTGGGGTGCGCCAGTCCTGTTTGTGAAAAAGAAAGATGGCACCATGAGAATGTGCATTGATTATAGGCAATTGAACAAGGTAACAATTAAGAACAATTATCCCTTGCCTCGCATTGATGATTTATTTGACCAACTTCAGGGAGCGAGAGTGTTCTACAAGATTGATCTCCGTTCGGGCTATCACCAGTTGAAGATCAAGGATCCAGATATTCTTAAGACTGCTTTCAGGACCAGATATGGTCATTATGAATTTCTTGTTATGTCCTTCGGGCTGACCAATACCCTAGTAGCGTTCATGCATTTGATGAACAATGTATTTCGGCCTTATCTGGATTCGTTCGTTGTTGTATTCATTGATGATATTCTGGTGTACTCGCGTAGTCAGGAGGAGCACGCGGAGCATTTGAGAGTTGTGTTGTAGAGATTGAGGGAGGAGAAGCTTTATGCAAAATTCTCCAAGTGTGAGTTTTGGCTCAGTTCAGTGGCTTTCTTGGGGCACGTGGTGTCTAGTGAGAGTATTCAGGTTGATCTAAAGAAGATTGAGGCAGTTCAGAGTTGGCCCAGACCGTCCTCAGCCACAGAGATTCGTAGATTTCTTGGGTTGGCAGGCTATTATCGTCGGTTTGTTCAGGGATTCTCATCGATCGCATCGCCCTTGACCAAGTTGACTCAGAAGGATGCTCCATTTGTGTGGTTGGACGAGTGTGAGAAGAGCTTTTAGAAGCTCAAGACAGCTTTGACCACAACTCTAGTATTGGTTTTGCCATCAGCTTTAGGTTCATATACCGTATATTGTGATGCTTCGAGAGTTGGGATTGGTTGTGTATTGATGTAGGAGGGTAGAGTTATTGCTTATGCTTCTCGTCAGTTGAAGCCCCATGAGAAGAACTAGCCCTTTCATGATTTGGAGTTGGCTGCTATAGTTCATGCATTGAAGATTTGGAGGCACTACTTGTATGGCGTATCTTGTGAGGTATTCACTAATCATCGTAGTCTTCAGCATTTGTTCAAGCAAAAGGATCTTAATTTGAGGTAGCGAAGATGGTTAGAGTTGCTTAAGGATTATGATATCACCATATTGTACCATCCGGGAAAGGCCAATGTAGTGGTCGATGCGTTGAGCCGAAAAGCAGTGAGTATGGGGAGTTTGGCATATATTCTAGTTGGTGAGAGACCCTTGCAGTTGATGTTCAGGCCTTGGCCAACCGGTTTGTGAGATTAGATATTTCGGAGCCTAGTCGGGTGTTGGCTTGCGTGGTTTCTCGGTCTTTCTTATTTGATCGCATCAGAGAGCGCCAGTATGATGACCCACATTTACTTGTCCTTAAGGACAGAGTTCAGCATGATGATGCCAGAGATGTGACCATCGGTGATGATGGAGTGTTGAGGATGCAGGGCCGGATTTGTGTGCCCAATGTGGATGGGATGAGAGAGTTGATTCTGGAGGAGGCCCATAGCTCACGGTATTCTATTCATCCGGGTGCCGCGAAGATGTACCAGGATTTGAGGCAGCACTATTGGTGGAGAAGAATGAAGAAAGATATTATGGGATTTGTAGCTCGGTGTCTCAATTGTCAGCAGATGAAATATGAGCATCAGAAACCGGGTGTCTTACTTCAGCAGATGGTTATTCCTGAGTGGAAGTGGGAGAGGATCACTATGGAGTTTGTTGTTGGACTTCAACGGGCTTTGAAGAAGTTTGATGCTATTTAGGTGATTATGGCTTGGCTGACCAAGTCCGCACACTTCATTCCTATCTGTACTACTTATTCTTCAGAGCGGTTGGCAGAGATATATATATTCGGGAGATTGTTCGATTGCATGGTGTCCCAGTTTCCATCATTTTAGATCGGGGCACTCAGTTTACTTCCCAATTTTGGAAGTCTGTTCAGCGAGATTTGGGTACTCAGGTGGAGTTGAGCACAACTTTTCATCCTCAGACGGACGGGCAGTCCGAGCATACTATTCAGATATTGGAGGACATGGTGCGTGCTTGTGTTATGGATTTCAAAGGTTCATGGGATAGATTTCTACCACTTGCAGAGTTTGCCTACAACAACAGCTACCAATCGAGTATTCAGATGGCTCCGTATGAGGCTTTGTATGGGAGGTAGTGTAGATCTCCAATTGGTTGGTTCGAGCCTAGCGAGGCTAGACTATTGGGAACAGATTTGGTTCAAGATGCCTTAGAGAAGGTGAAGGTGATTCAGGAGAGGCTTCGTACAGCACAGTCACGTCAGAAGAGTTATGCGGACCGGAAGGTTCGAGATGTATCCTACATGGTTGGTGAGAAGTTCTTGCTGAAGGTTTCGCCCATGAAGGGTGTTATGAGATTTGGGAAGAAAGGGAAGTTGAGTCCGCGGTTCATTGGGCCTTTTGAGGTGCTTCGGAGGATCGGGGAGGTGGCTTATGAGCTTGCTTTGCCACCCAGCTTGTCTAGAATGCATCTGGTATTTCATCTTTCTATGCTCCGGAAGTATATTGGGGACTCTTCTCATGTTTTGGACTTCAGCATGGTTTAGTTGGATGATGATTTGACCTTTGATGTGGAGCCAGTAACTATTTTGGGACGTCAGGTTCGAAAGTTGAGGTCAAAGGATATAGCTTTAGTGAAGGTGCAGTGGAGAGGTCGGCCTGTGGAGGAGGCTACCTGGGAGATTGAGCGGGAGATGCAGAGCAGATATCCTCACCTATTTGTGGCTTCAGGTATGTTTCTTGACTCGTTCGAGGACGAACGTTTGTTTAAGTTGGAGAGGATGTGATGACCTGGCCAGTCGTCTGATGAATTATCTCTCCGTTTCCCCCATTTCTTCTTCATTATGCTTCATTATCTGTGTTTTATGTGAGCGAGTTGGGTAGTTTGCATTCGGAGTGGATTTGGTAAGAAATGAGATACTTAGTCTCTTTTAAGAAGGTTTAAGTTGGAAAAGTCAACATGGTCTTGACTTATGTGTTAGAGGGCTCGGATGTGAGTTCTGATGGTTCGGTTAGCTTTAGGATGTGATTTATGACTTAGGAGTGTGATCGGAATTGATTTTGGAGGTCCGATGTAGAATTAGGCTTGAATTGGCAAAGTTAGTATTTTGGCGATTTCCGGTTGATAGACGAGATTTTGATCCGAGGGTCGGAATGGAATTCCGAGAGTTTTTTAGCTTCGTTATGTCATTTGTGATGTTTGTGCAAAATTTCAGGTCATTCGGACGTGGTTCGGTTGGGTTTTTGATCGAAAGCGTATTTCGCAAGTTTTTAGAAAACTTAGGCTTGAATTCGATGTGAATTGATGGATTTGGTGTTGTTTGAGGTGTTTTGATGATTGGAGCAAGTTTGAATGAGCTTTTAGGATGTGTTGGTGCTTTTGGTTGAGGTCCCGGGGGCCTCGGGTGAGTTTCGGGTGGCCAATCAGGCTAGTTTTGGTGTTGGATCATTGCAGAAATTGTTCAGCTGTTGCAGACGAAATTGGCCTTCGCGATCGCGTGGGGCGAGTCGCGATCGTGTAGAAGGATTTTGGGGTGGTCTGCATTTGGCCTTTGCGTTCACGTTTGAGGCCTCGCGTTCGCGGAAGGTGGGAGGCTGGTGCTTCGCGTTCGCGTGAGAGTAGCTCGCATTCGCATCGTGGAGTTGGCGCGTGAAGGGTCGAGGAGCTGTTGCTCTTCGCGTTCGCGTAAGTGGGACCGCGTTTGCGTAGGTTGAGGAGTCTAAAGCATTGCGTTCGCGATCCCTTGGTTGCGATCGCGTAAAAGGAAATATGGTCAAGTTAAATTTGTGCATCGCGAACGCGAGTGTTTGACCGCGTTCGAGAAGAAGGAATATCAGAACTGGGCAGAAAGTTATAAGACATTTTATCCGCGATTTTGAGCCATTTTTCCTCCATAGCTGAGTATTTTGAGAGCTTTTTGAAGGTGATTGAAGAGGGATTCAAGGAGAATTGATTGGAGGTAAGATTTTTGAACCTAAAACGTGATTCTATTGTGAAATTAACCTAGAAATTCATGGAATTTAAGCTTAAAAAATGGAAGAACTAGGGCTTGGAATTTTGAACTTTTGAATTGGGATTTGAAGGACCATTTGAGGTTGGAATTGAGAACTTTTGGTATGTATGAACTCGTGGAGCGATAAGGAATCTAATGATCTGAAATTTATGACTTTCGAGAAGTGGGCCCGGGGCTCGGGTTTTGCTAATTTCGGGATTTTTGATATTTTTCAATTGTTTTCGCTTGGGCTTTGTTCCCTTAGCATATTGTGACGTATTCGTTATGATTTTGGTTAGATTTGACGCACGTGGAGGCCAATTCGAGGGGCAAAGGCGTCGCAAGCTAGAGTTATAGTCGGTTCGAGGTGAGTAATGATTAAATGATGTCCTGAGGGTTTGAAACCCCGGATTGCACATCGTAGTGCTATAATGAGGTGAGACACGTGCTTGATGATGAGCGTGGGGTCGTTTACTATTGGGGATTGTGACTTGGTCTGTCCCGATTGATGATTTTACCGCGTATTTGACTGAAACTTGTTTGTTATCATCATGATTTGGGCTGATTGCCATATTTGGGCTTCGTGCCAACTATTTGAACCCTCTGTGAATTTTTATCACTATTTCCTCACTGTATTGATTTATCACTTGAACTCAGTCCAGTTGATATTTACTGTTCTACAAACTCAGCCACTTTTACTCATATTTGAAACTTAAATGATATTTCTAAAAGATGTTTTGGGCTGAGAACTACTATTTTACTAATGCCCGAGGGGCTTGTGATGATTTTCGGACTGAGTGAGGCCGAGGGCCATATGTGAGGATATGTTGAGCGATATGAGGCCGAGGGCCTGAGATACTTTTATACGCCACGAGGTGGCTTGAGTGATGTGAGGCCGAGTGATGTGAGGTCGAGTGCCAAGAGATGATGCCACAAGGTGGCTTGATATAGCGCGTGGGCCGTAAGGGGCCCCTCCGGAGTCTGCACACCCACAGTGAGTGTGGGTACCCATCATGAGCTGAGAGTGAGCCCGAGGGGCTGATACTGTTCTGAGCGATTGTTACCGCTCCCGAAGGGCGGATTTCTACTTGTTATTCATCTGCTAAATTACCTGTTTTACTTGGTTAAAGGGATTTCATTTGACTTCTTCACTGATTTACTACTTTAAGTGATTTTTACTGCTTAATATAGAATTGCTTTGTGCCTTTACGAGTTTTCTTGCTTTCAGCTGTTATTTATGATTATTACTCACTGAGTCAGAGTACTCACATTACTCTCTGCACCGTGTGTGCAGATTCAGGCATCGCAGAGTCCGCTCTTGAGTGTTGATCCTCCCAGTCCATGTAGTGTTTTTGGAGACTACGAGGTAGTTGTTGTCGTCCGCAGCCCCCGTGCCTCCCTTATCTTACTATTTTCATGTCCTTGAACTTATGTATCGGATTTCATATCTAGTAGACTGGTATCCTGATTTATTAGTTGCTCATGACTTGTGACACCCCGGTTTGGGTTGTATCGGGATGGTTTCTACTATAGTTATCGTTAATTTTGCAAATTATGGTTATTATATCATGTTTTAGAACTATTTATGGTATCTAACTATTTAAATAAGGTGTTCTGTTTTGGTCTGGCTGGCCTTGTCTTCACGAGAGGCGCCATCACGATCGGGTTCGGGGTTAGGGTAGTGACAGTTCATGGGTACTGTACACGGCTACTGTACACGGATACTGTTCATGTGTACTGTACACAGGTACTGTACATGGATACTATTCACGCAGGTGCGGTCACTGTTCACACATGCGAAAAATGCAGAAACTGCCTAGAAAATTTCAGCAGCCTTTTTATATCTGTTAACCTTTCGAAATCCACACGAAGCCCTCGGGACCTCGACAAAATGCATCAACCAGTCCTAAAACATCATACGAACTTAGTCAAAATCTCAAATCACATCAAATAACGCTAAAACCGCGAATCACACCCCAATTCAAGCCTAATGAAACTAGGAACATCCAAATTCTATATTCGATGCAAAAACCTATCAAATCAAATCCGATTGACTTCAAATTTTGCAGCCATGTCATAAATGACATAACGAAGCTATGAAAATTTTCAGAACTGTATTTCGACCCCGATATCAAAAAGTCAAATCTCCGGTCAAAATTAAGAAATCTTTAGCCTTAAATTTTTAGATTTCGTTAAATGGCGATAACTTGATCTAGGGACCTTCAAATTCGATTTCGGGCATATGACCAAGTCCCAAATCATGATACGAAACTACCGGAATGGTCAAAACTTTTATCCGTGTTTGTTTGCTCAAAATGTTGGCCGACGTCAACTCAGTTGAGTTTTAAAGCTCTAGTTCACAATTTAATTCATTTTTCAAATAAAAACCTTCCGGAAAATTATACGGACTGCGCACGCAAGTTGAGAAATTATTGATACCGCTTTTCAAGGTCTTAAAATACCGAGATGATTATTTAATTTAAAGATAACATTTTGGGTCATCACAATTTATGACTGGTTTTTCAGCAGTTTTGTAGCTGGGTTTGGCTGGATTATTGGACTTATTTTTGCAAGTGTTTTGCTGGTTTTGAGTGGCTATTTTTCAACTAAGGTTGGGGTAATTTTGGAGCAAGGATTTTACTAGTTCTCCCCTAGATTTTTTTTGAGTTGTTGTTACGAGGGAGCAAAGCCGATCAAAGAGAGCCAATTTTCAGCTACTCATTCCTATGCGTTTTCCCCTCCCTTTCTTGTGCAGATACCCTCTTTTTGTTGTGTGTGTGTGTGTGTGTTATATGTAGAGAGAATTATGAAGGAGTGGGTGGAGGAAATATTTTTGGGGAGAGTGGAGAACATGAGTGGGGAAAGTGGGGAGAGTGGGTAGTGAGTGGAGAAAGTGGAGAAAGTGGGGGAAGTGGGTAGTGAGTGGAGAAAGTGGGTAGTGAGTGGAAAAAGTGGGGAAAGTGAGAAGTGAGTGGAAAAAGTAGGAATATATGATAAAAAATTATAGCGAGTACCCAATAGAATAACCGAGATGCACAGTGCATAGGCTAGCCCGAACACTACCATCTTGAATAAAATAGTTATAGATATTAGATACCTCTGTTTAGAATTTTATGAAAAGCCTTTTCCTTGTTATCATCTGTACTGTTTCACATACAAAGTATTTATGAGAATGAATAATGTCCAACAGGGTGGTCTAATGTTTGAGATATTAGAAATAACAATCTGAAGATTCAAAATTGAATTCTAATAACAACACTTGATAAGAGCATATTTATCCAAGCCTTGGCCTGGTGCACTTGTTTGTGACTGTAGAGGGCTGCTCTGTGAGTTAGTCAAGACACGCTCATGTTAGTTCAAACACCACTTTTATAAATGAAAAAAATTATAACAGAATAAAATTGATTGCAGTGCCACGAAATATTTCCTAACACATAATTAGCGGTGGCAATTTGAGCCCAAACCCATCCAACATGTTCAATCCGTCCATAGATTAATGGGTTGGACTACAAACATTTTAGCTCATGTTTCTATTTGGGTTGAGCTCAAGTTAACCCATTATTTTTTAGGGAAATTTTTGTTCCTATACCATGTAAGAAACTATATTACCAAATACGTTCATAGTTTGCATATTACCCGCCATGCTAATAGTATTTCTACAAAATATAGACAATTCATTAAATAAGGAATCATTGTAGTTGTAGCTTCCTTATTTAGGCGCGCTAATATTGAGAAATTAAATATTTTTCCAGATATTTTACAACGTAAATCACGCATTAATAATTATCGGTTGTTTCGAATAAAATTTTAGCGACTCTATTTTTGCGATACATTGTGTTCAACATTTTTTCTGGTCTCACAAATCAAAACGACTAAATCTTCTACAATTCTTCTACAACAAATGCAATTATATCCAAAATCCCAATTATGCTACAACTAAATGGGAATTGGGATAGCTATGGGAGATTTGGAGAATTTCAAGTCGATGGCATTGTAGTCGATGAGGATGCGAGTTATAGTCTATTGATTTCTACAATAGCACAACAATTAATGATCGATACATCCGAAAATATTATAAAAATCAAATACATTGTCAACGAGCATTGTCTTCCAATGGAAATTAGGAATGATATGGGTGTTCGTGTATACATGGAGACGAAAAAGGAAAACAAAAACTTAGCATCATATCCGCTATGTATAACTGTTCGCGATTTCAATATGGAATTGAGTATCACCAATGAGAACACAGTTGCAGGTTTGTGCTATTACATTTTGTATCAAATTCTGGTTGTATATCAATGTCCTACACTTTATCTACATTTTATCTACAAATAACCTACATGTCAGAGTAAATATATCTATCAGTATGGATTTTCACAATATCTACAAAATTTCTACATTTATTCTACAATAAAACTACATATCATTTGAAAAATTAATATGAAATACATAATTTTAATGTTTCTACAAATTATCTACAAAATTTCTACAAACTGTTCATAACAGTATTTATCTTTATTTTCATGCAGTCTGGAACACTAAAGTTACTTGATATGCCAACATCTCCCGTTATAGAGGAATATGAAAGTATAATAATAACAGATAGTACACCAAGTTTTATTGAAGTAGAACAAATATACCAAGACAAGTAAACAATTGCAACTGCAATGAAGCACTATTCTGTCATGCACAAGTTCCAATTCAGGGTTAAAAGATCAAGTGCTAGAAGGTATGAACATATGAATGGTCAAAGATCATTATTTTTTTAATTTTGTAGTTTATTTGTAAGTTTTTACTTCTTCAGTTTTTTCTTGTGATAATGTTTATCAGTATTGTAGATGAATTGTAGTTATGTTGTATATAAATTGTATAATGTGATCGTTTATGCTAAAACAATCTTCTTCTTTTTTAAATCTACATTTTAAACCAGTGTTTAAATTGTACTTATTTTGTAGCTACTGGCTATTATTTGTTAGTGAAAACTGTACATGGCACTTCAAGGCAACTAGCATAAATGATTCTGCAATGTTCAAAGTCAGAAATTTCAATAGCCAGCACACATGCTCTTTAATGGACAATACATTCATACAACGCAAATGTCACGACCCAGACCCCGATCCGGTCGTGATGGCGTCTCTCATGAAGACAAGGCCAGCCAACCAACCCATTTTGCCTTTTCAGAATAGTTAATATTAATAAACAGTTTTAGCATTATTAAATAACCACAGTCTAAACAAAAGTTTTCTTTATTAAGTGTAGAATATAACCCAAACACAACCCAAACTGGGGTGTCACAAGTTACGAGCATCTATTAGAGTATAAATACAACTGCAATGCCTGAAACATATAAAATTGGACTGATAAACAAAAGGAAGAAATGCGGTGCTGCGAATGCTGGCAATCACCTCACTAAACTCTGATAACTTAGCCTCCGACCAGCTCAAAACCAGCTACTAGGTGAACAAATACCTGCATCTACACACGAGGTGCGGGGAGTAAAGTGAGTACTTCAACTCAGTGAGTAATAAAGGTAAATAATAATTGAGCAGTAAGAAATCTCGTAAAACAAACCATCATGCTGTATAGAGCAGTCTAAAACCCTTTGAGTAAGAGTAGTGAAACTGTGAAATCCTTGGAAAAATATCTTAGCTCAGTTTAAACCTCTTTTAAGAATGACTTTTTCAACGGTTACGCAAATGAGTGCAAAATAAATAGTGCAGATAAGCATGGAAATCCGCCCCTCGGGCACAACACTCAATTAATAGATAATGACAGGCAATCAGATAGATATCACATAAAGTAGCACAAACAACAGATAATGGCAGACAAATGAAATAAAGTAAACACATAGAATAGTACCAGCACCGCTGCGGCGTGCAGCCCGATTCATATATCACTGCGGTGTGCAGCCCGATCCATATATCTCGTCGACGGCGCTCACTAGGGGTGTGCATACTCCGGGAGGGGCCCCTTACAGCCCAAGCACAATATAAAGCCATATCGTGGCATCAAAATCTAGGCCCTCGGCCTCATATCAGTATCAATATAACGCTGATGTGGCGCGCAGCCCGATCCCTTATTATCCTCACATCTGGCCCTCGGCCATACTCAGTCCAGAAATCACATAAGCCCCTCAGGCATTAGTAAAAACAGTAGTTCTCAGCCCAAAACATCATTTACTATATCATTTTAGTTTCAAAATAGAGTAAAAGTGGTTGAGTTGTAAAATAGTGGAAATCAGTACGACTGAGTTCAAGTAGTAGATCAAAACAGTGAGGAAATAGTGATAAAAATCCCTGGAGGGTTTAAATAGTTGTCTTGAAGCCCAAATATGGCAATCAGTCCAAATAATGATGATAACAAATAAGTTTCAATCAAATACGCGATAAAAACGTCAATCAGGACGGACTAAGTCACGATCCCCAATAGTAAACGACCACACGCTCATCATCAAGTGCGTGTCTCACCTCAATATAGCACTACGATATGCAAATCCGGGGTTTCAAACCCTCGGGATATCATTTACAGTCATTACTCACCTCGAACCGGCTAAATCTCTAGCTCGCGACGCCTTTGCCCCTCGAATCGGCCTCCACACGCGTCGAATCTATCTAAAATCAAAACGAATACATCACAATATGCTAAGGGAACAAAGCCCAAGCAGAAACAATCAATAATGGGCACAAATCCCGAAATTACCAAAAGTTGAGCCCCAGGCTCTCTTCTCAAAAGTCAGAAATTTTTACATCAACGGGTTCCTTATCCTTCCACGAGTTCATATATATCAAAAGTTCTCAAATCCGATCTCAAATGGTCCTTCAAATCCCAACTCAAAAATTCAAAATCCCAAGCCCTAGTTCTTCCATTTTTAGCTTAAATTCCATGAATTTCTAGGTTAATTTCACAATAGAATCACGTTTTAGGTTCAAAAATCTTACCTCCAATCAATTCTCCATGAATCCCTCTTCAATTTCCCTCAAAGAGCTCTCAAAATACTCAGCTATGGAGGAATAATGGCTCAAAATCGCAGATGAAATGTTTTATAAACTTTCTGCCCAGTTCTGATATTCCTTCTTCGCGAACGCGATCAAACTCTCGTGTTCGCGATGCATAAATTTAACTTGACCAGATTTCCTTATACGTGATCGCGACCAATGGCTCGCGAACGCGATGCTTTAGACTCCTCAACCTACACGAACGCGGTCCCACTTACGCGAACGCGAAGAGCAACAGCTCCTGGACCCTTCACGCGCCAAATCCACTATGCGAACGCGACCTACCCTCACGCGAACGCGAAGCACCGGCCTCCCACCGTTCGCGAATGCGAGGCCTCAAACGCAAACGCTAAGGAAAAACGAAGAACATCCCAAAATCCTTCTACGCGATCGCGACTGGCCCCACGCGATCGCGAAGGCCAATTTCGTCTGCAACAACTGAACAGTTTCTGCAATGATCCAACACCAAAACTAGCCCGATTGGCCACCCGAAACTCACCTGAAGCCCTCGGGACCCCAACCAAAAGTACCAACACATCCTAAAATCTCATTCAAACTTGTTCCAATCATCAAAACACCTCAAACAACACCAAATCCATCAATTCACATCGAATTCAAGCCTAAGTTTTCTAAAGACTTCCGAAATATGCTTTCGATCAAAAACCCAACCAAACCACGTCTGAATGACCTGAAATCTTGCACACACATCACAAATGACATAATGAAGCTACAACAACTCTCAGAATTCCATTCTGACCCTCGGATCAAAATCTCGCCTATCAACCGGAAATCGCTAAAATACTAACTTCGCCAATTCAAGCCTAATTCTACACCGGACCTCCAAACCAATTCCGATAACACTCCTAAGTCATAAATCACCCAACCAAGCTAACCAAATCATAAAAATTCTATTCTGAGCTCATATACAAATAAGTCAACTCTTGGTCAAACCTTTCAAATTCAAGCTTTCATCTGAGACTGTTCTTTCAAATTCCTTCCGATTTTTCTGAAAATCAAAATCAACGATCTACATCAGTCATAATACATAATACGGGGCAAGTCATGCCTGAGAGCTAGCGATCAAAGTGCAAAAGCTCAAAACGACCGGTCGGGTCGTTAGATCCTCCCCCACTTAAACACACGTTCGTCCTCGAACGTACCTAGAGTTGTTCTAAAAGCTAATCCGTAGCTGAATAACTTTAACATGCATATACCCGGGGGTGATCCCACATCACTCTATCTCATATAGGTCTAATAGCACATTGCAACTGAAATTACACAATCCAGTCTGGCCCATAAGCCATAGAACCACATTTCCACTTTCGAAACCATCAATACAATCAAAACCTCACACCTATACTCTGAATAGACCCGAACCAGCTGTAATAACCCATGCCTGCAACCTCGGGAACAATCCCATGATATACCACATAACTCAAACACTCGTAGCGACAACTTCTATTCACAGCAGCTGCCCACAATAACCGAATACTGGTAGAAAACCTCTTATCAACTAAAGTCTCATTCCAACACTTTCATATACTGCCAACGATAAATGAAACACGCAACAAACCATAACTATTTCTCATATCAGTTATTCATGAAGCCACTTCTCTTTTGGCAAATACCATAGCAAATTTCTGAGCCGAACCTCGATATTATCCTTCCAACATGCTGAAATCGAATTCGTTCATATTCATTAATGATCCCAACGATCTCCTCTAATCCAACACACTACTCCGGCGACATGACACATCAATACAGGCTTAAGCCACAACTTGGGCAGTACACGCACCAATAGGCAACAGTCCGAACATACTCAAATCGTGAAAATGACTTAAATGAAAGAGTTGTACCTCAAGCTCACCAGAACAACCACAACACAAGGCTGAGGACCCATCTCACATAATAGAAATAGAACACATGAATCTAACTCGAAAGATCATACCTCCACATAATCTTCGTTGCGATGCACGACTCTATCCAAACACTGCTCCACATGAACCACCCCAAGCCACTATGCTCGAAATCGACAACCACGGACAATTTGATGCCTGGAACCAAAGCAATTCATTACACCCACGGTGAAACAAGTAACATATACCATGCAAACCCGATAGGACATGGACGATACGCCACCCACCGAGCAATACCCAATTACTTTTCCCGCTCGACTTCCACTATGAACCCCAATAGAACCGCACCATATGTGCCCATAACCAACAAATCATAACGTCTTGCAACACAAAAAGGCAACTCATAGATCTCCCAGATCACTAGTAAGCTCAATAACGGTTGAATCAACCTATCCCTCAACAATACAATTTGGGGCCAACTAAGCCGACTCAGCTAGAACACGCATCCACATTGGCCTGCCAACGAACTCCTTATCAAGGAAGCCTGAAGCTGATCCTTCCACTACTATAACTCCTGCCGGAGCCATACAATATGGTTCCCAGCACCAAATCAATACCGAAATCAACAACCCTGCCCGGTAACATGCCCGGCCACAAGAAACACATCCGGAGAGTCGCTCAACACTGGAACTGAATTAGTGGTAGAATCCTCTGCACTGACATCCATCACAAAGGCTCGATTAAGAAAGGAAATCCTTCCCAACCGTTCTCTGGGTCTTTGAAATATAAACCACTCTACTAGAACATAATCTGCAGCACCTCGCCACTCAACCCGTGGCTTTTCCGGCATAGCCCATAGCGTAATAGTCCAGAATAACCCAACACTGAGACAACCAGTCTGAACTCCAACATCACATCCAACATCTAACATACCAACAAATAAAGATCCACTCGAGCCTCCAAATCCCGATAGTCGCTAAACAGTGCCGATACACATGATCCACAACCACAACATAGCCTGAATATGAGAACTTCCGTCTCCAAATCCACATGGCCCATGAATCACCATATCCGATCCCAATTTCACCGTCCGAATACATGCTACGCCTCAAATACCTAATCATTCCATGATAGATACTCAAAAATTTCCCTGTGCCACCAAGCAAACTCGAATATCACCAGTCGATCTAACAAGAAAGTGCCGCAATACTATCGAAGTACCATCAACTTAATCACATTGTCTTTTCTAAAACATATACCCTCGTCAGATCACCCCAATTAGCACTACCACTTCCTTAATCATCTGAAACTGCCCGTTCTGCCTAAGGATTCATGACTTTCCATTCAGAACTACCGTAACCTTCCACATGCAATTGTCAATCCTCCACAACCTACCGCATAGATCATACCATCTCAGGATAACATGAGAACTTAATCTTCCTTCCGAGCCACAAACATTTACGTACTCAATTGGTCAAGAACTTTCCATTGGTCCCAATCTAGAAGAAAAATCATTATACATCCCATGCTCCACATGCCCATAGAAAATATACAGCCCCAAACTATGGTAAAAAACATCAAGAACTCTCTGAGTTCCCTTTGCACAAATCAGACATGTCAGGAGTGAATCCTTCTAACTCGATCAAGCTAAGCAAGCCATCAAAACCTAAGAGCATCGCCGCAAAATACCTGAAAGGACTCATTACCTCGAATGCACACAAGGAATTAATCATATCCTTACCATACCGATTCGGTCTACTATCAAACTATTCTATCTATCTAAATTTCCTTCTGATTCACTTTCAACTTGATATTCTCTCTTACTGTAGCACCCCAATTCCTCAACCCAGGCTCACCACATGAGACCCAAGCACAAGACCACACTGTCTAAGACCTATAAGCCGCTGAATACTCACTCAATTACTCCCAAAAACACCACATTCCAGAACACTTTACTCTGAGGAACTTCCTGCGAATCTAAATTGCTTTCCTGATACTGATACATAGAATCCTATAATCAATATAGAAATATCACAAGTCTTGACCTCTTCCAATGAAAGCACAGTTTCTAACCTCATATACAACTTTAAGATACCCAATTGTTACATGTAGAACCTCGAACACATTAGAACCATTCTCCAGAGTCACTCACTCTCTTCAAACTACAATTAGCTTAATCAAACAAACGGAACCGCCCGTGCCTCATTAGCACTCTAACACCGCAAAATGAAATCCTCATCCCAACACATCCAAGCAACTTCCTGCTCTATGCACCGAGTATTCTTTACCAACAACAACATAAGACATCCCGTGATTTTTCTTACTCTATGAAGCATAATATAACCTTTGTCAAAAAATTTACTCTACTCGAGTCATCCTTGGTCTCAATTTCCGCAAGCCATAACTGATTCGCCCGGATGCCTCAAACTGGATCCAAGATAGCGCCTAACCGTGCAACCAACTACTCACAATAGACTCCCCCACTTGGCTCAGAGCCATATATCAAAATACACCCGATAACTCATAACATTTATACTCTATTGATGCCATAATACCATAGTGAGATTAAGCTCAAATCCTTTTGTAAGCTTGTGAAAACACAGATCATCTAGTACTTTAAATCTTCTGCAAATCTTGAATTCATCCCCGCAACAGTTAAGCCCACTCTCTTAAGCGACCTGAAATTTCAAATTTCGACACGTACTTTTCACTTACACCTGAGATCTTCTAACATACACATAAGGATCACACCACTTCAGAACACTCCATAGGAGATAACCACCTGCTTCGTCTCAATCTAAAATTTCTGTAAACCTTCCACCGTCATATACATTACACAGTTACTTAGTCTTCCTAAGTCTGGACTCGTACCGCAACATAAAATTTACTTCACTCTCAACTGGAAAACATGAAAAGATCCTTCACGCGCCTATAATTCAGGGCTATACTTCGAATCAAGATGGAATTCAAGCACCTAATAGTTCTTCTATCCTCCAGCCGGCCTTCCTCGTTACTTCCAAGTCGTATAGATACATCTCGCAGTACTAACATACTCACCACACAGTTATCCAGCCATCACTTCCACTAATAGGGACAATATTGAACATATAAGTGCAACACACTTGCTCACACAATCAGCACCTCGGTGCTCAATCCATAGGCAAAGATCCGGCCTCAAGTTCTCCAGACTGGCCCAACATCAAACTCACAGAGATCACATCTCGCCCCTCGATTAGGGAATCAAAAGCCATCAAGGTACATCTAATACTGAGAGATCATGCGCGCATGCAAATGCGTGGAAGGAATTTCAAGAGTTCCTTTTCAAGCTGGATCAAGGACGCACGATAAGAATTCAAAAATGTGAAGTTTTTCCTAAAGGTTCGGCAACCTCTCGAGGATAAATATAGACATCTCTGTACCGATCCGCGAGACTCTACTAAACCTGCTCATGACTCGTGAGACCTATGTAACCTAGGCTCTGATACCAACTTGTCACGACCCAAACCCCGATCCGGTCGTGATGGCGCCTCTTGTGAAGACAAGGCCAGCCAACCAACCCATTTCGCCTTTTCAGAATAGTTAATATTAATAAACAGTTTTAGCATAATTAAATAACCACAGTCTAAACAAAAGTTTTCTTTATTAAGAGGGGTATACAACACAAACACAGCCCAAACCAGGGTATCACAAGTCACGAGCATCTATTAGAGTATAAATACAACTGCAAGGCCTGAAACATATAAAATAGGACTGATAAACAAAAGAAAGAAATGCAGTGCTGCGAACGCTGGCAGTCACATCACTAAACTCTGATAACTTAGCCTCCGACCAGCTCAAAACCCGCTACCGGGTGAACAAATACCTGCATCTGCACACGAGGTGCATGGAGTAAAGTGAGTACTCCAACTCAGTGAGTAATAAAGGTAAATAATAACTAAGTAGTAAGAAATCGCGTAAAACAAACCATCATGATGTATAGAGCACTCTAAAACCATTTGAGTATGAGCAGTGAAACTGTGAAATCTTTGGAAAAACATCTTAGCTCAGTTTAAATCTCTTTTAAAAATGTCTTTTTCAACGGTTACGCAAATGAGTGCAAAACAAATAGTGCAGATAAGCACGAAAATCCGCCCCTCGGGCACAACACTCAATTAACAGATAATGCCAGGCAATCAAATAGATATCACATGAAGTAGCACAAACAACAGATAATGGC
Source organism: Nicotiana sylvestris (assembly GCF_000393655.2). Taxonomy (NCBI): domain Eukaryota; kingdom Viridiplantae; phylum Streptophyta; class Magnoliopsida; order Solanales; family Solanaceae; genus Nicotiana; species Nicotiana sylvestris. Next base: position 92,053,383 of record NC_091068.1, on the reverse strand, counting down.
AGACAAATGAAATAAAGTTAATACATAGAATAGTACAAGCACCGCTGTGGCGTGCAACCCAATCCATATATCGTTGCGGTATGCAGCCCGATCCATATATCTCGTCAACGACGCTCACTGGGGTGTGCAGACTCCGGGAGGGGACCCTTACGACCCAAGCACAATATATAGCTATATTGTGGCATCAAAATCTAGGCCCTCAGCCTCATATCAGTATCAGTATAACACTGTTGCGGCGCGCAGCCCGATCCCTTAGTATCCTCACATCTGGCCCTCAGCCATACTCAGTCCAGAAATCACATAAGCCCCTCAGGCATTAGTAAAACAGTAGTTCTCAGCCCAATACATCATTTACTATATCATTTTAGTTTCAAAACTGAGTAAAAGTGGCTGAGTTGTAAAACAGTGGAAAACAGTACGACTGAGTTCAAGTAGTAGATCAAAATAGTGAGGAAATAGTGATAAAAATCCCCGGAGGGTTCAAATAGTTGGCTCGAAGCCCAAATATGGCAATCAGTCCAAATAATGATAATAACAAATAAGTTTCAATCAAATATGCGGTAAAAGCATTAATCGAGATGGGCCAAGTCACGATCCCCAATAGTAAACGACCCCACGCTTATCATCAAGCGCGTGTCTCACCTCAATATAGCACTACGATATGTAAATCCGGGGTTTCAATCCCTCAGGATATCACTTACAATCATTACTCACCTCGAACCGGCTAAATCTCTAGCTCGCGACGCCTTTACCCCTCGAATCGGCTTCCACGTGCATCGAATCTATCCAAAATCAGAATGAATACATCACAATATGCTAAGGGAACAAACCCCAAGCGAAAACAATCAATAACGGACACAAATCCTGAAATTACCAACACCCGAGCCCCGGGTCCACTTCTCGAAACTCAGAAATTTTTACATTAACGGGTTCCTTATCCTTCTACGAGTTCATACATATCAAAAGTTCTCAAATCCGACCTCAAATTGTCCTTCAAATCCCAACTCAAAAGTTCAAAATCCCAAGCCCTAGTTCTTCCATTTTTAGCTTAAATTCCATGAATTTCTAGGTTAATTTCGCAATAGAATCACGTTTTAGGTTCAAAAAGCTTACCTCCAATAAATTCTCCATGAATCCCTTTTCAATTTCCCTCAAAGAGCTCTCAAAATACTCAACTATGGAGGAATAATGGCTCAAAATCGCGGATGAAATGTTTTATAAACTTTCTGCCCAGTTCTGATATTCCTTCTTCGCGAACACGATCAAACTCTCGCGTTCGCGATGCATAAATTTAACTTGACCAGATTTCCTTATACGCGATCGCGACCAAAGGCTTGCGAACGCGATGCTTTAGACTCCTCAACCTATGCGAACGCGGTCCCACTTACGCGAACGCGAAGAGCAACTGCTCCTGGACCCTTCACGCGCCAACTCCACTATGCGAACGCGACCTACCCTCACGCGAACGCGAAGCACCGGCCTCCCACCGTTAGCGAACTTGAGGCCTCAAATGCGAATGCGAAGGCCAAACAGACCATCCCAAAATCCTTCTAGGCGATCGCGACTGGCCCCACGCGATCGCGAAGGTCAATGTCGTCTGCAACAGCTGAACAGTTTCTGCAATGATCCAACACCAAAACTAGCCCGATTGGCCACCCGAGGCCCCCGGGACCCCAACCAAAAGTACCAACACATCCTAAAATCTCATTCAAACTTGTTCCAATCATCAAAACACCTCAAACAACACCAAATCTATCAATTCACATCGAATTCAAGCCTAAGTTTTCTAAAGACTTCCGAAATATGCTTTCGATCAAAACCCCAACCAAACCACGTCTGAATGACCTGAAATCTTGCACACACATCACAAATGACATAATGAAGCTACAACAATTCTCAGAATTCCATTCTGACCCTCGGATCAAAATCTCGCCTATCAACCGGAAATCGCTAAAATACTAACTTCGCCAATTCAAGCCTAATTCTACACCGGACCTCCAAAACCAATTCCGATCATACTCCTAAGTCATAAATCACCCAACGAAGCTAACCAAATTATAAAAATTATGTTCCGAGCTCATATACAAATAAGTCAACTCTTGGTCAAACCTTTCAAATTCAAAGCATTCATCAGAGACTGTTCTTTCAAATTCCTTCCGATTTTCCTGAAAACCAAAACCAACGATCTACATCAGTCATAATACATCATACGGGGCAAATCATGCCCGAGAACTGGCGATCAAAGTGCAAAAGCTCAAAACGACCGGTCGGGTCGTTACTGCAAATCTACTGCCATGGTAGTTGGTTGCATGGTTATTTTAAAATATTCTAATCCTAAGACAATTTACACACCAAAAGACATACAAACTGACATGTTGTCTGAACACGGCATGAATCTAACCTACATGCAAGCTTGGAGAGCAAAGGAAAAGGCTTTACAACTTTTGAGAGGTCATACTGCTGACTCCTACAGCTGATTGCCTAGTTATTTGTATATTCTGGAGAAGACTTATCTGGGGTCTGTAGTTAAATTGAAGAAGACGTACGATGACTGCTTCTTATATGTATTTGTTGTGGTTTGTACGTCAATCAGTGGTTGGGAATATTGTAGGCCAGTTGTAGTAGTTGATGGGACCTTCTTAAAGTCAGCATACAGGGAAATAATGATAACAGCTAGTACAATGGATGCAGCAGGTATTGAAGTTTTAGTGTAGAAATATTGTAGCTTGTCTGTTTTTTGTAGTACTTGTAGATTTATTATAGATATATTGTAGAAAAGTTGTAGTTTGTATGTATATGTCTTCTTCTGCATTTTTCCTGCAGCCAATTAATTGCTTTTTGCCTCATAATATAGGTACCATATTACCATTGGCATATGCTGTTGTTGATTTAGAAAATGACGCATCTTGGAAGTGGTTTGTTGAGCAATTCAAACACACGTATGGTGAAAGACCAAACATTGTAAAGTCGTTGAATGTTGTTACAAAATATGCAAGAGAGCTGCCGATAGTAGAACTATTAGAGTATATGAGGACTCTTCTTGAACGTTGGACGAAAGAAAAGTTATTAAAAGCAAAGGGTACATTCACATACCTTTGGTTTAAATTCAACAAAGAGTTGGATGACAACAGAACATTATCGCACAAGCTTAGAGTAAGATCTGATAATTTATTGCATTAAATTAATTTATACATGACAATGTAGATAATTTGTAGATATTTTGTATTTAACCGTATATGAATTGTTTTTTGTTTGTAATGTAATTGTAGGTGAGGGCTTCAACAGACTACATCCATACAATACTAGATGGTGTGAGGCGCTATATTGTTTGTCTTGAAAACAAGAGATGTAGTTGTGGGCAATTCCAGCTTGATGAACTTCCTATTCCACATGCTTTGACTGCTTTAAGATGCAGGGATGAGTCTTTTGAACAATATTATTGTCCTTATTACACAAGGGAGAACCTCTTTCATACTTATGAAATACCAGTAAATCCCCTGCCTGATGAAAGCAAATGGAATGTGCCACAATATATATCTGAAGAAGTAGTAAATCCACCTACATGAGGGAAAAGGCAGCCAGGATGACCTCAAAAAGAAAGATACAAAACATATGATGAAATAAATTCAAAGAAGTACAAGGTTTCATGTGGCAACTGCGGAGAAGAAGGGCATAACAAAAGATCTTGCAAGAATGCACCCAAAAAGAAAAAAAATTTATGTAGTTAGCAGAATATTTCATAAAAATTGTTGGTGAGTTCAGGATAACAAAATTTGATGTGTAATTGTTGATATTTTTTAAGATCATAATGTAGTTAGATAGGTTTTTTTTTTTTGTATTGAGATCATACTTTCATAGAGTTATTTGTTTATGAATAGTTTCTATATATATTAGTATTAGTACCCAAACGGATGCGCGGACACTAATCATGTCAAATATTTAAGTTATTTGGATTGCATGTAAATAATCTTAAAATTTACACTTTCTCAGTAAATATAGATAATCATTGGATATTAACTACATGAAAACAATTAACCATTTCTTTTATTTTTCTTTTTCGATACCATTCTTGCCGGTGTCATTGGAACCTAAAAATAATCAAGAAGCAAAATAATAACTCATATTTGTGGCAAAACAATCAAATGTTGAGACAATGAATGACTCTTTGGATAAGACTTAACTCTTTTACTACTACTTGAACTCTTATTTGGTGCGTTGATATCTATTAAAAAATATTTCTTTCTTAAAATTTCAGTTTCTAAAATATTATTTTTCAATAATAATTATTTTTATAATAATGTAATTGAAAATATTATTCTTAATTCAAAACTCATTTTAATTGCTATCTAAAAATATAAAAAATTCTTTAGCTAGTGATTTTTTTTACTTCATTTTGATATTTGACATTAAACCATGTTAAATATCTGAGTTATTGAATTATATGTAAATAACCTTAACATTTAAACCTTCTAAATAATTATAGATAATCGTCAGATATGAATTAAGAAACACTACATGAAAAAAGACTAACATTTTCTCAATTCTCGTAGTGATAATTTTATTTTTGCATTATTCTCATAGGTGTCATTAGAACCTAAAAATAGCCACAAAGTGAAATAATAACTCATATTTTATAGCAAAACACAAAGGTTGACACGATATAAACGATTCTTTGATTACGACGTGATCTTATACTACGACTTGAACTCTTATTTTCTATGATTTTATCTTTCGAAAAATATTTCTATTTTGAAATTTCAATTTCTAAAAATTTATATGTATTATAATTATGATTATCTTTATAATGATGCAAGTGAAGATATTATCCTTAATTTAAAATTCACTTTAATCGGCTATCTAAAAATTTAAATGATTCTTTGGCCGAATTTATTTCAGTATGACTCCACTTTAAGTTTATCGATATCTCTAGCCCAAGAATTTAAATTTTTAATACCCTATATATACAAAAAATTTGTTCTTTGAATCATTAAATGTTAAATTTGTTGATTATTATTATTATTATTATAAAAAATTACATATATTGTCTTAAAATTGTCAAGTAGTTTATTTTTCGACACCATACTTGGTTTAACCTTAATGCAAACTACTCAAATTGCATTTCAATTCACATTCGAATATCATATCAGTTTGTTAGTAATAGTGATTTTTTAAAAACGACACATAATGTAAATTAAAAAAAAAAATATTCTAAGATATCCTTATCTTATAATCTATGTATTTGAGTTAAAAAAATATTTGAAATCGATGAGATTAACTTTCAAATTTTTTATACTCAACAAAGATGAAACATAAGAAGAAATTTGTTGTCATCTTTTATTTCTCATTTTTAAATCTTTCTAACATTTTTTTCAATGTTTATTTTCTTTTATCATATTTTTATGTCATTATTTCTTTTGTTACAAAAAAATAATTTATTTAACTATAAAAGGATGAGTTTTAATAAAAATTGCCTACATATGAACTTTAATTATATTTTTAGTCTTTGATTGAAGTTATTTCATATTTTTCTTTTGGCTTTATCTAATCAGCCTAAATAGGTGCTCACCCGACCACTTAAATTAAAAACTAAATGATGTATAATTCATATGTAATCCATATATAATATGTGTATAATCGTGTATTGTCGGTATATCATCTATTTATATTAGCTATAAAAAGTAAACAATAAATATGGCTTGATATTATGTAAATATTCCATAAGATTTCGGTTTTTGAGTTTATCCATGATATAACTTCTATTATAATAATTTTAAGGCTCTCTACGAATGTTCATAAATATCTTATCTTTTTATTATCTTTGAATTTAAAAAAGTAAAGAGTTTCTTCGAAATAATTTGTTTAAATTTAAAAAAAAAAATTCACATCATACCAATTTTTTCTATATATATACTCTTTGTTACACTTAAAAGTTGCTATAGTAACTATCAATTAGAAACCAATTTATCTCTTGTTGAGTTTGAAAAAAAAAACCTTTCACATAATCTAATGATTCAAAACTAATATTCTTCAACGAAAAAAATATTATACCCTTGCAATATTGGCTTGGCTGCAGCTAAATGAAGGGGTTTCAGCTTATACCCTTCAATTCCTTGAATGTGCTAATTGAAATTAATGATAGCAATTGTATAGCCGAAGTTTTGTTTTTTGTTTGATGTCCATTTATGCAAATTGACCCTTCAAACAAATATTCTTCAAGAAGAAAAAAGAAACAACTTTTTTTTAATATTGACTGATTTTGTGATGTTTCTTTCTCCAGCATGTATGTTTACTTTATTATATATGTAAGTAAACTTTTATTTGGTTTTGTAAACTCTTTTTTGTTATTTAGATAAACATAGTCGTGTACCCTTATATTACATTTATTTTAAAAGAACTTTATTTTATTCAAATCTATCTACAATGTTTCGAAGAACTACACTTATAAGATTTTAAATGTGAAAGAGTTTTATAGTTATATGGAGTAGTTTTTTTTTTGCTAGGGGCGAAGTAGTATTTAAATAATTAGAAAAAATAACAAAAGTTACTAACCTAGGCTCTGATACCATTTTACACCAGGATCTAGGTAGGCGGGCGGTAGTCCGCACGGCCATCCAGATCTAGCTGCTTTAGTACACTTTTAAAGGTTGGCGGTAGTCCGCACGACCAATAAGGATTCGAAATATACGGAAATTCTATTATAGTTTAATGACTGTATGGAAGGATCTATATCCTTTTACCCAAGCAAGGGGCCTGTCTAAGCCCGATACATACTCTTACTGAGCCCATGTGTCTAGCAGTTCTAACTGTGAAAGAGGTAGCCCTTTTGACAACTTCAGCGGGCTTTAATGTCACAGCTGGCTAGACGTAGCCACTAAGGCAAAGCCAATAAGAGTAGTACCAGAACCGACTGTACCACCATCTTGGAACCAAATCAAGAAACTATATTAAAATTTCTTTATATTTTGAAAGAGTCTGGATTCTTCATGGTTAATATGCAAGAGAAATTAGTTCTTCAACATAGATATGAATCTGTTTAGCCGGACATAGTCACGGCTAGGGAGAGAGACTAAAAATACTAAAAAGAAGAATAAAAATATGTACCTTGTAGGCCGAGAAGCAAGGCCCTGAAGATGAACTTCAAAACTTTTATTTATTCTTCAACTTGATTTACAAACTATAAACTAAACTATATACTAAATGTTTACAAAGGTGGTTGGTTTTGAGAGAGAGAAGGAGAGAGAGAAAGAGTAGAGAGAGAGGGGGGGTTCCGGCCTTCCTTCTTCAAATGAAGAAGCATCCTTATATAACAAAAAAAAGAATCTTGAATAGTAAAATGGGTCCCACATCTGGGTCCCTACACAGTGTTTTTACTGTAGATAAACAGTGTTTCTACTGTGGATGAACAGTGTATCTACTGTTTAAGTGGGTCCTGGCGGCTGATAAGCTGTCAAGTCTTCTTTTTGTCCAAATTGTGCATTTGTTGGAGGAATTCTTCCACCTTGTCGATATCTCTGTCAGATAATATCATTTCTGGCTGTATAGGTTGTGTATCTTCTACGAGGTCATCACCACTCGTTTCACTTCTCATCGAAGTGTCTGATTTTTCGCACTGATCTAGTGATTGGAGCAGATTTCTTTTCAATCCTTCTAAGTATTGATTTATCAAATCAATTTTATCTCCGTCTTGGATTGATATTCTCCGAGCAATATGTTTAACAGTGCTTTCTTCTATTATCCTCTTTTGAGGGGCCGTTACATATAAATGGACTTGTGTTTTAATAGAATCTAATAATTCTTGTCCATATAACGTCTTTGTTTTGGGATCAGTCTTCATCAATTTGTCCCAAAAATTATTGTAGAATACCCTATATAAACAAGGGATTTGTTCTTCCGTATAACCTAATTCCGGAGTCCATTTATGGATCCAGGGGATTGAAAATTCAATAAAGAAGTAGATTTGATCAATTTTTTCTAGGTAGCAGATATGATCTGCGTGGTATAACTCTGTTAAGAACGGCGAAGCTTTTGTCCATTCTTTGTATAACTTTAGAAATGGTTCGGGCAAAATCTTGGTAGTAGGACCGTGGTATGACCACCAGTTTAAAAACCAGTTAGGGATAGGTCCTGTAAATACCTTTGCGCATACTTTGATAAACCAAGTATGCTTATGTCTCTCATTGTTATAATAAAGCACCCTATCAAATGCTTGAATATAATCCCAATAAGTGAAATTCATAGGTGATTTATTAAGGCTTATCTGCCTTTCTTTCATTGTTGAAATACCCCATTCTTCAACAGATATAATCTGTTTGATAATGACTTTTGAAAAGTTATAAACATTTTCATTCGTGTTATAACCCGAAAAGTGCTGGAATTCTGCACTACCTGTACTGATCAGGATAGTTTCATAATAGGTGCGGGTTTTATATGATTCACCCGGATAGTATAATCCATTAATCAGATATCTCTGAAATATTTTCCACGGTTCTTCTTTTCTCTGAATCTCAGAGTTTTCAAGGAGAAATATCATTTCTCTCTTTGGTAACTTTTCATATGACTTGATATCGTCATTGTCTTCCTCTTTAGCAATTGAAGCAAAAGTATCACTTTGCTTTTTGGATGCTAAATAAGCCTGCAGATGTCCATATAACGGACTATCTTCTGGAATATCTTCCAGATGTATAGAATGTCCTGAGGATTCTCCTGTATGCGGCACCTTTGAGTTTATCAAACTCTTTTTTCCTCTTTGTATTACTGGAGAGTTTGATGAGGATCCGTATGACGATCCCTGAGAATAAGTCCTACTAGGGGAAGATCTTCCCCTACCTCTGCCCCTGGTGACCCATGAAGGGTCCATTCTGCAGAAATTGCAAATCATTATTAATTAAAAAGGATAGCATAATTCTAGTGCTGATATCATCTTGACCGAAGGGACACACATTTTCAATTAACTGAAGAATATCAATAACTTCTTGAAAATTAGAGTGTTCTTCTTCCCTTGTTTTAATTATGTCAGCCATAATTATATCAAGTATAACTTCTTGTAAGTCTCTATTTAATTTAATCACTTTAAGAATAGTGATCAATACCTTATCATCAAAAAACATGGTATAATAATTCATAATCTATTCTAAATATTCCCGGGATAGAAAATCCGGAAGGGAATTATCAATTCCTTTTTTGTATTGTATTTCAAAATCGAAAGGTGCTAGCTGAGCCTGCCATCTAGCAAATATTAATTTTGAAGCATCGTGCTTAAAATCTTTGTCAAACATGTATTTAACAGATTGAGCATCAGTTTTTATCAAAAACTTTTGGTTGTATAAGTCGTCTTGAAATTTTAATACACACTTAACAATTGTTAACATTTCATGCGCCACAGTAGCGTATTTCTTCTGGGCTTCGGTCCATTTACCAGAGTGAAATCTTATTAAGTATTCACTCTTATTATTGGGATTTACTTGTTTCAAAATCCCTCCATATCCAACATTAGACGCATCTGTCTCGATAATCTTTTGCCAAGTAGGATTGGCAAGGGTTAAACAAGGTAAAGATTTAACACGCCCTTTAATACTTTTGACTAACTCAGTATGTTGGTTAGTCCAAGGGTGTTTATGATCTTTCTTCAGCCGATCGTATAGAGGGGCTAGATCTCGTGACAAACTTTTATAAAAAGGGGATATATAATTCAGACTTCCCAAAAATCTTTGTAATTGAGTCCTGTCAGTGATAACATCAGGAAATTTTGAGGCAAAATCAATAGATCTTTGTATTGGGGTAATTTTTCCCTGGCAAATATTATGACCTAGAAAACGAACATTTGTTTGGAATAGACTCATCTTAGATTTAGAAATTACTAAACCGTTTTGTATAACAATTTTCTTGAAAATATCAAGATGCTTGATATGCATCTCCAAAGTTTTGGAAAATACTAATATGTCGTCAATATATACGATGATAAAATTCAAATATGGGTTAAAAATATCATTCATAATTTTTTGAAATTCAGAAGGGGCATTTTTCAAACCAAATGGCATAACATTCCATTCATATTGCCCAAATGGAACATTGAAAGCAGTTCTATAAGTATGCTCTTTAAATATTTGAATTTGCCAATAACCAGATTTTAAATCAAATTTTGAAAATATATTGGCGTCATATAACCTAGATAGCAAGTCCCTTTTATTAGGGATAGGATACCTAATCCATTTTAGATGTTTATTTAATGGTTTATAATTTATAACTAAGCGAGGAATACCTCGTTCCTTTTCTGCCGCATTATTAACATAAAAGGCAGAACATGACCAAGGAGATTTTGAGGGTTTTATCAAACCCTTTTGTAACAAACTATCAATCTCGTTTTTGCAGAATTCAACTAGCTCAGCATTCATCTGGCAAGGTCGAGATTTAGTAGGAATATCATCCTCAGAGAAGGTTTCTTCGTATGGAAGAGTTACAATATGCCTTTTCCTGTTCCAAAAGGCACTAGGGTGATCGGCGCAAACATCAACGGCCATTTTTTCAGCAATCAATTTAATCTTCTGCTGAACTTTTGCAGATTGTATAGTATCGAATATATTCATACTAAGAATTTCTAATTGTAATGAATCAACATGCCTTTGTTTCATATTAATCAAGGCATTAATATCTCTAGTTACGGGATCTGTAACAAAGGAATAGCTTATCTTTTTATCTTGATAAGTAGCAGAAAAACCATGTTCATCTATATTATTAAACGGATAAATAGCATTAATAAAAGGTGTTCCAAGTATGATTGGAGGGTATAACTGGTTTTTTACCAAAAAGAAGAAATGTGGAATACAGACTTTATTCTGGCAAATATGAGTATTAGGCAATTTGTACTCTATATCTAAAGCATGACCAGAAGCGGATTTCACCAAATGAGTAGTCTTTTGAAAATATCTAGTAGGAATCAATCCTTCCTGAATGCAGCTTACATCTGCACCACTATCAATCATAGCTATATCAGTTATAGAAAAATTATTATCAATCAAAATAGTACATTTAATATACCATTTGTGTGCAGTAATAATTTGCATCATACCTAAAAATAAATCAGATTTTTCATCAGAAATTTCTTTTCCTTTATCATTAGAAAAATCAGAAAATCCTTTAGTCGAAGATTCAGGTAGAGAATTATTTTTCTCAATTTGAGTAATCCGGTGATCGCAAATCATTTGATTTTGCTTAAGAGACTTAATATCTCTTTTCAAATTTTCGATTTCTTCTTTTAAATCATCAAAAGAAGTATCTCGACTAGGAGTACTGGACTTTTGAAGTCTTCTATTTATTTCAGATAAAGAATATGGTGCAAAGTGTTCAAATTCGTTTTTGTATTTTTCAACAGATTTTGAACTACTAGAACTTGAACTTGCAGCTAAAGTAATAATTTTTTCACGAAGTTTTTCATCAGTAACTTCTTTTAAAAGTTCTATTACATTGTCAGATGTAATAGTTTTTATATTAAGATCATCAAATTGTGATTTCAATTTATAAAATTCGTCACTATCACAAGCACAAATATCACCTTTGCAAGCAGTGCAAGCAGTATCAACATTTTTATTATTATCAGAAAAATCAATTAACTCAACTTCAGCTTCAGATTCAGTCTCTGAGTAATAGTCAGATTCTGATCCCGAAGTGTATAACAAGCCATAAACCTTATCGTGTAACTCATCATCGAGTTCTAAGGTTTTTAGCTTTTGAAGCTTGCAGTTTGGAGAAATATGACCAAACTTTCCACACTTATAACACTTAATATCAGCGAGATCACGTTTGGATCTATTCTTCGCAAATCGAGTAGATTTCCTGTTCGCTTTTCTAGTATCACGTTCTTCCTTAGGCCTATATCTAGACCTCTTTTTCTTATACGGGCTATCCGGGTTAGGGTACCTATGATATTTGGTTTTCTTCTTCCTATTTTGAGTGGAAGTTCCGGGTAAACCAAACTGGGTACAAAAGTCACCTACTTGGGACCTTTCTTTAAGCTTATCTATCTTAAGCTGTCTAGAAAGTCTTAGCTCATTACATAATTTAAGACCTTCTTCTGTACAAACACCTATAAGCTTACCATAGGTATAATTATTATACAGAATCTCTCCGCAACTACCCTTTAACACATTCCTTACTCTTTCAGCAAATAAGGAAGGGAGGCCGTCTATAAACTTGGCTTTCCAGTGTTCATATCTATTCTCGGGTAGTTCCATAACTCTACTCATAAAAGTATCTTTATACCATCTAAATTCACTAAGGGTCTTACATCTAAGTCCATTAAGTAAAGTTCGGACGGTCTGATGATTTGAGGTAAATCTACCATTGAAATGCTCTAAAATTGTAAGTATAAGGGTATAAACTGCATCTTCTCTACCCACTACTAGAGCCATTCCTATGTTATCAACACCTTCGTCGGTTGCTGTAGCATTTATAACGAAAGCCTTTTCCTCTACAGATAAATGATTATCCCACCAGCCACGAAGTTGGCCAGTAAATCCTGCAATAATCATTTTGCAAATAGTTCTATCTGTATTTTTAACACTTTTACAGATAGTCGAATACATAAGCATTCTGTGTACGAGAATGGTTAATTGTCTATCAGTTAGACCATCAAGATTCCATTCATAAATTTCGGAACCGTTATAAGACGTATTAGTCTGATTCCAATCTCGTTCCTCAATCAACACATCTTGAGGAGTAGGACGAGGATAATAATAGGTCTGCATTCTTGGTTTATCAGCATACCTATGATTTTGTTTAACAATCCCTTTGAGTTTATTAAACTCTGACCAAGTCTCAGTTTTATAATCAGAAACGGTCTCCATTTTATCAGCAAAATTTTTTGATAAATCAATAGGTCTAATATTTAAACCAGAAAGCTTTTTATCTAAAAGCTGAGCTAAGTCATCAAGAGATTTAAATTTAAAATCCTGAATCTCAGGAGGTCTTTGAATATGAGTAAGAATGTTTTGATCAACTGTTTTACTTCCTGAAGTGGAGGCAATATCAGTTGGTCCTTTCTTAGTACCCATTTCTTTTATTAAAATAGTCAAATCATCAAGTTTTTTATCAAGAGAACCAATATGTTCTCCTAAAATTTTAACATATAAACCCAAATAATTGTTTTGAGAAATCAATTTATTAATTTCTGCAATACTAATAGCTGCCACATTATCATCAATAAATTTTTGAAAGGCAGTGAAAGTAATACCAGTATTATTAGGTAAAATAAAGGGAGCCTGAGGAGGATAAATTGCTTTAGTAATATTACCACTCCCGTCTTTATAAGATCTTTCTAATACCTTTATATAAAGAGGTAAATAAGTTGTTATAAACCAAGGAACAAAATACATAATTTGATTATGCAAGGCACAAGCTTCATAAAATTCTTGAGATATATTATTTAAATCATCTTTACTATAAGTATCAAAAAACCATGTTTTAAACTGGTTCCATTTTTCACTAAAAAATTCCTTTTGAATATAAATACGGGCCCGAGAACCGGGGCTAAAATCAATTTGGTGTGGAATCATTAAATATTATTGGGGTCGAAATCCATCTCGGATAAAGAAGGAATATCCTTATCTGAAATATTGTCATTATCTTGAACAATATTTGTTTGAGGGTTAATCTTAACCCTTTCAACCCTTTTAACCTTTTGATCAGGCTTATCACTAGCAATAGTGTGTAAAAGTTTGTCACGAGATCTAGCCCCTCTATACGATCGGCTGAAGAAAGATCATAAACACCCTTGGACTAACCAACATACTGAGTTAGTCAAAAGTATTAAAGGGCGTGTTAAATCTTTACCTTGTTTAACCCTTGCCAATCCTACTTGGCAAAAGATTATCGAGACAGATGCGTCTAATGTTGGATATGGAGGGATTTTGAAACAAGTAAATCCCAATAATAAGAGTGAATACTTAATAAGATTTCACTCTGGTAAATGGACCGAAGCCCAGAAGAAATACGCTACTGTGGCGCATGAAATGTTAACAATTGTTAAGTGTGTATTAAAATTTCAAGACGACTTATACAACCAAAAGTTTTTGATAAAAACTGATGCTCAATCTGTTAAATACATGTTTGACAAAGATTTTAAGCACGATGCTTCAAAATTAATATTTGCTAGATGGCAGGCTCAGCTAGCACCTTTCGATTTTGAAATACAATACAAAAAAGGAATTGATAATTCCCTTCCGGATTTTCTATCCCGGGAATATTTAGAATAGATTATGAATTATTATACCATGTTTTTTGATGATAAGGTATTGATCACTATTCTTAAAGTGATTAAATTAAATAGAGACTTACAAGAAGTTATACTTGATATAATTATGGCTGACATAATTAAAACAAGGGAAGAAGAACACTCTAATTTTCAAGAAGTTATTGATATTCTTCAGTTAATTGAAAATGTGTGTCCCTTCGGTCAAGATGATATCAGCACTAGAATTATGCTATCCTTTTTAATTAATAATGATTTGCAATTTCTGCAGAATGGACCCTTCATGGGTCACCAGGGGCAGAGAGGTAGGGGAAGATCTTCCCCTAGTAGGACTTATTCTCAGGGATCGTCATACGGATCCTCATCAAACTCTCCAGTAATACAAAGAGGAAAAAAGAGTTTGATAAACTCAAAGGTGCCGCATACAGGAGAATCCTCAGGACATTCTATACATCTGGAAGATATTCCAGAAGATAGTCCGTTATATGGACATCTGCAGGCTTATTTAGCATCCAAAAAGCAAAGTGATACTTTTGCTTCAATTGCTAAAGAGGAAGACAATGACGATATCAAGTCATATGAAAAGTTACCAAAGAGAGAAATGATATTTCTCCTTGAAAACTCTGAGATTCAGAGAAAAGAAGAACCGTGGAAAATATTTCAGAGATATCTGATTAATGGATTATACTATCCGGGTGAATCATATAAAACCCGCACCTATTATGAAACTATCCTGATCAGTACAGGTAGTGCAGAATTCCAGCACTTTTCGGGTTATAACACGAATGAAAATGTTTATAACTTTTCAAAAGTCATTATCAAACAGATTATATCTGTTGAAGAATGGGGTATTTCAACAATGAAAGAAAGGCAGATAAGCCTTAATAAATCACCTATGAATTTCACTTATTGGGATTATATTCAAGCATTTGATAGGGTGCTTTATTATAACAATGAGAGACATAAGCATACTTGGTTTATCAAAGTATGCGCAAAGGTATTTACAGGACCTATCCCTAACTGGTTTTTAAACTGGTGGTCATACCACGGTCCTACTACCAAGATTTTGCCCGAACCATTTCTAAAGTTATACAAAGAATGGACAAAAGCTTCGCCGTTCTTAACAGAGTTATACCACGCAGATCATATCTGCTACCTAGAAAAAATTGATCAAATCTACTTCTTTATTGAATTTTCAATCCCCTGGATCCATAAATGGACTCCGGAATTAGGTTATACGGAAGAACAAATCCCTTGTTTATATAGGGTATTCTACAATAATTTTTGGGACAAATTGATGAAGACTGATCCCAAAACAAAGACGTTATATGGACAAGAATTATTAGATTCTATTAAAACACAAGTCCATTTATATGTAACGGCCCCTCAAAAGAGGATAATAGAAGAAAGCACTGTTAAACATATTGCTCGGAGAATATCAATCCAAGACGGAGATAAAATTGATTTGATAAATCAATACTTAGAAGGATTGAAAAGAAATCTGCTCCAATCACTAGATCAGTGCGAAAAATCAGACACTTCGATGAGAAGTGAAACGAGTGGTGATGACCTCGTAGAAGATACACAACCTATACAGCCAGAAATGATATTATCTGACAGAGATATCGACAAGGTGGAAGAATTCCTCCAACAAATGCACAATTTGGACAAAAAGAAGACTTGACAGCTTATCAGCCGCCAGGACCCACTTAAACAGTAGATACACTGTTCATCCACAGTAGAAACACTGTTTATCTACAGTAAAAACACTGTGTAGGGACCCAGATGTGGGACCCATTTTACTATTCAAGATTCTTTTTTTTGTTATATAAGGATGCTTCTTCATTTGAAGAAGGAAGGCCGGAACCCCCCCTCTCTCTCTACTCTTTCTCTCTCTCCTTCTCTCTCTCTCAACCAACCACCTTTGTAAACATTTAGTATATAGTTTAGTTTATAGTTTGTATATCAAGTTGAAGAATAAATAAAAGTTTTTGAGTTCATCTTCAGGGCCTTGCTTCTCGGCCTACAAGGTACATATTTTTATTTTTCTTTTTAGTATTTCTAGTCTCTCTCCCTAGCCGTGACTATGTCCGGCTAAACAGATTCATATCTATGTTGAAGAACTAATTTCTCTTGCATATTAACCATGAAGAATCCAGACTCTTTCAAAATATAAAGAAATTTTAATATAGTTTCTTGATTTGGTTCCAAGATGGTGGTACAGTCGGTTCTGGTACTACTCTTATTGGCTTTGCCTTAGTGGCTACGTCTAGCCAGCTGTGACATTAAAGCCCGCTGAAGTTGTCAAAAGGGCTACCTCTTTCACAGTTAGAACTGCTAGACACATGGGCTCAGTAAGAGTATGTATCGGGCTTAGACAGGCCCCTTGCTTGGGTAAAAGGATATAGATCCTTCCATACAGTCATTAAACTATAATAGAATTTCCGTATATTTCGAATCCTTATTGGTCGTGCGGACTACCGCCAACCTTTAAAGTGTACTAAAGCAGCTAGATCTAGATGGCCGTGCGGACTACCGCCCGCCTACCTAGATCCTGGTAAAAAATGGTATTAGAGCCTAGGAATTTTCATGATAAATATGTAATAGATATGAAAGATTCAACATAGATATGAAGCTTTTGGAATGGATCTGGGAGAAACAAGTACTAAAAGTACTAGACTTGAAGAGGTAGATATACCTCAAAACCTTGATTTATTAAATAAATGGACAATTCCTAAAGTTTCTGAACCAGTTTACGGTCCAGCTCGCAATCGTGCGGCTTCTTTACACACTATTGCTAGTGATAAGCCTGATCAAAAGGTTAAAAGGGTTGAAAGGGTTAAGATTAACCCTCAAACAAATATTGTTCAAGATAATGACAATATTTCAGATAAGGATATTCCTTCTTTATCCGAGATGGATTTCGACCCCAATAATATTTAATGATTCCACACCAAATTGATTTTAGCCCCGGTTCTCGGGCCCGTATTTAGATGTAAGACCCTTAGTGAATTTAGATGGTATAAAGATACTTTTATGAGTAGAGTTATGGAACTACCCGAGAATAGATATGAACACTGGAAAGCCAAGTTTATAGACGGCCTCCCTTCCTTATTTGCTGAAAGAGTAAGGAATGTGTTAAAGGGTAGTTGCGGAGAGATTCTGTATAATAATTATACCTATGGTAAGCTTATAGGTGTTTGTACAGAAGAAGGTCTTAAATTATGTAATGAGCTAAGACTTTCTAGACAGCTTAAGATAGATAAGCTTAAAGAAAGGTCCCAAGTAGGTGACTTTTGTACCCAGTTTGGTTTACCCGGAACTTCCACTCAAAATCTAAAAGCTGAGCTAAGTCATCAAGAGATTTAAATTTAAAATCCTGAATCTCAGGAGGTCTTTGAATATGAGTAAGAATGTTTTGATCAACTGTTTTACTTCCTGAAGTGGAGGCAATATCAGTTGGTCCTTTCTTAGTACCCATTTCTTTTATTAAAATAGTCAAATCATCAAGTTTTTTATCAAGAGAACCAATATGTTCTCCTAAAATTTTAACATATAAACCCAAATAATTGTTTTGAGAAATCAATTTATTAATTTCTGCAATACTAATAGCTGCCACATTATCATCAATAAATTTTTGAAAGGCAGTGAAAGTAATACCAGTATTATTAGGTAAAATAAAGGGAGCCTGAGGAGGATAAATTGCTTTAGTAATATTACCACTCCCGTCTTTATAAGATCTTTCTAATACCTTTATATAAAGAGGTAAATAAGTTGTTATAAACCAAGGAACAAAATACATAATTTGATTATGCAAGGCACAAGCTTCATAAAATTCTTGAGATATATTATTTAAATCATCTTTACTTTTAAAGTCCATGTAGTTGGAAAATTAATTTCCTCCCACCTGATAGGTCTCCTAGTGGTAACCTTGGACTTTGCAAAATTGGTTTCGACCAATATGGTCTGATCCGAAGTATCGTATAACTTACATCTAGGATTCAAAGTAGATAATAGTTTGAAATAAATCCTATAGGACAGACATATAAGTTCAGAACCAGGCGCATAATTATAACCATGCGTTTTCACATTTAAAGTCAAAGCATCAAGAATATTAACATCAGAAAGAGATAGTTGCAGATTGGGTTGAGTATTAAAATATACTGGACCATAGGCCACTGTAGATTCTATCGAACCCATTAGAGACTGTCTGAAATTCAGATTTCTAGCATCTCTAAGAGCTGCTAAAAAGGTCTCTGGTAATCCTTTAAGGGTTAAAGGTTTAAATGCAATTTGAACCATACCAATATGCACATAATGGTAATGATGTTTATATAAATCTATATCATGCTTGTTTAACAAACGAATAGTCTGTTCAGACGAATTTAATGCTAAAGACTGTTCAGTCGTTTTTATCAATTGTTTAGAAGAAAGTTTATCAAACCAACCATAATCATAAATGGTTTTTATAGAAACTTTAGGAATTGTCCATTTATTTAACAAATCAAGGTTTTGAGGTATATCTACCTCTTCAAGTCTAGTACTTTTAGTACTTGTTTCTCCCAGATCCATTCCAAAAGCTTCATATCTATGTTGAATCTTTCATATCTATTACACAATTACCATGAAAGGAGTTATATACTAAAATATTGTAGATCAAGTACTGTTTACATTCAACAAATAAATATAAAAGCAACAAAACACATTGTTAAATATTTTCTATAAATTATCTACAAATTCAACTACAAAAAAACTACAATAGCTGGAGCTGACATAATAACTAGATTATAATTCAACTAGAAAGAAGTTATATGCTAAAAATAATGTAGATCAGGTACTGTTTACATTCAACAAATTGAATGTAAAAGCAACAAAATGTTTAGTTACTGATTTTTACACTTTATCTACAGAAAAACAATAAAATAACTACATATTTTTGCGTTGACAGAATAACTGTATAAAATTTCAGTTGGAAAGGATTTATATGCTAAAATAATGAAGATCAAGTATTGTAACATTACAACAAGTGAATATAAAGCCAACAGAATGTTTCCATTTGAACTACTATAATGGATAAGAAAAAAAATAAAGGCTACTATAATTATAGCGCAAGTCTGCTACAATTAAAACACAACAATATTGTTCAAAAACTTGTATACCATCTTTCTTCTAAACTAGCATCAACTAAACAATTGTACTACATGTTTCATACAAAATATTATAACTACTTCTTCTTCCTCTAGACTCGTATTTTCTCATTCAAAGCTGGTGCACCTTTTCTCCTTGCCAATTTGCCTGTCACCTCATTTTTACTAATTGCCCCATGCTCCTGCTTCTTTCTAGCATAGTCCTAAAGTAGCGCTCCATAGCGTCTACGATGTTGGTCAATATCATAAAGGTCTTCTGCCAGAATTGATAACTCTCCAAGACTAATATAATCTGCAAAGACAGTAACAAATACACCACAGTCGCTGCAAAGATAAACAAATGTCAATATTTACCAAACGATTAGAAAAAAGGGTTAAATGTATAGAAAGAAAGAAGATTTTTATTACAGTGATTTTTCTTTTTGCTGTGGTATCTCTACGACGATCCACTGAATGTTAAGAGGGTCGGCAATAACTTTCTCGATATATGCCTTTGTATTCTTGAAGTTGATGTCTATACGCTTCCCATAAAAACCGGTGCATGACAAATACAAAGGGATAATAAAAGAAAACTTGTCGACACAAGATTCAACAATAGAGTGATTGCGTGAAGAGACCAAGGAATCATACACATAAAGTTGCATGTCTGCAATGTCAAAAACAACCAACACCCAGTGAAATTTTTCTACAATGTTGACGAGCATGATGACATAATCAACTTCATCTCATGCAACACTTGCGAGTAGTCTATACCCCAATATATATTCTTCTACAACGTCCTAGGGTTTGACAACAGAAAATATAAATTTGATCAATCCTAGTCTTGAACAAGCAATCTGTTGTAGTAAACCTGGTGTTGTTGTAGGGGGCATACTTGCTTCTTTTCCTCAAGTAATACATTATAAAATTAATGTACTACAACAAAACAGATTGCATTTATACTACAAGTTATCTTCAAATAATCTACACAAAACTACAAAATAACTACAATTACATTACAAATAGAAAACAAATCATCTACAATCAGAATACAAATTATCTTCAAAATATCTACAAATCAAATACATTGAATCTTACCGAATCATTGAGGACTTGTCCGGGGTGTGACAGGGAAAAGAACCACTCCTTCTTGTCAACCTTTTCCACTCCAAGATCTAACCATGGCTTAATTTGGTTGTCCTTTATAGAATACGGAGCCTTTCTCCTATATAAACAAATAGAAATTAAAATAAAATTGTTGAATGAAGTGGATGTGTAAAAGATGAATACTGGAATAAAAGTGTCAAATTGTGCAAACTAGCCTCTTTGAACCTGTGTCGATACCATGGTATAACCACTTGTTGAATTGATCCAACAACTTAGGATCTAGATTTTGACCAATAACACTAGTAAATGGGTGCTTGAGGTGAAAAATTTGAGGTCCAACCGAGGTGCTGCCACCAGAACTGTATAAAGGGAGATATGGTGATCGAGCATGCTTTCCTGGCTGCCTTGTTCTACCTTGATGCACGGGTGTTATTTCATCTTGTATAGGCTCGCCGAACTTAACCAACTGGGAGAAGTTATCAGGCAGCTCGAAATCATCAAGTGTAACCTCCTTCTTCTCACCTCCGGAGTCTTCTGAATCACCTACATTCACATACTCTGCCTCTTCACCTACATTGTCATCTTCCTCATTTTGTTGTTCTCTTTGAGCTGCTACTGTCACTCCGTGAATTGGAGATTGTGCATGCATATCTTCCCTCTCTGTAACACCATGTATATCTAGCTTAATAGAATGGTAAAAATATTGAAACATAAAGCAAATATCTCTAAATACAATTTCATACCTGCATTCTCTTCATCAACTGCACCTTCAAAATGTGTATATAAATCAACACGTACTGGATGATTTTCTTCACCAAGTGCACCTTCAACATGTTCTGTTTTTTTCATTAAAAATGTTAAATCATACTGTATAGTAGTGGCTTGAAAGTTTATGAAGATATGTAGGTGTGTTATAAGATCTACATAAATCTGTAGAGCTATGCCAATATGCTGTATTTATTTGTATATATTTTTTATATATAATGTAGTCAAATTGTAGATATTTTGTAGATAATTGAAGATAAATTGGAGTTATTTTGTAGATACTTGTTTTGCTGGTGCTGACCTGCACTGGTTCTCCACTAGTGAACTGAAATTACTGATTGTTCTTGTCTTTTGGTTGGTCAGTATTTTTGGTTGAACTCCCAACAAACTAAAAGTTTTATATTACTTAGGATATATATTTTAAAGGTGACATAAATAGTTTTGTTAATATGAATAAAATTCAAATGTTACCTTTGCATCAACTTGATCATTTCGACTATTTATCACCTGCAAAACAGTCTTGACTGACTCATTTATTACACTTGAAGGCTACCTAGTTCTTAAAATAAATCTTTCCTAAAATCTTCTAGCTTTTCATCGACCTACATATTAAAAAAAATACATAGTTAACTTCAGAATATGTCTTAACATACATTAAAGAACAGATGCACTATTATGTATACATCATAATGCTGTTTAGGAATACATGTTACCTTCTCAAGACCTCTTTTTAACTTTCTTATTTTACGAAGAATAGACTCCTTGTCCTCTTTTCCAATTGATTCTTTGGGTTCCAATGGAGGAGCATCAACTTTGGGATCCTCAGAAACATGTTCAACCTCTTCAATTATGTACTCAACTTTATCAGGCCAAGACATCACTGAAAGCTCTTCAGGTGATTCATTTATGTTGGTGAACTGAATGAGAAAAAAATAAATTAGCTTGATTAAGGCAGAATATGTAGACAAATTGTAGATATTTTGTAGGTAAATTGTATAATCATAAATAAAAACCATTTACCTTCATCCATTCAGGCTTGATCATTCTGTCTTCAATTGCAGCTAACCAAATCTGACCCTTACTAGCTGACCAGTTAAGTATGCGAGGGATTGAATTAGAAATCCTTGTAGCTATATCAGTGTTGACGGAGGAGCAACACTCATACAACCATACTTGCATGGCTAGTGGAAATCCTTAAATGAGATAAGAATGAACGAAACGATTTAGCTCGTGCCTAACTAATTCAATCAATTGTCTGTAAGACTGAATACCCCATGGAAATGTCTCTTATTGATCAGATTCCACCAAATAAAACCTAAAATGATCTACCAACCCAATATGGTCTTTCTCTGAAGGACAAATGAAGAATTATATGAGATATAGAATACATAACTTTACTGCATCCTCATCATTTACCTATCTTTTATTGGTTACAATCTGTTTTAGGTATGTCTTCTCCACTTTTACCTTGTTTGAAAAGTAACTGCTCATTATCTTACTGACATAATTCAAAGGGTAACCAAAGTTTGTCACCTCGGTATGACATCTAAGACCAGTTATTAATGCAAACTCTCTCAATCCAAAATTTAACCTCTCACCTTTTAACTCAGCTGAAAAATAGGAAGCATCGGAAGAATTCAATTCATACTTCATAAGAAGATGAATAGCTTGATTTTGCATGCATAAATTGGGAAATGACAGTAAATAACCAAAGCATGTCTTCTCGAATAGCTTCAAACTATTTGGAGACAAAAGCTCTTTAATTTGGCTAGGAATGCTAGGGTCACATAATGTCTGGAATCTAAGCACCCTATAATCAACATTATGGGATGCAAAAAAATGTCCATTCTTCACAAAATATAAATATTCTCACATTAATACAGTGCTTAAAAATCATAGATACATTTGCATTTTATCTACAAAATAACTACAAAAAATATACAAAATATCAACAATTTTAAACAGATCAATAAAGCTACAATTAATCTTCAAAATGAAAACAAATAATCTCACATTAATTCAGTGCTTAAAAAACATAGATACATTTGCAATTCATATACAAAATAACTACAAAAAATCTACAAAGCAGAAAAAAAACATATTATGTAGATTTTTAACAACTAAAACAAACGAAATAACTAGTGAAGAAATTACTAAATTCTTACCTTCGCCAATGACTATTTTCGAACATTTTTAGGAGATTTAACACTAGGGGCATTTTTGAATTTTTCTTCTTTTTGGGAGTTTTTGAACTGGGAGACACCTTCGCTTTCTTTCCAGGTTTACTAATAGATACATCTTCTACAAAATCATCATCGAACACTATCTCTTTTCCTTTCCTTTTCGCTTGTTTGATTGGCCTTAAAGATTCTCCAGCATCGAAATCATATTTTTGTTTAGTTCTAGCTTCAGCCCTGATTTGACGTGGAGAAAGACTATGCTTCTTATCTACAATTGCATGTGCAAATTTCTCATGCTTTTTGGGTGAATGTGGTGATAATACACCCAAATCGAAAGAAGGTATATCAGCATCTCTAGCTTTTTTAGGGCTGTGCTTTGAAGGTTTTTTCTTCTTCATTGAGAAAATTTAAAGATGAAGGTAAATGTGTGTATGAACTTTGAAGAATTGACTTCAATTTTGACTGTTCGTAGAAGAAAAAACTTGAAATTGGATGGTGGGGGTTACATATGTTTCTCTTATTTTAGTAGAGAAAATAATGGGAAAGAAACGTGGGTGAGGGTGTGGGTTTGGGAGAGAGAAACGTTGGGGGGGGGGTTTGGAGGAATATACGGTACCATTAATGTGCGGTTAAAACACATAATGGTATATAATTGGTAATTAGGTATACTAAATGTAATTATATCAAACCTTAAACATTGAGAGTAATATAGTTTATTATATGGCATAGGAATGTAAAAATTCCTAATTTATCCATAATTCATCACCTACACCACAATCCTAAACTTAGGAAAGGAATTAAAAACAGTGTAGCTTGCTTTAGGTGCAATTAATAAATTATTATGGCCATGGGTACGGTTGCCGTGACATGGTCACGATACGTAAATCCCAATTCGGGTGTGCATTTCATGTGACCCGTCCATAACTTCAAACACTAATAAAATAAACACGTGTTGTAAATTGTGGGTACGGTTCCCGTGACACGATTCACAACATGTACCAAAACGACAAGTGTACGACAATCATGACTTGTTCTTTAAATGATTCCATTAATAAATAAAACCGGTTATAAATTTAAAAATGCAAAATATGTTTAAAATCAGATAATTTGGTCAATTAATAATAGTTAAGCGACTGTGCTAGAACCACGGAATCCGAGAATGCCTAATACCTTCTCCTGGGTTAAAAGAATTCCTTAGCCGGTCTTCTGTGTTCGCGGACCATAAATAGAATTATTTTCCTCGATTTGGGATTTAAATAAACCGTGACTTGGGACACCATAATTATTCCAAGTGGTGAATCTGAATTCTAATAAATAATCTCATTTCGATTATTATCACTTTAATTGAAAAAACTCCCTTATACCCCTCTCGGGGTAGAAAAAGGAGGTGTGACAGCTCTGGCGACTCTGCTAGGGAAAAGAACCCAGAATCTCTAGTTTAGGGTTCAAAAATTCGAGCTTAGAATAATTGTTATATTTGTCTATTATCTGATTTTTATTACATGTTTGGGCCTAATGTGCTAGATTCCGTTTTTTATTGCTTTGATATTATTTGAATTGAATATAAACTGCTGCGAAACCCTTCTCTTCTAATCTTCGGGGAAGTGCTCGCTGGCGTAACTCCTTTTCTGTTAGTGTCATACCCTAATTTAGAACGAGGTTAGGACAATTTACAAAACCGGATGGCCTTTTGGTTCCCTGTACGTAGCCCCTCTCGGTTCAAGTTGTCCGCTCGAGTAAGTCAGGTCTAGAACAATACACCCAGGATTTAAACCTAGAATAACATAACCTCATGCCGGATCCCTAGTAGGAACGCTTGTTTGCATCACGTGAATTTGACCTTGGAGACTCAACACAAGGGTTGGGTCCGTCTAGGACAAGTGTATCCAAAAATAAAAGACCAACCTGATGCATCCTATGTTCTACATGTTGCAACCTTCAAGGGTAAAATGGGTCATATGGCGGACCAATAATGGTTGAGGGTAAATGAGAGAGAAAAGAGGATGAAGTGTAAAAAATAAAGCAAGTAGGGCCCAACTATGTTTTTCTTTCACATTTTTTTTAAAGAAAAAGACAAAAAAAACATGAAAAATCCAAAAAGATTTTGCACTTTCCCATCATTTTCCAAAAAAAAATCAAAAAAGAAAATAAAAAAGAAATGCAAAAAGAGTTTACATGTTTCATCATTTTTCAAAAAAAAAAGACAAAAAAATATATTTTCTCTAAATTATTTGTTAATTTTTAATTCTCGCCCGTATCCAATCTTTCCGAACTAGGCGAACCTGATTCTCGTCTCTCGAGGTGAGATACATAGGCAACCCACATAGGGTCCGGTCTTCCTAGTAAGTCTTAGGTTATTGGCTTCGAGGGTCGTAGCCAAATCTTGCATGTCTAGCCACTTTTGGCCACATCGATCATTTTGTAAAATATGGCTATTTTTGCAAAGTGGTTTGGTTAATTGTCTGGAGAATCTTCAATCCACAATTAGGTGTCTCTTTACTTTAAGGTTCGTCCTTGTCGAATTTGCATGTCTAGCGGCTTTTGGCCACATAGGTCGTTTTGCAAAATAGGGCTATTTTCGCAAAAGTGGTTCAGCTAACCCATGTCTTAGAGTCCTAAGTCCACAACAAGGTATCCTCTCTGTTAGGGTCCATTATGTTGAATTTGCAATGCTTAGCCATTTTCTGGCCACATAGGCCATTTCTACAAAATGGGTCATTTCGGCAAAGTGATTTTCCCATGTCTTTGAGGTCACCTTTGTCAAGTTTGCATTAATAGCAACTTTTTTCCACGTAGGCTATTTTGCAACCATGTCTTGTATGTGTCCAGTAGGGAGTGTTATTGTCTCACATAGTGTTCTCAATCTTTAACTCTATTTGGTTTTAGTTTTCTCATACATGTGTGGAACTACTTACCGGAGTTTGAGCATGACAGACACTCCAGAACCATCCAGTCAGGACCGCTGCATTCAGGAGCTGCTTAAGGAGATTATTTTTATATTTTGAGTCTGCCTTCCTTTTATGTTGTCTTCTACTTTCTAGTCCTTTCTAATAGTACTGAGTCTTTTAGGTGGTGTCAAAATCTATCATAGTCTAGCTGAGTTTGTCGAGTCTTTTATTATCGTATTCCTGATTCTGTATTCAAAAAAAGTTGTAAATGAATAATCCAAAAGATTTTTATTTTTTTAATTTATCCATTACTTTTCCCGAACTATGCGAAGATCTAATTCATGCGACGTCATGATACATAGGCAACCTACATAGGGTTCGATCGAATTATTATTTTTTATTTTATTAAAAGAAAAAAAAAGGAAAAAAAAGATGAAATTATGGGAGATGTGAGAAATAGAGGAAAGAAATGAGTGATAATTAGAAAAAAATGAAGGAAAATGAGCAAGCCAAAAAGTGCTAGAAAAGAAAAGAAAGAGAAGATTGAAATGAACAAATTGGGATGATGTCATATGTCCCTCTTACCCTCGAAGTCGTGTTAGAACCGATAACTGTGACTAGGTGCATTGCACATAATGTGAGATTATCTTATGTTAAATGCCCTAACGCTAACGTGATGACTTCATCTTCATCATAGCAGAAGGGTGGTTGGTTTGTGGTTCTTAAAGTGGTCACTTTTATCTACAACATAAAGTCAAACGACAATGGCAGACGACAACAGAATTGAGTTGGTTGATACTGGTGCCCAAAAGCAATTGGTTGAACAAAACAATTAGTTGGTTGAAGAGGTAAGGATGTTAAGACAACACATGACGGATATTTATCAGGTTGGGTGACTGGGAAGACACCACCCCAGCCACCACCTAGCTTCCTAGATGATAGCCTTACCCTAACTCTGGTCATAGTGCCAGATGATCCCCCATACTCACCAGATTCTCCCGCTTATCACAGTTTTCCCAACCACCCTAGTAGCTCCATCACTCGTCCTCCAACTACCTTTCCCAAAAATTTCCCTTCTGTCATATCTACTATCCCCACGATTACAACTTTTCAACAATCTCTCATTCATAGATCCAACAATGAACACCTACTCAAAACTCATGATGCCCAATATTACCCCTCAGAGGTTGCCCACAAGGTCCCTGACTCATACAATCATAGTCCTCAGAATGAGCCTCATGTTGAAAATGAAAAGTTCACATGAAAAGAAGGGCGAGATGAGATATCCAGGAAGCCGAAAAGTATAGAACAGTCCTTAAAGAGCATGCAAGTAATGGAAAATCATATTAACATGTCTTACAATGACTTGTGTATGTTCCCTGATGTTTATCTGCCCGCGAGGTTTAAAATGCCAACGTTTAACTAGTATGATGGGCATGGAGATCTAGTAGCCCATCTGAGGGGTTATTGTAGTAAAATAAGAAGTGTTGGCGAGAAAGATGATTTGTTGATGGGGTATTTCAGTGAGAGTTTGAGTGGGGCAGCCTTGGAATGGTACACTCATCAAGATGTCAAGAAGTAGCATGCATGGGATGACATGGCTCAATATTTTATTCGACACTTTCAGTACAATCTAGAAATTATCCCAGACCGTTCCTCCCTATCTAAAATGAAAAAGAAACTCGAGAAAAGTTTTAGGGAGTTTGGGCTCAGATAGAGGGAACAAGCTGCTCGGGTCAGCCCTTCAGTTGGTGAAGAAGAAATAGTTGAGCTTTTCCTACAAGCCCAGGAGCCCACCTACATCAGTCATTTGATCCCGGCCTTGGGTAAACCTTTCAATGATGTGGTAGAAATGTGGGAGATGGTAGATGAAGGAATCAAGTCAGGCAAAATTATGAGTTATTCTGCATTGAAGGATACTATAAAAGACATTCAGAACAACTTAGTAAGTTTGGGCGGAAGAAAGAGAAATAGAAAAGATGTTGTTGAGCCACACTAATGACAGGATCCAGTAGGCATTCCTGCTCAACACTTTCAGCCTCAATATCGACCCCATGGATATCCCTATGCTCCAGATAATCCTCCCCAATGCTACTTCTCTCCACAAAATCCCCAAATTCATACCTCACTTTCCCAATACTACATCCACAATGCACCGCCATATACTCCACATCCACAAGACTCGCAATGGCATGCACCGTCTCCATAAATGTCTTACCCACATCTACAAGCATATCAACCACCTACCCACAAGAGGTTCCAGTCGAGGTCGGAGTACAAAATGAAAAGGCAGCAACAAAGAGAAAAGTCTTTCACTCCTATTGGAGAATCATATGCTAGTTTGTTTCAAAGATTGAGGCGATTGGGCATGTTGAAGCCGATTCAGATAAAATATCGAACCCCCTTCCAGAGAATTTTGATTATTATCAGAGGTGCGCATATTTCTCTAATGCCCCGAGGCACAATATATAAAAGTGTTTGCATCTGAAAAGAGCAGTCCAAAAGCTTATTAATGCAGGTGACATTACTGTGCAAAATCCAAGTGCAGCGGATACTAGCCAAAGTTCATTGCTTGTTCATAATGAGACACATATGGTGGGCAAAATGAATATGAGAACTCTTTTGAGATTCTTGGAGGGCCACTTGTCGCAAAGTCTTCCGCGCTATCAGTCTCAATTCCAAAAGTTGATCTTAAGAACGAGTTGGCAAAAAGGACCCAAAAGCTATTTGTTGGGGTCAATGTGATTGAAATTGGTAATGGTATTGGTAATATTGATATGGAAATCAGTGGCTAAGATGTCAAGTTTGGTAATTGGAAAGACGCTCCTTTCTTGGCTAGCCAGGGGAGTCCTAGTGGTTTATTTTGTTGTCATTTCTATTATCCGAGTTATTTCAGGGTTGTAATCCGGATATTGTCTTATGACTAAACTCGTCTATCCTTTTATTTTGTGTAGTTCGTTTAGTCGTAGTAACTCGTTTAAGTGTTATCTAGGTTTGTTCTAGGATTGTAACCCTAGTTTATTTTGCTTGTTTTGTTGTTCAAACCCTTTCACCATCTGTCTAATGCAATTTTCTGTTTTATGTTATTTTTAGCCATTTTTTGTTTAGTTCTCTTTTTCTTTTATAGCTGGCTCTAGTGACATGACATGCACGTGTAATTCTCAGCCTGATCTTAAAAGTCAGTTTAGTCATGAAGCAATGAAACAATTTTGAAGATGATAGGGACATTTGAGGGAAATAAGCACATATTTGGACATTTTAAGATCATTTAAAGCCAGAACTGTGTGAAACTGGGGCAGATAATTTTGGAAGTTAATAATATGACAAGAAGTCGTTAAAAGAGAGTTCATCCCAAACAATTTGAAGCGAGCGGTTTTGAGTTCAAGTGAACCTCAATTTACAAGATAAAGTCAAGAGAGTTTGCTCCGAATTAACGGAGGATATCCATTGTAAAGAGGGAATCACCCAACGAGAGTTTTGTACTTGACAAGGCACTAAAAAGTGGAAGCCATATCAGTGACATCAATGACGAAGCTGCAAAAACAATATTGTGCATGATCTTCAATTTTCATCCTCAAGTTGTAGGTATTGTACTTGGTATTTTCAGAGATTGGGAGACCCTCTTTCAGCTACCCAAATACTTTATACCATTCGGTACCCCTTTTGAGCCTATGCTAATTTTCTTGACCTCCCCTCTTTTGGAATCAAGTCAGAGTCATAAAAAGAAAAGAAAAAAAATTCATGTCCCCATATGTTTGTTTTAGAAAGTTCTTTCAAAAAGAAAAGTCAAAAAGGAAAAAAATTAAAAGAGAAAATAGAAAAAGAAGAAAAAGAAAAAGGAAAAAGAAGAAGAATAGCAACGAAAAGAAAGCATCCCTTTGAACTACGTTCGACCTGATTCTTGCCACCACAAGATACGTAGGCAGCCTTACTGTTTGGTTGTACCAAATAAAATATTTCATAATCCCACGAAGTCGAGAGTGGGTCAGTCTTTCTTAGAAATTCCATTTCAAAAAGAAAAACAGAAAAAAGTGAATCAAATTCCATTGTTTTAGAAATAGGGGCAAAGTTTTTAGAATGGATTCCAAGAGTCGTAAATAAATTAACCCCGTTGTCTTAGTTATTTTGAGTATTTATTATATCCTTTCTTTTTAACCCTGTCCAAAAGCCATATTACAGTCCAAAAAATACCTCCCAGATAATCTTTGAGAGTGCCGAGTCAGACATGCCAAGAGCATATGATATTTCTATCGTGGTTAATGCCTTGTCATCTGCAGAATTAGAGAAAAAAAAGAAGAAAAGAAAATGAGAGAGTCTTATCAGTGAAAACCTTCACAGGCACCATAAGGCGACGGTAAGTTGAGAGAAAGAACAAAATGAGAGAGGCTTGATGGTAAAAACCCTTCGGGCACTACAAGTCGAATAAGGACCGTGAATCAGATAGGATAATCGGAGCATGGAAGCCCAGTTTCACGACTCAGAGGTGCAACAAGAGTTGAACATTAGACTTGCTTGACAGATTAGGCCACTTAATCCAAAGGTGCATGTCATGGTTATTAGAGTTGGTATCCATATCTGATAAGTTTCTACTTTGTAGTTTTCTTGTTAGGAATCATCTCTTTCCATTATTCTTTACTCTGTTCCTTTTGTCTTGTTTACTTTCTCTTCCTGAGTCTATTTGGTCAGAACAAGTGAAAAATGACTTCAAAATTTTCCACCAGCTTACCAATTACACAAAACGGAATCTGGCTAGCACATCAAAGTGGCATACGTCAGGAATGAACAATATGCGCACTGAGTTGGTAACAATCAACGTGGTTTGGGTTTCATATGAAATACAAAGGTTCGGTATATGTCAATTCATGAGCACAATGCAACAGATAAAGGATGTTGGGTTTGAACGGATCAGAGGTATTTTCTATAATAAGGGTGACAGAGAAAGTGGTTATTCAACGAACAAGCAAGGTCTTTCGAGTTGAAATCAAAGTTATCATAGGAAGTGAAGGAGCAATCGCCCTTAAAGTCAATGCCACAAACCAACTACCATGTTTGAACTCACAAGTTTTCTTTGTTTGAAACAGGGGCAGAAAATTTCGTTTGTTCCGGATAAACCCTCCGTGAGGAAAGCATGTGCCAGACAGGTTCGACAGTAAATTCTCAGGACCCTCCTGGACAATGGGATTTAATTTCAATTTTTCAGGACCCTCATGAATAATGGGATTTAATTTAAAGTTCTCAAGACCCTCCTAGATAATGGGATTTAGTTTTAAGACCTTTATAGATAATAAGATTTAGCGTAAGTTTTACCTTTAGGAAATAGAATTTAGCTTTGAAGTTTTCACTCTGAAGATGAGATTTAATTTTAAGTTTTCACGGCCCTCCTGGATAATGGGATTTAGCTTTTAAATTCTTAGAGCTTTTTTGAATAACATGATTTGATTAACACTCACCAATGTTCCCAGTACCAAACTGGGGTTGTTCTTTTGTTTTGTCTGTTTTGTTGTAATGGGAGGCGCCCACCTGGAGAATAAGGGAATCCATTTCAAGTTTTGGAATCAGGCTCCCACCTGAAAAATAAGGGAATACATTTCAAGTTTAAGCATCAGGCGCCCACTTGAAAAATAAGTGAATACATTTCAAGTTTTGGCATGAGGCGCCCACCTCGAAAACAAGGGAATATATTTCAATTTTTGGCATCAGACGCCCACCTGGAAAACAAGCGAATACATTTCAAGTTTTGACATCAGGCGCCCACCTGGAAAATAAGGGGAGACATTTCAAGTTTTAGCATCAGGCGCCCACCTGGAAAACAAGGGAATACATTTCAAGTTTTGGCATCAAGCGCCCACCTGGAAAACAAGGGAATACATTTCAAGTTTTGGCATCAGGCGCCCACCTGGAAAATAAGGGAATTCATTTCAAGTTTTTGCATTTGGCCGCCACCTAGAAAACACGGGAATACTTCTTATGTTTGGCATCAGGCACCCACATGAAAAATAAGGGGAATACATCTCAAGTTTTGGCATAAGACGCCCACATGGAAAATAAGAGAATTCATTTTAAGTTTTGGCATCAGGCACCCACTTGAAAAACAAGGGAATACGTTTCACGTTTTGGGGGAATACATCTCAAGTTTGGCATCAGGCGCCCACTTGGAAAACAAGGGAGGTCATTTCAAGTTTTGGCATCAGGCGCCCACCTCGAAAACAAGGGAATAGACTTCAAGTTTTGGCATCAGGCGCCCACCTGGAAAACAAGGGAATACATTTCAAGTTTTGGCATCAGGCGCCCACTTGGAAAACAAGGGATTACATTTCAAGTTTCGGCATCAGGCGCCCACCTGGAAAACAAGGGAATACACTTCAAGTTTTGGCATCAAGCGCCCACCTAGAAAACAAGGGAATACATCTCAAGTTTTGGCATCAGGCGCCCACATGGAAAATAATAGATTACATTTCAAGTTTTGGCACCAGGCGCCCACCTGGAAAACAAGGGAATACATTTCAAGTTTTGGCATTAGGCGCCCACCTGGAAAACAAGGGAATTCATTTCAAGTTGAAGCATCAGGATCCCACCTGGAGAACAAGGGAATTCATTTCAAGGTTTAAGCATTAGACGCCCACCTGGAGAACAAGGGAATTCATCTCAAGGTTTAAGCATCAGGCTCCCACCTAGAGAACAAGGGAATTCATCTCAAAGTTGAAGCATCAGGCACCCACCTGGATAACAAGGGAACTCATTTCAAGTTGAAGCATCAGGCGCCCACCTGGAAAACAAGGGAATACATTTCAAGTTATGGCATCAGGCGCCCACCTGGAAAATAAGGGAATTCATTTCAAGTTTAAGTTGCAGGCGCCCACCTGGAAACAAGGGAATTCATTTCAAGTTTTGGCATCAGGCACCCTCCTGGAAAACAAGGAAATATACTTCAAGTTTTGGCATCAGGCGCCCACCTGGAAAACAAGGGAATACATATCATGTTTTTGCATCAGGCGTCCACCTGGAAAACAAGGGAATTCATTTCAAGTTGAAGCATCAGGAGCCCACCTGGAAAGCAAGGGAATTCATTTCAAGGTTTAAGCATTAGGAGCCCACCTAGAGAACAAGGGAATTCATCTCAAAGTTGAAGCATCAGGTGCCCATCTGGAAAAAAAGGGAATTCATTCCAAGTTGAAGTATCAGGAGCCCACCTGGAAAACAAGGGAATTCATTTCAAATTGAAGCATCAGGCGTGCACTTGGAAAACAAGGGAATTCATTTCAAGTTCAAGCATCAGGCGCCCACCTAGAAAATAAGGGAATTAATTTCAAGTTCAAGCATCATGCGCCCACCTGGAAAACAAGGGAATTCATTTCATGTTTAAGTTGTAGGCGCCCACCTGGAAAACAAGGGAATTTATTTTAAATTTTAAGTCAGAGAGGCATCAGAAGCCCACATGAAGAACATGAGTCAATTTTCAATTATCAAGATTCAAGTTAGAGGCATCAGGAGGAACCCGCCGGAAGAACAGGGTCAACTTTCAATTTTGAAGATTCACCTCAAAGACAGCAAGAACCCTCCTGGAGAATATGGGCAATTTTTAATTCAAATCAAAAGTAGCACGAGCCGCCTGAGGAACAAGGTTTTCAAGCTCAAGTATACTCCAAGTTCAAGTTTATTTCAAGTGCAAGCAGCAGGATGCCCAGCTGAAGAACAGGGTCAACCTCCAGTTTTCTTCAAATTCAAGTTAGCAGGATGCACACCTGAAGAATAGGGTGAATTTTCAGTTTCATGTTGAAAGAGCAAGTGGAGATTCAAAGAAGATTCAAGACAAGAAGTAGATAGGATTTTGTATTTTTCTTTTATTTTTGCTGTAATTTTTCATTTTATTTTTTATGTAATGGTAGGAACAGCGGACCGAAACCTCGACGGCACCTCAATCGACTCTCCACCTCGGTATACTCCATCACTGTTCCTACTTATGAACTACACGTGGACCGATTCCTTTATAACCAAAGATATGTAGCTAGCTCAGATACCAGGGCTCGGTCACATTCTCCTTTCTTTTAGTTTTTGTCTCTTTAAATAAAGGTCGGGTCAAAAAACCTGTCTTGTCATTCTTTGTGTGAAAACTCTTCGCGTTTCCAGTCAAAGAGGGGCAGTTGTAGAAATGTAATTTTTTACCCTCTCCAAAATTTTACACATTTTAGCGTAAAATATTTAGTTTAGGTTTAGTATCGCTATTCTAAATAGTGTTGACTCTTTTACTTTATTTTATCACAAAAAATAAAAATTACAAAAAATATGTTCTTTTATTTAGCTAATTAATATTTTATCTAGTTACTTCTAATTTATCTACCTTACATAAAATTCAAAAATACAAAAAATAGTTCCACTTTATTTTTAGGAATATTATTTTAATTTTACAATAATTTTTCTATTTTTTATCTTTTAGTATGATATTTGAAAAATATCCAAAAAAATAGGTTTATTTTAACATTTAGTTTTATTTTAATAGTTATTTTACTTAAGTAGGATTAATTAGTAAATGGTGTAGTAATTTTGGTCTTGTTTTAGAAGAAAGAGTATGAAATTTGAGGCTAATATTGTTGAGAAAACTACCCTCTATAGCCCCTCAAAATTTTAATAGCCCATGTTTTGTCCTACTTACAAAAAATGGCCCTTCGGCCCAAACGTATTGCATATAGTAGCCGAAAGGAATAAGCATTACAACATAAGCGCATGTAGCTCCGTGGTTAGAGCGCCTGTTTCCTAAGCTGAAGGTCGCAGGTTCGACCCTCACCTGGTGCGATAGAGCAACCCTTTTTTGCCTTTTTAAATGTACTTCTGGATCTTATAAGTATTTTTGTATATTTTTTTGTATAATAACAGACTATTTTTGTATATGTTTTGCATAGTGATAGTCTATTTTGTATATTTTTTGTATAGTAACAGTATATTTATATAGTGACAGTCTATTTTGTATATTTTTTGTATAGTAACAGTCTATTTTCTATAGTGACAGTCTATTTTGTATATATTTTGTATAGTGAGAGCTAATTGTATATAAATTGTATAGTGACAGTCTATTTAGTATATTTTTATATAGTGATAGTCTATTTTGTACATATTTTGTATAATGACAGTCTATTTAGTATATTTTTTGTATAATGACATTCTATTTTTGTATATATTTTGTATAGTGACACTCTATTTGTATATAAATTGTATAGTGACAGTCTATTTGTATATAAATTGTATAGTGATAGTCTATTTTGTATAATTTTTGTATAATAACAGTATATTTTGTAGATATTTCAACTTTATGCATAATCATCTCCTCCATTCTTCCTCTCATTGAGAAACCAGCCACCAGCGTCCAAGGCCTCACAGTCGCCGAAAATGGTAACAAGATCGTCGGAGTTTTAAACTTTTAGCCAAAGATCTTCAAAATATTATCTACATATTCACAGAAACTATAAGAGAAAATCAGAGAAGAAGACAAGGTTGAGCCTTATGCTACACCACTGCCGAAATAAGAAGATCTGGACTTTTACCCGTCGCCACAAAACTCAAAATCAGACTATTAAAAAAGAAATTCTGCTACTGCTTTTATTGGTGTCATTGATTCTGCACTTTGAATCGAGAAAAGAAACTCATGTCTGGGTTTGGAACTTCTGTTAATGTTTTGTTTGTTACTGAAAAGTGAGATTTGAAATTGTTCCGTTGAATTGAAATACTATTAATAGTGATTTGATAAATTGGGCAAAGTGAATTGACGAGTAAAATTCAAAATCCACTTACTTTGAGCTTGTGACTTTTGCATCTGTTGGTGAAATTTGTTTCAAGGATTAAATAATTGCTTGGAAAATTGATGTGACTAGTAAGGAAGAAGAGGAAAGCGAGAGGAGCAGTCATGGTCATAGTTGGCTGGCTGGATTTCCGGCGAGGGAATTAGTAAAGTTTCCGGCTAGCACTTGTTTTATTTTTAGGCCATGACTTGTATGGGCTAATTTGTGGGCTACCAGATGAAATTTGTTTTGCCCGATGGGCTATAAATGAAGTTCTCTCAATTTTGTTTGGTCTTAATTGAAAAGACCCAATTTCGGATAGCCCAAAACATTGAGTCCATATTCATTTTCTATTTGACCTAACCTAATTCCTACTCCCTATAAAATAATTCCTAAATCCGAAGAAGGCTAGACGAAACAAAAAAAATGGCAGCTAAAGCCATCACTCTCATTTGGAGGTCTTGAACTTCACACACAAAGAAAAAGCTACACACAAACACATATACAGAGGAGCACACATACAAACAAAAAACGGCAAAGTAGTACTAGGAGATTGATTTGTTTTGCTATGTAATCATTTGCATAACTTCCTGGTGATGTATGTTTCTTTAAAACATGATATTTACTAGCATAATAGTTATTCTTCAGTTTGGAATGATCAACCTCAGAAGCAGAGTTCTTTTCTGGTAACCAATAACCTTGCTGATGGTTTGCTGCCTCTGCCTCCGTCTTCGTCTATAGAAACAACCTGACCTTGGTCTTTGCATTGACTGCCATTCATCTTCTGCTTCAGCAAAAGGTTCAGATAAAAAAATCAGTGTATTATTTGTTCCCGTCTCAAAAGAAGAAGATCGAAATAGAGAGTGGGAGTTACGGAGACGGAGTGGTTTTGAGTGCGATTCGGAGTCGAGGTGGGTGTTCTATTTTTTGGGCTTCCGTCGAGGTTGTCGCTGTCTAAGATTTCTGGTGCTAAGCATTTTCAGATTAAAATTTGCTTTGTATTGAGAGGTCCGTTCGATTCGAAGGCGCCGTCGAGTTCGTTGTTGAGAAACTCCCTTTGGTTGAGGTTGCTGGAGCTCAGGTCGTGGTCCCTTTTTCGGCTGAAATTTTGTTGCCGATTTCTAAGCTGTGATACCTCGGTTAGTCATTCTGTACGATTTTTGGTTGGAGTTTTATCCCATTAATATTGAATGAAAGTTTTCCTTACTGCGCTAAAAAGTTCCAAATTTTCTATTTCTATTTGATGGTTATTTTTGATACATTTGTTCATTGTATTTTATTTAGATGACATTTGAGTAAATGTTTATATTCTCATTGTGTCTCATGGCATATTCATGTATTGCAGTAAACCTTATCATGTTTCATTGATCATTTATTAAGATAACAATTATTTATTATTAAAAGTTGATTAGTCTCGTTGTTATGTTAAGTGTGAAGCTAAGAGAATTTTCATTTCAAGTTGACCAAAACCACTGGAATGTAGGGCTGTTTGATTTAGTAAAATTGGGCTAATACCGATGGCCCAACAACGTGAGGTGTCCCAATTTCCTCCACAACTTTAATTTAATCCATAATTCATCACCTTCACCACAATCCCTAACTTAGGAAAAGAATTACAAATATTGTAGCTTGCTTTAGGCGCGATTAATAAATTATTGTGTCCATGGGTACGATTCCTGTGACATGGTCACGATACGTAAATCTCAATTCGGGTGTACATTTCATGTGACCCGACCATAACTTCAAATACTAATAAAATAAACACGTGTTGTAAATTGTGGGTATGGTTCCCATGATACGATTCACAACATGTACCAAAATGATAAGTGTACGACAATCGTAACTTGTTCTTTAAATGATTCCATATATAAATAAAAATGGATATACAGTTAAAATGCACAATAGGTTTAAAACATGTAATTAATAAGATAATTAGGCCAATTAATAATAGTTGAGCGACCGCACTAAAACCAAGGAACCCGGGAATGTCTAACACTTTCTCCCGGGTTAACAGAATTCCTTACCCGGTCTTCTGTGTTCGCGGACCATAAATAGAGTCATTTTTCTCGATTTGGGATTTAAATAAACCGATGACTTGGGACATCATAATTATTCCAAGTGGCGACTCTGAATTTGAATAAATAATCTCGTTTCGATTATTGTCACCTTAATTGGAAAAACTCTCCTATACCCCTCTTGGGATAGAAAAAGGAGGTGTGACATAGCCAATGTGCAGATATCAAATGAATTGTGCGGCCGCTGAACAGGGTCTGCACTGACGAATGATTCCAAGTTCAGAGAGTGTGCAAAAGACCAAGTCCTGAAGCTTTGCGAAAGTGCAGACTGCACAAGAATTGTGCGGCCGCAGAAGATGCTTTGCAGCCGCAATCCAGAAATGTACGGCTACAGAATCCAAGCTCCTGCCAACTGAAGAAATCTGGGGACCGCACATGGAATTGTGCGGCCGTAGAACCTCCCGACGGGCATTTTTGTCAGCGAATTTGGGCCACTATAAATAGACGAGTTTCACATTTTTAGGTTAAGTGTCGAATTTTGAGCTGTTGTAGCCGTTACATTTTGCTAAGGCTAAGGCATTTTTGTTTCTCTCTACTAGGGAAAGCTTTAGATTGGTTGGAACGATTACCGAACCATTCCATTCACACTTAGGATGAGTTGGCGGAAAAATCCATTGCTAAGTTCTTCTCTCCCAGGTACATGGCTACACTTCGAGAGGAGATTTTGGCATTCAAGCAACATCCAAATGAACCACTACACAAGATATTGGAGCGATATAGAACAATGGTTAAGGAATGTCCCAACAAAGATATAACGGAAAACATGATTCAATAAACCTTCTATGGTGGGATTAAATCAACCAACTAATGTGTAGTGAATCAACTTGCCGGTGGGAACTTTATGACTACGCCTTATGCGGAGGCATGTGAGATTTTGGATGAAATGGCGGAAATATCATCGGCTTGGTAATCCCGAGCCAATGTTCAACAAGGTAATCCGAATATGATCTACCTTCATAAAGAATTGGATGACCATGGGCAAGCAATTACCGAATTGACTACTACCATGAATCAACTAGCAAAGGCTCAACTTAGTAAAGTACAAGCTCCTAAGAAAGTCAATGCCATGGAAGTGGTGAACATGATGGGGAACAAGAGGAGGGCTAAAGGCCAACAAGTGCAAACTCGAGTAGAGAACTATGTACAAGAA
Organism: Nicotiana sylvestris; assembly: GCF_000393655.2. Taxonomy (NCBI): domain Eukaryota; kingdom Viridiplantae; phylum Streptophyta; class Magnoliopsida; order Solanales; family Solanaceae; genus Nicotiana; species Nicotiana sylvestris. The sequence continues at coordinate 92,014,080 of NC_091068.1, read as the reverse complement.
GATAATGGCTTTGAGCAAGATGATTCATATAATGAACAAGAAGAGCAAGTGTAAAATGTGAATAATTTTCAAGGGTAAAGAAACAACTTCTAAGGCCCAAACCAACAATAATGGCAACCTCAAAACAATCAAGTCAATGATTAAAAGGGCCAGTCATCCTAAAATTAGGATTCATTTCTTGTCGCTCCTAAGGATTAATTGTGGATCCATGATTGGAATTCTAACAATTAAGGAAATTAGACGGATACAACAATCAAGGAAATTGGAGTAGAAATAATCAGGGAAATTGGGGGGGGGGGATATCAATCAAGGCATATAGAGCAAAAATTAAGTCAATCGGGGGTCGGGTTTTCAAAGTCCCCCGATGTACCAACAATCGAGCAACCCGCCTCCTTATCCTTCTCACGGTCTAAGTTCTTCAAACAATGAGATGGGTTTCATTGAAAATATGTTTAAGTAAATGATGGAAAAGAATGCCAATTTGGATGCCCAACTTGCCTAACACAACACATCAATCCGCAACATAGAAGTTCAAATGTGGCAAATCTCTCAAGCTCTAAACTCTCGCCCTAAGGGGGCACTACCAAGTGACATGGTGGTAAACCCAAAGGGTGGTAACAACCCGGGGCATGCCATGGCCATTACCACAAGAAGTGGGAGAGGTGGGAATGCACCCACCTCAAGTCAAGGGCAACTTATTGATGATGATCAAGTGTTGCAAGAAGAGGAGATCCCAAAAAATATGGTGCAACCTAATGATGATGTTCGGATTGACATTGATTATAATGTGGAAGAGACTCAAGAGGAGGTGAACCCGTCTAGGGAACACATTATTGACATACTGGTGCCGTCAGTGCAAAAGGCTAAGACACCATTGCCTAAGCCTCCACCTCCATACCCTCAAAGACTTGCCAAGCAAAATGGTGAGAATCAATTCAAGAAATTCATTCAAATTATGAAGAGTCTCTCAATCAATGTGCCAATAGTTGAAGCTTCGGAACAAATGCCCGCTTATGCAAAATCTATAAAGGATCTTGTAACAAAGAAGCGGTCTATGAATTTTGAGACCATCATGTCACTCATCAAGTGAATGCAATTGTGCATTCAATGGCTCATAAGTTGAAGGATCTCAGTGCTTTCACGATTCCTTGTACAATTGGAAGTGCCGAGTTTGCTAATTCTCTTTGTGATCTTGGGCAAGTATGTATTTGATGCCCTATTCAATTTTCAAGACCCACCTCTATGAGATTGCAAATGACCAATCGTACTATGAAGAGACCCTTGGAAGATGTCTGGTTCATGTTGATAAATTCATTCTCCCAGTGAATTTTGTCATTCTAGATTGTGAGGTTTATTATGAAGTGTCAATTATTCTTGGGAGACCTTTCCTTGCTACGGGGAAGGCTCTTTGTGATGTTGAAGCCGGAGAACTAACCTTCCGGGTTGGTGATGAAAAAGTGGTGTTCCATATGTATAAGTCTATGCAGCAACCAAATAACAAAGAGGTGTGCTCTTTTGTGGACTTGGTGACTGATGTTATTATTGATGAAACAAGTGCTACAATTAATGTTGGTAATATGTTGGAGGCCGTCTTGCTCAACTTTGATGATGACGAGATAGATGGCCTCATGGAATATGTGAACTCTTTTCAAAGAGTGGGGTCATATAATTATGCACCCTGAAAATTGTCCTTGGATCTTGAAAATAGGACAACTCCTCCTACGAAGCGTTCTATTGAAGAGCCTCCTACCTTGAAGTTGAAGCCATTGCCTCTACATCTTCAGTATGAATTCCTTGATCCTTGTTATAATTTACCGGTTATTCTTTCCTCTTGTTTGACTAACGTGCAGGTAGATTTCACATTGGTGGTGCTATAAAAGTGAAAGAAGGCTATTGGGTGGACCTTGACAAATATTCAGGGGATAAGCCCCGCCTTTTTCATGCATAAGATTAAATTGGATGATTGAACCAAACCATCCACTGAACATCAAATGAGACTCAATGAGGCTATGCAAGAAGTTGTCAAAAAGGATATTATCAAGTGGTTGGATGCTAGGGTATCTACCCCATCTCCGATATTTCGTGGACCTCTCCGGTTCAATGTGTCTCGAAGAAGGGGGCATGACGGTGGTCACCAATGACAAGAATGAATTGATTTCTATAAGAACGGTGACCGATTGGAGCGTGTGTATGGATTATCGAAAGCTCAATAAAGTCACAAAGAAAGATCACTTTCTACTTCCTTTCTTAGATAAAATGCTCGATAGATTGACTGGATGTGCTTTCTATTGCTTTCTTGATAAGTACTCGGGCTACAACTAAATTCTCATTGCTTTGGAAGATCTAGAGAAAACAACCTTTGCATATCCCTATGGTACTTTCACGTTCAAATGGATTCCATTTGGTTTGTGTAATGCACCGACGACTTTTCAAAGGTGTATGATGGCTATTTTTATGGATATAGTGGAGGGCTACGTTGAAGTTTTCATGGATAACTTCTTGGTGGTTGGAGATTCTTTTAATGATTGTCTTGCAAAATTGGACAAAGGGTTGGCTAGATGTGAATAATCCAATTTGGTGCTCAATTGGGAGAAATAGCATTTCATGGTCGAGAAAGACATTGTCTTTGGCCACAAATTCTGAAAGAATAGAAATGAAGTTGACAAGGAAAAGATTTAGGTAATTTCCAAACTTCCACCTCCAACTACGGTAAAGGGTGTGCGGAGGTTTTTAGGCCACACGGGTATTTACCAGTGTTTCATCAAAGATTTCTCTAAGCTGGTTAACCTGTTGTGCAAGCTTCTTGAGAGGATGCTAAGTTTAACGTCAATGATGATTTCATGAAAGCTTTTGAATTGTTGAAGCTCAAGTTGACAAATACTCCCATCATCACTGCTCCAAATTGGAGTGCGCCTTTTGAACTCATGTGTAATGCCATTGAAGTAGCGGTTGGGGATATTTTGGGGTAACACATCATCAAGATTTTTTATCCGGTCTGCTATGCTAGTAAGACCATGAATAGTGCGCAAGTCAACTATACCGTCACGGAGAAAGAGCTCATTGTTATTGTGTTTTCAATTGAGAAGTTTCGCCTGTACTTGATGGGTGCAAAAGTCATTGTCTACACAGATCATGCGGTGCTTCGTTATCTTATAAGCAAAAAGGACTCTAAAGCTTGATTGATGAGATGGGTATTATTGTTGCAAGAATTTGATATTGGCATCCAAGATAGAAAAGGTAGTGAAAACCAAGTGGTGGACCACTTGTCTTATTTGGAGGATGAGGGGAGGTTGCATGATGGCCTTGAAATCAATGACTCTTTCTCTGATGAGCAACTCTTGGCAATTTCAATGAAAGAAGTGTCATGGTTCGCGGATCTAGCAAATTTTCTTGTGTGTGGAATCATTCTCGATGAGTTCTCTTCAAGACAAATGGAGAAACTCAAACGAGACTGTCAAGATTACTATTGGTATCAACCATACCTTTTCCGGATTTGTACAGATGGGGTGATTAGAAGATGTGTACAGGAAGAATAGCAAAGTGAAATTATTGAGGCTTGTCATTCTTCGACATATGGTGGTCATCATGGTGGAGCGAGAACGGCCGCCAAAGTGCTTAGTTGTGGCTTCTATTGGCCCACTCTTTACAAGGATGTAAGTGAATTAGTTAAAAGATGTGATGAATGTCAACGGGCCGGTGGAATCTTAAAGAAAAATGAAATGCCTCTCACAACCATTTTGGAGATTGAATTTTTAATATGTGGGGTATTGACTTCATGAGACCTTTTGTCAGTTCTTATGGAAACACCTACATCTTGGTCGCGGTTGATTATGTGTCCAAATGGGTTGAGGCCATAGCTTTACCCAACAATGAGGCGAGAACTATGGTGACTTTCTTGAAGAAGAATATTTTCACAAGGTTTGGTACTCCACGTGCAATTATAAGCGATGGGGGGTCACATGTTTGCAACAAGGCGTTCAACACTTTACTTAGCAAGTATGGTGTTACTCACAAAATCACGACTCCCTATCACCCACATGCTAGTGGGCAAGTGGAAATCTCCAACTAGGAAATAAAGAGTATCTTGTTTAAAACGGTGAATGCTAATCGGACGAATTGGTCCAAGAAGCTTGATAATGCATTATGGGCTTATTGGACGACTTGTAAAACACCTATCGGAATGTCACCATACCGGTTAGTGTTCGAAAAATCTTGTCATCTTCCGGTGGAGCTAGAGCACAAGGCCATGTAGGCTCTAAAGAAGTTGAATCTTGATTGGGAAGTAGCCGCTAACTTGAGTGTTGCACACTTGAATGAATTGGATGAGTTCTGGTACCGTGCTTATACAAGTTCATCCTTGTACAAATAAAAGATAAAATATCGTCAAGACAAATACATTTGGAACAAAGAGTTCAAGGTAGGAGATCTCGTATTATTGTTTAACTCCAGATTGAGGATGTTTTCGGGAAGTTAAAATCTAAATGGAGTGGTCATATTGAAACTATGGGTGTGACACCTTTTGGTGCATTAGACTTTAAGAGAAAAAATAATGAATTATTTCGAGTCAATGGTCACTGGGTGAAGCACTACTTGAGAAATGTTGGAGATAGCCACGTCGTGGCGGCCATTTATTTCACTTAAGGGTATTTTGTGTCATGCCACGACGTTAAATCAGGCGCTTCTTGGAGGAAAACCCATGTTATTTTCCTCTTTCTTCTGTAGTTGGTGTTATTTTTGTTCTAACTTGATTTGAAGTGTGCTCAGGGATGAGTGCGACTTACAGGAATTATAGACGAAAATATGGTTAAGTATTCAAAAATTGTACGGACCGCACAATTCTATGTGCCATAACAGAAGAGCATTCTGGCCACACAATTCTCTTGGGGACTGCACATTTGAAATGTCAAAAGAACCAATTCTCTGAAGTTTAAGCTTGTCAGTGCGAAGGAGGATCTGCGACCGCACATGGAAATTTGCGACCGCACCTGAAAATATGCGGATGCACATTTAATTCTAAGAATTCTCACCAAGTGATTGAGTGCGGACCGCACATGAAAATGTGTGGCCGCACTCAGCCTTTCTCCTTTCTCAGATGTTAGTATAAATGGAGGAACATGGCCCATTTTACACTTTTCCTTCTCTGACTGTTATATGTTGAATTTTCTTGGAGATTTCTAACTGTCCTCATACACAGCCAACTTGATCACTCACTCATTACGCTAATTCTATCTGGTATGCTTCAATTTTATGTTAAAATTTTTATGTTGGTATAATTTTTAGACTTTTAGTTCTTAGGCCATTTGTTATTAGAGTTCAATTGTGTGTCCATGTAGGGTAAATCTGAAATGGGTAAACTTGATACATGCTCTAATGGGGTTGGGTAGGTACAATTTCATGTTTTTACAATGTTGCCACGTCAAAATGTGCGAGAAATTGAAAAACCTAAGTATAAAATTTTTGTCTATACGTAACTTTTGAAATCTATGGCCGCACTTAAATTTATGCGGTCCCCAGATGTTGAATTTGGGCAACTCAATGAAGAAGGAATCTGCAGTCGCAAGTTAAAATGTGCAGACCGCTGAATTCCATTTGTGGCCGCAGATCAGCCCATTCTCTGTCATCAGAGAGTACTCACTTTGAGACTCCAATGTGCGGCCGCAAACCAAATTGTGCGAACCGCAGAAATCCTCTTGTGGCCTCATATTAGCCAATTCTCTACCATCAGAGAGCTAACATTTTTTGGGCTTCATAATTGTGGTCGTAATCACAAATATGCGGACCAAACTTCACTTCTACGGCCGCAAGTCAAAATATGCGGTCCGTAAATCCCTATCTACGGTCGCAAGTGAAATTGTCCGGGCTGCAGGTCCATTTCCCTACATGCATGACTTAATGTACAACCCAGCGTGTCCTATGGTTTCTTTTTTTACTCACATGTCTCCTATATGTGTTTGAACATCAAATTGCAACTAACAATTATGGTTCTATCAAGAAGACAAGGCAACACTTTAAAAGGGATAGGTGAATCTTCTCGGGGTCGAGGCAAAAATGCCTTTCCCCTTGGCCAGTCAAAGACGATAAGAAACAAAGCAACAGCCGGCAGAGGGAGAGGTGCAGACCTCTCCGAGTCTAGCTCATATGTCCTATCTAGGGAAGTGTCAAAAGAAACTATGCCTCTGTTCAGGAGGATCAACCGACCACACAGTCGAGACTGCAAGGTAGATACCAGCTCAGGGATGAGCCGTCTTCATCTCACAACACTTCCGACGGATTGGAGAGTGCTAGTCAGGCTTCTGAGCTATCAGCTACAATAGTCCCTAAGGCACAAGTTACACCAAATATCCCTGATTATGGTAGAGGGGGAGATGCTACAGCTTCCGGCCTTGAAAGATCAAAGAAGAAAGAGGTTTGGGAGGATCATTTTGTTAGCCTGGGCGCCTTTACCAATTTTTGTATGTGGTGGCCAGTGAGATCGCTAACTCTTGAGCGACAGTTTCTGCTGAAAGACTTGGAGAAATATAACCCAACTATACTGAGACAGTTTATGACACGAAAGGGTGGATGTGGTTCACCCAAAGGATAGAGGATGCCAAAGAATACCTCGTCCGCGAAATCTATGCCAATATGGCTCATATAAAGAAAGGGATGAAGGTGACCAAAGTACATAACCTCAAGGTGAGGTTTGATTAGCATACACTAAACACGTACTTGGGCTTCGAGGATATTGAGCCGAATGAGTACTTGGAGAAGTGTGCACTGAAGGAGGAAAGTCCGTCCTTAGCTAGCTGAGATTCTAGAACCACCAGGGCCACCACCACCATGGATTGTCGTTGGGGTTCCCATCTACCAGATCACTCTGAGTTTTGAGCCGAAGAGGTGGCAAACCTTTGTTTACATCAGATTGGATCCGATCCAGAATGAGACTCACCCTCCTATTGCTCGGGCAGTTCTAGTGGCTTCCATTATGGCCGGGTACCCGATCAATATGGGTGTTGTGATGTCGGCAAACATCTCATTGATAGTACGGCAGGATAGCTCATCCCATCCTTATCCCAACACGATTACAGAATATCTCACTAATGCAAAGGAAGAGCCGTGGGATTTTGATACCAAGGTGAAGGTGGAGAAGCCATTCGATTGGTATCCACTTATGGATGCAAGCAACCCAAAGAAGAAAGCCCAGCCTCCTACCACCACATTCCAGTCTGATGAGCCCGTAGTGGTAGTTTCTGATATGGTAAATATTCCATCCACCTCAGTTGAGCCTTCCTCCAGTGCCACAACTATGCCTCCGCCGTCATCCATAGTTACTACTATAGCTCCTTCCACAGCATTGAGGCTTGTGCCCGTGTCGACTACCCCACTATCTGCGTTACGAGTCTCCCAGACATTGGCGAGTCTCAACAACTGGATGCAAATAGCTACTACAAAGTTGTCTGACTTGTCCAGTACTATTGCAGCACAGTCCACTTCTTAAGCACCTCAGGCTCCTTCTATAATTGTTGAGACACTAAAGAAGATTTTGGAGAAGTAGAAGACAATCATGAGTACCTTGGTACAACACGGGTCGGTGATTGAAGAGCTAGGAAAGGAAGTAAAGAAGATGAGTCAGGTCAGCAAGAAATCAGTGGACAAGCTTGGGAAGGAGGTGACCAAATTTGCTACAACCGGAGACCTTCCCTTTGATATGCTGCTTGACCCGCACCAGTCTGCCCCAGATCCTTCAGCACCATCTGCACTGGCAGCGCTAGCTGACCAGCCTGATGAGCCAGACCTTGCTGCTGACACTATTGAGGCAGTGCATGAGATGTTCGCCAACCCAGCCATGCCAATATTTGGGGATGATGAGATTCAGTTGGCTGATCCTGAGGGAGATGACATTGCTGAGGACAATGAGATGTCCAAGGATCCATATGGAGTTTTCTTCACCCTCTCCTCTTTTACTTTTAGTTTTTTAAGCATTAGAGACAATGCATCTTTTAATTCGGGGGGGGGGGGAGGTGGAGTTCATTTGACACATTTGGTACAATTCAATACACTTGGTCTGTAATAATTTGATGATACCTTTTCTTTTCTTATTTGTATTTATCTATCTTCTCTCTTTCTTATTATGTATATTTATTCTATTTTTAGTAGTTTTTGCTTATTAGTTTCTTTATCTTTGTTTTTGCTTATTAGCTTCTTTATCTTTTCCATATTAGTTCTTGTTTTGATAAGTAGCTTTATTTTATGCTTTTGTAGATTATATGCCTTTGGTTTTCTTAATGTCATGATTCTTTCTAAAGGTAGTTGTGTGAACCGAGTGACTCGTCCCAGCGATGGATGGTGTGACAACCTTCTTAAGGGAATGAGTCTGTTTTTGTGTTTAGGTAATAATAGTAGTAGTTAAAATAAAAAGACCAAATTAAGTCATGCTCGAAGATTCAACCATGCTTGAATTGGTACCAACACACTTAACTACGTGCTTATGGTTAGAGACAAGGTTTTTGAAAGAAAAAGCTCTAGTTAGTGACTTTGTGACTCTTGAGTTGACTTTGGTTATCATCGAATGGTTTCATTGTACCATAATGATATTTAAACTTGAATGTGGTTGTGGTAGGCTCTTTACTCTATCCTCTTTTACAATCTAGTTGCGTGAGGGGTAAGATGAATTGTTGTTAGTTCAAGTATCCGCACGCGTGCGAAGGGTCTAAAACTTGCCCCGAATGTGTTTCAAGGCAAAATCCTAAGTTTTTATTGGTTTGAGAAGTGATTGTAAAATTTCCTTGGCCAGTTTGAGCTTTCTATTGCCAACCAATATCTTTATCCCTAGTCAACCCCTTCGAGCCTGTAGCCATTCTTATTTGATAACCATGTCATAAGACTTCACCCATTTTGTCATGACCTACTCTTGGCACCCGGACTTTCCTTAACACTCTTGTGAAACAAATGACTTAAAACATAAGTTTGGGGGAGAGATGAAGAATTTGAAAAAGGTATCAAGGCACAAAAAGAAAAAAGAAATTATCTCTATGAAAGAGAAGACAAGAAAAGAAAAGAACAAAATAAATGCAAAACGTGAAAGAGTGGAAGGGTTAATGGATTCAAAAAGAGGCAATGATCTTGCATTGAGAAAATAAAAAGGGAGAAAAGGAAGGAAATGAATAAGAAAGAGTAATATTAAGTCTCTCTAGTTCCCAATAAAAAAAGTGCCTCTAAGAATTGGTAATTGAGAGGCGAGAAATGAAAGTGTGGAGTGATTAAGGAAAGGTGTAACCACTTACCCATATGGTATCTTATCCTAATCCAAAAGTCTTCATTACATCCCGAAAGAAGTCCTACTTGATTTCAAATTGAGTGAACTTACATTAGTGGTGATCTACATGAGGCGAAAGCCTATGGTACTTGAAGTCGTACTTGTAACATTCTCTTGTGAGGGACGAGTGAAACTTTCATGAATCCTAAGATTGAGTGCTAATGAGCTTGGCAAATGGAACGTAGAGGAAGAAGAGTTTGGAGTCCACCATGACCTACATGATATAACAAGGGTCCTTGATGAGCAAAGTCAACTCTTAAAGCTCAATGGTCACATTAGAACTATATGTGCATAAATATTTGACTTGTCAACTTGTTGATAATTCATGAGTAGTGTGGATAATTGTTGGTCCCAATTGATGTATGAATGGATCACATTTGACTCGCTAAAATTACGGCAAACCAAGTCTACGAACCCAAGAGGACTTTGACCAATGTGCGGACTCGCAAATGAATTGTGCTGCTGCAGAACAGGGTATGCACTGACAAATGATTCCAAGTTAAGAGAGTGTGCAAAAGACCAAGTCCTGAAGCCTTGCTGAAGTGCGGACCGCACAAGAATTGTGCGGCCGCAGAAGATACTTCGCAGTCACAATGCAGAAATGTGCTGCTGCAGAATCCAAGCTCCTACCAACTAAAGAAATATGCAGACCACACATGGAATTGTGTGGTTGTAGAACTTCCCGAGGGGCATTTTTGTCAGTGAATTTGGGCCACTATAAATAGACGAGTTTCACATTTTTAAGTCAACTTTCGAAATTTGAGCTGATGTAGCCGTTCCATTTGCCATTTTAGGAAGTTTGTGACTATTTCGGTATTTAAACATTATATTTTATAATTTTTATCTTTGATTATGAGTTTAATTAGCATTTCTTCTTTATTTTCTTCAATTTCCACTATGAGTAGCTAGAGTTTTACTAGGGCTGTGACCCAACCCTAGTGTGTAAACCTTATGCATACTTAATTTAACGCTTGTTTATGATTGAGTATTGATTATTTAGTTTAGTTTATGCTTCAATTTTAGGATTAATGGTTGCAAACAATGATTCATGCCTTTTTGACTTAGTCTCTACTTGGGAAAGGGGGGCCTAGTCTAGGATAACTTGGCTAACAAGGAATTGGGTTAATTGAGAGTTTGATTGGCCTAGTTAAAGGGTTCAAACTAGAGATAATGAGAACCCGACTTGAGCCCATATCAACTATTTTGTTTAATACCCATTTGAACTTGAGAAAGTCGAATTAGGCAAAATCACTCTTTGATCAAGAGGTATTGAGTGGGTAACTTAGAATTGAGAGCTATAATACGCTCCAATCAGCAAAAAAAGTATTATTGTATTTAACCCATTAGGTGAATGCCTAGGTCATAGTCACATCCCTATGCCTTTTAACTAATTAGGAAAACACCAAAAATAATCATTCATTTCTAGTTTCTTTCATAGCTTACAATTGTTAGAGTTAAAAGTAGAAGTAGAAATCCAAACCTTTTGTGGAAGTGCAAATTTAGTTAATCCATTCGCTTTCATCAAGTGTATACTCCTAACATCCATTGTAACTCCCTGTGGAAATTGACCCTCACTCTTGTTGGATACTATTCTTCCAACGACTGTTTCCAATCATTATTGAGTGCGATTTGGATGTAGATCATCGGGTTCAACCTAGCAAGTGTGACAAATCGAGGAGAGATCTTTCTTCCCGCAAATGTTGAGGGGGTGATGAAGACGACCCTCTTCGAGGTGGTGGATGACGATATGGGCTATAATATTATCTTGGGGAGGTCGTGGTTGCATGAGATGAAGGCTGTACCATCAAGATATCATCAGTTGTTGAAATTCCCAACTCCCGAGGGAGTTAAACAAATAATGGGTGACCAACCGGCAACAAGGGTGATAAATGCAATCTCAGTTTCCAGTAGCAAAGGGAAGGAGCATGCGACATAGAAATTACAGGAACCTACACCTGCTCCCGAGCCGATCGAAGTCAACCAGGGGGAAAAGTTGCCAGAATTTTATCACTTGGGGACAGGATTACACCCTAAGCCCAGGTCTGGGTTTTAGAATTTCTTAAATTTAATGTCGATTATTTTGTGTGGTCGCATGCGGATATGAGAGGTATCCGCCAGAAGTGGCTGTGCACAAACTAAGTCTGGATCCTAACATTCCCCTAGTAAGAAAAAAAAAATGTCCTATTGCCGAGGTTAGAATCAAATTCATCAAAAAAGAGGTAACTCGCTTGCTTGATATCAGTTCAATCTGAGATGTAAAGTATCCTAACCAGCTAGCTAACGTAGTAATAGTTCCAAAGAAGAACAATAAATTTCATATGTCCGTAGACTACAAGTATTTAAATAAGGTGTACCCAAAAGACTCATTCCCACTGCCAAATATCTATCAAATGATCGATACGACGACTGCGAACGAGTTAATAAGTTTCCTCGATGCTTACTCTGGGTACAATCATATCAAGATGAACCTGGAGGATCAAGAAAAAACTTTGTTCCTAACAAACTTTGGCACATGTTGCTACAATGTAATGCCCTTCGAGATTAACAACGTCGGAGCCACCTATCAAAGGCTCATGAACAAAATGTTTGGGAAACAAATAGGGAAAACTATTAAGGTTTACATAGATGATATGCTAGTTAAGTCTTTGAATGTAGGTGAACATCTTAAACACTTGAAAGAAACCTTTGACATCTTAAGGAAGTATAACATGAAACTCAACCCCTAAAAGGTGTGCCTTTGCGGTCAACTCCAGTAAGTTTCTGGGATTCCTGGTGTCACAAAGAGGAATCGAGGTTAACCCCGACAAAAATCAAAGCCATCGAAGACTTCTCGGACTAGCTATCAAGCATGAAAGAGGTTCAAAGGTTGATAGGGATTCATTTCCATGTCTTCGGAGAAATGCCATCATTTATTTTCACTACTCAAAAAGAAGAACAACTTCGAACGGACTCCAAAATGTCAGCAGGCTTTGAGGGATTTGAAAAGGTATTTGTCAAGTCCTCCGTTGTTGTTGAAACTAGAGGAAGGCAAACAATTGTTGATCTACTTATCGGCCTCGGAGGTAGCGGTAAGTGTCGTGTTAGTCTGTAAGGACAAAGATACGCAATCTTCCATTTATTACGTAACCAAAATTTTAACGGGAGCTGAAACTCGCTTCCCACATCTGGAAAATTTGGCCTTAGCCCTCCTAATTTTCTACTTGAAAGTTAAGGCCTTATTTCCGTTGTCGCCCGATAGCTGTGGCGACCATTTTTCCCTAGAGGAATATTCTTCATAAACCTGAACACTTAGGTAGGCTTGCCAAGTGGGCAATCAAGTTGAGTGAATTCGATATAGAATACAAACCTAGGACTGCGATTAAGTCATAAGTTTTGGCCGACTTTGTGGCTGATTTCAGTCCGGGACTTTTACCCTTGGCTAACAAAGAAACGGTAATGGTGTCAGAATCGACATCAGGAGTTTGGACCATGTTCACGCATGGAGCTTCCAATGTGAAGGGGTCCGGGCTCGGCATAGTGTTAACCATGCCCTTGGGAGAAACCCTAAGGCAGGCCATAAAAACTGTTCCTCTAACTAATAATGAAGTAGAGTATGAAGCTTTGATTGCATGGCTCGAATTGGCCTGGGGTGTCCCCCCCCCCCCGGAATTTGGATTCTGGTCATAGGTTCTTCCAAAATTAACCTTACGTTTGCTTGCATCATGTGCTTTTGACTTTGGGGACTCAACACAGGGGTTGGGTCCGTCTAGGACAGGTGTACCCAAAATAATAGACCATCCTGATGCATCCTATGTGTTATATGTTGCATTTTTTCAAGGGTAAAAGGGTCATTTGGAGGACCAATGATAATTGAGGGCGAATGAAAAAGAAAAAGAAAAAAATGAGAAAAAAAGGCTGAAGTGTGAGGATGAAGCGAGTAGGGCCCAACTATATTTTGTTACATTTTATTAAGAAAAAAGCATGGAAACTTCAAAAAGATTTTGCACTCTTTATCATTTTTTTTCAAAGTCAGAAAATCAAAAAAAAAATCCAAAAAGATTTTATATGTTTTATCATTTTTCAAAAAAAAATGTGTTTTCTATATGTCAGTCGTTTTTTTATTTATTTTTTATTATTCTCGCTCGTATCAAATCTGTCTGAACTACGCATACCTGATTCTCGTCTTTCGGGGCGTGATACGTAGGCAATCCACATAGGGTCTGGTCTTCCTAGTAAATCTTAGGTTCTTGGCTTTGCGGGGTCATAGCCAAATTTTGCACTTCTAGCCACCTTGTGGCCAAATAAGCCAGTTTGCAAAAATAGCCTCAACCATGTCTTTCATGTGTCCAGTAGGGAGTGTTATTGTCTCATATAGTGTTGATTTAAAGTTTTCTCATACAGGTGCGGATTTATTTACCGAAGTTTGAGCATGACAGACACCCTGTGACCATCTGGTCAGGATCGCTCAGTCAGGAGTTGCTTGAGGAGATTTGTTTTACTTTTAAGTTTTGAGTCTGTTCTTCATTTTATGTCGTCTTTTACTTTCTAGTTTTGTACAGTAATGTCAAGCCTTTTGTTATTGTATTTTCTGCTTTATATTTGGAAAATATGTTGTAACTCAAAAATCCAAAAAAGAGATGTTGCATTTTATATTTCGTTATAAAATTTCTTTAGAATACTAATTCTAGAAATGAGATTTTTTTTGAGGTTGTTTTTCCTTTGGGCAATTAATATCTAGGACTTAAAATGAATTGTTTTTATGTTTTCTTTAGTATATTAGGACCAAAATTCAAAAAAAAGAGAATTTTCTTTTAGTACTTCTTTAAAAGCTTTCTTTAAGGTGTTAATTCCAAAATCCAAAAAGATTTTCTTTTGAGGTGTTTCTTTGGGAAATTAGTGAAAATAGAAAAAATAATTCTTTTATTTTCATTAGAACTTTAGGATATTGTACATAGAAAAATACTTTATCTTTTGTTTATCATTAGAATTTCTTTTTAGGTGATCAAAATTGATATCCAAAAACATTATGTTTTATCTTTTTCATTGCTTGCTTCGAAATCTTGCGTCAGGATATCAAATGAAGATTCAAAATATTTTTTTGTGGTTTATTCCTTAGATTTCCTTCATAAGAAAAATCAATCAAAAAATACTTTTATCTTTTAGGGTTTTTCCTTGATAATTTCTCATAGAGTGTCTATTTTAAAAAAAAAATAGAAAAAAGAAAGAAACAGAGAACGTCAGTTTGTTTCCTTTATTCCTGATCTTCCCGAACTACGCAAAGATCTGATTCATGCGGTGTCATGATACGTAGGCAACCTACATAGGGTTCGATCGAATTATTTTTTTTATTTTTTAAAAGAAAAGATGGTTAAATTATGGGAGGTGAGAATTGAGAAGGAAGAAAAGAGCGGCAATAAGAAAGAAAGGGGAAAGAAAATGGGCAAGCCAGCAAGTGCTAGAAAAGCAAAAAAAAAAAAGTTGAAATGAACAAATTGGGATGATGCCAATTGACCTTTGTACCCTCGAAGTCATTTTAGAAACGATAACTGTGGCTAGGTGCATTGCACATAAAGTGAGATTATCTTATATTAAATGCTCTAACGCTAACGTGATGGCTTCATTTTTATTATATTCATAGAAGAAGGGTGGTTGGTTTGTGGTTTTAAAGGGGTAACTCTTCTCTACAACATAAAGTCAAAAAGCAATGGCAGACAACAACAGAATTGAGTTGATTTATACCGGTGTCCGAGAGTAGTTGTCTGAACAGGACAATGGGTTGGTTGAAGAGGTAAAGATGTTAAGACAACACATGGCGGACATGTATCAGGCTTGGATGACTGGGAAGGCACCACCCCCGCCACCACTTACCTTCCTAGATGATACCCTTACCCAAACTCCGCTTATCACAGCTTTCCCAACCGCCCTAGTAGCTCCATCACTCGTCCTCCAGTTATCTTTCCCCAAAATTTCCCTCTTGCCATATCCACTATCCCCAACAATGAACACCCACTCAAAGCTCATGATGCCCAATATTACCCCTCAAAGGTTGCCCACAAGGTTCATGACTCATACAAGAAGAGCCCTCGGGATGAGCTTCATGCTGAAAATGAAAATGTTACAGGAAAAGAAGGGCGAGATGGGATACCCAGGAGGCTGAAAGGCATAGAACAGTCCTTAAAGAACAAGCAAGGAATGGGAGGTCAGGGTAATATGTCTTACAAAGAATTGTTCGTGTCCCCTAACGTTCATCTGCCTGCGAGGTTTAAAGTGCCAAAGTTTAACTTGTTTGATGGGTGTGGAGATCCGGTAGCACATCTGAGGGATTACTACAGTGAAATGAGAATTGTTGGCGAGAAAGATGATTTGTTGATGGCGTATTTCAGTGAGAGCTTAACTGGGGAAGCTTTGGAATGGAATAATCGTCAAGATGTTAGCAAGTGGCATACATTGGGCGATATGGCCCAAGAGTTTGTGCGACACTTCCAGTACAATATAGACATTGTCCCAGACCGCTTCTCCCTATCTCAAATGGAAAAGAAATCCAAGAAAAGTTTTAGGAATTTTTGGCTCAGATGGAACGAACAAATTTCTCGGGATAGTCCTCCCATTGATAGAAAAGATGTTGGTGAGCCCTGCCGACGACAGGGTCCAGTGGTCGTTCTTGCTAAACGCTTTCAGCCTCAATGTCAACTTCTCCCTACAGAACTCCCAAAGTCGTACATCACTTTCCCAGTACCCTGTCCACAATGCACCACCATATGCTCCACACCCACAAAGCCCGCGATGACCCACACCACTTCCCCAAATGTCTTACCCACCCCCACGAGCCTGCCAAAAACCCCCTGGATCAGGTTTCCGGCCCAATCAAGCATTTAAGAATGAGAGGTTGCTGAAAAAAGAAAAGGCTTTCACCCCTATTGGAGAATCCTATGCAAGTTTGTTCCAAAAGTTGAAGCAAGTGGACATATTGAAGTCGATTCATATAAAAATGCCAAACCCTCTGTCAAAGAAGTTTGATTTTTCTCAAAGGTGCGCATATTGCTCAGATGCACCGGGGCATGACATAGAGAAGTGTTGGAATCTGAAGAAAGCAATTCAGAAGCTTATTGATGTTGGTGACATTGTCGTGCAAAATCCAGATGTAGCAGACACTAGCCAAAGTCCATCGCATGTTCATAATGAGACGCATATGGTGAGTATGATTTGTTTTGAAAAGGAATATAAGAATTCTTCTGAGATCCTCGAAGGTCCACGTGCTGCAAAGTTTTTAGTGCTATCAGAGGTTGATCTTAAGAATGAGCCAGTAAAGGGAACCCAAAAGCAATTTGTTAAGAACAATGTGATGGAAGTTTGTGAAGGTCCTAGTAATGTTGATGCGGAATTCAGTGGCTAAGATGCCGAGCTTGGCAATTGGAAAGACGCTCCTTTCTTGGTTAGCCAGGGAGGAGTTTTGGTGGTTTATTTTGTTGTCATTTCTGTTATCCGGGTTATTTCACGGTTGTAATCCAGACATTGTCTTGTAATTCAAACCCTTCTATCCTTTTATTTTGTCTAGTTCCTTTAGTCGTAGTATCTCACTTAGTGTTTTCTAGGTTTGTAACCCAGTCTAGTTTGTCTGTTTTGTTGTCCAAACCCTTTCACCATATGTCTAATGCAATTTTCTGTTTTCTGTTATTTCTAGTCATTTTTGTTTAGTTCTATTTTCCTTTTATAGTCCTTTTCCTGTTGACTCTAGTGACATGACATGCACGCGTAGTTCTCAGCCTGATTTTAAAAGTCAGTTTAGTCACGAAGCAATGAAACAATGTTGAAAATGTAGGGACATTGGAGGGAAATAAGTGAAGGCATTTTGAGGTCACTTCAAGCCCGAATTGTGTGAAACTGGGGCAGATAGAACATAAAAATACACTATTGAAATGCACCATGCTGCATCGGGTGAAGATAACGGCAAGTTTGCCGCAAATTTGTAGGGGGCCGTCCGTGGTAGTGAGAGTGAGAGTGTTGTCTAATGATACTTTGTATGTAATAGACGTAGAAGGCGAATGTGTGGATATGGTCATCAAGTCTGGCGCAATCAAAAGATGTTACGAATGTTTTCCTAGGTTTGTTTAATTGTGTTGTTTGTAATTGGCATGTTTTGAAGATTGGAATGACGAAGACATTTTTGTTCTGCTATCTAAACACCTTATCCTTACCCCTTTGAGTCTTGTTTATTTTCTTTCATACCCCTCTTTCGGAATCAGTAGCAAAGATCAGAAACACAAGTGTGAAAGATAAGTAAAGGAAAAGGAGAAAAGAAAAGAACGAAAAGAGAGAGAAGAAAAATGAAAATAAAAAAAAAGAAAAAAAAAGGAAAAAAAAGAGAAAGAAAAGAATGATAAGAAAAAAAAGAAAAAAAAAACAACAAAAAGAGAAAAAGAAAGCAAAAAAGAGAAAGAAAAGAAAGAGAAAAGAGAAAATCACAACAACAAAGTAATTCATATGTCATGAACTACGTTCGACCTGATTCCTTTTAAGGATACGTAGGCAGCCTCACGGTTCGGTCTCATCAAAATAAAAATCCAAAAGTCCCCAAGCAAGAAACTGGGGCAGAAGTTGTGGTTGTTGTAAGAAATCTGATTCCGAAAGTTGTAATTTTGAACCCATGTGAATTGTTTTGAGCCTTTGATATCCTTTCTTTTTAACCCTATCCAAAAGCCCACATTACGGTCCAAAGAAAGACCTTCCGATCAGTCTTCGAGAGATGCCAAGTCAAGCAAGGAGAGGTAATTCATATCAGGGGCAACATTCTGGTCCAAGCAGAAAATAATGAAAATGAGAGAGTCTTATTGGTGAAAACCCTCATGGGCACCGTAGGGTGACGAGAGCTGAGAGAAATCCAAAAATGAGAAAGTCTTATTGGTGAAAACCCTCGCGGGCACCATAAGGCGACGGTAAGTTGAGAGAAAGAACAAAATGAGAGAGGCTTGATGGTGAAAACCCTTCGGGCACTACAAGTCGAATAAGGATTGTGAATCAGATTGGATGATCGGAGCATTGAAGCCCAGTTTCACGGTTTAGAGGTATAACAGGAGTTGAACAACAGACTTGCTCAACAGAATAGGCTACAGGTGCATTTCATGGTCATTAGAGTTGGTATCCACATCTGATAGGCTTCTACTTTGTAGTTTTCTTGTTAGGAATCATCTCTTTCCTTTGTCCTTTACTTCGTTCCTTTTGTCTTGTTTACTTCCTCTTCCTGAGTCTGTTTGGTCAAAATAAGTGAGAAATGACTTCAAAACTTGCCACCAGCTTTCCAATTGCACAAAACAGGATCTGGCCAGCACATCAAAGTGGCATAAGTTAGGAAAGAACAACAAGCGCACTGAGTTGGTAGCAATCAACATGCTTTGGGGTCCATGAAAAATACAAAGGTTTGGTATATTTCAATTCGTGAACAGTGCAACAGATGGAGGGTGTAGGGTGAACGGATCAAAGGTATTTTCCGTGATAAGATTGACAAAGAAAGTGGTTAACCAGTGACAAGCAAGGTCTTCCAAGCAGAAATCAAAGTTATCATGGCACGTGATGGAGCAATAGACCTCAAGGACAAGGCTAGTGGTTTAAGCAAGAAAGAACAATATACGTACTGAGTAGGTGGCAATTGGCGCACTTTGGGATTCATGTGAGACACAAAGGTTTGGTAAATGTCAGTTCATGAGCAATGCAACAGATAGAGGGTATTGGGTCTGAACGGAGAAGAGGTATTTTCTGTGATAAGGATGACAGAGAAAGTGGTTAGCAAGGTCTTCGAGTGGAAATCAAAGTTATCATGGCAAGGGAAGGAGAAATAGACCTCAAGGCCAATGCTAGTAGGTTAAGTCAGGAAAGAACAACATGCACATTGAGTGGATAGTAATTGATGTGCTTTGGGATTCATGTGAAACACAAAGTTTGGTAAATGTCAGTTTATGAGCAATGCAACATATAAAGGGAATTGGGTCTGAACGGAGAAGGGGTATTTTCTGTGACAAGGATGACAGAGAAAGTGGTTAGACCATAAGCAAGCAAGGTCCTCGAGCGGAAATCAGTTATCATGGGAAGTGAAGGAGCAATCGCCCTCAAAGTCAAGGCCACAAACTAACCACCACATTTTAAACTGACAAAATTTTTCTTTGATTTAAACAGGGGCAGGAAATTTCAGTTGTTTCGGAGAAACCCTCCACGGAGAAAGGCAGTCACCAAACAGGTTTGATTTTTGATTTTCAGGACCCTCCTGGAAAATAGGACCTAGTTCAGAAATAGCGTAATCTAGCATAAATGTATCCCGAAGGAATATAAGCTGGTTTAGAAGTTTGCATGTTCGAGATAAGATTCAATTAGGAGTTTTCAGGACCCTCCTAAATAATGGGACTTAGCTTTATGATTCCAATTAGATAATAACATTTAGCGTAAGTGAATCCAAATGCAAGAAGTTGATGGAAGATATGAACTGCTTAAGACATGGTGGAAGTCACAAGCATTACACGTCCGGTCTTGATCCAAAAAGCTGTAGAAGAACGAGCTAGCACCTGCAGCTAACAAGCGCCAAGGTTCAAATCTAAAGTCTGCATGAAGAACCATTCAAGACTCAAGATCAAGCTTCAGAAGACTTATAGATAGGAATCTTGTAACTCGTAGTTGACAGGTTTAGTTAGTCTTTTTCATTTGATTTTTTGATGTAATAATAGGAACCGCGGACCGGAACCTCGGCGGAACGGCACCTCGACTGGATCTCCACCTCGGCTTATTTTGTCATCTCACTCATCTCTGAACTACACGTGGCCTGATTACTTTATAGCCAAGGATATGTAGGCAACTCAGATACTACGGCTCGGTCACGTTCCCTTTTTCCTAGTTTTAGTCCCTCCAAATAAGAGTCGGGTCAAAAAACATGTCTAGTCATTCGTTGTCTGAAAACTCTTCGCGTTTCCAGTCAAAGAGGGGCAGCTATAGACATGCGATTTTTTACCCTCCCCAAGATTTTTCACATTTTTAGCGTAAAATATTTAATTTAGGCCTAATATAGCTATTTCAACTAATTTTTACTCCTTTACTTTATTTTATTACAAGAAAAATGAAAATCACAAAATAATATTTTAGTTTATGTATTTTCATAAAAAAAAAAAATATATATATATATATAAAAATGGTATCTTATTTTTATCTTTATATAATTTTGAAAACACAAAAATAGTTTCATGTTTAGTTTAATTAATTAGGATTAACTTTGGATTGTGTAGTATTTTTATCTTATTTTAAAAGGAGTCAATTAAGGTGTTGGATCACAATTTTAAGAGTTTTAGAGCCCAGTTCTTGGCTCAATTTGGATTAATCCATTAAGCCTAGGGACCCTTCTAGACTCTTCTTTGGAACAAAAACAAATAAAAAAGACCCTAAGGACCTAATACACAAAAGACCTAGGAACTAATGGGCAAAATACATCAAAATACACCTAATACTAGACTCTACCTATAAATTAATGCTTAAAAAAATAAAAAGGGGAGGAGGAGTCGCGTCTGAACAAAAATAGAGAGAGCCCCATCGACTTGATCTTCTCCTTCAGAGAAGAGGTGGCAAAATTCCATGGCTCCTTCCTAATCACAAACGACCAGCATCCCTAGAACTACTGCCATCAGCCATCGACCCAAACTAAAGACCCCTGAAACCAGCGACCCACCTTCTGAACCTCTCGAGAATCGCCGGAAAAAGAGACCCCGCCTGCCAGAACTCCTCCAATCTTCCCCAGTCGCTGCTCCTCACTGCTCTCTCACACACACACCAACAGAAGCGAAAATAGAGTGAGAGGGGGACGACCTGATTTTTAATCCAACAAAAATAAGCAGAGAAGCTTCTGCCTCTCCCCTTCGGTTTCAATTTCGACTTTCAGCTTCAATTTCATAGAGTCCATCGTTGAAGTCCATCCGGTGAGTTGTTCGGGGTTGAGGGTTGGAGACGTTCGAGATCGTCGAGTCCCCGTTCCATTTGTGGTCATTTTCTGGTTCGTTTCTTCCCTTACTCTGTTTTGGTGTGATTGAAAGTATAATAAGAATAGTAGAGGTTGAATTTCGGGAACCGATTTGGTAGTTGTAAGAAACTTGGTGTTTTGCTTATCGTGTGATGCTATATTCTGTCGAATGGTCTTTTAAATTTGGTGTTTGTCGCAAATCTGTCAACCATGAAATTCGAATCTCTGATTCGTTGAAGTGTTTGAGCCTCTGCGGTTTTGTCACAAAATTCTCTATTACTAGCAATATGTTGCAAGATTGGCAATTATCATGTTTTATCTTGTCTTAATGTTATTTCTGATTTGTTGGTTTAGATTTGTTTTACTTTTTTTTTCATTTTACTGGTGGTGTTTGATATCTCTTTGGAGTGCTTGGTGAAATTAGCGTAAAGGAATTAAGCCTGATGCATCTGTAAACGATTTCAACAGGATGAACTAGCTCTAATTTGTGGTTTGTTTATTTACTGCCTATAGCCGATTATCTACAAGGATCGAGTGGCTATTTGATTAAGGAGCATATATAATTTTCCTTTGTTTTGTCTTCACTGGCTATTAAAGTCAGGTAGTTGAAATAAAATTTGTGGATATAATACTTCAAAGTTCGAATTTCATTTCTGTGCTAGCGGACCTCGATCTCGTGGAATGTCGATTTAATCGGGTGCCAGTAGTTTGATGAATTTCGAGCTGCCAGCACTGATTCCAACCCGACATCGTAGCCCGCTTTAGACGCGTAACTAAATCATCACGACTACGGGTACGGTTCCCGTGACGTAGTTGTGATACTTCATTTCAACTTAGTTTTAAATATGAATATCCGTAGTTCACTTAATTGAATGCCTTTTCTTTAATAAAGTCGAGGCGTGCCATTTAGCGAATTTTCCATGGCCCTCGCAAAGTTAAAACGCGTAGTTGCTTAGGCACGTTATTTTAATAATTTACCTTCCTAAACTCGCGTGTGCATTTCATGTGACCCAAATCAAATCTTAAAACGTTGACTAAAATGTGTTTAGGATTGCGGGTGCATTTCATGTGGCGCGATCTAAAGACACATTTTAAACGACGTTCAATCTTCTTTAAAAATTAAATAAAAGCAGTTAAAAGTTAAAATTTGCACATAGGTTCATAATCGTTAAAATTCAGATAATTAAGCTGAATATAACAGTTAAGCGACCGTGCTAGAACCACGGAACTCGGGAATACCTAACACCTTCTCCCGAGTTAGCAGAATTCCTTACTCGGATTTCTAGTTCGCGGACCGTAATACATAGTCAATCTATTCCTCGATTCGGGATTTGAACCGGTGACTTGGGACACCATAAATTATCCCAAGTGACGACTCTGAATTTAATAAATAAAATAATCTCGTTTCGATTGTCGCTTAAATTGGAAAAATTCCCTTATACCCTTCCGGGGTGTAGGTAAAAAGGAGGTGTGATAACACTTATTCCCTAAATGAGAGCTTAAGTTTTAGAAATTTGACCGTAGTTTCAATAGCGTGAAGACGGCCTCGAAATGGAATTCTGATGGTTCGTTAGCTCCGTTGGGTGATTTCGGGCTTAGGGGCGTATTCAGATTGTGTTTTGGAGGTCCGTAGCTAATTTAGGTTTGAAATGCCGAAAGTCGAATTTTGAAGTTTCCGTTTCGATGGTGAGATTTTGATCCGAGGGTTGGAATGGAATTCCGGAAGTTGGAGTGGCTCCGTAGTGTTGAATGTGACGTGTGTGCAAAATTTCAGTTCATTCAGACGAGGTTTGATAGACTTTTTGATCGAAAGCGTAAATTTAGAGTTTTGGAGTTCTTAGGCTTGAATCTGTGGTTGATTCATCGTTTTGATGTTGTTTTAGGTGTTTTGAGGATTGGTATAAGTTTGGATAGTGGTATTAGACTTGTTTCTGTTTTTAGTTGAGGTCCCGGGGGCCTCGGGATGGTTTCGTAAGGTTGTCGGAAGAATTGGGAGTTGTTTGAGCAACATCTTCTATCATAACCGCATCTACGGTTGGGTCCCGCAGGTGCATAGCCGCAGAAGCGGTGGTATCATCGCAGAAGTGGAAAGGGGAGAACCAGCAGGAGCCGCATAAGTGGGAGCTTCACCGCAGAAGCGGTACCGCATCTGCGTATGGGAAGTCGTAGGTGCGGAAAGCTGAGTTTAGTGAGCTGTCGTAGATGCGACCTTTGTTCCGCAAAAACGGGACCGCAGGTGCGGTCCCATGACCACCGAAGCGGATTAGCTGGGCAGAACATATAAATAGTTGTCTTCGCGAATTTGAGTTATTTTTCACTTCTTTTCAAACGGGAAGAAGCCTTGGGGAGCATTTTCAAGGGAGATTTTCAGAGGAATTCATTGGGGTAAGGTCTTTGGTCCTTAAACTCGTTATTGAGGTGATTTTTAGCATTGTAAGCATGAAAATTTAAGGAAAATCAGTGGTAATTTGGGTGTTAGGGCTTGATTAATTAGAGACATTTGAGTGATGATTTGAGGGATCATTTGAGGTCCGATTTTGGTACTTTTGGTATGACTGAACTCGTGAGAGTGTGAGAATTCTGAAAATGTAAATTTTACCCGATTTCGAGACGTGGGTCTGAGGAGCATTTTGGTCATTTGACTTAATTTCGCGTATTAGCTTAGAATTTCTTTGTAGAATCAGTTACTTGAAGTGTTATTTATGTTATGCAATTGAATTGAATAGATTTGGGCCATTTGGAGTCGAGTACTCATGGCAAGAACGTGGTTTCGGGTTGACTTTGAGCCGGTTCGAGGTAAGTGGCTTGTCTAACCTTGTGGAGGGGGACCTTCTCCTTAGGATTTGGTATTATTGATAATTAAAATGCCTTTTACGTTAGGTGAAGAGTGCGTACTTGTGCTAATTGTTGAAAATCCGATTTTCATTAAGTAATTACTAGTATGTTTCTCTTCTTGTTTATACTACTTGAAATTTAAGCTTGTTGTTAGCTTATGAAAGCATGTCTAGTTGACTTAATTGCCTTACTTGCTCAAGCTGCCTTATTTGGATTGTGTGCAGCATGCTAGGTTAGAAATACCTGTTTTACCTTGGTATGGAACTTGAATTGAACTGTGTACTCTTCTTGTTGTTGCTATGTGTTTAGTTTGGCACTACGGGACGGTATCCCGGGAGATCCCCCTGTATGTTTACTTTGGGACTACGGAACGGTATTCCGGGAGATCCCCCTACATATTTACATTGGAACTATGGGACTGCACCCGGTAGATTCCCCCTGTACCGAGTGTTTACATTTGTGACTACGGATCGATATTCCGGGAGATCCCTTCGCATTATGAGTTGGACTACGGGATGGTATCTTGGAGATCCACTGGATATTTATATTTGGGACTATAGGACGGTATCCTGGGAGATCCTCGGTTGTTATCATTGTGCTGAGCTGCATTTCTTTTTGTGTTTACTTGGCCTCTATGGTAGTTGTTGTTGTCCTTTATATCCTGTGTTACTTTTACTATTGTACTTATCTATACTGTTTTTGTTCTATTCTGTTAAACCTTATATTTTATTTAACCTCATTAGGGCCCTGACCTTCCTCGTCACTACCCGATCGAGGTTAGGCTTGGCACTTACTGAGTACCGTTGTGGTGTACTCATGCCTTTTCTGCGCATGTTTTTCATGTGCAGATCCATGTACTTCCACTCAGACTTATCACGCTTGAGACGAGACACTTGTAGAGACTCTGAGGTATATCTGTCGCGTCCGCAGACCGAAGAGTTCATTTCTACTCCCCCTTTTTGTACTAGCCCTTCTGTACTTTCGTTTCTTTGTTAGATATTCTTGAGTTAGATGTTTGTAGACATTCAAAGGCTTGTGATCATGAGATTACGGGTTTTGGGAAATGTTATTAGTTTCGAGAGTTGTTATTGTGTATGTCGAGCAAAACTTTAAACTCCGTTTTATTTCACTATTTTGGTTTTTAATTATTTCTTCCGCAATTGTTGTTTATATTCCGCATTGTTAGTCTTACCTAGTTGTAGAGACTAGGTGTCATCACGGTGGTTCACAGAGGGCGAACCGGGGTCGTGACAAGTTGGTATCAGAGTTCTAGCTTCATAGGAGTCATGAATCACAAGCCGGTTTATTAGAGTCTCGTTTATCGGTACGGAGACGTCTACACTTATCTACGAGAGACTATGTAACTATTAGGAAAATTCCACTTTATTTGATTTCCTTGTTGTGCGAGATTTAAACTTTTTTCTTCTATTCTCTCATAGATGGTGAGGACACGTGCTACCCGAGATGATCAGGAACTCGCGCCCCTACTGTAGCCATCAGAGGCCAGGGCCGGTGTAGAGGCCGAGGACATGCATGTGGTGCAGCCAGAGCACCCGCGCGAGCTGCCACCGAGGTACCACCAGCAGTTCCAGCCGGATTCCAAGCACCTGATATGCCTACTTTGGCTCAAACAGGGTTGCTTCCCCTTGCTGAGTCACATCTCAGGCCGGGGGAAAAGCATAGACTCATACCGCCCGCACTCCTAAGAAGCGAGTGCATGTTGATCAGGTCCCAGAGATTATTTCTATATAGCCTGTAGCCCCAGGTCAGCCCAAGGTCAGGGCAGAGGCTTCAGAGGATGAGCAGCAGAGACTTGATGGGTTCAAGAAGTATGATCCTCCGGTATTCAGTGGGTTAGCATCAAATGATTCCTTAGGATTTCTGGAGGAGTGTCACCGTATCCTCCGCACTATGGGTAACTCAGGATTGAGTGGGGTTTCTTTCACTGCCTTCTAGCTTCGAGGAGCCGCCTATGAGTGGTGGTGCACCTATGAGTTAGACAGTTCGAACGAGGCTGCTTCACTGACTTGGACTCAGTTTTCAGATATGTTCCTGAGAGAGTTTGTTCCTCAGAGCCTCAAGGACGCATGGCGCGTAGAGTTTGAGCATTTGCGCTAGGGTGCTATGATTGTCTCAGAGTATGCTGTCCGTTACACTAGCTTGGCAGACATGCACCGACCTTGGTTTCTACTGTTCGCGAGAGGGTTCGCCGGTTTATTGATGGGCTTATTCCCAGCATCAGGTCTAACATGGCTCGTCAGTTGGAGATGGATATTTCTTATCTGCAGGTGGTGAGCATTGCTAGGAGGATTGAGGGTATGCATGCTAGGGAGAGAGAGGAGAAAGAGGCCAAGAGGTCTCGAGAGTCGGGCCATTATTCTGGTGTTCGTGCCCCAGCAGGTCGTCATGGTAGGTGTTATATGAGTCGCCCCGTTCATTCAACTCTTCCAGCAACCAGTGGTATTCCAGCTCCCCCTAGGCCCTAGGAGCCTTATTATGCACCTCCAGTATCTAGTGCACCTCCTGCGTGGGGTGCTTTCAGTGGTCAATCCAGCAGACCTAGACCGAGCTAGTCATAGACGCCGCGTCCTCCTAGAGCTTGTTTTGAGTGTGGTGATACATGCCATATGGTGAGGGATTGCCCCAGACTTATGAGGGGTGAACCTCCACAGACTTCTCAGTCACAACGTGCCCCACAGAGTTCTCAGGCTATGGTTACAGCTCCAGTTGCTACCCCACCTGCTCAGCCAGCTAAAGGTGGAGGTCGGGGAGGTAGAGGTCACCCTAGATGGGGAGGTCAGGCCAGATACTATGGCCTTCCTACCCGTACCGAGGCTGTTGCCTCCGATTTTGTCATCACAGGTATTATACTAGTTTGTCACAGAGATGCATCGGTTCTATTCGATCCAGGATCCACTTACTCTTATATGTATTCTTATTTTGCTCCGCATTTGGGTGTACCTTGAGATTCTTTGAGTTCCCATGTTTATGTTTCTACTCCTGTGGGAGATTCTCTTGTTGTGGATCGCATTTATCGGTCGTGTTTGGTTGCTCTTAGTGGTTTTGAGACCAAAGCCGATTTATTATTACTCAGCATGGTAGATTTTAATATTATTTTGGGCATGGACTGGTTGTCACCCCATTATGCTATTCTTGATTGTCACGCCAAAACTGTGACGCTGGCTATGCCAGGTGTACCGCGTATTGAGTGGAAGGGTACTTTAGATCACACTCCCAGTAGAGTTATTTCTTTCCTTAAGGCTCAGTGTATGGTTGAGAAGGGGTGTGACGCGTATCTAGCTTATGTGAGAGATGTCAGTATTGATACCCCTTCAGTTGATTCAGTCCCAGTAGTACGGGATTTTCCTGATATATTTCTAGTTGATCTTCCGGGCATGTCACTCGATAGAGATATTGATTTTGGCATTGATCTATTGTCGGGCACTCAACCCATTTCTATTCCTCCGTCTTGTATGGCTCCTCCTAAGTTGAGGAGTAGAAGGATCAGTTACAGGAATTGCTTGATAAGGGTTTTTTTAGGCCCAATGTATTACCTTGGGGTGCTCCTCTCTTGTTTGTGAAGAAGAAGGATGGTTCTATGCGTATGTGCATTGATTATCGCCAGTTGAACAAAGTTACAATGAAGAACTGTTATCTTTTGCCTCATATTGATGATCAGTTTGACCAGCTTTAGGGTGCACGAGTGTTTTCTAGGACTTGCGCTCAGGTTACCATCAGTTGAAGATTCGGGAGCTAGATATCCCGAAGACTACTTTCAGGACTCGATATGGTCATTACGAGTTCCTTGTTATGTCATTTGGGCTGACCAATGCCCCAGCAGCCTTTATGCATTTGATGCGTAGTGTGTTCCGACCGTATCTTGACTCGTTCGTCATTATCTTTATTGATTATATTCTGATGTATTCCCGGAGTCAGGAAGATCATGAGCAGCACCTAAGGACAGTGCTTCAGACCTTAAGAGAAAAGAAGTTATATGCTAAGTTCTCGAAATGTGAGTTTTGGTTGGATTCTGTAGCATTCTTAGGCCATGTGGTATCGAGTGAGGGTATTCAGGTGGATCCGAAGAAAGTAGAGGCAGTGCAGAGTTGTCCCATACCATCCTCAGCTACAGAGATCCGTAATTTTCTTGGCTTGGCGAGTTATTACCGTCATTTTGTTAAGGGGTTTTCATCGATTGTAGCCTTTATGATCAGGTTGACCCAGAAGGATGTTCCATTCCAGTGGACGGAATAGTGTGAGGCGAGCTTTCAGAAGCTCAAGACAACGTTGACTACAGCCCCAAATTTGATATTGCCTACAGGTTCGGGGTCTTATACTATCTATTGTGATGCCTTGGGCATTGGCCTTGGAGCGGTATTGATGTAGGGCGGTAGGGTGATTGTATACGCGTCCAGACAGTTAAAGGTACACGAGAAGAATTAGCATGTCCATGACCTTGAGTTAGCTACCATTGTTCACGCCTTGAAGATCTGGCGTCATTATTTGTACGGTGTGCCTTGTGAGATTTATACTGATCACCAGAGCTTGCAGCATTTGTTCAAGTAGAAGGATCTTAATTTGCGCCAGAGGAGGTGGTGAGAGTTGTTGAAGGACTATGATATCACTATTTTGTATCACCTGGGCAAGGCCGATGCCTTGAGTCGCCGGGTATAAAGTTTGGGGAGTTTGGCATATTTACCAGCATCGGAGAGACCTATGGCGATGGATGTCCAGGCCTTATCCAGCCAGTTTGTGAGATTGGATCTTTCGGAGCCCAGTCGGGTCCTAGCTTGTGTGGTTCCTCGGTCTTCCTTATTTGATCGTATCAGGGAGCGTCAGTATGATGACCCTCAGTTGCTTGTCCTTAAGGACAAGGTTCAGCATGGTGATGCCAGAGCTGTGACTATTGGTGATGATATGGTATTGAGGATGCAGGGTTGGATTTGTGTACCAATGTTGATGGGTTTCGGGAGTTAATTCTAGAGGAGGCCCATAGTTCGCGGTATTCCATTCATCCGGGTGTCGCGAAGATGTATCAGGATTTGAGACAGCACTATTGGTGGAGGCGGATGAAGAAAGACATAGTTGGGTTTGTAGCTCGGTGTCTCAATTGTCAGCAGGTGAAGTATGAGCACCAAAGACCGGGTGGGTTGCTTCAGCAGATAGAGATTCCAGAGTGGAAGTGGTAGCGGATCACCATGGACTTTGTAGCTGGGCTCCCACGGACTTTGAGGAAGTTCGATGCCATTTGGGTGATTATGGATCGGCTGACCAAGTCTGTGCATTTCATTCATGTGTGTACTACTTATTCTTCGAAGCGGTTGGCGGAGATTTATATCCGGGAGATTGTTCGTCTGCATGGTATTTCAGTTTCCATCATTTCCGATAGGGGTACGTAAATCACATCGTGGTTCTGGAGGCCGTTCAGTATGAGTTGGGCACTCAGGTGGAGTTGAGCATAACATTTCACCCCCAGACGGATAGACAGTCCGAGCGCACTATTCAGATTCTTGAGGATATGCTCCGTGCGTGTGTGATTGAGTTTGCAGGGTCTTGGGATCAGTTCTTGCCACTAGCAGAGTTTGCCTACAACAACAGCTATCAGTCCAGCATTCAGATGACACTGTATGAGGCTTTATATGGTAGGCGGTGTAGATCCCCGGTGGGTTGGTTTGACACGGGTGAGGCTAGATTATTGGGCACAAACTTGGTTCAGGATACTTTGGATAAGGTTAAAGTATTTCAGGATAGACTCCGTACAGCCCAGTCCAGACAGAAGAGTTACGTGGACCGGAAGGTTCATGATGTTTCCTATATGGTTGGAGAGCGGGTCTTACTTCGGGTTTCACCTATGGAGGGCCTTATGAGATTTGGGAAGAAAGGGAAGTTGAGTCCGAGGTTTATTGGCCCTTTTGAGATATTGCGGCGTGTTGGGGAGGTTGCTTATGAGCTTGCCTTACCTCCCAGCTTGGCAGGAGTTCATCCGGTATTTCATGTTTCGATGCTCCGGAGGTATCACGGTGATCCGTTGCACGTGTTGGATTTCAGTTCGGTCTAGTTGGACAAGGATCTATCTTATGTTGAGGAGCCAGTGGCAATATTGGACAGGAAGGTTATAAAGTCGAGGTCAAAGAATATTGTATCAGTAAAGGTTCAGTGGCGGGGTCAGCCGGTTGAGGAGGCGACCTGGGATACCGAGCAGGACATGCGCAGCCATTACCCTCATCTTTTCACTACTTCAGGTATGTCTCTATGCTCGTTTGAGGACGAACGAATGTTTAAGTGTGGGAGGATGTAATGACCTGGCCGGTCATTTTAAGAATTAATGCCTCGATCCCCTATTAACTATTTTCCCCGTGTTTGTTTCTGCTATTGTGAGTTGCCGGGAGAAATTATTTGGAGTTTCGGAGATTTTGGGACACTTAGTCCCTAAATGAGAGCTTAAGTTTTGGAAATTTGACCGTAGTTGCAACACTGTGAAGACGGCCTCGGAATGGAATTTCGATGGTTTCTTTAGCTCCGTTGGGTGATTTCGGTCTTAGGGGTTTGGAGGTCCGTAGCTAATTTAGGCTTGAAATGCCGAAAGTCAAATTTTAAAGTTTCCGGTTCAATAGTGAGATTTTGATCCGAGGGTCGGAATGGAATTTCGGAAGTTGGAGTAGCTCCGTAGTGTTGAATGTGATGTGTGTGCAAAATTTCAGGCCATTCGGACGAGGTTTGATAGACTTTTTGATCGAAAGTGTAAATTTAGAGTTTTGGAGTTCTTAGGCTTCAATCTATAGTTGATTTGTCGTTTCGATGTTGTTTTAGGTGTTTTGAGGATTGGTATAAATTTGGGTAGTAGTATTAGACTTGCTTGTGTTTTTGGTTGAAGTCCCGGGGGCCTCGGGATGGTTTCGGAAGGTTGTCGGAAGAATTGGGAGTTGTTTGAGCAGCATCTTCTGTCATAACCGCACCTGCGGTTGGGTCCCGCAGGTGCGTAACCGCAAAAGCAGTGGTATCATCGCAGAAGTGGAAAGGGGAGAACCGGCAAGAGCGGCAGAAGCAGGAGCTTCACCGCAGAAGCAGTACCGCATCTGCGTATGGGAA
Source organism: Nicotiana sylvestris (assembly GCF_000393655.2). NCBI lineage: Eukaryota > Viridiplantae > Streptophyta > Magnoliopsida > Solanales > Solanaceae > Nicotiana > Nicotiana sylvestris. The sequence goes on along the minus strand of NC_091068.1, from coordinate 91,982,896 downwards.
GTCGTAGGTGCGGAAAGCTGAGTTTAGTGAGTTTTCGCAGATGCGACCTTTGTTCCGCAAAAGCGGGACCGTAGGTGCGGTCCTATGACCACAGAAGCGGATTAGCTGGGCACAACATATAAATAGTTGCCTTCGCGAATTTGAGTTATTTTTCACTTCTTTTCAATCGGGAAGAAGCCTTGGGGAGCATTTTCCAGAGAGATTTTCAGAGGAATTCTTTGGGGTAAGGTCTTTGGTCCTTAAACTCATTATTGAGGTGGTTTTTATCATTGTAAGCATGAAAATTTAAGGAAAATCAGTGGTAATTTGGGGGTTAGGGCTTGATTAATTAGAGACATTTGAGTGATGATTTGAGGTACCATTTGAGGTCCAATTTTGGTACTTTTGGTATGACTGAACTCATGAGAGTGTGAGGATTCTGAAAATGTAAATTTTACCCGATTTCGAGACGTGGGTCTAAGGGGCATTTTGGTTATTTTACCTAATTTTGCGTATTCGCTTAGAATTTCTTTGTAGAATCAGTTACTTGAAGTGTTATTTACGTTATGCAGTTGGATTGAATAGATTTGGGCCATTTGGAGTCGAGTACTCATGGGAAGAACGTGGTTTCGGGTTGACTTTGAGCCGGTTCGAGGTAAGTGGTTTGCCTAACCTTGTGTGGGGGACCTTCCCCTTATGATTTGGTATTATTGATAATTAAAATGCCTTGTACGTGAGGTGACGAGTGCGTACTTGTGCTAATTGTTGAAAATTCGATTTTCATTAAGTAATTACTAGTATGTTTCTCTTCATGTTAAGTCTGTTGTTAGCTTAGGAAAGCATGTCTAGTTGACTTAATTGCCTTACTTACTCAAACTGCCTTATTTGGATTACATGCAGCATGCTAGGTTAGAAATACCTATATTACCTTAGTATGGAACTTGATTGAACTGTGTACTCTTCTTGTTGTTGTTGTGTGTTTACTTTGGGACTACGGGACTGTATCCCGGGAGATTCCCTTTTATGTTTACTTTGGGACTATGGAACGGTATTCCGGGAGATCCCCCTGCACATTTACATTGGAACTACGGGACTGCACCCGGTAGATCCCCCCTATACCGAGTATTTACATTTGGGACTACGGATCGGTATTCCGGGAGATCCCCTCGCATTATGAGTTGGACTACGGGACGGTATCCCGGGAGATCCACTGGATTTTTATATTTGGGACTACAGGATGGTATCCTGGGAGATCCCCGGTTGTTATCATTGTGCTGAGCTGCATTTCTTTCTATGTTTACTTGGCATCTGTGGTAGTTGTTGCTGCCCTTTATATCCTGTGTTACTTTTACTGTTGTACTTATTTATACTATTTTTGTTCTATACTGTTAAACCTTATATTTTATTTAACCTCAGTAGGGCCCTGACCTTTCTCGTTACTACCCGGCCGAGGTTAGGCTTGACAGTTACTGAGTACCGCTGTAGTGTATTCATGCCCTTTCTACGCATGTTTTTCATGTGCAGATCCATGTACTTCCACTCAAACTTATCACACTTTAGATGAGGTGCTTGTAGAGACTCCGAGGTATATCTGCCACGTCCGCAGACCGAAGAGTCCTTTTCTACTCTCCCTTTTTGTATTAGCCCTTCTGTACTTTCGTTTCTTTGTTAGATATTCTGGAGTTAGATGTTTGTAGACATTCAAAGGCTTGTGATCATGAGATTCTGGGTTTTGGGAAATGTTATTAGTTTCGAGAGTTGTTATTGTGTATGCCGAGCGGCACTTTAAACTCTGTTTTATTTCACTAATTTGCTTTTTAATTATTTCTTCCACAATTATTGTTTATATTCCGCATTGTTAGGCTTACCCAGTTGTAGAGACTAGGTGTCGTTACGATGGTTCACGAAGGGCGAACCGGGGTCGTGACAATCATTTACCCTAGCTTCTATTTTTTTGGCTCCTGCATGGGCGGTGACGAATTTGTCTGCCATTTCCTCGAATGTTGCTATCGAAAGTGCTGGTAGTTGAGAGTACCATGTCTAGGCTCCCCCTGTTAAGGTTTCGCCGAACAATTCAATAGCACCGATGGTACCTGCTCTTTTGAGAGATCGTTTCCTTTTACAGCTGTAACGTAGTGGATGATGTGGTCTTCTGGATCGGTAGTACCATCATATATCTTTAAGTAGGGTGGATGAATCGACCAACATCGCATTTTAGCAGCAACTTTAGAGCGCCTGGTATTTTGTCAACTCTCTCTTGGTGTTCCTTCATTAGGTCACGGAGTGCCTTATTCTCATTTTCCATCTCCTCCATTTTCTTTAAAACAGCTGCAAGCGTATCATTGCCTGCGTCATTAGCAACATAAGTGTTACCTGTACGGAGGGCGTCTTGCTTACCCTCGTTTATCGTGACATCTGTATGTGCCACATTCCTATCATCCCTTTGGGCAGGTTTGTCAAGTATGGTGTTCCGAGCACTTGTTAGCCATTCTTCCAGTAGTCTTCTTACTGCCGGTGGTGCCTCTCCTGTTGCAGATGTGGAGGCTTCCCTTTCGCGTGAAGCAGTCACGCTTTCGTGCGGGGAGGTGAAGTGTCTCCCCCGGGTGTGATGTTTGGTGTTTCATTTTCGTTATCCTCTCTGCTATCTTCGTTTATGGTGTCTAGGAGGTTGGTTGTGATGCCTACTATGGCTTTTTGCCTTGCATCTCCTTTCCCTGCTACTACTATAGTTATCCTCTCAGGAGTCTAGATGAAACTATAATCTTAGCTAGAGAAATCCTCACAGACGGCGCCAAATTGTTTGACCCAAAAGATATTGATACTTTTTTTATTAAATCAATTAAAGAAGATGAAGAGGTAAATCTCAGTCAAGTATAATAAACTCAAGAATGAAAGATACAATGGATGAATAAGGTAGATAATATTTATTGATCTCGTGGAACCGAATGATTAAGCGTGAAAAATGACAACCTAGAATGTAGAAAGATATTACAATGAGTGCTCTTAGCCAAAAGTTCATGTCTTTTACAATGGTTTTTACTTACTATATATAAGGGACAATTCCCTCCTGAACCCTAAAAGACATATCATAAAGAATATTCGAAAGTATATTCTTACCGCCTCCTGTTGGGCCTATACTACTACAAAGGTCATGCGTCCTTTAACCGTTGTCGATCGTTGTCGTCTTCAACGGCCGAAGTCGTGCCGTGAAGATCTCGTCTCTTGTCGTATTCGTCAGTAGCCGTGGTCGTCCAAATTTGGACCTATACAGAAACTTCATTTCTTTTTTCTGTATAATTAGGGGGTTGGGAGGGATCTAAACATAAAAAAAAAAAAAAAAAAAAAAGTCAGATTAATCAAAGTCAAACATTTCTCCTTCAAGTAAAGTCAGGTCTAATTTCAAGTGCAGAAATTTCCTCGGCTCACCATTTGAACCCCCAACCGATTGAAAAAAATTGAATAAATTAAAAAAAAAAAAAAAAAAAAAACACGACCGATTGAATTTACTAAATACTACTTGTATATTTTGAGATTTGACTTATCGACTCTACAAGGTTGATGTCAATTATCGACTCTACAAGGGCCGGTTTAGAACGCATATTCTAATGATAGTGATAAAAAAAGTATTGTTTAACTAAACGTATTATCATTAATCCACGTTATTTTAGTATAGTTGCCCAATTATATCATACGCGTAACAGATCCAAAAAAAAAAGCTATTTCTCTAAATAATACAAAACCGAGGAACATGCTTGAACATTAGGAATTAAAATTACCAGTTTGTAATTTAAACGAATCGAAAAAAGAAAAAAAAAACAGTTAACGGGAAAAGCTAGAAATTTAATATTGAGATATTAACGTCCGTTGGATGAATTTTGAGATATTATCATTTTTTAAACTACAACAGTAAAAGAATCTCTCTTCAAGCTAATCTATGACTAATAATATATTGTGTCCTTATCAAAATAGATACGACTGTTATGAATAGTTTGTACATTGGATGCTACATTAGATGTTCATGTTGTAAATAACTTAAAGATTAAATCTCCTACTTTATGTCCATCATTTTTACTTTTTATGCCTATAAAAGGTCATGTAACTGCAATGGAAAGATACACCAAAGTGAAAGAAGAAAACACTTCTTCCTTCTTTCTATCTCTTCTTATTTACATTTTATTGCATTGCTTTTATTTTATAACACGTTATCAGCACGAAGCTCTAATTTTATTCTTAACTCCTCCTAAGTTGAGCCATATTTTATTAAGGTATGTATCATTATAATCATTTTATTTATGCCAGTACTTATTATATGCTCACTGTTTGCAGATTACTTGTGCGCTTGGGCATCTTAAATAGTTTAAGTACATTGCAGTGATAAAATAACTATTTCCTTCCGTGCTCAACTCTTAGAGGACCTCAAAGTCATCAAACTAGCTATGAACTAATGTCATACTTATAATATTCATGGACTCCCTAGATCAAAACATATCTTTAAGGCATTTTGAAGAACTGTGAGAAATGAATTGACAAACAATAATTTTATAGTTTAATTACTTTATATTTATTGGAACATATAAATAATGTTAGTCACGTTCGATTCTATTAACACATATATATCAATAATATAAAGTGAAATGAAACAAGTATGTAATTTCTACTTTATAGCAAAAGAATAAAATGAAATAGTAGATTGTTAACATGATATAGCTCTATTTTCATTTCTTTTACCTTAATCGTTTTGTTTTCATTAATTTTTTATTATTATAATTATTTCTCTAACTTATTCATCTTTTATGATAGTTTTCACTATGTCAAATTTATCAAAACTTGAATTTGTGGCACTTGACATCACCGGGAGGAACTATTTATCATGGGTCCTTAATGCTGAAATTCACCTTGACGCTAAAGGTCTTGAAAATACTATTATACAAGGAAATGAAGCATCACATCAGGATAAAGCGAAGACCATGATTTTCCTTCGTCATCATCTACATGAACAGTTAAAAACTGAATATTTAACCGTAAAAGATCCACTTGAATTATGGATTACTTTGAAGGATCAGTATGCCCACCTAAAACTTACGGTATTACCGAAAGCTCGGTATGAGTGGATACATTTAAGGTTGCAAGACTTTAAAATCGTAAATGAGTATAATTTTGCTATCTTTAAAGTAAGTTCTCTATTAAAATTATGTGGAGACACTATCCCAGATGAGGACTTATTGGAAAAAAAAATTCTACTTTTTACGCTTCAAATGTGGTGAAATAACAACAATACCGTGAAAAGGTTTTAAGAAATATTCTGAGTTAATCACATGCCTACTTGTGGCAGAGCAGAATAATACTCTATTAATAAAAAATCATGAAGCTCATCCCACTGGGTCAGCTCCATTTCCGGAAGTGAATGTTGTAGCAGCATATGATAAGTTTGAAAGAAAACAAAATAATTACCGTGGTCGTGGACATGGTCGTAAACGTGGACGTGGCAGGGGGCGAAACAATTATCGTCATTATGGTCGTGGTCATTCTGCTTGTCTTTCATATTTCTTATGATCTATTATTTGTCTTTTATTTAATGAAGAATATGAAAATTCCCCAGTCTTCAATTGGACTCAAAATTAATAAAGATGATATATGTCTTCTGGATAGTACTACAACACACACTATTTTAAAAGATAAGAGATATTTCTCTTATTTGGTAATAAAAGAAGCGAATGTTAATACAATATCCGGTAGTACAAGATTAATTGAAGGTTCTGAAAGAGCCAATTTATTACTATCAGGAGGAACAAATTTGGCTATTGATGAAGCACTATATTGTAGTAAATCTCAAAGAAACTTATTAAGTTTCAAAGATATTCACCAAAATGACTATCATATTGAGACTACAAATGATGAAAAGATTGAATATCTTTATATTACTACAATAATATCGGTAAGAAATATGTGCTTGAAATGTTACCTGCTCTTTCCTCCGGCTTATACTACATAAGTATTAGCAGGATTGAAACACATGCCGTAGTAAACGAGAAGTTTACTAATCAAGATAATTTTATTATTTGGCATGACCGGTTGGGCCATCTTGGTTCTAATATGATGCGTAAAATAATTGAGAATTCACATAGACATGCAATGAAGAATCAGAAGATTCTTCAATTTAAGGAATTCTCTTGTGCTGCATGTTCTCAAAGAAAATTAATTATTAGACCATCAACTATTAAAGTTAGGATGGAATCCCCTGCATTTCTGGAACGTATACAGGGTGATATATGTGGGCCCATTCACCCTCCATGTGGACCATTCAAATATTATATGGTTTTGGTAGATGCATCTACAAGATGGTCACATGTGTGCTTACTATCAACTCGCAATATGGCATTTGCGAGATTGTTGGCTCAAATAATAAAGCTAAGAGCACAATTTCCAGATTATGCAATTAAGACAATTCGTCTTGATAATGCTGGTGAGTTTACATCCCAAGCCTTTAATGATTATTGTATTTCAACTGGGATAACAATTGAGCATCCGGTTGCTCATGTTCATACACAAAATGGTCTAGCAGAATCATTGATCAAACGCCTCCAATTAATTGCTAGACCAATGCTTATGAGAACAAAACTTCCCATTTCAGTATGGGGTCATGCTATTTTGCACGCAGCAGCACTTGTGCGGATAAGGCCCACAAGTTATCATAAAGTCTCCCCATTGCAATTGGCTTTTGGTCAGGAGCCAAATATTTCCCATCTTAGGATCTTTGGTTGTGCGATATATGTTCCAATTGCTCCACCACAACGCACAAAGATGGGTCCTCAAAGAAGGTTGGGGATATATGTTGGATATGAATCTCCTTCAATGATCCAATTTATCCTTGTGTCTTTATAAAAAGTTCTGGATCTGAATTTATTATAATCGCCGTGTATGTTAATGATTTAAATATCATTGGAACTCCTGGAGAGTTTCCAAAAATAGTAGACTGTTTGAAGAAAGAATTTGAAATGAAAGATCTTGGAAAGACAAAATTTTGTCATGGTCTACAAATTGAGTATATGAAAGATGGAATATTTGTCCATCAATCAACATACACCGAATTTTTTTTAAAAGCGATTCTATATAGATAAAGCAAATCCATTGAGTACCCCGATGGTTGTGAGATCACTTAATATAAAGAAAGATCCATTCCGACCTCACGAAAATGATGAAGAGCTTCTTGGTGCCGAAGTACCATATCTTAGTGCAATTGGGGCATTAATGTATCTTGCCAATAATTCCCGACCAGATATAGCTTTCTTAGTAAGCTTATTGGCAAGATTTAGTTCTTCGCCAACACAAAGACACTGGAATGGTATTAAACATATATTCAGATACCTCCAAGGGACCATTGATATGGGTTTATTTTATTCAAATGAATCTAAGCCATCATTGATTGGTTATGCAGATGCAGGATAATTGTCTGATCCACACAAAGGTCGATCTCAGACAGGCTATTTATTTACAAGTGGAGGTACAACCATATCATGGTGTTCGACAAAACAAACTATGGTTGCTACTTCTTCAAATCATGCAGAGATAATAGCCATTCACGAAGCAAGTCGAGAATGCGTTTGGTTAAGATCTATAACTCAACACATTCAGCAAACATGTGGTCTTTCTTCGAAAGAGAATATTCCAACAATATTGTATGAAGACAATGCTGCATGCATAGCTCAATTGAAAGGAGGATATATCAAAGGAGATAGAACAAAACACATTTCACCGAAATTCTTTTTCACTCATGATCTTCAGAAGAATGGTGAAATAGATGTACAACAAGTTCGTTCAAGTGATAATTTGGCTGATCTGTTCACTAAGGCATTACCAACCTCAATATTTGAAAAGCTGATATATAAGATTGGAATGCGTCGTCTTCGAGACATTAAGTGATTTTTCATCAGGGGGAGTAACTACACGCTGCACTCCTTTCCTTAACCAAGGTTTTGTCCCACTGGGTTTTCTTGATAAGGTTTTTAATGAGGCAGCAAGCAATGCATATTAGAAATAACTATTTACACCCCAATTTTTTTTTTAAGTTCTTAATGAGGCACATTATCTTACATGGACATGCAAGGGGGAGTGTTATGAATAGTTTGTACATTGGATGCTACATTGGATGCCCATGTTGTGAATAACTTAAAGATTAAATCTCCTACTTTATGTCCATCATCTTTACTTTTTATGCCTATAAAAGGCCATGTAATTGCAATGGAAAGATACACCAAAGTGAAAGAAGAAAATACTTCTCCCTTCTTTCTATCTCTTCTTATTTACATTTTATTGCATTGCTTTTCTTTTATAACAACGACTAACTAATTTCATGTAGCGTTTTTTTCTTAAATACTTGTAAAGATACAATGCACAAAGCACTAGGTAATCTATAAAATATACTTGTAATTGCGTGAAAGGATCCTCTTGGAGATTACCCAGTATAAACAAACAAGCAAAATGCCATATTAGTTCAATTTAGTTTTTTGTGGTTAGGTCATAGATTCCTGTATATAATGGACAACATAATGTGGGCTAACTGGCTAAGCAAAGGTGTGCTAGAAATTATTAATTGTAAAAGGGGTAATTGTATAAAATAAGAAGGTTAAAGAAACCCATAGTTATGCTACAAACTAATGTTAATATAGTATTTATTTATTTTCGCAAAAAAGAAACTCAAAAGTGGTTCTTCTAGGGATTTGATAGGCTTTTTTTGGTATGAATAATTAATGGATTTCCCATATATGGAAAATCTTTTGGATATTTGGACCTATGTACAAGCTCACATCGTGTATCCTAACTCCTAACTACTCCTAAATTTATGCCTGGATTCAATTTTAAAGTAGTTCGAATTTCAAGAACCTGTTTTTCTAGAGAAAACTATAAATTATTTGATCTATAAGAGATGCGATAAAATATTTAAGACCTTTTAACAAGTTTCGAAATTATGTACCTGCATACGGTGAATCCGGGGGCCCGATTTCCCCGTCATAGGGTCGTCTCGCAGTCATACCCCTCGAAGCCGAGGTCGAGACTCATCCTCGGGGTTCTCAAGGGCCGATCCGAAGGATCTTGCATTCCGACTAATACAGCATGCTGCAACGGGCGAGGGGGAAGTTCTCAAGACACACGGCTTGACCTGACAAGGTCGTCCTGTCCGAGGCCTATTTTCAAGACGTCACATCTAGCCATCCTATCTCTGTATCATCATGGTTAACACGTTTTGTATTATAATGGATCCCTCCCCCCCCCCCATATAAAGGGGATCCCCATCACTTTGTAAGCCCGGTTGATGTTGCTCCATTTCTCCACAAGTGTAATAATATCTCTCTCTCTTTTCTTTCTAACTTGTTCGTTCTCACTGGCTCGAGGCCACTTTAATATCTATCGTTCTCTTACTTGTTCTTCACTATATTGCTCAATATTGGTCGTAAAGAGCCTTGCTTAGTCGTATCCTTAATTGTTATCCCCTTCCCGGCTGCCCTCGATAGCTCGAGCTCGACTCGGATCTCGACCCCGAGGTCCCCATCGACCGGTTCTGCATCCGGGCAACAGGCCCCTTCGGTTTAATTACTGCCTCGTTTTAGCTTGCACTTCATCGTTAAACTTCACGTTCTTAGCATCATCTGCTCTAACAACTAGCTCGAGAATAAATCACGTATTTTTAGAATCCCATTTACAAATTTAATTGTTGTTACCATTTTCACGGTAAATAGTTTGGTGCCCACCGTGGGGCTAAAAATAATAGTGGTTATTTTCTTGCTGGTTTCGTTGCAAAAACGCAAGTTATCTTTCACACTTTATCTTATCCAAGATCTTAACTTTCAGGGTAGAGCGCCTGGCTCGGCTAGTGTAATGGGAAGCCGGAACCTCAAAAGCGACAAAGAAAAGGGCGCGACTAACCTAGAATCCGGTACATCGCCGGGTCCAACCCGAGCGGAGTGGAGGGATCCCCAACATAGTGTAAACATGATTATTGGGGGAACCAATGATCTCCAGGGACCCGCGTCCAAACGAACGAAAACATCCGCTACAGAATAGGGACCAGCCCAAAAACGCTTACCCAAAGAAACCCTCTTATTCAGCGAAGAGGATCTCGAAGACATGATGGAACTGCATAATGACGTGCTAGTGATCTCATTTCTCTTAAACAACACCAGGATAAAGCGCGCGCTAGTGGATCCGGGCAGTTCAGCCAACATAATCAGGTGAGAAGTGGTAGAACTGCTGGGGTTGCTCAGTCAAGTTGTTCTTATCCCTCGAGTCCTCCACAGCTTTAACATGATCAGAGAAGAAACGAAAGGAGAGATCACCCTCCCGATCAACACGTCTGGCACAACCCAGAACACCGAGTTTCAGGTCATCGACGGCGACATGAGATACAACGCCTTACTCGGCAGGCCTTAGATACACAACATAAGGGCAGTGCCCTCGACCTTGCACCAGGTGATAAGGTTTCTCACAAGGGACGGCATCACGACTATACATGGAGAACAACGGGCAGCGAGGGAAATGTTGTTGTCCACCATGAGGTGCCAACCCCCACAGACCCGGCCTCATACGAGGGGAGAAGCATGCAGACCCTCGGAAACGACGAGGAAAATTTCTTATCCCCTCGAACTTTCGTCGCCCCTGAGGAATCGGATGCAGCCAAGTCAACAGTCGAAGAGCTGGAGCAGACCATTTTGATCCAGGACCTCCTGGATCGCAAGGTATACATGGGAACGGGGCTGACCCCTGAGCTCAGGACAGGGTTTATTCAATTTCTTAGTAACAATATCAAATGTTTTGCCTGGACCCACCTAGATATGACAGGTATCCCACCGGGAATAACCTCCCAGAGGCTAAGCGTCGATCCCAAATTCAAACCCGTAAAGCAAAAGAGGAGACCGCAGTCCGAGGTAAAACACGTCTTCATCAAAGAGGAGGTAGCGAAACTTCTTAAAATTGGATCCATTAGGGAGGTAAAGTATCCTGAATGGCTAGCTAACTTATTGGTAGTACCGAAAAAGGGGAACAAGCTAAGGATATGCGTAAATTATAAAGATTTAAACAAAGAGTGCCCTAAAGATTCCTTCCCGCTACCTAATATCGATCGTCTGATCGATGCTACGACCGGCCACGAGACCCTCACCTTCCTCGATGCCTACTCGGGGTACAACCAAATCCAGATAAACCCCGAGGATAGGGAAAAGACCTCATTCATCACGAAATATGGTACATATTGCTATAACGTAATGCCCTTCGGGCTAAAAAATGCGGGAGCAACATAGCAGCGCCTAGTTAATAAAATATTCGAGCATCAAGTAGGTAAATCGTTGGAGGTATATATTGATGATATGCTAGTCAAGTCCCTGCGTGCAGAGGAGCATCGACCCATTTGCAGGAAACTTTCAACATCCTTAGAAGCTACAACATGAAGCTCAATCCCGAAAAGTGTGCCTTCGGAGTTGGCTCGGGCAAATTTCTGGGCTTCATGGTCTTAAATAGGGGGATCGAGATCAACCCCGACAAAATAAGGGCCATCGAAGAAATCACAGTGGTAAACAACGTGAAAGTTGTCCAACGGCTGACGGGGCGGATCGCGGCCTTGGGCAGATTCATATCAAGATCGTCAGATAAAAGCCACCATTTCTTTGCCCTACTCAAAAGAAAGAACAACTTTTAATGGACTCCTGAATGCCAACACGCCCTGGAAGAACTAAAATGGCACCTGTCTAACCCGCCTTTGCTGCACACACCCAAGGAGGATGAAAAGCTATACCTATACCTGGCCGTGTCCGAAATAGCAGTAAGCGGCATACTAGTTCGAGAAGCGCAAGGTATGCAATTTTCTATGTATTATGTAAGCTGAACCTTGGGGGACGCCGAAACCCGATACCCCCATCTGAAAAAATTGGCTCTCGCACTGATAAGCGCCATGCGCAAGCTAAAGCCTTACTTTTAGTGCCACCGCATTTGTGTTATATCGACTTATCCTCTTCGGAGCGTATTGCGCAAACCCGAGTTATCGGGTTGACTGGCCAAATGGGACATCAAACTCGGAGGGTACGATATCGAGTATCAACCTCGGACGGCCATCAAGTCCCAAATCCTGGCAGATTTTGTGGTTGACTTCTCGCCATCCCTCATCCCCGAGGTAGAGAAGGAACTTTCACTAAAATCAAGCACGTCCTCCGAGGTATGGACCCTGTTCACGGATGGTGCCACAAATATTAGAGGATCCGGACTTGGTATAATCCTAAAGCCGCCCGTCGGCAGCATAATCAGACAATCCATAAAAACCACAAAGCTAACTAATAATGAAGCCGAGTATGAGGTTATGATTGCAGGTTTAGAGCGGCCAAGGGTTTGGGAGCCGAAATTATCGAGGCAAAATGCGATTCGCTCCTCGTAGTAAGTCAAGTGAACGGAAGCTACGAAGCCTAGGAGGACAAGATGCAAAGGTATTTGGACAAAATCCAAGTCGCGTTATGACGCTTCAAAGAATGGACCTTAGTCCATGTACCCCGGGAGCAAAACAGCGAAGCCGATGCCCTCGCGAACCTGGGGTCTTCTGCTGAAGAGAAAGACCTGCTCCCTGGAGCTGTCGTCCAACTATTCAAGTCCATGGTCGAGGAAGGTCACTCGGAAATTAACTCCACCAGCCTGACATGGGATTGGAGAAACAAATACATCGTTTATCTGAAGGACGGGAAGTTACCTGCGGATCCAAAAGAATCGAGGGCCCTTTGAACCAAAGCGGCATGGTTCTCGCTCGACGAAAATGGGGCTCTGTACAGGAGAACTTTTGACGTCCCCCTGGTGGTGTGTCTGGGACCGAGCAACACAGATTACGTGCTCCGAGAGATCCACAAGGGCACCTGCGAAAATCACTCCGGGGCAGACTCCCTAGTCCGAAAGGTGATCAGAGCAGGCTACTATTAGGACAGCATGGAAAAAGATGCCAAGGAATTCGTCCAAAAATGCGACAAGTGTCAGAGATTCACTCCCATGATCCACCAACCCGACGAACAACTACACTCCGTTTTATCGCCATGGCCATTCATGAAATGGGGAATGGACATCGTCGGCTCTTTGCCAATGGTGCCAGGTAAAGCTAGATTCATTCTGTTTATGACTGATTATTTCTCAAAATGGGTGGAAGCGCAGGCCTTCGAAAAAATAAGAGAGAAATAAGTCATCAATTTTATATGGGAGCACATCATATGCTGGTTCGGGATCCTATCCGAAATAACATGCGATAACGGGAACAAGGTAACACAGTTCCTTGAGGATAACAAAATCAAAAGGATCCTTTCGACGCCGTACCACTCGTGTGTGAACGGCCATGCCGAATCTACGAATAAAACCATCATTCAAAACCTGAAAAAGAAATTGGAGAGCGCCAAGGTAAAATGGAGAGAAACGCTGCCCGAGGTGCTGTGGGCATATCGGACGACTCCAAAATCAAGCACCGGGGAGACGCCCTTCTCTCTAGTATATGGCGCCGAAGCGCTGATACCAGTGGAGGTCGGGGAACCAAGCGCCAGATTCCGGTACACTAATGAGGGATCAAATAACGAATCCATGGAAACAGCCCTCGAGATGCTCGATGAAAGACGGGAAGCCTCGCTGGTTCGGATGGCTACCCAGAAGCAGAGAATCGAAAGATACTACAACAGGAGAACGAATCTCCAATACTTCGTAATCGGAGACTTGGTCCTAAGGGAGGTTACTCTCACACCCGGAACCCTAATGAAGGGAAGCTGGGCCAGAATTGGGAGGGGTCATACCGTGTCCTTGGGATAGTTGGCAAAGGCTCCTATAAGTTTGGCACCATGAGGGCGAGAAGTTTCCGAGCAACTGGAATATGTCGATGCTCAAATGATATTACTGCTAGGGTGCCCGGTTGTGAAATCCTACAAAAATCCTCGAGCAAAACGTCACACTCTTTTTTCTCCGACCATGCTTTTATCCCGAAGCAGGTTCCTTGTCGGCAAGGTTTTTTAGTGAGGCGACGTCCACACACTCCCTAAAGAAGGATTCAAATAGCCTACGAGACTCCCTTTGAAGTCGGCCCGGCCTCGAAAAAATGACGAACGGGGCTCTGATAGGAGGCAATGTACCGGATCAAATAGCCCGAGGAGCTGCACCCGCGCGGGCCGATCTCACGACAGTGAAACAATATATGTTTACACCAAGAAATGAAATAATATATTTCAACATTTCATAATTCAGTAAAGGGAATTTCAACGTGCTGGCAGCGAATGCCTCCCCATCAAACGCGTCCTGAGATACTCGGAGACTTAGCGTCAGCAATTCAACACCCGCACGACCCCAGGGTCGGAACTCCAGGATCATAAAGCCCCCACAAGGTAACTCTGAGCTCACGAGAAGCGGTCTTCAAGCTTAAACAAACTCGATGACTCGGAGACTGTCATTAATCGCCATACGCTAGGAAACCCAAAATTGTAAGACCCCTAGCGGGCAGACTCGGCGTAACCAGACCAATCCTACATCACAACAAAAATTGTAAGACCTCAATAGGCATGACAAACTGTAAGACCTCAATAGGCATGACAAACTATAAGACCTCAACAGGCATGAAAATCCCGAAGTTTAGGCTATACGTCGCATTTGAAAGAATCCTTAAAGGGCATACCCTCGGTGTAGACGCCTAAACTATCGCTCCGGATCAAAAAACGGCTACGGCCAAACACATATGTCTACGGTCAAAATGGTTCGCGACTCGGGGATGCCCGACTGTCGCTAAACAAAATCGCAGGCCACTACTCCGAATATACTTTGGAAAGAATCGGTTAAAACAGGCTTCCCTCAGCAGGCAAAAACGAGCTCTGACCACGTCGGCTCCAAATCGTAAAGCGTCGATCTACTCGACCTATGAGCTATGAACCTTCCGAGGTGCTCAAAACATCACCGACAACGACTTGAAATTGAGGTTCTTACAGAACCGACGACGGGCCAGGCAAAACTATTTCGAAAGACCTTAACGAGTGGAAAACAACAACAACAACCCAGTATAATCCCACTTAGTGGGGTCTAGGGAGGGTAGTGTGAACGCAGACCTTACCCCTACCCTAGGGTAGAGAGACTGTTTCCAAATAGACCCCCGACATCCTTCCCTCCAAGAACTTCCCACCTTGCTCTTGGGGAGACTCGAACTCACAACCTCTCGGTTGGAAGTAGGGGTTGCTTACCATCAGAGCAACCCCTCTTGTCTACAAAAAGGCGCCATTGTCGCCAGCTAAGCAAGCCTCCAGGCCATATATTAAAAGGTCTGTACGACCAAACAGCGTAAGAGCCATTATCGCCAGCTAAAAAATTGACAGTTTGAGGATTAAAATGAGCTCGAATCGTAACCCGATTCGGAGACCGGATCCAAAATAGTTAACTATGCAAGCCTCTGGGCCACATATCAAAAGGTCTCAATGACCAAAATAGCGTAAGAGGGGCTATCACCGGTCCGAAAATACTTGAGGGTCAATTAAAGCTCGAATCGTAACGCGACTCGGAGACTAGACCCGAAATAATTAAAGTGCAACGTGCCTAAGGGCACGGCGTAAATGCCACTGTCAGCCAGCCGAGTGAGCCTCCAGGCCACACACTAATAAGGTCACTTCGACCCGAAGCACAGAAGGCCATCGGTGCCCGCCCATGCAGGCAGGATAAAACTTGAGGGTCAATTAAAGCTCGAGTCGCAACGCGACTCGGAGACTGGACCCAAAATAGTTAAAATAGTGAATGCCCAAGGGCAAGAGACAAGAACCATCATCACCCGACCACGCAGGAAAGCGGAAATCAGTAAGGCTCGGGACAGACCCGACCCGGAGACTTAACAAGGCCGGGCAAAAGCGTGAGACCCCCCACGATGATTCACATAAGAGGCCGTGTCAACTAGCCACGTGACAATTTCCGAACTAGCCTAAACGGGCCACAGAGCTATATTGTGGGTTCAAATTTCTCTCGCCAATAAGGGAAACAAAGACACGAGATTTCTCCTTATACATATGCTAAAGTAAAAGTGCTATATACAGACAGGGAGATCAAACAACATAGCCTAAATCTATTGCCAAGCCGACGGCCTCAAAGGTTGCATCCAGGCGATTACGAATCCCCTAACAGCCCCTTCCCGATGGCATCCCCTCTCTCCGGGGATCCACCTCCATTTTTAATACCGCTCGAGCTGCCTTCCAATGCGCTCTCGATGGTCAGCCTTCGGGAGTCCGTCCAAGCATGATCCGCGACTCGAGGTAAAGTTGGGTTTTCCCCCTTAAAGGTCCTCTCAACACAAGAATCTGCGGCAACCGCTCCTCCCCTATGAAAAGATACAAGCGCCTTGGCCTCAGCTCTGATCTGAAGCATTGCAGCCACCAGCTCGGAATGAAGGCTCTTATACTTTCCACTATCCTGCTTCGCTTCCTAGAGCTGACGCTCAGTCGAGGTGACTCTCCTCCTAAGGCTGTCCCTTTCAGAAACCACCTCGTCCACATGCCGACTAAGCTCGGAGATTTCAGCATCTCTGGACCGAAGCTCCCCTCTCAGCAAGGCGTTATCCTTCTTGAACTACATAAATCAGGGCCCAAGGGGTTAAAATCAATAGAATTCCACAATAGCTCAAATGATAGTAAAAACAAGGGATGAATAACCTATTCGGTGAAAAAGGCTTTCTCACGTTCGCGACGGCTCACCTCGTCCTGGTACTTGGCGAGGGCCTGATTATAAAGCGCTTCGGCCTGAAATCGCAAAACAAAGTTAAGAGAATAAGGGTTGGAGCAGCCCGAAGCAACAAATGAGGCTAGATGGAGTTACCCGCTGACAAAGCCTGCCCATCTCGCCAAAGATAAATGAGGCGTTGATCTCGGAGCTACCCTCAGGAATGATCGCTGGCCTCCCGAGCGCGTCTACAACTTTGATCAATGCTCCCGCCACGGAAGGATCCTTGTGAGGCTCATCTTGCATTTCAGAAGATGGAAGGATCTCCCCCTTTGAAGAATCAACAATAACCAACGGGCCAACAGGGCGGCTAGAATGTCCACCTCCCGTTCATCCTGGGTCCCAGATCGAGGCCTCTCCATACTACCTGCTAAGGACGTCCCGGCTTGAGGAGGACTCCAGACACCTACCAAGTCAAGGGAGGTACTCGATACCCCATCCATTGCCTCACCACCATAAAGACGGGTCGCACCAGCATCAGACTCCTGTCCGGAAGCATTTATCCCCTCGGCCCGAGGAGCAATCGATCTCAAACGCTCTTCGGGGGGTGCCGGGAAGCTGCTCTCTCCCTCACCTTCAGCACGAGGATTTTTCGCCACCCCGGAGGTCAAAACTGATGAGTCAGCCCTGGAATCCTCCACTTTGATCCTCTTGGGCTTCGGTGGCTCAGCCGATATGCCCCTTTGCTTTTTCTTCTCCTCGTCAAGCACCAGAATTTCCCCTCCGGCGGACGGTACCTCCCTTATTAGTAGGATTCCTCCCAGACCTACATAGATACAGGGGTTAAAGGCACAAAAAGGAAAGAGCCGCTAGCAGCAAGCTATGCCAAAATACGAGGATGCATCAAAGCTCAGGGCTTACCATGGTCTTTTGCTTCCCACCGGGCTTGGGATAAATCCCGCCATGCGCGATCAGTATACGGGGAAATCGAGTATCAACGGCCAACCTAACCCTGAAGATCCAACACCGCGCCAAGATAGACTGCTACGATTGAAAAGACGAGAAAAACAAAGTTAGATACATAAGGAGAAATCACCAAAAGGAGACAAAGACTCTTCGTTCACTTATGCAGGGCGTTCCACTTCTCCGGGAACGACATCCCTTCCACTGGGATCATATCAGACATCCTCATCGGACGAATCGACTTAACCACCCGTCGTCCCTGGATTCCTCGGTGCAGGCGAAAAGGGATCTTGGGGCTCGACAGCGAAGCTTGATTAAGCCCCCACGAAGGAGACAAGGGTTGTACATCCGGACTAAATGATTCAGAGTGAAGGGCATTCCCTCTATCATGCTCGAGTAATGCCTGGTCATATAAACCACAAGCTAGAATGAAGGATTAACTTGACCTAGAGTCACCTGGTAGCTCCGGCAGAAGTCGAGAATCACAGGGTCGATCGAGGGCGAGGACGGCCCCACCGGTCCCAAAGTAAATGGGTAGGTGTACACGCTCAGAAAGCCGGCCCTGTGAGCCGTAATATCTTCATCCCGAGCGGGAATCTCCACGAACACGGTATCCCCCCAACAACAGTCGGCCCTCACTCTCCCAACATCCGTTATAGAACTGATATATCGAGTTACAGGTTCACGACATCCCGACTTCGAGAAGGGTCTCTCGACCTTGAAATCGGAGGTCATCGCAAAGGGTCCTGGGATGCACTCCTCGACACGGGGGGAGCGGCCACTTCGCCTTGGGAGAAAAATGAAGAAGACGAGCCCGCAACCTCCTAGGAAGCAGCAGTGGAGGTATTCGTCATCCTTGAGAAAATTTGAGAGAAGAAGAAAAGGGGGGTTGCGTTCCTAAAGAAAAGCAAAGAAAAAGGGGAAACAGACTTCACTAAGAGGTTCTGAATGTGAAATGGGGTCCGAAGGGGAAGATGCGAGTATTTATAAAAGCATCGTGGGTATATTGAAGGAGGCCAACCGCCGCAGTCAATGCTGAAATCTGCAGGAACGGCGCACGTAACGCGCCCTGACAACCCGTAACCATTCACTCTAAGAAATGTGGAGACTATCTGCATACGGTGAATCCGGGGGCCCGAGTTCCCCGTCATAGGGTCGTCTCGTGGTCATTCCCTCGAATCTCTAAGCCGAGGTCAAGACTCATCCTCGGGGTTCATCAAGAGCCAATCTGAAGGATATTGCATTCCGACTAATATAGCGGGTTGCAACGGGCGAGGGGGGAGTTCCCAAAACATGCGGCTTGACCTGACAAGGCCGGCCTGTCCGAGGCCTATTTTCAAGACGTCACATCTAGCCATCCTATCTCTGTATCTTCATGGTTAACACGTTTTGTATTATAAAGGATTCTCCGCCTATATAAAGAGGATCCCCATCACTTTGTAAGCCCGTCTGATATTGCTCCATTTCTCTACAAGTGCAATAATCTCTCTCTCTCTCTCTCTTTTCTTTCTAACTTGCTCGTTCTCACTGGCCCGAGGCCACTGTAATATCTATCGTTCTTTTACTTGTTCTTCACTATATTGCTCAATATCGGTCGTAATGAGCCTTGCTTAATCGTATCGTTAATTGTTATCTCATTCCTAGCTGCCTCCGATAACTCGAGCTCGACTCGAATCTCGACCCTGAGGTCCCCATCGACCGGTTCTGCATCCGGGCAACAGGCCCCTTCGGTTTGATTACTGCCACGTTTTAGCTTGCACTTCATCGTTAAACTTCACGTTCTTAGCATCATCTGCTCTAACAACTAGCTCGAGAATAGATCACGTATTTTTAGAATCTCATTTATAAATTTAATTGTTGTTACCATTTTCACGGTAAACAGTACCGACCACTTATAGTCAAACCTCTCTATAACAGACTCGTTTGTTCTAGATATTTTTGGATGTTATAGCAAATTTTTATTAGAGAAAATATATATTGTAATAAAACATGAAATTTGGTTCCGAAAACACTTAACTTTTTATAGTGAAGTGTTATTATATAAGAATGTTGTTATACAGAGGTCTGACTGTACTTTTAACTCCCTTTTGGCTACCAATATATCACTAGTATTTTATATATTAAATGGTTATCATATTCCGGCTTCATAAAAGTAAATTATTTCTTAGATTTATTTTAAAGATTTCAAACTAAATATTTTTTCCTCCCTTTTCTTTTCATAAAGAGTGATATTACTGTCACTATTTTAGGGGTGTACAAATAAAATCGACAAACCGCACCAAACCGATAATCCGAGTCAAACCGAGAAAAAAAATTCGACTATGGTTTGGTTTGGTTTGATTTGGTGTTAGAAAAAAAAACACAACCATAATTGGTTTGATTTGGTTTTAACTAAAAAAAGTCAAATCGAGACCAAACCAACCCGACATTACATGTATACAAGTTTTAAGAATATTTTATACATAAAATTAATTATTGTAATGTAATTTATAAATATAATTTAAACTCTTTAATAATTTTTTCTTTTAATGTATTATTTCAAGCTTGGACTTAGAACTTTTAAATGGTCAAATATGTTTTATAACCCCATAAAAGTTAGTAACCCAAATAATGCCCAAAGCAAAATCAAATTAATACTAATGCTAACAAAAAGAATTCAATTCAATACTAGAAATGACAATAGTATTGGATATTTTTTTTTAGTTTTTGCATTGATTTAGATAGTGAAAATTCATAACTCACTTTTAATATTATTTAGTCATGTAATTGATACTTAGTACTTATTAGTCGTACTTATTTTAACATGACTTAGTACTTTTAAATTATGTTTATTTTTATTATGGCTTATTAATTAGCAATATGTATCGTATGCAATTTGTTGAGTATTTTAGTATAATCATGACTCATCTTCTATTATTTTGTATTATTTTATTGGGTAACATCTTATATAGTTTCATCCTACTAGGACCTAAAAAATATTAGGGTATAAATTAAAAAATTTATGCTATGAAGATTTTGTCGGAAAAAATCCGAAAAATCCGAGAAAATCGAAAAACCCGAGAAAACCCGTGATTGAAAAATCCGACTTTTATTGGTTTGGTTTGGTTTATAAATTTAAAAATCCGAGACAATTGGTTTGGTTTGGTAATTGAAAAATCTGAACCAACCCGGCCTATGTACACCCCTACACTATTTCATCTAAGAAGCACCTACTTGACAAGAGGAAAAGAAAAAAGGAAGAAAGAAAACTCAAACATAATGACGTTATTATTCGCTAATCGGCCAAAATGTACACTAAGGACCCGTTTGGTCATAAATTTTACCAAAATAAACTTGAATTTTATTTGGCAAACACATGTTGGTCATAGATTTTGCCTATATTTTGGCAAAATCTCAAATTCCAAATCCAAAACCAGCTCAATAGCTGGTTTTGGGCCAAATCCCTAAGCTAGCGTTTGGCCATAGATTCCAAATTTGTTTTGAAAAATCTGATTTGGATGAAGTTTGATTTGAAGATGAAAATGTGTTTGGACATGCGTTTTCAAAAACATATTTTCCAACTTTATTTTAGAAAAACATATATATAATTCCCAAGTTTTGGGATTTTGGCCCAAAATCAGCAATTGGGGTGATTTTGGGATTTGGGGTTTGGGATTTTGCCAAAATGACCTTCTCTAAGAATCATACAAGAAGCCGAGCTCAGTGATGCAGAATGGGTATAGATCCACTATGAACAACTAGCTCTCATTGATGGGAAAAGAATGAACGCGGTATGTCACGGTCAATTATATCATAATAGAATGGCAAGAGCTTTCAATAAAAAGGTCAGGCCAAGGCAATTCACACCGGGGCAATTGGTGCTAAAGCGAATCTTCTCACATCAAATGAAGCCAAGGGGAAATTCTCACCCAACTGGCAAGGTGTGGGCAAAATTTATGGCCAAACATGAGTTTTGAAAATAAATCTCAAATTTATTTTGGCAAAACTCATGGCCAAACGGGCTCTATAAAACAATTATTTTTCCAAAATAAATTTGGGAAATATATTTTGAAAACGTATGTCCAAACACACTTTCATCTTCAAACTAAATTTTACCCAAATTAAATTTTTCAAAATAAATTTGGGAATCTATGGCCCAATGCTGCCAAAGTTGGTCAGATTTTCATATTTCAATGAAATTCTAATTAGAGTAACGAAAATTCAACTACAATCATTTCGTCGAAACTTTTAATCGTCCAAGTATGAAAATTGTGCATATTTTTGGGAACTTCCACCCCTGTTGAGATGAAGTAAAAGAAACGAAAAAAAGATTATCAATAGAATCGTCAAACTTTACAATGATAGTAGAGGATCGCGTAAAGCAAATCTCATGGCCTTCAAGACTATATTTCTCCTAGGAAAATCACCTATTGATTCTTTCTAATTCTTCACCAGACTAACCCCACCACAGGCAACAACAACCTCCCCGTAAGTACTTAGACCAGTTTAGCCATAGATTTTGTCAAAATATATTTAGATTTTTTTTGGTAAATATATGTTTGACCATAGATTTTATTTATATTTTGATAAATTTCAAAAATCCAAACCCCAAATTCCAAAACCAGCTCGGCCCAAAATATCATTATTATATTTTTTTAAAATTGTCCCAAACTTTTATATTTTAGAAAAGAGCCCATCATTTATATATTTTGTAATAATGTTGCTTCTCTTCTCGGTCATCTGATAGTGCATTATGTAGTTCATTATAAAAATGATAATTTTGTACCAAATTTATTTATGTTTAGAACTATGGTTTGCGATAATATAATAAATGTTATTGATAAATGTACCGTTGGGTATTTATGATAGTTTTTAGAACTTGTGGATATAAGTCATGTTTCATGAATTTTCAACAAAAGAGTGAAATATGTTTTGAAAACTTATGTTCAAACACATTTTCATCTTCAAAACAAACTTCGCCCACATTTTTCAAAATAAATTTGAGAATCTATGGTCAAACGCTAGTTTAGTGTACTCGTTATTTATACCAAACTAATTAATATAATTAATATATATTTTTTAATTATGACTTAATTATTTTATAATTTTTAAATATGAAAATTAAATAATTTAATTTAATGTAAATACCAAATGTAATTTTTTCTCTATGTATAAAGCATAAAAGAGAAAAAAAGAAAAGAAAAGAAGAATAATGAAAGTACCAAATCTCTAATTCCAAAGAAGGATTTGGTCATAAAAACAAATGATTCTGTTGATTTTGGTTGGGGAGTTTTTCAAATCGAAAGATTCTTGCCGGATATTGTGGGTCAGCTGTCTTTTTCTTAGAAAAGAAAAAAAAAGAAGCACTATGCCCGGGCAATTCTCCTATATATAAAAAAAATTACTCACGGTCAAAATTTACATTATTATATCATAATTAAATAAATAATAAAATCCAATATATATAAATAACAAAAAAAAAAAACACTATTATGTCCAATTTCATCTTTCTTAAGTAGAAAGAATCAACGCTGATTCTATGAATGTATGGGTCCAAATTTGGACAATCATGGTCTTTGACGAATAGACCCTTACGACACAGCGTCCTTTGGTTATTGCAGAAGGAGACGATTGACATCGGTTAGAAAACACACGACATTTTTAGTAATGTAGGTGCAACAGGAGGCAGTAGGAATATACTTTCGAATATTCTTTATATTATACCTTTTAGAGTTCAAGAGGGGATTGTCCAAGGGAAAAGACTTCGTAAAAGGGATCGAAAAAAGTGAATACAAAGATGACAACTTTTACTTATCACAGTTTTGTGATCCATATATCATATTTACCATTGGCTAAGAGCATCCATTGCAATATCTTTCTATATTCAAAGTTATCATATTTACGCTTAATCATTCGGTTTCGAGATATTAAGAAACATTATTCATCTTGTTCATCCCTTGCTTCTTTCAATCTAGATTTTATTATACTTGGCTAAGATTTACCTATTCATCTTCTTTAATTGATTTAATCAAATAAAATTTAATATCTTTTGGTCAAACAATGAACTGATCCAAGAAATGAACTTATACCCATCAAACATTACCCTCGCACGGTGGACTATGATTGAGTGGAAAAACAAATTAAATAAACGTTGACTTATGTGTATATTTTAATTTAACTAAATTTATGAATGCTACATGTACAAAGTCAAAGGCATCTTTGTCTATAATAATACCAATTAGTTTAATTTGACGTCTTAATAAGAATTAAATCTTCAAGAATGAATATTCGACGCGTTGTTTTGTCACGTTAAACTCTACTTCTCAGAGATTTGTTTCTGTTAACTCCTTTATTTTATTTTTTTGACTTTTGAGGAATCAATTGGTTTGAATAATTGAATGTGTTGTTTAATTAGTGAAAGGATAGAATAGTACTCTATAACCTAGAAACTTATCCAATCTGCCAACAGGTTATTTGCAGTGTAAACTGAATAAGCATTTTTTTTTCTTTTTTCGTATAAATTTCACCTTCCTTTTTTCTTTAGAATTACCGCAATTAATGAGGTACAACGTAGTAGTTCTACCAGTAAATTCACACTAAATTCTAGCATCACCTTTCTTTTCCTATAGTTATTGTTATATTATTATTGTTATCGCTAATGTTAGGGCGGATGCATGTACGCGATATCGCTAAGTCAAACAATTTTATGGAACATATATATTAATCCTATGTGGAAACAAATAACAGAAAAAAAAATGACATCATTTAACATAAAATAATTACTTGGCATGTTGGTTAAATTCTTAATTTTGCTCTTAGAGGTTAGAGGTTCAAAACTCAACTATGATATATTTTTCGTAAATAGTTGAAAGAGCCTCTAATATTAAGAATTGTAGTTAGGTAGAATTAAACTTTGACCTCTTCTAACTTAAGACTCAACAAAATCAATGTCTAAAGTTACTCGTATAGAAATGTGATGAATAATTTTACTTATTTTTTATTTTTATAAATATCGACGCCGCTTACAATTTTATTTTTTTAAATACGCACCTGGTTATTATCAACTTTAAAATAAAGAAAAAGAGAACCACGACTACACAATATTGGTATTTGGTCCACTCGTCAAAATTTGTCGCAGAAGGCCTCAAGTTGGTCACCTTTTCGATACTTTTCTTTTCTACAAAAGTTCTGTAAGAGTAATATTTTTCTTCGTACTGTTGGGCCACAGCTTCTACTCAAGTTTCTCTTCTATTATCATTTTCTTTCAACTTATAGTTTTTTTCTTTATACGCGTCAATATCGCGCATTTTGTCTAACTAACGCCGCATAAGTTTGATCGATAATATTGTAAGATGTATATTTAATAAATAGGTGTTGCGACCAAAAACACTCACATATATCAAAGAAATCAATCACCCTCACAAAAGAAGTCGCATGCATGCAATTGGTACCATAAACTTGCCCTTAATGTAAATCTCTACTAATGTAGGCTTGCTCGACCCAAAATCAATTAGGACTTTTTCCTGGTTGTAATGTGGGCTAAGGGACGGGGTAGGATATATTTCGGAATATGGACTAACTCTCTTAAGCACTTTAACACATCACATGAGCAACTTTAGCGCAAATTCTTCAACCCACTTCACTTCCATAAACAATATTACCCTACAAATACTCTCTTCTTCTTTAAGCACTATATTAATTCATACCCACTAGCTGGAACAAGACACAATGTATTCCTCTCTCTTTCTCTCTCTCTCTCTCTCTCTCTCTCTCTCTCTCTCTCTCTTTTCCAGTTTATTCTTCTTTTCACTCAATTTTCGCTAGTGGTGTATTAGTTTACAAAACAAGTGCACCTTTCTTCCTTTTATTGGTTCCACTCAAAAGTCACCCCACACTTAGTTCCTTCTTACTTCTTTTAGTGTTCATCTCACAATTAAAGTGCTTTAAGAGGTAAAAGGATTAAAACAATGTCAATTAAGAACAAAAAGGGTATAGGCTCGTAATGCGGGTGCCAAACAAAAGTCCATAGGCTCAAAAGGGTTAACTAGGGACAAATTTTATTTGTGACAAACAATTAAGCTCAAAAAGATCAAAGAATACCTAAAATCATTTTTCAAACCGAGCATCACCTAAAATTCCGCTTCAACTCACATACCGGGCAAGTTCTAGACACAAGTACAATACATGGACTACACAAAAACCTCACCACACATGGCATAAGACTCATTCCAGATCAGCTCATCAAGACGCTCCGTTACGAGCATTCAATTCAGCAACAAACATACAAATTAAGGCACTTTAGTGAGATTCAACAAATAAGACTAAGCGTTAGACTCTAGGGTTTATTGTGTTCAGGTGTGTCAATGCTATGGGTTCTCTTTTGATTCTCTAGCTCGTAGCCCATTAACCTAATCTACAAAATAAAAAGAAAACTACCTATACCCGGCTCAAGTTAAACCCTTGGAAAAGTACCGTGGCCTAAAGAAAAATCAAGGGGGAGTTGCTACACTATCTAAGAAAAAAAATATAAAAATCTTTTTGGTGTTTTCTCTAGACTAACTTCCCTCAAGAAAATTGTCTACAGGATCCGTCATCAGGAAGAGTCTATGTATTTGCCCTTTTTTTTCCGACTCAGTCCCTCAAGAACCCCGTCGACAGTGATCCATCGTCGGGACGAGCCATATAACTATTTTAAACCAACGAGTCCTACTTAACAACATCAAAATTATCAAAGCAAAATGAAACAAAACAAAACCAACATTCAATTGATACAATCACATACATACAATGAAGGAATCCCCACCCCACACTTAAAAATGAAGTTATGTCCCCATGGCTTAAAATTTGAAAGAGCAGTGAGGTAATGGAACTTCCCCGAAGGTTCACTCCTGGTCGGAGACGGTGTCTGGGTTGACGTGGCACGCACGACCCAAAGCTCGCAACCAGCCCATGAATTTCTTTTCCGACTTCACTTGTCGGTCAGCTACCGCGTCTACTCGAGTTCCCAAATCAGTCATGGAGGTTCGCAAACCATCCATCTCTGCCTCTATCGCAGTAAAACGGGACACCCGGGCAGCTCCTGAAGATGTTGCCGTCCCAGATGGTCCTGCTGCTGCCACATTTTGCTCCTGAGCCTGAGGTGTTGTCCCCGTGTTCTTCTCAGCATCCTCTCTGTCATGAGAATCATCAGAGCTACTACTCATAGACCGGCCACCTCTCGCCTCCTTATCTACTACTCCCGACTTCTTGCCCGTGGTCACCTTATCAGCACGGAATTCGCCTTCCTTTTTCACCAACCCATCCACAGTTAGATTTTCGGGCACCTGAGCATCCCTGCATAGTTGAGTAACTAAAGAAAGGAAAAAGAACCCATACCTTTTGACTTGGCTGCAGACGAATCTCTTCATGCATCACTTTGGCCACGTCGAAGTCGTGACCATTTACAAAGCACCAAATCAACGCAGCGCGGGGCCCATTAACCTCTGTAGTATTGTGAGACGGAATCAAGCGGTTGTTTATGAGGTACAACCAGCACTTCCCTTCAAAGGTGAGTGCTGAGGAGTGAAACTTCTCCCCATAGTCCATCCAGACCACTTCTTTCACGGGTGCACAAATTGTCTCAAAGAATCGCGCCCATTTTTCGTTCGTTGGGTTGCGGCCGTATTCATAGAAGTCATCATAACCAACCGGAGGTGGAGGCAGCTGGTAGGCCGTCCGTATCGCCGCAACAGAAGCATTCACTGCCCTTCGGCGCACCGTGACTACTCCATTATCATGCTCCGCCATATTCGCATAAAATTCCCGCACAACCATTGCATTGCCTTCACCGGGCTCATTGATGAATGTGTGTAACCCCCGCCTCACCAACTTCTCGTACATGTGAGGGCAGTGTTTCTGGAGCTGTCTGACGTTAATAGCTCTCTCCGGAATTGGCATTTTACGAGCCATTTCCGCAAAGCGGGCCTGAGCATTGACCGAAACAAATTTGGAACTATCAAAGAGCATGCAGGTGCAGCCCCTCGTGACCTAGATGAACTAGCCTGGCTGCTCGACGAGGCCCCTGTGGCACGTCGTTTCCTAGATGGAGTCATGATGCCTGCAAAATGGAGACACATTAGCACAGCCCAACATAAATTTTGTGACTCAATGCGGTTACTCAGACTTCACACGCATAAGGGGTCACAAACTATATAATCACGATCATTGGTACCTTTCCACAAACACCTTGTGGGCATTAGGCCTTCACAACCCTTTTTAAACTTTTTAGAACAAGGAGCACCCACTGACACTCACCAACATCACATATCAAATGGGATTCCACCCACACTTATCATCCACCAACACTACAACATATTGCACCAATTTCTCTACAAAATCTAAGTAAAACTACTACAACATAGGCATAAGAATACAACCAAAAAATCTGAAAAAATAGAGAGAGAAATAAAAAAGAAGAAAGAAACTAGGGCTCATACCTGTGGTAAAGGAGAATGGGGAAGATGCTAGTGAAGATGCTAGTGAACTGGGGGGGTCGTGAGATGGGGGACGGGTGGGTTTGGGATTTGGGAGTGTTTGGAGGAAGGTTTTGTTTGTGTTTGAGTTGGAATGAGGGAGGGGTTTTCTTTTGTTGAATGGAGGGGTTCAGGTACCGGGGGGCGTTTATTATTAGATCGGGGAAAGGGGTAATTGAGTCTAAAGAATAAACAAAATAAAAAAAAACGAAAAACTGAAAATACACTTGAAAATGCCGGATTTTTTTACGGAACTAGCGCGCCCAGATGCGCGAGCGCGCTAGATTTAGCGCATCCAATACAGAACCCAAGAGCTACTAGCGCGCCCAGATGCGCATCCGGTAGCACGGTCACGCTAGTAGCACGTTCAACAACGCGATCAGGTGCACGGTCAAGGCAGAAACTTTGCAGTTTAGCGCATCCAGTAGCGCGGGCGCGCACCTGGGCGATTTTTTTCTTCAACTTTTCACTTGTTCTTACCCCGTTCGATGGCCTTAGCACCTGCCCTTTGTCACCTGCATTGGTTAGCTCTTCCTAAAACACAAAATTAACACTACTACTATCGTTGGGTTGCCTCCCAACCAGCGCCTTATTTAACATCGTGGCACGATGGTTACAACAATTCAATGGGTTGCCTCCCATCTAGCGCCTGATTTAACGTCGCGGCACGACTCAACACGTTCTCAAGCATCCATCAAGTCCACCGAGGTCTTGTGACGTGCAAAGTCACCACCCCAGTAATGTTTTATCCTTTGACCATTCACTAAGAAAGTACGAGTTGAACTCATATCCCGCAACTCCACAGCTCCATAAGGCTTCACACTTACCACAACAAAAGGGCCTAGTCAACGAGATTTAAGCTTTCCTGGGAAAAGCTTCAACCTTGAATTGAACAAAAGAACTTCTTGCCCTGGCTCAAACTCTCGATGTTGGATGTGCTTGTCATGCCACCTCTTAGTCTTCTCTTTATACAATTTGGCATTTTCATATGCGTGCAAACGAAACTCATCAAGCTCGTTGAGTTGTAGCAACCTCTTCTCGCCAGCCAAGTCCCCATCCATATTCAGCTTTTTAATTGCCCAATAGGCCTTGTGTTCAAAATCGACGGGCAAGTGACATGCATTCCCATAAACTAACTTATACGGAGAAGTACCTATGGGAGTTTTGTATGCAGTTCGATATGCCCACAATGCGTCGTCTAACTTCCCTGCCCAGTCTTTTCTATTTGCACTCACTGTTTTCTCAAGAATCCGCTTTACCTCTCTGTTTGACACTTCCACTTGATCGCTCGTCTGGGGGTGATAGGTCGTGGAAACTTTGTGCTTGACTCCGTACTTTGCAAGAACATTATTCAGCAGTTTGTTGCAGAAATGCGTTCCTTCATCACTGATCAACACTCTGGGAGTTCCAAAGCATGTGAAGATGTGCTTCTTAACAAAGCTTACCACCACCTTTGCATCATTAGTGGGAAGAGCAATGGCCTCCACTCACTTAGACACATAATTGACTGCCACCAAGATGTACCTATGACCATTGGAGTACGGAAACGGTCCCATGAAGTCAATTCCCCAAACATCAAAAAGCTCCACTACCAGAATGTTTTGCAACGACATCTCGTGCTTCTTTGTGATCGTTCCGGTTCTTTGGCACCTGTCATACATTTTAACAAAGGCATGTGCATCCCTAAACAATTTTGGCCAATAGAAACCTGATTGTAGCACTTTCTGGGCAGTCCTGTCTCCACCATAATGACCTCCGTATGGCGAGGCGTGACAGCTATGAAGTATGGCATTCATCTCCTCCTCAGGAACACATATTCGCACCAACCGATCTGCACAGAGCATGTATAAGAATGGCTCATCCCACATGTAAAGCCTCACATCATGCATGAACCTTCTTCTATTTTCGGGTGTCAATTCTGGTGGTGTCACCCCGCTTGTAATAAAGTTCACATAATCTGCATACCACGGGGTTGTGCTTGAGGTGATTGCCAATAACTGCTAATAAGGGAATGTTTCTTTGATTGCACCCCCTTCAGCTACATGGTTCCGATTTTCTAATCTAGACAAGTGATCAGCCACTTGATTCTCTGTTCCTTTGCGATCTCGGATCTCTAGGTTAAACTCTTGCAAGAGGAGGACCCACCGAATCAGTCTCGACTTGGCATCTTTCTTCTCAAATAGGTATCTGATAGCTGAATGATTTGTGTAGACGATGACTTTGGTCCCCACTAGATATGACCTGAACTTGTCAAATGCCCACACCACGGCAAGCAACTCTTTTTCAGTGACTGTGTAGTTCATCTGAGCTGAATTTATAGTTTTGCTCGCATAGTAGATGGAGTGGAAGATTTTATTTCTCCTTTGCCCCAAAATAGCTCCAATAGGCAAGTCACTCGCATCGCACATCAACTCAAATGGATGCTCCCAATCCGGAGCAATTATGATTGGTGCAGTCACCAACCTTCCCTTCAGCTCCTCAAATGCCTTCAGACAGGCAGCATCAAATTTAAAGGCGGCATCCTTCTCAAGCAACCTGCACAAGGGAGAGGAAATTTTCGAGAAATCTTTCATGAAACGACGATAAAAACCTGCATGGCCCAAGAAACTGCGAATGCCTTTGACAGATATCGGTGGGGGCAATTTTTCAATTGCTTCCATCTTTGCCTTGTCCACCTGAAAACCATCTTTGGATACCTTGTGCCCCAAAACTATACCTTCACGTACCATGAAATGGCACTTTTCCCAGTTTAGCACCAAGTTAGTTTCTTCACACCTAGCAAGTATTTTATCAAGGTTCATCAAGCAGTTATCAAAAGAACATCCAAACACAGAAAAATCATCCATGAACACTTCCAC
The DNA here is from genome assembly GCF_000393655.2 of Nicotiana sylvestris. Taxonomy (NCBI): domain Eukaryota; kingdom Viridiplantae; phylum Streptophyta; class Magnoliopsida; order Solanales; family Solanaceae; genus Nicotiana; species Nicotiana sylvestris. Next base: position 91,951,932 of record NC_091068.1, on the reverse strand, counting down.
AAACCTCTCAACCATATCAGTAAAAATGGCCATCATACACCTTTGAAAAGTCGCAGGTGCATTACAAAGACCGAAGGGCATTCTCTTGAACGCATACATGCCATAAGGACACGTAAATGTGGTCTTCTCTTGGTCCTCTGGGTCTATAGCAATTTGATTATACCCCGAGTAACCATCTAAGAAGCAGTAGTACTTCTGGCCAACTAATCTATCAAGCATTTGGTCAATAAAGGGGAGGGGAAAGTGGTCCTTCCGGGTGGCATTGTTCAATTTTTTATAATCAATGCAAATTCTCCACCCGGTGACAGTTCTTGTAGGGATTAAATCATTATTCTCATTAACTACTACAGTCATCCCCCTTTCTTGGGTGCACATTGAACTGGGCTTACCCATTTGCTGTCTGAGATAGGAAATACAATACCTGCATCAAGCCATTTAATCACTTCTTTTCTTACCACCTCTTTCATGATTGGATTGAGTCGGCATTATTGCTCTACAATGGGCTTGTGTCCGTCCTCCATGAGGATTTTGTGCATGCAAAAGGCTGTGCTAATGCCCTTAATGTCAGACATCGTCCACCCAAGTGCTCACTTGTGCTCACGTAGCACTCTCAACAGCTTTTCTTCCTGCAATTTAGACAAGTCAGAAGAAACAATAAAGGGTAAAGTGTCAGAGTCACCCAAATAAGCATATTGCAGGTGAGGTGGAAAAGGTTTAAGCTCCAATTTTGGGGCTTCCTCAATTGACGGCTTTGGAGGAGGTCCCTCTGGCCTATTCAAAGGCTCAAAGGGGTGTATCCCTTGCATGTACACACAATATGTATCTAGGATGTGCATCATCTCCTCAACCTCCTCGTCAGCCCCCAGGCTATCAAACAACATAAGTGCTTTCTCTAGAGAATCGTCTAGATATACACTCGAATAATGAATATGCTCATCAGCCTCAACAACAGATATCATTGAGAGCTCCTCATAGTGGCAGGGAAGTTGGATTGCTTTGTAGACATTAAAAACTGCTTCCTCGTCATCTACCCTCAAAATCATCTTTCCCTCTCTCACTTTGATAATTGCATCACCAGTAGCTAAGAGAGGTCGCCCCAATATGATTGGAACCAGTTCATCAGCCTCATAATCAAGGATAATGAAATTAGCAGGGAAGATGAATTTCTCAATCTGCAGCAATACATCTTCATTCACCCCTTCAGGGTATGCTATCGATCTATCAGCCAGTTGCAACATCACAGTAGTGGGCCTTGGAGCACCCAGGCCCAATTGTTTGAACAAAGACAAGGGCATCAGATTTATGCTTACCCCCAAATCGCAAAGAGCACGACCCACATCAATATTACCAATGCACACAGGAATCGTGAAGCTGCCAAGATCCTTAAGCTTTTGAGGGAGCTTATTTTGGACCCTTGAAGTGCACTCCTCAGTAAGTGTCACTGTCTCAAATTCAGTTAATCTTCTCTTGTGAGCCACTATATCTTTTATGTACCTAACATACTTTGAAATTTCACGAAGCACATCAACAAGTGGGATATTCAATTGAACCTGGCTCAACATAGAGAGAAATTTTGTGAACATGCGATCATCATTCTTTTTCTGCAATCTCTGAGGGAAAGGTAGTGGTGGCCTTGGGGCCTCCACTGGCTCTGGAATTTCAACAGCATTCTTTGGCTCATGAGTCACTTTAGGGATCAACTCTCCCTCAGGTATGGGCTTGTCTTTCTTTTTCTTTGGCACTTCATCTAGCTCCATCCCGTTTCTAAGTGTAACTGCATTCACTTGAGTGTTCTTTTCTGTATCACTGGGGAGAGCGCCTGCAGGTCTAGTGTTTTGATTTGTTGCTAACTGCCCCATTTGCCTCTCAAGATTTCTGAAGTTGGTCCTGAGTTGCTGATTGTCAATCAACAACTTCTTTAGCAAATCATTGGTATTTTCTTCCATTTGTTGGGGTGGTCTCTGAGGCTGATTGAAACTCCCTTGGGGTCTATGCTGATTCTGATTCTGCTGATTTCCACCCCATGAGAAGTTGGGATGATTCCCCCAATTTGGATTGTAAGAATTCCCGTATTGTGCATGCTGATTCGGTGGACCTCTGTTCTGTTGCCTCACATAATAGATGGATTCTAGATTTGTGGGGCACAAATCACTCATATGACTGTCGCCACAGAGTTCGCAGCAAATAGTCATTTGTTGTACATGTTGCATTGTCTGTGGCTGCTGCATTGTCATCCTAGTCATCTGATTGGCCAGCTTTGCAATATCGGCTCTCATGGCTGACACTTCGTCGAGCTCAAGTACCCCAGCTGATTTTTGCTTAACTGCCTTTCATGAATCACTATCACTTTGCCAGTTATTATCATTAGCAGTGAAGTTATTCATCATGATTTGGATTTCACTGTACGGTCTGGCCATGCAACTACCCCCACAAGCTGAATCAAGATTCATCTTTGAAGCATCATCTAACACATCTACAAAAGTGTGACCCAATACCTCGTCCGTTTGGCAATGATGAGGACAGTCTCTGAGCATCTTCTTGTACCTTTCCCATGCTTGACAAAGTGTCTCGCCAGCTCGTTGTTCAAACCCAAGAATTTGACTCCTCAATATCTTTGTTTTCTTAGTGGGGAAAAACTTGATTAAGAATTTCCTTGCCAGATCATCACAAGTGCGGATTGAATTCGTTGGTTCCTTATTCAACCACTCCTTAGCTTCCCCGATCAGTGAAAAGGGGAAAAGTGTCAACCTGACATAGTCCTTGGAAGCGTTCGGATAATTGTAAGTGTCCGTAATTTCCAAGAAATTCTGAATGTGCCTCTGCGGGTCTTCATGAGGTAAGCCCACAAATAGCCCTGTGGATTAGATCAGCTGCACCATGTATTGTTTTAGCTCAAAGTGCCCAGTGATATCAGGTTTCACAATAGCCTGAGTCATATTAGCCAGACTGGGCCTTGCGGCTTCGATCACCTCGCATTCCTCATTACCTGCCATCTCAATTGGCTGTGGTTGAACTACGATGTCCAACTCTCTTTCAATTCTAGTTATAGCGTCCACCTCCCTCCTCAATCTGTGAAGTATTCGTTCAATTTCGGGATCAAGAGGAAGGAGATTGTTTGCGCTTCTACTTCTTCGCATTCAAGAAAAGAAAACCTGTATTGGCACAAACAAAGTGAACTGAAAATTAAAACTTGAATAAATAAATAATAAAAGCTCAACTTAGTCAAGTACTAATTTCTAAGTCCCCGGCAACGGCGCCAAAAACTTGTTGCGACCAAAAACACTCACACAAGTGCACGTGATCGTCAAGTAATAGAGTAGTGAGTAGAGTATCGTTCCCACGAAGACTTATGATTAACTGTTGACTAATTCAAACTCAATTAATTTGTCTATCCAAGAGGTTTTTCACAAAATAGAGATGTAATTGTTTTACTACCTAAACTACCAAGCAATAATCTAACTAGAGCAATTAACCAAACAAATAACAATTTCGAGTAACAAACAGTAGGAGAGGATATTCCAGGGTCACAGGCTAGTTAACAATCGTGTTATGTTCTTAGCTTAAAATGACTAATCGATTTACCTGGATTGTTGATTGACAGGGTTAATGTTACTCATAAGAATCTGTCGAGTTCTTACTCGCCTATTCAAGTTAACTCAATGCCTATATGTCTATGAAATTAAGATTAACAAGAATGCATTTACAATTCCTGTATTTCAACCAAGCAAGGCAATTGAGTATATGTCTATCCCAACTGCTAATCAGTTCCCCGAGGCCCGGGTTCAAGAACTTGCCCTATTTAATTCTATATGCATTCTAAAGTTCTCACTTTCGAGTTCAACTAAAGATTCGTAGATAGTATTTCACTGTTAGCTACTCAGCAAAATAATTAAAAGCAGAATTAAATAAACAACCCAATATGATAAACCAACTTTGTCAAATTGAACTTCAAACAACAACATTCATGTTTCACCTATGACCCTAGAACAATGGGTTTTAGCTACTCATGCTAGTGTTCATCACAAATAGATTCAATTTCATCCCAAATAGCAAAAACCAAGAGAAGAAAAGAAGAACTTGATGGTCAAATCTCCTCCTTGCCTCTTGTCTCTCTATTTCTTGCACTAGACTATGAAAAACCTCCTCAGTCTTCCTTGGGCGAGCTTGACTTTATATAGGTCAAGTGAGTTTTCCTCCAGATTTCCAATTCTGCCCCTAAATAACTCTTCCCGGATTTTGGACTAGCGCGACCGCGCACCTGGCCGCGCATCTGGCCGCGCTAATTGGCTGAGATTCTGTCATGGACGCGCTAAAAGTAGCGCGGTTGCGCACCTGGGCGCGCATGTCCAGTTCTGTGTTTCATCACTTCTGTTCCTCGTCTTCAAGCGTACTCAGCTCTGAGGGGTCTTTCTTGCTCCAAAATGGTTCCAATCACAACTGTTTAAGGCATCACCTAGGCTCCTCATCCTGCAATATATACAATTTACAATTAGAGCCTATTTTTCATCAATTAACCGTATTATGATATTGGAATATAATCAAGTGGGAGCATAAACAATCGCCAAATTACCTAGATTTAACCTATTATCAATAGGGTTCTTGAATATAGTCACGTCTAGATGAAACCGGGTGAACATAATTTCATGTAACTAAAGATGTCTATTGAGCTATTCCCTTTTCCCTTATATAGTGGTACCAAAATCCAGCGGCGAAGCCATATGGTCACAAGGTTGGTCAGCTCATGACCACCCTTCGTCGAAAAATTACACTGTGTATATATGTAAAATATTATATTTTAGAGGTATATAACACATATTGAACACCCTTTATCAGAAATGTTTTTCACTTCTTTCAAATTTGAATACCCTTAGAAAAATTCCTAATTTCGCCACTGCCAAAATCACTCCCCTTGCATTTTCTTTCTCTCTCAGTTGCTGAAATATTATCTGCAACTTGTTTGTTAGTATTTGTTTAGATTAACAATTTTATGTTAGGCTGTTTGGAGCACCTTAAGTAAGTAGGCTATTTAATTTAAGTGCTACCCCACTCCATAACAATTAACAATACACATTGTGTTTGTGCCCTTAATAAGGACTATTGAGGCATATGTGGCTGTACCTACATAGTCGCTTGGGACACTTTCAACCAAAACGCAATCTTTTGATGTACATGTGTGATTTGTCTAGTAATTAAATTGACAACCTACGGTAATAAATTCTTTAACATTAGTATGTAGGATGGAAATCAAATAGAAGTCTTTGTCACTCTTTGAGGACGATACAGTACTTGTGTTTTAAGCCAAAGTTTGGTTTAGCATGGAAAAATAAGGTTCATGCATGACAATTTTATTATGTATTTTTTGGGACATTATTTCAGCGAAAAACACTGCCTAATGAAACTTGAAAGAGACGATCAGAAATGAAATAAAGAACGAAATGAGTAGAAAGACTACGAATTGGCATAATAGAGTAACTTATTACTTAGACGAGATAGTTTCTTAACGCCTTTTGTAGCCAACTAGCAGAGTGAATAGATTTTACTAACAATGTACATTGAGGAGCAAACAAATTGGGGAGAAATTCAAAAATAGCCAGATTTACAAGTGGTCATCCAAAAATAGTCACAGTTTCAAAAGTAATCGAAATTTAGCCACTTTTCATGTAAAGATAAATCTGAACGAAAACACTGTTCAAAATCCGGAAAAATATCCCAGTATAATATGATGGAGTTCTAGCATAAGTACACTGGAACTCCAGCATAATATACTGGAGTTCCAGCAAGTATACCGGTCCAGCATAATATACTGGAGTTTGGAGCACTAGTGCTCCAGTCTCCAGTATATTATACTAGAGCCAGCAAAGTACACCGGTCCAGCATAATATGATGGAGTTCATACACAGGTGCACCGAACTCCAGTATATTATGCTGGACCGGTCTCTGTTGTAGCAAAATAGTGACTATTTTTCATTGACTTGATAAACGCTGACTATTTCTGAATGACCGGTCAGAAACCTGGCTATACCATGCTATTTTAACAACAAATTGCTGCAAAAATTTGCCTTGTTGTGTGCCCTTCGAATATTGTAGTAGAACACTAATATTCCCTTATTTTGTACATTTCAACAAAATCCTCAATCTTAACCGTGTAGTAGTATTTTGTTGGGTCTTTGCTAAACTTCTAGCTAATGGGCGATGGGCGGGCCTTAGGATGCTTGATCCAGTAAAACAGTGTGTCTTTGGTTGGGCTTGTTTTAGACAGGCCTACATGCTTAATGAAAAAGGATTTGTTTTTGCGTAGAAATAGCGTGGGGTAGCCACTTTTTAAAGTGATATTTACTTTTTATCCAAAGTAACCACTACTCTATTAAAATTAATATGAAAAGATGAAGTTACCCTTTCTTCTATCTCTTTTCCTTCCCAAACCCTCTATCAAAATTTCAAAACCCTTTCTCTTGATCAAAATTTCTCAAACTCGTTACTTCTCTTCCCCATGCAGTAAGGTCTTCCCCAACTTCATCCCACTTCCTAAACCCAAAGGCTGACCACTTTCTCGGCGTTGCAGACCACTTCTCCAACTTTATTTATTTTTATTTTTCTTTTGGTTGGTTAGATTCTGTAGTCTTTTATTTTTTTAGTTGTTTCTTTTTGTTATTATTTTTCTGTTGTGTAATTTGACAGCAATCTTATATGTAAATTGCAATTATTATTAATTTATTTTTGTGAAAAGATACAAATAACATTTGATTTTCTGCTACGTTATGGATCCTGAACTTACAGTTACAAGTTCAAAAGTTAAGGACACTTGGTCCTGAACTTCGAGTTCCAAGTTCAAAAGTTAAGGACACTTAGTCCTAAACTTAGAATTACAAGCTCAAAAGTTAAGGACAATAGGTCTTGAAGTCCTGAACTTAGACTAACAAGCTCAAAAGTTAAGGACAATAGGTCTTGAACTTATGCTAAGAAATCCAAAAGTTAAGGACAATAGGTCCTGAACTTACAGTTACAAGTTCAAAAGTTAAGGACAATAGGTCCTGAAGTCCTGAACTTAGACTAACAAGCTCAAAAGTTAAGGACAATAGGTCCTGAACTTAGGTTAAGAAGCCCAAAAGTTAAGGACAATAGGTCTTGAACTTAAACGAACAAGCTCAAAAGTTAAGGACACTTGGTCCTGAATTTACAGTTACAAGTTCAAAAGTTAAGGACATGTAGTCCTGAACTTAGAGTTCCAAGTTCAAAAGTTAAGGACATGTAGTCGTGAAGCCCTGAACTTAGAGCTACAAGTTCAAAAGTTAAGGACATGTAGTCCTGAAGTTAAGGACATGTAGTCCTGAAGTTAAGGACATGAGCAAAAGGGTATTTACGTCCGGGCAGTTAAAGTTTATCAAAGCAGTGGTTAAAGACTAAAGATATTTTAAACAATGGCTTAAAAGTAAATACATATGTTATTAGTGGCTAACCGTGCACTTTCCCTTATTTTTGCAAATCAAAATCTGTCTCCAATGACTTGGCTAAGAGAGTGAATTTTGAAATATCTATTTTTAATTATGATGTAGTGATACTCGGCTTAGTGCTACTAATTAACTAGAAAAGTTGATATCCGACTAAAAGCATGTTTGGTATGCATATTGTCTCACATTTTACTTGAATATCATGTATTTTGGTGTTTATATGTGTAGAAATACGAAGGCACGTAAATTTAAAATTTAACCAAAAGAAAACAGAAGAAGTACCATTTCAGCGTCCAGGTAAGTACGTTGCACCAACCTGGACGTCGAAGGCAGCAAAGAGGAAACGGCAGGAAATTTGGGTGCCCGGGTTGGCGCCAGTAAAACGCCAAAGGCAGCAATAAAAGCTCTTTAGCACCCAGCTGGGCACGTCGCGCTAGTTGTAGCGCCCGGAGTGGGGAACTCTCTTATTTCACTCAGGACATAGATTTTTTGGTCCTACACACCCCTTACTCGCATAAAAGAGATTTCAAATCTAATTTTGGTGGTGACATGCTATTTTGGAGGACAACATGTTGAGAGCATACTGGAGCAAGGCTTAGAGAGTTTTTCTACCATTAATCTTTTTTTAGTACTTTAATCATTCCAAATGCCTGTGAATTTGTTATGATAATTATATGTGGATAAATTTCTTAGTTTTGGGACTGTGCTTAGCCATGAATTGCTGTTCTATGGTTATTTCTTTAACTCTATGCTTAATTGTTTGATTGTCTGGCCAACAGTTAAGTTCAATCAACTATCTAGATTATTCTTGAAAAATCCGTTCTTAGATTAGAGAAGAGTTAAAGAAAGCATGATCTTATCTCTAAGGCTAAGGGGCGGATTTATGTTTAGGATAGAATTATACCTAATCACTATACTTAATTAGATACAGTAATCTTAATGCTTTCTTGGTAGATTAATTCATCGAAATATAGCGTTAATCTATATTGAGTAGATGAGTAGTAATTCGAAAGAATACAAGTAACCATAATCCGGCTAATTAACAACCATAAGCAATTCGAGTTGAAGGGAAATTAACTAGAACTCAATTTGATTGGTGAATCGATCATAACCTTGAAATATTTATCTCTACTAAAATAACTCTAAACAACAATTCTTTGTTGTCTTAGTTTACTTTTTTATTTTACTTGTGCATCCTTAGTTTAGCAGCAAAAACTCAACCTTTGATCTACTTGGTTAGATAATAATTTTAGTTGATTTAGTAGGTAGTTAACGATAAGTTTCTGTGGGTTCGATATCTTATTCATCACTTTATTACTTGTTAAGTACGTATATTTGCGTGTGCAATTGAGAGCAACAAAAGTTATGCTCCCTTAGTTCTAGAGTCTCTCTTAATTTAAGCCGTTTTTCATTCTATCTATTTGTTATTCGGAAATGGTATCGTGAGGACGTTTACACGATGAATACTAACGTAGAAATTGCAATACGGTGAAGAAAAATTTATAACATATAATATAATAATTACCTACTCTAAAATCATTTCGTCGTTATATACTTTATATGCTAATAGACATATTTTTATTTCACGAATTTGTCCCAATAAAAAAATACATTGGTTACCACCAACCAGTAGCTGCATTTATGTAAAAATTGCACGGGGCGTCTTATTTGGTCACCCCATTTAATCTATATCCATTTTTTTAAAAAAAATTTAACTTGTACCCACTGTTTAAACAACTTCAGGCCTCTTTCTCCTCCTTCTCCTCCTCCTCCTCCTCCTTTGTTTTCTGAATGCTAAAAATTGTGATATTGTTATGCGTTCTAGCCTGTTGATTCTTATATATCTGCTTGTCCTATTATGTTCAGTTTGATCTTATTCACAATAATTTAACCTCTTAGATATTTTAGCTTTACAGGCAAATTGGTTTTTGGTTCTAATTTATCTATAGTAACTTGTTTTCATGTCGAAAATATTTTTCATGCTTTAATCTTTGAAATGAACAGCATCAATCGCTGCTAATTATGATCTATTAATGTCACGATCCAAATCGAAGGGTCGCGATAGGCACCCAGTACATTACTCAACGGAGTACCAACGTAACGTATCTTTCTTATCATACCATCATGGGTAAATGATCCAGAAGGGCCATCATGAGATAACTAGAATAAAACATAAGAGAATGCTAGACATAGGGCGACCCCAACATGATATAGAAACTTATACATATGACATACGCGCCTATAAGGTCGACATGATTATTTGTATACTCAAAACATAGGCCGACAAGGCCGTACAAGTATCCATATACATGACATCTGTCTACAAGCCCCTAAGAGTACATAAACATTATAAAAGTTGAGACAAGGCCCCGCCATACCAATCAATACATGTCCAAATCATACTGACCAAATAGGCAACTCTGGAGCAAGTGGAGTGCACAAACACCTTCCGCTGAGCTGATAGCCTACTAGGAGGACTGTCCACCTGTCTATCAGGACCTGCGGGCATGAAACGCATCGTCTCCAGACAAAAGGAATGTTAGTACGAATAAAGTACCGAGTATGTAAGGCAGGAAAACATAAATAAGAACAGTAGTGTAAAGAGAGATTTAGGAGATACAACTGATGTTGTGCTTAAAGTATATATATTTGTATGTATATCGCCTCATGTTTTACTTTTGTTTCATGGATTTAGGATGCAAAATATGTTGATTTATATTAATTTGAGGTATTTTTGTGTGTAGGAATAATCCGGGAGCAATTGGGGGCGAAATGTGCATAATTAGAGCCAAAACGGACGAAAATATGGAAAGGCATATTTCAGCGCCACATGTGGCGCCCAGCCCTACCTGTGGCGCCAGAAACAGAATAAAAAATATTGGAGCGCCGTAGAGGGCACCTGGTGCTAGGCAGGGCGCCGGTGATGTGAATTTTCTCCAATTTCGCTCGGGACAAGGTTATTTCGGCCCTAGACCTACCCAATACGTATAAAAGCAAGACTAAACTTATTTGTGAAGGGATATACGCCACTTTGGAGAGGCTAACATACTTTGAGGGAGAATTCGCGTGGGAGAACACAAACCATGTTTGGAGGAGGCTTCTAACTAGTTTTTCTTCTCTTCTCTTCCTTTAATTTCATAGTTTATTAGTTCTAGAGTTTTGGGTGCTACATGAACGTTGTGGTTTGAAGATTGAATTGTTCTTATTATTTTATCATATTGGTTTATTTATTCAATCTTGCGCTTAATTATTTGATTGCTTGATCACCAATTGAATACTATCTACGAATCTAGGATTGAACTCGGGAGAGGGAATTCTAGATGCATATAAGATTGAGTAGAACAAGATCTTAACTCTGAGGGGGAGCGGATTTGTGGTTAGGATAGGAATACCTAATCGCCTTGCTTGGTTACTATACAGGAATTATTAATGCGTTCTTGTTAATTCTAATTCCATAGGAATATAGGCGTTAGGTTAGCTTGAATAGACGAGTAGTACTTCGGGAGAAGGCTACGAGTAATATTAACCCTTTCAATCAATAAACTAGATAAATTAATTAGACAATTTAAGTGAAAAACTCAACGAGATTGTTAACTAACCCATAACTCTAGAATATCGTCTCTCATTGAATTTGTGGCAAATTTTGCCAACTTATTTTCTTTAATCTCTTAATTTGTTACTCTAGATTAATTTTAGTCAAATATTCATACTTTAGGATTCACTTGGATAGATTAATCGTTTGGTTTAATTTAGTTGATAGTTAATCACAAGTCCATGTGGATATGATATCTACACTTACAATCCTATATTACTTGTGGACCACGTATACTTGCGTGTGCGTTTGGGAGCAATAAGTTTTTGGCGTCGTTACCGGGGACTTAGAAATTAACTTGTCTACTAGATTAGATTTTTACTTTTTGTCTATTTAATTTTTTTTATCTTAGGTTAATATTTACTATCTTTGTTGATATGGCATCTTGGAATGTTAATTGGTCGAATATTGGTTATTCTTATTTTGGTGATCCATGTCCATATTGTGGAGGACCACACTTGTGGTAAAATTGTGAATCTCAATCTTATGGGTGGAATATTTGTCATATGTGTGGTGGTCAAGGTGGACATTGGGATGGTTGTCCTAATTCTTATTATCCTTCTTAGAACTCCTATTATGATATTTCTAATAATATTTGTGAGTTTGATAGAGGTAATGAAGTGCATGATATGAAACCTGATGCATATATTAGGGATATTTTGAAGCAAGTAGCAGAGCAACAAGATGAACTCAAAAAAGATATGAAAAGAATGAGGGCAACAATCACAAGAATGGAGGCCAATATGGAAGAACTAAATGAAGAAAGCGAGTACCAGCAAGAGGAAATTTTTGAAGAAGCAGATGTAGTGAGCCAATCTTGGCTAGAGGAACAAGCTCAACTGATAAAATCTCAAGAGTTTCTCCGTGATGGTCTTTCAAATATGATAGAACAATTGATAGAAGGAAGAACTGACCTCAGGCAAGAGATAGACCAATTTGGCTGAGATATCCATGACATGTAGACTCAATTGAATAAAAGGGTTGAGGCGTGTGATGCCTTACAACCAATTTTTGTGGATACTGGCCAGCTTGTGGAGCGGAAAGAGGAATTCCAACTATTCGACCAAAATATTATTAATGATTCCAAGGTTGACGAAGAGTGCAAAATTGAGGATGTAAAAAATGATTCAATTTTGGAGTTGGAGCATATTGGACATTCTAAATATTTTTCAACATTGTGTTTAGTTACTGACATGAGAATTGATCCAGTAGAGCATATGGAGGAGTTAATGAATGAGGAACAAAGTGTTTATATTCTGAAATTTGTCATACCAAGGAGGCAAAACGACATTCCTCACTTAAGGGCCAAGAAGTGCAAGATGCGATATCTATTGCTTGGTTCCTTTATTTTTATACCACTTCCCCAGGAACGTGATAGAAAAATTGATGCAAAATTTGAGGGCGTAATTTACATCGTCAAAGTGGAAGGAAAAGTGGTGAAAGTGATGGAGTCTTACCACGACTATAAATAAGGCGCTTGTTGGGGCAACCCAACCTGTATTTTAATTTTTTATTTTTCTATATAGTGTCAAGTTCGTGTTGTTTTTGTTTTGTAGAGTAGGGGAAGTTTGAGTACCCGAAGTTGAAGCTGGGGAGCATGTTTGAGCTGAAGTGTGAGGTCGTCCCGACCCTTAATATTGAGGATCATGTCCGAGCTAGGCCCGAGAGGGCCTCATGGAGTATTTCTCACCCATGTTTTAATATTTTTCTCTATGATCATACATCGAGAACTATGCATAATATAAGTGTGGGGTGGGGAAACTACTTTCTGAAGTGTAACTGTATAAAACTATTTTTTTTAGTTTTTTTTTTCTTTTAGAACTCGTAGTAGACATAGTCTAGGTAAAAATTTAGAAAAAACAAAAATTGAAAGAAAAAAAAAATTTAGAAATAAGTTCGGACTTTTTCCAACGATGGATCTTTTGGACAATTTTTTTGAGGGATAAAGTCCGATTAAAAACATCAAAAAGATTTTTTTGAGGATAGTTAGGTAGTATCCCTTGGTTTTTCTTTTTCTTTGGGCGCCGATTCTTTTCCAAGGGTGTAGCCCGAATCGGGTACTTTATTTATTTTTTTAGGAGTAGTTTAGGAAGAAACTGAGTCGCTCTGAGATACTCATTGACATGGTTGATGCTGGCACATTAGGCTATGACATACATTCTATTTTTCCGTGTATTTTATTTGAATTGTGAAGCCTAAGTAAAGTAAATAGCCTATTTTGTGATGCCTTTTCTCAGTTGTTTGACTCGTATGCCACATAGTGTAATATTGCTTAATTTTCTCAATTATGTGTGCTTGCTTGACTTGAGAGTTGAACAAAACTATTGTGATTGAGTCATGTGCAACGTGTATGTAAGAATTTGTGATTTTCTATGCTATCCTGTGTAGTCTAGAACTTGTCCCGTGTGTTAATCGAAGCGAAATTGTAAGTTGTGCTAATCTAGGAGATAACATAGGCATTTTCTTTCTTGATCATAGATGTTCTTGTCACATAAGAAAACAAAAAAAAGTTCTGTTGCTAGCCCCTTTGAGCCTATAGACCTTTTCTTTGGCAACCACATTACAAGCCATACCCCTATTTTGTTCTTAATTTGATATTGATTGATCCTTTACCTCTTGAGGAACTTAGTCGCTAAAAGAAGTAAGGTGAGATATTGGGGAGTAATTTTTGAGTGGAACCATGGAAGGACCTGTTGGTGCACTAAAAGTTGAAATCAAAAGTCACTAGTCGATGAACTTTAATGTATGGAGTGTGTGAAGAAAAAAAGAGAAGAAAAAGAAAAGAAAAAATGATAGTTAAAGTATGTAAAAAAAGTACACACATCCAATTCTTAATAATTTGTGCTAGTGGAAATATAGAAATGCTTAATTGAAAAGAGGGCTATGTTGCATATGGTTTGGGGCAAGTGAATTGGTTGAGAAGAATATGTGCTTGAATTGTGAATGTAGTGTATTAAAGTGCTTAGGAGAGTTAGTCAATATTTCTAAATATATCATATCTATCCCTTAGCCTACATTACAACCTTAAGTCCTAATTGATCCTAGATTTGTCTAGCTTAAATTAGTAGAGATATATACTACGGGCAAGCTTATGGTACGAGCATGGGATGTATATGACCTCTTTGTGAGAGTGAGCGAATTTTGATCAATTGTGTGATGTCCTTTCTCACACCTCCTTTTTCCTACCCCCCGAAAAGGGTGTATATAAGGGAGTTTTTCCAACTTAAAGTGACAATCGAAATATGATCATTTTTATTAAAATTTCAGAGTCGCCACTTGGGATAATTATGGTGTCCCAAGTCACCGGTTCAAATCCCGAATCGAGGAAAAAATTGACTCTGTATTACAGTCCGCGAACACAAAAATCCGGGTAAGGAATTCTGTTAAACCGGGAGAAGGTGTTAGGCATTCCCAAGTTCCATGGTTCTAGCACGGTCGCTCAACTGTTATTATTGGCCTATTTATCTGATTTAAAACACTTTTAAAGCCTATGTGCATTTTTACTTTAAACCGCTTTTATTTATTTTAGGAAGATTTCAACGTCATCTAAAACACGTCTTTGGACCACGCCACATGAAATGCACCCGCAGTCCGAGACACATTTTATTTAACGTTGTTGAGATTTGGATTTGGGTCACATGAAATACACACCGAGTTTAAGAAGGTAAATTATTAAAACAACGCGCCTAAAGCAACTACGCATTTTTAACTTTGCGAGGGCCATGGAAATTTAACTAAATGACACGTCTCGATTTCTAAGAATTAAAGCATTAATTAAGCGAGGGCCATAAGCTATTTGTGTTATCTAATACGGCTCACTTCTATTAATTAATGGACCTACTCAATTAAACACAGAACAAGTCCAGATTCAGGCCCAAAGTGAGCCCCATTTGCTTAATGAAGACATGAACGTCCAAACCATATGCCTTTTAGGCAAATTGGGCCATCCGTAGGCCCAATCTTCATAATCAACACTTGCATTACCAATTAAATGTAATACTATATGAAAATATGAGATTGAACTACACCTTTACTTCTGATTTTCTACTGATTAACGCAAATTAGCTAACTGAGCCTCCAATTTTATTTTAGCATATTTTTTGAATCAACTTTGTTATGTAGAAATGTTCAGCAACAATCAATTCGAGCTATTGGACTCGGCATACAAGCCCAATGCATCAAAGTATCATCCTCTCTCGAAAGTGGCCCCAAAATCTAAGGCTCCATGAACCTAAGACTTGCAAAACCAAAACTGGGAATCAAGACTCAATATCAAGTCTTACCCAACACAGAAACCTCAACATATCCTATAGAATTGACACTAAATAGCCACAAAATTAAACTGACAATTACTAGCTATTGAAACACTAACCAGCATTAAACTGACAACTATTTTAAACCATTTCTAAGCTTAAACACATTCACATGTTAATCATTGAAACACTATTAATTGACAACTACTGAGACTCTAAGTAACTAATCATGATGCATTTCCTGATATTTATACTTAAGTCGACTAAACGAGCATCCCAATTTCCACTCCATTTCTAAAGTTAAACACATCCACATGCCCTTCAACAGTAAATCAATGCATGATTTTACCCCTGAAGCAAGCCACACCATCTTAAAAGGAACATTCAGCTATACACTTACATGAACATTGCAGCATCCAAATACCCAAAACATTGCCAGCAATTTAAATAAACTACATAGTAAAGAATGTCTAGTGTAGTCCAGGATTTAAATGATGAAATGCAGAGCCTAAACTACTGATTCAACCCAACAAGCTATTTTCCAAGTTTTCATGACAGTCCCAAATTAGATATAGTAATAAAACTTACTTATACAAACTAGAACTCAATTAGAAAATGTAGCTCATCAGGTAAGAAAAATCAAAAGAGACATGGCTGACTCAACAAAATAACTAATGTTATGCTTTAAAACTTCTGCTTCTCATTTCATTCTTCAAGGCAAACTTCAAGAACAATAGAGTTTCAAGAGCATGTACCTGAATGTGACAAAAACAGAATCAAAACTCAATTTTGAGATTAGGAAGAAACTAATAGCAGCAGTAGATCAATACTGAGACAACATCAACAGGAATCAGCTTCGACCAGCAATGGAACAGTGAACCAAACAACTAAACTTAAACCAAAACTTTCAAAACCCAAGTTCAGTCAATTTCAACCCCAGAATGAGAATTTGTGATTTTCAGAAGTTTTTTGGCTCACCAAACGAAATCAGAAGACTCAAAAAATCAGCAGAATTTGAGCAGTTTTCCAAACAAACAATGCAACGAATTCAGAATTTCTCCCAAAGAAACCCCCTAGCCGTTTCAGTTTTTAATCCTTCTTATCTATTCAAATCTGACTTGAATATCAAGTCATGACGCCTTTATAGGCAAGGCATTAGGGCTGCTGAAATAAGTTAAAATTTGCACCCTAATCCTTTTGACATTTTTGTTTTTGCTCTCATATCCTTAGAGTAAAATTCAGATTCTCACATGTGTCCCCTACCCCAGCTTCTAGGAAGCTTCCTTAGTCTGTTACGAAAATATTCCCTACGCCAATTACCTAGACTACCTTTTAAGACCCATGTTATTACCCCTGGGACAGGCAGAGTATGGGTCAAATTGACCCAATTCAGAGTGTTAATGGGTCTGTAAAAAAAATCCAACTCAACTCCCCTTTGGGCTCTTTGATTCCCTAATTCAAATCAAGATTAAAAACTCAAAAACTTCTTGAACATTCAATTACAGAGTCTCAAAACTCGAAAAATTCGGGCCCAAACAGAAGCAAAATCTAATACATCTAAACTTAGCACTAGAACACAAACAATAACAACCTAAACTAACATGCCGATATAGACGGTGTGAAGAAATGAAAAAATGGGAAATCAAAATCAGAAAACTAAAAGAAAGAGTAGAAGAAGATAAGAAGAGAACAAAGAAACAGAAGTTAAATAACAAAAGGTAAAGAAGAGAAAAATACCTAAAAACAAACTCGGACCAGTAAAGAATGGTGACGAATCTTCAAATCTTCAAATTTTCGGCTCAGTCTGAGATTAATCGTGTGTTCTTTATCAGAAACACATGAATAAAGTCAAAATGGACCTAAAATCTTCAATGAAATCTTGATTCGAAAATCTTGGGATTTTAGGGTTCAACTTTCGATTCTGGGGTGATTCGAGGGAAACGGAGTGGGGATTTGGAATGAGATGAAGGGGGTTTTAGGGTGTTATTTTGGGATAGTTTGGATGTGGCGCCGCTAGGCGGGTGCGGTGGAAAAAGGGGCAGCAGATTAGGGTTTGGGTTGGTTGTCTCTGAGAATGGGATTGAGAGAGATGATGAGAGAGGGGGGTGGGATTCCAACATTTAAATACTAAAATAGAATCAGTTCCGGACCGTTTGATCAGCTGAGATCAATGGTCCAGATCAAAATGGACGAAATAGTGTCGTTTTGAGTGGGGCGGTTGGGTCGGGTAAGGGCAGAACTGGGCTGGGTTTTGGGGACGGGTATCAGGAGATTTTAGATCTGGGCTGGGATGTCTTAATTAAAATAGGCCCAAACTAACTCTTCTCTTCTTTTTAACTCCTATTTCAAATCAATTTTCCAAAAAATTCTTTTCCTTCTTTTTCCCAAAATTAGATTAAAATCTAAATTAATTCCTAGAACCTAATTAACTAAAATCAAATACTAATTAAACCTAAATAATAATTATCATAATTAATAACAAAACCAAATAAAAAGAAAACTATTCAAAAATCAAAATTAAGATTAAAAGTGCAAATTAAACTATTTTTTGTGATTTTTCCATTTTATAAAACAACTAATTACTAACTAATTCTTAAAAAATACAAAGTTAAATCCTAAATGCAAATGCAACCTATATTTTTTGTATTTTTTCATTAATTTAAATAAAAATAAACACGCACAAACAAATGCAAACAATTGACAGAAAATGCCCCAAAAATCCACAAATTTGTAAATAATGAGAAAATTATTTTGTTTTGAATTTATGGGAGTAATTCATATAGGGCAAAAATCACGTGCTCACAGCTGTCCCTCTTTGCTCGGAAACATGAAGAGTTTTCGTGCAAAGATAAAGTGAGCGTATACGAGCGATTTTTGTCCGTTTGAATACTCTGTGGGAAGCATTTTTGAAAGATTTGACCGCACTCTGCTTCCGAGGTTGCCTACATATCCTTGACTATAAAGGAATCAGGTCAGTGTAGTTCAAAAAGTTTTTGTAGCTGGGACTACCATGAAGCTGTGATTTTACTGTTGCTGCTACTGCTGCTACTACTTACTGAACCCCTTATTACAACATGACAAAATAAAAGAAGCTAGACTAAACTATGATCTATGAATTACAAGAGTCCTATCTATATCTTTGAACTTGATCTTGCAGTTCCTGTTGCTTTGTCGACCCGTACTATCCGCGTGAAATTCCTTTGTTGCTGACTTGAATTGTAATCTGAGATGCTTTCCCTTTTCTCCAGGTGGACGCCTGATTGCTGAACTTTGAACTGTATTCTCGCGCTCTCTAGGTGGGCGCCTGACTGCTGAACTTGAATTGTATTCCCGTGCTCTCCATGTGGGCGCCTGACTGCTGAACTTGAATTGTATTCCCGTGCTCTCTAGGTGGGCGCCTGATTGCTGAACTTGAAATGTATTCCTGTGCTCTCCAGGTGGGCGCCTGACTGCTGAACTTGAATTGTACTCCCGTTCTCTCCAGGTGGGCGCCTGATTGCTGAACTTGAAATGTATTTCCGTGCTCTCCAGGTGGGCGCCTGATTGCTGAACTTGAATTGTATTCCCTGTTCTCCAAGTGGGTGCCTGATTTCAACAAAAATAGACAAAACAAAGAAAGTTTTCTATCCCAGTTTGGTAGCTAGGCACATCTGTGAGTGTTAAACTGAATCATGTTACCAAATATTACTAAAAATTTGAAAGCTAGATCTCATTATCCAGGAGGGTCCTGAAAACTCCTAGTTAAATGACAATTTTTAAAAGCTGAATTATGTTTTCCAAAGGTATGACTTCTGCTAAATCTTGTTATCTAAGAAGGTCTTACAATTACATCCAATTATCCAGGAGGGTCCTGAAAATCAAAACGTCTTATCTTAAGAGTGACAACTTTTACGGTTGAATTATACTTCCTCCAACAAATCTTACGCTAAATCTTGTTATCTAATGGAAATTTTAATGTTAGGCCCCATTATTCAGGAGATTCCTGGCAACTCCTAATTGGATCCTATCTCAAGCATGCAAACTGTGAAGCTAACTTATATTCCTTTGGGGTACATTTATGCTAGATTTTGCTACTCATGATTGCTTTGAATTTTAAACTAGGTCCCATTTTTCAGGAGGGTCCTGAGAATTTACAGTCAAACCTGTATGGCGCTTGCCTTTCCTTATGGTGGGTTTCTCCAAAACAAACGAAATTTTCTGCCCCTGTTTCAATCAAAGAAAAATCTTGTCAGTTTAAAATGTGGTGGTTGGTTTGTGGCCTTGACTTTGAGGGCAATTGCTCCTTCACTTTCCATGATAACTGATTTCCACTTGAGGACCTTGCTTGTTTATGGGCTAACCACTTTCTCTGTCGTCCTTATCACAGAAAATACCCCTTCTCCGTTTAGACCCAATTCCCTCTATTTGTTGCATTGCTCATGAACTGACATTTACCAACCTTTGTGTTTCACCGAAAATACCTTTGATTCGTTCGCCTAACACCCTCCATCTGTTGCATCGTGCTCTTGTGTTGACATGTACTGCACCTTTGTGTTTCTCATGAATTCCAAAGCACATTAATTGCCATCCACTTAGTGCGCATGTTGTTCTTTCCTGACTTAAATCACTGGCCTTGGCTTTGAAGTCTATTGTTTCCTCACTTGTCATAATAACTTTGATTTCTACTTGGAATACCTCGCTTGTCACTGGTTAACCACTTTCTTTGTTGATCTCATCACAGAGAATACCTTTGACCCGTTCACCTAATATCCTCTATCTGTTGTATTATTCACGAATTGAAATATATCAGACCTTTGTATTTCTTATAGACCCCAAAGCATGTTGATCGTTACCAACTCAGCACGCTTGTTGTTCTTTCCTGACTTATGACACTGTGACGTGCTATCCAGATTTTGTTTTGTGCAATTGGAAAACTGGTGGCAGATTTTGAAGTCATTTCTTACTTGTTCCGACCAAACAGACTCATGAAAAGGAAGTAAACAAGACAAAAGGGACAGAGTAAAGGATAATGGAAAGAGATGATTCCTAACAAGAAAACTACAAAATAGAAACCTATCAGATGTGGATACCAACTCTAATGACCATGACATGCACCTGAGGCCTATTCTGTTAAGAAAGTCTGATATTCAACTCTCGTTGTACCCTTAAACAGTGAAACTGGGCTTCAATGTTTTGATTATCCAATCTAACTCACAATCCTTATTCTACTT
The DNA here is from genome assembly GCF_000393655.2 of Nicotiana sylvestris. Taxonomy (NCBI): domain Eukaryota; kingdom Viridiplantae; phylum Streptophyta; class Magnoliopsida; order Solanales; family Solanaceae; genus Nicotiana; species Nicotiana sylvestris. The sequence continues at coordinate 91,931,429 of NC_091068.1, read as the reverse complement.
GTAGTGCCCGAAGGGTTTTCACCATCAAGCATCTCTCATTTGTTCTTTCTCTCAACTTACAGTCGCCTCAAGGTGCCCGTGAAGATTTTCACCCATAAGACTCTCTCATTTTGATTTTTCTCAGCTTTCATTGCCTTGCGGTACCCGTGAGGGTTTTCATCAATAAGACTCTCTCGTTTTTCATTTCCCTTGTTTGGATCGGAGTGTTGCCCCTGATATGATTCACCTCTACTTGCTCGCCTTGGCATTTCTCGAAGACTGATCGGAAGGTCTTTCTTTGGACCGTAACGTGGGCTTTTGGATGGGGTTAGAAAGAAAGGGTATCAAAAGGCTCAAAACAACTCATTTGGGTTTAAGATTACAACTTTCGGAATCAGATTTCTTACAAGAACCACAACTTCTGCCCCAGTTTCTTGCTTGGGGACTTTTGGATTTTTATTTTTGATGAGACCGAACCGTGAGGCTGCCTACGTATCCTTAAAAGGAATCAGGTCGAACGTAGTTCACGACATAGGAATTGCTTCGTTTTTGTACTTTTCTCTCTCTTTTTTTCTTTTTCTTTTTTTTCTTTTTTTTTTCTTTACTCTTTTCCCATTTTTCTTTCTCTTTTTCTTTTTCTCTTCTCTTTTCCTCTTTTCTCTTTTTTTTTTAATTCTATATCTGTATTTCTAAACTCTGTTTCTGATTCCAAAAGAGGGATATGAAAGAAAATAGATAAGGCTCAAAGGGGTAACCAAGGATAAAGTGTTTAGATAGCAGAATAAAATGCCTTCGTCATTCCAATCTTCAAAGCATGCCAAACACAAACAACACAATTAAACAAACCAAAGAAATCATACATAATATCTTTTAACTGCATCAGAATTGATAACCATATCCACACATTTGCCTTCTACATCTGTTAAATACAAAGCACCATTGGACAACACTCTCGTTACCACGAACGGCCCCTGCCAATTTGGGGCAAACTTGCCTTTAGCTTCAACCTGATACGGCAGGATGCGTTTCAATAGTGTTACTTTATGTTCTATCTGCCCCAGTTTCACACAATTCGGGCTTGAAGTGATCTCAAAATGCCTTTACTTATTTCCCTCAAATGTCCCTACATCTTCAACATTGTTTCATTGCTTCGTGATTAAACTGACTTTTAATAAGTCAGGTTGAGAATTACGCGTGCATGTCGTGTCACTAGAGTCAACAGGAAAAGAACTATAAAAGAAAAGAGAACTAAACAAAAATGACTAGAAATCACAGAAAACAGAAAATTGCATTAGACAGATGGTGAAAGGGTTTGGACAACAAAACAAACTAACTAAACTAGGGTACAAACCTAAAACAAACCTTGACAACACTAAATATGCTACTATGACTAAACAAACTAGGCAAAATAAAAGGATAGAAGGGTTTGAGTCACAAGACAATATCCGGATTACAACCCTGAAATAACCCGGATAGTAGAAATGACAACAAAATAAACCACCAAAACTCCTCCCTGGCTAACCAAGAAAAGAGCATCTTTCCAATCATCAAACTCAACATCTTAGCCACTGACTTCTGCATCAACAATACTAGAACCTTCACAAGTTTCCATCACATTGTTCTTAACAGATTGCCTTTGGGTTCCCTTTGCCTGCTTGTTCTTAGGATCAACCTCTGATAGCGCTGAAAGCTTCGTAGCACGTGGACCTCCGAGGATCCCAAAAGAATTCTCACATTCCTTTTCAAAATAAATCATACCCACCATATGCGTCTCATTATGCACAGGTGACAGACTTTGGCTAGTGTCTGCTGCATCTGGATTTTGCACGACAATGTCGCCTATATCAATAAGCTTCTGAATCGCGTTCATAAGATTCCAACACTTCTCTATGTCATGCCCCAGGGCATCTGATCAATATGCGCACCTTTGAGAAGAATCAAACTTCTTTGGAAGAGGGTTTGGCATTTTTATCTGGATCAGCTTCAACATGTCAAATTTCCTTAGCCTCTGGAACAGACTGGCATATGACTCTCCCAATGGAGTGAAGGTTTTCTTCTTCTGCAACCTCTCATTTTTAAATGCTTGATTGGGCCAGAAACCTTATCTAGGGGGGTTTCGGTAGGCTCGTGGGGGTGGATAGGCATTTTGTGGAGCTGGGTACTGGGAAAGTGATGTACGACTTTGGGAGTTCTGTGGAGAGAAGTAGCATTGGGAGGGTCATTTGGTGCACAAGGATATCTACGGGGACGATATCGAGGCTGGAAGTGTTGACCAGGAAAGTTCATCGGATCATCTTTTCTGTTTCTCTTTCTTCCACCCAAGCTTACTGGGATGTTCTGAATGTCTTCCGTGGTATCTTTCAATGCCGAATAACCCATGATTTTGCCTGACTTGATTACCTCTTCTACCATCTCCCCCATTTTTAACACATCATTGAAAGGCTTACCCAAGGCCGGGATCAAATGACTAAAGTAGGTGGGCCCCTGGGTTTGTAGGAAAATCTCAACCATTTCTTCTTCACCAATCGGGGGACTGACTCGAGCAGCTTGCTCCCTCCATCTGAGCCCAAACTCCCTAAAGCTTTCCTCCGTCTTCTTTTCCATTTTAGATAGGGAGGAGAGATATGGGGTAATGCCTAATTTGTATTGAAAGTATCGAACAAAATCTTGAGCCATGTCACCCAATATGGGCCACCTACCGACATCTTGACGATTATGCCATTCCAAAGCTACCCCAGTCAGGCTCTCACTGAAATACGCCATCAACAAATCATCTTTCTCGCCAACACTTCTCATTTCACTGCAATAATCCCTCAAATGGGCTACTGGATCTCCACACCCATCATACAAGTTAAACTTCGGCACTTTAAACCCCGCAGGCAGGCGGACGTCGGGGGACATAGACAATTCTTTGTAAGACATGCTACCCTGGTCTCCCATTCCTTGCTTGTTCTTTAAGGACTGTTCTATGCCTTTCAGCCCCTTGGGTATCCCATCTCGCCCTTTTCTTCCTGTGAACTTTTCATTTTCAACATGAGGCTCATCATGTGGGCCTTGCTTGTATGAGTTGGGAACCTTGTGGGCAACCTCTGAGGGGTAATATTGGGTATCGTGAGCTTGGGGATAAGCGGGTGGATCTGGAGAGTATGAAGGATCATCTGGCATTGTGTCCGGAGCTTGGGTAAGGGTGACAGCTAGGAAGCTAGGTGGTGGTGGGGGTGGTGCCTTTCCAGTCATCCAAGCCTGATACATGTCCACCATGTGGTGTCTCAACATTTTTACCTCTTTAACCAACTCATGGTCCTGTTCAACCAACTGCTTTTGGGACCCGGTATCAACCAACTTAGTTCTGTTGTTGTCTGTCATTGCCTTTTGACTTGATGTTGTGGAGAGGAGTTACTACTTCGGGAACCACAAACCAACCACCTTTCTGTACCGAATTGTCAATAACAAACTTGTTAGTGATTAAAGCTTAAGAGATAGGCAACCGCTCATTTGGGGAATGAATGCACCTAAGCAGTTAACCATTTCTATTATGCATTTGATCGGTTGTTGGCGTCATCCCGGCTTTCCCTTATTTCCATTTGCAACTACTCTTTTTCTCTCTCCTTTTTTTCTTTTTTTTTTCTTCTTTTTTCTTTTTTTTTCTTTTTCATTCTTGCCTTCCTTTGCTTGATTTCTCTTTGTTTTATTCTCTCATTTCCCTCTCTTGTTTTGCCATTGTTTCCTTCTCACAGTTTCTTATTTTCTCTCTTTTCCTTTTCTTTTCGCTCTTATTTTCCTCTCTTTTTCTTTTCCTCATCTTTTGATCACTCTCTTTTTTTTTCTTTCATTTGGTTATGGTCGAATCCTATGGAGATTGCCTACGTATCATGACCCTGCATGAATCAGACCGAGCGTAGTTCTCGAGATAAGTGCATAAAATAAATAACAAAACATTTTGGGATTTTCAAAATTTTCCATAAAATAAAACAGTTTTGATTACAACCACTCATTCTACCAAAAATTAACAGACCCTGACTCAAAACAAGACCAACAGACTCTGACAGAAAGGTGAAAACAACAGACTCGAAAACCAACTACTAAACTCCAATAAAAGAAAATACAGACTCGCAAATAGACTAACAGACTCTAATGAAAATCATGAATACATTAATGCCTCAAATGCTCCTGGGGCCCGCGGGACGTCATTCGGTCTCGCCACGGGCCTATGTGCAATATCCCTTTGAAGCCTCTCCAAATCACTCATTATCTGTCAGACAAACATCATCATTGCCGCGAAGAAAGTGGTGTGAGTCATATATTCTCATGCTTGGCATTTCACAAAAATGTAGTCGGCAATGGCTCTGAACCGCTCTCGGATTCTACCCTTTTCCTGAAGCAAACACCCGACCTGTTGATTCCGGGCTTCTAACACCTGAGTATCATGAAGATGTTGATTTTGCAACTGTTGCATTTCTTCCTCCATCTGAGCCATCAAATCATAATTGTGTTCCCTATCAGCTTTAAAGTCCTTGGCCTGCTTGGCTGCCTCATTCTCGAGAGTAACTATTTTTCTTTTCAGGATAGTGATTGTCCCTTCATACATTCTTTTCATTTGTTGCACAAACTGTGTCCAACCTTTTGCGTTTTCCGCCAATTGAGCCCGGACTTTCGCTAGACTGGCCTCAGACTTTTCTAGGTCATCTTGATACTCAAGGGCTTTCTTTTTCAGACTGCTTATAAGCCTTTCATCCGCTCGGCTTCTTTCTGGGTTTCTAGCAGCTATTTTCATCTTCCAGATTTGAGTTTTGAGGGCTTCATTTTCCTGGGTTAGCTTCTTCTTCTCGCCTTCATCTGCGGCGACTTGCAACCCATTCTCAAACTGAAGGTCCATGACTTGCTTTTCCAGCCTACCTATGGTGACTCAGTACTTATTTTCTTTGGTCAACCAGTCCTATTGCACCTGTGCTCTGTCGGTAAATTGTTGGACATGTGGTTTCTTTGCGGGCCTTTCGGGCTCATGATGAACTGAGGATCTTTTACCATACCAAGCAGTGTAACTAGGCTCCATCTCGCCTCTGGATAAATCTCGTACTTGAGTTCTAGGCTCTAAGAATCTACACTAATGCCAAATCTGACGCACTCTTTCTTCTGGAAAAGCAACTTTTGGTTCCAACTCAATAACCTGCCGACTCAAATCCTCATCGTATGGGATGGTCTGGTATTGGCCTAACTGATGTAGAACTCGGTGCGGAGCATAAGGCTGGATACTCTGAAGACCCATTAATAGTAGAAAGCATACCTCAGCCGACATATAAATTATCTCACTGACCGAGAGCCACCCGAATGTCCATTCGATCTTATTTGCAGTCAAAGATCTCAAATGAGCATGCCATGCTTCCGTACCATCTGGGAACTCATAACCCTCTACCCATTTTTCATGTTTTTCAATGCACTCGAGGCCAGTCATACCACAATTCAAGTATCCAGGACGGTGGCAAAGGTGTTCCTCCATCCATAATTGTAACATCATATTGCACCCTTCAAAGAACTTTCCCCCTTCTCGACAAAGGGTCAGAGCTCGGTAAATTTCTGCCAAAATCATCGGCATTATGGTCCCATTTGCCTTTTTCATCATAAAGTCATCTATCCCCACGAGTCCTAACTCTATGTTCCTGTCTTTTCTGGGGCAAATCAAAGTACCCAGGAACGCCATTATAATAGCTAATCCTCTCCGAGTTTCCCACTTGTCTTGGTTTCCCGCGTGAGTAAGACCGGTATCTGGTGTCTCGAAGCCACGGGGATTCCCGTAACATCGGTACAAAAAGTAGAAGGTACAGAATCCTTTGGCCAAGTTTCCGTCTCGGATGTCCCGACTGATGCTTAACATGTCCAAAATTTTGTGAGGGGTTACTGCCCTAGGTGCCACCGGGTATTGATTTCTAAGATTCCCATCGAAACCGGCGTAGCCTGCTATCTCTTCCAGTGTAGGAGTTAGCTCGAAATCACCAAAGTGGAATACATTATGTGTTGGGTCCCAAAATGGTATTAAGGCCTCAATTATGTCCTTTCTCGGCTTAACTTTCAAGAGCCCGACAAGACCACTCAACGCTTTTGTCACAACTTTTCTGCTATTGTCCCCCAAATCATGCCACCACATATGTAGCTCCAACGGGATCTCTTCACGGACTGAGAAAGGTTCATTTTGAATTGTGCTCATCCTGCACATTTATTAAGGTGATTTTAATTAAAAGAAAACTATGAATCATTTTGACTCAAGAAAAATGACCATTTTTTTCAAAAATTTCACAAAAATATCCGGCTTTGCCAATACGGCCTTTCAGCACTCCGAAAACGAAGATTTAAGGTTGTGTTCGCTAATCGACAAAAAACTTGAGAAATGACCAAAGGTGGGTTTTCTTGCAAAAATGGTCTTCCGGCGCCCTTTTGGGGACATTCGGCTATTTTAGACAAGAATGACATCACCCTACTTATTTGCAATAAAATTAAAATTTTTGTTCTTTTTGGGCTATTTTTGCAAAAAAAAAGTTGGACCCGATGGGAGTTGCCTACGTATCTTACACCCTGTGAGAATCAAACTGGCGTAGTTCGGGCAAATAAAATAAAACCAACTCTTTTTCAAAACAAAACACTTTTTTTTATTTTTCTAAAAAATTCGGCAGAGTTTCAGTACCATTTGGACATTGATTTTTCCAAGACAGGTGATTTAACTCACTTAACCCTCACATTGCTATTCTCTTTTTTCCAACTTTCTCCCATTATTCAAAAGTCGGTCAGCATGCAAATCTAAATCAAATAAATGCACAAGTAGCAAGTAAGATGCATCAAGATGGTCTTTTCAATCTTGGTGCACCTGTCCTAGACAGACCCAACCCCTGTGTTGAGTCTCCAAAGTCAAATGCACGTGATGCAAGCAAACGTTCCTACTAGGGATCCGGCATGAGGTCTTGTTATACTAGGTTTAAAACCTGGGTTTATTGTTCTAAACCTGGCTTACTCGAGCGGAAAGCTCGAGCCGGGGGGGCAGCGTACCGGGAATACAGAAGCTTCACCGGTTTTGCAACTTGTCTGAACCTCGTTCTAAAATTTGGGATATGACTCTAACAGAAAAGAAGTCACACGAAGTGTACGCTCCTCCATTATTTAGAAGACTCAGAGAGAACAAGGGTTTCGTGGCAATTTATATACAGTTCACAGAATATCAAAGCGGTAAAAGCAACACTTAGCACAAAAAATCAGATAATTAGTAAAGCCAACTATAACAATTTAACTAAGCTCAAATTCTGAACCCTGAACCAGAGATTCTAGGTTCGGTCCCCAGCAGAGTCGTCAGAGCTGTCACTCCTTCTTTTTCCTACCCCCCGGAAAGGGTGTATATAAGGGAGTTTTTCCAACTTAAAGTGACAATCGAAACGGGATCATTTTTATTAAAATTTTAGAGTCGCCACTTGGGATAATTATGGTGTCCCAAGCCACCGGTTCAAATCCCGAATCGAGGAAAAGATTGAGTCTGTATTACAGTCCGCGAACACAGAAATTCGGGTAAGGAATTTTGTTAACCCGGGAGAAGGTGTTAGGCATTCCCGAGTTCCGTGGTTCTAGCACGGTCGCTCAACTGTTATTATTGGCCTATTTATCTGATTTAAAACACTTTTAAAGCCTATGTGCATTTTTACTTTAAACCGCTTTTATTTATTTTAGGAAGATTTCAACGTCATCTAAAACACGTCTTTGGACCATGCCACATGAAATGCACCCGCAGTCTGAGACACATTTTATTTAACGTTGTTGAGATTTGGATTTGGGTCACATGAAATTCACACCGAGTTTAAGAAGGTAAATTATTAAAACAATGCGCCTAAAGAAACTACGCATTTTTAACTTTGCGAGGGCCATGGAAATTTAACTAAATGACACGTCTCGATTTCTAAGAATTAAAGCATTAATTAAGCGAGGGCCATAAGCTATTTGTGTTATCTAATACGGCTCACTTCCATTAATTAATGGACCTACTCAATTAAACACAAAGGGGGTCCAGATTTGGGCCTAAAGTGAGCTCCATTTGCTTAATGAAGACATGAACTTCCAAACCATATGCCTTTTAGGCAAATTGGGCCATCCGTAGGCCCAATCTTCATAACCAACACTTGCATTACCAATTAAATATAATACTATATGAAAATATGAGATTGAACTACACCTTTACTTCTGATTTTCTACTGATTAACGCAAATTAGCTAACTGAGCCTCCAATTTTATTTTAGCACATTTTTTGAATCAACTTTGTTATGTAGAAATGTTCAGTAACAATCAATTCGAGCTATTGGACTCAGCAGACAAGCCAAATGCATCAAAGTACCATCCTCTCTCGAAAGTGGCCCCAAAATCTAAGGCTCCATGAACCTAAGACTTGCAAAACCAAAACTGGGAATCAAGACTCAATATCGAGTCTTACCCAACACAGAAACCTCAACATATCCTGTAGAATTGACACTGAATAGCCACAAAATTAAACTGACAATTACTAGCTATTGAAACACTAACCAGCATTAAATTGACAACTATTTAAAACCATTTCTAAGCTTAAACATATTCACATGCTAATCATTGAAACACTATTAAGTGACAACTACTGAGACACTAAGTAACTAATCATGATGTATTTCCTGATATTCATACTTAAGTCGACTAAACGAGCATCCCAATTTCCACTCCATTTCTAAAGTTAAACACATCCACATGCCCTTCAACAGTAAATCAATGCATGATTTTACCCCTGAAGCAAATTAGACCATCTTAAAAGGAACATTCAGCTATACACTTACATGAACATTGCAGCATCCAAATACCTCAAACATTACCAACAATTTAAATAAACTACATAGTAGAGAATGTCTAGTGTAGTCCAGGATTTAAATGATGAAATGCAGAGCCTAAACTACTGATTCAACCCAACAAGCTATTTTCCAAGTTTTCATGGCAGTCCCAAATTAGATACAGTAATAAAACTTACTTACACAAACTAGAACTCAATTAGAAAATGTAGCTCATCAGGTAAGAAAAATCAAAAGAGAAAAGACTGACTCAACAAAATAACTAATGTTATGCTTTAAAACTTCTTCTTCTCATTTCATTCTTCAAGGTAAACTTCAAGAACAACAGAGTTTCAAGAGCATGTACCTGAATGTGACAAAGACAGAATCAAAACTCAATTTTGAGATTAGGAAGAAACTAATAGCAGCAGTAGATCAATACTAAGATAGCATCAATAGGAATCAGCTTCGACCAGCAATGGAACAGTGAACCAAACAACAAAACTTAAACCAAAACTTTCAAAACCCAAGTTCAGTCCATTTCAACCCCAGAATGAGAATTTGTGATTTTCAGAAGTTTTTGGCTTACCAAATGAAATCAGAAGACTCAAAAAATCAGCAGAGTTTGAGCAGTTTTCCAATCAAACAATACAAGGAATTCAAAATTTCTCCCAAAGAAAACCCTAGCCGTTTCAGTTTTTTTAGTCTTTCTTATCTCTTCAAATCTGACTTGAATATCAAGTCATGACGCCTTTATAGGCAAGGCATTAGGGCTGCTGAAATAAGTTAAAATTTGCACCCTAATCCTTTTGACATTTTTGTTTTTGCTCTCATACCCTTAGGGTAAAATTCAGATTCTCACATGTGTCCCCTACCCCAGCTTCAAGGAAGCTTCCTTGGTCTGTTACGAAAATATTCCCTATGCAAATTACCTAGACTACCTTTTAAAACCCCTGTTATTACCCCTGGGCCAGGCAGAGTATGGGTCAAATCAACCCAATTCAGAGTGTTAATAGGTCTGTTAAAAAAAACCCAACTCATCTCCCTTTTGGGCTTTTTGATTCCCTAATTCAAATCAAGATTGAAAACTCATAAAACTTCTTGAACATTCAATTACAGAGTCTCAAAACTCGAAAAATTCGGGCCCAAACAGAAGCAAAATCTAATACATCTAAACTTCGCACCAGAACACAAACAATAACAACCTAAACTAACATGCGGATATAGACGGTGTGAAGAAATGAAAATATGGGAAATCAAAATCAAAAAACTAAAAGAAAGAGTAGAAGAAGATAAGAAGAGAACAAAGAAACAGAAGTTAAATAACCAAAGGTAAAGAAGAGAAAAATACCTAAAAACAAACTCGGACCAATAAAGAATGGTGACGAATCTTCAAATCTTCAAATTTTTCGGCTCAGTCTGAGATTAATCGTGTGTTCTTTATCAGAAACACACGAATAAAGTCAAAATGGACCTAAAATCTTCAATGAAATCTTGATTCGGAAATCTTGGGATTTTAGGGTTCAACTTTCGATTTAAGATTCGAGCAATTCTGGGGTGATTCGAGGGAAACAGAGTGGGGATTTGGAATGAGGGGATGAAGGGGGTTGTAGGGTGTTATTTTGGGGTAGTTTGGAGGTGGCGCCGCTAGGCGGGTGCGGTGGAAAAAGGGGCGGCGGATTAGGGTTTGGGCTGGTTGTCTCTGAGAATGGGATTGAGAGAGACGATGAGAGAGAGGGGTGGGTTTCCAACATTTAAATACTAAAATAGAATCAGTTCCGGACCGTTTGATCAGCTGAGATCAACGGTCCAGATCAAAATGGATGAAATAGTGTCGTTTTGAGTGGGGCGGTTGGGTCGGGTAAGGGCCGAACTGGGCCGGGTTTTGGGGCCTAGTATCAGGAGATTTTAAATCTGGCTGGGATATCTTAATTAAAATAGGCCCAAACTAACTCTCCTCTTCTTTTTAACTCCTATTTCAAATCAATTTTCCAAAATATTCTTTTCCTTCTTTTTCCTAAAATTATATTAAAATCTAAATTAATTCCTAGAACCTAATTAACTAAAAAAAAAACACTAATTAAACCTAAATAATAATTATCACAATTAATAACAAAACCAAATTAAAAAAAAACTATTCAAAAATCAAAATTAAGATTAAAAGTGCAAATTAAACTATTTTTTGTGATTTTCCCATTTTATAAAACAACTAATTATTAATTAATTCTTAAAAAATGCAAAGTTAAATCCTAAATTCAAATGCAACCTATATTTTTGTATTTTTCATTAATTTAAATAAAAATAAACACGCACAAACAAATGCAAACAATTGACAGAAAATGCCCCAAAAATCCACGAATTTGTAAATAATGGGAAAATTATTTTGTTTTGAATTTATGGGAGTAATTCATATAGGGCAAAAATCACGTGCTCACATCCTTAATCTATATTCAAAAGCATATTTGAATGTGTGAACTAATCTATATTCACTCTTTTGTTTGTTGGTGAGGGCACATGATCTCATGAATGATTGGTAATGTTGTAAACTTTCTTGTTGGATGAGTGCATGAGTTGAGGGTGCTTAATGGTTACAAGTCGGCTTTTGAGGTTGGGTGGTGACAAATAGGTTGTTGGAATTGATTGAATTGAAAGGTTATACTTAGGCATGCTTAAACGGGAAGAATGTGAAATTTTGTATGTTCATGCTTATGTGCCGGTATTGAACATAGTCAAGGGTATAGTGTGTGGTTAAAAGTTAAACTGCTCCTCTATAATTGAGATTTGTATGTAGTTGGAGGTTTATTTGATAGTCCCATTGCTCGAGGACGAGCAAGAGTCTAAGTGTGGAGTGTTGATGTTGTGCTTAAAGTATATATATTTGTATGCATATCGCCTCATGTTTTACTTTTGTTTTGTGAATTTAGGATGTAAAATATGTTGATTTATATTAATTTGAGGTATTTTTATGTGTAGGAATGATCCGGGAGCAATTGGGAGTGAAATGTGCAAAATTAGAGCCAAAACGGACGAAAACAGGGAAAGGGCATATTTCAGCGCCACAAGTGGCGCCCAGCCCTACATGTGGCGCCAGAAACAGAATCAAAAATATTGGAGCGCCGTGGAGGGTGCTTGGCGCTAGGCAGGGCACCGGTGACGTGCATTTTCTCCAATTTCGCCCGGGATAAGGTTATTTCGGCCCTAGACCTACCCAACACGTATAAAAGCAAGACTAAACTTATTTATGAAGGGATATATGCCACTTTGGAGAGGCTAACATACTTTGAGGGAGAATTCATGCGGGGGAACACAAACCACGTTTTGAGGAGGCTTCTAACTAGTTTTTCTTCTCTTTTCTTCCTTTAATTTCATAGTTTATTAGCTCTAGAGTTTTGGGTGCTACATGAATGTTGTGGTTTAAAGTTTGAATTGTTCTTATTATTTTATCATATTGGTTTATTTATTCAATCTTGCGCTTAATTATTTGATTGCTTGATCACCAATTGAATACTATCTACGAATATAGGATTGAACTCGGGAGAGGGAATTCTAGATTGCATATAAGATTGAGTAGAGCAAGATCATAACACTAAGGGGGAGCGGATTTGTGGTTAGGATAGGAATATATCTAATCACCTTGCTTGGTTACTATACAGGAATTATTAATGCGTTCTTGTTAATTCTAATTCCATAGGAATATAGGCATTAGGTTAGCTTGAATAGACGAGTAGTACTTCGGGAGAAGGCTACGAGTAATATTAACCCTGTCAATCAATAAACTAGATAAATTAATTAGACAATTTAAGTGAAAAACTCAATGGGATTGTTAGCTAACCCATAACTCCAGAATATCGTCTCTAATTGAATTCGTGACAAATTTTGCCAACTTATTTTCTTTAATCTCTCAATTTGTTGCTCTAGATTAATTTTAGTTAAATATTCATACTTTAGGATTCACTTGAATAGATTAATCGTTTGGTTTAATTTAGTTGATAGTTAATCACAAGTCCCTGTGGGTACGATATTTGGACATACAATCCTATATTACTTGTCGACCACGTATACTTGCGTGTGCGTTTGGGAACAACAACAACCTATAGCATCTGAGTGCCTCTGAGGGCTACTGACATGAAATGCATGATAAATATATATATATATATATATATATATATATATATATATATATATATATATATATATATATATATATACATACATACACACACATACATAAACTTTTAAAAACATATGCCTTTGTGGGCATCATCATTATCATATCGTACCCGGCCTCGAAGAGGACTCGGTAAAAATATACCCGGCCATCATAAGGCTTGGTAGAATCAGACCCGGTCACGTGGAGCTCGATAAAACCCAACTAATCAGTGATTTCACAATAGGTGTCGTACCCCCCTCCCCCCTCCCTGACTATAGCGCGGCTCGGTAGAGTAAAATAGATACATAGATATAATGCATGTTGGACTCATGGAATCAAGTTCTAAACCTTTCGGAGTGACATAAGGTCGTTGCACCTTCAACTAACATTATGAACATCCATACCATCAATATGAACCTCAATAGGATTCAAGGATCATATATACATTTTTGTAATGACTTTATAAGGAAAGAACAATATGGGTAGCCTTAGTTGCTAGGAGTAGAACCGTTATAAAATAGCGTATCGTTTATGTTCATTTCACTTTAGATCATGCCAAAAGAAAGAAGGAAGTGCCTTAACATATCTTAAACCCGTTGAGTCCTTAATACCTTCCAAGCAACTCTTCAAACAAGTCAACTCAATTTATCATAGTATAAGAAGATTCAAAATCAGTGCTGAGCAAAGGCTAAGTTTGTAACTTAAGCTAGCAGCTCATTTACGTAAATTCCGAAAGCATCTCCCCTGTAACAAGGGCCTCCTCCAATACCATATACCAACAAAAACAACCAGAGAAATCCATCAACATATAAATATCAATAACAAGACACCATATAACAACAACAAGTCACAACTACTTCACGACGAGCGGCAAGCTCCGATTGGAAAACCATATCACCCCTTATAGACTTCTTACATTAACTTAACAGTATCATTAACATGATAATGAATTCATTCATCAATGATTCCATCCTTATACCATATATTTATAACAAAGGAAACAATCCTCAACTCCAACTATCTTCAATTAGTAACTTTATTCACTAGTTCATATCTACTCCATCCATTTAGCTTAATCAACATCAAGATAACCTTAAGCACATGCAAGAACATAATACAAAAACCTCCTACAGTAATGTCAAGTTAAAATCCAAGTTATATTCAGCTTACAACAACCCTCAATAACAATACAACTCCATAGAAGTGACTTAAGCTAATCCAAGTATTATTTTGTAGTTTATCATCCGAACAACTTAACCAACATACAAGCAAGCTTAAGCACAATTAGTAGGTTGTTATACTCATCTTAGCCAGTAGCAACAACTTGGAATTTCAGCCAAACACAACCCACCACAATCCTCAATGACAACACAACCTCAAAGAGGTGTTGTTCTTCACTAGAACTAAGTTTTGATGTTGAAATATGGTGTAATCACTTTGAAATCACTTCAAACCCTTGTGGTATCTATTTAGAAAGGTTAGGAGAAGTTTGGAGACGAAGTTGAGTGGAAAATAAGTTAAAAATAGCCGTCCAAATCGTTTATAAAGTGAAGTAGGTCGACCACCGCCTAAGTGGGTCCCATTGAGAGCTGCTTGCATGGTCTCGTAAAAATGCAAATTTCTCTCTAATCCGATGTCGTATTGACGAACAGTTTAATGCGTTAGAAACTAGACTCGTAGATATTCAATTTGGTAGGTAGATCACCCCATAATTCCAAGTATATTTGGAGAAAAGCTCAACTACATTTGACCCAATTTTCAGCAAATATATGAATGTAACTTGTGATGACCTTTGCCAACTCTTGTTCCACAACTTGCTTGCCTTCAAAACGTAGCAAATGACTATCACACGAATGAAATAACTCATAGCATAACCTCCTTATCATGTTAAGAACCCTAGTCTCATCCCAAATTACATGTTATAACATTCCAAACTTGTCGACTTTCGACGAAACTTATTTTCTTCAATTGGTTTAGCTTCTAAGCTTTCCAACCCTCTTGGTACTCGTTATTTATGATCTTAAATATTTGTAACCTCCAAGGTAACATGATTAACTTACTTTATTTGCTTCCAAATATAATCTCATTTCCGAGCTTACATCAATGGCTTACGACGTACTCTCACGTATGAAAACGTGAGGTGTAACAATTAAATTCATTATTGTTTTAGAACTTCAGCTCTAAGAATGTTGAAGTTCAACAAATATAAACAAAAACTTTAGCTCCTAGAATGCTGAAGTTCAGCAAATACAAAACAAACTTTAGCCCTGAAGTTCATCACAAACAGAACAAAGCTTCAGCTAAAACATGCTAAAGTTCAGCAAATACATAACAAAGCTTCAGCTACTAGAATGCTGAAGTTCAGCAATTACAAACAAAAACTTCAGCCAACGCATGCTGATGTTTTATTGAACTGAAGTTTGCAATTTTGCATTATGAACTGAAGTTTGTGTGATTGCCTTTGCAAGCCAGGCCAAATGCTACACTTCAGGTCCGTATGCCTGAAGTTACGCGAAAATGGGTACGCTTGCAATATTTTTTGCAAAGTGGGTATAAGTTAAAACATGACCTAAAAAGCGGGTATAGATACAAATGCCCCTGCATTTATTAAGCAAAGTTTTGTTTTGTGCTCGCAATTATATTAATTAAGTTAAAATTTATGTTTTTCTTATGTATTCAACTGAATACTACTACTATATTGTATTATTATTGTAGCCATTTAGACGGCACCCTAAGGGGTCGTTTGGTAGAGTGTATAAGAATAGTGCGGAATAAGGTGTATTAGTAATGCATGGATTAGTAATGTAAGCATTAGTTATGCAGATATTATTTCTTATCTACTGTTTGGTGTGGTGTATTAAAAATTATAATGCATTGCATAAATTTTAAGAAAAATAGTTGTTTACAAAAGTACTCTTCATATTCTCTAACTTTAAGGTACTTTAAGGATAATTTTGTCTTTAACTATACTAATGCATGCATTAATAGCATTGGTATTACTAATGTGATAGTTTTCAATGCATTACTTATACATAGAATAATACCAAGTATGATGTATAATTAATACAAATATTAGTTATACACATATTTAAAAAAATATACCAAATAAAATATTAATAATACATAGAGCTAATGCTTGTATTATTTTTTCTAATACCTCGTACCAAACCACCCCTAAATTGCATATTTATTTGGCAGAAAGTTCTCCCATTTTATGGTTTTTTCGAAATTCACAAATAAATGTCCGTCAAAAGCACAAATTGGAAAAGTCAACATTGGGTTTCACCCGAACTTTGCTCACTCGTTTTTTTGGATTGAAATATCCGTCTATCTTCTAGGATCATTTCTATCTTACGTAAACGAAACCGGAAAAAAAATCATACTTGATACTTCCCATGAACACTACAAAGCTAATCTTTAGTGCATCAGCACTCGCAATAATCACTGTAATTTTAACTTTGAGCTCCAAAAATGTGTACAGGCCACCTTCAATAGCAGGCTCCAAAGACCTTTTATCTAAAGCTGAGGTAATTCAGCTGAAAGGAGCTGTTGGGCCAGAAAGTCTTGCGTTTGACCCAAATGGAGAAGGTCCATATACTGGCGTTGCCGATGGCCGGATTCTTAAGTGGCAAGGAGATTCTCAAGGTTGGGTTGATTTTGCTGTCACTTCATCTCAAAGGTAAAGAAGAAATCCCAATCCCTTGTTTATTTTCCTGACTTTACGTTTTTATATTCTGTAGATCTTTAGGTTAGTAATTGTTAAATTCTTTAAACATGGTTTAAAATGCTTGCAATTGGCCGATTAAATGATCCCTAAGTTGTATTACTATAATGGATTGGTTGGAATGAGAGCTTTGAAATTTAAATGGCCAAGCCTCTTAGGACTTTGGTGTAAAAAAAATTTATGTAAAGGGAGAAAAAAGTATGATAGAACTTTCAGAAATGTTGCAAAAGTGATTCTTGGAAGAAGAGAGGTACTTTTTTGGGGGGGTAAATTAGAAATTGCCGAGGGCTAGCTGGCGCATGGTTCGTAACTTGGTGGATGATGGACTAACACTGACATTATCTTAAAGCTGGTTTGATGCTTCGACTAGTTATTATTGTTATTAATACCCAATTAAAACAAAGATATGCTTGCAATTTGTAATTTACTTGATGAATGGTGATGATGGTATAGTATCTATTCAAATGATAATGGTGGTATGTAGGAGAGATAGCGTCTACCTTGTTTAATCCACTGGTACCTACTACTTTCTACTAGTAAAAGTATGTGGTTACCCGGTCCACCATGGTTTAGACAAATGAGAAAAAATAACCTAAGTTTTGATTTGAACCCGGATCATGCACGGTCCATTCCAGCTTTCTTGACTGCTCGGCCATACCTTTAAGTTCCAGACATATTCTATCAATCAATTGACTAAGCTAGTCCTAACTATGGCTGCACCATTCTATTCGGGCTTATTTTTTTCTTATACTACAATTTGACTTTTATAATAAATTAGGGGTTCTCCTAATGCTAGAGATTCTCTAAATTTCACGTATCCGTTGATTGACATAACCTCTTAACAAGCTGAACAAATTCCTGATAAACACAAGACCTCATGTAAGTGTAACAACAATAACTAATCTTTAATCTCAAGTAATTTGTATTGCGTATGTGGAACCTTTGCTTCCATGATGTTATGTTCTTAACTAAGGTGCACAGATCTTTAGTGGTTGCAGTTTTTTTGAGATAACCTTCCTCCTTAAGCTCTGGACTAGTTGTTTCTTATGATTAATGGAAGTGTCAATTGTGAACATAGCTTAGACTTTTAGACATGTTTATACGGGTTTATAGGCCTCTGATCTTGGAATCTGTGTATTCAGGAGATTGAAGAACCTTACTTTACTCAATTTTAGGGGTGTGCATTCGATTTATCGATTCGATTTTGACCCTTATCGATAATTACTTATCGATTTGTACATATGCTTATCGTTATCGTTTCAATAAGGTTTCGATTTTTTCGATTTCGATTTATCGATTTTTGGGGCTTATCGATTCGGTTATCGATTACACTAATAAGAAAATTTGCGGGATTCCACTTATCGATTCAATAAATTTCGTAAGACAAATACAGAAATTGGACCAAAGCTACTTGATTCGGTTGGACCCGTAGCTGATAGGCTAACTCCGCCGCTGCATATAAGGGTTAAGAGGATCTGCCAGTTAGCCGCATTAAAAGGCCTGTAGTTTCTACATACTTGTATGACCAGAGAGCTTATACAGTGGGAAATTACGAAGCTAACGAGTTACCATATATGCAAAGAAATCCAGGACAAAGGTGAAAGCAGGTATTAGAGCTACTATCTTACGGGAAGTAGCCCATGACACAAAACATCAAGAGATGAGATTTCTAGATTACCTCACGTTACATTTTTGTTTGATGTTTGTAGCCCCGTTTGTTCAGTAAGATGTTCCCTGTGCTGAGCTCTGTCCCATCCATTTTCTAGTGGCTTAGTTTCAGTAGTCTTAATATCTTAAGTCCATCACCTCTGTCTCGGTTGGGAGTGGGCTTTGAAGAAGCTTTTCCCAAGCAAGGAAGCTCTCCTTTAAAGAGAAGACCTCTCTTTAAAGCGGCGCTGAAGAATGGGTAGAGGAAATAATAGGGTTAGGGACTTAGGGTAAAAGGAAAGGGTATTATAGAATAAGGGTATATTTGTCTTTTTAGTATATCTTATCGGTTTATTAATAAACCGATAACCGAAGAGGACAAAATCGAAATCGAAATCGATAACTCGATAAGGAAAATTTCGAAATCAAAATCGATAAACCGATAACAAATAATCGATTCGAATGCACACCCCTACTCAATTTGTTTTTGTACAGTGACGTGTGTTTTCGTAGATGGAGTTAACTATAAATTTATGTATTGAATCTCTAGACCTGAAAAGCGATGATTTGGGAGAAATTAGTATACCTTAGAAAGCTTTATTGTTTGTCCGTCATGAGTAGAGCTAATGGTATATCTTAAACTCCACTAACCAAAAAAAGGCATGTTTAAAATTCATAGTCATGAACTTCCAGTTAGTTCTAGTTGTATTCTATTAAACTTTCCATTTGTCTAACCAAACCTTTTATTTTGGGACGTCCTAATTATTGAAATGCATCTATAGATAAGTTTTTTCAGTAAATCTTCAATAAGTTCCAATATTAAGTTGTACAGTCATGTTTTCTCTATCTCAGCATCCTTACATTCAACTTGAAACAATTTCTTTAATAACTTCTTTTAAAGTTTAAACTAGATGTTAGTCATCTACTCATCTTCTTATTTTGCTGGTTCTTCTTATCTGTCACCTAAGGACTCATACTGTGTGTCATCTTTTTATTTGATGGCTGTTTGTCTTTGTTCATCTAGGCTTTATTTAATCAGATTCTTAAAAAAAATGACCCTTCATCTGTGTCTTTATTGAAAGGAGAAAGTAAAGAAGCCTTGTCTAAGCAGGGAAGCACTTGAAAGTTTTGATGCTTTTTATTTATGTTCAAGAAGCAAGATTATACCTTTAACCTCTAAGAGAAACCTGTGCAGATGGACTTGTTATTAGCAGTTGCATTTCAAGTGGCCCGTGTCATGCTCTGTCATACATAGTCCTTTTAGCTAGGAAGATTCGAATGGAGTGAAAGAAAACAGAGATCTAAAAACAGATATACTTAGATCTACGTTCAGCAATAACTTGTTTAGCAATCAGAAATGCTGGTATTGAAATAAGGACTAAAGTTAAGTCCAGGAGTAGGTGATAGGTTCTCTTTTCAAGTTACAGGCTTATCTTCACATATAGCAATTGCAAGATTCTGGTTAGTATACAGGCACAGTTATTTTTTTCTTCTTTTAATCGGGTAAAATAACGTTTATAAAGAAACTTCAAAAAGAGTACCAAGAAGGTAATATACATGCACAGTTTGAACTTTGCATAATGATAATATACATGCACAGTTTGAACTTTGCAGAATGAAGCTAATATCTCTTCTATGTATACAACATTCTCCAATTGACAATTTCAGCATTATCTAATGGAATTTGACATCTATCTTCAAGGAAGGAATGTGTGCGCCCCTTTGCTCCCCATATGGAGCATGTATGTGGAAGGCCGCTGGGCTTACGATTTGATACAAGAACTGGGGACCTCTACATTGCTGATGCCTACTTAGGACTTCAAGTTGTGGGGCCATCTGGAGGATTAGCTACCCCACTTGTCACAGAAGTTGAAGGCCAGCCTCTGCGCTTCACAAATGACATGGACCTTGATGAGCAAGAAGATATCATTTACTTCACAGATACCAGCACACAATTCCAAAGGAGGTAATTTATTGCCAATGGAATAATCTGAAATGTGAATCTATTCATGCGAAGCAAATTGAGTGTTATAGTTTAGTATATATCTAGATTAGATCGCATGTAAGTTGTCGTTGATAACACAGCAAAGCAGAGAAGTCAGTTTCCATTATTAGCTTCTAAGTGATATGCTGCATGTAGTAGCCTTAGTAGGAAGCTGGCACTGTGTCAAACTGACATTCTTATGGTCAAGTTGTATTCTTTCTGTAATGAGCAGCTTATCTACCATCGCACTTGTGATGATTGAGCTTTTCAGATGATAGCCTGCAAACGTGAACTGTGAAAGCCCTCACCTCCTCTACTTCATAAGGTAGAGAGATCCGTTCAGAGACTGATTCCAATTTTTCATGTTTTATTTAGGCAATTTATTGCATCTGTCGTAATTGGAGACAAGACTGGCCGGCTGATGAAATACGACAAATCAACCAAAGCAGTGACAGTTTTACTACGAGGCCTTGCGTTCGCCAATGGTGTAGCCTTGAGCAAAGACAAGTCCTTTGTACTGGTGGCTGAAACTTCTACTGGTAGAATAGTAAAGTATTGGCTTAAAGGCCCTGATGCAGGAAAACATGCTACATTTGCTGATCTACCAGGATATCCAGACAACATTAGAAGAAACTCCAGAGGGGAGTTCTGGGTTGCTTTGCATTCAAAAAGGTCGCTGCTTGCACGGTTGGTCACATCCAATTCTTGGCTCGGAAGGACATTGCTAAAACTTCCATTCACCTTCCAGCAACTGCATTACCTGTTAGTTGGAGGGCAGCCACATGCAACTGCAATTAAGCTAAGTGAGGAGGGGCAAGTCTTGGAAGTTTTAGAAGATGTCGAGAGCAAAACCTTGAAGTTTTTAAGTGAGGTCGAGGAGAAAAACGGGAAGTTGTGGATTGGTTCTGTACTGGTGCCTTTTATTGGAGTTTATGAATTGTCATAAAGTAGCAGCGTTCGAAATAGGTTTTAGCATTCAACTCCAGCTTGCTGGTAATAAGACTTTCTTAAGTAAAACTGTTGGTGAATTCTCGGTTTCCTTTGTACTGTCCTGAGTAAGTTTAACTTTGAATTAGAGTTGTTTTCCACCTTGTGGACTCGGGTATTTTCCTTCTTCTAATTTTCTTCTTTTTGAGCTCGTCTTTTTTACTTTGTATGCTTGTGTTCATCCCCAATCCATATGATATTACAAAGACTGGTGGAAGAGTATAAAGATAATGTAAAAAGATCGAGGACCAGTTTGCTAGATTGTTATCACTTTTGTTGGGCCATTCTTAATTTGGTTCAGAAGCTGCTTATGATTTTTTGGGTCAATGCATGACAGATCTCTTCTATATTAACCGTAACTTAACCATGGTCAGATAATACGTGTACTTCAATTGATAACGTAATAAAAAACTACGAGAAATTAACCTGGTTTTGTAACTGCACTGACTATTTTTCTATAAAAATTTCACGGGCGTCCTATTTGATTGTCTTCATTTAACTTACCACTTTCTTCTCTGTTTTTCGCCTGCTGCTGCTTCTTTTTCTTCCCTGCGGTTGCTTCTTTGCGGCTGTTTCTCCTTCTATTCTCTTCTTCTCCTTCCTTGTCTTAAAACTGATATTCCAACTTTTGAGCTGTTTTTGTAGATTGTGGTGGAGAAATCGAAAGCCACCGTTGTTGAACCTAGAGAAAGCTTGTTTGAAGGTGTTCTTGTTGAAACTGATGAAACGAACCTCTTGAGAGATAAAAAAGAACTTCAGATTTGATTCTGAAGTTGCATTTAAGAGATAGAAGAACTTTAGATCCCAATTCTAAAGTTGCATTGAAGAGATAGAAGAACTTCAGATCCAATTTTGAAGTTGCCTTGAAGAGATGGATGAACTTCAAATCCAATTTTGAAGTTGCATTGAAGAGATATAACTTCAATTCCGATTCTGAAGTTGCACTTTGAAGCAATAGAAGAGCTTCAAATCCGATTTCGAAACCCTAAATTTGTAAATTCGAAAAGTGATCAAATGCGAATTTTTAAGTGTATTTTGAAATGTGTAAATTTCGTAATTTTTTGTACAATGCAAGTATGACTTCAATAGTAACCCCAAAATCAGTTATAGATGCAATCCCCTTTTTCTCGTTGGCTCAGGGACTTGTCGGAGAAAAGTTCTTTTATAGTGAGCTTTGTAGTATGCTCTTTATGAAAGACAAATCTTGATAATGAGTAAGTTTTTATGTGAAAATAGTATGGGCTAGCCAGATTTATAATTGACAATCGAAAAACAACCAACGTTTGCAAAGTCATTGAAAAATAATTACTATTTTATGTAGAGATAAAATCTAGACAAAAATACCCTCGCTGAAATATGGACAACTCTAGCATAATATGATAGATTATGAAGCTCTTGCGTATAAACTTTCAGCATATTATGTTGGAACTTCGTCACATTATGAAATTCCAGCATATTATGCTGGAATCTCACATGTAAAAAATTCGAACTCCAACATATTATACTAGAATTTTTCATGATTTTTAAGGTGTTTTTATTTAAATTTTATTTTTACATGAAAAAGTAACTAAATTTTGATTACTTTTGAAACTGTACCAACTTTTCAGTTACATGTTGTAAATCAAACTATTTATGATTTTTTTTATAGAAAATGACCCTCTATAGCCCCTCAAAATTTTAATAGCTCATGTTTTTCACCATTGACACGAAATATCCCTCTAGCCCAAACATATTACATCTAATAGCCCGAAATGTCTATTTTATATATTTTATGTATAGTGACAGTCTATGTATATTTTTTGTATAGTGACAGTCTATTTAGTATATTTTTTATAAAGTGATAGTCTATTGTACATAAATTGTATAATGACGATCTATTTTGTATAGTGACATCTATTTTGTATATATTTTGTATAGTGACAATCTTTTTTGTATATATTTTATATAGTGACATCTATTTTGAATAGTTTTTGTATAGTGACAATCATTTTTCGTATATATTTTGTTTAGTGACATCTATTTTGTATAGTGACAGTCTATTTAGTATATAAATTGTATAGTGACAGTCTATTTAGTATATAAATTGTATAGTGACAGTCTATTTAGTATATAAATTGTATAGTGAAAGTCTATTTAGTATATAAATTATATAGTGACAGTCTATTTTTGCAACGACTCGATCGGCCATTTTAAGCATTTGCACTTCGCTCGCCAGTTCTCGGGCATGACAAGCCCCGTATGATGTATTATGACTTATGTAAATCGTTGGTTTTGGTTTTCAGGTTAATCGGCACAGATGGAAGAATGATTCTCAGCTTGAAGCTTTAAATTTGAAAGGTTTGACCAGGTTTTGACTTTTTAGTATTCGTTCTCGGATTTGGATTTTTATGATTTGGTTAGCTCCGTTAGGTGATTTTGGTCTTGGGAGCGTGCCCGAAATGTGATTTGGAGGTCCGTGGTAGAATTAGGCTTGAATTGGCAAAATTGGAAATTTGGCATTTTCCTGTCGGCAATGGAAATTTTGATGTCGGGGTCGGAATGAAATTCTGAAACTTGGAGTAGGTCCGTAGTGTCAATTGTGATGTGTGTGCAAAATGTTAGGTCATTCGGATGAGGTTTGATAGGTTTTGGCACCGTTTGCGGAATTCAGAAGTTTGGAAACTCTTAGGCTTGAATCCGAGGGTGATTGGGTGTTTTGATATTGTCTTGAGTGTCCCGAGGGTTGGAATAAGTTTGAATGGTGATATGTGACTTGTTGGCATGTTTGGTTGAGGTCCCGATGGCCTCAGGATGCATTTGGGTAGTTGACGGAAAGTTCGGCTTTGAGTTAATGCTACCGATTTTGCTGCTTCTGTCATTTCCGCACCTGCGGATTGGGGACCGCAGGTGCGAGGTCGCATGTCCTTCACGGAAATTTTGGCTTTAAGGTGTTTTTATTTAAATTTTATTTTTACATGAAAAAGTGACTAAATTTTGATTACTTTTGAAATTGTACCTACTTTTCAATTACCAATTATAAATCAGACTATTTCTGATTTTTTTTATTATAGAAAATGACCCTTTATAGCCCCTCAAATTTTTAATAGGTCATGTTTTTCACCATTGATACGAAATGTTCCTCCGGCGCAAACATATTACATCTAATAGCACGAAATGTCAATTTTATATATTTTATGTATAGTGATAGTCTATGTATATTTTTTGTATAGTGATAGTCTATTTAGTATATTTTTTATAAAGTGATAGTCTATTGTATATAAATTGTACAGTGTGATGACCCAAAAGGTCATCACTTGTGTTGCAAGTGAATTCAATGTTCTGAGGCCTAAAAACCTCCTTATTACCCCACCTTGATTTACGTGTGCGGTCCGGGCCTATATCCGGAAAGCCTTTCTATGTGAAAATATGAGAAATAGAAATCTTTAGAGTTAAAAAATTTGATTATGGTTGACTTTGGTCAACATTTTGAGTAAACGGACTCAGATCCCTGTTTCGACAATCCCGGGAGGTCCATAGTAAAATATGAGACTTGGGCGTATACTCGGAGATGAATTCCGAGGTCCCAAGCCTTATAAATCAATTTTTGAAAAGAAATTGTTTTACTGAATTATCTAAGAAATAAAGAAAAAAATTAATGTTTGAAACCAATGTTATCGGGCCCGTATTTTGGTTCCGGAGCCCGGTGCAAACTTGTTATAGTATTTGAAAGATAACTGTAAAATTTGGTGAAAAACGGATGTCATTTGACGTGATTCGGACCTAAATTGCAAAAGTTGATGTTTTACGAAGTTTAAGAATTTTTTTTTTGATTTTGAGGCTTAATTCGTTGTTATTGAGGTTATCTTGGCGATTTGATCGCATGGATAAATTCATATGACGTCATTGAGTTAGTACGTATGTTCGATTAGGAGCTCCGAAGGCTCGGGTGAGTTTCGGGTAGGTTCAGGGGTGTCTTAGGCTTAAAAATAGCTATTGGAGGTTCAAAAAACAAGCTGCGGCTCTCTGAACCTGTTAGTGCGGTCCGCATTGGTTTTGTGCTGTCCGCACTGGTGGCTGTGCGGCCTTAGTGGATTTTGTGTGGTTCGCACAGGGAGTCTGAGAGGTTGTGCGGCCGCAGTGGATTTTGTGCGATCCGCACAGGGAATCTGAGAGGCTGTGCAGCCGCAGTTGATTTTGTGCGGTCCGCACAGTGAGCCTGAGAGGCTGTGCGGCCGCAGTTGATTTTGTGCGGCCCGCACAAGGAGTCTGAGAGGAGTATATTTAGATGGGATTTTCAGTTATTTTTCATTTTTCAAAACCCCACAAACATAAGAGGCGATTTTTCAAACAACTTTTCTTCTCCAAAATATTGGTAAGTGATTTCTAAATCATTTTCTTCACTCCTTAACATCTTTTAACATGATTTCAACTCAAAATTAATGATTTTCATGAGGGAAATTAGGTGTTTTGGGTAGAACCTAGGTTTTTCAAAAATTGGGGATTTGGACCTCGATTTGAGGTCCGATTTCAAAACAAATTATATATTTGAGTTCGTGGGGGAATGGGTAATCGGGTTTTGGTTCGAACCTCGGGTTTTGACCATGTGGGCCCGGGGGCAATTTTTGACTTTTTGGGTAAAACTTTAGAAAACTCATTTTCATGCATTCAAACTGATTCATTTAGCGTTTATTGATGTAATTAAGTAATTTGTGACTAGATACGAGCGAATTGGTCTAACCTTAGCTTGAGGGATTAGGAGTTGAGTCCTATTTGCTATGTGATAAATGTTGAGTACGACGTATAGGCATGGTGATGAGTATCTATACGTTGGTGTCAAGCATGCCCGTGAGTCTTATATTGTGATTTTTATGACTTCGTTTTATTATCCATGCTTTAGAGTTGATTTCTATTTGTTGTGAAAAGTTTGTAGAAGGAATTATGACCTTTAAACATCGAGGAGCATTGGCTCAAGTTATATTACGAATTGTGAAAGCATATGAGTTGATTGAACCCTTTGGAGCATTGGCTCAAGTGGTAAAGTGAGTTGTGAAGTAAAAGTGAATAAGAGAAAGAGGTTATTAAATTGTTCCCTTGCCAGGATATTGTTGCTTTATTGGTTATCTCCCTTGCAGGGATGTTGATATTATTGATGTTGCTCCCTTACCGGGACTTAATTGTTGAATTGTTGTTCCCTTGCCGAGATTCTTATTGCAAATTTCATTTATTTTCTTGCCCTATTGTTTGTGATTGTTGTTTGGGTAAGGAAGAGAGTTAAGGCATGAAGGGTGATGTCGTGCATTGTTTATTTTGTGAGGAAAGAGTGTAAAGCACAAAGGGTGATGTCGTGCTGCACGATGTACCATTCCATGCCTATTATATTGATTTCATGGTGAGGAAAGAGTGTTAAGCACGAAGGGTGATTCCGTGCCACACGATGTACTATTTTGTGTCGATTTTGTTGATTATATGGTGAGGAAGGAGAGTAAAAGCACGAAGGGTGATGCCGTGCACACTTTTATTATATAATTGTTTTGGTGAGGATGAGAGTAATAGCTAATAGCACGAAGGGTGATGTCGTGCATTTGTTGATTTCTGATTCTTTGTTGATATCCGAGTTGTGTTGTTCTTTCATTACTTGATATCTTTCTATTCGGAATTATTGTATCCCCCATAGCATGCTCCCCCTCCCATATTGACTGGTTATTTTTGTATTTCTTTTCCGCTGTATATATTTGAACTGCACAGGTTTATTTGGTAGTCTGGTCCTAGCCTCGTCACTACTTCGCCGAGGTTAGGCTAGACACTTACTAGCACATGGGGTCGGTTGTGCTGATACTACACTCTGCACTATGTGCAGATCCCGGTAGCTTTTGGACCGTAGCATGGAGGCTACCTTTAGTCCACGCAGAGATCCAAGGTAGACCTGCAGGCGTCCGCAGGCCCTAGCGTCTCCTCTATTCCTATTTCCTATTTCATTTTCCTTTTATTCAGAAACAGTGTATTTTCATTTTCTTCAGACCTTGTATGTAGTAAATCTTAGACCGTCTGTGACACTGTGACACTAGGTTTTGGGTGCTTTAGGTTTTAAAAGTTGTAATAGATGCAGATTACAGATATTTAGTTGTTATCTTCCGCTTAATTATTTAAAGTTTCGTTGTTTTCATGTTATCATCTTATGTTGTTTAAAAGAAATAATTAAGTAATGAAATAAGTAGTTAAATGATTGCCTTGCCTAGATCACATTAGTAAGCGCCATCACGACTCCCGAGGGTGGGAAATTCGGGTCGTGACAAGTTGGTATCAGAGCTCTAGGTTACATGGGTCTCACAGTTCACAGACAAGCTTAGTAGAGTCTGAGGGATCGGTACAGAGACGTCTGTATTTATCCCCTAGAGGCTACAGAGTAGGAAAACTTCGCATTTATTATTTCCTATCGTGCGGTTTGGTTTCTCAATGCTAATTGAATTTCTGCTCTGTTCTTTCGCAGATGGTGAGAACATGCGCTTCCTCATCCATTAACTAGCAGCTCGATCCCCCGGCAGCAGCTCCCATGAGGGGCAGGGGGCAAGGCCGAGGCCATGCTAGAGGCCGAGGTAGGGGCAGAGCTCAACCTCGAGCAGCAGCACCAGTGGCGGAGCCTCAGGTTGACTTTGATGATGAGGTTCCGGCCCCAACAGTTCTGGTGGGCCCAGATCAGGTCCCAGAGGGGTTTATCGCTACCCCAGTTCTTCAAGATGCTCTGGTCCATCTAGTGGCCTCATGTAGAGTGTCACCTGGGCAGGCTTGCTTCTTGTAGCACCAGCCGTCTCTCAGGCTAGAGGAGGAGCCCAGACTTCTGCTACTCGCACTCCGAAGCAGGTAGCTCCCCAGATTCATACTCTAGCAGTTCATCCAGGTGTGGTAGCTCAGACCGGTGATGGAGCAACTATGTCTGCCGATGATTTGTGGAGGTTGGATAGGTTCACCAAGCTCTTCACTGCTACTTTCAGCGGTGCATCTACTGAGGATTCCCAGGATTATCTAGACAGCTATCACGAGGTTCTTAGGAACATGGGGATAGTTGAGACCAACGGTACTTCAGGTGGTCGTGGTCCCCAGATGCAGTATTCTGATCAGCAGTCCTACAGTGCACCACCTGCTCCTATCAGTGTACCGCTGTTTCAGAGTTTTCAGGGTGGTCATTCAGGTCATCAGGGCCAACAGTCTCAACAGCCGAGGGCTTGTTACACTTGTGGTGATACGGGTCACATTTCTAGGTTTTGCCCTCGAGCACCGAGTAGCTCTCAGCATCAAGGTTCCCGTGCCATGGTTCAGGCACTAGGTGTTCCACAGCCCGTCCAGCCAGCTAGAGGTAGGGGTAGAGGTGGAGGTAGAGGTACTAGAGGTGGAGCTCAGGCCGCTAGAGGTGGAGGCCAACCAGCAACAGGCCGTCCTAGAGATGTAGTTCAGGGTGGTGGGGCCCAGCCTCGATGTTATGCTCTCCCAGCCAGTCCCAAGGCTAAGGCTTCAGATACAATTATTACGGGTACGGTTCTAGTTTGTGATAGAGATGGTTCAGTGTTATTTGATCCAGGGTCTACATACTCATATGTTTCATCTTATTTTGCACCGTATCTGGTCATGCCTAGTGCTTCATTGAGTGTTCCTGTTTATGTGTCTACACTGGTAGGTGATTCTATTGTGGTTGATCGAGTCCATCGCTCTTGTGTAGTTGTGATTGGGGGTCTTGAGACTCAAGTAGATTTGTTGCTTCTGGACATGGTCGATTTCGATGTTATATTGGGGATGGACTGGTTATCACCTTACCATGATATCTTGGACTGTCATACCAAGACTGTGACCTTAGCCTTACCGGGTTTGCCTCGTTTAGAGTGGAGAGGGGCTCATGGTCATTCTACCCGTAGTGTGATCGTGTTTGGCCTATTTGGCATACGTTCGTGATTCTAGTGCTGAGGTTCCTTCTATTGATTTTGTGCCCGTTGTTCGTGAGTTTCCTGAGGTATTCCCTTCAGACCTGCCGGGTATGCCACCCGACAGGGATATTGACTTTTGCATTGATTTAGCTCCGGGCACTCAGCCCATTTCTATCCCGCCTTATTATATGGCCTCGCCTGAGTTGAAAGAGTTGAAGGAGCAGTTGCAAAACTTGCTTAAGAAGGGTTTCACTAGACCCTGTATTTCGCCTTGGGGTGCGCCGATGTTGTTTGTTAAGAAGAAGGATGGGTCGATGAGAATGTGTGTTGATTACCGGCAGTTGTACAAGGTTACAATCAAGAATAAGTATCCATTACCAAGGATTGATGATTTGTTTGATCAACTTCAGGGTGTCAAGGTATTTTCAAAGATTGATTTGAGATTTGGCTACCATCAGTTGAGGATTAGGGCATTCGATGTCCTTAAGACAGCTTTCCATACTCGGTATGGGCATTATGAGTTCTTGGTTATGTCATTCGGGTTGACAAATGCTCCGGCAGCTTTTATGGATTTGATGAACTGAGTGTTCAGGCTTTATTTTGATTCGTTCGTGATAGTCTTCATTGATGATATTTTGATTTATTCCCGCAGCCGGGAGGAGCACAAGTAGCATCTTAGAGTGGTTATTCAAACCTTGAGGGATAGTCAGTTATATGTTAAGTTCTCGAAGTGTGAGTTCTGGTTGAGTTCAGTTGCATTTCTGGGTAATGTTGTATCAGCAGAAGGTATTCAGGTTGATTCGAAGAAGATTGAGGCAGTCAAGAACTGGACTAGACCAACATCAGCTACAGAGTTTCGGAGTTTCTTGGGATTGGCAGGCTACTATCATCGGTTCGTGGAGGGGTTTTCGTCTATTGCAGCACCGATGACCAGGTTGACCTAGAAGGGTGCGTAGTTCAGATGGTCGGACGAGTGTGAGGCGAGATTTTAGAAGCTCAAGACAGCTCTGACTACGGCACCGGTGTTGGTTTTGCCTACAGGTTCAGGGCCTTATACAGTCTATTGTGATGCATCTCGTATAGGACTTGGTGTAGTGTTGATGCAGGATAGCGAGGTCATTGCCTATGCTTCGCGGTAGTTGAAGATTCATGAGAAGAACTATCTGGTTCATGACTTGGAGTTGGTAATCATTGTTCATGTGTTGAAGGTTTGGAGGCATTATCTGTAAGTTAGCCAGTATGGGCAGTCTTGCTTATATTCCGGTCGGTGAGAGGCCGCTTGCTTTGGATGTTCAGGCTTTGGCCAATCAGTTCGTGAGGTTGAATGTTTCTGAGCCCAGCCGTGTGTTAGCTTGCACAATCGCTCGCTCTTCATTATTGGAGCATATCCGAGATCGGCAGTATGATGATCCATATTTGTGTGTCCTCAGAGACACGGTGCAGCATGGAGGTGCCAAGCAGGTTACCTTAGGTGATGATGGAGTTTTGAGATTGCAGGGTCGAGTTTGTGTGCCTAATGTGGATGGGCTTTGAGAGTTGATTTTAGAGGAGGCCCATATTTCCCGGTACTCTATTCATCCGGGCACCGCGAAGATGTATCAGGATTTTCCGCAGCATTACTGGTGGCGGAGAATGAAGAAGGATATCGTTGCATATGTGGCTCGGTGTTTGAATTGTCAGCAGGTTAAGTACGAACATCAGACGGTGGTTCATTTCAAAAGATTGAGATTCCTGAGTGGAAATGGGAGCGTATCACTATGGACTTCCTTGTTGGTCTCCCATAGACTCAGAGTAAGTTTGATGCAGTATGGGTTATTGTTGATAGGATGACCAAGTCAGCGCATTTCCTTCCTGTGGCAGTATGCTACTCTTCCGAGAGGTTAGCTGAGATCTATATTCGGGAGGTTGTTCGTCTTCATGGTGTGCCCGAGTCTATCATCTCGGATCGAGGCACGCAGTTTACCTCCCATTTCTGGAGAGCAGTCCAGCGAGAGTTGGGCACGCGAGTTGAGTTAAGCACAACATTTTAGCCTCATACGGACGGGCAGTCCGAGCGGACTATTCACATTTTGGAGGATATGCTCTGAGCTTGTGTCATTGACTTTGGAGGCTCGTGGGATTAGTTTTTTCCCTTAGCAGAGTTTGCTTACAACAACAGCTACCAGTCGAGTATTCAGATGGCTCCGTATGAGGCTTTATATGGTAGGCGGTGTCGGTCTCCGATTGGATGGTTTGAGACGGGAGAGGCTCGGTTGTTGGGTACGCATCTGGTTCAGGATGCCTTGGACAAGGTCAGGATTATTCAGGATAGGCTTCGTACAGCTCAGTCCAGGCAAAAGAGTTATGCTGACCGCAAGGTTCGTGATTTGGCATTCATGGTCGGTGAGCGAGTATTGCTTCGAGTGTCGCCTATGAAGGGCGTGATGAGATTTGGGAAGAAGGGCAAGCTTAGCCCTAGGTTCATTGGCCCGTTTGAGATTCTTGATCGAGTGGGAGAGGTGGCTTATAGACTTGCATGGCCGCCGAGCTTGTCAGCCGTGCATCTAGTTTTTCATGTGTCCATGCTTCGGAAGTATCACGGCGATCCATCCCACGTGTTGGATTTCAGCACTGTCCAGTTGGACAAGGACTTGTCATATGAGGAGGAGCTGGTAGCTATTCTAGACCGGCAGGTTCGTCAGTTGAGATCGAAGAGTTTTCCTTCTGTTCGTGTTCAGTGGAGAGTTCAGCCCGCCGAGGCATCGACCTAGGAGTCTGAGTCCGATATGCGAAGCCGTTATCCCCATCTTTTTACCGACTCAGGTACTTCCTTCTTATGTCTGTTCGAGGACGAACGGTTGTTTTAGAGGTGGAGAATGTGATGACCAAAAGGTCATCACTTGTGTTGCAATTGAATTCAGTGTTCCGAGGCCTAAAAACCTCCTTATTACCCCACCTTGATTTACGTGCGTGGTCCGGACCTATATCCGGAAAGCCTTCTATGTGAAAATATGAGAAATAGAAATCTTTAGAGTTAAAAATTTGATTATGGTTGACTTTGGTCAACATTTTGAGCAAACGGATCCGGATCCGTGTTTCGATGATCCCGGGAGGTCCGCAGTAAAATATGGGACTTGGGCGTATGCCCGGAGATGAATTCCGAGGTCCCAAGCCTTAGAAATCAATTTTTGAAAAGAAATTGTTTTACTGAATTATCTAAGAAATGAAAAAAGGAATTAATATTTGAAACCATTGTTATCTGGACCGTATTTTGGTTCCGGAGCCCGATGCAAACTTGTTATAGTATTTGAAAGATTAAAATTTGGTGAAAAACGGATGTCATTTGACGTGATTCGGACCAAAATTGCAAAAGTTGATGTTTTACGAAGTTTGAGAAAAATTCTTTGATTTTGAAGCTTAATTCGTTGTTATTGAGGTTATCTTGGCGATTTGATCGCAGGGATAAATTCGTATGATGTCATTGAGTTAGTACGTATGTTTGGTTAGGAGCTCCGAGGGCTCGGGTGAGTTTCGGGTAGGTTCCGGAGTGTCTTAGGCTTAAACATGGCTATTGGAGGTTAAAAAAAAAGTTGCAGCTCTCTGAACCTGCTAGTGCGGTCCGCATTGGTTTTGTGTTGTCCGCACTGGTGGCTGTGCGGCCGTAGTGGATTTTGTGCGGTCCGCACAGGGAATCTGAGAGGCTGTGCAGCCGCAATTGATTTTATGCGGTCCGCACAGTGAGCCTGAGAGGCTGTGCGGCCGTAGTTGATTTTGTGTGGTCCGCACAGGGAGTCTGAGAGGAGTATATTTAGACGGGATTTTCAGTTATTTTTTATTTTTCAAAACCCCAAAAACATAAGAGGTGATTTTTCAAACAACCTTTCTTCTCCAAAACATTGGTAAGAGATTTCTAACTCATTTTCTTCACTCCTTAATATCTTTTAACATGATTTCAACTCAAAATTAATGATTTTCATGGGGGAAATTGGGTGTTTTGGGTAGAACCTAGATTTTTCAAAAATTGGGGATTTGGACCTCGATTTGAGGTCCGATTTTCAAACAAATTATATATTTGAGTTCGTGGGGGAATGGGTAATCGGGTTTTGGTTCGAACCTCGGGTTTTGACCATGTGGGCCTGGGGGCGATTTTTGAATTTTTGGGTAAAATTTTAGAAAACTCATTTTCATGCATTCAAATTGATTCATTTAGTGTTTATTGATGTAATTAAGTAACTTGTGACTAGATACGAGCGAATTGGTGGTGGAATCAAGGGGTAAAACTATAGTTGAATCGTGAATTGTGTTCGTGGCATCGAGGTAAGTGTTTGGTCTAACCTTAGCTTGAAGGATTAGGAGTTGAGCCCTATTTGCTATGTGATAAATGTTGAGTACGACGTATATGCATGATGACGAGTATCTATACGTTGGTGTCAAGTATGCCCGTGAGTCTTATATTGTGATTTTCATGACTTCGTTGTATTATCCATGCTTTAGAGTTGATTTCTATTTGTTGTGAAAAGTTTGTGGAAGGAATTGTGACCTTTGAACATCGAGGAGCATTGGTTCAAGTTATATTACGAATTGTGAAAGCATATGAGTTGATTGAACCCTTTGGAGCATTGGTTCAAGTGGTAAAGTGAGTTGTGAAGTAAAAGTGAATAAGAGAAAGAGGTATTAAATTGTTCCATTGCTGGGATATTGTTGCTTTATTGGTTATCTCCCTTGCCGGGATGTTGATATTATTGATGTTGCTCCCTTGCCATGACTTAATTGTTGAATTGTTGTTCCCTTACCGGGATTCTTATTGCAAATTTCATTTATTTTCTTACCCTATTGTTTGTGATTGTTGTTTGGGTGAGGAAGAGAGTTAAGGCACGAAAGGTGATGTCGGGCATTGTTTGTTGTCACGACCCGGATTTCCCACCCTTGGAAGTCATGATGGCGCCTACTAATGAGAGCTAGGCAAGCCAACCCTTAACTATATAATTCCTTACCAAATTACTTCCTTTTAACAATACACTGTTTCTAAACAAAGCAAATGAAACAGGAAATAGAGATAGAGGAAGACGCCAGGGCCTGCGGACGCCTACAGGTCTACCTTGGGTCTCCGAGTGGACTGAAGGAAGCCCTCCAACTACTGTCCGAAAGCTGCTCCGGGATCTGCACACAATGTAAAGTATAGTATCAGTACAACCGACCCCATGTGCTGGTAAGTGCCTGGCCTAACCCCGGCGAGGTAGTGACGAGGCTAGGACCAGGCTCCAGATAAACCTGTGCAGTTCTATAGTATACGGCAGAAAAGTAAACAGATAATAAGCAATTAAAGCTGGGGAAGGCGAACATGCCTCGGGGATAGCTGATAAAGCAAAATAGCAAGGAATAAATAAGGAAGCTGACAATATAACTTCTAACATAAATAAGGAAAAGTAAAGACAACTTTCACTTTCAGTTTCAATCTTGTTGCAGGCGTGCAATCCGAACCATTTCTCATATCTTGTGGTAGGCGTACCCCACGCTCCCATTTCATAATATCTTGTGGTAGGCGTACCACCCGCTCCCATTTCATAATATCTTGTGGTAGGCATACCACCCGCTACCATTTCATAATATCTTGTGGTAGGCGTACCACCCGCTCCCATTTCATAATATCTTGTGGTAGGCGTACTACCCGCTCCCATTTCATAATATCTCACAATTTCAAGGAATCCCAGCAAAGGAAAATAATCAATATAATAACTTCCCGGCAAGGGAACACAACAATGTAATAATTTTCCTGGCAAGGGAACAATAATATTGAAATAGTCATTCCGGCAAGGGAGAATCAGCTATAACCAATCTCAACTTAGCTTTTACTCAGTTCAATTATTGAAAATGCTCAATCATAGAAGGTCAATAAGTAAAGCACCCAAGTGTCATTTAAGAACACACCAACTTTCAATTTAAGACTCACGGTCATGCTTGACACCAATGTATAGATACTTGTCACCATGCCTATACGTCGTACTCAACAAGAAGCAAATAGCAAATATGACTCAACTCCTAATCCCTCAAGCTAGGGTTAGACCAAACACTTACCTTGATGCCTTGATCACCACTCAAGTCTCAACTATAGCTTTACCCCTTGATTTCACCACCAATCCGCTCGAATCTAGTCACAAGTTACTTAATTACATCAATAAGTGCTAAAAGAATCAACCCCAATGCATGAAAATGAGTTTTCCAAAGTTTACCCAAAAGTCAAAAATCACCCCCGGGCCCACGTGGTCGAAACCCGAGGTTCGTACCAAAACTCGATTACCCATTCCCCCACGAATCCAAATATATAATTTGTTTTGAAATCGGATATCAAATTGAGTTCCAAATCCCCAAGTTTAGAAAAACCTAGGTTCTATCCAAAACACCCAATTCCCCCCATGAAAATCTTTGATTTGAAGTTGAAAGCATGTTAAAAGATATTAAGGAGTGAAGAAAATGAGTTAGAAATTACTTACCAACGTTTTTAAAGAAGAAAGGTTGTTTGAAAAATCGCCTCTTATATTTTTGGGGTTTTGAAAAGTGAAAAATAACTGAAATTCCCATTTATTTATACCCCTCTCAGACCGCCTGTGTGGACCGCATCAAATGGACCGCGGCCGCACATGCCTCCCAGAAGACCTGCAGTTCATCACCCTCTGCGGACCGCACAAAGGCGACTGCGGCTGCACAGCCTCCACCGCGGATCGCACAAAGGCGACCGCGGCCGCGCTGGCTCTTCCGCGGTCGCACGCGATTTCTCGCGGACCGCACTATAGGGTTCAGAGACTGCAACTTCCTGAACCTGCAACATCTGACTTTCTAAGCCTAAGGCATCCTGGAACCCACTCGAAACTCATCCGAGTATACACACAACCTCAAAAACATCCTACGGACATATTCGTGTAATCAAATTACTAAGAATGACTCAAGTCATATATAAGACCTGTACTGGGCGCCGGAACCAAAATACGGGCCCGATACCAAAGCTTTCTAATCAGTTTTCATTTCAAATCTCCTTAAACAATTTCAGAAAAAATTATTTCACTTAAAAATTCATTTTTCAGTCTTGGGACCTCAGAATTCGATTCCGGGCATACGCCCAAGTCCCATATTTTCCTACGGACCCTCCAGGACCATCGAATCACGGATCCAGGTCCGTTTACCCAAAAGGTTGACCGAAGTCAAATTAACTCATTTTAAAGTCAAGACTTAACATTTTTCACAGAATTTCATATTTAAGCTTTCCGACTACGCGCTCAGACTGCGCACACAAATCGAGGCTACTCTGAATGAAGTTTCTAGGGCCTCGGAGGCACAGAATTCAATTAAAAACAGGTGATGGCCCTTTGGGTCGTCACATTCTCCACCTCTAAAACAATTGTTCGTCCTCGAACGAACATAAGAAGGAAGTACCTGAGTCGGGGAAAATATGAGGATAACGGCTACGCATGTCGGATTCGGACTCCCAGGTCAATGCCTCACGAGGCTAACCTCTCCACTGAATACGAACCGAAGGAAAACTCTTCGATCTCAACTGACGGACCTGCCGGTCTAGAATAGCCACAGGCTCCTTCTCATATGATAAGTCTTTGTCCAACTGGACAGTACTGAAATCTAACACGTGGGATGGATCGCCATGATACTTCCGAAGCATGGACACATGAAATACTGGATGCACGACTGATAAGCTAGGAGGCAATGCAACTCTATAAGCCACCTCTCCCACTCGATCAAGAATCTCAAATAAACCAATGAACCTAGGGCTAAGCTTGCCCTTCTTCCCGAATCTCATCACGCCCTTCATAGGCGACACTTGGAGCAATACCCGCTCACCAACCATAAAATCCACATCTCGAACTTTGCGGTCTGCATAACTCTTTTGCCTAGACTGAGCCGTACGAAACCTCTCCTGAATGATCCTGACCTTGTCCAAGGCCTCCTGAACCAGATCCGTACCCAACAACCGAGCCTCCCCCGGCTCAAACCATCCAACCAGAGATCGACATCGCCTACCATACAAAGCCTCATAAGGAGCCATATGGATACTCGACTGGTAGCTGTTGTTGTAGGCAAACTCTGCTAAAGGCAAAAACTAATCCCACGATCCTCCAAAGTCAATGACACAGGTTCGAAGCATATCTTCCAAAATTTGAATAGTCTGCTCGGACTGCCCGTCCGTCTGAGGATGAAATGTTGTACTCAACTCAATCTGAGTGCCCAACTCTCGCTGAACCGCTCTCCAGAAACGCGAGGTAAACTGCGTATCTCGGTCCGAAATGATAGTTACAAGCATGCCATGAAGACGAACAATCTCTCGGATATAGATCTCAGCTAACCTCTCGGATGAATAGAAGACTGCCATAGGAATGAAATGCGCTGACTTGGTCAGCCTATCAACAATGACCTAAACTGTGTCGAACTTCTTTCGAGTCAGCGGAAGTCCAGTAACGAAGTCCATAGTGATCCACTCCCGCTTCTACTCGGGAAGCTCAATCCTATGAAACAATCCACCAGGCCTCTGATGCTCATACTTAACCCGCTGACAATTAAAACATCGAGCCACATATGCAACAATATCCTTCTTTATTCTACGCCACCAATAATGCTGCCGGAAATCCTGATATATCTTCGCAACGCCTGGATGAATAGAGTACCGGGAACTATGGGCCTCCTCTAAAATCAACTCTCGAAGCCCATCCACATTAGGCACACAAACTCGCCCCTGCAATCTCAAAACTCCATTATCACCTAAGGTAACCTGCTTGGCACCTCCACCCTGCACCGTGTCTTTAAGGACACACAAATGGGGATCATCAAACTGTCGATCACGGATACGCTTCAATAATGAAGATCGAGCGACCGTGCAAGCTAATACTCGGCTAGGCTCAGAGATATCCAATCTCACAAATCGATTGGCCAAAGCCTGAACATCCAACGCAAGCGGCCTCTCACCGACCGGAATATAAGCAAGACTGCCCATGCTGGCTGACTTTTTATTCAGAGCATCGGCAACCACATTGGCCTTTTCCGGGTGATATAAGATAGTGATATCATAATCCTTCAACAACTCCAACCATCTCCTCTGCCTCAAATTCAACTCCTTTTGCTTGAACAAATACTGAAGACTCGTGTGATCTGTGAACACCTCACATGCCACGCCATACAGATAATGCCTTCAAATCTTCAATGTGTGAACAATGGCTGCCAACTCTAAATCATGGACCGGATAGTTCTTCTCATGAATCTTCAACTGCCTCTAAGCATAGGCAATGACCTTGCCATCCTACATCAACACTGCACCAAGCCCAATACGGGAAGTATCATAATAAACTGTGTAAGGCCCTGAACCTGTGGGCAAAACCAACACCGTTGCGGTAGTCAGAGTTGTCTTGAGCTTCTGAAAGCTCGCCTCACACTCGTTCGACCCTCTGAACTGGGCACCCTTCTAGGTCAACTTGGTCATCGGGGCTGCAATAGATAAGAACCCCTCCACAAACCGACGATAGTAGCCTGCCAATCCCAAGAAACTCCGAATCTCTGTAGTTGATGCTGGTCTAGGCCAGTTCTTGACTACCTCAATCTTCTTCGGATCAACCTGAATACCCTTTGCTGATATAACATGACCCAGAAATGCAACTGAACTCAACCAGAACTCACACTTCGAGAACTTAGCATATAACTGACTATCCTTCAGAGTTTGAAGAATCACTCTGAGATGTTGCTCGTGCTCCTCCTGGCTGCGGGAATATATCAAAATATCATCAATGAAGACTATCTCACTAACGAGTCCAAATAAGGCCTGAACACTTGGTTCATCAAATCCATAAAAGTTGCTGGGGCATTTGTCAACCCAAATGACATGACCAAGAACTCATAATGCCCGTACCGAGTGCGGAAAGTTGTCTTAGGGACATCGGATGCCCTAATCCTCAACTGATGGTAGCCAGATCTCAAGTTGATCTTTGAAAATACCTTGGCACCCTGAAGCTGATCGAACAAATCGTCAATCCTCGGCAGTGAATACTTATTCTTGATGGTGACCTTGTTCAACTACCGGTAATCAATGCACATTCTCATCTTAACAAACAAAACCGGTGCACCCCAAGGTGAAACGCTGGGTCTTATGAAAACCTTCTCAAGCAAGTCCTGCAACTGCTCTTTCAATTCTTTCAACTCTGGCGGGGCCATGCGATACGACAGAATAGAAATAGGCTGAGTGCTCGAAGCCAAATCAATGCAAAAGTCAATATCCTTGTCGGGCGGCATACTCGGCAGGTCTGAAGGGAATACCTCAGGAAACTCACAAACCATGGGCACAGAATCAATAGAAGGAACCTCAGCACTGGAATCACGAACGTAAGCCAAATATGCCAAACACCCCTTCTCGACCATACGTCGAGCCTTCATATAAGAGATAACGCTATGGGTAGAATGACCAGGAGTTCCTCTCCACTCTAAACGAGGCATACCCGGCAAAGCTAAGGTCACAGTTTTGGCATGACAGTCCAAGATAGCATGGTACGGTGATAACCAGTCCATCCCCAATATAACATTGAAGTCGACCATGTATAGAAACAACAATTCCACACGAGTCTCAAGACCCCCAATCACAACTACATAAAAGAGATGGACATAATCTACCACAATAGAATCACCCACCGGTGTAGACACATAAATAGGAATACTCAACGAATCACTAGGCATGACCAGATACGGTGCAAAATAAGATGACACATACAAGTATGTAGACCCTGGATCAAATAACACTGAAGCATCTCTATCACAAACTAGAACCGTACCTGTGATCACTGCATCTGAAGACTTAGCCTCGAGCCTGGCTGGAAGGGCATAACATCGGGGCTGGGCCCCACCACCCTGAACTACCTCTCTGGGACGGCCTGCTGCTAGCTGGCCTCCACCTCTGGCGGTCTGAGCTCCACCTCTAGGACCTCTACCTCCACCTCTAGCACCTCTACCCCTACCTCTAGCTGGCTGGGTGGTCTGTGGAACATCTGGTGCCTGAACCATAGCACGAGAACCCTGATGCGGAGAACTGCTCGAAGCTCGAGGGCAATACCTAGCAATGTGCGTCAGGTCGCCACAAGTAAAACAAGCTCTCGGCTGCTGGGGCTGACGACCCTGAAAACTCTGAAGCGGTGGTGCGCTGATAGGTGCTGGTAGTGCACTGAAGGACTGCTGGTCAGAATACTGCATCGGAGGACCACGGCTACTGGAAGCACCGTGAGAAACCTGAAGAGCTGACTGAAAGGGCCTAGGAGGATGGCCTATACCATATGAATCTCTACCTCCAGACGAGGTACCACTTAATCTGCCTGAATGATGGGGGCCCTTATCTGACCCATGAC
The DNA here is from genome assembly GCF_000393655.2 of Nicotiana sylvestris. NCBI lineage: Eukaryota > Viridiplantae > Streptophyta > Magnoliopsida > Solanales > Solanaceae > Nicotiana > Nicotiana sylvestris. The sequence goes on along the minus strand of NC_091068.1, from coordinate 91,890,890 downwards.
CACCTCCATGTAACAAAACCACCTCAACTCTGCGGGCCACATTGGCCGCCTCCTGAAAAGTGATCTCACTCCCGGCCTTCTTGGCCATCTGAAGACGAATCGGCTGAATAAGATCATCGATAAACCTCCACACCCCCCTCCCCTCTCTCTCTCGTTAGGAAGTATGACAAGAGCATGGTGAGCTAAGTCGATGAACCTGGTCCCATACTGGGTGACCGTCATGGAACCCTGCTAGAGGCGCTCAAACTACCTCCGATAGGCCTCTCTCTGAGTCATGGGGAGGAACTTCTCCAGAAACAACACTTTAAACTGCTCCCAAGTCAAAGATGGCGACCCGACTGGCCTAGCTAAGCAATAATCCCTCCACCAAGTCTTGGCGGATCAAGACAAGCAGAATGTAGCAAAATCGACCCCATTGGTCTCAATAATGCCCATGTTCCTGAGAACCTCGTGACAGCTATATAGGAAATTCTGGGGATCCTCAGAAGAAGCACCGCTGAAAGTAGTAGTGAAGAGCTTGATGAACCTATCCAGCCTCCACAAAGCATCGATGGACATAGCCGCTCCATTACCGGTCTGAGCTATGGCACCCGGCTGAATTGCTCCAACTGGCTGAACCGCTAGAGTTTGAATCTGGGGAGCTACCTGCTCTGGAGTGCGTGTAGCAAGAGTTTGAGCCCCTCCTCCAGCCTGAGAAGTGGCTGGTGCTATAGGAAGCAAACCTGCTCGGGTGACACTCTCCATGAGGCCCACCAACCGGACCAGAGCGTCCTGAAGAACTAGGGTAGCAATAAACCCCTCTAGGACCTAAGCTGGGCCCACCGGAACTATTAGGGCCGGAACCTCTTCCTCAAAATCAACCTGAGGCTCTGCCACTGGTACTGCTGCTCGGGGCTGAACTCTGCCCCTACCTCGGCCTCGCCCTCTGCCCCTAGTGAAAGCTACTGCTGGGGCTCGGGCTACTGAGCGGTAGATGAGGAAGCGCGTGTTCTCACCATCTGCGAAAGAACGGAATAGAAATTCAATCAGTATTGGGAAATTGAACCGCACGACAAGAAAGAACAAATGTGAAGTTTTCCTAACTCTGTAGCCTCTAGGGATAAAAACAAACGTCTTCGTACCGATCCCTCATACTCTACTAAGTTTGTCTGTGAACTGTGAGACCCATGTAACCTAGTGCTCTGATACCAACTTGTCATGACCCGGATTTTCCACCCTCGGGAGTCATGATGGCGCCTACTAATGAGAGCTAGGCAAGCCAACCCTTAACTATCTAATTCCTTACCAAATTACTTCCTTTTAACAATTACGAGCAATAATATAAAAACAACAGAACTTTAAATAATTAAGCGGAAGATAACCATGAAATGTCTGAAGGCTACGTCTATTACAACTTTTAAAATCTCAAATACCCCAAAATCTGGTGTCATAGTATCACAGACTGTCTAAGAGTTTCTACATACAAGGTCTGAAGAAATGCAATACACTATTTCTGAACAAAGGAAATGAAACAAAAATAGAGATAGAGGGAAACGCCAGGGCCTGTGGACGCCTAAAGGTCTACCTTGGGTCTCCGAGTGGACTGAAGGAAGCCCTCCAACTACTGTCCGAAAGTTGCTCCGGGATTTGCACACAGTGTAGAGTGTAGTATCAGCACAACCGACCCCATGTGTTGGTAAGTGTCTGGCCTAACCCCGGCGAGGTAGTGACGAGGCTAGGACCAGACTCCAGATAAACCTGTGCAGTTCTATAATATATGGCGGAAAAGTAAATAGATAATAAACAATTAAAGCTGGGGAAAGGGAACATGCCTCGGGGATAGCTGATAAAGCAAAATAGCAAGGAATAAATAAGGAAGCTGATAATATAACTTCTAACACAGATAAGGAAAAGTAAAGACAACTTTCACTTTCAGTTTCCATCTTGTTGCAGGCGTGCAACCCGATCCAAGTTCTCTTATCTTGTGGTAGGCGTACCACCCACTCCCATTTCATAATATCTTGTGGTAGGCGTATCACCCGCTCCCATTTCATAATATCTTGTGGTAGGCGTACCACCCGCCCCCATTTCATAATATCTCACAATTTCAAGGAATCCCGGCAAGGGAAAATAATCAATATAATAACTTCCCGGCAATGGAACACAACAATGTAATAATTTTCTCAGCAAGGGAACAACAATATTGAAATAGTCATTCCGGCATGGGAGAATCAGCTATAACCAATCCCAACTTAGCTTGTACTCAGTTCAATTATTGAAAATGCTCAATCATAGAAGGTCATTAAGTAAAGCACTCAAGTGTCATTTAAGAACACACCAACTTTCAATTTAAGACTCACGGTCATGCTTGACACCAACGTATAGATACTCGTCACCATGCCTATACGTCGTACTCAACAAGAAGCAAATAGCAAAAATGACTCAACTCCTAATCCCTCAAGCTAGGGTTAGACCAAACACTTACCTCTATGCCTTGATCACCACTCAAGTCTCAACTATAGCTTTACCCCTTGATTCCACCACCAATCCGCTCGAATCAAGTCACAAGTTACTTAATTACATCAATAAGTGCTAAATGAATCAACCTCAATGCATGAAAATGAGTTTTTCAAAGTTTTACCCAAAAGTCAAAAATCACCCCCGGGCCCACGTGGTCGAAACCCGAGGTTCGGACCAAAACCCGATTACCCATTCCCCTACGAATCCAAATATATAATTTGTTTTGAAATCGGACCTCAAATTGAGGTCCAAATCCCCAATTTTAGAAAAAACCTAGGTTCTACCCAAAACACCCAATTTCCCCCATGAAAATCTTTGATTTGAAGTTGAAATCATGTTAAAAGATGTTAAGAAGTGAAGAAAATAAGTTAGAAATCACTTACCAACGTTTTTGGAGAAGAAAGGTTGTTTGAAAAATCGCCTCTTATGTTTTTGGGGTTTTGAAAAGTGAAAAATAACTGAAATTCCCGTTTATTTATACCCCTCTCGGACCACATCAAATGGACCGCGGCCGCACAGGCCTCCCTGAAGACCTGCAGTTCAGCACCCTGTGCGAACAGCTCCAAGGCGACTACGGCCGCACAAGGGCGACCACGGCCGCGTTGGCCCCTCCGCGGTCGCACGCGATTTCCCGCGGACCGCACTAGAGGGTTCAGAGACTGCAACTTCCTGAACCTGCAACATCTGACTTTCTAAGCCTAAGGCATCCCAGAACCCACTCGAAACTCACCCGAGTATACACACAACCTTAAAAACATCCTACGGACATATTCGTGTAATCAAATTACCAAAATAACATCACGAGCATCGAATTAAACCTCGAGATCAATAAAATTTCTCAAAACTCTTTTAAACATCAAATTTCTCAATTAAAGTCCGGATCACGTCAAACGACGTTCGTTTTTAACCAAATTTCACAAGAATGACTCAAGTCATATATAAGATCTGTACCAGGCGCTGGAACCAAAATACGGGCCCAATACCATTGCTTTTTAATCAGTTTTCATTTCAAATTTCCTTAAACAATTTCGAAAAAAACAATTTCACTTAAAAAATTTATTTCTCAGGCTTGGGACCTCGGAATTCGATTCCGAGCATACGCCCAAGTCCCATATTTTCCTACGGACCCTCCGGGACCGTCGAATCACGGATTCGGGTCTGTTTATCCAAAAGGTTGACCGAAGTCAAATTAACTTATTTTAAAGTCAAGACTTAACATTTTTTACAGAATTTCATATTTAAGCTTTCCGGCTACGCGCCCGGACTGTGCACGTAAATTGAGGCTACTCTGAATGAGGTTTCCAGGGCCTCGGAGGCACAAAATTCAATTAAAAACAGGTGATGGCCCTTTGGGTCTCCACATTTGTTTTGTGAGAAAAGAGTGTAAAGCATGAAGGGTGATGTCGTGCCGCATGATGTACCATTCCGTACCTATTACATTGATTTCATGGTTAGGAATGAGTGTAAAGCACGAAGGGTGATGTCGTGCCACACGATGTACCATTCTGTGCTGATTATATTGATTATATGGTGGGGAATGAGAGTAAAAGCACGAAGGGTGATGTCGTGCACACTTTTATTATATAATTGTTTTGGTGAGGACGAGAGTAAAAGCACGAAGGGTGATGTCGTGCATTTGTTGATTTCTGATTCTTTGTTGATATCCGAGTTGTGTTGTTCTTTCATTATTTGATGTCTTTCTATTCGGAATTGTTATCTCCCTCACAGCATGCTCCCCCTCCCATATTGACTGGTTATTTTTGTATTTCTTTTCCGCTGTATATATTTGAACTGCACAGGTTTATTTGGTAGTCTGGTCCTAACCTCGTCACTACTTCGCCGAGGTTAGGCTAGACACTTACCAGCAATGGGGTCGGTTGTACTGATACTACACTCTGCACTATGTGCAGATCCTGGAGCAGCTTTTGGACCGTAGCGTGGAGGTTACCTTCAGTCCACGTGGAGATCCAAGGTAGACCTGCAGGCGTCCGCAGGCCCTGGCGTCTCCTCTATTCCTATTTCCTGTTTCATTTTCCTTTTATTCAGAAATAGTGTATTGTCATTTTCTTCAGACCTTGTATGTAGCAAATCTTAGACCGTCTGTGACACCAGGTTTTGGGTGCTTTAGGTTTTAAGAGTTGTAATAGATGCAGATTACAGATATTTAGTTGTTATCTTCCGCTTAATTATTTAAAGTTCCGTTATTTTCATGTTATCGTCTTATATTTGTTTAAAAGAAATAATTGAGTAATGAAATAAGTAGTTAAATGATTGGCTTGTCTAGCTCACATTAGTAGGCGCCATCACGACTCCCGAGGGTGGGAAATCCGGGTCATGCCATACAGTGACGGTCTATTTTGTATAGTGACATCTATTTTATATATATTTTGTATAGTGACAGTCTTTTTTGTATATATTTTGTATAGTGACATCTATTTTGAATATTTTTTTTATAGTGACGGTCTTATTTTGTATATATTTTATTTAGTGACATCTATTTTGTATATTTTTTGTATAGTGACAGTCTATTTATATGTTTTTTTGTATAGTGGCAGTCTATTAGAATATAAATTGTATAGTGACAGTCTATTTATATGTTTTTTTTGTATAGTGGCAGTCTATTTGTATATTTTTTATATAGTGACAGTCTTTTTTGTATATTGAATGTAAAAATATATATATACATTTTGCACTAGTGTGCACATGAACTATAGTATAGTAAAATATCTGAAAGATTCTATCTTTGTTGTATAAAATTGTATATTTTTTGTATAAATAATATTATATGTTGTATATCTTTTGTATAATGAGATTTGTAGTTGTGTATTTTTTTGCATAGTGATCGTATATAGTGTGGATATAATTTAATTACTTTAATTTCGGAAAAGTGGAGAAGTAGTGATTATACAAGTGCTCCCAATTGTAGTATTTTGTAAAATTTTAATTATTCATTAATCACTTACAGCACGGACGACACATCTTGGACTCCTATAGGAAAAGGCACAAACCAATTTCTTGGCATTATCTTTTTCAAAGTTTGAATTTAAATGCTATACCAATGTATATAAAAAGAATGTTATGTCCCAAATATGTATAATTATTGTGTACACGACACCTGTCCCTTTTGTCCCTTCCTTGAGTTGACAAAAATAAATATTTATAACAAATTTTTATTTTTATATCTCTCGTAAATATGTATACAATATCAATATCTGAATAGCATAAAAGCCAACTCTGTCACTATAATAACCGTCAACAGCAACTTCATACTATTTTCAATAACTGAGAAAACCCCACAATTATATTAACACCGAAAGGAAGAAAAGTTACCTGAACGAAGAAACAGCGAAAAGAGAGAGCAAAAAGCGCGTAGATTTTACGGATTTAGGGGCGCAAGGGTGTTTACCCGAACACACTTCGCTGAAAAATTACACTGTATATATAAGATAAAATCTGTTTTTTATCTTTATATATTAAGTTTTGAACACCCTTAACACAATCCAAAAGTATAATTTAGTGGTCAAGGGGGTTTAAAATCTACATAAGGTCATGGGTTCAATTCCCACTAGCTAAAAAAAAATTTTTTAAACCCCCTTCGTAAAGATCATGGCTCCGCCACTGTGTGAAGGACACAATTCAGTAATATAGTAATAAAATTCTGAAATTAGAAAACCGACATCAGCATATTATTTGAGGATATCTGGGCCGTTAGAATTGGTTCAGTTGGGTTTGTTAATTTTAGTGGCTAGCCGTTAGAATTGGTTCTGGTCTATAAAGTGCATATTATAATTTATGGCTAGCGAATGATATTACTTTCTAGTGGATGACTAGTAATGAATTTTCCTCTTCTTCTTTTTTCCCGAGTTTTGTAGTAGGCCATTTAGGATAGATATTCTTGCATTTTTATACACTATATAAAACTATATTATCCTTCCTATTTAAATTTTACTATAATTACATTTTATATATCCAATTATCATTTATGTACATTTTAAGGGAATTAATGATAATAATTAGTATCCTAAAATTACTTTAATATATCTTCCACTCCCCCGCGTTTCTCTCTCCACATCCCACCCTCTCCCCCACGTATCTTGCACCCACCCACGATTCCACCATTGACAATCATTAAAAAAAATTGAAGTTTTAAATTCAAACTTGGGTTTTCAAAAAATATTATTTGTTTGAATTGGATGTTGTTGCAAAGAATTGGAAATTTTCTCTACGTCTCTCTCTATCTCTCAATCCCTAATTTCAGTAATGTAAAGCAAAGGAAAAGAGAGTAGCAATTCCATCATTGACAACCATTAAAAAGCTTTGAAACATTGAATTAGAATTTGAGTTTTCAAAAATCATTATTTGTTTAGATTGGGTGTTGTTGCAAACAATTGAAAATATGGTTTGGAGTTTATATCTCAATTTTGAGGGGTTTTGGTGAAGATTAGACTTGATTTTGGCTGAATTTCAGATTGAAACTCAAAGAAGAAGAAGAAGAAGAAGAAGAAGAAGAAGAAGAAGAAGAAGAAGAAGAAGAAGAAGAAGAAGAAGATATGATATACATTATATTTACGAAATTATAGTAAAATTGTAGAAAAATTGTATTCTGTCATTTATATATATTTTTTATTTTGCTATTGTATGAAAGTTGAACAATATTGTATTGTATGATATTGTAGTTGTATATAACTGGGTAGAAATAATGTATGAAAATTGTAGATAAGTTGTATAATATATAATTAGTTGTATGAAATTTATATTTACTATGTATAAATTAGATACAAAATATACAAAAGATATATTGTATAAAATTTATATTTAAGTTGTATGTTATTGTAGTTGTATTTAACTAGGTAGAAATAATGTATGAAAATTGTAGATAAGTTGTATAATATATAATTAGTTGTATGAAATTTATTTTTACTATGTATAAATCGGATACAAAATATACAAAAGATATATTGTATAACAATTGTATTTAAGCTATATGATATTGTAGTTGTATTTAACTGTGTAGAAATAATGTATAAAAGATGTAGGTTCACGCCACGAACACGAACATAAAGAACTTGTCAGCTAATGATCATTCTGAATCTGAGTGGGAAATTCTCTAGATATAATACTACTATTAATAGATGGATGTAGTGTTTCTTTTGTCAATCAATAGATGGCTTTGTACAGAAAACCAAAATAAAGAGGAAGCAGCAGATATTGTTATTAAGAGTACTTTACCTCGACACAATTCTACCTGCAGAAAGTACTGCATTTGGCTTTTGTAGTGAACTAATCAATTTAACTTTAGGAATTACAATTTGAAGTGCGATTACATATCACATAACCGTTAAACAATAAAAGTTTATTTGCAAGACACGTCATGAATCATTTATTAGTTAGGAGCGATAAAGTTTTTATTGATTTGTTGTAAATAATTAAATAGCCCGTTACTGATAAAATTTTGTTTGGAAGACATGACTCGACTGAAGTATCTCTATTACTGAAGTATCTCTACATCGTCCACATCCAAATATACAATAAACTGATTAAATAATTTATTGATTTTCTGGACATGGAAAATCAGTGCAAGTATTATTACCTGACAATTTAGATGATAGAAATCTCCATCTTTTCTAATTTTCTAATTGCCTAATGATGTTATATGCAAGGCTCTATATTTACGTTGTACATTTTGGTGAAAGCAATAGTTCCAAGATTCCTGGCGGAAGAAAAATAAGGCAGAAGAAAAATAAGCAGAAGAAGAGGAGAAAAAAAAAGAAAAAGATTGTAACTAAATCCCTTGATTGAAGGCAAAAATAATGGATTTGGTAGCCTTTTAATGTGGATTCTATATATTTTGTAAACAAAGCTTGTTTATGCTGGATAATTAGCTAAATATAGACATTAAGGGTAATAGAGTTTCAAATAGTGTATAGGAATGAAAAAGGGATTTTTTCCTTCCTATACCATATATGAAACTTTATTACCAAATATGTGCATAGTTTCTAATTTACCCGTCATGTTTACACTTTTTCTACAAATATTATATCATTCATTAAATACTAATTATTAGTAGCTGAATCTTCCTAATTAGGCGCGCTATAAATCAGGAACAGAATATTCTAATTGATTTAGCGACTTTCAGATCAAATTTGAAACGAAAATCCTTTATCTTCAATTTAAAATCAAATTACATAGACTCTTTTCTGCAAAAACTATGTTCTTCGATATTTTTCCTTAAACCACAAATCAAAATCGTCAACAAATTCGAATCAAATTGTAGAAATCAGTTCTGCAAAAGCTCAGTTCGTCGACTTTTTTCCTCAATCCACTGATCAAAAAAGCGACAAAATATTCAACAAATTCAAGTCAAATTGTAGAATTCAATTATGCCGATACTCTGTTCTTCGTCTTTTTTTCTTAATCCAACAAATCAAAAAAACGACAAAATATTGAACAATACCTCAGCAACGATGCGCAATCATGTCCAAAATCCTAATCATGCTACAATTAAATGGGAATTGGGATAGCTATGGCAAATTTAGAGATTTTCAAGTTGATGGCATTGTGCTCGATGAGGATCCAAGTTACAGTATGTTGATTTCTACAATTGCAGAGCAATTAATGATTGATACTTTGGAAAAAATTGTAGAAATCAAATACATTGTGAATGAGAATTGTCCTCCAATGGACATTAGGAACGATATGGGGGTTCGTGTGTATATGGAGACAAAAAAGGAGAATAAAAACTTATGATCGTATCCGTTATGTATAAGTATACGAGATTTCAATATGGAATTGACTATTACCAATGAGAACACAAGTGCAGGTTTGTTATGTTTCAAATTCTATGGAAGTCTGATTTTACTGTAATATCTATATAATTCCTACATTTATCTACAAATAAACTACACATCTGTTTTAGGATGTATAAAAGCAATATTGTTTTCATGATTATCTACAAAATTACTACATGTATACTACAATTAAACTACAATCTATGTTTCTAAAATGTTGACTACAAAATTTTTCTCTTTATCTACAAATTTTCTACAAAAATTATACAAATATACTACAAATCAATTTAAATATGTATAAAGTAGTATTATATGTAAGGGTATCTACATAATTACTACATTTATACTACAATTAAACTACAATCTATGTGAAAAAAAATGTTGACTATAAAATTTTCTCTCATCTACAATTTATCTACAAAGATTCTAAAAAAATTGTAATGACATTGTTTATCTTTATTTTCATGCAGGTTCGTCTGGGACAATAAAGTTACTTGATATGTCAGCATCTCCCGTCATAGAGGAATATCAGAGTGAAATAATAACTGAAGGTACACAAAGTGTTATCGAAGAAGGACAACTGTATCAAGACAAGCAAACAATTGCAACTGCAATGAAGCACTATTCTGTCATGCACAAATACCAATTCGGGGTTAAAAGATCTAGCCACAGAAGGTTTGAATATATTAATGGTGAAAAGATTATTATAAACAGTATTTTCCTTGTGATATGTGTTTTTCAAATATTGTAGACGAAAAGTAGTTATATTGTATAGTGTGTTACTTTATCTTAAAACAGTCCTTTTTGTTACATCTACATTGATAACCTATATTATAAATGTATTTTTTTGTAGCTACTGACTTATATGCCTTGGAGAAAACTGTAATTGGCACTTCAAGGCAACATCAATTAATGATTCTGCAATGTTCAAGGTCAGGAGTTTCAACTGACAACACACATGCACCTTAATGGACGATACATTCATACAGCGCAAACGTACTGCAGTTGTAGTTGGTAGCATGATCATTCCAAAGTATTGTGATCCTAAGACAATTTACACACCAAAGGACATACAAACTGACATGTTGTCCCAACACGGAGTGAACCTAAGCTACATGCAAGCATGGAGAGCAAATGAAAAGGCTTTACAGTTTTGAGAGGTAATCCGGCTGACTCCTACAATAAATTCACATTAATAAAATGCATAAAAAGGATACATTCATCTAAATTTTATCTACAACATAACTACAAATGATTACATAATATCTACAATTTAAAGCATTTTCTACAAAAAGGCAGCAACAAAAGATAACTACAATTCTGCTTCAAATAGTACAAGTTGCCTAACAATATAACTACAAAAAAAAATTACAAAATATCTACAACTATAAAGGCAGAACATCACAACTACAAATAATCTTCAAAATTAAGAAAATTACTCTACACTTGTCTAAAACACGTATAACACAGATTTTACCATCATAAGCCAAATTAAACAATTAGAAACGAAACTAATAAATGTTTACCTTCACCAATAATTGGTTGCGAACAATTTTAGGGTTTTTTTTGAATGTTTCTTCATTTTTGGATTTTCCGAACAAGGAGACACATTTGCTTTCTTTTCTGTTCGAAGATTAGGGACCTCTTCTTCAAAGTCGTCTTCTACCAAAAGCTCTTTTCCTTTTCGTTTGACTTGTTTGCCTACTTGTTTGCCTCGTGTAGAAGTTTCTCCAGCATCTACATCATGTTTTTGTTTGGTTCTCATCTCGGCTCTGATTTGTCGGGGAGAGGAGCTATGAGTAGTCTCTACAATTACATGTGGAGATTTGGCTAGCTTTTTGGGTGATTTTGGTGATAAAACACCCAAATCAAATGAGGGTATATCAGCTACTGCTGATTTTTTAGGACTTTGTTTTGAAGCTTTGTTGTTCCTCATTGATGAACTTCAACTGGAGTAAAATGGGGAACCAATTTTGTTGAAGAGTTTCTTCAATTTTGTTGAAGGGTTTCTTCAATTTTCTGTGAATTTAGAGGGAGAATTTGGTTTCAGAAGATGAAAAATGGTAAAAAGAACGTGGGTATGGGTAAAACATGGGTGGGGCTGAGAGGTTAGGAGAGAGAAATGTAGGATGAGTGGGGATACTTGGATATACAGATTCCTTTAATTAAGGAGTAAAAAACGTACAATTAATTATATCCTTAATTAATTATGGTATAGAATTGTTAATTTGGTATACTAAGTGTAATTAAGTCAAACCTTGAACATTGAGGGTAATAAGGTTTCATATGTGGCATAGGAATGCAAAAATTCCAATAAAAAATCCCTTTAGGATAAAGGAACTGTATCAATTTGCCTATTACTGCTCATAGATAGAATTGGGTCGAACTAAATTTTGGCCCTTTATAACTGAAAAGAGATTCAGAGCCTGTTTGGATTGGCTTAAAAGCCGGTCAAACTAGCTTTTAAGTTATTTTTAGATGTTTGGAGTGTTTGGCAAAAAAGAAAACAGTTTAAAAAAAGTTTAAAAAGGCTTAAAAAAGCTAAAAAGCCACAAGTTAGGATATCCTAACTTCTCCGTTTTTGGCTTAAAATCCATCTTATTTTGACTAACGAAATTACTTACTTGTCCCTTATAACTTTTACTAATCCCAAAACTACCCTCGTCAAATAAATCCTAAAACATTCAACTACTCTCACTTTCTGTTCATCTTCTTTCCTCTTCTTCTCCTTCATCTTCGACGGTAAGTTTGTTCTTCTCCTTCATCTTCGACACTTTCTGTTCTTCTTTCCCAAACTGCTCCCAAGTTTTCCTTGTTCTTCATCCTAAAACATCCAACTACTCCCAAACATGGTTTTAAGGCTTTACATTTAAAAAAAATATGGTAACAATCTTTTTGCAAGTTTTATGTTTGGTCATGATCAGCTTATAGAAATCGAGGTTTGGCAGATTGTTACATAATAAGCAAGAGGAAGATGTAGGTTCTTGATTTATTTTATGCGATATCCTTGTCTTTTTAACAGAAAAAAGTGTTTACCAGCACTTATTTACCAAACACTTCAATAATTTTTTTTAAGTTTCAGCACTTTTATCCAAACAGGTAACTGCTTATTTATAAAACAAGCTCCAATACTTAAAATTTACTTTTAAGCACTTGTGCATAGAAGCCATTTTTTTAAGCCAATCCAAACGGGCTCTAAAACCCAATTGATGCTTTATGTGAGCTGATTTTATAGCCCAATACAATGCCATAAAGGAGTTAGTAAAAGGATATTTGTTACATTATTTTACATCAATGGTTTTCTATCACGACCCAAATTCTCAACCTTAGGGATCGTGATGACGCCTAACACAACACTTGCTAGGCAAGCCAATGTTACAGTTCGCTCAACTATTTTCGCTAACTAATCATTTAAACAGGATAGAACAATTTTAAATTAAACTTGATCCAATGACTTTGAACGATTAAATCCAAATATAAACGAATAATTAATTAAATAAAATGAGCCACGAGACTAATTATATAAATAACTTAAAACTACCCCAGGGTCTGGTGTTACAACTCACGAACTACTAAAGAATACTACAAATAATGGGCTGGAAGAAATAATGTATAACTGTTTTGAATCAAATAAAACAGTAGTCTAAATAATATAGAGAAGACTCTTGAGATCCGCGGACGCCGGCAGATATACCTCGTGTCTCCGAAGGAATGGATAGTTGCTCTAACAACCTCTACTATTGGCCAGTACCTGGATCTATGCAAAAGAGCATAGAGTGTAGTATCAGTACAACCGAACTCATGTACTAAATAAGTACTGAGCCTAACCTCGACGAAGTAGTGACGAGGCTACGGCGGGTCATTAACAATATAACCTATGACAATAATAAATAATAAAGCAAGAAAAAAAACTAAAACAATTAAATAATAATAGCTGCAACAACCATTTGAATTAATTCAGTCACCCTTTCCATGTCTCAGCTAGGACCAATACTCCAATAAATTTTCCATTTCCCAACTTTACCTTAAAATACCCACATGTACAAAATATGAGAAAGACTGTCCCAAATCTTTATAATTAAAAACAGTAAAACATAATTATTCACCCTTATCACAATCTATTTCGCCCCCTTATCACAATCAATTTTGTTTATTCATCAAAAACTTTCACAATTCAGGCCAAGCCTTTCACAATATTTTAGTTTCAACAATTACAAATAAGAAACTATGTTTTCTCATAAACTTCATCAATATCCTCTCAACCATGAAACCAACAGGAACATACATATATATATATATATATATATATATATATATATATATATATATATATATATATATATATATATACGTAAAAATAATGCCAACTGCTCCACCGTTTTGTACCACAAGGGAACCAAATAAACAACCAATTCTCTTTCCAAAATAACCACAACAATATTTAACACCCAAATAACAAGGCCAATAGTCACAAAAATAATAATGAACATAGAACTATTAAGACAGGAATCCATTAAATTGGAAACGGGAAAGGGATCATGTTTAACAGACCATTTGGTGGTGCATAGATACTTGTCACCTCACCTATACACCACACACATGCATTTCACATAGAAAACAAGTGGGGATTCTTATTCCCTCAAGTCAAAGTTAGACCAACCACTTACCTCAAATTCCCAGGCCACTCACTGCTCAATTACAGCTTTTCCTTTAGAATCTTGCTCTAATCCGCTCGAATCTAATCATAATTAGGTTAATATCATTAATTAATGCTAAAGGAACTAACTTTACTGAAAATTATAATTTTTCCTATGTTTTCTCAAAAAAAAATTAAAAAACGACTTCAGGCTCGCTTGGTCCAAACTCGAGATTCGGACCAAAATCCGTTTACCCATTCACGCCCGAACCCGAATATCAAATGCGGCAGATTCAATAGTGAAAAACAAAGTTGTCGAACTGTAGCCTCACATATTACCCAGCAGCTCAAAAAAATATGACTTCTCATGCTACAAAATTGACTACATTATTTCATTATACTATTTCACATTCAATAATAATTACCCAATCATTAGCTGATTAATTCTATATCTAGTATACTTAATATTAGAGATTTATAATTGGTAGTGCAACATAAACTGATACCTCGTTTTTGCATTCTAACCTTATATCAAATCTTTACAAGTTTTTAATTATTACTCCATCATTAGGAACCCAATTATTGTCTAGCTATTGAAAAGGCATAAATTCCAATTTATTTAATTAACTACACCACCGTAAGTAATGGAAAGATATGTGTACCTGATTACTTGGACTGCTTCTACAAAATTTTATACAGTCAATAGCTATATCAGGCCCGATAGTCGTCGACTCTGTCACAACGCCAACACCTATCTGCTATTCTAGGTTTTGTTTCTAGCATAGAAGTTAGAATTAATCACCTTCACTTATTTACTTACCACACGTGACTTGCAACCTGGCAGCAAAGGAGAATAGGCCTGGCCCATTTCTTTTGTTAAAACGACCCAATCAAGTTATTAATTTACCAACAATTACATGTAGTATAAATGTGGCCCGCTAGTAATTAACTGGTACACAATTATATATATTCTAATAATTTATTCTACTAGCTTAGTATTTGACTTAAACGTTATAATAAACTTGTACCGGGACCCGGAACCAAAGTACGGACCCGATAACAACGAGTTCAAACATTAATCAATTTCTGTAATTCATTTAAATTTCAGTTTAACAACTTTCGTCAAAAATTCATTTCTCGAGTTAGGGACCTCGGAATTCGATTTCGGGCATACGCCCAAGTCCTGTATTTTATTACAGAGCTCCTAAGACCGTCGGAACACGGGTTCGGATCCGTTTACTCAAAACGTTGACCAAAGTCAACTAAAATCAAATTTAACTCTCAAAAATTACTATTTCAAATATTTTCATATAAAAGCTTTCCGGATTCATGCTCGGACTATGCACGCAAATCGAGATAATTAAAATTAGTCTTTTTATAGTTAATAAGTCTAGAACGGAGTCTTAATTCATAATATGACCCCTTGGGTTATCACATTGTCTTCCTTTATCAATATAATATTAGCCCTCTTTGGTATGACAAATAGCACCGGCTAGCCAGTTTTCGGATTGATAATTAAAAAATAATTAGCGTTTGCAAAGTCATGAAAAAATAGTTACTATTTTGCTGCAACACGAAAAGTTCCATCATAATATACTAGAGAGTGGTGCACCTGTGTATGAACTTCCAGTATATTATGTTGGAACTCCAGCATACAGAAAATTCCAGCATAATAAACTGGAGATTGGAGCACCTGTGTATGAACTTTCAGTATATTATGCTGGAACTCCAGTACGTTATGCAGGAAGTTCAAATGTAAAAAATTCGAACTCCAGTATATTGTGAAGGAATATTTCCCGGATTTGAATAATGTTTTCGTTCGAATTTATCTTTATATGAAAAGTGGCTAAATTTCGATTACTTTTGAAAATATTGCTATTTTCCAATTATCACTTGTAAATCTGGCTATTTTTTAATTTCACCCAAATGTTTCCTTGACGCAATCCTTTACGGTGTTCATGGAGCACATATTTAGGGAATTCACATTTTGCTGTGTGTTATTAAGAGTTTTCGTATGATAGTAGTTTGCAATTTAAGAAAGTACATAATCTAAAAATTAAAGAAAAAAAATTACCTTATTATGACTATATTCAGAAGGACGACGAAAAACAAAAAAGAAACAACAAAGTAAATGAGATAAACAAGAGAGAATAATACTTTTCTCAAAAGTGAAAGGTTAGCATAGAGAAGTTTAGCCAAAAGAGAAAAGAAAGAATATCTAAATGGATAATGATTCTAGTCTTCTAGATGGATAATAGTACCAAAAGAGTTTCCGCCTTATCAAGATGTGTGCGTCACGGGCAAGGTTTTTGGTATTCAGTTTCTTAAAATATATATTAATACTATACCTAATTATATTCGGTATGGTTCATTTTTTTTCTTTTGATTTCGATTTATTCGACTTGATAATAACTAGTGCATAAAATCATAAACTATAATATTCTTAATTAAAGTACTCAATGATCAGATTCTAAGCTCACCCTATTGACAACATCTTTGTCCAAACCATCAAGTACCAACTAAGAGAAAAAAGTACGTAAAGGAATACATATGCTCATTAGAAATATTATTTTACTTGATTAGGGTTAATTGTTAAAATTAGAGAATACAACAAGGATTAATCCAATATATGTAACAACAATACAAGAGTAAAGGAGTAAGAAACACCCTGAAATCGTTGAAATATTACATTAAACTGCTTGACAACCTAGATATAGGAAGAATTAGAACTACATCCTACCCTGTTCCTCTATTTTCCTAAACAAGTACATGGGTTTGACTGCCAACCTCAACATAAATGCCAAAGAAAAGTATTGTGTAACTTGGTATATTAATCAATAATATTTGTAATGTATAATTTAGTATAAATTTCGGTATGGTATCGATATTATTTTTTAAAATAGTAAATACCATACCTAATGCCAAATAATTTAAAAACTTAAACAAAATATCATACCAAATACCAAAATACCGAATATCATATACCAAAATTTTTAATTTTTGATAACGATAATTCCATACTTACCATATTATGCACGTCCCTAGTTATGGAGAAAGCAATAACAACAACTAGCACACTATAATAACTTGAAGAGTAGAAGAAATTTCCATATATATATATATATATATATATATATATATATATATATATTCCGCATGGACAGCATGGGCAGTCTTGCTTATATTCCGGTCGGTGAGAGGTCGCTTGCGTTGGATGTTCAGGCTTTGGCCAATCGATTTGTGAGATTGGATATCTCTGAGCCTAGCCGAGTATTAGCTTGCACGGTCGCTCGATCTTCATTATTGAAGCGTATCCGTGATCGACAGTTTGATGATCCCCATTTGTGTGTCCTTAGAGACACGGTGCAGGGTGGAGGTGCCAAGCAGGTTACCTTAGGTGATAATGGAGTTTTGAGATTGCAGGGGCGAGTTTGTGTGCCTAATGTGGATGGGCTTCGAGAGTTGATTTTAGAGGAGGCCCACAGTTCTCGGTACTCTATTCATCCAGGCGCCGCAAAGATGTATCAGGATTTGCGGCAGCATTATTGGTGGCGTAGAATGAAGAAGGATATTATTGCATATGTGGCTTGATGTTTGAATTGTCAATAGGTTAAGTATGAGCATCAGAGGCCTGGTGGATTGTTTCAGAGGATTAGCTTCCCGAATGGAAGTGGGAGCGGATCACTATGGACTTCGTTACTGGACTTCCGCTGACTCGGAAGAAGTTCGACGCAGTTTGGGTCATTGTTGATAGGCTGACCAAATTAGCGCATTTCATTCCTGTGGCAGTCTCCTATTCATCCGAGAGGTTAGCTGAGATCTATATCCGAGAGATTGTTCGTCTTCATGGCGTGCCTGTAACTATCATTTCGGACCGAGGTACACAGTCTACCTCGCGTTTCTGGAGAGCAGTTCAGCGAGAGTTGGGCACTCAGATTGAGTAGAGTACAACATTTCATCCTCAGACGGACGGGCAGTCCGAGCGGACTATTCAAATTTTGGAAGATATGCTTCGAGCCTGTGTCATTGACTTTGGAGGCTCGTGGGATCAGTTTTTGCCTTTAGCAGAGTTTGCCTACAACAACAGTTACCAGTCGAGTATCCAGATGGCTCCTTATGAGGCTTTGTATGGTAGGCGATATCAATCTTTGGTTGGATGGTTTAAGCTGGAGGAGGCTCGGTTGTTGGGTACGGATCTGGTTCAGGAGGTCTTGGACAAGGTCAGGATCATTCAGGAGAGGCTTCGTACGGCTCAGTCCATGCAAAATCGTTATGCAGATCGCAAAGTTCGAGATGTGGCTTTTATGGTTGGTGAGCGGGTATTGCTCCGAGTGTCGCCTATGAAGGACGTGATGAGATTCGAGAAGAAGGGCAAGCTTAGACCTAGGTTCATTGGTCCATTTGAGATTCTTGATCGAGTGGGAGAGGTGGCTTATAGACTTGCATTGTCGCCTAGCTTATCAGTCGTGCATCCAGTATTTCATGTCTCCATGTTTCGGAAGTATTACGGTGATCCATCCCGCGTGTTAGATTTTAGTACTGTCCAGTTGGACAAGGACTTGTCTTATGAGAAGGAGCCGGTGGCTATTCTAGACTGGCAGGTCCGTTAGTTGAGATCGAAGAGTTTTCCTTCGGTTCATGTTTAGTGGAGAGGTTAGCCTCCTGAGGCGTCGACCTGGGAGTTCGAGTCCGACATGCGTAGCCGTTATTCTCATCTTTTCCCCGACTCAGGTACTTCCTTCTTCTGTCCGTTCAAGGACGAACGGTTGTTTTAGAGGTGGAGAATATGACGACCCAAAGGGCCATCACCTGTTTTTAATTGAACTCTGTGCCTCCGAGGTCCTGGAAACCTCATTTAGAGTAGCCTCGATTTGCGTGCGCAGTCCGGGCGCATAGCCGGAAAGCTTAAATATGAAATTCTGTGAAAAATGTTAAGTCTTGACTTTAAAATGAGTAAATTTGACTTCGGTCAACCTTTTGGGTAAACGGACCCGAATCCGTGATTCGATGGTCCCGGAGGGTCCGTAGGAAAATATGGGACTTGGGCGTATGCCTGGAATCGAATTTTGAGATTCCAAGCCCGAGAAATGAATTTTTTAAGTGAAATTGTTTTTTTGAAATTGTTTAAGGAAATTTGAAATGAAAACTGATTAGACAACAATGGTATTGGGCCTGTATTTTGGTTCTGGCGCCCGGTACAGGTCTTATATATGACTTGAGTCATTCCTGTGAAATTTGGTTAAAAACGAACGTCGTTTGACGTGATCCGGACTTTTATTGAGAAGTTTGATGTTTAAAAGAGTTTTGAGAAATTTATTGATCTCGAGGTTTAATTCGATGCTCGTGATGTTTTTTTGGTAATTGGATTACACGAATACGTTCGTAGGATATTTTTGAGGTTGTGTGTATACTTGGGTTGGAGTTTCGAGGGCTCGGATGAGTTTCGAGTGGGTTCCGGGATGCCTTAGGCTTAGAAAGTCAGATGTTGCAGGTTCAGGAAGTTGCAGTCTCTGAACCCTCTAGTGCGGTCCGCGAGAAATCGCGTGCGACCGCGGAGGGGCCAGCACGGTCGCGGTCGCCTTTGTGAGGTCCGCGGTGGAGGCTGTTCGGCCGCAGTCGCCTTCGTGTGATCCGCACAGGGTGCTGAACTGCAGGTCATAAGGGAGACTTGTGCGGCCGCGGTCGCACAGGGGGTCTGAGAGGGGTATAAATAAATGAGAATTTCAGTTATTTTTCACTTTTCAAAACCCCAAAAACATAAGAGGCGATTTTTCAAACAACCTTTCTTCTCCAAAAACGTTGGTAAGTGATTTCTAACTCATTTTCTTCACTCCTTAACATCTTTTAACATGATTTCAACTTCAAATCAAAGATTTTCATGGGGAAAATTGGGTGTTTTGGGTAGAACCTAGGTTTTTTCTAAAATTGGGGATTTAGACCTCAATTTGAGGTCCGATTTCAAAATAAATTATTTAATTGGATTCGTGGGGGAATGGGTAATCGGGTTTTGGTCCGAACCTCTGGTTTCGACCACGTGGGCCCGGGGGTGATTTTTGACTTTTTGGGTAAAACTTTGTAAAACTCATTTTCATGCATTGGGGTTGATTCATTTAGCACTTATTGATGTAATTAAGTAACTTGTGACTAGATTTGAGCGGATTAGTGGTGGAATCGAAGGGTAAAGCTATAATTGAGACTTGAGTGGTGTTCAAGGTATCGAGGTAAGTATTTGGTCTAACCCTAGCTTGAGGGATTAGGAGTTGAGTCATATTTGCTACTTGCTTCTTGTTGAGTATGACGTATAAGCATGGTGACGAGTATCTATACGTTGGTGTCAAGCATGACCGTGAGTCTTAAATTGAAAGTTGGTGTGTCTTAAATGACACTTGGGTGCTTTACTTAATGACCTTCTATGATTGAGCATTTTCAATAATTAAACTGAGTACAAGATAAGTTGAGATTGGTTATAGCTGATTCTCCCTTACCGGAATGACTATTTCAATATTGTTGTTCCTTTATCAGAAAAATTATTACATTGTTGTGTTCCCTTGCCGGGAAGTTATTATATTGATTATTTTTCCTTACCGGGATTCCTTGAAATTGTGAGATATTATGAAATGGGAGCGGGTGGTATGCCTACCACAAGATATTATGAAATGGGAGCGGGTGGTACGCCTACCACAAGATATTATGAAATGGGAGCGGGGGTACGCCTACCACAAGATATTATGAAATGGGAGCGGGTGGTACGCCTACCACAAGATATTATGAAATGGGAGCGGGTGGTACGCCTACCACAAGATATTATGAAATGGGGGCAGGTGGTACGCCTACCACAAGATATTATGAAATGGGAGCAGGTGGTACGCCTACCACAAGATATTATGAAATGGGAGCGGGTGGTACGCCTATCACAATATATTATGAAATGGGAGCGGAGGGTACGCCTACCACAAGATATTATGAAATGGGAGCGGGTGGTATGCCTACCACAAGATATTATGAAATGGGAGCGAGTGGTATGCCTACCACAAGATATGAGAAATGGGATCGGGTTGCATGCCTGCAACAAGATGGAAACTGAAAGTGAAAGTTGTCTTTACTTTTCCTTATCTGTGTTAGAAGTTATATTTTCAGCTTCCTTATTTATTCCTTGCTATTTTGCTTTATCAGCTATCCCTGAGGCATGTTCCCTTTCCCAGCTTTAATTAATTATTATCTGTTTACTTATCCCTGAGGCAAGTTTATCTGGAGTCTGGTCCTAGCCTCGTCACTACCTCGCTGGGGTTAGGCCAGGCACTTACCAGCACATGGGGTCGGTTGTGCTGATACTACACTCTACACTGTGTGCAGATCTCGGAGCAGCTTTTGGACAGTAGTTAGAGGGCTTCCTTCAGTCCACTCGGAGACCCAAGGTAGACCTGTAGGCGTCCGCAGGCCCTAGCGTCTCCCTCTATCTCTATTTCCTGTTTCATTTCCTTTGTTCAGAAACAATGTATTGCATTTCTTCAGACCTTGTATGTAGAAAATCTTAGACAGTCTGTGATACTGTGACACCAGGTTTTGGGGTATTTGAGGTTTTAAAAGTTGTAATAGACGTAGCCTTCAGACATTTCGTGGTTATCTTCCACTTAATTATTTAAAGTTCTGTTGTTTTTATGTTATTGCTCGTAATTGTTAAAAGGAAGTAATTTGGTAAGGAATTAGATAGTTAAGGGTTGGCTTGCCTAGCTCTCATTAGTATGCGCCATCACGACTCCCGAGGGTGGGAAATCCGGGTCGTGACAATCTCGAAGACGACGCATTTCAATCTTATATATCACCTTTTTAAATATTAAGGTTGGTAATGCCTTAGTGAATAGATCAGCCAAATTATCACTTGAACGAACTTGTTGTACATCTATTTTACCATTCTTCTGAAGATCATGAGTGAAAAAGAATTTCGATGAAATGTGTTTTGTTCTATCTCCTTTGATATATCCTCCTTTCAATTGAGTTATGCATGCAGCATTGTCTTCATACAATATTGTTGGAATATTTTCTTTCGAAGAAAGACCACATGTTTGCTGAATGTGTTAAGTTATAGATCTCAACCAAACACATTCTCGACTTGCTTCGTGAATGGCTATTATCTCTGCATGATTTGAAGAAGTAGCAACAATAGTTTGTTTTGTCGAACGTCATAATATGGTTGTACCTCCACTTGTAAATAAATAGCATGTCTGAGATCGACCTTTGTGTGGATCAGACAAATATCCTGCATCTGCATAACCAATTAATGATGGCTTGGATTCATTTGAATAAAGTAAACCTATATCAATGGTCCCTTGGAGGTATCTGAATATATGTTTAATACCATTCCAGTGTCTTTGTGTTGGCGAAGAACTAAATCTTGCCAATAAGCTTACTGAGAAAGCTATATCTGGTCGGAAATTATTGGCAAGATACATTAATGCCCCAATTGCACTAAGATATGGTACTTCGGCACCAAAAAGCTCTTCATCATTTTCATGAGGTCGGAATGGATCTTTCTTTATATCAAGTGATCTGACAACCATCGAGGCACTCAATGGATGTGCTTTATCCATATAGAATCAGTTTAAAATATTTTTGGTGTATGTTGATTGATGGACAAATATTCCATCTTTCATATACTCAATTTGTAGACCAAGACAAAATTTTGTCTTTCCAAGATCTTTCATTTCAAATTCTTTCTTCAAACAGTCTACTGTTTTTGGAAGCTCCCCAGGAGTTCCAATGATATTTAAATCATCAACATACACGGCGATTATAACAAATTCAGATCCAGACCTTTTTATAAAGACACAAGGACAAATTGGATCATTCTTGTACCCTTCTTTCAACAGGTATTCACTCAGGCGATTGTACCACATACGACCTGATTGTTTCAATCCGTATAAAGATTTCTGAAGCTTTATTGAACAAGTTTCTCGAAAACTTTTATATGCTTCTGGCACTTTAAATCCCTCAGGTACTTTCATAAAAATTTCGTTGTCTAATGATCCATACAAATAGGCTGTAACAACATCCATTAGATGCATATCAAGTTTTTCTTGCACTGCCATATTTATGAGATACCTGAAGGTGATAGCATCCACTACAGGAGAATATGTCTCCATATAATCAATTCCAGGCCTTTGGGAAAACCCTTGTGCCACAAGTCGTGCTTTATATCTAACGACTTCATTTTTATCATTTCGTTTTCGCACAAAAACCCATTTATACCCTACTGGCTTTATGCCTTCAGGTGTTCGAACTATGGGTCCGAAGACTTCACGTTTTCCAAGTGAAGTTAACTCTGCCTGGATAGCGTCTTTCCATTTTGGCCAATCATTTCTCTGTCTACATTCATTGACAGATTTTGGTTCAAGATCCTCATCTTGTTGCATTATTTCAACAGCAACATTATAAGCAAAAATGTTATCGATAAAAATATTATTTCGGTTCCATCTTTTCCCGATTGAGACGTAACTTATTGATATCTCTTTATTCTCATTATTTTCAGGTACCTGGACCTCCCCTAAGGTCTTATCATTTGTTACGTCTTGGGGCTCTTCTTGAGCCACTACCTCTGTGTTATGTTCACTTTGATCACTTGCTCCTTTTCTTCTTCGAGGATTTTTATCTTTAGAACCGATTGGTCTACCACGTTTCAAGCATGGCTTAGACTCATTTGCTTTAATTAATTGTCCGACTGGGATATCAACTCGAATTGGAGCATTAGCAGCTGGAATATATGACTTAGTCACCCTTGGTAGGTCAGTGAATGCATCTGGCAATTGATTTGCAATATTTTGCAAATGAATAATCTTTTGAACCTCTTGTTCACATTGATTTGTTCGAGGATCTAAATGAGATAGTGATAATGCATTCCAATCTATCTTCTTTTTCAGTTGCTTATTTTCTCCCCCTAATGTTGGATATACTGATTTATCAAAATGGCAATCAGAAAATCTTGCCGTAAATAAATCTCCAGTCATCGGCTCTAGATATTTTATAATAGAATGAGATTCATATCCAATATATATCCCCAAACTTCTTTGAGGACCCATCTTTGTGCGTTGTGGTGGAGCAATTGGAACATATATCGCACAATCAAAGATCCTAAGATGAGAAATATTTGGCTCCTGACCAAAAACCAATTGAAATGGGGAGACTTTATGATAACTTGTGGGTTGTATCTGCACAAGTGCTGCTGCGTGCAAAATAGCATGACCCCATACTAAAATGGGAAGTTTTATTCTCATAAGTATTGTTCTAGCAATTAATTGGAGGCGTTTGATCAATGATTCTGCTAGACCATTTTGTGTATGAACATGAGCAACCGGATGCTCACTTGTTATCCTAGTTGAAATAAAATAATCATTAAAGGCTTGGGATGTAAACTCAACAGCATTATCAAGACGAATTGTCTTAATTGCATAATCTGGAAATTGTGCTCTTAGCTTTATTATTTGAGCCAACAATCTCACAAATGCCATATTGCGAGTTGATAGTAAGCATACATGTGACCATCTTGTAGATGCATCTACCAAAACCATATAATATTTGAATGGTCCATATGGAGGGTGAATGGGCCCACATATATCACCCTGTATACGTTCCAGAAATGCAGGGGATTCCATCCTAACAGAACATGCAGCACAAGAGAATTCCTTAAATTGAAGAATCTTCTGATTCTTCATTGCATGTCCATGTGAATTCTCAATTATTTTATGCATCATATTAGAACCAGGATGGCCCAACCGGTCATGCCAAATAATA
The DNA here is from genome assembly GCF_000393655.2 of Nicotiana sylvestris. Classification (NCBI taxonomy): domain Eukaryota; kingdom Viridiplantae; phylum Streptophyta; class Magnoliopsida; order Solanales; family Solanaceae; genus Nicotiana; species Nicotiana sylvestris. The sequence goes on along the minus strand of NC_091068.1, from coordinate 91,866,182 downwards.
AAATTATCTTGATTAGTAAACTTCTCGTTTACTACGACATATGTTTCAATCCTGCTAATACTTGTGTAGTATAAGCCGGAGGAAAGAGCAGGTAACATTTCAAGCACATATTTCTTACCGGACATTATTGTAGTAATATAAAGATATTCAATCTTTTCATCATTTGTAGTCTCAATATGATAGCCATTTTGGCGAATATCTTTGAAACTTAATAAGTTTCTTTGAGATTTACTACAATATAGTGCTTCATCAATAGCCAAATTTGTTCCTCCTGGTAGTAATAAATTGGCTCTTCCAGAACCTTCAATTAATCTTGTACTACCGGATATTGTATTAACATTCGCTTCTTTCATTACCAAATAAGAGAAATATCTCTTATCTTTTAAAATAGTGTGTGTTGTAGCACTATCCAGAAGACATATATCATCTTTATTAATCTTGAGTCCAATTGAAGACTGGGAAATTTTCATATTCTTCATTAAAAAAAAGACAAATAATACATCATAAGAAATATGAAAGACAAGCAGAAAAAAAAATATTAAGAAAGACATTAGGAATGTAGAAGCTAGCAACACATGATGCATTAGGAAAATACACTCAAGAAAAATAAACTAGTTGCAAACATAAAAATAACAACTTTTATAGCTTCATTCCCCAGTAAGATGATTAGTTCTTCAGTCAATATCCTCAAAGAAGTCTCCAGCTTCTAAATGAGTAATATTTGTTAGGCCTTCAAAATCATCATCTTTATATGCAAGATGTGCCTTAGAATCATATTTGTTTGAGGGACCTGCTTCATCATCATTATTTTGAAAGGTCAAGTGTGCCTCCACATTATTTTCTTTTTTCCTGAGGGAGGCTTGATAAAGTTTGACAAAATGTTCTGGCGTACGACAAATGCGTGCCCAATGACCTCTCATACCACATCGGTGACACATACTAGTTTTACCTTTTGAATGATTAATTTGAGAACCCTTATTTGCCACGACCCAAATTGGAGGGCCATGACTAGCACCCGACCACACTTGCCGAGCACCAACGTACATTTCATCTAACCTTCATTATTATCTTTTAGGGCTGACGAGATCAATATAAATGGTAGACCTGGATCATGGACAACCAACAATAAAATATGACGGCATGAACATACATAGCAGGGGATGACCAGACAATCAAGAAACTACATATAAGGTATGAGCTACCACGCTACCATGAAAGACTATATAACAAAAACCAGCCGACAAGGCATACCAAACTATACATGAGTCGACACTTGTCTATGAGCCTCTAAATGAACATAAGTGCTGCAACATAGCCGGAACAGGGCCCCGACATACCCATAATGTCTATAACAAAAATGCATACCAAGACCAAGGCAAGTCCGGAGAAGGGATCTCGCCAATCACCGCTGAACTGGACAACCTACTATCGTGGGGGAGCTGCACCTGCCTGTCTATCAGGACCTGCAGCACGATATGCAGCGTCCACAAATAAAAGGACGTCAGTACGAATAAAGTACTGAGTATGTAAGGCAAGGAACCATAAATACGATCAGTAATGTAAGCAAGGATAGAGAATATACAACCTGTAACATCTTAGTACCTCTGAGGGCTACTTACATGAAATGCATGATACATATGTATAAATACATAAACCTTTAAAGCATTCGCCTCTGTGGGCATCATCATCATCATATCGTACCCGGCCATAATAGGCTCGGTAGAATCGTACCCGGCCACGTGGAGCTCGGTAAAACCCAACTGATCAGTGGTTGCACAATAGGTGCCGTACCCGGCCAACTATAGCGTGGCTCGGTAGAGTAAAATAGATACATATATATAATGCATGCTCGACTCATGGAATCACATTCTAAACCTTTCGGAGTGACGTAAGGTCGGTATCCTCTGTACACGTTATTAGGACTAACTCTTCACTATGAACCTTATAAGAATCAGGAAGTACCAACAACATTGATAACATAAGAATAAGAGAAGCAACATTAACATCAATCGTTCCATAAGAGGGAAAACAATGTAAGTACTGCTAGCTTCTAAGAGTAGAGTATCTTGGAAGCTCGTTCATTACATTATGTACAATCGGAGTCGTGCAAAAGAAGGAAAGGGATAGCCTCACATACCTTGTATATACTGCCCCAATCTCAAGCTATGCAATTGTCAAAACTCCTTAGTCTACAATAAGAGAAACGATACTATCATTATCATTTAAGCGTCATAACTATTATGTATCGACCACAACCTATTTTACGATGAAACGGACAGCACCTCCCCTATATATATGACCTCACACCATTCAAAACAGTCACCAAACAGCCCAAACAACATCAATAATAAACATATTGAGCCTCCCAAAATAGTCCACACACAGCCTAATCACTCCATACATACGACGACCACCGTAGTCGTGTCAAACAACCTGGAAATGTTACGAATAACTATCAGCCCATAACCCTACATATATATGGTGTTTCTCCACACCCTTCCTCCTCCAAAACTCCACAAGATAGTAGTAAAATACGCAGCCCAACAACAACGCAAAACAGTCCACAAAACAATAACATTACTACCAAGCCTTTCGATATATATCTCACAAGTTCTAGCTTCAATGGCTTAGCCGCAACTTGGATAATCTTAAATACATATAAAGTAAGAGGTTCCTTACCTTTATACAGAAATAACAACTCCAATTTGACCTTAAATTTCCATGAAATATCCCTCCAATGCTGCCACAACAACAAAAAAGTGAAACTAGCGATCAATTAGTGTTTTTCGGCACTAGAATCACTTTAGAAGGCTTGAAATCACCTAGGATTGATATTAAGAACATGAGGGAGTATTTACAGAACATAAACCCTTTAAAACAACCTCCCACACGAGCTGGAACGACACAAAAATGAGCAACAACAAGAAGAACAAGAGACTTACTAGCGCCACGGAATTCCCGACACTTGATTTGTGTTGTTTGCCCTTTTTTGGGTCTTGAATCTTGAGAGAACCTTGAGAGGATGTTCCTAGGGTTCTAAGGTCTGAAAATAGTGAGAAGAAATGACTTAAAACGGGTTGGAGGCATCCTATATAGGTCCAAATATCTTAAACCGCCTTAGTGGGCCCCATAGAGAGGTGCTTGGCGCAGTCTCGCGAAAACGCGAATATCTCTCTACTCCGAAGATCGTATCGATGAACGGTTTAATGCGTTGGAAACTAGACTCATAGATATTTAATTTGGTTGGTAGATCACCCCGTAATTCCTTGTAAATTATGAGAAAAGATTAGAAACATTTGACCTAATGTTTAAGTAAAATTATGAACCTAAGTTGCGACAACTTTTGTCGACTTTTGTTTCATAACTCGTTTGACTTCAAGACTTATGATACGGATATTATATGATTAAAATACCTTAATACATGACCTCTTGAGTGTATTAAGCACCGCTAGATTTACCTGAAAATACGAGTTACAACATCCTTGATTCATTTAACTTCTAATACTTGTTAATCACCCTTATACACTCTTGTATCACTTAAGACCAATAGGATTGACTTCTTATCATCTCAAAGATAATTCCTTCTTGGATTTATGTTAACTAATATATGGCATGAACTAACACATGTGGATATGGGTTGTAACACCCTCCCCCCTTAGGAACATTCGTCCTCGAATGTAAGGGTTCATGGGGAGTTTAAATCATCGTGGATTCCAATGGAAATTTCCGATCAATTTTCCCCTATAAAATGGTCACTAGCAAAACTTGCAAGTAATTAAGCCCAACATATGGCTTCACAAGGCTACACAAAGCATTATGCATATTTACATTATCTACATATCACCATTTTGTATTAAGGAGGAGTATTCTCAAATTATTGCTTACCTCATAGAGCCGTTTCACCTTCCAATGTATCCTGTCTTCCACCAGCATCCTTGTTATCTTCATTCTGGAATAGGTAAGGGTATTTAGACTTCATCTCCTCTTCTGCTTCCCATGTCATTTCTTCCATATTTTTGTTCCTCCACAATACTTTGACGGAAGCTACATCTTTTGTTCTCAGCTTGCGGACTTGCCGATCTAATATCGCCACTGGCACTTCTTCATATGATAGGTCCTCTGTAACTTGTACATCTTTGATAGGGACGACTCGAGAAGGGTCTCCAATACATTTCCTCAACATAGATACATGGAATACCGGGTGGACAAATTCCAATTCGGATGGCAATTCTAACTCATAAGCAACCTGTCCAATCCGTCGAAGAATTTTATATGGCCCGATATACCTTGGACTTAGCTTACCTTTCTTCCCAAAACGCATAATACCCTTCATTGGTGAGATCCTCAGGAAAACCCAATCACCAACCTCAAACTCCAGATCACGACGTCGGACATCGGAATAAGATTTTTGCCTGCTTTGTGCCGTCCTCAATCGCTCCTGTATCACTTTCACCTTCTCAATAGCTTGGTGAATCAAATCTGGCCCATATAATTCTGTTTCACCGACTTCAAACCATCCAACTGGTGATCTACATCTTCTCCCGTATAGTGCCTCGTATGGGGCCATTTTAATACTGGAATGGTAGCTATTATTGTAGGCGAATTCTATGAGTGGAAGATGGTCATCCCAATTTCCCTTAAAATCTAGAACACATGCTCGTAGCATATCTTCCAATGTCTAAATGGTACGTTCAGCCTGTCCGTCAGTCTGCGGATGAAATGCAGTGCTGAGATTCACTTGTGTGCCTAAACCCTTCTGAAAAGACCTCCAAAAGTTAGCTGTAAATTGAGCTCCTCGGTCTGATATAATAGATACCGGCACACCATGAAGCCTAACAATCTCCTTGATATACAACTTCGCATAATCTTCAGCCGTGTAAGTTGTCTTAACTGGCAGAAAATGGGCACATTTTGTAAGTCGATCAATTATCACCCAGATGGAGTCAAACTTATGATAAGAGCGAGGTAATCCAATAATGAAGTCCATATTAATCACCTCCCATTTCCAGGTCGGAATCTCTATATTCTGAAGCAATCCACCGGGTTTCTGATGTTCTATCTTTACTTGTTGACAATTGGGACACTGGGCTACAAATTCTGCAATAGACTTCTTCATGTTATCCCACCAATACTGCTCCTTGACATCATGATACATCTTTGTCGAGCCGGGATGGATGGAATATCGGGATTGATGAATCTCATTCATAATCTTCTCTCGCAACCCTGCCACATTAGGCACACATAATCGGCCCAGGTATCTCAGTGCCCCATCTCTTCCGATCTCAAAAGCCATATTTTTACACTGTTGAATGCTCTTTCTTAATCGTACTAAGATAGGATCTTCATATTGTCGTGTTTTTACCTCGGCTACCAAAGATGATTCTGATGTATTCTGTACAGTAACACCTCCGTCATCAGAGTCTAACAATTTGATTCTCATATTGGCTAGCTGATGAAGCTCTTTAGTCAACCCCCATCTACCTGCCTCAATATGTACTAAGCTTCCCATTGATATACGGCTGAGAGCGTCTGCCACAACATTGGCTTTACCGGGATGATACAATATCTCGACGTCGTAGTCTTTCAATAATTCAAGCCACCTACGCTGCCTCAAATTCAACTCTTTCTACTTGAAGATGTATTGTAAACTCTTGTGATCTGTGTAGATGTCAACATGGACGCCGTATAAGTAGTGCCGCCATATCTTCAAAGCATATATTACTGCAGCCAATTCCAAATCATGGGTTGGATAATTCTTTTCATACTTCTTCAATTGTCTTGATGCATAAGCAATCACCTTCCCACGCTGCATCAATACGCACCCCAAACCTATACCTGAGGCATCACAATATACCACATAACCTTCTGTTCCTTCAGGAAGAGTGAGCACTGGTGCGGATGTCAATCGATTCTTCAGCTCCTGAAAACTACGTTCACAAGTGTCAGACCACTGGAACTTGGTAGCTTTCTGTGTTAACTTAGTCAATGGTGATGATATAGAGGAAAACCCTTCCACAAACCGCCTATAATATCCTGCTAGCCCTAGGAAGCTGCGGACTTCTGATGGTGTTGTAGGTCTCGGCCAATTCTTTACTGCATCGATCTTCTGAGTGTCGACACTAATACCCTCGTCAGATATCACATGGCCAAGGAACGCTACTGAGTTCAGCCAAAATTCACATTTGGAGAGCTTAGCATATAACTTACGATCCTGAAGCGTCTGTAATACTATCCGCAAGTGGCCCGCATGTTCTGCCTCCGAACGAGAATATACTAGAATGTCGTCAATGAATACAATCACGAGCACATCAAGATAGGGCCTAAATATAGTATTCATGAGATCCATAAAAGCTGCTGGGGCATTTGTTAGCCCGAACGACATCACCAAGAACTCAAAGTGCCCGTATCTTGTCCGGAAGGCCGTCTTTGGAATATCCTTCTCCTTAACCCTCACCTGATGATACCCTGAACGTAAATCAATCTTGGAGAAATACTTGGCACCCTGGAGTTGGTCAAATAGGTCATCAATTCTTGGAAGTGGATACTTGTTCTTTATAGTAGACTTATTCAACTGTCGATAGTCGATACACATCCGTAACGACCCGTCTTTCTTCCGCACGAATAGGACTGGTGCACCCCAAGGTGAAGTGCTAGGCCTAATAAAGCCCTTATCCAGCAAGTCCTTCAACTGCACCTTCAACTCTCGCAACTCTGCCGGGGCCATTCTGTATGGAGGAATAGAGATCGGTTGAGTGTCAGGCAACACATCAATGCTAAACTCAATCTCCCTTTCAGGAGGAAGGCCTGGGAGTTCATCTGGGAAAACATCTGGGAATTCGTTGACCACAGGGATTGATTGTAAAGTAGGCGGTTTCGCCTCCGCATCCCTAACGCGAACGAGATGATAAATGTAACCTTTTGAGATCATTTTCCTTGCCTTAAGATAGGAAATAAACCTACCTTTCGGTGTAGCAATGTTCCCTTTCCATTCAATGACGGGTTCACCCAGAAATTGGAACCTAACCATCTTCGTACGACAGTCAACATTTGCATAGCATGAGGCCAACCAGTCCATTCCCATTATCACATCAAAATCAACCATTTCTAACTCAAATAAATTTGCTGAGGTTTGACGACTACAAATCATCATAGTGCAACCTTTATATACCCTTCTAGCAATCACAGAATCTCCTATCGGAGTAGATACCGCGAGGGGTTTACTTATCAATTCAGGTTCAATGCCAAACTTATTAGCCACAAAGGGTGTAACATATGATAATGTAGATCCCGGATCAATCAACGCATATACATCATAAGAAAACACAGATATAATACCTGTAACAACATCTGGAGACGACTCGAGATCCTGTCGACCTACTAGAGCATAGGTTCGATTTTGAGCACCACTCGAACTCGGCACTGCACCTCTACCCCTACCACGACCTGTCGACTGCTGAAAACCCCGTGCTGGAGGTCGAACTGATGAGGAAGAACCAGACACAGATCCAGTCGGCTGAGCCATACCATCACCTCCTCTATTAGGACAATCCCGCATCATATGGCCAGGCTGCCCGCACGAATAGCATGCATCAGAACCTCGACGACACAGTCCAAAGTGGGCCTTGCCGCACTGATCACAATGTGGTGTTGGGGGTCTCATCTGACTAGTATCCCTGTGATGTTGCGAGCCAGATGCCCGCGAACTCTGACCTGGACCAGAATAGGATCGATCATATCGAGGCCTCTGAAACTGTGGAGGAGCACTAGCTACAGGTGGCGCCGAACTCCTCGAAAACTGTGGCCTGACGCGGCCTCTGAAGTCATCAGAATACCCTGCAAATCTCGCCCTCTTATGCTGGCCCCTATCCTGCTCCCTAACTGCCCTCTGCTGGCGCTTACGATCCTCTAGGGTCTGGGCATAAGCTTGAATACGGGAAATATCCATGCCCTCCACCAAGGAGGCTGTCGTACACTCATTTATCAGATGTGGTCCCAACCCATTCACGAACATATGCACCCTATCACTCATCTCGGCCACCATATGGGGAGCATACCTTGCCAAAGAATCAAACTGCATACTGTACTCTCGCACACTCATATTACCTTGTCTAAGGTTCAAGAACTTATCAGCTCTAGCTCGTCGTATCTCAACTGGCAAGTAGTGACGAAGAAAGGCCTCAGAAAATTCCTTCCACACAGCTGGAGGAGCGTTCGGACCCCTGGATCTCTCCCAAATATCATACCAGAGAACCGCTAAATCCCGTAGCCGATAAGAAGCCAACTCTACTGCCTCTGTATCACTAACATGCATAACCCGAAGTGTAGGATGAACCTGGTCAATAAAAGTTTGCGGGTCCTCCTTGGGGTCTGATCCGGTAAACACTGGAGGGTCTAAATTAATAAAATCACGAACTCTCGTACTAACTGATTTCTCAGAAGCACCTGTATTCTTCCTCTGAGCCTGAGCAGCTACCAAGCTAGTCAATAACTGCAAAACACTCCGCATATCCTGGTCTGTAGTGCCAGACGGAGGAACTGGAGGTGCTGGGTGCCTCCTAATATCCTCTGGAGGAGACGGGGTAGATGAGGTATGAGACGACATCTCACTCTGAGCCTCACTTTGGCCTGCTCTGGCTTGGGTCACCTGACTGGTACCCTCTCCCGCAGATGTATCAAGCCTTCTACTAATTGTTTGCTTCTTAGTCGAAGGCATCGCTGAAAGAAAACAAGGTGAATATTAGAGACAAATACTTACGACTCAACTCTACGCACGATCTAGATTCAGGAAGAAGGTAACAACCCTAGATGTCATGTAGCCTCCTGATTATAAATGTGGCACGCTACACATCCATAATCAAGACTCTACTAGACATGGCTCATAGACAATCCCTAGGACAGACTTGCTCTGATACCAAGTTTGTCACAACCCAAACTGGAGGGACATGACTAGCACCCGACCATACTTGCCGAGCACCAACGTACATTTCATCTAACCTTCATTATTATCTTTTAGGGCTGACGAGATCAATATAAATGGTAGACCTGGATCATGGACAACCAGCAATAAAATATGACGGCATGAACATACATAGCAGGGGATGACCAGACAATCAAGAAACTACATATAAGGTATGAGCTACCACGCTACTATGAAAGACTATACAACAAAAACTAGCCGACAAGGCATACCAAACTATACATGAGTCGACACCTGTCTATGAGCCTCTAAAGGAACATAAGTGCTGCAACATAGCCGGAACAGGGCCCCGACATACCCATAATGTCTATAACAAAAATGCATACCAAGACCAAGGCAAGTCCGGAGAAGGGATCTCGCCAATCACCGCTGAACTGGACAGCCTACTATCGTGGGAGAGCTGCACCTGCCAGTCTATCAGGACCTGTAGCACGACATGCAGCGTCCACAAATAAAAGGACGTCAGTACGAATAAAGAACTGAGTATGTAAGGCAGGGAACCATAAATACGATCAGTAATGTAAGCAAGGATAGAGAATATACAACCTGTAACATCTTAGTACCTCTGAGGGCTACTGACATGAAATGCATGATACATATGTATAAATACATAAACCTTTAAAACATTCGCCTCTGTGGTCATCATCATCATCATATCGTACCCGGCCATAATAGGCTCGGTAAAAACGTACTCGGCCATCATAAGGCTCGGTAGAATCGTACCCGGCCACGTGGAGCTCGGTAAAACCCAACTGATCAGTGGTTGCACAATAGGTGCCGTACCCGGCCAACTATAGCGTGGCTCGGTAGAGTAAAATAGATACATATATATAATGCATGCTCGACTCATGGAATCACATTCTAAACCTTTCGGAGTGACGTAAGGTCGGTATCCTCTGTACACGTTATTAGGACTAACTCTTCACTATGAACCTTATAAGAATCAGGAAGTACCAACAACATTGATAACATAAGAATAAGAGAAGCAACATTAACATCAATCGTTCCATAAGAGGGAAAACAATGTAAGTACTGCTAGCTTCTAAGAGTAGAGTATCTTGGAAGCTCGTTCATTACATTATGTACAATCGGAGTCGTGCAAAAGAAGGAAAGGGATAGCCTCACATACCTTGTATATACTGCCCCAATCTCAAGCTATGCAATTGTCAAAACTCCTTAGTCTACAATAAGAGAAACGATACTATCGTTATCATTTAAGCGTCATAACTATTATGTATCGACCACAACCTATTTTACGATGAAACGGACAGCACCTCCCCTATATATATGACCTCACACCATTCAAAACAGTCACCAAACAGCCCAAACAACATCAATAATAAACATATTGAGCCTCCCAAAATAGTCCACGCACAGCCTAATCACTCCATACATACGACGAGCACTGTAGTCGTGACAAACGACCCGGAAATGTTACGAATAACTATCATCCCACAACCCTACATATATATGGAGTTTCTCCACACCCTTCCTTCTCCAAAACTCCACAAAATAGTAGTAAAATACGCAGCCCAACAACAATGCAAAACAGTCCACAAAACAATAACATTACTACCAAGCCTTTCGATATATATTTCACAAGTTCTAGCTTCAATGGCTTAGCCGCAACTTGGATAATCTTAAATACATATAAAGTAAGAGGTTCCTTACCTTTATACAGAAATAAAAACTCCAATCTGACCTTAAATTTCCATGAAATATCCCTCCAATGCTGCCACAACAACAAAAAAGCGAAACTAGCGATCAATTAGTATTTTTCGGCACTAGAATCACTTTAGAAGGCTTGAAATCACCTAGGATTGATATTAAGAACATGAGGGAGTATTTACAGAACATAAACCCTTTAAAACAACCTCCCACACGAGCTGGAACGACACAAAAATGAGCAACAACAAGAAGAACAAGAGACTTACTAGCGCCACGGAATTCCCGACACTTGATTTGTGTTGTTTGCCCTTTTTTGGGTCTTGAATCTTGAGAGAACCTTGAGAGGATGTTCCTAGGGTTCTAAGGTCTGAAAATAGTGAGAAGAAATGACTTAAAACGGGTTGGAGGCATCCTATATAGGTCCAAATATCTTAAACCGCCTTAGTGGGCCCCATAGAGAGGTGCTTGGCGCAGTCTCGCGAAAATGCGAATATCTCTCTACTCCAAGATCGTATCGATGAACGGTTTAATGCGTTGGAAACTAGACTCATAGATATTTAATTTGGTTGGTAGATCACTCCGTAATTCCCTGTAAATTAGGAGAAAAGTTTAGAAACATTTGACCTAATGTTTAAGTAAAATTATGAACCTAAGTTGATACAACTTTTGTCGACTTTTGTTTCATAACTCGTTTGACTTCAAGACTTATGATACGGATATTATATGATTAAAATACCTTAATACATGACCTCTTGAGTGTATTAAGCACCACTAGATTTACCTGAAAATACGAGTTACAACATCCTTGATTCATTTAACTTCTAATACTTGTTAATCACCCTTATACACTCTTGTATCACTTAAGACCAATAGGATTGACTTCTTATCATCTCAAAGATAATTCTTTCTTGGATTTATGTTAACTAATATATGGCATGAACTAACACATGTGGATATGGGTTGTAACATTATTGTTCTCCAATTTATTTCTACCATAATGACGATAATTGTTTCGCCCTCTGCCACGTCCACGTTTACGACCATGTCCACGACCACGGTAATTATTTTGTTTTCTTTCAAACTTATCATATGCTGCTGCAACATTCTCTTCCGGAAATGGAGTTGACCTAGTGGGACGGGCTTCATGATTTTTCATTAATAGAGTATTATTCTGCTCTGCCACAAGTAGGCATGTGATTAACTCAGAATATTTCTTAAAACCTTTTTCACGGTATTGTTGTTGTAGCACCACATTTGAAGCGTGAAAATAGAAAATGTTTTTTCCAATAAGTCCTCATCTGTGATAGTATCTCCACATAATTCTAATAGAGAACTTACTTTAAAAATAGCAGAATTATACTCACTTACGGTTTTAAAGTCTTGCAACCTTAAATGTATCCACTTATACCGAGCTTTCGGTAATACCAAAAGTTTTAGGTGTTCATATCGATCCTTCAAATTAATCCATAATTCAAGTGGATCTTTTACAGTTAAATATTCAGTTTTTAACCCTTCATGTAGATGATGACGAAGGAAAATCATGGCCTTCGCTTTATCCTGATTTGATGCTTCATTTCCTTGTATAATAGTATTTCCAATACCTTTAGCGTCAAGGTGCATTTCAGCATCAAGGACCCATGATAAATAGTTCCTCCCGGTGATGTCAAGTGTCACAAATTCAAGTTTTGATAAATTTGACATAGTGAAAGCTATCATAAAAGATGAATAAGTTAGAAAAATAATTATAATAATAAACAATTAATGAAAACAAAACGATTAAGGTAAAAGAAATGAAAATAGAGCTATATCATGTTAACAATCTACTATTTTATTTTATTCTTGCCATAAAGTAGAAATTACATACTTGTTTCATTTCACTTTATACTATTGATATATATGTGTTAATAGAATTGAACGTGACTAACATTATTTATATGTTCCAATAAATATAAAGTAATTAAACTATAAAATTATTGCTTATCAATTCATTTCTCACAGTTCTTCAAAATGCCTTAAAGATATGTTTTGATCTTTAAATAAAGATATGTTATGATATGTACTGCCATAAATAAAATGATTATAATGATACACACCTTAATAAAATATGGCTCAACTTAGCGGGAGTTAAGAATAAAATTAGAGCTTCGTGCTGATAACGTGTTATAAAATAAAAGTAATGCAGTAAAATGTAAATAAGAAGAGATAGAAAGAAGGAATAAGTCTTTTCTTATTTTATTTTGGTGTATCTTTCCATTGCAATTACATGGCCTTTTATAGATATAAAAAGTAAAGATGATGAACATAAAGTAGAAGATTTAATCTTTAAGTTATTCACAACATTGACATCCAATGTAACATCCAATATACAAAACTATTCATAACACTTTAATATATCTTGTGGGTTATGATCATATATATCCACATTCTTGGGAACACAAATAGGAGCTTCCCTAAGAAACTTCCAAGCTTTAGCCTCCTCAGCAGCAGAATTTAGTTTAGGTTACGTGCATTTACATTATATTTTTTATTTTTTTTATTAGGTAAGTTGACCAAAAATAATCTATGCAATTTATCATAATAAGTCTGATATGATAATTTAAAAATAGAGTAATAATACGTTAAAGAAGTGTTAATTTTTGTCACGGCTGCTTTAATGGATTGTAAGCCAGTAAAGTTACATTTATCGATTTCTCTATCTTATGAAGTAAGAACAATTTTTGTTAACGTTCTGACTAAATATAAAGTTGAATTATAAACATTACTATAACTCTTTGATTATTTTATATTGGGAGAAGAGTACGAATATAACGTTCCAATTTAATATTGAATAGTGTAATAAAAGATGAGGCTAAAGGAGTAAAAGGCAATTCAAAAGGCAGACCTGTTTTGATTTAATTGGACACATGAATGGAATCAAAACCAAAGTGAGGGAGAACTCTTTCTTCTTAGATCCACTGAAAAAGTTAAATAAGAAGGAAAAAAGAGTGAGCTTTCCCTTTTCCTAATTTGCTTTCACGCCAAACATAAGATGCTTTTCGGAGCTATATTAAATTGGAGTAATTGAGTATTAATTAAATGAATATTCTTAAATAGGTTTTTTACTTTTTAAAATATCTTTTCTTTCGGAAAGACAAATTAATCTACCCAATTGAAGAAAAAAACTTATATGGACCTAGTACAAGCAGCAAATCATATTAATTTATCATGGTTAAGTGATAAAATTAAAGTAAAAATACGTAATAATTAATTACCTATAGTTTAGTAATAAATTTATATGGACTTATTGTGTTAGTACATGCACTTGGTCCAGGTAAGTATAACCCACTAAATTGTCCTCATATTTTTCGTTAAATGGTTAAAATAAACAAAGCATATAACACTAGTTACATACATATCTCAAAGTCGTGGTGTTCTTTATTACAGCACGTTTGATAATAAATACCACTGTAATTTAAAATAGCACGAGATTATATTGTTCAACTCCTTAAATCATTTCTCTTACTCACCCCTTCTTATCCAAACTTGCCTCCATATCATATCATATCATATCAAATTGTAAGACTACTTTTAAGAAAAGTCAATATAGAACTCCCTAACCAAAATTGAGTTGCAAAAATTTTCAAGATGAAACAAGGCAATGTTATAGGGACTCAAGGGCGGATGTAGTTATGAATTTCGTAGAATTTAGTAACTTTGGCTAAAATTATGTATATGAATAAGCTGTTTTTTTTAGAATTCAAAAGTCATGAGTCGTTGATGCTAGACAAACCTCTTGATTATCTTAATTCTCTTATCTCCTTTTTTATTTATCGATCAATTAGAGATCTTTGATACATCATTTAGTGTTCTTTGTGCTTTTTTTTAATCATCTAGATTGCTGTTATTACTTGTTGTTGTCTTGTTTCGGTTCTCTGATTGCATTACTTAGTGTTAATTTTATATTTTCGCTTCGGTTGTCAGATTGATTTGCTTGTTATTTTCCCTTTATTTTGTATTTTCGCTTCGGTTGTCAGATTGGTTTGCTTGTGATTTCCCCTTCCCTTTTTCTTCCTGAGCCGAGGATCTACCGGAAACAGCCTCTCTGCCTTTTTTAAGGCAGGAATAAGGCTTGCGTACACTCTACCCTCCCCAAACCACACTTGTGAGACTACACTGAGTTTGTTGTTATTGTTGTTGTTGATCAATTAGAGATCTAAACTTATTAAGTGAAAGCTAAAAAAAAAAAAAGAATACTCCCTCCGGTCCATAATAAGTGACCAATTTGATTTGGGCACACCCATTAAAGAAATACTAAAATCTAGACAAAAATAGTTAGTGTGACTATACTACCCTTAATTAAATGTTGCAACATAATTTAATGTGAGGAGTAAAAAACTTTTTAGGGATACATACATAAGGATAATTTTGGAAAAACAAATTGAATTTTGTCTTGATTATATAAATGGACACTTATTTTGGACCAAAATAAAAAATAAATTGGTCACTTATTGTGGGCCGGAGAGAGTACTACTTAATAAAAAAGCTTATCAAAGTGAAAGCTGAATCTTTTTTGTGGTAAACTTTAAAGAGAATGAGAATGGTCCCCCTTATTTTCGTGTCAAGTAAGTCTATCAATTTTCCAAATCCAGAGCATCAATTTCAAAACATCAGGGGCCCAAATTTTTAATTTTGTGCTTTGAAACTCATGATTCTAATCCGAATCCAAGACCTTTTGTTACATATGGTGGGTATTGCAATCGGCTGCTCCACAACATATCAGAGGGATAATCTCAGCCATAAGTGATATATGTGATTCACCTTTGAATATCTGACTTTTTTCAACTTTATACTTAGTCTTGTGGTCTGGCTTCAATCTTTGCCTTCTCTCTTTGTCGTATATTTTGAAATTAATTTTCATACCATCCATATTAAATTTCTATATTTTTAAATTACCTAATGAAGTCTCAATTTATATACTAAACGGGGCAAGTAGCACGTATCGAAGATAAAACGAGAGAATGTTGTTCGAGATGGTTTGTTTATATCATGCCTCGACTTACAAATGCACAAGTCCGTAGATATCAAACTGTAGTGAGATATTAAAAGGGAATAAAGTAGACCTAAATTATCTCCAAAAACCTATAAATTCTTGGAATTAATACAAATTTAGTTAAAAATAAAACACAACGAACTGACCTCAATTTGTATGAGATTAAGGTATAATAATTGTTGTTTTAGTATACTATTTTCACTTCTTCCCCAACACAAAAAATCAAGACCACAACCACAAATAAATAAAGAAAGAAAAAGAGAAGAAAGAAGAAAAAGAGAAGGTTCTTCAACTCTTCGGGCATGGGAAGATGGACATGTCATACGATAACAATTTTTTTTTTTTAGCTAAATACGATAACAATTTTTAAATGCTCCATACCTTCCCTTTTCCAATCAATCAATGCATTGAAAATAGCACCAGGCCGTTTCTTTTATTAAAAAAAAAATCGAAGATTGTTACGAGATAAAAGCAATTTAGTAAAACATGAACAAGAAATATAGATAGAGAGAAGGAAGAAATTTTCTTCTTCAATTGTGTATATCTTTCCATTGCAATTACATAGCCTTTTATAGGCATAAAGAGAAAAGATGATGGACATAAAGTAGGAGATTTAATCTTTAAGCTATTCACAACATGGACATCCAATGTAGCATCCAATGTACAAACTATTCATAACACTCCCCCTTGGATGTCCATGTAAGATAATGTGTCTCATTAAGAACTTAAAAAAATATTGGGATGTACATAGTTATTTATAATATGCATTGTTTGCTGCCTCATTAAAAACCTTACTAGGAAAACCCAGTGGGACAAAACCTTGGTTAAGGAAAAGAGTGCAGCGTGTAGTTACTCCCCTGATGAAAAATCACTTAATGTCTCGAAGACGACGCATTTCAATCTTATATATCAGCTTTTCAAATATTGAGGTTGGTAATGCCTTAGTGAACAGATCAGCCAAATTATCACTTGAACGAACTTGTTGTACATCTATTCCACCATTCTTCTGAAGATCATGAGTGAAAAAAAATTTTCGGTGAAATGTGTTTTGTTCTATCTCATTTGATATATCCTCCTTTCAATTGAGCTATGCATGCAGCATTGTCTTAATACAATATTGTTGGAATATTCTCTTTCGAAGAAAGACCACATGTTTGCTGAATGTGTTGAGTTATCGATCTCAACTAAACGCATTCTCGACTTCCTTCGTGAATGGCTATTATCTCTGCATGATTTGAAGAAGTAGCAACCATAGTTTATTTTGTTGAATGCCGTAATATGGTTGTACCTCCACTTGTAAATAAATAGCCTGTCTGAGATCGACCTTTGTGTGGATCAGACAAATATCCTGCATCTGCATAACCAATCAATGATGGCTTGGATTCATTTCAATAAAATAAATTCATATCAATAGTCCCTTGGAGGTATATGAACATATGTTTAATACCATTCCAGTGTCTTTGTGTTGGCGAAGAACTAAATCTTGCCAATAAGCTTACTGAGAAAGATATATCTGGTAGGGAATTATTGGCAAGATACATTAATGCCCCAATTGCACAAAGATATAGTACTTCGGCACCAAGAAGCTCTTCATCATTTTCATGAGGTCGGAATGGATCTTTCTTTATATCAAGTGATCTCACAACCATCGGGGTACTCAATAGATATGTTTTATCCATATATAATCGCTTTAACAACTTTTCGGTATATGTTGATTGATGGACAAATATTCCATCTTTCATATACTCAATTTGTAGACCAAGACAAAATTTTGTCTTTCCAAGATCTTTCATTTCAAATTCTTTCTTCAAACAATCTACTGTTTTTGGAAGCTCCCTAGGAGTTCCAATGATATTTAAATCATCAACATATACGTCGATTATAACAAATTCAAATCCAGACCTTTTTATAAAGACACAGGGACAAATTGGATCATTCTTGTACCCTTCTTTCAACAGGTATTCACTCAGGCGATTGTACCACATATGACCTGATTGTTTCAATCCGTATAAGATTTCTGAAGCTTTATTGAACAAGTTTCTCGAAAACTTTTATATGCTTCTGAACAATTTAAATCCTTCAATAATTTTCATTATACGCATATCAAGTTTTTCATGTATTGCCAGATTAAAATCTTAAATGACTACATCCACCACACGAGAACATGTCTCTATATAATCAATGCCAGGATATTTACAAATATTCTTTTGACACAAGTTGTCTTTATGTCTATCGACTTGACCTTTTTCGCACAAGAACACATTTACCTCCACTGGATTTATACTTTTAGGTGTGTTGGGACTCCGTCCAACTTTATATTTTTCAAGTGAAGTCAATTTTCATTGAGTATTTTTCATTTGGCCAATCATTTATCTGTCCAAATTTCATGACAGATTTGAGCTCAAGATCCTCGTCAATATTAATAATATTGAGCTCTACATTATGTTAACAATATCGTCGACGATCATTTTATATCGGTTCAATTATTACACAATAAAGACATAACTTATTGAGATCTCTTTATCTCATTATTTTTCAGGTACCTGAGCCTCTCACATGAGGTTTTACGAAGTGTTATGTCGTGGTGCTCTTCTAGAGCACTTGCCTCCTTATTATGACCATTTTGAATATTTGCCCTTCTCCTTCTTCAAGGAGTTTTATCTTTGGAACCAATTGGTTTGTTACACTTCATGCATACCATAGACTCTGTCCCTCATGGACTTTATTCTATTTGGAGCATTAACGACTGAAATATGACATGTAGCTTTGGGTCAGCAAATGCGTCTGGAAATAATTTGTAAATGAATTATCACTTGAACTTCAAGTTCATATTTTCTTGTACGAGGATCTATATGTATTCATAACAATTCATTTCACGTATCACTTTCTCAGCTGCCCATTTCCCCCCCCTAATATTGGGATCACCAACACATTTTTTAACCTTCTTTGGGAACTCATCTTTGTGCATTTTGTGGCATAATTAAATCATATAGCACATCTATATTTCTATATAGAAATTATTTGGTTCCTGACCCTGAACCGATTGTGATAGGGAGAATTTTTTTTTTATAACTTGGCTAAACGCGTACAAGGTTGTTGTATATTAAATAATACATTTCATACCAAAATTCATTTTTTGGGAGTTTTGTTCTCATAACCAATGATTTAGCTATAATTGGAGGCATACAATTTCTGTTAAACCAACTTGGATTTAAACCAGTATTATTAAGATAAATCGTTATAATTTATATTCTGGAACTGTGCTCTAATAACTTGAGCGAGCAATCTTGCAAAAGCCAAACTGCAAGTTGATAAAAAATGCACATGTGACCAGATAATAGATGCATCTATTAAAATCATATAATAGTAAACGGTCCACATGGCAGGTGACTGGGCCCATATATTTATCACCTTTTAATTGTTCTAGAAATCAAGGGATTCAATCCCAACCTTAACTGGTATATCATGAGAATAAGCAGCACAAGATAATTCTTGAAGAATCTTTCTATTCTTCAATATATGCCAATGTAATTCTCAATTAATTTTTCGCATCATAATTGAACCAGAATGGTCAACCGGTTATGCCAACTAATATTTGTTTTAGTAAACCTCTAGTTTACTTGTGGCATATTATTCCATCATCATGCTTTTATTTGTGTAGTACAAATAGAAAGAAAATCGGGTAACCTTTCATATTTACCCGGTATGATTATAGAAATATGAAGATATTCAATCTTCCTTTCATTTATAGTCTCAATATGCCAACCACTTTGACTTATACATTTGAAACTCAAAAAAAAATTTCTTTTGAGACTTTACAATATCAATATCATGAATAATTTTATTCATCCGGGTAGTAACAAATTAGTTTTTCCGGAGCTCTTAATAACTTTTGTACTACAAGATATTTTATTATACTATTCATACGGTAAATGTATCCTTCACGGAGAAACTTATATCATAATAAATTGTCATGGTCAAAATCATCATAAGCAAAATCATTTCTTGCTTTAATTTTGCCTTTAATAACTTTTATAAGGCATGACAAAATAATATTTGGCGTATCACATGTACGCGACCAATGACATATTCATGTAACCACACAATAATATTTATTCTCTTTATTCATCATTATATCATCAGAGTGGTACAATAGGACACAAAACCCAATGTCTTACCTCTATAAAGGCATGTTAGGCCATAATAAATTGGGATCCATACTCAACTCTTATTATTATGGAGCATCAAGACTTGATCCCGATGTCTTACCCTCAATCAATGGTATAATAGGCTAAACAATATTGAGATTCACTCTCAAGCCTTAATTTTAATAACATGCCAAGAAAGTTGTACACAACTAATTTGCAACTTAGCAAATCAAATTTGTTTTCTTAGATAAGTGTATAAATCTCAAATCAGCGTAAAACTTTATTAATTATTTGTAGCATCTGTATGAAATACAATTGTTTGTAGTCAGAACATTTCTTCTAAATTCTATTAGAGTTTAAATGGATCATAAAATCATTGTCATAATATGCCAAAGTGCAGTATGACTCACCCTTGAGCCTTTATGAAAAATATCAATTATCAATCTTGTGGTCATCAGTAGAAGCGGGATTAGTTATAAGTATATAATCACTTCTACAAGTCATGTATATCATGAAACTTTGCTATAATTCAATTTTTATTTACTAATGCAAGATTTTCTTAATTTTAAATAACTATTATATAATAAATTTTAGGTAGTGATAAACCATCAGCAAAGTAGTAACAACCATATAGAAATCGATTAAGAAATTATTATGATCCATTGACAATTAAATCTCATAATTAAGCATTGACATCTATCAGTTACTACTTTCCAAATAAAATGAATCTTAAAATCCTCTTTTCTAAAAGAGAGAGAGAGAGAGAGAGAGAGACATCTTAAAAATTATCAATATATTTAAAGGCTGCAAATTTACATCCAATAACTTGTAATAAATTATGATAGTGTTTGATAAATATTATAGAACACATAAAAAAAATCACTAAGTGTTTACATGATATATTAGTAGCCAAATTAAAAATGTATGCATGTTCAGTATTTATTGAATAAGTCAACACACTTGATCAAGCTATTTCAATTACACAAAGACTAAAATAGTTTAAAGTGATCAGAGAGGTTCAAAAGAAATCCAAATTGATGAAAAATTCAAACAAAAATTAAAGTACTTAAAAAAACTGAATATTCAAACCATAGTAAGCAAGTTCTGTTTTAAAAGCTTACATATGAAAAGCTTAGCTATTATTAAAAATCAATGTAACTAAGAATATTATTAATAAATGATGATATAAGAGTTCCAAAGCGGAACACATATACTTGTTAGGCTAAGAAGATTAAGTGAAGGAAACATATCTCACATATTTTACAGAGAAGAATCACATCCTTGAAAGCTTTGGAAAATTTTCAAGTTCAATAAATAAAAATTAGTAAACTGTAAACTTACATATGTTTCTTCTTGATTCAACGCGTTTATTTTCTGATTTTAGGTATTCAATATTTTGTAGTTCAACGATGAACTTGGTTATCTTCGTACTTTAAGATGATGGCTGAAATAAAAATTAGAGCTTCGTGCTGATAACGTGTTATGAAATAAAAGCAATTTAGTAAAACATGAACAAGAAATATAGATAGAGAGAAGGAAGAGATTTTCTTCTTCAATTGTGTATATCTTTCCATTGCAATTACATAACCTTTTATAGGCATAAAGAGAAAAGATGATGGACATAAAGTAGGAGATTTAATTTTTAAGCTATTCACAACATGGGCATCCAATGTAGCATCCAATGTACAAACTATTCATAACAAAGATCAAGTTTATTATGTACAAAAGAGAGTCCGGAACTAAAATGTGGTTTTTTTGGACAAGTAGCACCTTAATAGGTATAAATAAAAGATGACATTTTTATATATAGCGCCCAAATACTGGGCGCTATACATTAACGTTAACTGTGTTGTTAATGTATAGCGCCCAATATTTGGGCGCTATATATAAAAAGCTGATACTAACAGTATAGCGCCCAAATACCCGACGCTATACATATTTTTTAAAAATCGAGTCGTCTTCTTCAAGACGACGATTCTGCTTCTTCTTCCTCAATATTTTACATATCCTTCTTCTTGGTCCCCCACTCCCATACCCGCTGCCCCACCATTTTCAAAAAAAAAATTGGGTCCCCCGTCACATAAAAGGTGAAGAACGTAGGTCTCACATTCGAGTAGAGCTTCGTATTATTGTTGATTCACACTTCCGGAGTCAAAATTTCAATCTATTTGCTTTCTGAAAATTCTAAATCGAGGTATTTCGGTTTATTTTAAGTTGAAACTTTTATAATAATGCATATTATTTGATTTGTATGTGTTCTATTTCGGTTTATTTTTTTTCCGAAACTAGTAAGTTAAATTTATCCGGATTTAATATTAGTGTTTTATAAAAAAATATAAATTTGTCAAATAAATTTGTCTGTTAATATCCTGATTTATATATATGTGTTTTCATGCCGTTTTGTGTTTTATTTGCAATTAAATTTATTTTTTATTTATGTTTAGTTTAGATTATTTCTTAGCGTAATAAAATCTAGACCTTTTTAGCGTAGTAAAATGTAGACCCTTTTAGCGTAGTAAAATTTAGAGCCTTGTAGCGTAGTAATGTGTAGTATTTTAGCTTAGAATTCCTTTTGTTTAAGTATCTTATACTGGTAGTTGAAAATGCAAACTTTGTCCAATTAAGTTAATAATTATATCAACACACATAATTACTAATGTTAATTTGGTGTCACTGGGCCTCAAAATATCGAGCCCGGAACCCATAGGTATATATATATATATATATATATATAATTTGTACAATTAAGTTATTAAAAAATATTAATTTAAATTATAAAACAAATACATAATTATTAATGATAGTTTGGTGCCACTAGGCCTCAAAATATTGAGCCCGGAACCCATAGGTGTGTATATATATATATATATAATTGTACAATTAACTTATTAAAAAATATGAATTTAAATTATAAAACAAACACATAATTATTAATGATAGTTTGGTGCTACTGGGCCTCAAATATTGAGCCCGGAACCCATAGGTGTATATATATATATATATATATATACACACAATTTGTACAATTAAGTTATTAAAAACATGAATTTAAATTATAAAACAAACACATAATTATTAATGATAGTTTAGTATCACTGGGCCTCAAAATATTGAGCCCGGAACCCATAGGTATATATATATATATATATATATAATTTGTACAATTAAGTTATTAAAAAATGTGAATTTAAATTATAATTATTAAAAAATATGAATTTAAATTATAAAACAAACACATAATTATTAATGATAGTTTGGTGTCACTGGGCCTCAAAATATCGAGCCCGGAACCTATATATATATATATATATAATTTGTACAATTAAGTTATTAAAAAATATGAATTTAAATTATAAAACAAACACATAATTATTAATGATAGTTTGGTGCTACTGGGATTCAAATATCGAGCCTAGAACCCATAGGTATAATTTTTGTATAATGCTAAAACTTGTGTATCTCAAAAAATTAATATTTAATATACAGAATAAAATACAATTAATGTTGTTTTAATTTATAGTTGACGACATGGACGCGACTATACATCCCGGCCCTCGAACGTTGGATCTATTAGCCCTACAGCCCCAGCATAGATCCGAGTATATATGGGACGGATAGTTGCTTACGCCGACTTTCCGGGCTAGGAGAGTGGATCTATTGTGGGAGTTTTTGAGTCATAGATTTCTACATCCCCGCGTGGTCCATTACCTGGAGGAGATGGGATTATATAGGATTATTAGGATTGGCCGGATACAGCTCGACTGGGCTTTGATCACGGCCTTGATTGAGCAGTGGCGACCGAAGACGCACACTTTCCATCTGCCCATCGGCGAGGCCACCATCACACTCCAGGATATTGAGATTTTATATGGCCTGTCCGCTGATGGCTTGCCAGTTTTACTGCCTGCGACCATGAGATATTATTCGCGGCAGTCTTATTGGGATATGCTGCACATGCTCACGGGATTCAAGCCGGAGGACGAGACTGTAGCGTCTGGGTCTAATCGTATGTAGTTGGTCCCCATTAGAGACCACCTGGAGCAGATCCACCATACTATCACCGACGAGTCAGCGGAGGTGGATGTACAGCGATATACGAGGTTGTTGTTGCTCCTTCTACTTGGGGGGATCTTGTTCCCGAACACTTCGGGGAACCTAGTGAGCCTCCGTTTTCTGCATCATATTGGCCGGTTTGAGGATACAACCATCTATAGCTGGGGTGGTGTTGTCATCTCATATGTGTACAGGAAGATGTGCCGGGCTTGCATCGACATGGTTCATCAACCCATTCCTCAAAATCACAAATAGGTTCGCCGGGAACCTTGTAAAACTGGTTCATACAGTGCCAGTAGCGGCGTCCAACTTCACCACCGTCCCAACAATTTTGCATCAAGCATGTTTTTCCACACTTGCACTTTGGTGGACGAAGAGGTTGAGCCATTTGTGAAATATTTGTTTTTAGTAAAAAAAACCTTACTTTTAATGAAATATTTGCTTTTAGTAAATTTTAAGCATACAAAATAACTACAATGATCCCGTTATTTATAGGCGAGACAACACACACATAACGTAGTGTTCAACCGCGCTAAATACATAACGTACTATCTAATGGCGCTATATTTTGCGTGTTAAATATCATGATGTTGACAAGACAACTTTATGTCAGCTGGTCAGTTTTTTCAGTTCGACAAGACAACACACACATAACGTAGAGTTCAACCGCGCAAAATACATAATGTACTATCTAATGGGAAAGTACAAATCGTAATTAACAAGCATAATTTTATTTCATAAATCTTGCAACATAGACATAACAACTAATTATTTCAATATCAACTCATGGGTAGTTTGGTACACTACCCCGATTATTATGGATAGCGGTGCGAACTTCAAAAACACCTCTTTCGTTATCATACTGCAAAAAAGAATGTCAATGTGCTCGCCGTCTGTATTTCTCAAATTTATGCATCGGCACTGGAATAAATTCAACACCCCTTTCCATCAATTCTGTTGCAACTGCAGACCGTTCAACAAATCTCTCCGCCATCTGTTTGAACAACATCCGCACCATGGCTATAACGGGCAATCCTCTTGCCGACTTCAATAACCCGTTGAAGGACTCTGACACGTTTGTAGTAAGAATTCCCCACCGTCTGCCACCATCCGCATGCAAAGTCCACTTTTTCGGGTGATGTCGCATTAACCAACAATAGGTTGCCTCGTCTTCTTGCCTGATAGAATCCATATGCCTCCGGAATTTATGTTGTTGGTGGTCTGTTGCTGCCTCCACATCAAATCATGTAGATCCTTGTTGGGATGTGCCTTCTGGAAATTGGCCTTAAAGTGCCTCACATAGTAACGATGGTATGCATAAGGTTCTTGCCATGCAGGCAAGTTCTCCACAGAACTTAATATACCACCGTGCCGATCAGATATTAGACAAATACCTGAACGCTGTTTGACAACGTGCTCTTTCAGGTGGTTCAAAAACAGCATCCACGTCTCTGTGCTTTCATTGGCACAAATAGCAAAAGCTAGAGGAAATATCTATCCATTAGCATCCACTGCCACGACTATCAATAGCTTGATATCGTACTTTCCATAGATATGAGTTCCGTCTATGGATATTACGGGCCGGCAATGCGAAAAACCATCAACTGCTGGCTTAAACGCCCAGAACACGTAATTGAATATGTATTCTGGTGTTCCCGGACTCCGCTCAAGCTTCCATTCAACAACTGTCCCGGGGTTAAAGTGCTGCAGTGCAGCTATGTACTTTGGCAGAGATGCAAATGACTTATCCCAATTACCGTAGACAATTTCAAATGCTCGTTTGGGCCCGAGAAATGTCTTTCTTTTCGTAATGGTATGGTGGTGGACTGATGTAATTCACTCTTTGATTTTATACCTTATGGACGCTTCGAGGTGCGGAATAAGTACAAGAGAAATCAAGTCAATATCCAAGTTGAAGTGATTCCCGTTGAATGTGTCCATTTCGCATGTGTGGGTGGGAATGTATTTACCCACTTTCCACATACCTGTCTTCTTCTTGGTCGCACGCAACATCCAATTACATGGCCAAAACCACCTGCGGCAAACAACCTTGTATACCATCGGACTTGACTCCCATACCTGCATCTCACGACACTCTTTTACATTGTGCATTTTACAAGCCCTGCTTACGCGCGCTTTATCAGGAAAAAGCATCCCCTTTGCAAGCACCGTTGGTCTAGACTCATCCCACATTGCTGTCCGGATTTCATCAAAATCCCTTGTGAGAGCTTCCACATCCGGCACGGTTGGCAAGTTATCAATGTAAGGAATATCCCTTGAATGAAATGACACTTCAGACTCGTACACTCTTCGACTAGGGGGGTCTATCTTCAAATTAGGTCCTTCCTCCTCATCCTGTGCATCACCATCCTCACGAGGAAAGGGTGTCTCGTCTACGGATTCATCGGCATTGTTATCGTAATCACTGTTCTGTTCCTCACTCTGTGCATCTTCCAGATCCCAATGTAATACGTCATTTTCGGGCAATTGAGTGAGTACGGGTGGTTCAACTTGCTCGTTTTCACTACACAACCAACAAAAATATAAGCTATGAATTAATAAATGCTTTTCATATGGCTATATCACTTCACTTACAAGTCGTAATGTGATGAAATTCCATGATAGACGTTTTCAATTAGGTGATGACTACTGGATGGGCCACTTGTAAAATTCATATCCGGCCGGTACCCCCTATTAAATATATGAGCGTTAATACAAATTCAATACACCAAAAATATACATAATTAACACAAATAAAAATTGAAGTTTATCACTCGTCTTGTGAATTATGGAAAGCAGGGTATAAATTATTTTCTCGCTGCTCATTTGCCGGCAGTGATAAGTTTAAATCAAGGAAAAGTCTTTCATCTGGAACCTGTCCGGCAAAAACTGCTCCAGAATAACCACCCGATGACTGGGGGTTATCTCTACTACGCACAACCTCGTTTTTTGGAGACCTTCACATACATCTCCAACATTGTGATTACAAGAAATTCCCGGCATTCATCCAGAGTCCTCAGAAAATCACTCAATGTTTCATCATCGTCGATGTTAAACTTCGAGTAAAAAGCAACCTCTTGCAAAATGACGGAATACGGATATCTTCCGGTTACTTTAAGTATCATTGAACGTTTCCTCACACTCATTTTTTTTTGCATACCAACGATATCAATTTATCGTATTCCATTGTAAGTGACAATTTAACATGACATTGAGCAGGTAAACTATAACCCACAGAGTTATTCTCCATCACAATCTCACCCCCCTCCCCCCCAATATAATGAAACTCTTATTCTACGCTCTTTAGACATAATGAAAAAATGCTGGAGAATTTAACAACAATAAACGTTTCAACAAGAGTATGAAAATGGCTAGCCGGGAAATTTCTACGCTATACACCTTTTGAATGAATTTCTATACAATCCTAACCTCTTTATATAGGAAATGACTAGCCGGGATTTTTTTTTATATATAGCGCCCAAAAAGTGGGCACTATACGCTTTTGAATTATTGAAGTCAGGAATTATTGGTGGGGCCAGGAAAAAAGTATATAGCGCCCAAATACTGGACGCTATACATAAAGTTTTATGTGTAGCGCCGGGTATTTGGGCGCTATACTGTTAGTGTCAGCTTTTTATATATAACGCCCAAATACTGAGCGCTATACATTAACGGCACAGTTAACGTTAATGTATAACGCCCAATATTTGGGCGCTATATATAAAAATATCATCTTTTTTTTTATACCTATTAAGGTGTTACTTGTCCAAAAGAACCACATTTTGATTCCGGACTCGTACAAAAGAAGTATTTGAAGAACCTACTTTCTTTGTCTTTTTCCTCGTACCTATTTATCTTATTTTATACTTCAAGTACAAAAATAAAACAATGAATCAGTAAGGAGTCAAGTTCACTTAAATAAAAATAATAAAAAATGAAAAAATATCTAGAACTTTTTTTGCACGTTAATATAAATAAATATTAAATTGTGAAAACAATAATTCCGAGGCCATAGTTGTCCTCTGGCTGAACAGAACAGCCGCTGAGAGGCCAACAAGTGTGAGATGGAGATGGCATGGCACTTCCCTTTTGGTCATGAATGGGCGAGAGCTCACGTGTCACTGATAGTGAGGTGAGGCCTTCAAAAATTGTGATGGGGATAATTATTTTTTCCCTTCATTTATTGAATCAATTCGTGTGATGAAAATCAATGATAGAGAACCTTAATATTTCTTACCAAAGATGATTACATTCCAAAAATTAAAATGCAAGAGCTCTAATTAGGGCGAAAAAATATTTATTACTTTATATTACTGTTTACCCTCGAAAACGGATAACAATTAAATTTGTAAGTAATTTTTTGATGTGTCCGATGGTAGCAACATCGACGTTGAAGTTGTACTTGTTATTGAAATCTATATTACTGTAAAATAAAATAAGAAACTTTCTGAAAAACAGAAACAGAAAGTTAGCAGAACTAGAACGTCAAAATATATTCTAGAAATAATATAGTAACAAATCGAGCCTACTGAATACACAGTGTGTCCTTAAGGAAACTATTTCCCTCAAGTACCCGAGGTTTTGGAATATATCCTCCCAGGATAGAACGATTTAACTCACCGGAGTGTTGGTACCAAAAACGTCAATGAACAGCGAACCACTCGAAGGCTGTAAAACACACTGGAATTTTTGTGCAGAAGAAGAAGATTATCAAAAATTTCGTAAGTAAATATTCTGGGATTTGAAGGAATATTTATAGCCAATTTGGTACTGTTTTTGAAAAGGTTTGCAACCTTTCAGAACAGCCATAGCTGTTGGAAATATTGCGGGAAAATTAAACGGATTTAAAATAATTCGGGAAAGAAAAAATTGGACCGGACCGGACCGGGTTGCGGGTGATTCGAATTTTCGTTAATTAATTTTAATTAATTAATTAAATATTTGAAAAGAATTTTGTCCAAAAAGATTAATCAATCAATCGATGTTTGACCGAAGCCGAGCCAAGCGAGCGAGCGACGACGACGACGACGGTGCGAGGCTTGCCTTCTTCTTAGCTCTTTAAGAGCTAAAAGATGAGCTTCTCTATATATACACAAAGATTTTCTTTCCTTCTACCAATGAGGGACAAAGTGCATTAGTAAAGTGAACTCATTCAAAATTTCACTTCCCTCTATTTCTTTTCC
Organism: Nicotiana sylvestris; assembly: GCF_000393655.2. Lineage (NCBI taxonomy): Eukaryota > Viridiplantae > Streptophyta > Magnoliopsida > Solanales > Solanaceae > Nicotiana > Nicotiana sylvestris. The sequence goes on along the minus strand of NC_091068.1, from coordinate 91,837,124 downwards.
CACCATTTTCCATTCACACTTCTTTTGTTATTAATAACAAAATACAACAATCCCCTACATGAATGAGGAATGGCTATAAACTTAAAGGAATGCACGGACGTGTGTGTGTTTCATATGCAAGAATTAATTGCATCTGGATAAGTAAGTTTCCCTTTAAACTTTTCGTAGTGAACTTATATCGGATATACTCGGTCAATCAGTAGATTTGATATCTTTGAACAGTCGAGCTTTGTTGTATACCTAGACAACATAAGTCACACAATCAATCCTTAACCATCTATGGTTCTCACGGTTGTGTTCGTTTTAGCCATGAACGCCGCTTGGTTTCATGAGTGTTTAGAGAATAGGCCTTTACTTTCATTTCCCTTGAAGCGACTTACACTTCACACTCACATAGGTAATTCCTAAATGTGTAATCCTAAAGACACACTATCTGGTCATATCCTGCCAGACTTAGCAAATCATTAAAAAGCTTTAAGCTTTATTGACTCATCAAAAAGTCTTAATGCTTTTCCTCATTTTTGAACATTGTCTTTACCACGGGAATGGGTTGAATTATTTGATAATGTTGAACTGTCATTCATAACTTTGTTTGATCTCTTTGAACCTAACTCTTGGGATCTCCAGTCTTCTAGGTAGAGTTATCGCCATGATGACTTGTCCTAGGCCTTTAACCCCATTGCCTTTGATGATCTTTCAACTGCATTTCTAAATAGGCCCTTTGTAAGTGGATCTGATACGTTATCTCTTGACTTTACGTAGTCAATTATGATAACACCAGTAGAGAGTAGTTGTCTAACGGTATTGTGTCTCCGTCGAATATGATGAGATTTTCCGTTATACATAACGCTTCCTACCCTACCTATTGCCGCTTGACTATCACAATGTATACAAATAGGTGCCAAAGGTTTGGGCCAAAATGGAATATCTTCCAAGAAATTTCGGAGCCATTCAGCTTCTTCACCGGCCTTATCTAAATCTATGAATTCAGATTCCATTGTAGAACGGGCGATGCACGTTTGTTTGAATGATTTTCAAGACACTGCTCCACCCCCAATTGTGAAAATATATCCACTCATGGATTTAACTTCAGATGATCCAGTGATCCAATTTGCATCACTGTATCCCTCGATCATGGAAGGATATTTGTTATAATGCAAAGCATAATTTTGGGTATGTTTCAGATATCCCAAAACTCGTTTCATTTCCATCCAATGTATTTGATTGTGATTACTTGTAAACTGACTCAGTTTGTTAATAGCACATGCTATATCTGGTCGCGTACAATTCATGATATACATCAAACTTCCCAATACTCTTGCATAGTCCAATTGTGAATCACTTTCACCTTCATTCTTTTGAAGTGCATAACTCACGCCAATTGGAGTCTTGGCAATCTTGAAATCTAAATACTTGAACTTGTCAAGTACCTTTTCAATGTAATGAGATTGTAATAATGCTAGACCTTGTGGAGTCTTGTGAATTCTGATTCCTAAGATCACATCAGCAACTCCTAAGTCTTTCATGTCGACTTTGCTAGCCAACATGCATTTTGTAGCATTTATATCTGTCATACTTTTGCTTATTATCAACATGTCATCAACATTTAAACAAACAATGACTTCATGACCAGGAATGTTTTGAATGTATACACATTTGTCACACTCGTTGATTTTAAATCCATTTGCCAACATTGTTTGGTCAAATTTTGTATGCCATTGTTTGGGTGCTTGTTTAAGTCCATAAAGCGACTTAACAAGTTTTCACACTTTTTTTTCTTTACCAGGAACCACAAAACCCTCAGGTTGTTCCATGAAAATCTCTTCCTCCAATTCTCCATTTAAGAAAGTTGTTTTAACATCTATTTGATGGATTTCAAGACCATACATGGCCGTTAGTGCCACTAACACCCTAATAGATGGTATCCTTGTTACTGGCGAGTAAGTGTCAAAGTAATCAATGCCTTCCTTTTATCTATAACCTTTGACAACAAGTCTTGCCTTATATTTGTCAATAGTGCCATCAGCTTTAATTTTTCGTTTAAAGATCCATTTCGAACCTAAAGGCTTATTTTCTGGAGGAAGATCAAACAATTCCCATGTATGGTTATCCAAAATTGATTGAATCTCACTATTGACTGCCTCTTTCCAAAATGTTGAATCAGAAGACGACATAGCTTCTTTAAAAGTTTGAGGCTCATTTTCAAGCAAGAATGTCACAAAATCTGGTCCAAAGGAAGTAGATGTTCTTTGACGTTTGCTACGCCTTGGATCTTCTATACTTGGAGTATTTTCCTTTGGTTCTTCCCGAGGTCGTTTAGGTCTTTCACTTAACGACTCGCATTCAGTTTTATATGGATAGATGCTTTCAAAGAGTTTAGCATTATCTGATTCCATTACCGTATTAACAGGAATCTCGGGATTATCGGATTTATGAACCAAAAACCGACATGCTTTACTGTTTGTAGCATATCCAATGAAAACGCAATCTACTATTTTTGGTCCGATTTTAACCCTTTTAGGTAAAGGAACTTGTACCTTTGCTAGACACCCCCACGCTTTGAAATATTTCAAGTTGGGTTTTCTTCCTTTCCATTTTTCATATGGAATAGATTGCATTTTGTTGTGGGGTACTCTGTTGAGTATTCGGTTAGTTGTAAAGAGAGCTCCCACCCATAAACTCTGCGGTAATCCGGAACTTATTAATAAAGAATTCATCATTTCCTTTAATGTCCGATTTTTCCTTTCCGTAATTCTGTTGGATTGAGGTGTGTAAGGTGCAGTAGTTTGATGGATAATTCCATATTCCGAACATATTTCTGCAAATGGAGATTCATATTCTCCACCTCTATCACTTCTAATCATTTTGATCTTTTTATTCAATTGATTCTCTACCTCATTCTTGTATTGCTTAAATGCTTCAATTGCTTCATCCTTACTATTAAGCAAATAAACATAACAATATCGAGTGCAATCGTCAATACAAGTAATAAAATACTTTTTCCCACCTCGAGATGGTGTCGTCTTCATATCGCAAATGTTAGTATGAATTAAGTCTAAAGGATTTGAATTCCTTTCAACAGACTTATAAGAATGTTTTACAAACTTAGATTCAACACATATTTGACATTTCGATTTATTACACTCGAATATAGGCAATACTTCTAAATTAATTAACTTCCTCAAGGTTTTATAATTGACATGTCCTAAACGAATATGCCATAAATCATTTGACTCCAATAAATAAGAAGAAACTAAAATTTTATTCATAGTGACAACAACCATTACATTGAGTTTGAAAATGTCCTCCGTGAGGTAGCCTTTTCCAACATACATTTTGTTCTTGCTTATAACAATTTTATCAGAAACAAATACACATTTGAATCCATTCTTTACAAGTAAAGAAATGGAAACTAAATTCTTCCTAATAGTAGGAACATGAAGAACATTGTTGAGCGTTAACACCTTGCCGGAAGTCATCTTCAGGAATATCTTCCCATAACCTTCAATCTTGGTTGTTGCATTATTTCCCATGGAAATTTCTTCTTCGGGACCAACAGTAGAGTAAGTCGCAAATGCTTCTTTGACAGCACAAACATGTCGAGTGGCTCCAGAGTCAATCCACCACTCCTTCGGATTTCCAACTAGGTTGCATTCCGAAAGTATTGCACAAAGATCATCAATGTCATCATTCTTCTCTACTATGTTGGCTTGTACCTTCTTATTATCCTTTTCAGGGAGATGACAATGGGCTTTTGTGACCAACTTTTCCACAATTGTAGCAGCTGCCCTTGAATTTTTGTTCTGCTTCTTAGTTTGTCCAGAAGACCTTTTCCTCTTCTTACTTTTTGGAGCAGTCTCCTCAACGATATTAGCTCCCATGATCGTTGAATTTCCATGAGACTTCTTCTTGGCTATTTTGTTGTCTTCCTCGATCTTTAGACATATCACAAGATCTTCCAACTTCATTTCTTTGCACTTGTGCTTAAGATAGTTCTTGAAATCTCTCCACGAAGGAGGCAATTTTTCAATCATAGAAGCCACTTGAAATGCTTCATTCAAGACCATACCTTCAGCAATAAGGTCGTGAAAAATAAGTTGAAGCTCCTGAACTTGGGTTCCCACAGTTTTGTTGTCTATCATTTTATAGTCTAGAAACTTGGCAACCACGAACTTCTTCAAGCATGCATCTTCTGTCTTGTACTTCTTCTCAAGTGTGTCCCTTAATTCTTTCGAAGTGCACTATACGCATTGTACAACTCATCCTCTAAAGCACTTAAGATATAGCCTTTGCAAAAAAAATCTGCCTGCTTCCATGCCTCAACAACCATGAACTTTTCATTGTCCGGCATGTCGACAGAAGGCACTTTTAATTAATTAATTAAATATTTAAAAAGAATTTTGTCTAAAAAGATTAATCAATCAATCGATCTTGACCAAATCCAAATCCAAATCCAAATCTAAAGCCGAGCCGAGCGAGCGACGACTACTATGGCGCGAGGCTTGCCTTCTTCTTAGCTCTTTTTAAGAAGATGAGCTTCTCTATATATACACAAAGATTTTCTTTCCATCTACCAATGAGGGACAAAATGCATTAGTAAAGTGAACTCATTCAAAATTTCACTTCCTCCATTTCTTTTCCCACCATTTTTCATTACACTTCTTTTGTTATTAATAACAAAATCCAACAGTACTTCGATAACCTTGGTGCTTCCTTAGGTCTGATGGATCTATCAAAACCGTTCTTGCTCATGAGCCATCGATAATTATGACCTCGGTCACTCCTTCTCTCACCCCTCACAGGGTTGCATTTGGACCCATAACCTCTTTGGTCTTCATTGTATGGTTGATACTGGTCTCCATTTGATCTTGGTTTATGATCAATACTCTTTTGGATCGGTCACTAGCTCTAACGGGATAAACGGACCCGGAAGGGGCCCCAAGCTGATCATCTTCGACCCTGATTTTCGATTGGTACTAGTTATGGACGTTGGTCCAAGTTACTGCCGGATACTCTATTAGATTCTGCTTCAACTGTTGTGAAGCCAATGAGCTTCGAGCATTAAGTCCTTGGGTGAAGGCCTGAGCGGCCCAATTGTCTGCCACCGGTGGCAGATCCATCTGTTCCATTTGAAACCTCGACACGAACTCCTTGAGCATCTCGTTATTGGCAGATCCATCCGTTCCATTTGAAACCTCGACACGAACTCCTTGAGCATCTCGTTATCTCTTTGCTTTACCTTGAAAAGGTCTGACTTTCTGGTCTCGACCTTGATGGCTTCGGCGTGCGCTTTTACAAAGGCATCTGCAAGTATAACAAACGAGTGAATAAAATTTGGGGGGGGGGGGTAAATTGTGATACCATATGATAGCTCCCTTCGACAAAGTTTCCCCAAACGTTTTTAGCATGACCGACTCAATCTCATCATCCTCCAAGTCGTTCCCCTTGATGGCGCACGTGTAGGAGGTCACATGCTCATTTGGGTCAGTTGTTCCATTGTACTTAGGACTCTCGAGCATGTGAAACTTCTTTGGGATTGGCTTCGGAGCTACGCTCGGAGGAAAAGGTTTTTGAACAAACTTCTTGGAATCCAGGCCCTTATAGGTTTCCAGCTCTTTCTCATTGGCTTCGATTTTCTTTTCTCCTGACTCTACCCGTTTTGTCAGTTCCTCAAGTATTTTTATGATCTCGAGGTTTGTCCCGGGTTCAGCTTTACTCAGCCTCTTCGTGACACTCATTTCTGCGAGTGATTTCCCGGGACGGCTCGGGCTTAACTCTGCTGGCGGCTCTGGTCCTGCAGCTGGGCTATTGCTGCCTATTAAGCTTATAGCATTTCGAAGATCACCCGTACGTTGATCCCATCTTTTTCACCATCGTGTGTATTTTGGGTTATCGATCAAACTCTCCCCCGGACGCTGTCCTCAGGATCGGTAGGAAAATTCGCACTGATGGCCACATGTAAGTTAGCGTTGATCGGGTCTACGGACGGAACTCCGCTGGGATCGACATGGGGCACCTCGTTTCTGGGTACCATATTGTTGTTCTCGCCATGGTGACCGGACTTAGCATCCACGTTCAAAGGGGGAGATTGGGAGTTCGACATTTTAAACTTTGACCTGATATTAAAGACACTTCAAAGAACAAGTGTAAAATAGGGTATGTTATGGAAATTTATATCAAATTGCCACTATTATCCTTAGCCCCACTGTGGGAGCCAAACTGTTTACCCTAAAAATGGATAACAATTAAATTTGTAAGTGATTTTTTAAGATATGTGGATTTATTCAATACAATTGGTAAATATTGTTATAGTAAACGGATAAGAAATGTGTTAAATTGTCAAACCGCTTGAAAAACAAGGGTGAATGATCCTGGGCTCGAGGGCAGCCTCAATGAGGTATCCGTCTTCGATCTCGGGCTTATAACATTGAAACACTGATCCGCCAATGTAAGAGCTTTGAATGACAGAAAAAATAGTATATTGCTTTTGCATATATGTTACAATAGTCAGACTCCCCTTCATATAGTAGAGAAATCCTACTCTAGGTACAATTCCATAAAAGGTAAAAAATCTTTTGTTTAACTAATCACTAGTTCTCTATTGATACGCGCCGAAATTCATGCCATAATACCCGACCGGTTGCGGATATTAGGGCTTCCGTTGGTCGTGCTTGATCGTCTGGTAATGCTCCTCGAGGCCTTTGGGGATTGAACCGAACCTGGGGTCATGGCCGATATTCCCGAGGGCAGTCATTTCACCTGGACCCCGGATCGAGGGGCTCCTTGCGTTGATTCTGATTTCTTGTCTTTACGTTTTTTGCTTCGTTTACTTTATCGGAAACCCGGGTGTATCATGAGCTCGATTTTACCCGTATACCATTACTACATCCCTTGATTGCAATAAATATTTTTCATGCTTAACCAGACTTTGAGTTGTGCAAATAGATTTTTCTTTCAGAAGAGAGTACTTTAGCTTGTATGATAAGTTAAATTAATGAAGTAAGTAAAATTAAAATTGAAAAACATATATAGAGAAGTGGATCCTAGTAAGAGATGTGGACCTCCAAGATAAGGGTGGTGCTGACGCGGACTCAACTAAATGTAACAGACATTTGTCATCTGCCACGTTACTATGCCCTTCCGCCTTCGCCAAAAGACTGAAGAGATATACTCCCTCTGTTTCAATCTATGTGAACCTATTTGACTAAGAACGAAATTTAAGAAAAAATGAAGACTTTTGATATTTGTGGTCCTAAACAAGTCAAAAAGTGACTCAGAGTATTTGTGTGGTTATAAAAGCTTCTCATTAAGGGTAGAATTGTAAGTTTAAACTAAATTGTTTCTAAATTCAGAAAGGGGTCATTCTTTTTGGAACGAACCAAAAAGGAAATAGGTTCACATAAACTGAAACGGAGGGAGTACTATTTTTCGATCGTTTTCTCAAAATAATCAAAAAATTAAAATTCCTCAAATTCGAACATCATAAATTCAAACTATTTTCTCGTCCAAACTGTTTTAAAAACTAAATGAGGAAACTGTTTTAAAACAGAAAAGAAAATTAAATGTTCTACAGCTAGTTTAATGGTTAGTAATAAATTGTAGTTTGAAAGTTTCACAACTTTAAAGCTCAATATAGCAAATACTGATTGCAAACATCTTACAAAAGCATTGATTATTCATCTTTAATTTATTAATGGAGTATATATTAATTCGAGGACATAAAAGAGTACAATTACCATATTATTATTGTCATTAAAAACAAGACCGGCCGTCCTTGTTCATAGTGATTAATCAACGGTTCAATGCTGGTAACTGGTTTCGGAAAAAAAAAACATTAAATGCCATTTGTTGCCTGAAAAATAAAAGAATCATGGCATCTCACTCTTCCATAGGAGACTGTTAAAAGAGAAAAAGATTATTTTGCTCTGCTATCTTTTCTTTTAGGAAAAATGACCATAATAAAATTATATGGTGTGTTGGGATGGTCAAGATTATTTTACTTTTAATTAAAAGCCTTGAATTCAAGCGAGTTTAAATTAATCCGATTAGTAAAGTTAATAATTGTTGGATAATTAAATAAAATTACGAAGAAAATGCTTACTTGAACACATGACGTGTACCAAAAAATAAGTGCATGACAAAAAATAGGTGCATGACATATGCCTTTTGTTACATAAGAGATAAGACTAATTATTTAGTTATTACTATCTAATAGCATGCATTCTCGATTTATTTTATCAATTAACAATATCCTCTTAATTTGACAATATTTCCTGTCTAAAAAAGAATAATAAATTTCTAAACTTAAAAATAATTTAACTTAAATTTTTTACCCTTTGTTATAACTATATAAATATTATAATATATTTAAAAATTAAGATTATAAATTCCAAAAATAGTTTTTATTTTTTAAATTTTGTGTCCGATAATTTATTCCACGAATGGGAGGGTATAATTTTTGTTATTAAGAAATAGCTCATGCGCGAGTAATGTAATTTCCTGCTATATATATATCCAGGGGCGTTGCCGAGAAAAAGAAGAGAGAGATACCCAGTGGCTGGGGCGTTAAATAACCACCTTCGCCGCTTCCAAATTTCTATTTCTTTCTTCTTGGCTTCCCCTCCACTTTTCCTAGTCCTACACGCCGTCTCTCTCTACTCCAAATCACATACGACACATGGACATATAGAGACATTGAGAAATTTGAATCAAATATATATAAAATAATACTACTCCTATTTCTTTTTCTTTATATATATATATAAAATAATACTACTCCTATTTCTTTTTTTCTTTTTTTTTTAATGATTGAGAAAATCCATGTAGTTATAAAATTACATATAATTATCAAACGGAAAGAGTTTCCATTTCATTTCAAAAGATGTCTCTAATGGCGGCAAGGACGAGGATTACCCGAGCACTATGCAATTTAACACACAAACCAAAGTTGCAGGTGGTTCTTGGAAATGGGCCTGTTGGGATTTGGGCCGACCCAATTGGGAGTTCGGTGTCATCATTTTCGACGTCGGCTGCTGTTCAGTCACCGGTAGAAGAGTCGCCGTCGAGGCTATTTGGGCTAGTGAAAGAGTATGAAGATTATAGAAGGGCTTTATATGGTGGGCTTACACATAAAGCTCTTCTTGTTGATGCTGTGGGTACACTTGTTATTCCTTCTCAGCCCATGGCTCAGGTTTGTTCATGGAGTATTATATTTTTTCAATTTAAAAATGCATGTAATGCTTACATTTATTGAAGAATTTTAGCCTTTCTTTGAATTTCTTGATCATCTGTTTTAAGTTGTGCATTTTCTGCAGCTATATTTACTGTGCTATTGTAGAACCAATATTCAGTTTCTTGATTTTACCTTTTTGTTTTTGTTTTTCTTCACCTGGTTTGTGTCCACAGTTGTAGTGCTTTTTGCTGTCTTCATGTTATGAGGTATTTTTTCTTTAGAGAACTACAAATCAAATGCTTTGGTGTAATAAAGTGAGCAATTTATCTTTCTACTTTTAGCATCTCTAGTTGTTCTCCTTCTGATGGAAAATTTGTTAAAGTTTGGATCTGCTAATGCTGCCAATTGAGAAACTACAATTACTACTACCCATTTTTTCTTCTGCTTGCAGTATGTACACATTTTTGGTTCCCACTCGATGTCTGGTACCAAATTTGGGGACCGACTAGCTCAGATTCCGACATCTCTGGTTTCTGGTTAAAGAGTGGAGTATATTCATTTGTTCTGCTTCTGATGAAAACTTTACCAAATAAATGAATTTTTCTGGATCTAATTTTGAAGATTGGAAAGCCACAACCGAGAGGTTGTGAGTTCGAGTCTCCCCAAGAGCAAGGTGGGAAGTTCTTGGAGGGAAGGATGTCGGGGTCTATTTGGAAACAGTCTCTCTACCCTAGGGTAGGGGTAAGGTCTGCGGTACACACTACGCTCCCCAGACCCCACTAAGTGGGATTATACTGGGTTGTTGTTGTTGTTGTTGGAAAGCCACAAGAGCTAGTAACTATTTTTCTTTCTGCTTGTAGTATCTCTAATGTACCCTCTCTATATGAAAATTTATCAAATCAAGAATTTCTGTGGATTTTCTGTTTATGCACACACACACTCTGTGTTTTCATTCCCGGACGTTGTGTTTGAAATTTTTTGTTAAGTTTTAGATCTTTTGGTGCTCCTTTGTATGTGTATGAGTGTGTACACACACACACACACATATATATATATATATATATATATATATATATATATTACATTATCTTGACTCTTTCATTATGGGCAGGCGGAGATATTATTATCTCATTGTCTTTCTGCCTCAGTTCCTAATTTTCCCCCCTTACATGTTGTCTTTTTATTATTATTGAAGTTGATTTTATGGACTTCTCTCTGTATATTCTGCTTGTCTCAGTATGTTCAGTTTGCACTTATTCACAATATTTTAACCCTCTTGGATATTGCAGATTTATAGGCAAATTGGTGAGAAGTATGGGGTGGAGTATTCTGAAGCTGAGATATTGAAAAGATACAGATGGGCTTATGAACAGCCTTGGGTTAGATCTAGGCTCAGGTATCTGGTTTTGGTTGTAATTTATATCTACAGTAACTTGCTTCCATGTTGAAAATAATTTGTTTCTTAAAACTTTGAAAAGAACACTATTAATTGCTGCTAATTATGCTCTGCTTAGATTCATTGTTGTTTAGTACTATTCGTTTATATGCAATATGTTTTTTCTTGAATTCTTTTGCTGAAAGATAATTTTTCTCCTGGATGGAGAAATGCTATTTGGATTTACTGTTTACCATATAATCCTAGTGGTTTTAAGCCATAGTAAGTTAAAGTTTATTGATACAAAGGGAATGCTGTTCTCTCTTTCACTGTTGCATTTTGTCTGCTTTGAAATGGATAATCGTTAAAAACTAAGTTAAAATGGATAGGTATAGCGACATAGGAGATTGGAACAAAAACTTACGGACAAAAAGAATAAAAGAAGTTTCGTCTGGCTTGAGAATAAGAGATACTCTCCTTGGTCTAATATTGGCTTGTTTGGAGAAAAGGGTATAAATTTTTCTTTTCCTTTCAGCCAGCATTAGGGTTTTAAACCCTAAACTGAGCTTTTTCATGCAATCAGCATTAGGGTTTTAAAACCCTAAACTGAATTTTTCCTTTAGTCAGCATTAGGGTTTTTTGATTGTTGAGAGAAGTTGACTTAGCTTGCCTACTAAAGAAATCCATATCTTTTGTTTTGATCGCTGTCTTTCTCTTGTTGATAAGATTCTAGTTTCAGAGTTAGTTTGAATTGCTTGCTCTTTAACCTTTGTGCATCCTGAATCGTGCTAATCCTCATTGTCCAGATTATTCAACGAATTTATATTGTGATCTGTCCCCTTGTGTGTTTGTCTAGTTATGTAGTACAGTATTACTTTATAAAAATGCAAGTTTTGGTAATTCTAAAAAGTTTAAAAGCATATCTTGGCTAATTACAAGTATCTGGTTAAACTTGTATAATCTAGAACTTCTGGAGAACTATGCCCTTCAAAAATTTTGTTGTTGTTGTTCAACAATTAAATTTATTTATTTGACATCACAGTGGTAACCAAATAATTCTTCTATGCACATCATGGACCATAACTTTTATACGCTTCATGACAAGATGTTGATATCTAATTAGTTTGAGATCATACATGGTATTGTTATAATTTGATGATGATCTTTGAATCATCTTTGATATTTGAGTGAATTTCTTGTACGCAACAGAAAAAACAGGAATTATTATTGATATGAGTTGCATGTTGCAGATATGTTAACGATGGACGACCATTTTGGCAACATATAGTTAGTTCTTCGACTGGCTGTTCTGATTCTCAGTACTTTGAGGAGCTGTATAACTACTATACTACTGAAAAGGTTGGCTCAGTTTGAGATACTGTGCTATTTCTCTTGACTGCAATTTGGTTTATAAGAAGACACTTAAATAAATTTACTTTCATTCGTCATTCTTCAATAGGCTTGGCATCTTTGTGATCCAAATGCTGAGAGGGTATTCAATGCTCTTAGAACGGCAGGAGTAAAGTTGGCTGTAGTGTCAAATTTTGACACCCGATTGAGACCAGTGTTAAGGGCTCTGAACTGTGATCACTGGTTTGATGCGGTAGCCGTGTCAGCTGAGGTAATATGTTGTTGTCTTTCCTTTTGCTTCCTTTTCTTCCTTTATGATCCAACAGCTGATTTTTCTTTTGGCTTTTAAAAGGTAGAAGCAGAGAAGCCTAATCCAACAATATTTTTAAAAGCTTGTGAGTTGCTAGGAGTAAATCCAGAAGATGCTGTTCATGTAGGCGACGATCGTAGGAATGACATTTGGGGTGCCAGAGATGCAGGTTGTGATGCCTGGCTGTGGGGAAGTGATGTTAACTCCTTTAAAGAGGTAACTTATCTATTTGCCTCTCTTTTTTGCTATTTTTGCCATAACTTGCTTTATTTGGGTTAAGTTACCTAACAAAAGAAGAAAAAACAAAGATCTGCTTGCATGAATTTGATTTAAATTTCCTGCATACAATGGTTGGCAAACACTTTTGTAATCTTAGCCAGAATTTCAACTTTATGGGTTCTGAATTTTAGAACGACAACTTCAAGTTCTAATAATTGGGTTTTAAGTTTTATGTGTACATATATAATGAATTCCTTAACACAAATACTTTGTTTGAACGAAAGTTATTGGGTTCGGCCGAACTCTTATCGGGTTGCTACCTCCGCCTCCGTTTCTGATGGCAAGAAGTTTCCAAGACCATCTGTAAATATGAGGTAGACTGGAAGTTGGCATGCATTGTGATGTTTCTCATGTTTTCCAAGTCATCTTGATACCACCCAATGCATTGGTCCCTATTCACTAGAAGTAGAATTCTTTTCATAACTCAGCGGTGCCAATTTGACTCATCCTAGCTGGTACAATGTAATGGATCAGTCCCGAATCACTATAATACTTATCATTGCTAGCTACAGTAACTTCTTAGTTTCGACTAACTTTAATCTTTCGCCTGAAAATGTTGCGTGAACCTAACATTTGGCCCTGTGCAGGTTGCTCAAAGAATAGGTGTCGAGGTCTGACAGGGTAGATTGCTCTGTCGCCAAAACTTAATCGATGCTTTCAGTGCGTAAAAAGCTGCTTCTTGTGTATCTTCTCATAATCCCATGTATATATTCTGCTTTTGTAATCAGTGTGAGAGAGATCACCAAGGACTTTGTTGGTGGGCAATGTTTAGAGTGGAATAAACAGGCTGTAGAACTTTGATTTCTCAATGCCATATATATTAGTTGCCTCTTTGGTTTATTGGAGTAAGCTGTTGTTCTACCTAGTTATTCATCTTTTGTTTCCTCACCTCAAGAAGAGATAAACTAGCAATCAAATCAAAACTAGTTAATCTGAGATGAAAAGAATATGTGATTGACTTTGATTAAATCTTATCCAGGACAGAAATATATACTTTCTTTAACAAGCATGCTAGACTTCTATGAAATTATCATAGAAAATAGAAGGAAAAAAAAGGTGGATCCATAACCTTTCAACCTTTTCTTGATCTTTAATCTTGCTGTTAAGAAATTCAATCAAGCCATTAAGTGAAACATCAACTTCATCTTCCATTCTTCCTTCATCAGCTGCTCAGCCACCTCTGCCGGTGTCACCGCCGTCTAGAATTCGAAATTCTGTTAACTTATCTCTTTTTCGGTAGAACTACGAATCAAAACGATCAAAATAAATAATCTACCATTATAAATAAATAAGAAATTTCAGTAAACAACAAAAGAGAGTTTCAACAAAAGTTGAGATGCAACATGAGAAGTTTTCCTAGTACCACAATAACCGAAGCACGCTTTACTTTTGAGTTCTGACAGGATCTATTGTGTTAGTGCTGGTACGGTGGCATCATCATTCGTTGCATTCTAAAGTCTTTAAACTTTGTCTCTTTTTGGCAGAAATACGAATCACAACAATCAAAACAAAATTAATTTATCGTTAATAAATAAATATAAAATTTAAATAAATAAAAACAACAATAGTTTCGGCAAAAGGAACGATGCAACACCAGGACTTACCAGGGATAACCCATCCTAGTACCACACTAACCGAAGCACGTTTTACTATGGAGTTTTGATTTATCTAGTGTGTTAGTACTAGTATGGTCAAACTCGTGATTCCTAGCATTCTAATTTCTTTAAGCTTATCTCTTTGCGGCAAAACTACGAATCGAAACAATCAAAAGAAAATAAGCTACTGTTAATAAAAAAAATTAAGAAATTCAAATAACAAAAGCAAACAAAGTTTTGGCAAAAAGAGATGTTACACGAGGACTTTTCAGGGGGTCATCCATCCTTGATCCTAGTACCACTCTAACTGAAACACGCTTTACTTTGGAATTCTGACGCGATCTAGTGCGTTAGTGCTGGTATGATTGCATCAGTGATTTCTAGCGTTCTAAATTCTTTAAATTTATCTCTTTTTGGCAGAACTATAAATTTGAATAATCAAAACAAAATAATCTACTGTTAATAAATAAATAAAAAATTTAAATAAATAAAAATAAAAAGAGTTACGGTAAAAGGAGGAATACAACACGAGGACTTTCTTGAGAGTAAAGCATCCTAGTACGACTCTAGTCAAAGCACGCTTTACTTTGGATTTCTGACAAGATCCGGTGTATTAGTGCTCATATGATCACATTAATCATCCTAGTGTTCTAATACTTATCTCTTTTCAGTATAACCACAAATCAAAACGACCAAAATAAAATAATTTACTGTTAATAAATAAATATGAAACTTAATAAACAAAAATAAGAAGAGTCAGCAAAATGAGGGATATAACATGAGTACTTTTCGAGGGGTGGGGGGTGGGGGAGGGAGGGGGTCACCCATCCTAGTACCGTTCTAATCAAAGCACACTTTACTTTGGAGTTCTGACGGGATCCGATGCATTAATGCTGGTATGATCGCATCCGTCATTCTTAAAATTAAAATTCTATTAACTTATCTTTTTTTAGTATAACTTCGAAAACTATCAAAATAATATATTCTACCATTAGTAAATAAATAAGAAATTTAAATTAAAAAAACAAATAGAATTTCGGTAAATGGAGGATGCAACACGAAGACTCCCAAAAGGTCACCCTTCCAAGTACTATTCTTGCTCAAGCATGGTTGACTTTGACGTTCTGATGGATTCGGTGTGTTAGCTCTCTGGTATGACCGTATCCGTCATTCCTACCACTGTAGATTATACGCTTATCTCTTTTCGGGAGAACTACGAATCAAACGATTAAAACAAAATAATTTACCATTAATCAATAAATATGAAATTCAAATAAACAAAAATAAAAAGAGTTTCCATAAAATATGGGATACAACACGAGGACTTTTCAGAGGATCACTTATCCCAGTACCACTCTAACTAAATCATACTTTGCTTTGGAGTTTTGATAAGATCTAGTGCATTAGTGCAAGTATGAATTTCGAGAATTGAATATTCCCCCATAATTACATCTAATTTCATACCGATTAAGTAATTACTTTGCCAAACAAGCAACAACAACAACAATAACAACCCAGTAAAATTCCACTAGTGGGGTCTGGGGAGAGTAGTGTATACGCAGACCTCACCCCTACCCCAAAGGAGTAGAGAGGCTGTTTCCGAAAGACCCTTGGCTCAAGGAAACAAAAAGACAAAAGGAGACAATATCAGTATCACCACGGAAATCTTAGGAAAAATAGGAACATGAAATCCAGAAGAAAGATGCAAAGCAAAAGCGATAGCTAGTAAAATAGGTCCTGCACTGAAAACTGAAATAGTAAGACACAACATTGCCACTATCTATCTTAGACAAAAACCCTATCAGACTAGTCTCACAAAGGTACGAAGTAAGGGCAAGACTCGACTACCTCCTAACCTACAACCCTAATACTCGACCTCCACATCTTCCAAACAAGCATGCTAAATTATACAATTATACCCAATTACACTCAAATGAAATTACAAGATGGCTTTCCAAACAAGCCCTAACGAAAAGTTAAGCTAATTCATTTCCATATTTTGGCTAATTTTCTTAAAAATATTCACAGATATATTTTCCCTTTTGTATTTTTAATTTGGTTAATTATAATTATGAATTTTTTATTTTTTAAGAAATTATCCTAAGCAATATTCAAATATCCTAAGCTGTCAACAAATACATCAAGGAGTTATTTTATTTCACATGAACCTTTTGACTAAATTTCCACCGTCCATCAAGCCAAGATCAACGGACACAAATATTACATCACTCTTAAGTGAAACAAAATCTTCAACTGCAGCTCACCTATCACTTCTCCTTCCTGCAAAATCAGAAACAATAATAAACCAGCCGCCCCTCTCCTTCATATTTCATATCATCGTAGCCAACGGAGAAATTTTATTTTGTGTCTTTTGTCTTACAAATTTGTGGAACCCAATCTTACACTTCTGGGTCCACAAAAATCTGGACCCATAAAATTATGAGACAAAAAAATTGCCTCATACAACTAATATCAATTATAGATACGAAATAAAAATTTTCTAGCCAACCTATCCTCCTTTTTTTAATGCATAATCGCCACCCTACATTGTAAGAAAATAGGTGTAAGAAAGTAGGTGTTTAGTGAATCTAGTGGTTAAAAGTTCAAATTCGGTCATTAACCATTAATTATCTCCGGGACTCTTAGAACCGGGATTTGAAAATTATAGGTGCCACTACTTTTAGTGTAAATTTACCGCTAGTGAATTGAGTTCAATTCATTTAATTCGGCTCAATTTTCAAATTTTTAGTTCATAGATAAACCATGTTTAATTATTACCGAATAAAAATAAGCTAGCGTTTGGTTATAGATTCTCAAATTTATTTTGAAAAATCTGATTTGAATGAAGTTTGGTTTGAAAATGAAAAATGTGTTTGGACATACGTTTTCAAAATGTATTTTTCAAATTTATTTTGGAAAAACATGTATATTATTAGTGTTTGTAAAGATTTTGGCCCAAAACCAACTAATGAGCTGGTTTTGGAATTTGAGATTTGGGATTTTGCCAAAATATAGGTAAAATCTATGGCCAAACATGTGTTTGCCAAATAAAATCCAAGTTTATTTTGGCAAAATCTATGGCTAAACGGGTCCTAAGTATTGCTACTCTTGAAATTTCTATCTTTATTAATTTTATTTTATTTTGAAAAATTTTCAGGAAAATCCACATCCGCTATCTCTCGGGTGCGCCCTGAGTATCCTACTCACTGTGCAATAGCTTGCAAATCACACATGAGCTGTAAATCGCACTAGGCAAGTCCAGCGCTATGAGCTCTAACTGAGGATGCCACTGGTGAGGGAAATCGATCCTTGTTAATCTAACGAACCACAAAACTTATCTTTTTTCTCTGTGAAACAAAAATATCCATGGCAGGTAACCAAGGAAACAACGCGAAGGCAAAAAACAATATTTCCCTCAACCTCATGAGTGCCATCAACGAAGGCTATGACACCCATGATGAGGAGGTAACACCCATGACCTCTCCCAGACGAGAGAGGTCGCTTGCACCTTTCTGCAGCACAATAAAACCAAATGGGAAAGGGGCCTCCACGTCCACAGGAGAGTGGGCGCCACCCGCTATGAAAAAGCTTCTTAAAGCATGGCTACCCGATAGTAATTTTTTTATCATTTTATTCTCACAATTTACACCTTAAATAAATAAATATATTAAAACCCATGACAATACATGTGTATGGGCTAAAATTACCATAATTATATGTGGACCTAGTCAATATTAAGAAAGCCTTCGAAGGCTACCACGTGTCGTTAACAAGATGTAATAATTTAATTTCAAAAGGTCGATATTATGAGAAAAGAACATGTCGTCGACGAGGTCGAGGTGGCTCAACTGAGGACGGAGATGAGAACGAGTACTCATTTTATTAAAACAGTAACAACTAGTTTTAGGAATATGGCCCCTTAGAGAATACTGCAGTGAATATTCCTCCCACTTGTACTATTTAGGGTTTTGTGGCTCATATACCTTTATAAATAGAAAGATATATAGTTATAGAGGGGATTAGATATTCATTGTAAAATACAATACATTGACATTCTCTGAAGATTATTACTTTATCATACACATATAAAGTCCAACTTTTCCCTATATTTTTATCTATCCTTTCTCACATGATCCAAGGAGGACCCAAATATTCAAAGAGTTATCATTATCAATCCTTGTCAGAAGAAATATTAGGGAATCTTACCCTTTTCGGGTGACCTACATCTATTTATTTACTTACATGTCATTTATTATTATTTATTACTATTTCTTTCTTTCTTCCATATTCTTGGATCATTGATTACACCATGATTGTCGTTATATGTTGTTGCTCAAAAGCACACGTGAGATCTTACTACAAAAATATTTGGTCTATCTTTTGGATATTAATATTGGCTAAGATTAACCCAATTTTATTATAAAATTCGATTGTATAAGCCTAGGTCTAAATTTTGGATCATACAGTTTGGTGCCGTATGTGGGGATATTCTCAGCCAACTTTTTAGTTTCCATTAGATCCATAACTTGCGTGACTTGTTAATTTAACGAACCACAAAGCTTATCATTTTTCTCTGCGCGAACAAAAATATCCATGGCAGGTAACCAAGGAAGCAACACGAAGGCAGAAAACAATATTCCCCTCAACCTCATGAGTGCCATCAACGAAGGCTATGGCACCAATGATGAGGAGGTAACACCCACGGCCTCTCCCAGACGAGAGAGGTTGCATGCACCTTTCTACAATACAATAAAATCAAACGGGAAAGGGCCTCCACATTCACAGGAGAGTGGGCGCCACCCTCTATGAAAAAGCTTCTTGAAGCATGGCTACCCAATAGTAAGCAAGCCCCATGCACGACCACAGGAACTACAAGAGTTCATGCAGCACAATAGAGGAACGAACAAGACGACTAACCAAACCCTCCGACTTCAGGTAAAACTCACACTATTATTGATAGTGCAGGAGGCATGTCCTCGCCATCGTACTGAAAAGAGTGGAAGAAATAATAAACGAGATAGGGTGCTTAGGGGCCAAATGAACGAGCACCAGGAATGGGTAGACAAAATACCAGGTGCTCCCAAATTGTTACCAAAATGAGACACCGACATATTTGTGGAACAACAGTATGGGGAAGAAGCGGCTCCACACACCATACCAAAGACCTTTAAGATGCCCCCATATCTCAAAATTTACGATGGGATGACTGATCTTGAAGATCATATAACCCACTATGTCACCGCCGTGAAAGGCAACAACCTTACCAAAGAGCAGGTATCCTTCATCTTGCTGAAAAGGTTTGGTGAAACTCTCACTAGAGGGGCTTTGACGTGGTACTCACAACTGCCAGCTTATTCCATAGAAACATTTGAAGAGATGGACGATAAGTTCATAACGATGCATGCCGGGGACAATAAAGATGAAACAAGGGTGAACGATATCTTCGCCATCAAACAATCCCAAGAGAGGGATTGAGAGGCTTCCTACCAGATTCAACAAGGTAATGATGACCTTGCCAAATGTCTATAAAGGGATGGATGTGGCAGCTTTTTTGAATGGAGCAGAGAGGGTTCGAGGGTGACTAGAAAATTACTGAGTCGGTTAATGAAATACCCAACGGCCACTTGGGACGAAATTCATAATGCCTACTGTGTCGAGGTCCAAGAAGATGACGACGACCTTAATGGACCAACTCGACAACTCACCTCGGTACAATTCGAGCCCAGGAAAGAATTCAGGGGTAATCTAAGGAGAGACCATCCATTATTGTGGCCAGGCATGGAATTACACCAACCTATGTTAGAACGCCTGTCCCCTCCTTCCATTACGAAGACAACCCATCTAGGCCAAGATAAGGCACTCACAAGAATGGGAGAGGTATGCCCCCTTACTATCTGCTCACAGCTTTTGTGTGTCACCTACGGAGGTGGTTTACTCTCTTGAGAAGCTCAGAACAAAGGTAAAATGGCCACCAAAGATGAGGTCCGACCCAAGCACTAGAAAATCTGACGCCCTCTGCGAGTTCCACTAAGAACGTAGACACAAAACAGAAGATTGCATCGCTCTAAGACTAGAGGTAGCAAATTTGATGTAGCAAGGGCATTTCAAGGAACTACTCAGTGACAAAGGCTGAACACTTTGGTGATGGGTCGAGAACGTTCAAGCACACCAAAACAGCATTCACCATCTCACACCATCAATATGATTATTAGTAGCAGTGACGACACTTCAATTGAACAACATCAAATTCACTACCACCCACAAGCTCAAAAGATTGATCACCCACAATTGGTATGACAGACTCGAAGAAAGTATCATCTTCGATGAGTTAGATGCCGACAGTTTGACTTTCCCCCACAATGATGCAGTTTTCATTACTTTATGAATTTTAGATATTGATGTTAAGAGAATTATGGTAGATGATAGAAGTAAGGCGTGCATCATCCACCCCCGAGCCCTCGCATAGATGAGACTTGAGGTTAAGATAGTGTTGCGCTGCATTACACTAACTGATTTTAATAATGCAGTTGAGCGGACTTAGGGAGAGATTACACTCCTAGTTCTCATCGGTAGGGTGACTCTAGAGACAACGTTCCATATCATGGACCAGGAAACTGCATACAATGCCATCATGGGATGATCATGGGTGCACCCTATGAGAGCCACCCCCTCCAACTTATACCAAGTGATCAAGTTCCCGACACCTTAGGGAATATTTAGAATATGAGGGGAACAATGTACGTCCCATTAATGCTACCGAATCGCCATGGACGACACGACAACTCAACAAAAGAAAGATAAGGAAAAAGAAGCATAGTAATCAGCATGGTCGAGGTCGTCATAGTTCGAAGCCAAAGAAGTCATTATGGATCCAAAGATGGTCGAAGCCGCAGGATCAACCATAGAAGATATCAAACCCGTCCAGCTAGATCATAGTAACCTCAACAAAAGGCTTATATCAGCTGCAAACTCTAAGGCCCAGGTACATTTAATCAATTATTAATAGCTGACACAGATTTATTTGCCTTTATCCATGCAGATATGCCAGGCATCCCTATGAAATTTCAATACACATGATGAACGTCAACCCCTTTTACCCCCAGTAAGATATGTCCGACTAAAGTTCAACCCCACAATCAATGATTCTGTCCATGAAGAAGTAGAAAAGTTATTGGCCAACGGCTCTATCAGGGAGTCGAAGTACCCCAAATAGATTGCTAATGTGGTGATGAGAAAAATGGGAAATTGAGGATGTGTGTGGACTTCAGAAACCTGACCAAAGCATGCCCGAAGGATTCATTTCCGTTGCCACACATCGACTAACTCATCGATGCAATAGTAGGACACGAGCTGTTAAGTTTTCTGGATGCCTACTCAAGTTACAACCAAATACTCATGGAGGAAGAAGACCAGGAGAAGACTACGTTCATCACCCACAGGGAACGTATTGCTATAGGGTTATGTCTTTCTGGTTGATGAATGCAGGGGCTACCTATCAAAGGTTGGTCAGAAAATGTTCAAAGATCAACTCGGCAAAACCATGGAGGTATATATTGATGACATATTGGTCAAGTCCGTAAGGGCGGAAGATCACATCGACCACCTGAAAGAAGCCTTCGACAGACAAAGAAAGTACGAAATGAAATTAAACCCCGAGTTTTTGGGAAGTAAGAAGCCCCTTTGACATCTCTTCATTTGCAAATAATTCTCTATATGAAAAATGCACGTTTGGCATAGCCTCGGGGAAATGTTTGGGCTTCTTGGTATCACAGCAAGGGATTGAGGTTAGCCCAGATCAAATGAGGTCTATCGACGGGATACCAGAACAATTGACCACTAAGAAGCAAGTCCAAAGATTGATCGGTCGAACTGCCGCTATGTCTAGATTTATCTCGCGGTCGTCTGATAGGTGTCATAGGTTTTTTAGTGTGCTAAAAAGGATAACGACCTCAAATAAACGCCGAGTGTGTACAAGCATTGCAAGAAATGAAGGAGTACCTGTCATCACTACCCTTCCTCTCTCAAAGCCCAAGCCTAGGGAGCGCCTCCACGTGTACCTTGTTGTCTTGAAAGTAGTGGTAAATGTGGACTTGGTTCGAGAAGACAAAGGTACGCAATCTCCAATTTATTATATCAGTAAAACACTTGTATACACCGAAGAAATTGGTCATAGCTTCACGAAAGCTTAGACCCTATTTTCAGTGCCACCCGATCTCGATCGTCACCACTTCCCCTTGAAAAAGCATATAACACAAACCCGAGCTATCAGGGTGGTTGGCCAAGTGGGCCATTGAATTAAGAGAGTCGACATCACTAATCATCCTGGCACAACAATAAAGTCGCAAGCGCTCGCCGACTTTGCTGCAGACTTTAGTGCAAATGTAATGCCTGAGGCTAAAAAAGAAGCCACTAAAGCTTTCTACAAACACATGACCTTTGGGTCCTATACATCGTTGGCGCATCCAATGCGTGCGGGTCCAAACTGGGACTCATGCTCGAGGTTCCCACCGGAAAAATAATTCTTCAATCCATAAGGTTCCCAGATATGACTAACAACGAGGCCAAGTATGAGGTCGTAATTGCATGATTGAGACTAGTGCTCAAGTATAGGGCGAAGCGATTGAAGCTCCATTGTGATTCTTAGCTTGTAGTCAACCAAGTTACTAGGACATTTCCAAATCAAAGAGCCGAGGTTGGAGAAGTATCAGATTGAGATCTACAGGTTACTTCCCAATTTCGACGTATGACAACTCGCCAAATCCCACGAACTCAGAACATCAAATCAAAGGGTCTCGCCAAATTGGTTGATGCCACCAAAAGCATAACGACGGGGACAAGAGTGTAGTTCATCTTCTCAGCTCGGCATTAGACCACATCGAGGTAAGATCTGTAAACTTAATTTAGGACTCGCGCAATTATATTATTAATTATTTGCAGGACGGCGCCCTCCCAAGCGATAAAAAGGAATCTAAAAAGCTAATAATTCAAGCTGCTAGATATATCCTCCTTCACAATGACTTGTATAAAAGAACGTACGACGGCCCCTTGGAAAAATTCTTAGGCCCAAACCAAACCCAATGCTTTCTCGAGGAAGTCCACGAAGGTCATTACGTAGCTCATTCCAGTGACCGAGCACTCGTCAGGTGCCTCATATGGGCTGGGTATTATTGGCTCACCATGAAGAAAGACGCCTCAAATATTATGAAGAATGGGAGCAACGTCAAAGATACGCCCCAATAGTCCACCAAGCAGGCGAACACCTCCACTCTGTTACCTCTCCATGGACATTTATTAAGTAGGGAATGAATATCGTAGGACCTCTTCCGCTAGGATGAGGTAACATAAAATCCCTTTTAGTTTTAACTGACTATTTTTGTAAGTGGGTAGAAGCAGGGGCATTCTCCCAAGTTTGTGAGCAAGAGGTAATCATCTTCATATGGAAAAATTTCATTTGCCGATTCGGCTTGCCTAAAGAGATGAGTTGTGACAATGGCCCCAGTTCACGAGGAGGAAAACCACTGAGTTCTTCGAGATATGGAATATTAAAAGGATACTTTCAACTCCTTACCACCCGACTGGTTCTGAATAGGCAGAAGCCTCCAACAACTCTATCTTATACACCATGAAGAAAAAGCTCGAGAAGGCTAATGGACTATGGCTAGAAGTACTCCCATAAGTATTGTGGGCACACAGAACAACCCCGAAGGTGAGTACAGGAGAAACGCCTTATTCTCTAGTCTTTAGAACAGAAGCGGTTATATCAGTAGAAGTTAGAGAACCCAACATGAGACTCCCATAAAAGTAGTACCGACAATGATGAAAATAGGAGACAAGACTCGATGAGGTCAAAGAGCGGCGAGACAATGGTATACATAAGGATGGTCGCACAGAAACAACAAGCAAAATGCTACTACAACAAAAAGGCAAAGGTTTGACTACTTAAGATCGGGGACTACGTGCTCAAAGTCAAAACCCTAGAAAATAGGTACCCACGAGAAGGCAAGTTGAGAACCAACTGGGACAGACTATATAAAATTATAGGCAAAGAATACAAGGGTTCGTTCTAATTGGAAACTATGGAAAGGAAGCTCCTACAAAACAATTGGATATCAGCCATCTCAAGTACTTTAACTTCTGAAAAATAGGAAATGCCCCGTAAGTCGTGCTTTTTTCCCCCTCACTTGAGTTTTGTCCCAATAGGGTTTTCTCAAGGAGGTTTTTAACGAGGCGACGAGTGGGACACTTTAAGCTGGAGTACATGAGAGCAGACATGTTTTTCATTGTTTGATCCTCAAGAATCTCTAAGTCGAACAATGAAGAGATTAGATATACCGGGACTGGAACACCAGCCGATACCCGAAACTTGTAATTTTCTCCAAAAGTTGCCTAAGGGCGAAATGATGTAATCAAAACAACGATGTTAAAATAAGTAATATGCACGTCTATTCAAAATTGCTCTCCAAAATATATCTTTGACCAATTTGAACATTACCTATCGGCCCTCGGCCTCGACTTAAATCAAAGGTACATTCGACAAGTTCGAACATTACCTATTGACCCTCGACCTTGACTTAAATCAAAGGTACGTTCGACCAGATCGAACAACACCTATCAGCCCTCGACCAGGACAAAATCAAAGGTACGTTTGACCAGCTTGAACAACACCTATCGGCCCTCAGCCACGACTAAATCAAAGGTATGTTTGACCAGCTCAAACAACACCTATCAGCCCTCAGCCACAACTTAATCAAAGGTACGTTTGACCAACTCAAACAACACCATCGGCCCTTGGTCATGACTTAACCAAAGGTACATTTGACCAGTTTGAACAACACCTATTGGCCCTCGGCCACGACTTAACCAAAGGTACGTTCGACCAGCTTGAACAACACCTATCATCCCCTGGCCTTGACCTAACTTAAAGGTACATTCGACTAACTCAAACAACACCTATCATCCCTCGTCCATGACTTAACTTAAAGGTATGTTCGATCGGATAAAAAAAACACCTATCGACCCTTGGCCGCATCTCAACTAAGAGGCACATTCAATCAATTCGAACAAAGGCCAATACGGCCCACGACTACTCGAGCCCACGGCTATCGCAATCTAGAGGATAAAAATGAAGAAAGGAAGTACAAAAGCAAAACACACAAAGATAAAAGGTGCATATAAAACAAAAACCAACTTTGATATTTAGATAAAAAGTGTTTACAAGGGCACTTGAAGACATCAACAAAAAGTACAAGAAGTTAAACAAAAAAAGGAAGAATATCTAGTTGCCATCGCCACCCTAGTCTCTGACACCTTCTCCATCCTCGCCTCGACCATAAGCGGAGTCATACCAAGCAGTATCCGCAAGATGATCTACAACTTCTTCATCATCTTCCTCGAGCAGCTCGAAGTTCTCCTTACCTAACTCCCCAATCCTCTCCTCGAGAATGGCCTCCTTAGCTTCCACTGCTGATTGAATGTTATTTCGTTCAGAATGGAGAGTCTTGTTTGCCAACTCGAGAATGTCAACCTTCCTTCGAGCATCCAGTAGGAAGGACTCCGCCTACTCAAACTTCTGCTGCTTCCCAGCGACCTCCCCCCCATCTCAAGAGATTCCATTTGAAATTGGAACCCGTCCAACTGACTTATAAGTTGAACCACCTGACACTAGAGGTCGCTGCATTGGGCCTCTATGCCCTTTCTCAACTCGAGCTCCTCTTATTTTCTCTTCAACGCTCCCTCGAGAATGCTGAACCTCTCTACGGCAACCATCAGTGCCTCATCTTTCTTCTTCAACTCCTACCTCATGGTCGACACATCTCCTTCCTCGCGAAGCCAACTCTGGGCATCCCGGTACTTTCCACAGAACTCCTAGTACTTGCCCTTCAGTCATTGGTAAATCTCTTTCCATTTTTTCTCCCTCAAAGCACTTTCAATGTCCATAATAATAGTCTATAAATTAAGGAAAAACAAAAGTTAGAGCCTTGAAATAAGTCAAATCAAAGAAAAAAGAACGAGGAAAAACTATACTTACCTTAAGGGTGAGGCCGACAGTGCTCTTCGGCATGGTTCCATCTATCAGGTCTTTGAGCGTCACACACTCAGCTTCGAAGTAGAGAGGACCGAGAGCGTTGACCACATCCTCGGTGTTTTTCAGCAGATCACAATCCTTTGGAATCGTAATAGTTCTCGAACCCCCCTCCATCTTTACCTCAATATGAGTAGTCCCTTTATCGATCATCTTAAGATCATTGTGGTCCATGTTAGAACTTGATTCATCATCCTCTTCGATGGAACCCTTGCCTTTATCCCACTCAGTAGGAACAACATCCCTAGTCGGCCTAGAGGAAGAGGCCTCCTCACAAGGCACATAGCTATCACCAAATGTCCCCTCCGCAACCTTCTTCTCCTCGGGACGCGAAAGCACGTCCGTATTGGTCTCTTCTAACTAAGGGACCTCATGGAGGAGCGGGTGCAAAAGTTAAGACGAGGGTAGAGGCGGAAGGCGTAGCAACCCTTCTCCTCTTGAACGTGGGCATATGCGCCCTGTTCTTTCTTGAAGCCCCATAATGGAACCTAGAAGAAGCACGATGACGTAAACCAATACGAGTACGATGCCGACCAAAAGAATGCAAATATCTATTTAGAGAATGGCCGGTTTGAATTTTTTCCAAAAACTTGGTCAGTCTCGTATCCCTATAGTACAAGATACGACTTGCCTGACCTAGTCAACAAGGTTCGCCACCAGCTTAAGAGGTCGATTAGTAGCTAAAAATGGAGAAGGTTTTTATGGAAACTCGAAATGGACAACAACTAAAAGTGACAAATATGAATAGTTACCGTTGTGATTCCGCCTCGGGGGAACTTGCGACATTGGCCACAATGGCCCCGATCTTGGCAAAGAAAAGTCGAGCCAAAATTGTCGACTACTTTTATCGTCCATTTTTACCACCAAACACTTTCCCCCATGGTGCCGTAGATTCATCATCATGCCACGGTAAAAATGGGGTGCGAACAGATGAATTAGATGTCACACTGAGACCTGGACGCCATCCAACTCGGCAATCTTCGACAACATTTTGGTCATCTTATATACATAGGGGGGAGGTGGTCCGGGCAGACCCGATAGTGACGACAAAACTTCTCCACAAGAGGTGGGAAAGGAAGAGAATAACCAACAGAGAAATGATTGGCGTAAAGAGCGCAATATCCTAGGCGATGGGTATCCACTGCATCCTCGCCCACAGGTACGAGCTCTAATTGATTAGAGATGCCATGTTTGTCTTTGAACTTGGCTAAGAGCTCAGCTGTCAGAGTTGATCGAAAATGTCACGACCCAAAATTCACTATAGGTCGTGATGGCGCCTAACACCGCCATCAGGCAAGTAAACGATTATTTAATCAGCTTAGTTACTCATTTTATTACTTTTGAAATCATAATTTTCATTAATTTAACAGTATGAATAGAATTTACTGGGTGAAATGATAATAACTACGAGAATTACCATACTAAACATCCAGTAGGAACCTTCAAAACCCGATGTCATAAGTGTATGAGCATCTATTAAGGAGTACAATAATAATACAACCTCCGTCTAAAATACAAGTTAGACGAAGAATATAAATAACTCTGATAGAGACTCTATATGTTGCAGATCGCAACAAGGAAGTGTAGCTCACCGTAAAGTCCCCCAGAAACATATATGTATACCTACACAATAAGTGCAATAAGTGCAGCATGAGTATGTAAATCAATGTGTACCCAGTAAGTATCTAGCCTAACCCCAGAGAAGTAGTGACGAGGGGTCGACATCGACACTTACTAGTGGTCAATTAAGACAGATACAACAAGAAGTAAACAGATATAGGGTAGAGTAAATAAACGAAATAAACAAGTATAAATACATGGTACAATCCTCCTTTCAACCATAAACTCAAACTCTCGATTAGTTGTTACCTCTTCAACCAGCGTATGTGTATATGTGTGTGTGTATATATATATATATATATATATATATATATATATATATTGGATCTCACTAGATAGATCGTCTTGATTCAAATCAGGAAAATTCCCAGATACACTGGCTTTCTTATAAATATTACGCACGACTCCATAGGAGTATTTTATAGAAATGACGAGGCGTACGACCCGATCACATCATTATTTGTGCACTGTCGAGGGTCGAACGACACGAATCATATATACATCTATTATACTGTTGAGGTGAACGGTTCTCTTCTATGAGAGTGTGGTACACAATCCTGTCAAGGCGAACGGCCCGATCCCATCATAATGTGCGAACTGCCGAAGGTCGAACGACATGAACCATAGATGCATCCATTATACTGCCAAGGCAAGCGGCCCGTTCCCATTAGAATAATAAGCTTTAACGGGTCCTTGACCCCACTCATGAATAAACGTGTGTGTTATGAACTTTAAGGAAGCTTTTCGATGAAAATGCACAAAGCGGGAGTAATTCGTAAGAGGAGCACAATTATTCCGTGACAAATCATGAAGCTCGTCAAATCTCTACAATAGCAAGTCTATCACTCCACGGAATTCTAGTCTCAAGTCGTAACGTAAAATAAAGGAATTTAATAGGCAAGGAACAACTCAAATAGTACAGTTATAGCATTGCGTAAACCTAAGTCTACCCGGACATATCATGAATATAGCTAAGTATGGACTCTCGTCACTTCGTGCGTACATAGACCCCACAACACATAGCACATATCAAACACATCACCTAGGGGTAGTTCCCCCTCACAGGGTTAGACAAGAGACTTACCTTGATCCGAAGTTCCATAACCGACTCCAACGCCTCTTTAACTCCTCAACTCCAAGCCAAACGTTCCGAAACTAATCAAACAACATGCAAATCAATCAAAATAAACTCCAATGCTTAAAATGTAACAATTTATAACAATTCACAACTCCACTCGAAAAGTCTATAAAGTCCGGATTCCAAAAAATTTCCAAGATAAACTTTACCTATAACATCACAAACTCAAATATGTAATTTATTCCTAATTCTATTTCCAAAATTGTGGTCAAAGTCCAAAATTACCAATCTCTAGGTTTTCTCTTGAAATCCCACAATTTCCATATTTTTCATGTATTCACAAGCCCGAATTCGTATATTTAACTCACAACTTGTAGAAATTATTTACCTCATGATTTGACGATGAGAATGGCGCTCCAAAATCGCTCCAAGGCCGGCTCCCATGGAAGAAATGAAATGAAATGAAAATGAGCCAAACCCAGGTACTTAAACAAGCGTTCTGTCCAGGGATCATTGCCCCTGCGGTCATTTGGCCGCTTCTGCGGTTTCAAAGGTGCGGCCAAATTCCGCTTCTGCGGTTTCCCCTATGGCCTCCCTATCAGTATCTGCGGGCAAGAATTCGCACATGAGGGCAAGAATTCGCACCTGTGCCCGTCCTTCCGCTTCTACAGAAATGCCCCAGCTGCCATCTTCCGCTTCTGTGTCTTCATTTTCGCTTCCACGATCATGCAGGTGCGGAAAACATCTTCACACCTGCAACCTCAGTCCAGCCCTGCCCAGGTTGCTTCTGCGAGCCACTGCCTCTCTTTCTGCGGTCCTTCAAGTGCAGGCGCGAAAACACCAGCATTCAGAATTTCCAGCTTTTCCTTAAGTCAAAAATCCGATCCGTTGATCACCCGAAATCCAACCAAGCCCCTCGGGACCTTAACCAAATATACCAACACGTCCCAAAACACAACGAACTTAGTCGAGGCATCAAATCATGCCAAACAATGTCAAAATTATGAATCACGCCTCGAATCAAAATTATAAATTTCCAATTTCAATATCTTGTGCCAAAACATATCAAAATCAATCCGGAATGACTTTAAATTTCGCACACGAGTCATAAATGACATAACAAAGCTATTCCAAGGCTCAAAACCCCAAACGGACATCGATATAATCAAAATCCGCTTCAACCCAAACTTATGAAATTCATCCAAAAAGCCAACTTTCCATAATAAGCAGTGAAATGCTCCCAGGCGACCCGATACTCAATCCGAACATACGCCCAAGTTTGAAATCAGCATACAAACCTATCGAAACCTTTAAATCCCGATTCCGAGGTCGTTTAATCAAAAGTCAAACCTTAGTTGGAAGATAAACTCTTCTAACTTAAAGCTTCCAAAATTAGAATTTTCCATCCGAATCGACTCTGAACTTCCCGAAATTCAATTCCGACCACACTTATATGTCGTAAAACATGAAGTGAAGCTACTCAGGGCCTCATACCATCAAACGACGTGCTGGAGCTCAAAAGGACTGGGCAGGTCGTTACATTCTCCCCCACTTAAATATATGTTCGCCCTCGAACGTGCTAAGGACTGCTCCGGAGTTGTCCAAAATCACTGTTTAACCTCTCGTGCACCTATCCGTGCCACAACCCAGTTGAGCACATTATTTCGAGCCAGACTGAATATCCTTCCTACAACCTTAGTTAACCTGCTTTGGAACCAAATTACAACATCCAGAATTTCTCTACAAGACCTGATTCTAACATACGAACACCGCATCAACTACTATACACAATACCAAAACATGATCATGCACCCATACCGGGATCACACAGCACGCCACTCAAGTTGTTTGTCTTTAATAACATCCTTTGACCACAATACCTGAAATCCCACGAATCTGATGCCTGCAGTATACCTTAGGACACTGCCATGATGGAGGAGATGTGTAGAAACTCATAATCACCTACCGAATCAATAAATCATACAGTCTCCCCACTTGACAAGAACCATTACCTCATTATATTTTTGAACTAAATAACGATATTTTATCTTTAATATACCCCACATAAATCCGATCGTACTGATTTCAGGTCCAATAACCTCATCTCACCCAGTACAAGCTGCTTGGAAATAAGCCACCTCAAACACTGACCAAAATCTCATATGATGCCATCAATGCGCCAACAAGATACAACTTGATTATGACAGATAGGGAGAACTAACTCTGAAAAAATAACTATCTGGACCGCGTAACGAATAAAACGATAATCAAATGCTATGAAGCTTTATCAGAGACAAGAAATAAAATACACAAGAATAGATATAGAGAACCGTACTTAACATCTCAGTGTTGCGGCGTGCAACCCGATCAAAACATGATACCGTTGCTGCATGCAACCCAATCCAAACACCATAACCGTGGCGGCATGCCACCCGATCCACATATAGCAATAAATAAGAAAGTATCTATCAAGCCATAATGCTTATACCTATGAAATACTGAATATCGGCCACAAGCATGCCAAGTGCGAAAATACAACCTTGGGGAGACGGATAGAGCCATACGCTACAAAACCCAAGCACAACTAAGGTGCAATAAATAATCTTCATCTAGAGAGACATCTTGCTTACATAACACCACAAGCTACATGAGGTCACAACACACGTGCGAGTAATCAAGCCATCTCACAACCTATATGGCACAGTAGAGTATCACATGGAATAGATGACAACGGGAATAACATCCAACACTCAAAGACTCCTCCATAAGCAACGCTATGCTAAATGAACACATCCGACCTGATGTAGAGCACATTCACATTTGATCCATCAACGGAACCAAGCCGATTCCGATCATTCCATACTGGGCCAATAGCCTTTCAAGGATCCACAATGGCCCTATTCATGACATACACGATCAACCATCCAATCTGGAAAAAACTCCCACAGTTCACAACCAAAGAAATAGAGCTCTTTCCAGGCATAAAATCTCACATTAACGATAGTACCATAATCTCCATGCTTGGTTTCAATCCTTAACAGTCAAGTGACTAACATGTCCCACTTATACAAATTTCTCCGGGGAATACGCTCCCATGACCTTCAGTAACAAGTAGCAAGGTTTGCACCTCCATACCACCAACATACTAATTCTAGCAAATCGAGAATCCACAAATCAATAAACAAACCCTCTTACACAGGACACCATTCTTAGGTGACACTAAAGAAAATGCCAGCTTACTCTGAACATCTGAATTCTTCCCTCCTCATCCGAGCTCATGATATTCTTGTCAACACCAAACCACAACCTTAATCCTTCACTTTCAATTTCCATACCGCTCACTGCACCTATCATGCCGCTACACGAGAGTGCAAGAATTCATCATAACCCCTGAACTACTAGTAGAATAAACACTTCATTGGCTAGATTCCTTTCACTTAATTCGTTCAGAAGAACCATTGCAACACGCAACCATAATCCCATAACCACAAAAAATACAAACCTCAAGTTGTGATCTAAACCGCCATAACTCTTCCGGAATCCATTCACACAACAAGGACATTTGAATCAAATACCTCCCAAATTCATCAAGTTATGCTAGCTGTCAGGCCCGTACGTATAACCACCAACCATATGTATAACTTCACACGCTGAAGGAACTGATTATTGCCACAATCATGCTGATTCAACCATTACTAACCGAACCAACTTCTTCTAATTTACTCTTGACTTGCCTTATAAATAATAATAGCTCCACTCAAAATATAACGAATCCAATCTACACTCATCCCAAGTGATCCGAATCACGAGACCAAATCATCTCAATACCCATGAACCATCCCATAACCTTCTCAAACGCACAATAACATTTCCAACTGTATACCCATTCTAAAAGATCCTCTACAAATTCGAAATTGTTTCCTCCCATTTCTCCAATAATGCACCACAGACTCGATGATAACATAGAATACTCCAAGTCCTTTTCATAATCCACTCTAAAACCTCGATCCTTAACCACACACAGACCTGAAATCCGTAGGCACTGCACTTTAATTCTTGAACCCACTAGAACCGTTGTTAAGAGTCACCCACTCTGACCTGGTCCCGAATAATAATCAAACTCCAATGCTCTATTAGCACATGAACACTTCCAATGAAGCAATCGAATGAATTATTTTCCTTGTACATTAAATCCACAAGAAGCATAAACTCCGAGTCTTCCCAAAACCTGCACATGAATCGTTAAGGCAAAATCTAGCACATATTCACCAAGTTCCTTGCTCAAATTATCCCTAATGTTTTCCTTTCTTAGTCATAGTTGATCCACTAATGCACCGATAATCAGAAATCGCACCAGCAGACAACCACGCGACCCAGTCATAGACGGGGGGCTCCCCCATTTAGCTTTAAGCTACAATTACAGAAATCTAGAACCCACAAAGATTCCTCCTTCTCAGTTACCATGATCTCGCACCTTTAGCCTACCAAATTTCTCGAAATCAATTATTATACTTTTCATGAACATCCCGAATCATCAGCCATAATTACATATTCGACATTTTACCAGGTAGCAAGTAGAACTCTTCGTAGAAACTTCATCAAAAATCACGTAACAACTAACATGCTCACAGGAGATAGCCCATATGTGGAATTCCATTTTGACATCTCCCAACAACGCTGCACTGGGTACAACTTACCACAAAATCGGTAAACCTTCCTGAGCCCATGCTCGTCCACCGAATGTACAAGTCTGTCCATTCCCCATTGACACCAATTAAAAGTCTAACAATACACTCCAAACTCAAAGTCATGTTGCATCTGAAATGATAATCAAGTTTTCACACCCCTCTTCATTTCAAGCAAACTCCTCTCTGCTATATTCAATCTTCCTCAGTACGGTAGCCACCATCCCAAATGAAATCTGTAGACCTAGTCACTTTCCACCACGATTCCTCTATCGCCTTAAACTTTCTTAAGGCATGTGGATATCCTACCACAAAATCCATATGCTACTCTGTCGCTCCCACTTTGGTTAAAACATCTCCTTCAAGCAACTTCTTGACCTCCGCTTTTCATACTTGACCTCCTAGCAACTCAACCACCGCGAGACATCTCCCACCATGTCCTTCATCATCCTTCGCTACCCAAATGCTGCCTAAAATCAAAATCCATCTCTGTAGCACCTGAACTAATAAATTGCTACTAACTTTAAGCCTCCTCAAAGATCATCTTTCTCGAGCCATCAACATTAGAAACACCAATTCGATTCTGAAATCGCTACACACCGCCATCGATGGCAACCGCTTCTTAGGCACCATTTAGCAACACCCTGCCCCTAAGGTAAATCAAAGAAGACCATAACACCGGCAAGCCTTAGTGTGTTCAAAAAAGGATGACAACACCACATCACAAATAAGAACTCTACCGCGCTTGTAATATCAAGTCTCGCTACTCCATCAACCAAAACCTGAACATCCATAGTGCGATTGCCTTAAATGTCGAACCTCTAAATCATGCACTGAGTACCTCCTTTCAGGTCATTCAATGCTTTGACACATAAACAAGCACCCTACCATCAACCAACACAATGCGATAACAATGCATAAACACCATAGCAAACTGTGCATACCCTCAAAACCATAGGAAATACAAATATTGAGCTAAAATGAGGGAACATCCTTTTGCAAAGCGACGATAATAGTCTGCCCGAACACGTAGGGAAAAAACCCTGCATCATGACTGCAGTACCACCACAAATCCTCGATGCCCAATTAATAAAAAGCACTTCACGTCGCATAAGATGGAGTAGGAAGAAATAAAAGCATAAGCCTCGAAGTAATCAAATCGCACGATGAGGAATCAAGAAGGGAAGTGCTCCTAACAGCCCTGTAACCTATCGAAGATGGGTACAGAAGTCTCTGTACCGATCCGCAAGACTTTACTAGACTTGCTCATGACTCGTGAGACCTAAGTGAACCTAATGCTCTGATATCAAGCTGTTACGACAAAAAATCAACT
This sequence comes from Nicotiana sylvestris, assembly GCF_000393655.2. NCBI lineage: Eukaryota > Viridiplantae > Streptophyta > Magnoliopsida > Solanales > Solanaceae > Nicotiana > Nicotiana sylvestris. The sequence continues at coordinate 91,802,245 of NC_091068.1, read as the reverse complement.
ATAGGTCGTGATGGCACCTAACGCCGCCATCAAGCAAGCCAACAGTGATTTAATCAACTTAGTTACTCATTTTATTACTTTTGAAATCATAATTTCCATTAATTTACAGTATAAAAGAGAATTTACAGGGTGAAATGATAATAACTACAAGAACTACCATACTAAACATCTAGTAGGAACCCCAAAAACCCGGTGTCAGAAGTGCATGAGCATCTATTTATAATAATACAACCTCCGTCTCAAATACAAGTTAGACGGAAAATATAAATAACTCTGATGGAGACTCTGTATGATGCGGATCGTAACAAAGAAGTGGAGCTCACTGTAAAGTTCCCACAATAGCCGTGCCTCTATACCTAGAGGACCACCAGAAATATATATGTATACCTGCACAATAAGTGCAGTAAGTGCATCATGAGTATGTATATCAACGTGTTACCGATAAGTATCTAGCCCAACCCTAGAGAAGTAGTAACGAGGGGTGCGGCATCGACACTTACTAGTGGTCCAATAAGACAGATATAGTAAGAAGTAAACAGATATGGGGCATAGTAAATAAACAAAATAAACAAGCATAAATACGTGGTACAATCCTCCTCTCAACCATAAGCTTAATCTCTCAATTAGCAGTTACCTCCTCTACCGGATTATATATATATTGGACCTCACCAGATAGATCGTCATGAGTCAAATCAAGAATTCCCAGATACACTGGTTTCTTGACAAATATTACGCATGATTCCATAGGAGTATTTTGTAGAAATTCCAAGGCGTACGTCCCGATTCCATCATAATCTATGCACTATGGAGGGTCGAATGACACGAACTATAGATACATCTATTATACTATCGAGGCGAATGGCCCGTTCCTATGAGAGTATGGTACATAATCCTGCCGAGACGAACGGCCTAATCCCATCATAATGTGCAAACTCTCGAGGGCCGAACAACATGAACCATAGATGTATCCGTTATACTACCTGGGCGAACGACCCGATCCTATTAGAATAAGAAGGTTTAACGGGTTCTTGACCCCACTCACAAATAAACATGTGAGTTATGACCTTTAAGGAAGCTTATTGATGAAAACACATAACGCAGGAGTAATTCGTAAGAGGAGCACATTTATTCCGCAACTAATCATGAAGCTCGTCAAATCTTCACTATAGCAAGTCTATCACTCTAGAAATTCTAGTCTCAAGTTTTAATGTAAAATAAATGAATTTAATAGGCAAGGAACAACTCAAATAGTGCAGTTATAGCATGGCGTAAACCTAAGTCTACATAGACATATCATGAATCTAGCTACGTACAAACTCTCATCACCTCGTGCGTACGTAGCTCCCGCAAAAAAGTAGCATATATCAAACACATTACCTAGGGGTAGTTCCGGCTCACACAGTTAGACAGGAGACTTATCTTGTTCTAAAGTTCCATAATCGGCTCTATCACACCTCCTTTTTACTACTCCGGGAAGGGTATAAGGGAATTTTTTCCAATTTAAGTGACAATCGAAACGAGATTTATTTATTTATTATTCAGAGTCGCCACTTGGGATAATTTATAGTGTCCAAAGTCACTGGTTCAGAACCCGAATAGAGGAAAGATTGACTCTATTTATAGTCCGCGAATACAGAAATCTGGGTAATGAATTCAGTTAACCCGGGAGAAGCTGTTAGGCATTCCTAGGTTCCGTGGTTCTAGCATGGTCACTAAACTATTATTATCGGCCTAATTATTTGATTTTAAAACACTTTTAAACCTATGTGCATTTTTAACTTTAAAAAAACCGCTTTTATTTATTTAAGGAATTATTTCAAGGTTATTTAAAACACATCGCAAGCCACGCTACATGAAATACACCCGTAATTCATGACATGTTCTATTTAACCTTGTTGGAAATTAGAATCGGGTAACATGAAATGTACACCTGGATTTTAGTATTAGCAATGATAATTATATAATTAACGCGCCTAAAGTAAACTATGAAGTTCATTTTTAATATCTAAATTATAACATTTGTGAGGGCCATAGATGATTTAACTTGCTTATGGCACGCCTCAAATCTCTTTCTTCAAGTGATTTCTTGATCTAGTCTTATGAGGGCCATAAATTATAGGTCTTATTTGATATGACACACCTCACTTTGTTTAATAAAAAGCACTTAAAGCAAACTACGGGATTCATGCACTCTTAAATAAATTCGAGATTATTGAAGTATCGATTATGAAATGGCATAAGTGGAGGATTTCAGCTAGAATTACGTAGTAGTTATTGGGCCCTAAAATGAAACCCTCTTTAGTCTATTGACTTTGGGGCCAACTCCCATTCAAATCCTAAGGCCCAAAATGATACTACTATTAGACAAGTTCACCCAGCACTTTACTTGTTCCATAGATCCAATTAATTATTAACAAAAGCAGATACAATGTAGAATATCTCACCAAAAGGAAACCAAAGAATACCAACTCCCATGTTTAACTCACCAGAATGACTATAGACATACGTGATTGACAAAATACAATGTTAATCTCTTCATGAGCAAGGAACGTACTGTGGCATATTAAAAAATCAAATAGCTTGAATTTTTATAATTCGAATGACTTTAACCAAGTAATAAATCATATCAAAATCAGCTGTTCAACTACCACATCAATGTTTGACTTCTAAGATGACCCATCTAGACATTATTTTAGCAATCACATGGAGTTTTCTTTAAAAGTACATAAAACTGGGACTCCAGAATTAATCCCTCAAACTTGACAAGCAAACTCAAAGCCAACACATTAGTCAACACCCCATTTCAATGAATAATAGATAAACGAGCTGATTATACTATGACTTTATCTGGGACTTTTACACAGATTTAATACCTACAGTATGAGCTACTAAGACATTTGTCACTAAATAACTTCACTAACCAGTGACCATCACAACAGATTTTCACATATAAGAAAGAAATAAAAAGGAAGAAATGAAGAGAAAGCTGAATGGCTTAGAAGGAAATATGAAAACTAAAGTCCAAACAAGAACAATCTTCATTGATTTCAGCAGAAACACATCTTCCACACAAAACACATTCAAGCTCCATTTGTCATTCAGGATTCAAAGGAGTACCTGGTTGCAGCAAACGAAAAAAATGAGAAAAAGAGAATCTTCTGGAATCAGCAAATAATAGCAGCAAACTCTAATCAAATCAATAGCAGTCCCACAGCTTAAAACTTGCAAGAAAATCCCCGGGAAATAATCAAATAGTAGTGAAAAAAACCAAATAACTTTGAATCTTGTTACTACGAAGCTTATGATCCTTCTTCTATGAGTTGTGTGTATCCATCATGAAAATTAACTTTCAAAAAGAGAAAATCTAAGAGAATTCTCTATATGCAACCTATGAATATCTCAGCCGTTTCCCTTTTTTTATTTCTTAGACTCTGCCCTCAAAAATGAATGAAACATGACTTATATAGAAATATTCTAGGGCAGCAGCACCTGATTTTCTTAATTCACTCTCACCTCTCTTTGATTCTCTTTTTGTTCATTTCGATCCTCAATCTTTAAGCCTATTTGTTAAACCACCCATTTCCCTCTTTCCTAGAACCTTCTCAGACAGTTAGGAAATATTCTCTCCACTCAAATCTCCTAACTACCCTTCAAACGATTTGCTAATTACCTTTCAACTATAGCCAGCATTTGATCCAAATGCTCAATATTTCTTTGGGCTTCTGTACTAGCAAGCCACAATATTCTCTTTGGGCCTCTGTACTAACAGACCTAATTCCGAATCCAAACCAAATAATTTCACAAGAAACCTAAAACCCACAAGGTTTTGAACTAATACAGAAAACAAACCTTCTAAAGAAAAACAGAAAAAGAAGAAGGAACAAAGGGAAAAGAAAAAATCAAAAGATGTCAATGCATTATCATAGGCGACTAATCGTATTACTAAGCTATTATTGCCGACTTAGTCAGTTATGAACTAAAACATGTGTTAAACCTAAATGAGATGAAGAATAGAAAAAGGAAAATAAAATAAAAGGGAAAGAAGTATACCGGTTGGTTTATCAAAGGGGTCGATGACCTAGAGAGTCGATAACCAGCAAAATGTTTCGGCAAATTGTGGGAATTGTAACATGAGCACTGGCCGGAATTTCTTCAACGCTAGTGCTCCATGTCACAATCCTCAACACATGCCAAGAGGAAGATGAAGCAGAAGCTTGGATGGTTGGCTCATCAATGGTTGCTTAAAAAGGAATTGGTTACCATGAAACGAATCGAGTTTAACCAATTAACTAGTTAATTCACGCATGTTATTGTCAAGGGGATGCCAAGTGAGGGAGGAATCAAAGGAGGGAAAACATGTTGGATTTTCTGCCCTCTTAGATTTGAAATTTGGAAGGATTGGTTAATTTTTGGAGGAAATTAATGGTGGATTTGGAATGGGGGGGGGGGGCAAAGGAGGTTGTATGGTCAATTTTTGGCGGAGTTTGGAGATCAACCGCCGCCACTAGTGATTTCCGGTGGGCGGAGGACGGTGTTGAGAGATAAGGGTGAAAGAGAAGATAGAACAGGGGTCCTAGGTTATTTCTGAGGATATTCAGATATTTTTATGTAAATGGGATGAAGCCTTCATGGCCGTTAGATGAAAGAAACTGAAGGGCCAGGATTCACTTGGACTTGTCTTAACTCTATACAACGTAGTTTTGACTTAGTACTACATCGTTTACCTGTCTCAAAGGCTGAAGGGTTTAGACCGGGCATGAGGGATTGGGTTGGGGTGTATTGGGTCACAGGAAATCGTTAGGGCTCAGCTTAATTGGCCCAATATTGGGTTTAAGAAATAGCCCTTCAATTCCCTTTTATTTGTTTTCTTTTAATTTTTTTTCTTTTTCTATAATTAACAAAAATCCTAAATTAAATCATAAATTGATCTAATTTGTAAAATTAAACTAATTATCTATTAACAATTAATTGACCTTAAATTAAAGGAGAAAAATTAATAATCTAAACTTAAAAGCTAAGAATGTAAAAATGAGCCAATTTTTTATAATTTTCATTATTAAATAAAACAACTAATTTACTAAGTAATCCTAAAAATATGAAAATGAAACCTAAATATAATGCATGGTATTTTTTGCATTTTCATGACTTTTAACAAAATAAACATGCACAGAAATGCAAAAAACTAGCACAAATTCCCACAAAATCCTATAAAATTTTAAAAAATGGAAAAAATTGTTTTTCTTGTATTTTATGGGAGCAATTCCTATAGGGTAAAAAGCATGTGCTCACAACTGCCCCTCTTTGCTCGAAAACACGAAGAGTTTTTGTGCAAAGATAAAGTGAGCGGATACGAGCGATTTTTGCCCGTTTGAATACTGTGTGGGAAGCATTTTTAAAAGATTTGACCGCACCTTGCTTCCGAGGTTGCCTACATATCCTTGGCTATAAAGGAATCAGGTCAGTGTAGTTTGGGAAGTTTCGGTAGCTGAGACTACCAGGAAGCTGTGATTTCACTATTGCTGTTGCTGCTACTGCTTGCTGGACTCCTTATTACACCAAGACAAAATAAAAGAAGCTAGACTAAACTATGGTCTATGAATTACAAGAATCCTATCTATATCTTCAAACTTGATCTTGCAGTTTCTGCTGCTTTGTTGACTTGTACTCTCCATGTGAGATTCTTTTGTTGTTGCCTTGAATTGCATTCTGAAGTGAATTCCCTTATTCTCCAGGTGGCGCCTGATTGCTAACATTTGAACTGTATTCCCTTGTTCTCCAGGCGGACGCCTGATTACCAAGACTTGAACTGTATTCCCTTGCTCTCCGGGTGGGTTCCTGATTGCTGAACTTGACCCGTCTTCCTTTGAACATTGCTGCTTTTTCTTTGTTCTCCAGGTGGGTGCTTAATTTCCAACACTTTAACTATATTCCCTTGCTCTCCAGGTGGGCGCCTGATTGCCAACACTTTAACTGTATTCCCTTGCTCTCCAGGTGGGCACTTGATTTCCAACATTTTAACTATATTCCCTTGCTCTCTAGGTGGGCGCCTGATTGCCAAAACATTAACTGTATTCCCTTGCTCTCCAGGTGGGCGCCTGATTGCCAAAAGTTTAACTGTATTCCCTTGCTCTCCAGGTGGGCGCCTGATTGCCAAAACTTTAACTGTTTTTCCTTGAGACTTGAACTGTTTCTCCTTATTCTCCAGGTGGGTGCCTGATTTCCAATGCTTGCACTGTTTTTCCCTCGAAACTTGACTTGTTTTTCCTTGTTCTCTAGGTGGGTGCCTGATTGCTGGACCTGAACTGCTTTCTCTTGAGACTACTTTTCCTTTGAACTGTCTTTCCTTGTTCTCCAGGTGGGTGCCTGATTGCCGAACCTGAATTGCTTTCTATTCTTGAAATTGCCTTTCTTTTGAACTATCTCTCCTTGTTCTTCAGGTGGGTGCCTGATTGCTTGAACCTGAATTGTCCTCTTCTTAAAACTGCTTTTCTTTTGAACTGTCTTCCCTTGTTTCTCCAAGTGGGTGCCTGATTGCTTGAACATGAACTGCTTTCTATTCTTGAAACTCGTGTTGTCTTCCCTGGTTCTTCATGTGGGCACCCGATTTCAACAAAATAGACAAAACAAAAGACATTTTTCTACCCTAGTTTGATATTGGGAACATCTGTGAGTGTTAACCGATTTCCTGTTATCAAAATAAATTCTAAACTAAATTCCTTTATCCTGAAAATTTCAAACCAAGCCTCATCTCAAAAGTGAAAAACTTAACTGCCAAATTATATTTCCCAAAAGTAGGCCTCTCGTCAGACCTTTCTCATTTGCGAGGGTCTCAAAACTTACTAAATTCTCTTATCCAGGAGGATACTGGAGCTTACCATCGAGCCTGTCTGGCACCTGCTTTCCTCACGGAGGGTTTCTCCGAAACAAACGAAATTTCCTGCCCCTGTTTCAATCAAAAAAAATCTTGTCAGTTTGAAAATGTGGTGATTAGTTTGCGACATTCTTGCTGAGGGTGGCCCTTCCACTGGAATGCTTGGTTTTGCTCAGCTACATTTGACTGGCAAAGAGTTATTTCACCTTCTGATTGAACCTTAACCACGAAACCCTGAATGAACCGAGTGCTCTGTGGTCGACCTGCTGTTTTAGCATATCTGACTTTCCCATCTGAACCTCTATATTTCTCCCCACAATTCACGAAACCATTTGATCACTTGAACCTCGGCTAACACCTTATTTTCCCATTTTGCATCATGCTATTTTTGGCATGTTGTGGCCTTGACTTTGAGGGTGATTGCTCCTTCACTTGTCATGATAACTTTGATTTCAACTCGAAAGACCTTACTTGTTTATTGACTAACCACTTCCTCTGTCACCCTTATCGTAGAAAATACCTCTGATTCGTTCAAACCCAAGCCCTCTATTTGTTGCATTGTGCTCATGAATTGACATATACTGAACCTTTGTGTTTCACATGAATCCCAAAGCACGTCAATTGCCACCCACTCTGTGCGCTTGCTATTCTTTCCTGACGTATGCCACTGGCCTTGGCCTGGAGGTCTATTGCTCCTTCACTTGCAATGATAACTTTGATTTCCACTTGGAAGACCTTGCTTGTTATTGGTTAACCACTTTCTCTGTCAACCTTATCACAGAAAATACCTTTGATCTGTTCAAACCCAACAACCTCTATCTGTTGCATTGTTCATGAATTGACATATTCTGAACCTTTGTATTTCGCATGAATCCCAAAGCACGTTGATTGTTACCAAACTCAGTGCGCACGATGTTCTTTCCTGACTTATGCCACTTTGATGTTCTAGACAGATCACGTTTTGTGCAATTTTGAAAAGCTGGTGGTAAATTTTAAAGTCATTTCTCACTTGTTCTGACCAAACAAACTCAAGAAGAGGAAGTAAACAAGACAAAAGGAACACAATAAAGGACAATGGCAAGAGATGATTCCTAACAAAAAAACTACAAAGTAGAAACTTATCAGATATGGATACCAACTCTAATGACCATGACACGCACCTGTGGCCTAATCTGTCAAGCAAGTCTGATGTTTAACTCTTGTTATACCCCTAAATTGTGAAACTGGGCTTCAATGCTCTGATTATCCTATCTGATTCACGATCCTTATTCGACTTGTAGTGCCCGAAGGGTTTTCACCATCAAGACTCTCTCATTTTGTTCTTTCTCTCAACCTATCGTCGCCTTATGGTGCCTGTGAAGGTTTTCACCGATAAGACTCTCTCATTTTTTCTTTTCTTCTTCCTTCTTTCGATTCTATAGATGACAAGGCATTGACCATAGAAAAAATATCATACGCTCTTGGCACGACTAACTTATCACTCTCAAAGATTATCTGGGAGGTCTTTATTGGACCGTAATGTGGCTTTTGGACATGGTTAGAAAGAAAGGATATCATAAAGGCTCAAAACAACTTGAATAAAGGGGTTAATTTATTTACAGCTTTTGGAATCCATTCTAAAACTTTTCCCCAATTTCTAAAACAAGGGAATTTAATTCTTCTTTTTTTTTCTTTTTCCTTTGATGAAGTTACTAAGAAAGACTGGCCCACTCTCGACTTTGTGCGATTATGAAATATTTTATTTGGTATGACCGAACCGTAAGGTGGCCTACGTATCTTGTGGTGACAAGAATCAGGTCAAACGTAGTTCACGACAAAGTAATTGCTTTGTTGTTGTTACTTTCCTCTTTTCTTTTTCTTTTTCTTTTTCTTTCTCTCTCTCTTTTTTCTTCTCTCTTTTTTCTCTTTCTTTTCTCTTTTTTTTTCTCTTTTTCTTCTCTTTTTTCTCTTTTTTTTTCTTCACTTTTTACATTCTTTTCTTTCTCTTTTCTCTTTTTCTTCTTTACTTACCTTTTGTGTTTGTATTTCTGAATTTCGCTACTGATTCCAAACGAGGGGTGTGAAGGGAAATAAATAAGGCTCAAAGGGGTAACAAAGGATAAAGTGTTTAGATAGTAGAACGAAATACCTTCGTCATTCCAATCTTCAAAATATACCAAGTACAAACAAAAATTTAGACAAACCAAAGAAATCATACATAATATCTTTTGACTGCATCAGAATTGATAGCCATATCTACACATTTGCCTTCTATGTCTGTTAAATATAAAGCACCATTGGACAACATTCTTATTACAATGAACGGCCTCTGCCAATTTGGGGCGAACTTGCCTTTCGCTTCAGCCTGATGTGGAAGGATGTGTTTCAATACTTGCTGACCCACTTCGAATTTTCGGGGACGCACCTTCTTGTTATATGCTCTTGCCATTCTCTTTTGATACAACTGGCCATGACACAATACTGCCAATATTTTCTCATCAATAAAACTCAATTGCTCCATACAGGTTTTGACCCACTCATCATCATCAATTTTGGCTTCAACAACAATTCGAAGGGATGTAATTTCAACTTCCGCGGGTATCACTGCTTCAGTGCCACATACCAACAAATAAGGAGTTGCACCTGCTGAAGTGCGAATAGTAGTGCGATAACCCAACAACGCAAAGGGCAACTTCTTACGCCATTGCTTGGAACCTTGCACCATTTTCCGAAGTATCTTCTTTATGTTCTTGTTGGCTGCCTCAACTGCTCCATTCGCCTTGGGGCGGTATGGGGTGGAATTTTGATGTGTAATCTTAAACTGTTGACACACTTCTTTCATCAGATGACTGTTAAGATTAGCACCATTATCTGTAATGATCACCTTTGGGATTCCGAACCGACAAATGATATTCGAATGAACAAAATCGACCACTACCTTCTTGGTCACAGATTTGAAAGTTTTAGCTTCGACCCACTTAGTGAAATAGTCAATGGCCACCAGAATGAACCTGTGCCAATTGGATGCTGCTGGCTCAATTGGTGCGATGGCATCCATGTCCCAAGCAACAAAGGGCCATGGTGCGAACATTGTGTGCAATTCAGATGGCAGAGAATGAATCAAGTCTCCATGTACCTGGCATTGATGACATTTGCGCACAAAACCGATACAATCTCGCTCCATGGTGAGCTAATAATAACCTGCTTGAAGAATCTTCTTTTCCAGAACATACCCACTCATATGCGGCCCGCAGACTCTGAAATGCACTTCGGTCATGATAGTCGTGGCTTGTCTTGCATCTATGTATCTTAATAATTCAAGATCTGGAGTTCTTTTGTACAAAACTCCCCCACTGAAGAAAAATCCACTTGCCAAACGTCGACGTTCTCTTTTGATCCCCTATGGCTTGTACTGGATATACCCCCGTCCTGATATATTCCCTGATATCGTGCAACCAAGGTTCATCGTCAAGTTCTTCTTCTACCATGTTACAGTAAGCATGCTGATCACGGACCTGAATATGCAAAGGGTCAACATAAGCCTTATCTGGATGATGTAGCATCGACGCCAGAGTAGCCAAAGCATCAGCAACGTCATTGTGGATCCTAGGGATATGCCTGAACTCTACTAATCTGAACCGCTAACAGAGATCCTATAGATATTGACGATACGGTATGAGTTTCAAAACTCAGGTCTCCCATTCTCCATGGACCTGATGCACTAACAGATCTGAATCTCCCAAAACCAGCACTTCTTGGACTCCCATGTCCACATCCAACCTTAATCCCAAAATGCATGCTTCGTACTCGGCCATGTTGTTAGTACAGTAGAAACGAAGCTGAGCAGTGAGAGAGTAGTGATACACTATTTCAGAAAAGAGTATAGCTCCAATCCCAACACCTTTCATATTAGCAGCTCTATCAAAGAAGAGTTTCCAACCGAGCTTTTCATCCTTCTCGACCTTGTCAATATGCATTACCTCTTCATCAGGAAAATAAGTCTTCAAAGGCTCATATTCTTCGTCCACCGGGTTCTCGGCCAAATGATCGGCCAAAGCTTGGGCTTTCATCGCCCTCCGAGTAACATATATAATGTCAAACTCTGTGAGCAAAATCTGCCACTTTGCGAGCCTTCCTGTAGGCATGGGCTTTTGGAAGACATACTTTAAAGGATCCAGGCGAGAAATGAGGTAAGTAGTGTAGGACGACAAATAATGCTTCAACTTCTATACTACCCAAGTCAGGGCGCAACATGTCCTCTCGAGGGGAGTATACTTAACCTCACAAGATGTGAACTTCTTGCTCAGATAATAGATGGCTTGCTCTTTCCTGCTAGTGATGTCATGCTGACCCAACACACAACCAAATGAGTTATCCAGGACTGTCAAATAAAGAATCAAAGGTCTCCCGGGTTCCGGCGGGACCAACACTAGGGGGTTCGACAAATACTCTTTGATCTTATCGAATGCTTCCTGGCACTCATCACTCCATTTGACCACAACATCCTTCTTTAGTAGCTTAAAGATGGGTTCACAAGTTGTCGTGAGCTAAGCAATAAACCTACTGATGTAGTTCAGCCTCCCTAGTAGACTCATCACCTCGGTCTTGTTCTTTGGTGGTGGTAATTCCTGGATAGCCTTGATTTTTGACGGATCCAACTCAATGCCCCGACGACTGACTATGAATCCCAACAGTTTCCCCGATGGAACACCAAATGCACACTTTGCAGGGTTGAGCTTAAGATTGTACCTGCGGAGCCTCTAGAAAAACTTTCTCAAATCTTTGATGTGGTCAGATTGCTTCCTGGACTTTATGATCACATCACCCACGTAAACCTCGATCTCCCTGTGTATCATGTCATGGAATATGGTAGTCATCGCCCTCATGTAAGTTGCCCCAATATTTTTCAAACCAAAAGGCATTACCCGGTAGCAATATGTTCCCCATGACGTGATGAATGCCGTCTTTTCCGCATCTTCTTCATCCATTAAGATCTGATGATACCCTACATAGCAGTCCACAAAAGACCCAATCCCATGCTTGGCACAATTATCAATCAAAATGTGGATGTTTGGCAGTGGGAAGTTGTCTTTTGGGCTTGCTTTGTTAAGGTCGTGGTAATCAACACGCACTCTGGTCTTTCCATATTTCTTTGGCATAGGCACAACATTGTCTAACCAAGTGGGATACTGCGTGACTCGAATGACCTTTGCATCAAACTGCTTTGTGACTTCTTCTTTAATCTTCACACTTATGTCAGTTTTGAACTTTCTCAACTTTTGCTTGATGGGAGGGAATGCTGGATCAATTGGCAATTTATGGACCACCAAATCGGTACTCAAGCCTGGCATATCATCATACGACCACGCAAAAATATCCTTATACTCAAACAATGCTTTAATTATTTCTTCCCTGATTTGCGGTTCAAGATGGACACTTATCTTAGTTTCTCTGACATTATCTGGGTCCCCTAGATTGATTGCTTCCGTATCATTCATATTAGGCTTGGTCTTTTCTTCAAAGTGATTTAGTTCCTTACTAATCTTTTCAAATGCCTCGTCCTCATCATATTCGGATTCATCATCACACTATATTTCTTGAATTATTATTTCGGAATTAGATTGACTTTTAAGACCGGGCTGAAGATTCCTCATGCATGTCATGTCATTGAAACCAGCATAAAAAGAACTGTACAGAGAAGAAAAGAAAACAAAAATAAAACTATCAGGAATGATGGAAAAGGGAAATTGCATTTCATTAAAAATAAAGGATAACAGGGTTTGTACATCAACGAGCGGAAAATAAAAATCTGGGTCACAACCCTGGAACAACCTAGATAGAAAGGAAAATAAAACAAACTACCAAGACTCCTTCCGAGTAGAGAGAGGTTTAGCCTTCCAATTGTTAAGCTTTACATTCGGCCCGACGAACTGCATGTCTGCTTTGCTAGAACCTTCTCCATCTTCTACCATGTTCACATTATCAAACAACCTCTGGAACCTTTCAATTAACTCTTCATCAATGTCCACCACAGAACATGGAACTGTCGTTACTGGGTGTTTCCTGGCACCGAGCTTGACAAAAGACCTGGAGAGACACGGGATAGGATTCGGAAGTACCTATGCCTTCTATTTCAACCTTTTAGCCTTTTTCACATTTACCGATGTGGGTTTGAATCTAAGACCGAACGTGCCCAAGTTTTCAGGGAGGGACACTGGCTGTATGATACCCTGCAGGGATGCACCCAGACCTTTACCTGGCACAAAGCCATTTTTCAGCATTTTAAAAACCACCATGACGGATGCCGAGGCTATCTTTGGAGTTGGAACACATTTCCCTTCTGGAACCTTCTCGACCGGCACTGTTTCAAAAACTTGATAGACCCAGGGCCCTTTGTCATCTTCAGCCTCAATGAATGAGATAGAGGCATCACTGTGAGCACACAAATTCTCCTCACCATGCACGACGATCTCCTGTCTATCCCATTTGAACTTGACCATCTGATGCAAAGTGGATAGGACTGCTCTGGCGGCATGTATCCAAGGCCGACCTAACAGCAAATTGTAATAGATGGCTACGTCTAGCACCTGGAACTCCATGGTGAAGTCCATCGATCCTATTGTCACTTCAAGCACTATATTACCAACCGAGTCTTTCCCTCCACCGTCAAAACCTCGGACGCATATGTTGTTCTTATGAATCCTCTCATCATCAACTTTTAACTTATTCAGAGTAGAGAGAGGACAGATGTTTGCATTGGAACCATTGTTAACTAACACCCATAATCTTCATATTTTACCGTAAGATAGAGAGCTTTGTTGTGTTCAGTACCTTCCATAGGCAACTCGTCATCAGAGAAAGTGACCCTGTTCACCTCAAATATTTTGTTGACGATCTTCTCCAGATGGTTCACTGAGATTTTGTCGGGCACATGAGCCTCATTCAGAATTTTCATCAGGGCTCGACGATGCTCATCTGAATGGATCAACAATGATACAAGGAAATCTGAGCAGGCGTCTTTCTCAGCTGCTCCACGATGGAAGAATCTTGTACCTTCATTTTTCTCGAAAACTCCCCAAGCAAAGCATCTCCCCGATCAAGTTAATCCATGGGCCTCGTTGACTTCTTCTTTCACTTCCTTTCCCTTATAGGTCACTATCACCCATTCATAGTTCCATGTGATAGCCTTGGTGTTGACTATTGGCAACTGGGTTACAGGCTTGATGATGACAGGATCTGTACAGGAACCCTTTACAATTATGATAGGCTTATGTGCCAACCCTGGCACGACCACTTTTGACTTTTCTTGCTTTGCTACAACATCACTTGGGGATCTTTTCTTAACTACCACAGATGGTTCACCATTTGTCATGCTCAACTTGTTCACTGATCCTTCAACCGTTGGTTTTTTGACTGGCTTGACCTCACTGGACCGAATCATCATGACAGACTGTGAAGGCTTCTTGGGCTCCCCCCTTGTGTACTATCTCACTCATGTTTGTTCCCTCATGGGTTGGCAATGTTGGGTGCCTCTGGAGTTTGGACTTCAATCCTATTTGTGTCAATGAGCTCCTGGATGGCATTTTTCAAGTGCCAGTACTTCTCCATATCATGGCCCGAAGTACCAAAACAATATTCATAGTTCACGTAGTAATCAAGATTCTTTAGAGGATGGTTTGACAATTTCGACTCAATTGGCCTCAGTATATCCAACTACCTCAATCTATGGAATAAACTGGTATAAGACTTCTCCAACGGGGTGAAAGTTTCTTCCATTGTAATCTCTTATTTTTGAACGCTGGATTAGGTCGGAAACCTGGGCCGGTAGGGTTTTGGTAGGCTCGTGGGGGTGGGTGAGCATTTTGTGGAGCTGGGTAGGTGTTTTATGGGGCTGTGGTGCGCCATTGTGAGTAGGCAGGAGGTTGAGTATACGTTTGGGCGTGGTGGACAGAAATATAAGGGTCTGGTGAGGGGAAGTAGTGTTGGGATGGATTATATGGGGTTTGAGTGTAGGTTCAGTGATGGGTCAAGGCTGGGTATAATGGTGTGACGGCCCCTCGGTCCAAACCATGATCCTAAATCAACTGTTGCCACATCTTCTTTCTTCTTCTTTCCGATCACTCCTCCAGTACTCCACCATTTCGATCTCCTCCATCGAGGGGTTAACTCTTGCCGCTTGTTCTCTCCAGCGAAAACCATATTCTCTTAAACTTTCACTAGGCTTCTTCTCGATCTTAGTCAAAGATAAACGATCTGGAACATTCTCGATGTTGTATTGGAAATGACGAGCGAATGCTTTGGCCAAATCATCCCAGGTATATGATCTGTCGTGATCTTGATGAGTGTACCACTCCAATGTCGCGCCACTCAGACTCTGGCTAAAGTACGCCATCAACAGCTCATCTTTCCCACTAGCTCCTCTCATTTTAGTGTAGAATCCCCTCAAATGGGCCATCGGGTCTCCGTGCCCGTCATAAAGATCAAATTTATGCATCTTGAATCCCACCGATAACTGAACATCGGGAAATAGACACAAATCCTTATAGGCTACGCTCACCTGGCCCCCAATCCCTGCATGTTTCTGAATAACTATTTTAGGCTTTTAACCTTCCTAAACATCTCATGTTCTGGGTTTTTAGGTGGTTTCTCAGTCTCAACTGGGAGGTCGAAACGAGGAGTGTAGGAGTAATGTTCTAGGGCCTTGAAAGTTGGCTCTGGGGGATAGAATTAGTTATCTTGGGTCTGGAATAAGGGCTCGCTGGAGGATTGATGGAGTGTAGCGGGGGGGGGGGGGGGTTGCCACAAAAATACGGGTGGCTGGTAGAGGGTGTATGGGATTTGTTTGGGTGGTGGTGCTTGTGGGGTTTGGGAAGTGGTGCCTTGGTAGTGGTGGTAAATGAGGAAGCCTGGAGATGAATCAACAGTGGGAGGTTCTTGGGATTAGGCCAGCGGTGGGACGAAAGCAGGGTTGGCGGGGTATGAAGCCTTTTCATCCATGCCTGGTACATCTCTGCCATTTGGTGTTTCAACTTATGTAACTCCTCTTTCAGATTAACATCAGACTCTTCCCTTTCCCTTGACGGATCAATAACACTTGCATCCAGTTCTTGGCCGGCCATGATCAACTTGTCTTTGGACCTGGTGTTGTACGGGTGAGTTGCCAGAATGCCAAACAAACTAACCACCTGCATGTACTTGATGATCACAAGCAAACTCATTAGTGATTAGAGCTTAACAGATAGGCAACCGCACGTTGGGGATGCAATACACCTAAGCAGTTAACCATTTATTATGCATTTGAACGGCTACTTGCGTTATCCCGGCTCTCACTAATTTCCATTTTGCATCTTCTTTCTCTTTTTTTTTCCATTCCCGCTTTTTTTTGCTTGATTCTTGTTTTTATTCTTTTATTCACTCTTTTTTTCCCTCTCTTGTTTTGCCATTGTTTCCTTCCCACAGTTTTTCTTGTTTTCTCTCCCTTTTTTTTCATTTCATGGTTATGATCGAATCCTATAGGGATTGCCTACGTGTCATGACACCGCGTAGATTAGACCAAGCATAGTTCTGGGACATGTGTGAAATAAAATAATAATAAAAAAACATTTTTTTGGGGTTTTCAAATTTTCATAAATAAAATGAAATAAAACATCTTGATTATGACAACTTCCCCTACAGAGTTAAACATAAAGACTAACAGACTCGATGAGTGAACCAACAACTTCAAAAGAAAATTGAAAATACAGATTCGAAAATGAACTAACAAACTAACAATACAGACTCAAAAATAAACTAACAAAATACAAACTTGAACAAACAAAGTCAAGAATACATAAGTGCCTCAACTGCTGCTCCAGTTGGCCTTGTTACGAGCCTCTTCGCCATATCTTCTTGGAGGCAAAACAAATCATCCATGATCTTTCAGACAAAAATCATAACTGAAGCAAAGAACATGGATCTGGTCATGTCTTCACACTCGTTGCACTTCATCAGAATGTGGTCCGCAATTCTCCTAACCCTTTCCTTGATAATACCCTTCTCCTGTAGCAACCGTCCAATCTGCTGAGATCTGGTATCCAAAATTTGTTCAGCTATATGATTTTGCTCTTGAAGCTGCTGCAGGTCTTTCTCTAACTGTGCCATAAGGGCATATCAGTGCTCACTTTCTGCTTTGAAGTTTCTCGCCTGCTTGGCCATTTCATTCTCAAGGACATTGACCTTTTTCTTTATACTCACCATTCCTTTGTCATACTTCTCCTTCAGTTGCAACATCTGGTACCTGGGTGCCATTTTTCAGATATTGGCAGCCATTCCAATCCTGCTGAACCAAAGTTTCAGGTAATGTAGATTTTGGTTGCAGCTCAATGACCTGGGTGGTTAGATCTTCATCTTCGAGCACAACTTGATATCTTCCGAACTTCCTTAAGACCCTCTGCGGTGCATATGGCTAGATACTCCTCACACCCATC
The DNA here is from genome assembly GCF_000393655.2 of Nicotiana sylvestris. NCBI lineage: Eukaryota > Viridiplantae > Streptophyta > Magnoliopsida > Solanales > Solanaceae > Nicotiana > Nicotiana sylvestris. The sequence continues at coordinate 91,784,929 of NC_091068.1, read as the reverse complement.
AACCTCAGGTAACCCTTGGTAGCTGTCATGTATATGGCTTCTGTCATTGGGAGCCATCCAATAGTCCACTCGACCTGACTTGCTTTGAGAGCTTTCAAGTGGGAGACCCAGGCTTCAAACCCTTCTAGCACGTTGTAGTCTTTAACCCTTTCCTCATAACTCATAATGAAGTTAATCGGGCTTGAACCATAACTTATGAATTTGGGGTGATGGCGGATATACTCTATCAACCACATTTGTAGGACAACATTACAACCTTCAAAGAATTAAGCCCCAGCTTTGCATAATGTCAATGCTTGATAAATGTCTACTAGCACTAATAGGACAAGTGTCTGATCTTCCTTGGTAGTGAGGATTTGTGCAATTCTGACCATACAAGTATCCACTGTCCCTTCCGCATTTGGAAAGACCATGATCCCCAAAAACGCCACAATAAAAGCGAACTGACGATGGATTTGTCAAAGGCCCTTATCTTGTTTGTTGCTCAACCCCTTTTCATGCGTTTCGAACCCAGCTGAGTGCCCGAACCTGAAGTACAAGAAGTGGAAAGAACAATACCCTTTGCTTGCATGGGCCTTCGTCATCTGTTTACTGATATTCAGGAGGTCAAAGAACTTGTGCAGCGAAGGAGGCCTTGGAAATATAAGTTGCTGCTTCCTCAAATCCTGGCCAAACTCAATATACCCGACCATTTCCTCCAAAGTAGGGGTGATCTCTAAGTCCGAGAAATGAAAAATATTGTGGATAGGGTCCTAAAAAGTTACCAAAGCCTTGATTAAATCTTCCCGCGGTTTGATTTCCAAATTGTTTATAGGGGCACCCAACTGGTTTTTCACCCATTTCTGACCATCTTCATCTAGATCATTCCACCACATACACAACTGCAACTGAGCCTATTTTCTGACCACTTCTGACGGGTTCTGGGCAGGGTTCATTTGTGACGGGTCCTGGACAGTGTTCATTTGTACCTGGGGGGGGGAGGGGTTAAGGTTAGGTTTGACTCCGATGGACCCCTTTTGTAAAACAAGTTTTTTAATTTCTAGAAGAAAAATCAATGGACCATGATTCCTTCCCCTATATGTTAATTTTAGCAAAAATGATCGTTTTGCAAACGTGGCCCCTTCCCAATTTCAAATGAATTTTGAGGCCAGGGAGGACTACTTTATGGAAAAATGACACTTCATCAACAGACTTGTCCGTTCTTTTACGAAAATAGCCTTTCGACAACTGAAGATACTCTAAGGCTATCTCGGCAAGAATGGCCTAAGACATTACCGAAGCTGGATCGGCTTATTGTTTGACCAAAACCTCAAACTACATTTACTTGACCATTTACTATCCTTTTATTTGAAAAATAAGGCCGAACCTTATGTAGGTTGCCTATGTATCCTACATTCGGTGAGAATTAGACCTACGTAGTTCGGTTAGCTTTGACACATTTGAAAAGGACACAATATTGACTCTTTTGAAATGACTTTCTTTCCTTTTCTCTTTTTTTTTGAAAATATTTTGGTAGAGTTTTGAGACATTTCCAAATACCGGAGATTTTTCAGAACCGGGTTTTATTTCCTTCCCTACATCACTTTTGGTTTTTCTTTTGCTTTATTTTTTCTAGCCGGTCAACATGCAAGCCAAAACAAATAAATGTTCACATAGCACATAGGATGCATCAGGATGGTCTGTTATTTTGGGTACACCTATCCTAGACAGACCCAACTCCTGTGTTGAGACCCCTAAGTCAAATGCACGTGATGCAAACAAACGTTCCTACTAGGGATCCGATATGAGGCTATATTTTTCTAGGTTTAAATCCGGGGTTTGTGTTCTAGACTTGGGTTACCCGAGCGGACAACTGGGGCCGAAGAGGGAGCAACGTACTGGGAGCACTAAAGTCTACCCGGCCTTGTTGCTGGCCCAGCCTCATTCCATTTGGTATAATTTCTACAAAAAAGCGGGTCACGCGAACGTGTGCACCATTTTCAGAAGACTCAAAGGGGTGGCGTAAGAAGACAGTTATATTCTATTCAAACAATATTAAAGCGGTAAACAGATAGCATTTAGCACAAAAGGCTCACAAAATACAGTAATATTAACAATAAATAAAACCAAGTACAATCACTAAAACAAGCTCGAATTCTTGAACCCTGAACCAGAAATTCTGGGTTCGATCCTCAGCAGAGTCGTCAGAGCCGTCACACCTCCTTTTTACTACTCCCGGAAGGGTATAAGAGAGTTTTTTCCAATTTAAGTGACAATCGAAATATGATTTATTTATTTATTATTCAGAGTCGCCACTTGGGATAATTTATGGTGTCCCAAGTTACCGGTTCAGATCTCGAATCGAGGAAAGATTGACTCTGTTTATAGTCCGCGAACACAAAAATTCGGGTAAGGAATTCTGTAAACCCGGGAGAAGGTGTTAGGCATTTCCGGGTTCCGTGGTTCTAGCACGGTCGCTCAACTATTATTATCAGCCTAATTATCTTATTTTAAAACACTTTTAAACCTATGTGCATTTTTAACTTTAAAAAAACCGCTTTTATTTGTTTAAGGAATTATTTCAAGGTTATTTAAAGTATATCACAAGCCACGCTACATGAAATACACCCGTGATTCATGACACGTTCTATTTAACCTTATTGGAAATTAGAATCGGGTCACATGAAATGCACACCCGGATTTTAGTAGTAGCCATGGTAATTATATAATTAACGCGCCTAAAGCAAACTACGAAGTTCTTTTTTAATATCTAAATTATAACATTTGTGAGGGCCATAGATGATTTAACTTGCTTATGGCACACCTCAAATCTCTTTCTTCAAGTGATTTCTTGATCTAGTCTTATGAGGGCCATAAATTATAGGTCTTGTTTGATATGACACACCCCAGTTTGTTTAATAAAAAGCACTTAAAGCAAACTATGGGATTCATGCACTCTTGAATAAATTCGAGATTATTGAAGTATCAACTATGAAATGGCATAAGTGGAGGATTTCAGCTAGAATTACGTAGTAGTTATTGGGCCCTAAAAGTGAAACCCTCTTTAGTCTACTAACTTTGGGGCTAGCTCCCATTCAAATCCTAGGGCCCAAAATGATACTACTATTAGACAAGTTCACCTAGCACTTTACTTGTTCCAAAGATCCAATTAATTATTAACAAAAGCAGATACAATGCAGAATATCTCATCAAAAGGAAACCAAAGAATATCAACTCCCATGTTTAACGCACCAGAACGACTATAGACATACGTGATTGACAAAATACAATGTTAATCCCTTCATGAGCATGGAACGTACTGTGGCATATTGCAAAATCAAATAGCTTGAAATTTATAATTCAGATGACTTTAAACAAGTAATGAATCACATCAAAATCAGCTGTTCAACTACCACATCAATGTTTGACTTCTAAGATGACCCATCTGGACATCATTTTAGCAATCACATGGAGTTTTCTTCAAAAGTACATAAAACTAGGACTCCTGAATTAATCCCTCAAACTTGACAAGCAAAACCAAAGCCAGCACATTAGTCAACACCCCATTTCAATGAATAATAGATAAACGAGCTGATTATACTATGACTTTATCCGGGACTTTTACACAGATCTAGTACCTGCAGTATGAGCTACTAAGACATTTGTCACTAAATAACTTCACTAACCAGTAACCATCACAGCAGATTTACACATATAAGAAAGAAATAGAAAGGAAGAAATGAAGAGAAAGCTGAATGTCTTAGAAGGAAATATGAAAACTAAAGGTCAAACAAGAACAATCTTCATTGATTTCAGTAGAAACACATCTTCCACACAAAACACATTCAAGCTCCACTTATCATTTAGGATTCAAAGGAGTACCTGGTTACAACAAACGAAAAAAATGAGAAAAAGAGAATCTTCTGGAATCAGCAAATAATAGCAGCAAACTCTAATCAAATCAACAGCAGTCCCATAGCTCAAAACTTTTAAGGAAATCCCTGGGAAACAATCAAACAGTAGTGAAAAAGACCAAATAACTTTGAATCTTGTTACTACGAAGCTTCTGATCCTTCTTCTATGAGTTGTGTGTGTCCATCATGAAAATTAACTTTCAGAAAGAGAAAATCTAAGAGAATTCTCTATATGCAACGTATGAATATCTCAACTATTTCCCTTTTTTTTGTGTCTTAGACTCTGCCTCAAAAATGAATGAAACAGGATTTATATAGAAAGATTCTGGGGCAGCAACACCTGATTTTCTTAATTCACTCTCACGTCTCTTTGATTCTCTTTTTGTTCATTTCCATCCTCAATCTTTAAGCCTATTTGTTAAACCACCCATTTTCCTCTTTCCTAGAACCTTCCCAGACAGTTAGGAAATATTCCCTCCACTCAAATCTCCTAACTACCCTTCAAACGATTTGCTAATTACCTTTCAACTACACCCAACATTTGATCCAAATGCCCAATATTTCTTTGGGCTTCTGTACTAGCAAGCCACAATATTCTCTTTGGGCCTCTGTACTAACAGACCTAATTCCGAATCCAAACCTAATAATTTCACAAGAAACCTAAAACCCACAAGGTTCTGAACTAATACAGAAAACAAACCTTCCAAAGAAAAACAGAAAAAATAAGAAGGAATAAAGGGAAAAGAAAAAATCAAAAGATGTCAATGCATTATCATAGGCGACTAATCGTATTACTAAGCTATTATTGCCGACTTAGTCAGTTATGAACTAAAACAAGTGTTAAACCTAAATGAGATGAAGAATAGAAAAAGAAAAATAAAAAAAAAGGAAAAAGTATACCAATTGATTTATCAAAGGGGTCGATGACCCAGAGAGTCGATAACCAGCAAAATATTTCGGCGAATGGTGGGAATTATAACATGAGCACTGACCGGAATTTCTTCAACGACTAGTGCTCCATGTCACATTCCTCAACACATGCCAAGAGGAAGATGAAGCTTGGAGTGTTGGCTCATAAATGGTTGCTTAAACAGGAATTGGTTACCATGAAACGAATCGAGATTAACCAATTAACTAGTTAATTCACGCATGTTATTATCAAGGGGATGCCAAGTGAGGGAGGAATCAAATGAGGGAAAACATGTTGGACTTTCTGCCCTCTTAGATTTGAAATTTGGAAGGATTGGGTAATATTTGGAGGAAATTAATGGTAGATTTGGAATGGGGGGCAAAGGAGGTTGTATGGTCAATTTTTGGCGGAGTTTGGAGATCAACCGCCGCCATTGGCGATTTCCGATGATCGGCGGGTGGTGGTGAGAGATAAGGGTGAAAGAGAAGATAGAACAGGGTCCTAGGTTATTTCTGAGGATATTCAGTCATTTTTATGTAAATGGGATGAAGCCTTCATGGCCGTTAGATGAAAGAAACTGAAGGGCCAGGATTCACTTGGACTGGTCTTAATTCGATACGACGTAGTTTTAACTTAGTACTACGTCGTTTTAGCTGTCTCAAAGGCTGAAGGGTTTGGACCGGGCATGAGGGATTGGGTTGGGGTATATTGGGCCACAGGAAATCGTTTGGGCTCAGCTTAATTGGCCCAATATTGGGTTTAAGAAACAACCCTTCAATTCCCTTTTCTTTGTTTTCTTTTATATTTTTTCTTTTTCTATAATTAATAAAAATCCTAAATTAAATCCTAAATTGATCTAATTTGTAAAATATCTATTAACAATTATTTTACCTTAAATTAAAGGAGAAAAATTTATAATCTAAAATTAAAAGCTAAGAATGTAAAAATGAGCCAACTTTTTGTCATTTTCATTTTTAAATAAAATAACTAATTTACTAATTAATCCTAAAAATATGAAAATGAAACCTAAATGCAATGCATGGTATTTTTTGTATTTTCATGATTTTTAACAAAATAAACATGCACAGAAATGCAAACAACTAGCACAAATTCCCACAAAATCCTATAAAATTGTAAAAAGTGGAATTTTTTTATTTTCTTGAATTTTATAGGAGTAATTTATATAGGGAAAAAATCACGTGCTTACAGGCTCCAATGTCTCTTCAACTCCTCTACTCCAAGACAAGCATTCCGAAAATCAAACAACGTACAAATCAATCAAAATATACTCCAATGCACAAAATTTAACAATTTATAACAATTCACAACTCCGCTCGAAAAGTCAATAAAGTCAACTTTCGAGCCCACGTGCCCGGATTTCGAAATTTTTTGAAGATAAACTTTACCCATTACATCACGAACTCAAATATGTAATTTATTCCTATTTCCTTTTCCAAAATCGTGGTCAAAATCCAAAATTACCAATCTCTAGGTTTTCTCTTGAAATCAACAATTTCCACAATTTTTCATGTATTCACAAGCCCAAATTCGTATATTTAACTCACAACTTATAGAAATTACTTACCTCATGATTGGCGATGAGAATGGTACTCCAAAATCGCTCTAAGGATGGCTCCCATGGAAGAAATGAAATGCAAATGAGCCAAACCCACGTACTTAAACAAGCCTTCTGCCTAGTGATCATCGCACCTGCGGTTACTTGGACGCTTCTGTGGTTCCGCAGCTGAAGCCGAAATTCCTCTTTTGCAGTCTCCTCTAAGTCCTCCCCATATGCATCTGCGAGAAAGCATTCACACCTGCAAAGGCACACCTGTGCCTGTCCCTCCATTTCTGCGGAAATGCCCCAGCTGCCAGCTTCCACTTCTGCACCTTCATTTCCGTTTCCGCGATCACGCAGGTGTGGAAAATATCTTCGAATGTGAGACCTCAGTCTAGACCTTCCTAGGTTGCTTCTGCGATCCACTACCTCGCTCCTGCGACACCGCACCTGCGGTCCTTCAAGCGCAGGTGCGAAAACACTTGCATTCAGAATTTCCAGCTTTTCCTTAAGTAAAAAATTCGATCCGTTGCTCACCCAGAATCTACCTGAGGCCCTCGGGACCTTAACCAAATATACCAACACGTCCCAAAATATAATACAAACTTAGTCGTGGCCTCAAATCATGCCAAACAGTGTCAAAATCACGAATCGTACATTGAATCAAACTTAAAAATTCCAAATTCTTTATCTTGTGCCGAAACGTATCAAATCAATCCAGAATGACTTCAAATTTCGCACACGAGTCATAAATAACATAACGAAGCTATTCAAAGGCTTGGAACCCCAAACAAACATCGATATCATCAAAATCCACTTCAACCCAAACTTATGAAATTCATCCAAACTGCCAACTTTTCATAATAAGCGCTGAAATGCTCCCGAACGACCCGATACTTAATCCGAACATACGCCCAAGTTTGAAATCATCATACGAACCTATACCTTCAAATCCATATTCCGATATCATTTACTCAAAAGTCAAACCTTAGTCAACTCTTCCAACTTAAAGTTTCCGAAATTAGAATTTTCCATCCGAATCAACTATGAACTTCCCGAAATTAAATTCCGACCACACGTGCATGTCATAAAACATGAATTGAAGATACTCAGAGACTCAAATAGCTAAACAATGCGCTAGATCTCAAAACAACTGGTCGGATCATTACAAGAAAACCTCTGTCACCACCTCTGGTAGCCGCTGAAAATCGGGTTTCGCTTCGGGATTGTCAGGAATAATTTCCTCCATTGAAGGAAGAGTCTCCTCTTTGTGAGCATGTGAATTTTTCCCTATATGAATTACTCCCACAAATCCAAAACAGAATAACTTATTTTCATTGTTTGCAATTTTTGTGGATTTTGTGACATATTCTGATAATTGTTTGCATTTGTCTTTGCATTTTTATTTTTGTTTAATTAATGAAAAATAAAAAATATGCTGAATTTGCATTTAGGATCTAATTTTTCATTCTTGAATTAATTAGAAATTTAGTGTTTTATAAAAATGGAAAAATAACAAAGAAATAACTTATTTTTTTTGCATTTTTAATTTTTAGTTTCGAATTTTGGTGGTTTTTCGTTATTTTGGTATTTAATTAGTTGGGTTAATCATTATCTAGGGTTAATTAATTGGATTTGATAGCATAATTTGATCTAGAGAGTAATTTAGGTGTTATTTTTAATTTTTCTCGAAAAAAGAAGAAAGGAAAATAATTCTGGAAAGTAAAAGAAAAGAGAAAATTTGATTTTTTGGGCCAAAATTAAGCCATTTATCCCCAGCCCAACTAAAAATCCTGAACACCCACCCCATCTGAGCCCATACCCATCCCCTAACTCGGTCCGGTCCCCTCTACTTAACCAAACAACGCTGTTTTGGCCTTTTTAATCAGGACCCTTGATCCTAGCTGATCAAACGGCCTAGAAGTGGCTGATCTTTGATAATTAAATGTTGGAATCCCCTAACCCCCCCAACATATCTCCCTCGTCCGCTTAACCTTCAGAGACCCTCTTTAGAGCCCTAGCCCGCCGCCCCAATTTCCACCGCCTCAGCCCGGTGGCGCCGCCTCCAATCACCTCCAAAATTACACCTCGGAACCTCCACGACCCCTCCTCCCAAATCCCAGGTCAATTTCCCTCGAAAGTTGCCCTATCTTCTCGAATATTAGATCAGAAAGTGAACCCTAAAATCCCAGGGTTTCCGAATCAAGATTTTATTGAAGATTTTAGGTCCATTTTGACCTTATTCGTGTGTCTCTGATAAAGAACACACGATTAATCTCAAACTAAGCCAAAAATTTGAAGACTCGAAGATTCGTCACCATTTTTTACTGGTCCGAGTTGTTTTAGGTATTTTGCTCCTATTTACCCTTTGTTATTTAACTTTCGTTTCTTTGTTCTCCTCTCACCTTCTTCTACTCTTTCTTTTAGTTTTCTGATTTTGATTTCTCATTTTTTTATTTATTTCTTCACACCGTCTGTTTCTGCATGTTATATTTAAGCTATGTTTGATTATTAGTTGGGTCCTGTCTTCAAGTGTGGATGGTTTGAGTTTTCATTCTTGTTTTGGGCTTAACTTTGTTTCGAGTTTTTAGGTTTCTGAATTTGAACGTCTGGGTTTTTGGGTTTTTCTTCATATTAATTGGGTTCACAAGGATTAAATAGCCCAGGAGGGAATTGAATTGGGTCTACACAGACCCATTAATTTGGGGTCAATTGGACCCGGGTTCTTCCCGGCATATAGAGGGTAATAAACAGTAGTGGGGAGGGTAGTCTGGGTAATTAGCTTAGAGAATCTTTGGTAACTACCTAGGGAAGCTTCTAGGAAGCAGGGGGAAGGGGCTACTCTATAATTATGATATGTGAACTGAGGTTATTTGAGCAAAATCAAAAATTGAATAAAGGCTCCTAAGCTAAAATTAGAATCTAAAAGAATTCATTTGTAAATCTGATTCTATAATAGGCTGCCCTAATGCCTTGCCTATAAAGTCATCAGGGCTTGTCATTCAAAAGAAAAAGAAAAAAGGAGACAAAAAATCCAGAAAAATCAAAAACGGCTGCTGCCTTGAAGAAATTCTGAAATAACTTATAATTCTAGAATTTTCTGAGAAACTACTGAAAATGTTGCTTGGGTTTTGGTTGTTCTAATCTTAATAGTCAGTTGAAATCATTGAACCTTTGATAGTTTTGCATTTCGGGCTAAAAATGGGTTGAATTCTGGATATTTTAAAGCTGGTTTGGGTATACTATTTGGAAGACACTGTTCCATTGCTGAACTTTTGAGCAAATCCTGCTGGTCATTTCTTCACTGCTGAATTATTCTTGCTGCTGCTTATTCTTGATCTCCAGTTGATTTTCTGGTTTTATTTTGCTATATCCAGGTATTTTCTAAATCGTTGTCCACAAATGATGTATCTTGAGTTGAAGCCTGATTGAATACAAGTCGCATTTGAATTTCATCGCATTTGTTTTCCCTTGACTTTTTAGTGTTCTGTAATAAGTACTGAATTACACATGTTATTTTGGTTTTTTCATTTCTTTAGTATGTTGCATATGTGAACTTGAGCTCTTTAAGAATTTGTGTTTTGATTTTTGGATTCAAGTAAACTACGTTAGTTCCTTAGATTTGTTACTGTTTGGTACTGAAAAAGAGTTAGTTGGTTTGAAGTTTCATGTTGCGTTAGTTAGTTAACGTAGGTTTGAATTCAAGCATAAATAGATGTTGATTTCATTGCTAGTGTAGTTAAAGTTGAGCATACGTTTAGTAGTTTTTGGAAATTTCTTTACGTTCCAGTTGTGATAAAGTGTTAAAGTTTGTCATGTTTTTGTGGGGCGCAATGGGTGTCTTGTTGCTTGTAAGGGCTCGATGCGATGCTGAATCCTGATCCTCAGTTCTGACCTTGGAAAAGGTTGGGCTTCTTGAGCCTGGGCTTCGAGGTTATTTGCAAGGGAAATGGTGTGCCTTCGCTGCTTGGGCTCGCTTCTCGAGCCCAATGGCCCATCCGTTCTGCTGCTGTGTCTTCCTTTCATAGCAGATTCAACCCAGAAAAATTCATGCCAAAAATGGAAGTAGAAATTTAGTTAGTCAATTTGTGTTGATTAATTAAGATTCAAAAAAAATGCACAATGCTTGTTCAATTTCATATCTTCTTATCGTTTAATTGATTCGCATTTAATTGATTGTGTACAAATGTTGATCCTAAGATTTGGGCCTAATATCGGCCATTTGATGAAAGATCAAGGCCAGACTTGATTGCATGTGATACATCTTTAAACGTTCACTTTCCACCAAGGACTTGGGCTCATATTGGGCCCAAGCTTGAAGGAATTTTCAAACGGGGCTGTGCAGTTTTTGTTGTCAAAATAGTTTTCCTTTAGGCAGTTGGTCTTTTAATACGACGATGTCTAGTTAATTAGTGGGGTCAAACTTTTAGTTAAAGTAATTAGAATTCCCGTAAATAGTCTTTAATGAATTAATTAGACTCTTAAGGTAGATTCGAGACGTGCCATTTAGTTGAATCCATGGCACTCGCACACCTGCAAATGCATTAGTTGCTTTAGGCGCGTATTTTGATAACATTACCTTCCTAAACTCGGGTGTGCATTTCATGTGACCCAAATCCAAATCTTAACAACGTTAAATAAAATATGTCGCGGATCGCGGGTGCATTTCATGTGGCGTGATCCAAAGGCGTGTTTTGCATAACGTTGAAATCTTCCTAAAAATGAATAAAAGCGGATAAAAAGTTAAAAACGCACATAGATTTGAAAGTGTTCTAAATCAGATAATAGGCCAATTATAATAGTTGAGCGGCCGTGCTAGAACCACGGAACTCGGGAATGCCTAACACCTTCTCCCGGGTTAACAGAATTCCTTACCCGGATTTCTGGTTCGCAGACTGTTAAACAGAGTCAATCTTTTCATCGATTAGGGATTGGAACCGGTGACTTGGGACACCATAAAATTATCCCAAGTGGCGACTCTGAATTTAATAAATAAATAATCTCGTTTCGATTGTCACTTTAAGTTGGAAAAAATTCCTTTATACACCCTTTCCGGGGGTGTAGTGAAAAGGGGAGGTGTGACAGCTCTGGCGACTCTGCTGGGGAGCGAACCCAGAATCTCTGGTTTTGCAGGGTTCAAGAATTCGAGCTTAGAATAATTGTTATAGTTGGCTTTATCCATTATCTGATTTTGTTACATGTTTGGGCCTAATGTGCTAAGTGTTGCTTTTACCACTTTGATGTTCCGTGAACTGTATATAAACTACTATGAAACCCTTCTTCTCTCTGAGTCTTCTAAATCATGGAGGAGTGTACACTTCATGTGACTTCTCTTCCGTTAGAGTCATATCCCAAATTTTAGAACGAGGTTCGGACAAGTTGCAAAGCCGGTAAAGCTTCTGTATTCCCGGTATGCTGCCCCCTCTCGGCTCGAGCTGTCCGCTCGGGTAAGCCAAGTCTAGAACAAATAAACCCAGGTTTTTAAACCTAGTATAACAATACCTCATGTTGGATCCCTAGTAGGAACGTTTGTTTGCATCATGTGCATTTTGACTTTGGAGACTCAATACAGGGGTTGGGTCTGTCTAGGACAGGTGCACCCGAAATAAAAAGACCATCCTGATGCATCTTACTTGCTACTTGTGCATTTATTTACTTCGGATTTGCATGATGACCGACTTTTGAATAAAAGGAGAGAATTTGGAAAAGAAAATAGCAGTGTGAGGTAATTACCTGTGGTGAAAACCAATGTCCCTAAAGTATACTGAAACTCTGCCAAAATTTTGAAAAAAAAGAGGGGAATTTTGTGGTTTTTAAAGAAAAATAAAAAATATCTTTGTGTTTTGGAAAAAGATAAAAGAAGTTGGGTTTATTTTCTTAAAAAATTTTCCCGAACTACGCCAATTTGATTCTCACAGGGTGTGAGATAGTAGGCAACCCCCATCGGGTCCAACTTCCTTTTTTGCAAAAAATAGCCCAAAAGAACAAAAATTTTACTTTAATTTGAAAATAATTAAGGTGATGCCATTCTTGTCAGAAATAGCTGAATGTCCCTAAAAGGGCGCCGGAAGGCTGTTTTTGCAAGAACAGCCACATTTAGTCACTTTTCAAGGTTTTGCCGGTTAGCGAACACAGCCTTAAAATCTTCGTTTTCGGAGTGCTGAAAGGCCGTATTGGCAAAGCCGGATATTTTTGTGAAAAGTTTTGGAAAAAATGGTCATTTTTCTTGAGTCAAAATGACTCATAGTTTCCTTTAATTAAAATCACCTTAATAAATGTGCAGGATGAGCACAATTCAAAATGAATCTTTCTCAGTACGTGAAAAGATCCCTTTGGAGCTACATATGTGGTGGCATGATTTGGGGGAAGATAGCAAAAAGGCTGTGACAAAAGCATTGGGTGGTCTTATCGGGCTCTTGAAGATTAAGCCAAGAAAAAACGTGATTGAGGCCTTGATACCATTCTGGGATCCAGCACATAACGTATTTCACTTTGCTGATTTCGAGTTAACTCCTACACTGGAAGAGATAGCAGGCTATGCCGGTTTCGAAGGGAATCTTAGAAGTCAATACCCGATGGTACCGAGAACAGTAACCTCTCATAAATTTTTGGACTTGTTAAGCATCAGTCGTGACATCCGAGACGGAAATTTGGCCAAAGGATTCTGTACCTTCTACTTTCTGTATCGACGTTACGGGAATCCCCGTGGCTTCGAAACGCCAGATACCGGTCTTACTCAGGCGAGAAACCAAGACAAGTGGGAAGCTCAGAGACGATTAGCTTTCATAGCGGCGTTCCTGGGTATTTTGGTTTGCCCTAGAAAAAAAAGGAACATAGAGTTGGGACTTGTAGGGATAGCCGACTTTATGATGAAAAAGGCAAATGGGACTATAGTGCCGCTGATCTTGGCGGAAATTTACCGAGCTCTGACCCATTGTCGAGAAGGAGGGAAGTTCTTTGAAGGGTGCAATATGCTGTTACAACTATGGATGGAGGAACACCTTTGCCACCGTCCCGAATACTTGAATTGTGGTATGACTAGCCTTGAATGCATCGAAAAACATGAGAAGCGGGTAGAGGGTTATGAGTTCCCGGATGGTACAGAAGCATGGCATGCTCATTTGAGATCTCTGACTGCAAACAAGATCGAATGGACGATCAGATAGCTCTCAATCAGTGAAGTAATCTATATGTCGGCTGAGGCATGTTTTTTGCTATTGATGGGTCTTCGGAGTATCCAGCCTTACGCTCCACACAGAGTCCTACGTCAGTTAGGCCGATACCAGACCATCCCACATAATGAATATTTGACTCGGTAGGTCATTGAGTTAGAGCCAAAAGCCGCCTTCCCAGAAGAAAAAGTGCGTCGGATTTGGCATCAGTGCAGATTCTTAGGGCCTAATACTCAAATACGAGATTTATCCAAAGGCGAGGTAGAGCCTAGTTATACTGCTTGGTATTGCAAAAGATCCCGAGTTCAATATGAGCCCGAAAGGCCCGCAAAAAGACCCCATGTCCAACTGTTCACCGACGGAGCACAAGTGTAATGGGATTGGTTGACCAAAGAAAACGAGTACAGGGCTACCATAAGCAAATTGGAAAAACAAGTCAGGGACCTTCAGTTTGAAAATAGCTTGCAAGCCAAGGCAGATGAAGGAGAAAAGAAAAACCTAGCTAAAGAAAATGAGGACCTTCGAGCCCAAATTCAGAAAATGAAAATAGAGGCAGAAAACCCTGCCCGAAGTGCCAAAGACGAAAAACTCATAAATAACCTGAGGCAGAAAGTGAATGACTACAGTTTTGATTTGAACAAAGCAGAAAGTGAACTAGCCAGGGCTCAAAGGCAATTGGCTAAAAACGTGGATGAACGAGCACGCCTGGTTAAGCAGTTGAAAGAAAAGTACGACAATGAGATCGCGGGATTAAAGAAAAGCATTATTGCCACGGAAAACAAAATGATCAAACAAGCTAAAGATTTCAAAGTTGAAAGAGAGCATTGTTATACAACATTGGCACAATTAGAAATAGATTTGCAACAACTTCAGGAGCAGAATCAAGTGGCCGAGCAAACTTTGGAGGCCAGGGCCCAGCAGATCGGGCGTTTGTTACAAGAAAAAGGTGTCATAAGAGAGAGAATTAGAAACATCGCCGATTACATTGTTATGAAGTGCCAAATCTGTGAAGATATGACTCGCACCACCTTCTTCACGGCAGTGATGACATTTGTTAAACAGATAATGAGTGACTTGGACCGAATTTAAAGGGATCTTGCATATGGGCCCCTCGGCGAGACCGACTGATGTCCTGCGGGCACCAGGAGCATTGATGTATTCATGATTTTTCATTTGAGTATGTACTTCCTTTTCTGTTAGAGTCTGTCAGTTGAGTCTGTATTTTCTTTCTGCTGGAGTCTGTCATTTGTTTTCGAGTCTGCATTTTCTTCTGTCGGAGTATGATAGTTTATTTTTGGAGTCTGTTTTCGTCTTTTCATCAGCGTCTGCTAGTTTCTCTTGGAGTTTGTTAGTGTTGAGTCTTTGTAATCAAAGCGTTTGCTTTTTATGAAAATTGAAAATCCCCAAAAATTGTTTTATTAATTAGTTTTGTATTTATCTCCCAGAACTACGCTCGGTCTGATTCATGCGGGGTCATGATATGTAGGAAATCTCCATAGGATTCGACCATAACCAAAAAAAATGAAAAAGAGAGAGGAAAAACAAGAAAGAAAAAGAAAGGAAAAAGAGAAGAATAAGAAAATCAAGAAAAAGAAGCAATAGCAAAACAAGAGGGAAATGAGAGGATAAAAACAAAGAAAAAGCAAGGGCAAGAGTGAAAAGACGAAAAGGAAAAAAGAAGAAAAAAAAAGCTGGGATGACGCAAACATCCGATCAAATGCACAATAGAAACAGGTAACTGCATAGTGCATTCATTCCCCAAAATGTACGGTTTCCAATCTGTCAAAGTCCTAATCGCTAACAAGGTTGTTGTTAATGTATTGAGTCCAGGCAGGTGGTTAGTTGATTGGCATTCTGGCAACTCACTCATACAATACCCGATTAAAAGACAAGCTGAACATGGCCAACCAAGAATTGGAGGCAAGTATTGTTGACCCGTCAAAAGAGGTGGAAGAATTGGATGTTAATGCGATGAAGGAAGAGATGTATAAGTTAAAGCAGCAAATGGCTGAAATGTACAAAGCCTGGGCAAAGGGGCATCGACCACCGGTTTATCCCGCCAACCCTGCTTATATCCCACCATCGGCCCAACCTCAGGAGCCTCCCACTGTGAACTCATCTCCAACATTTCCCCTCTACTAACAATGCTATGGCATCACTTCCCATACTTCTCAAGATCCACCACCCAAACAAGTCCCATACCCTCCTCCACCAATCACTCCTATTTTTGTGGCACCTCCACCTGCTGCATTACACAGATCTTCCAGTGAACCTCTATTCCCGACTCACGACAACCAGTATTATCCCCCTGAACCCACATTCAAAGTCCCGGAACCATATTCTCACACCCCTCATCTTGATCTCCCGGCAGAGACCAAAAAGCCACCCAAAAATCCCGAACATGAGGAGATGATCAGAAAGGTCAAAAGCTTAGAACAATCATTCAGAGATATGAGAGGGTTGGGGGGTCAAGTAAGTGTGGCATATAAAGATTTATGTCTGTTCCAGATGTTCAGTTACCAGCAGGGTTCAAAATGCCTAAGTTTGATCTGTATGACGGGCATGGTGACCCAGTAGCATACCTAAGAGGATTTTGTAGCAAGATGAGAGGAGCAGGCGGAAGAGATGAATTACTGATGGCATATTTTAGCCAAAGTCTGAGTGGATCGGCATTGGAATGGTATACCAGACAAGATCACAACAGGTGGTACATATGGGATGATTTAGCCCAAGCCTTTGCCTGCCATTTTCAGTACAATCTTGAAATTATTCCAGACCGTCTATCATTGATGAAGAATGAGAAGAAGCCCGGGGAGAGTTTCATAGAGTATGGATTCCGTTGGAGGGAACAAGCCGCGAGGGTTGACCCTCCGATGAAAGAAAGTGAGATGGTTGATTATTTCTTGCAGGCTTTGGAACCCACTTATTTTGGTCATTTGGTGTCAGTAGTGGGCAAGTCCTTTAATGAGGTTGTAAAAATGGGAGGCATGGTTGAGGAGGGACTCAAGTCCAACAAGATCATGAGTTATTCAGCAATCAAAGCGACCACACATGCCATTCAAAACGGTACTGGGGGTGTACTTGGGAAAAAGAAGAAAGAGGATATTGCGGCAATTGAGTCGGGAGCTTGGGTCGGGTCCAGGGGCCCCCCACATTACTACAACTAGCCTCGACCTTATCCCCAAACGTACCCCTACATTCCATATAGCCCACCACAACACTACTACCCACTGCCGATCCCCATTTTTCCGTCCATCACGCACAAACCTATACCCAACCTCCTGCTCATGCACAATGGCATGCGCCAGCTCCACAAAATCCATACCCAGCTCCCCAAAATACCTATCCACCCCCAAAAGCCTATAAAAATCCCCCTGGAACAGGTTTTCGGCCCAATCAAGCCTTTAAGAATGAGAGGTTGCTGAAACAGAAGACTTTCACGCCATTGGGAGAATCGTATACTAGTCTATTCCACAGATTGAGACAGTTGGGTATGTTGAATCTGATCGAGGCTAAACTGCCAAATCCCCCTCCTAGAAATCTTGACCGCTCGGTGAGTTGTGAGTATTGTTCAGGGGCCCTGGGGCATGACACAGAGAATACTAGAAATTGAAAACAGCTATTCAAGAGCTCATTGGACTAATCGGATTGAGGTACAAGCTCCCGAGGCACCCAATATTAACCAGAACTCATTGCCAGCCCATCATGAGACAAATATGATTAAGATAGAGCATAAGGGAGGGGAGCCTAAGAAGCCTTCGCAAACTGTCATGATGATTCGGGCTAGTGAAGCCAAGCCGTTTGAAAAGTCAACAAGTGAGAAGTCTGTAATCAAGTTGAACAGGGTAAATAATGAACCATCTGTGGGGGTCAAGAAGGGGTCCTCAAGTGACGTTGCAGGGAAACATGAAAGAGCAAAAGTGGTTGTGCCAGGAGTGACAAACAAGCCTGTGGTAATTGTGAAGGGTGCCCACACAGATACTGTTATTATCAAACCGGTAACTCAATTACCGATAGTCAACAGCAAGGCAGTCCCATGGAATTATGAACGAGTGATAGTGACTTACAAGGGGAAAGAGGTTAAAGAAGAGGTGTGTGAGACCCATGGTTTGACTCGATCGGGGAGATGCTTTGTTCCCGAAGAGTTGAGAAAAGCTAAGACCTCCAAAGATAACCCAGTGTTGGTGAAGAAAGCTGTGACCGAGGAAGAAGTAGAGGAATTTCTGAGAAAGATGAAAGTACAGGACTATTCCATTGTGGAGCAGTTAAGGAAGACACCAGCTCAGATTTCATTATTGCCATTATTGATCCATTCCGACGAGCACCGTTGGGCTTTGATGAAAATCTTGAATGAGGCCCACGTACCTGACAAAATCTCAGTAAACCACTTGGAAAAGATAGCTAACAAGATATTTGAGGTAAACGAAGTCACTTTTTCTGATGATGAGTTGCCCGTGGAGGGTACTGAGCACAATAAAGCCCTCTATTTGACGGTGAAATGCGAAGATTCCATGGTTACACGGGTACTGGTTGACAATGGGTCTAGTGTGAACATTTGTCCTCTCTCCACTTTGAACAAGTTGAAGGTGGAGGATGAAAGAATTCACAAGAATAGTATCTGCATTCGGGGATTCGACGGTGGAGGAAAAGATTCAGCCGGGGACATAGTGCTTGAGCTCACAATAGGGCTAGTTGAATTTACTATGGAATTTCAAGTTTTGGATGTGGCAGTCTCTTATAATCTTTTGCTGGGGCACCCCTGGATTCATGCTGCCAAAACGGTCCCGTCTACTCTGCATCAAATGGTCAAGTTTGAATGGGATCGACATGAAATTATTGTCCACGACGAAGATAATTTATGTGTTCCCAATGATGCCATTGTTCCGCTCATAGAGGTTGAAGATGACAAGGGACCATGGGTTTATCATATTTTTGACATAGTACCGGTAGTGAAAATTCCCGAAGGGAAGTGCGTTCCAACTCCCAGGGTAGCTGCTGCATCAGTCATGGTAGCCGTTGGAATGTTGAAAAATGGTTTTGTACCGGGCAAGGGTCTGGGTGCATCTCTGCAAGGTATCGTATAGCCGATTTCTCTTCCTAAAAATTTGGAACATTTGGTCTGGGGTTCAAGGCCACAGTCACAGACGTGCGAAGAGCCAGAAAAATGAAACAGAGAGCATGGGCACTGGATGTCTTTCCAGATCATTTGTCAGGCCGGGTACCACAAAGCGCCCAGTGATGACGGTTCCCAGATCGGTGATTGATATGGACGGAGATTTGATTGAAAGGTTTGAGAGAATATTCGACGAAGTGAACACGGTGGAAGCTGGAGAGGGTTCTAGCAAGGCGGATGTGCAATTTGTTGGGCCCAGTGCAAAGTTTAACAATTGGGAAGCTACTCCTCTCCCCACCAGGAAGGAGTTTTGGTAGTTTGCTTTGATTTTTTTCAGTTTATCTGGATTATTCCAGGGTTGTAATTCAGATCCTATGTTCCGTCCGTTTGGATGTATAAACCTTGTTATGTTTAATTTCAATGAAATGCAATTTCCCTTTTTCTCCCTTCCTGATAGTTTTATTTTTGTTTTTCTTTTCTTCCTTGTACAGTTCTTTTTATGCTGGCTTCAATGATAAGACATGCATGAGGAATCTCCGTCCCAGTCTCAAAAGCCAATCTAATTCTAAAATAGTAATTCATGAAATAGAGTGTGATGTTGAATCGGAATATGACGAGGATGAAGCCTTGGAAGAGATTAGTAAAAAATTAAGCCATTTTGAAGAAAAACCCAAGCCTAACCTGAGTGATACAGAAGCAATCAATTTAGGGGACCAAGATAATGTCCGGGAAACTAAAATAAGTGTCCATATTGAACCACAGCTCAGAGAGGAGATGATTAAAACACTGTTCGAATATAAAGATGTTTTTGCATGGTCCTATGACGACATGCCAGGTCTAAGCACTGGCTTGGTGGTTCACAAATTGCCCACTGACCCAGCATTCCCCCCTGTCAAGCAGAAGCTGAGGAAATTTAAAACTGATATGAGCGTGAAGATCAAGGAGGAGGTCACCAAGCAGTTCGATGCAAAGGTCATTCAGGTCACTCGGTATCCCACTTGGTTAGCCAATGTAGTGCCTGTGCCGAAGAAGGATGGCAAGACCAGGGTGTGTGTTGATTATCGAGATCTCAACAAGGCAAGTCCCAAGGATAACTTCTCACTGCCGAACATCCATATATTGATCGATAATTGTGCCAAGCATGAGATTGGTTCTTTTGTGGATTGTTATGCGGGTTTCCACCAGATCTTAATGGATAAGGAAGACGCAGAAAAGATAGCATTCATCATGCCATGGGGAACGTACTGCTATCGGGTCATACCATTTGGTTTGGAAAATGTCAGGGCAACCTACATGAGGGCAATGACAACCATATTCCACGACATAATACACAAGGAGAGTGGATGAGGTGATTATAAAGTCTAGAAAGCAGTCTGATCATGTCAGAGATCTGAGAAAGTTCTTCCAAAGGCTTCACATGTATAATCTCAAGCTCAATCCTGCAAAATGCGCATTCGGTGTTCTGTCTGGAAAGCTATTGGGATTCATAGTCAGCCACCGAGGTATTGAATTAGACCTGTCAAAGATCAAAGCTATCCAAGAATTGCCACCCCCAAAGAATAAGACTGAGGTGATGAGTCTGTTGGGGAGATTGAATTACATCAACAGGTTTATTGCTCAGCTCACGACAACTTGTGAGCCCATCTTCAAACTGTTAAAGAAAGATACTGCAATTAAGTGGACAAATGAATGTCAGGAAGCATTTGATAAGATAAAGGGGTATTTGTCAAATCCACCTGTATTGGTCCCGCCAGACCCAGGGAGACCTTTGATTCTATATCTGACGGTCTTGGACAATTCATTTGGATGTGTGTTGGGACAGCATGACATCACTGGCAAGAAGGAGCAGGCCATATATTATCTCAGCAAAAAGTTCACATCTTACGAGGTTAAGTACACTCATCTGGAGAGGACATGTTGCGCCCTAACTTGGGTAGCCCAGAAGTTGAAACACTATTTGTCATCTTATACTACTTACCTCATCTCTCGCTTGGATCCATTGAAGTATATCTTCCAGAAGCCTATGCCCACGGGAAGTCTCGCAAAGTGGCAGATCTTGCTCACATAATTTGACATTGTCTATGTGACTCGGACTGCGATGAAAGCACAAGCATTGGCCGACCATTTGGCTGAGAATCCTGTGGATGAAGAATACGAACCTTTGAAGACTTACTTCCCTGATGAAGAGGTAATGCACATTGATGAGTTGGAACAGATTGAAAAGCCAGGATGGAAACTTTTCTTTGATGGGGCTTCTAACATGAAAGGTGTTAGGATAGGAGCGGTACTTGTTTCTGAAACAGGGCATCATTACCCTGTTATGGCTCAGCTTCGGTTCTACTGTACTAACAATATGGCTGAGTACGAGACATGCATTTTGGGTTTGAGGATGGCTGTGGATATGGGTGTCTAGGAAGTCTTGGTCTTGGGTGACTCGAACCTTCTGGTGCACCAGATTCAGGGAGAGTGGGAAACACGGGATTTAAAACTTATACCGTATCGACAATGTTTACATGATCTTTGTCAGCGGTGCTAATCAATAGAGTTTAGGCATATTCCGAGGATTCATAATGAGGTCGCTGATGCCTTGGCTACTCTGGCATCAATGTTACATCATCCAGATAAGGCTTATGTGGACCCTTTGCATATTCAGGTCCACGATCAGCATGCTTATTGCAATATGGTGGAAGAAGAGCTTGATGGGGAGCCTTGGTTTCACGATATCAAGGAATACATCAGGATAGGGGTGTATCCAGTATAAGCCACAGGTGATCAAAAGAGAACAATTAGGCGGTTGGCAAGCGGTTTTTTCTTCAGCGGAGGGGTTCTGTACAAAAGGACTCCAGATCTTGGGCTGAGGTGCATAGATTCTAGGCAGGCTACAACTATCATGACCAAAGTACATTCTGGAGTCTGTGGACCGCACATGAGTGGGTACGTGTTGGAAAAGAAGATTCTTCGAGCAGGTTATTATTGGCTCACTATGGAGCGATTGTATCAGTTTCGTGCGTAAATGTCATCAGTGCCAAATGCATGGAGATTTGATTCATTCTCCACCATTTGAATTACACATGATGTCTGCACCGTGGCCTTTTGTTTCTTGGGGAATGGATGTCATTGGACCAATTGAGCCAGCAGCGTCCAACGGGCACAGGTTTATTCTGGTGGCCATTGATTATTTCGCCAAGTAGGTAGAGGCTAAAACATTCAAGTCTGTAACCAAGAAGGCGGTGGTTGATTTTGTGGACTCAAATATCATTTGTCAGTTTAGGATACTAAAGGTGATCATTACAGACATGGGGCTAATCTCAACAGTCATCTGATGAAAGAGGTATGTCAGCAGTTCAGGATTACACATCGCAATTCTACCGCGTACCGCCCTAAGGCAAACGGAGCAGTTCAGGCAGCCAACAAGAATATAAAGAAGATACTTCGAAAAATGGTGGAGGGTTCTAGGCAGTGGCATGAAAGGTTGCCGTTTGCGTTGCTGGGTTATCGCACTACTGTCCGAACTTCAGTAGGGGCGACTCCTTATTTGTTGGTGTATGGCACCGAAGCAGTAATACCCACAAAAGTGGAAATTCCATCCCTTCGAATTGTCGCGGAGGTTGAAATTGATGATGATGAGTGGGTCAAAACCCGTTTGGAGCAATTAAGTTTGATCGATGAGAAGAGACTAGCGACAATATGTCATGGCTAGTTGTATCAACAGATAATAGCAAGAGCATACAGTAAGAAGGTGCATCCACGAAAGTTTGAAGTGGGTCAGTTAGTATTGAAACGCATTCTTCCGCATCAGGTTGAAGCAAAAGGAAAGTTCGCCCCAAATTGGCAAGGGTCATTCGTTGTAACTAGAGTGTTGTCCAATGGTGCATTGTATTTGACAGATGTAGAAGGCAAATGTGTAGAAATGGCTATCAATTCTGATGCAGTCAAGAGATACTATGTATCACTTCTTTGTTTGATTGTACTTGTTTGTATTTGTCATGTTTTGAATGTTGAAATGACGAAGGCATTTTGTTCTGCTATCTAAACACTTTATCCCCTGTCACCCCTTTTGAGCCTTATTTATTTTCTTTCATACCTCTCTTTCGGAATCAGTAGAGAATATCAGAAACACAAGCATGAAAGATAAGAAAAGGAAGAAAAGAAAAGAGGAAGAAAAGGAAAGAAAAGGAAAAGAATGAAAAAAAAAAGAAAAGAAAAAAAGAAGAAAAGAAAAACAACAAAAGAGGAAAAGAAAGCAAAAGAGAAAGAAAAGAAAGAGAAAAGAGAAAATCATAACAACAAAGTAATTTCTATGACATGAACTACGTTCGACATGATTCCTTTTAAGGATACGTAGGTAGCCTCACGGTTCGGTCCCATCAAAGTAAAAATCCAAAAGTCCCCAAACAAGAAACTAGGGCAGAAGTTGTGATTGTTATCAGAAATCTGATTCCGAAAGTTGTAATTTTGAACCCATTCGAATTGTTTTGAGATTTTTATACCCTTTCTTTCTAAACCCATCCAAAAGCCACATTACGATCCAAAGAACGACCTTCCGATCAGTCTTCGAGAAATACCAAATCAAGCAGGTAGAGGTGATTCATATCAGGGGCAACACTCTGGTCCAAATAGGAAAAAGAAATAAAAAATGAGAGAGTCTTATTGGTGAAAACCCTCGCGGGCATCGTAAGGCGACGAGAGCTGAGAGAAATAAAAATGAGAGAGTCTTATTAGTGAAAACCCTCACGGGCACCATAAGGCGACGGGAGCTGAGAGAAATCAAAAAATGAGAGAGTCTTATTGGTGAAAACCCTCACGGGCACCGTAAGGCGAAGGTGAGTTGAGAGATGAACGAATGAGAGAAGTTTGCTGGTGAAAACCTTTCAAGGCACTGCAAGATGAACAAGGTCAGGATTTGGGTGAAGAAATCAGGTTATGGAAATTCCGGAGCAACAAAGTATGGCAACTGAAAGTTGATTGGTTGGACAGATTAGGCCGATTAATCCAAATTGCATGTCATGATCATTTGGGTTTATTTCTCTAAGATGTTCCCAATGTCAGTTCTGTTTAAGCAAATAAGAAGGAATTTCAAAGCTCACTAACAGCTTCAAGATTGCAAAGCACAGTGCAGCCAGAGCACACCAAAGATAGCATGATGTAAAGTGGAATAAAGTGCCATCAAGAGTTTCATTGGCAAAATGATTCGGTAATTTCATGGGAGATGTAGAGGTTCCGTTAAAGGGGTTAGAGGTGTGAAACAACGGTTCAGGTATAGAATACTCGGGTCATTCAGGGTCATAGTGTTTTGAAAGTCAGTCGGAAAGTCAAGCGGTTCAGGGCCAGTTCGGGGAAGCCAGTCAAAACAAAACAATGCAGCGGAGAGACCTTCAACAAAGAATGCCATCAACTAACCACCACATTTTAAACTGACGAATTTTTCTTTGATTAAATAGGGGCAGGAAATTTCGGTTGTTTCGGAGAAACCCTCTGTGGAGAAAGGCGGTCACCAAACAGGTTTGATTTTTGATTTTTCAGGACCCTCCTGGAAAATGGACCTAGCGTAAAGTTTAGAAATAGTGTAATCTAGCAGAAATGTATCCCAAAGGAATATAAGCAGGTTTAGAGTTTTGCATGTTCGAGATAAGATTCAATTAGGAGTTTCCAGGACCCTCCTGAATAATGGGACTTAGCTTTAAGATTTCGATTAGATAACAATATTTAGCATAAATTCTGCTGTAGGATAGTATAATTCAGCCATAAAAGTTGTCACTCTTAAGATAAAATTCGACCTTTGAGTTTCAGGACCCTCCTAGATAATGGGGAGTAGTTTAAAGACCCTCTTAGATAACAAGATTTAGCAGAAGTCGCACCTTTAGACTATATAACTTAGATTTAAAATTGTCGTTTAGGTAAGAATTGTCAGGACCCCCCTGGATAATGGGACCTAGCTTTCAAATTCTTAGTAATACTTGGTAATATGATTTAGTTTTACAATCACATCTGTGCCCAGCCACCAAACGGGCAGAAAATTTTCTTTGTTTTGTTTATTTTGTTGCAGTCAGGGGCCCGCCTGAAGAGAAGGGAATACATTTCAAGTCAGCAGTCAGGAGCCCGCCTGGAGAGCAGGGAATACATTTCAAGTTCAGAAGTCAGGAGCCCACCTGGAGAGCAGGGAATACATTCAAGTTCAGCGGTTAGGAGCCTGTCTGGAGAGCAGGGAATACATTAAAGTTCAGCAGTCAGGAGCCCGCCTGGAGAACAAGGGAGTACAATTCAAGTTTTAGTTTTCAAGTTCTTATTGATATTTGGTAATGTGATTCGTTTTACACTTACATATGTTCCCAGATACCCAAATTGGGGCAGAAAAATTTCCTCTGTTTTTGTCATTTTGTTGAAGTCAGGAGCCCGCCTGAAGAGTAGGGAATACATTCAAGTCAGCAGTCAGGAGCCCGCCTGGAGAGCAGAGAATACATTTCAAGTTCAGAAGTCAGGAGCCCGCCTGGAGAACAGGGAATACATTTCAAGTTCAAAAGTCAGGAGCCCGCCTGGAGAGCAGGGAATACATTTCAAGTCAGCAATCAGGAACCCGTCTGGAGAACAAAGGAGTACAATTCAAGTTTTAGCTCTCAAGTTCTTATTGATATTTGGTAACATGATTTAGTTTTGCACTCACATCTGTGCCCAGCCACCAAACCGGGGCAGAGAATTTTCTTTGTTTTGTCTATTTTGTTGAAGTCAGGAGCCCGCCTGGAGAGCAGAGAATATATTTCAAGTCAGCAGTCAGGGGCCCGCCTGGAGAGCAGGGAATACTTTCAAGTTTAGCAATCAGGAGCCCGCCTGGAGAGCAGGGAGTACATTTCAAGTTTAGCAGTCAGGCGTCCACCTGGAGAAAGGAAAAGCATCTCAGGTTACAATTCGAGTTCAGCAATCAGGCGTCCACCTGTAGAAAAGGAAGACATCTCAGATTACAAGTCAAGGCGGCAACAAAGGAATTTCATCGGGAGAATACAAGTCAACAAATCAACAAGAACCACAAGAGCAAGTTTGAAAATGTAGATAGGATTTTGTAATGCATAGATTATAGTCTAGTCTAGCTTCTTTTTATTTTATCACGGTGTAATAAGGGGTTCAGTAAGAAGTAGCAGCAACAGCAACAGTGAAATCAAAGCTTCATGGTAGTCCCAGCTACCAAACATTCCTGAATAAACTGACCTGATTCTTTTTTAGCCAAGGATATGTAGGCAACCCCGGAAGCAGAGTGTGGTCAAATCATTCAAAAATGCTTCCCACGGAGTATTCAAACAGGCAAAAATCGCTCGTATCCGCTCACTTTATCTTTGCACGAAAATTCTTCGTGTTTCCTGGCAAAGAGGGGCAGCTGTGAGCACGTAATTTTTGCCCTATATGAATTACTCCCATAAATCCAAAACAGAATAATTTCTTTTCATTGTTTGCAATTATTTTGGATTTTGTGGCATATTCTGATAATTGTTTGCATTTGTCTGTGCATTTTTATTTTTGTTTAATTAATGAAAAATACAAAATATGTTGCATTTGCATTTATGATCTAATTTTGCATTCTTGAATTAATTAGTAATTTAGTGTTTTATAAAAATGGAAAAATCACAAAGAAATAACTTATTTTTTGCATTTTTAATTTTTAGTTTCGAATTTTGGTGGTTTTTTGTTATTTTGGCATTTAATTAGTTGGATTATCTAGGGTTAATTAATTGGATTTGGTAGCATAATTTGATTTAGAGAGTAATTTAGGTGTTATTTTTAATTTTTCTCGAAAAAAGAAGAAAGGAAAAGAATTTTGTAAAGTAAAAGAAAAGAGAAAATTTGATTTTTTGGGCCAAAATTAAACCATTTCTCCCCAGCCCAACTAAAAATCCTGAACACCCGCCCCATCTGAGCCCATACCCGTCCCCTGACCCGGTCCGATCCCCCCCACTTAACCAAACAACGCCGTTTTGGCCTTTTTAATCAGGACCCTTGATCCTAGCTGATCAAACGGCCTAGAAGTGGCTGATCTTTGATATTTAAATGTCGGAATCCCCTAACCCCCCCCCCCAACATATCTCCCTCGTCCGCTTAACCTTCAGAGACCCTCTTTAGAACCCTAGCCCGCCGTCCCAATTTCCACCGCCTCAGCCCGGCGGCGCCGCCTCCAATCACCTCTAAAATTACACCCCAGAACCTCCACGACCCCCTCCTCCCAAATCCCGGGTCAATTTCCCTCGAAAGTTGCCCTATCTTCTCGAATATTAGATCAGAAAGTGAACCCTAAAATCCCAGGGTTTCCGAATCAAGATTTCATTGAAGATTTTAGGTCCATTTTGACCTTATTCGTGTGTCTCTGATAAAGAACACACGATTAATCTCAAACTGAGCCAAAAATTTGAAGACTCGAAGATTCGTCACCATTTTTTACTGGTCCGAGTTGTTTTAGGTATTTTGCTCCTCTTTACCCTTTGTTATTTAACTTTCGTTTCTTTGTTCTCCTCTCACCTTCTTCTACTCTTTCTTTTAGTTTTCTGATTTTGATTTCCCATTTTTTTATTTATTTCTTCACACCGTCTGTTTCTGCATGTTAGATTTAAGCTATGTTTGATTATTAGTTGGGTCCTGTCTTCAAGTGTGGATGGTTTGAGTTTTCATTCTTGTTTTGGGCTTAACTTTGTTCCGAGTTTTTAGGTTTCTGAATTTGAACGTCTGGGTTTTTGGATTTTTCTTCATATTAATTGGGTTCACAAGGATTAAATAGCCCAAGAGAGAATTGAATTGGGACTACACAGACCCATTAATTTGGGGTCAATTGGACCCGGGTTCTTCCCGACATATAGAGGGTAATAAACAGTAGTGGGGAGGGTAGTCTGGGTAATTAGCTTAGAGAATCTTTGGTAACTACCTAGGGAAGCTTCTAGGAAACAGGGGGAAGGGGCTACTCTGTAATTCTGATATGTGAACTGAGGTTATTTGAGCAAAATCAAAAATTGAATAAGGGCTCCTAAGCTAAAATTAGAATCTAAAAGAATTCATTTGTAAATCTGATTCTATAATAGGCTGCCCTAATGCCTTGCCTATAAAGGCATCAGGGCTTGTCATTCAAAAGAAAAAGAAAAAAGGAGACAAAAAATCCAGAAAAATCAAAAACGGCTGCTGCCTTGAAGAAATTCTGAAATAACTTATAATTCTGGGATTTTCTGAGAAACTACTGAAAATGTTGCTTGGGTTTTGGTTGTTCTAATCTTAATAGTCAGTGGAAATCATTGAACCTTTGATAGTTTTGCATTTCGGGCTAAAAATGGGTTGAATTCTGGATATTTTAAAGCTGGTTTGGGTTTACTATTTGGAAGACACTGTTCCATTGCTGAACTTTTGAGCAAATCCTGCTGTTCATTTCTTCACTACTGAATTATTCTTGCTGCTGCTTATTCTTGATCTCCAGTTGATTTTCTGGTTTTATTTTGCTATATCCAGGTATTTTCTAAATCGTTGTCCACAAATGATGTATCTTGAGTTGAAGCCTGATTGAATACAAGCCGCATTTGAATTTCATCGCATTTGTTTTCCCTTGACTTTTCAGTGTTCTCTAATAAGTATTGAATTACACATGTTATTTTGGTTGTTTCATTTCTTTAGTATGTTGCATATGTGAACTTGAGCTCTTTAAGAATTTGGGTTTTGATTTTTGGATTCAAGTAAATTGCGTTAGTTCCTTAGATTTGTTACTATTTGGTACTGAAAAAGAGTCAGTTAGTTTGAAGGTTCATGTTGCGTTAGTAAGTTAACGTAGGTTTGAATTCAAGCATAAATAGATGTTGATTTCATTGCTAGTGTAGTTAAAGTTGAGCATACGTTTAGTATTTTTTGGAAATTGCTTTACGTTCCAATTGTGATAGAGTGTTGAAGTTTGTCATGTTTTTGTGGGGCGCAATGGGTGTCTTGTTGCTGGTAAGGGCTCGATGCGATGCTGAGTCCTGATCCTCAGTTCTGACCTTGGCAAAGGTTGGGCTTCTTGAACCTGGGCTTTGATGTCATTTGCAAGGGAAATGGTGTGCCTTCGCTGCTTGGGCTCGCTTCTCGAGCCCAATGGCTCATCCGTTCTGCTGATGTGTCTTCCTTTCATAGCAGATTCGACCCAGAAAAATGCATGCCAAAAATGGAAGTAGAAATTTAGTTAGTCAATTTGTGTTGATTAATTAAGATTCAAAAAAATGCACAATGCTGGCTCAATTTCATATCTTCTTATCGTTTAATTGATTCGCATTTAACTGATTGAGCACAAATGTTGATTCTAAGATTTGGGCCTAATACCGGCCATTTGATGAAAGATGAAGGCCAGACTTGGTTGCATGTGAAACGTCTTTAAACGTTCACTTTCCACTAAGGACTTGGGCTCATAATGGGCCCAAGCTTGAAGGCATTTTCAAACGGGGCTGTGCAGTTGTTGTTGTCAAAATAGTTTTCCTTTAGGCAGTTGGTCTTTTAATACGACGATGTCTAGTTAATTAGTAGGGTCAAACCTTTAGTTAAAGTAATTAGAATTCCCATAAATAGTCCTTAATGAATTAATTAGACTCTTAAGGTAGATTCAAGGCGTGCCATTTAGTTGAATCTTCATGGCACTCGCACAGCTGCAAATGCGTTAGTTGCTTTAGGCGCGTAGTTGGATAATATTACCTTCCTAAACTTGGGTGTGCATTTTATGTGACCCAAATCCAAATCTTAACAACGTTAAATAAAATATGTCGCGGATCGTGGGTGCATTTCATGTGGCGTGATCCAAAGGCGTGTTTTGTATAACGTTGAAATCTTCCTAAAAATGAATAAAAGCGGTTAAAAAGTTAAAAACGCATATAGATTTGAAAGTGTTCTAAAATCATATAATAGGCCAATTATAACAGTTGAGCGACTGTGCTAGAACTACGGAACTCGGGAATGCCTAACACCTTCTCCCGGGTTAACAGAATTCCTTACCCGGATTTCTGGTTCACGGACTGTTAAATAGAGTCAATTTTTCCTCGATTAGTTATTGGAACCGATGACTTGGGACACCATAAAATTATTCCAAGTGGTGACTCTGAATTTAATAAATAAATAATCCTGTTTCGATTGTCACTTTAAGTTGGAAAAAACTCCTTTATACACCCTTTACGGGGGTGTAGTGAAAAGGGGAGGTGTGACACTCTTCAACGGTGGAAATAGCGTCTCCCCCATAAATGGGAACCATGACGGCCAGTGGATTGGGTTGGTCCTCCTCATTAACATTAGAAGGAAGATTTGGCATACCTATAAAATTTGTGGAAAGTTAGGATATGGAAGATGAGAGTATGAAGGAAAGTTAAAAATTAAAATGCAAAGAAAATTCGGGTGTGATAAGCTAGAAGAGTTTTTGCAAAGCAAAGATTGTTCTAAAGAAAGTAAAACTTAAATAATGATGGAACAATCCCTAAACGGTTCATAATGATTGACACCAGAATTGAAATGACATAGTCAATCGAAAACTGTGGGTGAATCAATGCGACGTTTCGGGAACAGGTGTCATCATGACGAATGAAGAATGACGTCACATCTTTTCTTGGACAAGATAGTTCTAATAATTCACTCGGGAAGATTAAGATTTTGAAATATACGGTCCATAAAACGCACATTGCCTGTTTTTCACAATGACCACTGCCATTGTTATCTGCCCATTAGGATGACCTCAAAAGGCAGAGGGACTAACTGTATAGGCTAAAATTACTATACTTATATGTGGACCTAGTCGATATTAAGAAAGACTTCGAAGGGTGCTAGGTGTCTTCAACAAGATGTAATGATTTGGTTTCAAAAGGTCGACATCATGAGAACGACGAGGTCGAGATGGATCAATAGAGGACGAAGACAAGGATGAGCACTCCCTTAATTAAACAGTTATGGCTAGTTTTAGGAATATGGTCCCCAGAGAATATTTAGTGAATATTCCTCCCAGTTGTACTATTTAGGGTTTTGTGACCCATGTAACCTTATAAATAGAAAGATATGTAGTTTTAGATGGGATTGGACATTCATTGTAAAAAATAATACATTGACATTCTTTGAAGATTCTTACTTTATCATACATATACAAAGTCCGCCTTTTTCTCAGATCTTTATCTATTCTTTCTCCCACGATCCAAGGAGGATCTGAATATTCATAGGATTATCATTGTCAGAAGAAATATTAGGGAATCTTACCCTTTTTGGGTGACCCACATTCATTTATTTACTTAAATATCATTCATTGTTATTTATTATTTTCTTCCATATTCTTAGATTATTGATTATACCATTATTGTCGTTATTTATTGTTGCTCAAATAGCACACGTGGGATCTTACTATAAAAATATTTGGTCTATCTTTTGGATATTAATATTGGCTAAGATTAACTCAATTTTATTATAAAATTCGATTGTATAAGCTTAGATTTAAATTTTGGTTCATACAACATGTCCAATATTAAATTTGCTAGCATATATATATTGTTAGAATACTTTGTCTCATCAAAGCAAGAAAAAAAATAGCATAAGAGGAAAAAGAAAAAAGTGTTATAACCATATGAGACCAAGAGGGAGTGAAAACATTGTTGAAGAAAGTAAAAAATTATTAATAAAAGAAGAAGAAATAAGAAGAAAATGAAGGGAAACGAAGTACACATTGAAAAAGAAAAAAAAAACAAATACAATAAAGTTGGATACAGACGTTAAAATGCTATATGGGTTCAGAGAGAATCCAACTCTGATCACTTGCCTAGAATTCTTGTACCTTACTAGACCACCCGCAAGCCTTTTCTGTCTTCGGGTGCCATATTTTAATATATAATTATTTTTCCGGAAAAATACCTACACATATGAAATTTTTTATCCAAGTTATTGAGTGGCATGATACCCTTATTATTCTACATAGATCCGCTCATGTGTATGCTTAACCAAGGAGGTAAATTATAAGGAATAAGTATTATATGTCAAATGATATACGGGGTTTTGGAATTTTCAAATGGTTGAAAACTATTGTTAGATTAAGATTTTAATAATGAAAAATAACATATTATTGTTTGCAGGATCACTTGATATGTAAAGAAGGGTGTGAGCATGTCTGTCAATGATGGACGGACGAAGAAAAGAAAGGAATGAGTAAAAGATATTTCAATAGAAGCAAGAAAGGAAGTCCCAAGATTAAAGCGATATGACAACCGGGATAATGGGTATAAAGAAGGAAGCACCAAGGTTTAAGGAGATTTTGGACTAAAATTGCACCTACTCTGATTGGTGAAGATATGTGTCGAAAAGGAATGCTATTAATCCCATTGATCAAGGAACAATTTAAGGACCAAGTATAAGGGATCTTCTTTCAAGTAGGAAAAGATTGGCAGTCATGGACTATCCATGGAGGCTCTGCGTTTATTCTTGGAATGAATCATAACCAATTCAACTTCAAGGATCACTTCCCTTGTTATCACAAATCTCTCAACTGCCTGCCAAAGATACGTCAATCCAAGTTCAAGTATATAATGTAGATTATCAATGAAGAACAATATACTTTGATCATACCAACTTCGTGCTCTTTTTTCTATTCTAAACAAGCATTGTAATCCTAGCAAAGTTTACTGTATAATCAGTAGAAAGAAAAAAAAGAGCAAAATATTGGCGAGGCATTGTATCACGGGCATACTTAGATTCAAATGTGAGTTGGTGTTTGAAGATAGCATCAACACAATTTTATGAAACTATTCAAAGATCTTTGAAGAGAGAACACCCTTGCAACCCAACGGGACTGGAGTAGGATTTACATTAAATCCGAACCAGTATAAAATCTGGGTGTCTTTAATTCCTGCACTTTATTATGCTTTCAGTTATATTCTATCTTTATTTTCAGTTGACTAATTGGTAAACTAGTCAACTACTTCGGATACAAAAAAACAAAGCAATTTACACCCCCTATTGTACCTTCAAATGGTATCAAAGCAAGTCTCACATATTTATTTTTTGCTTAACAACTAGTGAGAAGAGATCGTGTCAAACCAAGTGACTATAGAATTAAAAGAGTCTCAAAAATTGCTAAATGAATTAAAGAGACTGAATAGGGAAAAGAAGGACTGAGAACTCAAACTTGAAGTCTGTGAAATCGAAAGTGGCGTTCTTCAAGATGAAGTTGATGAATTGCAAATGCAACTTAATGGCATGCACAAATCCACTAGTCATAGTTAAAAAAGACCTATTAGAACTAAGTCCACTAGTAGTGATACCAGTGGTAGATCAAAAACTGGATCAACCCCTATGTGCCATTACTGTAACAAGGCTGAACATAAATATTCCTTCTGTAAATTTCATAAATCTAATGTTTCGGGATAGATTTGGAAACTCAAAAATAGTTCTAATCATAGTACTAACCAACAAGGACCCAAGCAATCTTGGGTCCCTAAAAGAAGGTGATAATTCTATTTTGCAGGAACACCATAGAAAGAGTCAAAAAGGGTAATGATATTTATATAATGTGTATTCCAGTCACATGACGGGTGACAAAAATTTGTTCAAAGAAGTCACAAAAATAAATGGAGAAAATGTCAAATTTGGTGATAATTCAAAAGGAATGATTGTTGGTACCGACTCAGTTTAATTCAGCAATAACTGTGGTATTGCAGAAGTATACCTTGTGGATGAACTCAACTATAATCTCTTGAACATACGTCAACTATGTGATTCTGGATATGAAGTTAAATTCAATAAAATAGGGTGTGCAATTGAAGATGAGTCAAGTAAAATTATTCTACCAGAACAAAGGTATGGAAATGTATACATTCTAGATGATATTGAAAACCTAGATGGTCATATTTGTTTGGAATCCATATTTAATGATCCATGGATATGCCATAAAAACTTGGTCATGCGAGCATCCATTTAATTGAAAACCTCTCCAAACATGATCTAGTTATTGGCCTTCTCAAATTTAATTTTTCTTAAATCATGTATGCGATGCATGTAAGCTTGTAAACAAACCAAAAATTCTTCCAAAGCAAAAAGACATTGTATCCACAATCAATCCCCTACAATTACTTTACATGGGGTTTGTTTGGACCTACTAGCACTGCTAGCATTTGAGGTAAACGATTGTAACAACCCGGCCGATTATTTCATTAGTTATAGCCTGTTTCCCCTCATTTCTGCTTCCTTATATGTTCTTCAGTTGTATTTCATTGCATCGTATTGGTTGGTTCGGGTTCGGAGTGGTTTTGGAGTGAATTGAGGCACTTAGTCTCTTTTGAGTAGGCTTAAGTTAGAAAAGTCAACCGAATGTTGACTTATGTGTAAATGATCTCGAATGGGAATTTCGATGGTTCGGTTAGCTTCGTTAGGTGATTTTGGACTTGGGAGTGCATTCAGAATGTGATTTGGAGGTTTGTGGTAGATTTAGGCTTCAATTGGCGAAATTGGGAATTTGGTATTTCTCGGTCGGTAGTGGAAATTTTGATATCGGGGTCGGAATGAAATTCTGGAAATTGAAGTAGGTCCATAGTGTCATTTATGATGTGTGTGCAAAATTTCAGGTCATTCGAAGGTGATTTGATAGGTTTCAGCATCGTTTGCAAAATTCGGAAGTTTGGAAGTCCTTAGGCTTGAAGTCGAGGGTGATTTGGTGTTTTGATGTTATTTGGAGTGTTTCGAAGGTTTGAATAAGTTTGAATGGTGATATGTGACTTGTTTGTATTTTTGGTTGAGGTCCTGAGGGCCTCTGGATAAATTTGGATGGTTAACGGAAGAGTTGGAATTTAGTTGGAGTAGCTGAAGTTGTTGCTTCTGTTATTTCTGCACCTACGGATTGGGGACTGCAGGTGCATGGTCGCAAATGTGATGTGGAAGCCGCAAATGCAGACTTGAGGGCCAATAGGAGAAACCGCAGATGCGGTGTGCTGGACGCATCTGCGGGACCGCAAGTGCGGTGCCTGGGGCGCAGATGCGGTCCTGGGTGTTTAAGTGAAAACCGTAGATGCGGTTGATTGGACCGCAGAAGCGGTTGCGCAGGTGCGGTAGAAAGACCGTAGATGCGAAAATTGTTGGGCAGAAGGTATATAAAGGTTCTTTCGTGAAATTTTGCTCATTCTTCACCATTGTTGGCCGGGTTTTGAGCTTTGGGTAGTGATTTTCAAGAGGAATCGAGGGTTATGAGTTGGGTAAATTACTTTGGACTTATTACTTGTGTTTATGAAGATTTTCCTACTATTTAATCATGAAATTAGTAGGAATTTGGGGTGAAGTCGAAGGGGTTAGGGCTTGAGTTTTGGAGAGTTTGAGTTGGGGATTTGAGGGACCATTTGAGGTCGGATTTTGATGAATTTGGTATGTATAGACTCGGGAGTGAAAGGAGTTTATAGTTTTGTGATTTTTGTCGGATTTCGAGACATGGCCCAGGGGCCGGGTTTGGGTGAATTTCGAGATTTTGGTATAATTTGATAATCTTTCGTATGGAATTGGTTCATTGGTCTATATTGATTGCATTGTATTGCTTTTTATCAGACTCGGGATGTTTGGAGGCCGATTCTAGAGGCAAAGGTGTCACGGAGTAGGGATTTGACCGGTTCGAGGTAAGTAATGATTGTAAATCTTGTCCTGAGGGTATGAAGCCCCAGATTACACATCGTTTCACTATTTTGAGGTGACGCACATGCTGGATGACGAGTGTATGGGCGTGCACGATTGGGGATTGTGACTTGGTCCGTCCCATAACAACTATTAACTTACGTATTTGACTGAAAACTATTTGATACTTATGTGCTTAATAAAGAATTTCTGTGATTGGGCTGAATGCCATATTTGGGCCTCGTGCCAAGCTATTTGGACCCTTAGGGGCTTTTACTATTATTTCCGCACTGTTTTGACTTAAGATCTGTACTCAGTCATGCTATGTTTTACTGATTTCATAACTCAGTCTTTATTACTCCGTTTTGATGCATAAAATGATATTTTGGGCTGAGCACCCTGTTTTACTGATAGCTCGAGTGGCATGAGAGGTTTCTGACTGAGTAAGGCCAAGGGCCTGTGTTCTGAGGATATTATGGGATCGGGTTGCGCGCCGCAGCATGTTGTTACTGATTTTTAACTATGAGAGGCTGAGGGTCTGATTTATTATGCCACAAGGTGGCTTGTTATAGCTCTTGGGCTGTAGGAGCCTCTCCCGAGTCTGCACACCCCTAGTGAGCGCGGGTACCCTATGTAAGTGATATGATGTTGTGCCCGAGGGGCTGTTATTGATTCATGTTGTGCCTAAGGGGCTGTTACAAGTGACTGTGAGGTTTGCCCGAGGGACTGATTCTGAGTAATGTTATGCTCGAGGGATGGTTTATGATTCATGTTGCCTGAGGGGCTGTAAACGAACTATGATTTGCCCGAGAGGATATTATGATTTTTATCATTTTTACTCTAAATTGCATTGAGCTTCTCTTGAAACTATTGGAAAGCATCTTCAAATGATTTTCTGAAAAACTGGGGTTTTTTAAACGAGAGTATTTTGACTCATATACTAATTTGAAAGCATGTTGAACTTACTGAGTTTTGTGATGTGGATTTTCTGTGTTTTCTTACTGTTTAGTCTTTATTTACCTTTATTACTTACTGAGTTGGCGTACTCACATTACTCTCTGCACCTTGTGTGTAGATCTGAGGGTTATTGGACGTGCTAGCGAGCGTTGATCTTCATCCACCGTGGATACTTGGAGTTGGCAAGGTAGCTGCATGGCGATCACAGCCTTGCTCTTCTCCCTCCTATACTCCTATAGATATTAGTAGTTGATTTTCAGACTATTTTTGTCTTGTTATGTTTCGGAACAATTGTAGTATTGCTTATGACTTAGTGACACCCGAGGTCGGGCTTTATTTTTCGCATTTTGGTTTTTAACTTTATACTTTTTATGAGGATTTCAGTATGAAAAAGGTTGTTATTAAAATCTTAATGAAATGTTGAACTATTTTGGGAAATGTATCGACTGACTTAGTTCCATGATAGGCGCCATCACGACCGGGTTAGTTTTGGGGTCGTGACAATGATATGCTTTTATTATTGTTGATGATTACTCACGTTTTACATAGGTAATTTTCTTATCTCATAAAGATGAATCTTTGAAAAGTTTTGAGATTTCTACAAAATAATTGAAAGGGAAAAGGGGTATCTCATCTCCACCATAGAAAGTGACCATGGAAAACAATTTGAAAGCAGAGCCTTTGAAGAATTCTACCACGATCAAGGATATACTCATAGTTTCTCAGCCCCAAGATCACCCCAATAGAATGGGGTAGTTGAACGCAAGAATATAACTCTGCAAGATATGGCCAAAACAATGATATTAGAACATTCATTGCCAAATTATTTTTGGGCGAAGTAGTAAGCACTCCATGTCATATCCTTAATAGATGTCTCATAAGACCCATCCTGAAAAAGACTCCATATGAACTCTGGAAAGGTAAAAGTCCTAATATAAGCTACTTTCATCCATTCGAAAGTAAATGTTTAATTCACAACAATGGTAAGGACAACCATGAAAAGTTTGATTCAAGACCTGATGAAGGTATTTTTATTGGTTATTCTATTAACAATAGATCTTTTCGAGTTAACAAAAAACACACTTTATCTGTAGAAGAATCAGTTCATGTTATATTTGATGACAATAACACTATGGTCGAGAAAGGAGTTATTACAGGTGATGAAGATATCAGTCAAGAAACATCACATGTAAACAAGTCACAGAAGTCGACTGATAGTACAGACATAGTCACATAGTCAACTAGTGATCCTGTTAGTAACTGTATTGAAACACAAAAGGAGTCAACTACTCCAGTAGTTGGAATGCGACCAAATGAATGGAGAACTGAAGCAGAATATCCTTATAAGTTTACCATATGGTCCAGACAAAGAAATAAAAACCATGGGAGCTCTCAAGAAAAAGGCAAACATTGCACTCATTTGTCAAATCGAGCCAAAGATAATTGATGAAGCCTTAAAAGACCCTAGCTTGTAAGCTATACAAGATGAACTTGATCAATTCGACAAGAATCAAGTTTGGGAACTGGTACCTAAGCCAGCAAATGCTACTGTTGTTGGAACTAAATGGGTGTTTAGAGATAAGTTAAATGAGGATGGAAAGGTAGTCAGAAACATACCCAAATTACTAGATTAAGGTTATTCACAGCAAGAAGGAGTTGACTATATTGAAATTTTTACTCCGGTAGCCCGGTTAGAATTAATTCGTACTCTTCTTGCATATGCATCCTTTAAAGGTTTTAAACTTTTTCTGTGATGACCTGGCCAGTCGTCTCATGAGTTACCGCTCCGTTTTTCCCCATTTTGCTTCTTTATACTTTGTTTATCCGTATTATGTGTTATCGGGTTAGTCGGATCAAATCCGAAATGGTTTTGGTAAGGTTTGAGACACTTAGTCTCTAAAAGTAGCTTTAGAGTTAGAAAAGTCAACCGAGAGTTGACTTATTGGTAAACGACCTTGGAATGCATATTTTATGGAACGGATAGCTTTGTTAGGTTATTTGGGACTTAGGAGTGTGTCCGAAATATTTTTGTGATGTCCGGTGTAGAATTAGGCATGAATTGGCGAAAGTTAGTTTTTCGCGATTTCCGGTCGGCAGTGAAAAATAGGCTATCGGGGTCAGAATGGAATTCCGATAGTTGGAACAGGTTCTTAATGTCATTTTAGGTATGTTTGTAAAATTTCAGGTCAATCGGAGTTGTTTTGGATAGTTTCGGCGTAGTTGGTGGAATTTAGGAATTTCAAAGTTCATAGGCTTGAATTTGATATGATTTTGGTGTTTTGATATTGTTTTTGGTGTTTCGAAGGCTCGACTAAGTTTGAATGATGTTATGGGACATGTTGGTATATTTGTTGAGATTTCCCATGGCCTCGGGTGGATCTCGAAAGGTTAACGGATCAATTTAGAATAGAAGAAAAACTGCTGCATTTTTTTCACAGCAGCATGAACAGTAACTCGGGTGAACAGTAACTCGGGTGAACAGTGCTCGGGTGAATAGTAAAACACGTGAGCAGTATCTAAATAAATCCTCCACGACCATTAAACCATTTTACACCATTTTTGAACGGGAAAAGAGCGTTGAGGCGATTTTGAAGAGATGAAATCATTGTTCTTCATTGAGGTAAAGATTTTGGACCCTAAAACTCTATTATTTGTGATTAAGGAACAAAATATCAGTGTTTAATTCATGAAAATCAGTAGAAAAAGGTGGAGTTAGGGCTTGAGATTATGAGACCTTCTTAAGGAATGATTTGAGGGCTCAAACAAACTCCGATTTTCGAGTTCTTTATATGTACGGACTCGAGAGATGATGAAGAACATTTTGGTATAAAGTTTGTCCAGTTCTAGGACATGGGCCCAGGGGTCGGGTTTTGACTGATTTTAGGTTTTGTGCTTAAAATCGATATTTTTCAATTAGAATTCATTCATTTAGCATAATTTGATGATAAAAATCTGAACTTGGTAGATTTAAAGCACTCAGAAGTTGGTTCAGGAGGCAAGCATGTTGCAGAGTAACTTTTCGGGCTAGTTCGAGGTGAGTAATAATTTTAAATGTTGTTCTGAGAGTATGAAACCCCGGATTATACAACGTTCGGTTGTGTTGAGGTGACGCACACGCTAGATGATGAGCGTGGGGTCGTGCACCGTTGGGGATTGTGATTTAGTCCATCCCGAATGACTATTTTTTTGTATATTTGGTAGCTAATTGTTTGATATTATTATACTTTGGGCTAAATGCCATATTTGGGCTCCGTGCCAACTGTTTGAACCCTTAGGGGATCGTTAGTGATATTTTCCTCACTGTTTGATTTCATACTTGTGCTCAGTCATGCCTGATCTTTCCATGTTTTCAAAACTCAGCTATGTTAATCTATTTTAGAAACCTTAAATGATGTTTTAAAGATATTTTGAGCTGAGCTGCATATTTTTACTATTGCCCGAAGGGCTTATGAGATTCTGACTGAGTAAGGCCGAGGGCCTATATTGTGAGGATACTTTTGGGCCAGGCTGCGCACCGCAGCAGTGTTACACTAATTATGACAATGAGGCTGAGGGCTTGAGATTGTTCGCCACGAGGTGGCTTGATATTGATATGAGGCCGAGATCCTGTTTATGATGCCACGAGATGGCTTGATATTGCGCTTGGTCCATAAAGGGCCCCTCCAGGAGTCTGCACACCTCCAGTGAGCGCGGGTACCCATTGTGACATGAGATATAGCCCGAGGGGCTGGTATTGTTCTATGATATTGCCCGAGGGGCTGATTTGATGTTATTGTGCCAGAGGGGAAGTTCTTATGTGTGTACCATTCCTAGTTGTTTTTCCTATCTATTGTTGACTGCTTAAAATGGGTGTTTTTATGAGATTTCATTGTTAAACTATGTTACTGATTTTGTTATGCCTCTGATAACTAAATGTTGTGTTTAACGTGATTTTATATCGCTCAGTCTTCATTTATTCTTATTAATCACTTTACTCCCTACACCTCTGTGTGTAGATTCGGGCGCTACAGGTCCTGCTACTGAGGGTTGATAGTTCTAGCAGATCTTTGGAGGTTTATTAAGTAGCTGCTTGGCAATTCGCAGCCCAGTACAACCTCCCTCTATCTTATTTCTTTTCTGACTCAGTTATTTAGTAGTGGAGTAGACTTTCAGACCGGTAGTATTGTTTTAGATGCTCATGACTGGTGACACCCCGATGTCGGGCTGTGTTGGCTTTTATTTCCGCAAATTATACCGTTAAATGATTATTTTGGGATTTTATTTCCGATTAAAGACTTAGTAGTTATTATTTTAATTGCTTAAAGTGAATTGGAAGTGAGTCGGCTGGCCTTGTCTTCACGAGGGGCGCCATCATGACCGGGTTGGGTTTAGGGTCGTAACAAGTTGGTATCAGAGCCTAGGTTACATAGGTCTCACGAGTCATGAGCAGGTTTAGTAGAGTCTCGCGGATCGGTACGGGGACGTTTGTATTTATCCTCGAGAGGCTACAGAACCTTTAGGAAAAACTTCATATTCTTGAAATTCTTATCATGCGTCCTTGATTTAGCATGAAAAGTAACTCTTTGAATTCCTTCTACGCGTTCGTATGCACGCATGAGTGCTCAGTATCCGATGTGCATTGATGGCTTGTGATTTCCCCGATCAAGGGGCGAGATGTGATCTCTGTGTGTTGATGTTGGGCCAGTCGGGAAGACTTGAGGCCGGATTTTTGCCTATAGCTCGATCCCTGAGCTGTTGATTTCGTGAGTGCGTGCTTCTGGATCTATATGTTCTATTGTATCCCTATTAAGGGGAGTAATGATTAGATAGCTACGTGATGAGTATGTTATGACTGTGAAGTGTATTCATATGATTTAGGAACGACGAGGAGGGTCTGCTAAAGGATAGAAGAACTATTAGGTACTTGATTTTCATCCCGATTTGAGGTATAACCCCGAGTTATGGGTGTGTGAAGGATCTTTCCATGTTTCCTAGTTGGAAGTGGAGTAAATTTCATGTTGCGGTCTGAGTTCAGACTTAGGAAGTTTAAGTGACCGCGTAATGTTTATGACCAGTGGCGGACCCAGGATTTTGTGCAAGCGGGTTCAATCTTAAAAATATATAACTTTAATTGTAAAATAGTAGTTCTCAAGTGGGTTCAAATAAATATTTATACAAAATTTACACAGCTTTTAATCCTAATTAATACATATAAACAGTATTATTTTTTGGTGAAGCGGGTTCAGTAGAACCCGTTAGCCACCACTTGGGTCCGCCATTGTTTATGACGGTGGAAGGTATACAGAAATGTTAGTTTGAGGCAAAGCAGGTGGGGTTATCTCCTGTGGATTGTTCTGAAGTTTGCGTAATCCCTTGTGTCATTTATTGGAAGATCTCTGTTACCAGGGAAATATATGTTTTACAATTTGAATTTGGGTTGCTCAAGAGAATAGGCTTGACTACTACGAGAGTGAATGCGAGCTTTGTAGAAGATATAAAGTACCAGATGGTCTGTGTTCCACGAGCGTATGAAGGATTAAGTTTAATCTCACTATGGTATTATGGCAGTAATAAAGTATATACGTTATGAGTTATTGTGTATGTTTTTGTCTATGGCTTCGAGCCAAGTGGGGGAGTCCACTATTAATTAGTCGATTGCACGGTTATGTACTATATTGGTTCCAGTTTGAGGCGTGTGGGTGAATCAGCCATTGGCTTCAGCGCCAATTACTTCACCACCACCTGCCCAGTCAGCTAGGGGTCACCCTAGAGGGGGAGGTCGATCAGGTGGCAATCAGGCCCGTTTCTATGCACTTCCAGGTAGACCCAATGCTATTGCTTCAGATGTTGTTATTACAGGTATTGTTTCAGTGCCACATAAATGCCTCTATATTATTTGATCCCGGTTCCACATTTTCTTATGTATCATCATCCTTTGCTCATTATTTGGGTACTCCCCATGAGTTTCTTGCTTCACCTATTCATGTATCTACCCCTATGGGCGATACTGCTGTTGTAGACCGTGTGTACCGATCGTGTGTGGTGACTATTAGGGGTCTAGAGACCCGTGTGGATCTTTTATTATTATGTATGGTGGATTTTGATGTCATTTTGGGCATGGATTGGCTATCTCCATGTCGTGCTATTCTGGACTGTCATGCTAAGACAGTCACATTAGCTATACCGGGTGTGCCACGGATTGAGTAGCAAGGTGTGACTGATTAAGTTCCCAGTAGAGTGATCTCATTCTTGAAAGCCCAGGGTATGGTTGGGAAGGGTTGTCTTTCGTATCTAGCCTTTGTGAGGGAGGTCGGTGTTGAGACTCCCAGTATTGATTCTGTTCCAGTTGTGAGGGATTTTCCCGATGTGTTCCTGCAGACCTGCCGGGCATGCTACCGGATAGGGATATTAATTTTGGTATTGACCTGGTGCCAGGCACTCAGCCCATTTCTATTCCGCCGTATCGTATGGCACTAGCGGAGTTGAAGGAATTAAAGGAGCAGCTTTAGGAACTCCTTGATAAAGGGTTCATTCGGCCTAGTATGTCACCTTAGGGTGTGCCGGTTCTATTTGTGAAGAAGAAGGATGGCACTATGATG
Source organism: Nicotiana sylvestris (assembly GCF_000393655.2). Classification (NCBI taxonomy): domain Eukaryota; kingdom Viridiplantae; phylum Streptophyta; class Magnoliopsida; order Solanales; family Solanaceae; genus Nicotiana; species Nicotiana sylvestris. The sequence goes on along the minus strand of NC_091068.1, from coordinate 91,742,161 downwards.
ATGTGAATTGATTATAGGCAATTGAACAAGGTAATGATTAAGACCAAGTATCTTTTGCCTCGCATTGATGATTTATTCAACCAGCTTCAGGGAGCGAGAGTGTTCTCCAAGATTGATCTCCGTTCAGGCTATCACCAGTTGAAGATCAGGGACTCGGATATTCTCAAGACAACCTTTGGACCAGATATGGTCATTATGAGTTCTTGGTGATGTCTTTTGGGATGACTAATGCCCCAGCAGTGTTCATGCATTTGATGAACAGCGTGTTCCGACCTTATCTTGACTCGTTTGTCATAGTCTTCATTGATGATATTCTGGTATATTCGCATAGTCAGGAGGAGCACGTGGATCATTTGAGGGTTGTGTTGCAGAGATTGATGGAGGAGAAGTTTATGCAAAGTTATCCAAGTGTGAGTTTTTGCTCGATTCAGTGACATTCTTGGGACACATGGTGTCTAGTGAAGGTATTCAGGTTGATCCAAAAAAGATAGAGGCAGTTCAGAGTTGGCCCAGACCGTCCTCAGCCACAGAGATTCGCAGCTTTCTTGGTTTGGCGGGTTATTATCGCCGATTTGTTCAGGGATTATCATCTATCACATCGCCCTTGACCAAGTTGAATCAGAAGGGTGTTTCATTTGTATGGTCGGACGAGTGTGAGAAGAGCTTTCAGAAGCTCAAGACAGCTTTGACCATAACTCCAGTGTTAGTTTTGCCGTCAGCTTCAAGTTCATATACCATGTATTGTGATGCTTCGAGGGTCGGTATTGGTTGTGTATTGATGTAGGAGGGTAGAGTTATTGCTTATGCTTCTCGTCAGTTGAAGACCCATGAGAAGAACTACCATGTTCATGATTTGGAGTTGGCTACCATAGTTCATGTGTTAAAGATTTGGAGGCATTACTTGTATGGTGTGTCTTGTGAGGTGTTTACTGATCATCGCAGCCTCCAGCACTTGTTCAAATAGAAGAATCTCAATTTGAGGCAGCGGAGGTGGTTGGAGTTGCTTAAGGATTATGATATCACTATATTGTACCATTCGGGGAAGGCAAATATGGTGGCCAACGCTCTAAGCTGAAAGGCGGTAAGTATGGGGAGTCTGGCATATATTCCAGTTGGGAGAGACGTCTTGCAGTTGATGTTCAGGCCTTGGCCAATTGGTTCATGAGGTTGGATATTTTGGAGCCCAGTTGGGTGTTGGCTTGTGTGGTTTCTCGGTCTTCATTATATGATAGGATCAGGGAGTGCCAGTATGATGATCCTCATTTGCTTGTCCTTAAGGACAGAGTCCAGCACGATGATGCCAGAGATGTGACCATTGACAATGATGGGGTGTTGAGGATGCAGGGCCGGATTTGTGTGCCCAATGTAGATGGGCTTCGGGAGTTGATTCTGGAGGAGGCCCATAGCTCGCGATATTCCATTCATCCGGGTGCCGTGAAGATGTATCAGGATTTGAGGCAACACTATTGGTGGAGAAGAATAAAGAAAGACATTGTGGAATTTGTAGCTCGGTGTCTCAATTGTCAGCAGGTGAAATACGAGCATCAGAGATTGGGTGGCTTGCTTCAGTGGATAGATATTCCAGAGTGGAAGTGGGAGAGAATCATTATGGACTTTGTAGTTGGACTTCCACGGACTTTAAGGAAGTTTGATGCTATTTGGGTGATTGTGGATCGGCTGATCAAGTCCGCGCACTTCATTCCTGTGTGTACTACCTATTCTTCAGAGCGGTTGGCAGAGATCTATATTCGGGAGATTGTTCGGTTGCATGGTGTCCCAGTTTCCATCATTTCAGATAGGGGCACTCAGTTCACTTTGCAGTTTTGGAGGTCTGTACAGTGAGAGTTGGGCACTCAGGTTGAGTTGAGCACAGCTTTTCACCCTCAGATGGACGGGCAGTCCGAGCGCACTATTTAGATATTGGAGGACATGTTGCGTGCTTGTGTCATTGATTTCTCAAGGTCATGGGATCAGTTTCTACCGCTTGCAAAGTTTGCTTACAACAACAACTACCACTCGAGTATTCAGATGGCTCCATATGAGACATTGTATGGGAGACGATGTAGATCTCCAGTTGGTTGGTTCGAGACCAGTGAGGTTAAGCTATTGGGGACAGACTTGGTACATGATGCTTTAGATAAGGTGAAGGTGATTCAGGAGAGGCTTCATATAGCGCAGTCGAGATAAAAGAGTTATGCTGACAGGAAGGTTCGGGATGTGTCCTACATGGTTGGTGAGAAGGTTCTGTTGAAGGTTTCACCCATGAAGGGTGTTATGAGATTTGGGAAGAAGGGTAAATTGAGTTCTCGATTCATTGGGCCTTTTAAGGTGCTTAGGAGGATTGGGGAGGTGGCTTATGAGATTTCTTTGCCACCCAGCTTGTTGAGTGTGCATCTGGTATTTCATGTTTCTGTGCTCCGGAAGTATATTGGGGATCCGTCTCATGTTCTAGATTTCAGCACGGTTCAGCTGGATGGTGACTTGACTTATGATGTGGAGCCAACAGCTATTTTGGAGCGTCAGATTCAAAAGTTGATGTCAAAGGATATAGCTTCAGTGAAAGTGCAGTGGCGAGGTCGGCCCGTGGAGGAGGCTACCTGGGAGACCGAGCGGGAGATGCGGAGCAGATATCCTCACCTGTTTGAGGCTTTAGGTATGTCTATTAACTCGTTCGAGGATGAACGTTTGTTTAAGTTGGGGAGTATATGACGACCTGGCCAGTCGTCTCATGAGCTACCGCTCTATTTTTCCCCATTTCTGCTTTGTTATATCCGTGTTATGTGGTATTGGGTTGGTCAAATCGAATCCGGAATGGTTATGGTAAGTTTGAGACACTTAGTCTCTAAAAGTAGCTTTAGAGTTAGAAAAGTCAACCGAGAGTTGACTTATTAGTAAATGACCTCAGAATGCGGATTTTATGGCTCGGATAGCTTCATTAGGTGATTTGGGACTTATGAGTGTGTCCGGAATTCTTTTGTGATGTCCGGTGTAGAATTAGGCTTGAATTGGCGAAAGTTAATTTTTGGCGATTTTCGGTCAGCAGTGGAAAATAGGCTATCGGGGTCGGAATGAAATTACGATAGTTGGAACAGGTTTGAAATGTCATTTTGGATATGTTTGCAAAATTTCAGGTCAATCGGAGTTGTTTTGGATAGTTTCGGCGTCGTTGGTGGAATTTAGGAATTTCAAAGTTCATAGGCTTGAATTTGATGTGATTTTGGTGTTTTGATATTGTTTTTGGTGTTTCGAAGGCTCGACTAAGTTCGAATGATGTTATGGGACATGTTGGTATATTTTTTGAGATTTCCAAGGGTCTCGGGTGGATCTCGAAAGGTTAACGGATCAATTTAGAATAGAAGAAAATTTGTTGCATTTTTTTCCACAGCAGCATGAACAGTAACTCGGATGAACAATAACTCATGTGAACAGTAACTTGGGTGAACAGTAACTCGGGTGGACAGTACTCGGGTGAACACTAAAACGCGTGAGCAGTATTTAAATAAACCCCTTGCGACCATTAAACCCTTTTACACCATTTTTGAACGGGAAAAGAGCGTTGAGGCGATTTTGAAGAGAGGAAATCAATGTTCTTCATTGAGGTAAGGATTTTGGACCCTAAAACTCGATTATTTGTGATTAAGGAACACAATATCAGTGTTTAATTCATGAAAATCAGTAGAAAAAGGTGGAGTTAGGGTTTGAGATTATGAGATCTTCTAGGGATGATTTGAGGGGCCAAACGAACTCCTATATTTGAGTTCTTTATATGTACGAACTCGTGAGATGATGAAGAACATTTTGGTATAAAGTTTTTCCAGTTTCGGGATGCGGGACCGGGGGTCGAGTTTTGACTGATTTCGGTTTTTTTGCTTAAAATCGATATTTTTTAATTGGAATTCATTCGTTTAGCATAATTTGATGATAAAAATCTGAACTTGGTAGATTTGGAGCACTCGGAAGTTGGTTCGGGAGGCAAGCATGTTGCAGAATAGCTTTTCGGGCTAGTTCGAGGTGAGTAATGATTTTAAATGCTGTTTTGAGGGTATGAAACCCCGGATTATACAACGTTCGGCTGTGTTGAGGTGATGCACACACTAGATGACGAGCGTGGGGTCGTGCACCATTAGGGATTGTGACTTAGTCCATCCCGAATGACTATTTTTCTGTATATTTGGTAGCTAATTGTTTGATATTATTATACTTTGGACTAAATGCCATATTTGGGCTTCGTGCCAACTGTTTGAACCCTTAGGGGATCGTTAGTGATATTTTCCTCACTATTTGATTTCATACTTGTGCTCAGTCATGCCAGATCTTTCAATGTTTTCAAAACTCAGCTATGTTAATCTGTTTTAGAAACCTTAAATGATGTTTTAAAGATATTTTGAGTTGAGCTGCATATTTTTACTATTGCCCGAAGGGCTTATGAGATTCTGACTGAGTAAGGCTGAGGGCCTGTATTGTGAGGATACTTTTAGGCCGGGCTGCACGCCGCAGCAGTGATGCGCTAATTATGATAATGAGGTCGAGGGCCTAAGATTGTACGCCACGAGGTGGCTTGATATTGATATGAGGCCGAGAGCCTGTTTAGGATACCACAAGATGGCTTGATATTGCGCTTGGGCCGTAAGGGGCCCCTCCAGGAGTCTGCACACCTTAGTGAGCGCGGGTACCCATTGTGACATGAGATATAGCCCGGGGGCTGGTATTGTTCTGTGATATTGCCCGAGGGGCTGATTTGATGTTAGTGTGCCCGAGGGGCAGTTCTTATGTGTTTACCATTCCTATTTGTTTTTCCTATCTATTGTTGACTGCTTAAAAAGGGTGTTTTTATAAGATTTCATTGTTAAATTGTGTTGTTGAGTTTGTTATGCCTCTGATAGCTAAATGTTGTGTTTAACATGATTTTACATCGTTCAGTCTTCATTTATTCTTATTACTCACTGAGTTGGAAGTACTCACTTTACTCCCTGCACCTCAGTGTGAAGATTCGGGCGCTACAGGTCCTGCTACTGAGGGTTGATAGTTCCAGCAGATCTTCGAAGGTTTACTAGGTAGCTGCTTGGCGATTCGCAGCACAGTACAACCTTCCTCTATCTTATTTCTTTTCTGTCTCAGTTATTTAGTAGTGGAGTAGACTTTCAGACTGGTAGTATTGTTTTAGATGCTCATGACTGGTGACACCCTGATGTCGGGCTGTGTTGGCTTTTATTTTCGCAAATTACACTGTTAAATGCTTATTTCGGATTTTATTTCTGATTAAAGACTTAGTAGTTATTATTTTTATTGCTTAAAATGAATTGAAAGTGAGTCGGCTGGCCTTGTCTTCACGAGGGGCGCCATCACGACCGAGTTGGGTTTAGGGTTGTGACATTTTCAAATAGATGTTAAAAGTGCTTTTTAAAATAGTTTTATTGATGAGGAGGTATTTTGAAAACAACCTCCTGGTTTTCAAAACTCACAATTTCCTTACCATGTATATAAGTTGACTAAAGCCTTGTATAGACTCAAATAAGCTCATCGAGCTTGGTACGAAAGGCTTAGTTTATTCCTAACTGAAAAGAGGTAACGTAGATACTACATTATTTATCAAAAAATTATCTGAAGGTATCTCATTATCCAAGTCTATGTTGATGATATTAGTTTTGGAAGTGCTAACTCTCTCATATGCAAGGATTTTTCTAGTCTCATCTAGAGTGAGTTTGAAATGAGTATGATGAGAGAACTCGTATTTTCCTTGGACTTCAAATTCAACAATATGAGAAGGAAACTTTTATATGTCTGATACAAAGGAATTGATTCAAAAATGTAGCATGAGCAATGCTAAAGCAATTGGTACACCAATGAGTCATTTAACAAGTCTAGTCAAAGATGAGAAGGGAAATTCAATGGATGAAAATCATTGGATGATTGGCTCTTTACTTTATTTAACTGCTAGGTAACCAGATATAATATTTTGTGTGTGTAAGTGTGCTAGGTTTCAGTCAGCTCCTAAGGAATCACATCTGATAGCAGTAAAGCGGATAATTCATTACATTATCGGAACTATTTCTTATTGATTATGGTATCCATGATATAACAATTATAAGCTTTAAGGTTTTTCAGATGTTGATCTTGCAGGAGACAAATAGGACAGGAAAAGCACCAGTGGAACATGCCAATTACTGGAAAGACATTAATATCCTGGAACAACAAAAAACAAGGCTCAGTTGTACTGTCCACAACTGAAGCAGAGTATATTGCTATTAGACACTGTTGTGCTCAATTACTCTGCATGTCTCATCAACTAGGTGAATATGAATTATCTTTTAAACCTATTCAAATATTTTGTGATAATTCTAGTGCTATATGTCTATCAATAAATTCCGTGCATTATTCTAGAGCCAAGCCTATAGATATTAAGCATCAGTTCATCAGAGATCATGTCATTAAGGGAGATATTGAATTTATGTTTGTTAGTACTAATGATCAACTAGCTGATATTTTTATAAAGCCATTTATTGAATATAGATTCTGTACTTGGAGAGAATTACTTGGCATTGTTTCGCTTAATTTCAAAAATTAGGACTTATGTGTTACTTTAAATTATTTATGTGAATAATATTTCCTTTTGCATGCAAGACATCATTATTGATGCGCCTCCATTTTACCTCCCTTTTCCATAAATCACAACTTTCTAGGAAGGAAAATCAATCATCATGTCCTTTCACTTATGCCTTTTCCTTTTCTGTACTCAACCGTCAATTCTATTCCTTTTAACCCTCTTAATCACCCTCATTCTTCATTCATCGGTCCTATCACCCAGAAACCCTTCTCCAAAACTCTTCAATGGAAAAAATTTCAAAAAGTCCCTTTGCCTCTACCCGAAAAAGTACTCGTTCTCCGTCAAAACGCTTTGTAACGACCCGATCGGTCATTTTGAGCTTTAGTGCATCGTTCGGAAGTTTGAGGCCTTGAGTAGCTTCACTTCACTTCATTTTCGGAAGGAAAATTTTCAATTCGGAAGCTTTAAGTTAGAAGAGTTGACCAAGGTTTGATTTTTGAGTAAACGACCTAGGAATCTGAATTCAAAGGTTCCAATAGGTTTGTATGATGATTTTGGACTTGGGCATATGTGCGGGTCGAGTATCGGGTGGTCAGGGAGAATTTCAACGCTTATTATGGAAGGTTGGCATTTTTTAAAGTTCAAGGATTTCTTAAATTTGATTTGAAGTAAATTTTGATGTTGTCAATGTCCGTTTGGGGTTCTAATCCTTGGAATAGGTTCATATCGTGATTTGTGACTTGCACGTAAACTTTGGCGTCATTCCGGAAATTTTAAGTGTAATTCGGACTCGTTCGGCAAAGTTTAAAAGTTTAAAGAAAGGTTTCGATTGTGATTCATAGTTTTGATGTTGTTTGACATGATTTGAGGCTTTGACTAAGTTCACATCATGTTTTGGGAGGCGTTGGTATGTTTAGATATGGTCCCGGGGGCCTCGGATTTGAAACGGATTGAAAACGGATCGATATTTGGAATTGAGAAGATGTTGTTGTTGTTGAAGACTGGTGTCATTGCACCTACTGAAGGAGTGGCTGCATGTGCGGTCACGTAGGTACGTAGGGTCGCAAGTGTGAATTTTGTGGAAGGGACATGGGAGCACAGGCGCGAGGAAAATTTTGCACCTGCGAAGTCGCAGATGCGGGGAAGTGATGGCAGAAGCGGAAGGAGCTGGGCAAGCTGGAGATGCAGAAGCGGAAGAGCTTTGCATATATGAGTGCCTAGGAGCAAGGGTTGGACCGCAAAAGCGGTCACGCAGGAGAGAAATTTGGTCCACAGAAGTGGATTTGCCTGGGCTTAGGGAGAACCGCACCTGGGATAGAATTTTTTTGCAAGTGCAGAGCCGCAGGTGCAGCTAAGGGTCCGCTGGTACGAAAGTCGCTGGGCAGTGGTGCTTTTAAATTGAGATTTAGCTCTCATTTCCCTCATTTTTCTCTTGGGTGGCCGAATTTGGGGAGCTATTTTGAGGAGGTTTTCATCATGCAATACAAGGTAAGTAATTTCCCACTTGTTGTAAGATAAATATATGGTTTATAAGTGGATTTAAGGATGAAAATTATGGAATTTTGGTAGGAAACCTAGAATTGATAATTTTGGATTTTTACCACGATTTTTGAAATAGAATTAGGAATAAATTACATATTTGAGTTCGTAACATTATGGGTAAAATTTATCTTCGAAAATTCGGAGTTCGGGCATGTGGGCTCGAGGGTTGACTTTGGTGACTTTTCAAACGGAGTTGAGAATTTTTATAAATTAATTAATTATGATGTTGGAGTACATTTTTATTGATTATGATTGTTGATTAGTTCGGATCGATGGGCATCGATTTGAGGTGTTAGAGTGGTGTTGGAACCGGTTATGGAACTTCAGAGCGAGGTAAGTCTCTTGTCTAACCTTGTGAGGAGAAATTAACCCCATAGGTGATCTATTCTTATGTGTTACATGTTGTGGGAGCTACATACGTATGAGGTGACGAGTGTCTATCCGTATGCTAGAATTCCTTATTATGTCCGGGTTGACTTAGGTCCACGCTATGCTTTAACTATACTATTTGAGTTATCCTTGCCTATTTAATTCATTTATTTCGCGTTACGACTTGGGACTAGGCTTGAGTAGAGTGATAGACCCGCTATTGTAGAGATTTGACGAGCTACATGATTAGCTGTGGAATAATTGTGCTTCTCTTACGAATTTCTCCCGCGCTGTGCATTTTCATCGAAAAACTTTCCTTAAATTTCATAAATCACATGTTAATTCGTGAGTGGGATCAAGAAACCATTAAAGTATCATATTCTTATGGGATCGGGCCATTCACCTCAGCAATACCACATTCTTATGGGATCGAGCCGTTCGTCTCGGCAGTATTATATTCTTATGGGCTCGGGCCTTTCGCCTCGGCAGTACCACACTCTTATGGGATCGAGCCTTTCGCCTCGGCAGTACCACATACTTACGGAATCGGGCAGTTCTCCTCGGAAGTACCACATTTTTATGGATCGGGTCATTCACCTTAGCATTTCCATAAAATACTCTTATGGGATCGTATTGTTCGCCTCGGCAGCGTCGTGCATAATATTTGACAAGAAACCAACATATCCGTGTGTTTTCCTAATTTGAGTTATGACGACCTTTCTGGTGAGGTCCATTTTATATATACTCCGAGATGAACGGCCCGCTCCCATGAGAATGTGGTACATAATCTCGCCGAGGCGAATGGACCGATCACAAAAGATGTGCGCACTGCCGAGGGTCAAACGGCACGAACCATAGATGTATTTATCCTATCGAGGCGAACAACTCGATCCCATTAAAATAAGAAGCTTTGATGGGTCCTTGACCCCGCTCACGAAGGGACATGTGAGTTTTAGGAAGCCTTGGGAAAACCCTTTGATGAGAACGCATAATGCGGGAGAAATTCATAAGAGAAGTACAATTATTCCGTGGCAAATCATGAAGTTCGTCCGATCTCTACAATAGGGAGTCTACCGCTCTACACAAGTCTAGTCTCAAATTGCAGCATGTAGTAAAGGCATCTAATAGGCAAGAGACAACTCCAATAGTATAGTTATAGCATGGCGTGAACTTGAGTCTACCCTGGACAATAACATGAATATATATAACTACATAAGGACTCTCGTCACCTCGTGCATACTTAGCCCCCGCAACAAATACCAAATATCAATTACAACACCTAGGGGTAGTTTTCCCCTGATAGAGTTAGACAAGAGACTTACCTCGCTCCGAAGTTCCATAACCGGCTCCAACGCTGCTCCAACACCTCAAACCGGTGCCTGTCCAAAACTAGTCAATCAATGTGCAAATCCATAAATATATACTCTAATACTCATAACAAATCAATTTAGATAAATTTCCAACTTCGCTCGAAAAGTCAATAAAGCAACCCTTGGGCCCACATGCCCGCATTTTGAAATTTTTTGAAGATAATCATTACCCATAATATTATGAACTCAAATATATAATATATTCTAAATTCCATGTCCAATTTCGTGGTAAAAATTCAAAAATATAAATTTCTAGGTTTTCTTCAAAATCTCACAATTTCCACCAATTTTCATGTTCAAAACCATATATAATTTATGTATTTAACTTAAAATGTAAAGGAATCACTCACCTTGACATAGATGATAAAAATCTCCCCTTGAAGCCTCCCCAAAATCGCCCAAACCAAGAGAGAAATGAAAGAAATGGGCTAAGTCCCTAATTTTTAAACCCTCTGCCCAGATCCTCCTTCTTCGCATTCATGGTGGCCTTCCCGCATTCACGGTGCCCACTACTCCTCGCCCTTCGCGATTCCCCAGTCGCGTTCGCGTAGCCCAAAGGCCTCCTGCCCCGTTTCCCTCATCTCCTCTTCACGTTCGCGGCTGGGCCTCCGTGTTCGCGAAGCACTGCCTGCCCCACCTACGCGTTCGCATGCCCCTCTTCGCATTCGCATAGGGCAAAAATTCTCCAACCAGAATCCTTCTTCATGAACGCATCCTTTCTCCCCCATTCGTGAAAGACAACATCAGCACCAGCAAACCAACAATAACTTTTCATCCAAATTTGGTCTGAAAACATCTCGAAATACACCCGATGCCCTCGAGACCCCGTTCAATCACACCAACCTGGCCTAAAATATGACACGTACTTGATCGAGGCCTCAAATCACACCAAACAACATCAAAATCATGAATCGCACCCTATTTCAAGCTCAATGAACTTCAAAACTTCAAACTTCTACATTCAATGCCAAAACCTATCAAATCATGTCTGATTGACCTCAAATTTTGCACACAAGTCATTTTTGACATTACAGACCTACTTCAACTTCCAGAATCAAAATCCGACCCCGATATCAAAAAGTTCACTCCCGATCAAACTTCCAAAAAACCTCAAATTTCTAACTTTCGCCAAATGACCCCCAAATGACTTATAGACCTCCAAATCCACATCCGGATGCGCTCCTAAGACTAGAATCACCATACGGAGCTATTCCCAGTCTCGGAATTCCAAATGGACGCCGATAGCATTAAAATATGCTTCAAACCAAATTTATGAAATCCTTCCATAATGCTAACTTCCACAATCAGCACCGAAATGTTTCCGGGTCATCTAAAACCCGATCCGGACATACGCCCAAGACCAAAATTATCATACAAACCAGTTGGAACCTTCAAATCTTAATTCCGAGGTCGTTTACTCAAAAGTCAAATCTTAGTCAATTCCTCCAACTTAAAGCTTCCGAAATTAGAATTTTCTTTCCAAATCAACTCCGAACTTCCCAAAATTCAATTCCGATCACATGTACAAGTCATAATACCTGAAGTGAAGTTATTCAAGGTCTCAAACTACTTAACGACATACTAGAGCTCAAAACGACCGGTCGGATCGTTACATCTGTGAGAAGTCTACTTCTCTAACCAAAGATAATACGCCAAAGGTAAGGTAACATGGAAGTATGCTTTGAGGATATTGAAACATATTCTCAATTTGAGGAAAGAAATTGGTGTCTTAATGATATCCTCGTGTATCCATTTTGGTAAAAACAATCCATTATCATCTTACCCCTTTTGGGTTTATCATTTGTGTCATTTTAAGTCTATGATAGAATGTCTACAGTTCGATTTTATTAGAATTATTTTCAATAGATTCAAAATTGTATCGTATTGTTCTACAGTATTAGGAGTCTAATAATTCTCTGTAATTATTAAAATTATTTTTCGTTGACCTAAAATGAACTACAATTTTTCATGCTTCGTATTGTCAACAATGATTTGGTAACTCAAAATTTTTTCCAACTAAATCAAACCTTAGGTATTGATTGCTTAGTGTTTATTATACTTGTCGTTGGTTTTACTTTAAACTGGATGAACTAATGCAATGTGCATTTATTTAATTGAGAGATTCTTCGAAAATAGATTTTCTTTGTTCAAATTTACATCCTATTTCACCCTTTTGATGATGACAAAAGGGGGAGAAAATAATGTGTACAAAAGCTCGAAAATTCAGGTAGAATGCATGGAGGTAGGGGAGCATAACTGAGGAATGCATAGAGTGAGGGGGAGTTCACACTTGATGTACTACATGCATTTCGAGAAGATAACTTCAGAGAAGTAACTAGTTTATCTAGATTATCTCATTATTCCTTAAATTAAGTCTTTGATTAATTTTTATTTGTAATCAATGGTTTGCCATCATCAAAAGGGGGAGATATCTAACTTCAAGCTTTCACGTATTAATTTTAATGATAACAAACTAAGATAATTATAAATAAAAGAACATTTACTTGTGGTAATCTTATTTTTGCACAGATCTATTCAAGAAAGAAGATGTTAGTAAAGATCCAAACAAATATGAGCATGTGATGAATTTATCAAGGAATATTAGTTTTAGAGATTTAATCTCCAAGCATCATAGAGGGAATAATATTTGAAGTCAAATTTTAAATATTGAATGGCTTACTACAATATTAGAAGAAGAATCTACGAAAATTATGGAAGAAAAGTTTTTCAATATCTTAAAAGGAAAATTGCTAAAATCATGGAGAAGATCTATTATTTTGTGGAAGAAGGATACTATATGGAAGAGATACTACAAGGCCAAGGAAGAATATATTTTTTAAGGAAAGAAAAGATATTATGGTATAGTATATTCTATATTATGGAAAGAGATTATTTTTCAAGATCAAGAAAGGAGTCAAAGATATATTGAGATCTATAAAAATGGAAATATTTTATTGGAAGAAGATAGCATGGTTTATTTTAAGGAGCAAATCTTTTACACTAATCAAGGAATCAATTAAGGAAGAGATTTGGAAAATTCATCTGTACTTACTCACTAAAGGAAAGAGATTATACATCAAGCTCACTAGAATACTTTGAAAAACACAAATAAGCAGTCTAGGTTCAAGAAGATTTGAGCAAAAAAAAATACTTACTACGGGATGCGATGGAAATAAGAATACTATTACTTCAACCTGTATTTTGAGAAGTACTTAAATTCAAGGATATAGTTATTCTATCTCAAGAAAGAGTACTATTCATATGAAAATTCAAATATTACCACAAAATGGAAAGAAGCATCCATATTCTCCAATGAAAAAGAAGTTAGACGTATGGAAACATGAGGCCAAGGAATTGAGTTATAGAAATCAATCAAGGATGATTAATTACTACAACCATGAAAAAGTAAATCATGGGGATCTTGATTGAATCATCATGACTATTCTCACGTAGATATCCATAAAGATTATATGGTGCATCGAAATGAAAGAGCATTTTAGACTCACAATTGGTACAACTAATGTACAACAACTGAAGTCTTAAAAGGGGATAAAGATCATCACTAAGCAACAAAAGTGAGACTCTACAAAAAAAAGGAAAGAGATATTTTGAGAGGAATATTGTGGAGAAACATTAATCATTGGATCTAATCAAGGAAAGAATTGAAATTGACATCATGCCTGGAAATTCAAATTGTCCAATTCAAAAGGAAAATTTGCATTGACATAAGATATCCAAAATCTACCTTATAAAGCAATGTCAGTAACAGTCAAGAGATCTAAAATAAGATATTAGTCTATGATTCAAGAAAGCATCAGAAAATGGCTACAGGAAAATTGGAAGAATCTTCAAAAATCCCTTGGGTTATGCAATAGCTAGAACAAGTTGAAAAGGCTATAAAAAAGAAGATTTATGGATGAAGAAAAGTACGCAACCTTCTATACAATTGTCTATCCAACTACAAGTTCTTTATTCTACCCTTAACAAACATTGTAATTCACTTTTAGTAGATTTACCGTGTACATAAAAGAGAGAAGAGAGAAAGAAAAATATTGGAGAGGCAGTGTGTCTTGAGAGGTTGTACCGTTGTTCATTTATTTGGTGAGTGAGTGAAAACTAAAGGGTCGTTGTTGGTGAGCGAGTGAAAACCAATCTCTTGCATTGTTGGTGAGCGTGTTAAAACCAACCCTTGTTCGTTATTGGTGAGCGAGTAAAAACCAACCCTGTAAACGTTGGTGGTGAACATTGAAAATTACACAAGTTGTACTTAACCCAAATTACAAAGAGCTCAAGAGATAACATCCTTGCAACCCAAGGAGACTGGATTAGGATACCACATTGGTTCCGAACCAATATAAAATTCCTGGTGTTATTTATTTTATTGCTCTCATATATTATTATACACCTTTACTGTTTGTTGAGAGTAGTACTTGTTTAAATTGAAGTGCTAACAGTTTTGGTGCAGGTTGTCTCTGCATTAGTCGATTAGGTCTGAAGAGTAGTCGACTAGAAATTTCAAAAGGCTACAATTCACCCCTTTATACTTTCATACTCATCCAGGGTTAGGCTATATACTTATTAGGTACGCGTATATTTTAATGCATTGATCTCTCTATCTAAATAAGATTCCTAATTTTAAAAATAATAAAATGAATAATTAAGTGTTAGCTTGCCTAACGACAACGTTGGGTGCCATCACGACCTATAGTAGATTTTGGGTCGCGACAACCCCTTCTCAGCTCCTAGAACCAGTAGATTTAGTTCCGATCATTCTGAAGGTTTTGCTTCTTCTCAGGCAGAGCTTTCTGACAACACTCACCGTATGAACGAAAAAGCCCTTGGAAAATGACCCATGGAAGAACCTTCTGAATCGTTCACCCCTGAGAAATCCAAAATAGACCTCTCAAGCTCTCTAGAGTCAGACATCAATTTCTGGAATACTCCAAAATAGAGGCTTATTCATTATCCTTAAAGAGAAGTCTATTGCCCATGGTTGAGTGATCAATTTGAATGATATGGAAGCCCTCAACTGTAAGGTAAAAGAGCTTTTCGAATTCCAAGTTTGGTCAAACTTCCTCTCTCTACCACCTCCTAAAGTCTATGAATCCCTAGTTAGGATGTTTTATGCTAATCTCCGTTTTAACAAGCCTGATAAGTTAGAATCTTTAATTCTAGGGAAGCGCATTGTTCTAGATTGTGCCTATTTGACTCAATTTTTCAGTGTAAGTGTTCTAGTTTTCCAATACTTTTCAAAAATACATGGCTTGAAGATTTTGAAATTACCTTTGACCAAGCAAAGCGTTGCATAGTCGAGTCTCCCTCTGATTCACTTCCTAACTAGTTAGGCCCTAGTGATGTTAATTTTGAAACTCGGGTCCTCGCACACATTGTAGCTACAACCCTTCTCCCTCGCACTAGTTCATTCTCCAGTTTCTCTCAACGAGATACTTTTCTTATTTGTTGTCTAATGATCAAGCTTAAAATCAAGCTGTCTTCTTGGGTCATAAATTTTATAATTGAAAGTGCTGATGACCCCATTAGTCTTCCTTATGGTATGGTTATCACTCATCTCCTAGAAGCCCATAACGTCTCTATTTCAAATTGCTCCTTTGTCTCTATCACCAAGTCTTACAACTCTAGAACCTTTACCAGTATGGTGTATGTTTGTGCTAAGGGTACCTGGGCGAAAAAGCAGGAGGGAGATATTAAGCTTGTTCCGACTGAATCGAAAGCCAAAGCATTTGGTTCTTATTTTGGTGTGAGTGATCCTAAACTTGTAGAGAAACTGACTGATATTGAGAACAAGCTAACCATCATCAAGGACCTTCTTGCCTCAACTCTATCAACAAATGGGAATATTCATGACATCTCCAAGGAGACAAGGTCGGATGTATCAAGATAATGGTCAAGTTTCTCAAGTTAGCAGAGAATGAAGTCAAAGCTTTTAAGGAAGTGCATGACAGGATCGATAGGGTATCTGGTTCAATGAATGCCATCTTTGACCATATGAAGGAGGCTATTTGCAATACTCTCACTTATTTTCAGTGTTGTTAGTTGTGAATGAGTGGATGTTAAAGACAATTTATTTACTGTTTTGGACTGGCTCACTAGTCATTGGATTTTTGTTGAACACTCACTATCTCTTCATGCCTATCACTGCATTTATGTTTGCGTAGTTTGCTTGCAATATTTCTGTATGCAGTTTTTTCTGTTCCTTATTTGCATAATGTTGTAATCCTTTTTGTTGACGCCAAAAGGGGGAGAAATGAGTTTATAAACAAGTAAACAAGAAGTAGCATTTTTTTTATGACTGCCTTGAGCAAGAGTCGACTATAAATATTCAGTAAGTACTATTTTGTTGCGGAGGAGTCAACTACAACATGAATAGAGTCGGCTAAACAGGGAAGTAAACTGCTTTATATATGTTATTTTGTTATCATAAAAAAGAGGGAGATTGTTAGATTTAGATTTCAATGATGAATAATAACATATTATTTTTTGCAGGATCACTTGAGATGTAAAGAAGGATGCAGGCAAATCTATTAATGATGAACGGATGAAGACAAGAAAGGAAGGAGTAAAAGAACAAAGAAAAAAGGTATGTCAATAGAATCAAGAAAGGAAGGCCCAAGATTAAAACGATATGACAACTAGGATAATGGGTATAAAGAAGGGAGAAGCAAGATTTACGGAGACCTGGACTAAAATTGCGCCTACTCTGAGTGGTGAAGATATGTGTCGAAAAGGAAGGCTATCAATTTCATGGATCAAGGAACAACTTAAGGATCAATTATAGGGAATCTTCTTACAAGAAGGAAAATACCGGCAATCATGGACCATATGTGGAAGCTCCGCACTTATTCTTGGAATGAATAATAAGAGATCAACTTCAAGGATCAATTCCCTTGCGATCGCAAATCTCTCAACAGTCTGCCAAAGATACGTCAAGCCAAGTTCAAGTATATAATGCAGATTATCAAGGAAGAACGATATACTTTGATCATACTAACTTCGTACTCTTTGTTCTACTCTAAACAAGTATTGTAGTCTTAGCAAAGTGTACTATGTAATCAGTAGAGAGAAGAAAGAGAGAAAAACATTGGTGATGCATTGTATCATAAGCGTACTTAGATTCAAAAGTGAGTTGGTGTTCGAAGATAACATTAACAAAATTGTATGAAACTATTCAAGGAGCTTGTAAAAGAGAACATCCTTGCAACCCAAGGAGACTGAAGTAGGATTCACATTGAATCCGAACCAATATAAAATCTAGGTGTCTTTAATTCCTGCACTTTACTTATGCTTCCAGTTATATTCTATCTTTTATTTTCAGTCGACTAATTGGTAACTAGTCAACTACTTAGGATACAAAAAGAAAAATCATCAATTCATTCTCCCCCCTCCTTGTACTTTCAACCATCACTAGCAAGTCCAAGTTAAATATTATGAGGCTCAATGCAAAAGATTGATAAAGTTCATCAAGTTTTTTTCTATGCTACTGAATTAGCTGGGTGCTGCTTTTTTGACATGATGCCGTCTTATATGAAAAAGTCTTTAAGGACATAAGCCATCTTTGAAGTCTTGGCTTTAGAAAAAAATAGTGTAACATATTGTATGATACTTCTTTTTCCATTTCAAATTTTTTTCTCCATTATGTCTATATCCTTCCATCTAGATGCGCCACAACTTGCACAAAAACTTTTGCAAGATTCAAGAAACTCATCAACCTTCTAATATAACATGTAATTAATCTTACACACATCAATTTTCTTGTAAGAAAGCCCAAGATCCCGAATTATTTTTTTTTTGCTTCGTAAAATAGATATAACTAATTTGATCCATCAGGCAATAAGTCTTCCTTCAACATCTTCAATAATATTATAAATGTCTCATTATTCCTAATGGCCAATACTTTTAATATGAAACAATTTAACCAAAGTAGAAAATTTAGAAGCTTTTGAACTTTCGTATAATGGTTGCTCAAAATCTTTAAGAGCCCGTAAAATCGTTTAAGCATCAAGATTTGGTTCCTCTTCAACAAAATCACTACCACCAATATTCATATTGTCTCCAATCTCCATCAAAAACGAGGTATATAAATCTCTTAAAATCACATATGTTTCATCCTCATCATCATCATATTCAATGTTATTGACATCTACAAATTCAAAGTCTAACTGTGGCTCATTTAACCTCTCTTGCTGGTGATACCAAAAAATATAACTTTGAATTACTTCATATACTATTAAATGTGACTTAACTATCTCACGAACTCCTGAAGATGCATTACAACATTTGACAATAAATATTCAAATATCTGTCCTACATTCATTCGTGAAGGTACTCCTAATGGGTTAAAGACCATATCAACAAATATAATCTTGTAAATAAGGTATATCTTGTCTAGGCAAAATTTTGGAAATGATACCTTTATTTTCGTGTCTTCCAGCTACTTTATCGCCTACTTTGATTTCACATTTCTGTAAAATATATACACGAATCATTTCGGGATTATAACTAGAACCACCCCTTTTCTGGATCCACCTCACATCAATAACCCGACCCCTGCCACCTATAGGTAATTTTAGACAAGTTTCTTTGGGTCAGAGCATAAGCTAGTGATGCTTTCGACTACTGGACTTTCGCTATCTAGGGTGCAGCATTCGGACTGCTTCGCCGAGCAGCACGACGCATGAACAACGTATTTTTGTGTTTCTCTCAATCTTGTAAAAGTATAATCCAAAAAGCTCTCTACCTCAAGTATGTTGGCATCATTAAGTCGATCTTGAACAAGTTGCATTAATTGCTTATTAGGTGCCATAATCTCGATTCAGGCAAAACATATAAAAAGTATATTGTTATAACAATCAAAAGGAGTAGGAACTAAACATTTATTTTTGAGTTATGGATTTTTTTCCCGATTCAATAGGTAAAAGGAGGATATTTTTAAGCTGTTTCTAATAGGTTATTATAGGAGTCAACCTTTTTCCCTTAATATAATATAGATCGATAAATATAGGTTAATTTAGAGTTTTAGTTGTGTTCCGGTATTTCTTTTAACACACACAAGGGGTTTTCATTCTTCTGCAATCCGAATAGAAGAAAGAGAAAGGAGGGCCCACCACTTTCACTTTCCCTTTCTCGTATTCCTCGAGAAAAGTAGAGAGTTTCTGTCTTCTGTATTAGCAACCTTATTTTTTTTTGAAGTGGAGAGGTCGGAAGTTTGAACTGATGAGTGGCTATTACGAATGGCTTGTCCAAGTGTGGAAATCCCGTTTTTTGCTGACACCAATCTGGGCACTCGCATTGTTGTGGCTGTTTCTCCCCACACTACTGCTAATGGCTTCAAGAGTGAGTTTTTGGTACTCCCTTTTGTTTTCCTCAGTTAATGCTATAGATTTCACGATCAAATCTTCAATTTTTCCTTTTTCTTGAATTAGTTTCTTTCGTTGCTTCTACAGTGGAGTACTATTCATCCCTCTTAAGGCAAAAACACATTTGGTGATTTTTTCCCATTTGCATGAGTCTATGTGGGTTGAGTTACCAATACTTGTGCTGGGAGGTATGAGGTGCCTGGTAAAATAGTCGGGGTGCATACAAATTGGCCAGAATACTGCCTCATAAAAAAGGAAGAGATTTGATGTATTTATAATGATGAAAGATGCTATGGTACCCTTCAATAATAGATGCTTTTGTTTTTTCATTTTAAATAAAAAATGTTGAATTTACCTTAACTGCTTAACAAGATGTCCAGATTCGAGAGTATCAAGATTTATTTTGCCCAAGGACCCCTTTAGCAAACCAAGAATATAGTTGACAAAGAGATTTCTAAGTTGTGAAAGTTTTCGTTGTCTAGATGTAAAGTTTTCGTTGTCTAGGAATACTGATGGCATCAGCTGCATCTCATTTTAAAAGCAAAAAGTGAAAATGTTCATTGAATTTTTCGTAATTAACAACGTGTGATTTTGGAACAAGTCTTACTGCTATTTGTAGGAGAACTTGAAAGGGCTCACTTGAATTGTTTCCCACAACTGGGGCAGATCAAGGCGGATGCTGTGATGGTATGCTTCTAAGCTCTTTTAAACTCTTCAACTATCCTATACTGTCTCATTGCTCATAATTTGTTTTCTCAAATTAAATGATTCATCAGACTGTAGCTTTTCGGCAGGTCAAGAGGAACTCATGCTTTTACCGCCTTCCTGAAACTTTGCCTCTAAAGCATGTTTTCCAGCATCTAAAGGGAATTAGGTCACTACATGTCGAAGTTTGCCAATATGGCATTTTATATCAGTTGGGTTCATCTGAATATGTCGATGACCAAATTTTGGATCAGCATGATGATGTTATTAGCACTATTTCTGGTCACACAAAAATTAGAACTTCTATGACAGGCACAAAATTTGAAAAGTTAAAATGCAGAAGAAAAATGAAGAAGAT
This sequence comes from Nicotiana sylvestris, assembly GCF_000393655.2. Classification (NCBI taxonomy): domain Eukaryota; kingdom Viridiplantae; phylum Streptophyta; class Magnoliopsida; order Solanales; family Solanaceae; genus Nicotiana; species Nicotiana sylvestris. The sequence goes on along the minus strand of NC_091068.1, from coordinate 91,721,899 downwards.
GAAAAGATTTGCCTGCCTTAAAAGTGCATTATTAGATGTTTTAAGAATAGCTCATTTGACAAAGATGAAGAAGAAGAAACGGAACAAAGCTAGGAAAAGGTACAAATTTAACTGCCTAGAAGGACCTGATGAGCATGTAGTTGTTTCCAAGGCAAGCTTTGCTCTTCCCACATATTGTTGTGAAGGTAGGGGAGATACGGAACAGAGTTTTTGTCCAGCAACAGAGTCCCATTGTGAAGACTTATCAGAAACAGTTTCAGTTTCGGGCATTATCCGAAAATATTTCTCAAGTCATGATGAGGTGAATTCAAGCTTAAGATATTCTCATGAAGGAGCTTGTACTCTACAAGGGGAACAGACTAGGACTGGAACATATCTTCGCGATCTTAATGTAGAACTTGCTTTGCTGTCTTCTTTTCCAGCTAAAACACCTCCGCAAATTTCAGATTCTCCACTTCCAAATGCAAGCGTTAGCAGAGCCTCAATAAATAAGTCTAAAAGGATAGAAATTGGAAGTCGTATTATTTCTGCCTCAAAAAGTCACTCTAGTGTTCGCTGTAGGAGACTGCTGCCCAAATCTGCTTCTCTTATTCGGAGTCTAGTATTTGAGATGTCTGATGAAGATTAGTGAAGAATACAATTATGATATACCACCTTGAAAAGTTCCGTGCCATATCTGGTCGACATTCCTGATAGAAAGATTTGAGCTAAGGCGGTAGTAGCGAGATGTAACATAACAATGCAGAGATGAGCTTCATTTCTGTACTGAACTTCTATTTCCCTTTTTAATCTTCAGATTTTAGGCTTTGTCGGCGAAGGCAATTATAAATGTAGCTTGGCTGCTGGTCCCGTTTCTGGTTTAGTTATATTGGTGAAGATCTTCAATCGTATATTTGAGGCTGCTGTAAAGATTTGTGGTCTACTTATAACTGTAGCAGCTCTAATCTGACAAATCGTAATCCTTTTTAGCCTCTTATTGTATGGATGTAAAAGATTAAGTAGTGTTTCAACAAGGTTGATGGCATTCCCTAAGCATTTCAGTCCATGCGATTTTGTCCCATGTGGTTCTTGTGCAGCAACGGAAGCAAAGGATTGATCTATCCTTCCCCCGTAATTTTGCATTGGGTTGCTGGTTATTTTCCATGAAGGAACTATCAAAGGATGCACTTGTTTTGTACTGATCATTGATCTAATATATCAACATAGAGGCATAGACCAATCATGTAGCTTATTCTGTTCATCATGAGAAGATCTTCTGAATGGACTGACAGGGTCCATCTTTAATCTTGGAAAGATTCTTTTCTTCTTTCTTCTTTCTGTAACTGCAGTCAAAATGTCGTTGTTATGATGCTTTGCTGACTTGTTTTGCATTTGCATGTAATCAAACAATGGAATTTCAAACAGTTTGAAGAGACTTAGTTCCTTCCTGTTTGGACATAAATCTAGGTAAACTATAAGAATTCAGTAGCCTAGTAAAGTGTTAGTTCAACAGTTACCTATAGAGAATAAGAGAAGTTTATTCAACAATCTTGACCGGCATAAACTTGTTTGTTTTTTCTCAAGGTAACATTTTTTAGCAGTGTCATTTAAAAAAAGAGCAGCCCGGTGCACTAAGCTCCCGCTATGCGCGGTGTCCGAGGAAGGGCCGGACACAAGGTCTATTGTATGCAGCCTTACCCTGCATTTCTGCAAGGAGCTGTTGTCCAAAATATTCAATATGGTGAAACTAGAACTTTGGTCGGCAGAGGAAACCTGGAAGGGGAAGTTTTGTTTCCACTCAAGAAGCCTCGAAGTGCCAAAATCATCACCCCTCTCAAAAGAAACCATTCCAGTGCCTAACGATGAATTTGAAGTTTGTAGATAGACTCCTTTGGCTTCTCTTAAATCTTCTTCTGACAAGTTTGATATCATTTAACTAGGGTTCTCAAGTTTATCTCTTTTCGGTAGAACTACGAATCAGAGCGATCAAAACAAAATAATCAGCCGTTAATAAATAAATGAGAAATTTGAATAAACAAAACAAGTAGAGTTTCGGTAAATGGAGGATGCAACACTAGGACTCCCAAGAGGTCACCCGTCTAAGTACTATTCGCGCCCAAGCATGCTTGACTTTGAAGTTCTGAAGGATTCGGTGCGTTAGCTGGTATGTTCGAGGCGATTTGGGCTAGTGAAAGAGTATGAAGATTACATAGGGCTTTGTGTGGTGGGCTTACACATAAAGCTCTTCTTGTTGACGCTGTGGGTACACTCGTTATTCCCTCTGAGCCCATGGCTCAGGTTTGTTCATGGAGTATTATTTTTGAAAATTTAAAAATGCATGCAATGCTTAGATTTATTGAATAATTTTAGCCTTTTTTTGAATTTCTTGATCATCTGTTTAAGTTATGCATTTTCTGCAGCTATATTTACTGCACTATTGTAGAACCAATATTCAGTTTCCTGACTTTACCTTTTTGTTTTTTTTCTTCACCTAGTTTGTGTCCACAGTTTAGTACTTTTTGCAGTGTTTTTTTTTTTTTTTGATTTGCACCGGGTGTCCGAGTCTCTTCGAGACCCGACTATTCCTGGGGGTGCACAGGCCCTCGGCAAGGAGTTTCCCGCAAGTGCACCACGGTTAATTCAGGTTTTACCCAGTCCGATGGCCCTCAGAAATTGTTTGCACCCAGTGGGTTTCGAACTTGAGACCTTGAAAGGGAGCAAACCCCAAGGCTCAAGTCAATTGCCACCAGGCCAACCCCTGAGTGTTTGCAGTGTTTGTGTTATGAGGTATTTTTTTCTTTAGAGAACTACAAATCAAATGCTTTGGTGTAAAGTGAGTAATTTATCTTTCTAATTTTAGCATCTCTAGTTGTTCTCGCTCTGATGAAAAATTTGTTAGTAATAATTTTTCTGGATCTGCTAATGATGAAATTTGAAAAACTACAAATAGTAATACCCATTTTTCTTCTGCTTGTAGTATATGCTATATTGTTTTTTATTCCCACTCGGTATCTGGTATCCAATTTGGAGCCCGACTAGTTCGGATTCGCTCCCGTAACCAATGCTCGAACACGACACCTCTGGTTAAGGGTGAATTATATTCATTTATTATGAAATTTTTTCCGAAGAAAATGAATTTTTCTGGATCTAATTCTGAAGATTGAAAAATCACAAGAGCAAGTAACTATTTTTCTTTCGGCTTGTAGTATCTCTGATGTTCCTTCTTTCACCATGAAAATTTATCATATCAATAATTTTTGTGGATTCACCGTTTACAGCTTACACACACTCTATGTCTCATTCCCAGGCGTTGTGTTTGAATTATTTGGTTTATTTTTAGATCTTTCGGTGCTCCTCTGTGTGTGTATATATGTGTGCGTGCACATATATATATGTTGTACATTATCTTGACTCTTTTCTTATGGGCAGGCAGAGATACTACTATCTCATTGTCTTTCTGCCTCAGTTTCTAATCTCTTTTTTCTCTTACATGTTGTCTTTTTATTATTATCGAAGTTGGTTTTATGGACTTCTCTCTCTGTATTCTGCTTGTCCCATCATGTGCAGTTTGGTCTTATTCATAATAATTTAACCTCTTGGATATTTTAGATTTACAGGCAAATTGGTGGTGAGAAGTATGGCGTGGACTATTCTTAAGCTGAGATATTGAGAAGATACAGATGGGCTTATGAACAGCCTCGGGTTAGATCTAGGCTCAGGTATCTGGTTTTGGTTTTAACTTATATCTGTAGTAACTTGTTTTCATGGCGAAAATACTTTTCGTTCTTTAATCTTTGAAAATAACAGCATCAATCGCTGCTAATCATGGCCTACTTAAATTCATTATTGTTTACTGCAGTATGCTCTTTTGTTGAATTCTTTTTCTGAAAAATTATGTTTCTCCCGCTGAAGACATGCTATATTTGCTGGTAATATGCCATTGGATTTTACTGTTTACCAAGTAAGCCGAGTGGTTTTTAAGCCATAGTAACTTAAAGTATGATACAAGGGGAATGCTGCTCTTCATTTCTCTTTTCCATATTTTCTGCTTTGAAATGGATAATCGTTAAAAACTAAGTTAAGAGTTATTTTGTTACCTTTTTCAAAAAAAAAAAGTTAAGAGTTATAGCGGCAGAGGAGATTGAAACAAAATTTATGTACAAAAAGAATAAAAAAAAGTCGGCTGGCTTGAGAATAAGAGATACTCTCCTTGGCTTAATATACGCGTGTTTGGAGAAAAGGGATTAACTTTTCTTTTTCCTTTCTTTTGTTTTGATCATTGTCTTTATCTTGTTGATAAGATTCTAGTTTCAGTGACAGTTTGAATGGCTTGCTCTTAGACCTTTGTGCTTCCTGAAACGTGCTCGTGAGCCCAATTTTATAGCTTAACAAACTTGAATACAATTGTGAATGCAATTTTTTGGTAATTCTTAAAAGCCCAAAAATGTGTCTTGGTTAATTAAAACAAGTGTTTTGGTTAAACTTGTATCCTCTTGAACTTCTGGAGAACTATGCCCTTCAAACATATTCTTGCTCTCATTCATTGATCAAATGCATTTGCTTGACATCACATTGGTAGCCAAATGCTTCTATGCACATCACCATATCATAATTTTTTAAAACTTGATGACCGGATTTTGATATCTAAATAGTTTGAGATCACGCAAGTTATTTTTGTAATTAGATGATGACCTTTAGATCATATTTGATATTTGAGCAAATTTCTCGTCTGCAATAGCAAAGACATGAATTATTAATGAGATGAGTTGCATGTTGCAGATAACGATGGAAGGCCATTTTGGCAATAACATATAGTTAGTTCTTCAACCGGCTGTTCTGATTCTCAGTACTTTGCGGGGTTGTATAATTGTTATACTACTGAACAGGTCGGCTCAGTTTGAGATGCTGAACTATTTCAGTCGATAGCAAATTGGTTTTTCTTCCCGTTGACACACTTAAATTTACTCCCATCCTTTATTCTTCGATAGGTTTAGGGTATTCCAGGCCCTTAGAACGGCAGGAGTAAAGTTGGCTATAGCGTCAAATTTGTCACCTGTTTGAGACCTGTATTGAGGGCTTTGAACTGTGATCATTTGTTTGATGCTTTAGCAGTGTCAGCTGAGATAATGTGTTTTATCTTTCCTTTTCTCCCTTTCTGATCCAACAGCTGATTTTCCTTTTAGCTTTTAAAAGGTAGAAGCAGAGAAGCCTAATCCAACAATATTTTTAAAAGCTTGTGAATTACTAGGAGTAAATCCAGAAGATGGGCTGCTAGAGATGCAGGTTTGTGATGCCTGGCTTGGGGGGGGGGAGGGGGGAGGGGGGTTGACGTTAACTCTTTAAAAGAGGTAACTGATTTGTTTGCCTCTCTTTTAGATATTTTTGTCATAATAACTTGCTTTCGTTAGGGTTAAGTCACGTAACAAAAGGGTGAAAATAGATCTGTTTGCATGAGATTGATTTACAATTATTGCATATAATGGCTTGCAAATACATTTATAACCGGCAAGAAGTTCCAATGGCATCTGTAGATTATGCGTTCTATTGGATTATTTTGATCTCTCTCTCTCAAGGGAAAATATGTGATTAGATTGGAAGTTGGCATGCCTTGTCGTCTTTCTCATGTTCTCTAACTTATCTTAGTACAACCAAATGCATCGGTCCTGATTCACTAGAATACTTTTTGTTACTAGTTGCAGCAAATTTTTAACTTTGACTAGCCCTGATCTTTCACCTAAACTTGCATGACCTGGTATTTTTCTTCTGCAGGTTACTCAGAGAATAAGCGTCGAGGTCTGAAAGGGTATATTAGTAGATGCTTTCGATGTGTAAAAAACTGTTCTTCTGTATCTCCCCACATCCCATGTATATATTCTGCTTTTGTAATCAGTGTGAGAGAGATCACCAAGGCATTTGTTGGTGGCAATGCTTAGAGTGGAATAAACAGGCTATAGAACTTTGGTTTCTCAGTGTCATATTTATTGGTGTTGCCTCTTTTGTTTGTTGGAGTAATGTTCTACCTAGTTAGTTATTCATCTTTTGTTTCCTCACCTCAAGAGGAGATAAACTAGCAATCAAATCAAAACTAGTTAATCTGAGATGAAAAGAATATGTAATTGACTTTGATTAAGACTTATCCAGGACAGAAATATATGCTTTCTTTAACCAACATGCTAGACTTCTATGAAATTATTATAGAAAATAGAAAAAAAAATATCTCAGAATTTATACCCCCTATCTGCACTAACTAAAATGTTGATCCATAACCTTTCAACCCTTTTCCTCCTTGTCATCCACCTTAGCCTTAGCCTCTTCTTGTTCTTTCATCTTGCCGTTAAGAAATTCAGTCAAGCCATTAAGTCAAACATCAACTTCATCTTCCTTCATCAGCTGTTCAGCCACCTCTGCCGGTGTCAACGCCGTCTTTCCGATCAACTCCTCAATTTCTTCAAACAGTTTATGTTCTTTAATACCAAGATAATTAGCAGCAAGAAGCTTGAATCCACAAGGAGTACAATATGCCATGTGCATGTCCATACGACCTGGCCTCAACAATGCAGGGTCGAGCTTCTCAATGTGATTTGTTGTGAAAATTATAATCTTTTGATCTCCACAGCTTGACCATAGAGGCATAGACCATCAATGAAATTCAACAATCCAGACAATGTTATCTGCAACAAAATTAAAGTTGTATATTATCTTGTCAGCTACATCATACTCAATATTATCGCGCGGTGAGGGAGGATAACTTGCATATACACCGCTACTCCACAAGTAACTAGGAGTGTACATAGGTTGTTGGGAATAAACCCCCACAGAAATAATATTCACGGTAATAAAAACGAAATAATAATGTAGCACCGAGATACGGTAATTAACAAGAATAAAAGAGTAACAACGACACCAAGATTTTTACTTGGAAAACCTTTTTAATAAGGGAAAAACCACGGCCCCGAGAGGAGCAACTGATATCACTATAGTAAGGAATTTTATACTTTGTAGGTCGGAGTAAAATACTCCAAAGACCACTACAACACTCAAAAGAAATAACCCTCTTTGGATATTCCCACCTCACTACAATATCGCTCACTCTCTATTTTCCTCACAGACTATTTTCTTATACCCTGTCTGTGAAGCCTCACTCTTTCTTTCTCTCTTTGTTGGTGGGAAGAAATGAGAGTTGAAGCTCTCCTTTTATAGCCAAAGCTTCACTCTCTAAAGCCTACAATATTTGACAATTTACACACACTTTTCACAATTCAACAAAGTTGGCTACCAAACCAAAAAAATTCAACAAGGTTGGCTACCTAACCAAACCAAGTCAACAAGGTTGGCTACCAAACCAAAGAAACTTTTATTAGGCACATGCTTAATACTTCTTCAATGAGATGGACATCATCATAGGTCGGGTTCGTTCGGATTTTACAATTATCTAGCCAAACCAATTGTGTCGGGTTATTAACTCTAAAGACCAAACCAAACCAATAAAATTCGAATTTTTCAATCTCGGATTTTTTTCGGGTTTTTCGGGGTTTTTTCCGGTAAAATCTTCGTAGAACAAAATATATAACGTGCTCAAAATATTTCTTTAATCCTAGTAAGATACGACTATATAAAGTATTTTCCAAGAAAATAATACAAAATATGAGATGTGTCATGGCATTATCTTAAAATACTCAACAATAAATATAATAAAATTATGTTATATAAATATTGCTAATTAAAAAGCCATAATAAAAATAAACATAATCTAAAGGTACTAAGTCATGCTAAAAATAAATAGACTAATAAGGGAGTATTAATTACATGACCAAACGCTAAAGAAAAATAAAAATCGGCTATGCATTTTATCTAAACTATTGCAAAACAAAAAATAGATATTCAATACATTCTCGTTCGTTATATAGAATTGAATGTCTTTTGTTAGCATTAGTATTGATTTGATTTTGGTTTGGGCTTTTGTTAGCATATTTTTACATTCCTATGCCATATAGGAAACTATATTACACTCAATGTTTAAGGTTTGATATAATTACATTTAGTATACCTAATTACCAATTATATACCATTATTAGTTTTTAAGGGTATTAATTATACTCCTAATTTAATGGTACCGTATATTCCTTCTAATACCACTCCCCCCACGTTTCTCTCTCCAATTTCCACACCTTCACCCGTGTTTTCCTCCCACACCCACGATTTCTGTATCAAAATCCCATTATTTCTTCCATAGCCAAGACTTTGAATTCGAATTTGGATTTTCAAAAGACATTGTTTGTTTGGATTGGATGTTGTTGCAAAGAATTGAGAATTCTCTCTACGTCTCTCTCTATCTCGCAATCCCAAATTTCAGTAATATAAGAGGAAAGGAAAAGAGAGTAGCAATTCCAACATTGACAGCCATTAAAAAGCTTTGAATTCTAATTTGGGTTTTCAAAAATCATTATTTGTTTGGATTGGGTGTTGTTATAAATAATTAAGAATATGGTTTGGAGTTTATATCTCAGTTTTGAGGGATTTTGGTGAAGATTAGACTTGATTTTGGCTGAATTTCAGATTGAAACTCGAAGAAGAAGAAGAAGATGATGATGACGACATGACATACATTATATTGCAGAAATTGTAGATAAATTGTAGACTGTTGTTTATTTATTTTTGAGCTTTGTGTTTTTGTGTTAAAAGTTTTGATGGGAGCTTGTTATTCCACTTTGTCTGTTTTGGAGCTAACTTGTGCAGAGGAGAAGATGTTTTTTAAGTTATATATATTGTTATACCTTTAAATTCAAGAAAGTATGGTTGTATTGTATTTAAAGAGGCGTGAATCTGTAGAATAGGTTGAATGTGAGGAATGAGTCAAATAAGACTCACAATGGCTTGTTTTCTATATTTAATCTACAACAAAACTACATATCATTTGAAAAATTAATATGAAAATACAGAATTTCAATGTTTCTACAAATTATCTACAAAATTTCTTAGGAAGATCTATTCCTTCAGCATGTTTTTTTGGATTCCAAATTTAGCATAGCAATTTCGTAAGGAGTAACAAGAGCATATAGGAGAATCACAGAATTGTAGCATAATCGGGATTTTCGACATAATTGTGTTTTTTGCAGAAGATTTTGTAGAAGTTTTTACTCGTTTTTGATTTGTGAAAACAGAAAATAAAGCATCTACAATCAGAATACAAATAATCTACAATTTATCGACAAAATATCTACAAACTGGGTACATTGAATTTTAATATCCCAATTTTCATTCAATTGTAGCATAATTGGGATTTTCGACATAATTGCGTTTTTTGCAGAAGATTTGTAGAAGTTTTAGTGTTTTTGATTTGTGAAAACAGAAAACAAAGCATCTACAATCAGAATACAAATAATCTACAATTTATCTACAAAATATCTACAAACTGGGCACATTGAATTTTAATATCCCAATTTCCATTCAATTGTAGCATAATTGAGATTTTTGACATAATTGCGTTTTTTCAAAAGATTTGTAGAAATTTTAGTCATTTTTTATTTGTGAAAACAGAAAATAAAGCATCTACAATCAGAATACAAATAATCTACAATTTATCTACAAAATATCTACAAACTGGGTACATATTTGGACTCGACATGCTTCCCCTGAAATGTATGTTTCACATTTTTGATACATATTTTTGTCCAAAACAGTACTAAATCATATACTTAAATATAATTTTTATACAATGTTGTTCAACTTTCATACAATAGGTAAATGAATAAAAGAAAATAAATAAACAACAGTCTACAATTTTTCTACAATTTCTGCAATATACGTCTTCTTTTTCTTTTTCTTCTTCTTCTTCTTCGAGTTTTAATCTGAAATTCAGTCAAAACCAAGTCTAATCTACACCAAAACCCCTCAAAATTGAGATATAAACTCCAAACCATATTCCCAATTATTTTCAACAACACCCAATCCAAACAAATAATGATTTTTGAAAACCCAAATTTGCATTCAAAGCTTTCAAGCTTTTTAGTGGCTGACAATGGTGGAATTGCTGCTCTCTTTTCCTTTGCTTTGTATTACTGAAATTTGGGATTGAGAGATAGAGAGAAATGTAGAGAGAATTCTGGAAACAGAATGTATCGCAAAAACAGAGTATGGAAAATCTTGATCTGCGTTGTGAAAGATCAGAGTGAAGCCGACGATAATTATGAATGTGTGTGATCTGCGTTGTGGAAGATCTTGAAGAATATTTAATTCCCCAATTTTAGCGCGCCTAAATAAAGAATTCTACAGCTACAATGATTCCTTATTTAATGCATTGTCTATATTTTGTAGGAACACTATTAGCATGAAGAGTAATATGCAAACTATGAACATATTTGGTAATATAGCTTTCTATATGGTATAGGAACGAAAATTTCCCTCATTTAATTTACTAATATTGATGGCTATAAAACTTATTGGAGCATTCAAAAGTTCTAAGACCTTGAAATAATACCTTAAAAGTTAAAATTATGAAATTTTTAAGAAATATTTATAAATTACATCACAATAAGTATATTTATATATTAAATATATCTAAATTTCTATATATGTAATGTCGGGTTGGTTTGGTTTCAGTTTGACTTTCTTTAGTTAAAATCAAACCAAACTAATTATGATCGAATTTTTTTTCCAATACCAAACCAAATCAAACCAAGCCATAGTCAGATTTTTATTTCTCGATTTGACTCGAATTATCTTGTCAGCTACATCATACACAATATTAAAGTAGCGGAACTTGTTACTTGGAAAATAAGGCAGACAACCTACTATGTAAAATAAAAGTCTTCTTATACTATCTGCGTATATAAGTTAAATCCTTTATTTTTATTGGAATGACTTTTCTTATTACGAGTTTGGCACACTCTATTACTTTTATCTCTTTCTTTGTTGTGATGTACTTTACAATTTGAATACTACTAGTAGTAATTAAGGTAGGGTTGGAAAATCGTCAATTTCATATACTAAACAATGATAACCAACCATCTGTTTATAACCAATTTTAATAGCCTGTTTGACCAATCTTCTAAAATCACTTTTTTTTGAGTAGTGCTTTTCTCAAAAGTACTTGTAGGCATATAAATTTTACTTAAATTAAATCCATAAAATAATGTGGACTATATTTTAAATTCAAGATACATTGGTCCAAATAAATATTATGGGCTAATATATAAATGAATTAATTATATAGGTCTAATATATATGGATGAAATAAATGAGTCTTAATCCATTGGGCTAGCCCATTTAATTGGGCTAAAGTGATGAACTCACTTCATTAAGCCCAAGATATCATCTTCCTAGAGGCCCAGTTTGGTGCCACGTGTGAAATGATGTGGCATGCCATGTCAAACTAAAGAGCCAATAAGATCATGCCACGTGTCAAAATGACAAGGCATGCCAAGTCACACTAAAAAGGCCAATGAAATCGCGTCATGTGTGCAAGTGACATGTTCTGGCCAATCAAATGCGGTCATGTCACACTTCAATTTGATTGGTCGGAAAGAGTTTGTTCTTATCATGACTCCTTCCTTCCACAACTATAAATAGGGCTCTTCATAACTCAGAAACGGGACCAGAAGTTATAACAAGAAGCAAGAGAGAGCTCATGGATCAAACATCGCAAAATTCTCTACAAGTTTCAAGCTTCAATCAATCAAGTTCAAGTTCAAGCTCAAGAACGAAGAACAAATCAAGTTCAAGCTCAAGAACGAAGAACAATTCAAGTATTCAAGATCAAGAACGAAGTCAAATCAAATACAAGGCGTTCAAGATTAAGGCTACTTGTTTGTGATAAAATTCGTGGCAACAATCAAAGTGTTTGCGACGGATAAATCAAATTACAATTCAAGATCAAGCTCAAAGGCCCTTGAATTTATAATAAAAAAGTAGAATCAGAGGAATCATAGAGATTGTAACACTCAAATATTCGAAATAAAATACTACGATTGTTGCGATATTTTCGGTCTTGATTTTATTTTCTCGAACCAAATTTATTGTCTACAAATTCTGGCACGCCCGGTGGGACAGTCTCTACCACTCATCTCAAATTTTCATTCACCAAATACCAAGAACATTGAAATGGCTTCAAAGAAAATCAACTCTGGTTCAACTTCCACCAAGGCTGCTAACTCCAGATTCTATGCTGATGTGGAAAGCATCCTCGATGTTACCTTTGGAAGCTTCGAACCAGTTACGGGGAGCAAAACAACCTCTTTAGGACAACAAGCACCCCAAGTGTCGTCCGCGTCAACCCCTATTTTCAGATCTTCATCCTCAAAAGGAGCAAGATCTTCTACAGACGCATCTGAAGGAGGAAGCGATGTTGCAGAAAAGATCAAGAAAACTCTTGCTCTACTTGACCTCTCTGGATCCAAGCACTCTGCTATGAAGAAAGATGATGATGTTTCAAGTGATGGATCATCCCCACTTACACCACATAGCGTAAGCCGATCAAGGATCAATCTGTGTGAAAATCCATGCTAGTCTCCGTCGTCCACGATAATCATGCAAGCTATGGTGACAAATACTCCATCCGTAGAGGAGAAGTTGGCAAACTTGACGGAAGCAATCGTTGGCTTGACCAAATGCATGCAAAATCAAGAGGCTAGAATTGATAAGCTAACAGACAGGGTGGGAATCTTTATGGAAGAAGAATCCACCTATGCACCCGGCAAGCTCCCAGAAGTTCTAGAGAGTGACCCTACTCCTAGACAAGCAGCATCCACTAAGGCTATCCCTGTCTCATCTGAAGGGATGATTCCAATCGATCAACTAAAGGAGTTCATCGAAGGAACCATTAAGAACAAATATGAAGTTGCTGCCAAATCTTCCCTTACATATGAAAAGACGTACACTGCAAAGGTCTATATGTTGAAGATGCCTGCTGGCTATCAACCTCCGAAGTTTCAACAGTTTGATGGTAAAGGTAACCCAAAGCAACATGTTGCGCACTTCGTGGAGACGTGCAACAATGCTGGGACTTATGGAGATTACATCATCAAGCACTTTGTCCACTCACTAAAAGGAAATGCTTTTGACTGGTACACGGACCTCGAGGATGGATCTATCGACATCTGGGATCAACTAGAGCAAGAGTTCCTCAATCGCTTTTATAGTACAAGACGTACTGTGAGTATGATAGAACTTACAAATACTCATCAACGAAAGGGGGAACCAGTTATCGACTTTATCAATCAATGGAAGAATTCAAGCCTCAACTATAAAGACAGGTTTAGTAAAGCTTCGGGCATAGAGATGTGCATCCAAGGCATGCATTGGGGATTGCGCTACATCTTGCAAGTTATCAAGCCTGGCACATTTGAAGAACTTGCAACTCGTGCCCATGACATGGAATTGAGCATGGCCTCCGCTGGAAATGAAAGGCTGCCCATCTATGAACCTCGCAAAGCGAATGACAAGCAAGAAGTTAGGAAGTGGGGCAAGTTCGTACCCAAGTCTGAAAGCAAAGAGGCTATGAATGTCAATACGTCACTCGTGAAGTTCACGACGAAGGAGAGCAAGAAGCAGAGTATAAAATCCACTTCGTTTCAAGATAAGCCAAGTGGGAAGCTGACTCTAAAAGAAATGCAAAAGAAAGAGTACCCATTCCTGGATTCTGATGTGCCAGCCATTTTCGAAGAACTCCTCGAGTTAAAACTCATCGATCTTTCAGAGATGAAGCGACCAAATGAAGCTGGGAAAACAAATGACCCAAACTACTGCAAATATCACCGACTTGTAAGCCACCCTCTAGAGAAGTGCTTTGTCTTCAAGGATAAAGTCATGGACTTGGCTCGCGAAAAGAAGATAGTGCTTGAAGATGAGAAAGCAAGCGCAAACCAAGTCTCTATCACCTTTGGCTCATTCAGTCCGGATAAATTATGTGATTTTAAATAAAGTAAAAATGAAGAATTACTGGAGAGCGACAAAGCTGAAGTCAACCAACCTGATGATGATGAAGGTTGGACATTGGTGACTTGTTGTAGGCGCCACAAAAGGAGCCCACAAAAGGAATCAGTGGAACAACCAACAAGGAAGATGATGGTAAAAAGACCAATAAAAAAGAATCCAGTTAGGCATTTGAAGAAAGCAAAATTGTAGATGCACCACCCTCAAAAGCCACGAAATCTAGTGACCTTGGAGGAGTTTTTACCAAGTTGGTTCCACACGAAGATTTCCCATGAGGGCATTGATGCCTCTTGTTGCCATGCTGACAAAGGGGAAGAAAAGAGTGATGACCTACCGTTGGCACCATCTTCGGAAAAGCCCATCGAGTCCACTCCTCAAGAAGTTAATGCTTGTGAGGAAAAGGTCACGTTCACAAATGATGATCTTTTGCTAGGTGACACTCCTCATAACCGCCCATTGTACCTGGTTGGCTATATGCGCGATGAAAGGGTAAATCGGATTTTGGTTGATGGAGGATCCTCAGTGAATATTTTGTCAATCCATACTGTGAAAGAACTTGGTATTCTCATGAACGAACTCTCAGAAAGTCGTGTGATGATCCAAATATTCAACCAAGGGGGTAAAGAGCCATAGGCGCGATCAGGCTGGGAATCACTATTGAAGATATGCAATCAAGTGCATGGTTGCATGTGATCGACACGAAGATTTCGTACAATGTTCTGCTTGGGAGGCCTTGGATACATGAGAACAAAGTAGTTCCATCTACCTACCATCAATGTTTAAAATACTACGATGGTGAAGTCGAAAAGACGGTAGTTGCTGATGATGAGCCATTCACCGAGGCTGAGTCATACTTCGCCGATGCAAAGTTCTACTTGAAGAACCGCGTTGTGAATGAGCTGAAAGTTGATGATGGCATGAAAAACAAGAATAAAGAGCCCTCAACTAAAAGAGAAGGGGTAACTACTGGTGAAGCCAAAGCTGTTAGTAAGGAGGTACAACCCAATGTGAGTAAATCTTATAGAGGGAATATTACGTCTTATGGCAAGAAAGTAAGTCTGGCGCTCCAATATGTCCCTAAAAGGAAGAAAGACGAAGGTGAACCATCTAATCGCCAAGCTAACATACTAAAGGAGTTAACTCTTCCAGTTAAACGAATTGAGGCAGTAAAGTCGTCCTCAATGCCGCTTGTAGGGTTTGTAGCCCAAAATCGTTTGCAGAATGTGGCACTCCCTACAAAGAGAACAAATGAAGATTTTGACCCTAACGCTTACAAGCTATTTGCAAAAGCTAGATACAATCCCAATGAGCTGTCAAAGTTAGGGAAGCTCCCATCAGAAGCTACAACGAGGCAACCACGTGAAGGTTTGGGATACAAGCAACCGTCACCAGTGCGCATCTCAATAAGAAGGGCGAGCAACAATTATATCACTGTAGAAGATGAATCAGCCGCTTCTAACAAGCCTTCTATCTTTGATCAACTTGGATAATCACCTGTGAGGACCTCCGTGTTTGAAATATTGGGTCCACTAAAGAAGGGGAACAAGTTCCGGAGAAATTCTCAAAGCATAAGGACACCCGCTTCACCCAAAATCCATGAGATCTCTAAAGATTTTCAAAGTTTGGTTCCTTCTAGAATGAGGCGACAAACAAAACTTGTGGTTTCGTATAAAGAAGTACTGAAGGTAAATCCATATACTGTGGTCTATACTAAAGAACGTGATGAGGACAAAGAAAGTGTGGGTTCTTCGTATCATGTTACTGTACAAGTCGAGAATGGCATTCCATCTTCAATGGAAGATAATGCGGAATTGGAGGATGTTTCGCCGTGTTATCACATATCCTTCAATGATGGGGACCCTCAAGAAGATGAAGATGTGAAAGATGCTCCACCTGAACTTGAAGAAGGAGTGAAGACGATAGTTGATGCCTTAAAAGAAGTTAACCTTGGCACCGATGAAGAACCAAGACCCACCTACCTAAGTGCTTTACTAGAAGCTGATGAAGAGAACACTTATATTGAGTTACTCAAAGAGTTCAGGGATGTCTTTGCTTGGAGTTACAAAGAGATGTCTGGCTTGGACCCAAAAGTAGCAGCCCATCACCTTGCAGTCAAAAATGGTGCTCGTCCTATTAAATAAGCTCAAAGGCGTTTTAGGCCAGACTTGGTTCCCTTGATTGAAATCGATGTTAACAAACTCATCGAAGTTGGCTTTATTCGCGAAGTTAAATACCCAACATGGGTTTCAAGTATAGTCCCTGTAAGGAAGAAGAATGGCCAGATTCGAGTGTACGTTGACTTTAGAGATCTCAACAATGCATGTCCAAAAGATGAATTTCTGCTTCCTATTCCAGAGATGATGATTGATGCTACTACTGGTTACGAGGCAATGTCTTTCATGGACGGTTCATCGGGCTATAACCAAATACGCATGGCACCAAAAGATGAAGAGCTTACTGCATTTCGTACCCCAAAGGGTATTTATTGCTATAAGGTAATGCCTTTTGGCTTGAAGAACGCTGGTGCTACTTACCAAAGGGCTATGCAGAATATTTTCGACGATTTTCTCCACAAGAATGTTGAATGCTATGTTGACGACTTGGTGGTGAAATCAAGAGAGAAGGGCGACCACATGAAAGCCTTGAGGATGGTATTTGAATTTCTCCGGAGATACCAACTTAGGATGAACCCATTGAAATGTGCCTTTGGAGTTACTTCTGGAAAGTTCCTTGGTTTCATTGTCCGACATCGAGGGTTCGAAATTGATCAAGCCAAAGTGGATGCCATTTTGAAAATGCCTGAGCCTCGAGATATCTAGGAATTGAAAAGTCTGTAGGAAAGCTAGCATACCTTAGAAGGTTCATATCCAACCTGGCTGGGAGGTGCCAACCATTTAGTCACCTCATGAAGAAAGGTGTTCCTTTCAAGTGGGACCAGGCTTGTAGCAATGCCTTCAAAAGTATCAAAACCTACTTGATGAAACCTCCAGTTTTAGCAGCTCATATACCTGGAAAGCCATTCATACTATACATTGCGGTGCAGGAAAGGTCTGTTGGAACATTGTTGGCCCAAGAAAATAGTAAGGGAAAAGAAAACTCTCTTTACTACTTGAGCAGGATGATGACACCTAAAGAGTTGAATTATTCGCCAATTGAAAAGTTGTGTTTGGCGCTAGTCTTCTCAATTCAAAAGTTGAAGCACTACTTTCAAGCTCATATTGTCCGTCTTGTTTCTAAAGCAAATCCCATCAAGTTCGTGATGTCAAACTTGTTCTTAGTGATTGACTAGCGAGATGGTACCTCCAATTTCAACAATTCGAGATTTTGTACATCCCTCAAAAAGGCTGTAAAAGGACAAGCATTGGCAGACTTTTTGGCAGATCATCCGATACCTGATGACTGGGAGCTAACTGATGAGTTACCTGATGAGGACGCAATGGTCGTTGAAGTTCAACCTTCATGGAAGATGTACTTTGATGGTGCTGCGCATCGTAGGGGAACCGGGGCTGGCGTAGTATTTGTCACTCCCCAAGGTGAAGTCTTACCCTACTCCTTCACCTTGACACAACTCTGTTCCAACAATGTCGCTGAGTATCAAGCATTAATATTTGGGCTTGAAATGGCCGTTGATATGAAGCAATTGCAATTGTAAGTATTTGGTGACTCCCAGTTAGTGGTCAATCAGCTTTTGGGTAGTTACGAGGTCAAGAAGCCTGAACTACTCCCATATCATGATTACGCAAAAAAGTTGATGGGGTGGCTCAGCGATGTGACTATTCAGTATGTACCAAGGAAAGAAAATAAGAAGGATGATGCTTTAGCTGCTCTAGCTTCATCATTAGCCCTGCCTGACCAAGCGCAAGTTACCGTCTGCCAAAAATGGGTAGTACCGCTGCCAAATGAGGTCGAAGGTGAAGATAACAAACTCAAGCTTCTTGTTGCTGTTTCTGAAGTTGAGAAAGAAGAATGGCGACAACCCATTATCAACTACTTATGCTATGGGATACTTCCAAAAAATCCGAGGAGAAAGACTGAAATCCGTCATCGTGCACCTCGCTTCCTTTACTATAAGGATACTCTATACAGAAGGTTGTCGAGGGAGTACTCTTGCGATGCCTAGAAGAAGAAGAAGCTCTCCAAGATTTGCAAGAGGCACATTCTGGGATATGTGGGTCACACCAGTCCGGACCAAAGTTCCACTTCCATATAAAAATGACGGGATATTATTGGTCAGCGATGGTAAAAGATTGCTTGGACTACGCTCGAAGATGCAAGGCTTGTCAATTCCATGCGAATTTTATTCATCAACATCCTGAAATGTTGCACCCGACTGTTGCATCCTGGCCATTTGACGTTTGGGGATTGGATGTTGTTAGACCACTGCCAAAGTCCTCTAGTGGGCACCTATACATCTTGGCTGCAACTGACTACTTCTCAAAATAGGCTGAAGCTGTTGCTCTTAAGGAAGTAAAAAAGGAAAATGTTGCAAGTTTCATTCGAGTAAACATTATTTATCGCTTTGGCATTCCTCGTTACATAATAACGGATAATGGAAAGCCATCCGATAATAAGTTGATGAACAGGATTTGTGATCTCTTTGGATTCAAGCAACGTAACTCTTCGATGTACAATGCTGCCGCCAATGGTCTAGCTGAGGCATTCAACAAGACTCTATGCAACTTGTTAAAGAAAGTTGTCTCCAAATCCAAATGAGATTGGAATAACCGTATGGAAGAAGCTCTATGGGCATATAGAATTACTCATCGCACGCCAACACAGGAGACTCCTTATTCACTCGTTTATGGAGTCAAAGTCGTCTTGCCACTTGAGCGTCAAATACCTTTATTACGACTGGTTATTCAAGAAGGGATCACTGATGAAGAAAATGCTCGACTTCGATTAGCAGAGTTGGAAGCTCTTGATGAAAAGAGATTGGAAGCTCAACAGAGTCTTGAATATTATCAAGCTCGATTGTCTCGCACCTTCAATAAAAGAGTTCATCCTAGATCCTTTCAAGTAGGAGATCAAGTCCTTACCGTACGAAGACCCATAATTACTTCCCATAAACCTGTAGGGAAGTTCACTTCAAAATGGGATGGGCCATATGTCGTACAAGAAGCTTATTCAAGTGGGGCTTACAAGCTGGTTGATGCAGATTGTATGAGAATCGGCCCTGTCAACGGCAAGTTTTTGAATAAGTATTATCCATAAAGTTGCAAGTCATAATGCTCCTTGACGTACGAGCCTAAACTGCAAGTCATGAAGCTCCTTGATGCACGAGCCTAAACTGCATGTTGCCACACTCCTAGGCCGCAAGAGTATAAACTATGTACAACCCAAAAAAAGTCTGCTAGGTTGAAAATCTCGAAAGAGGCGGCCTAGGCAAAAGTTAGAACGTAAAAAAAAAACTACCCAGTCTGAACTACGGTATGACTTGATCCTCTTCACAGAGGTACGTAGACAGCTTAGAGTTTCATTCTATGTTCTGTCGCATAAGTTCAAAATATACATATTGCCCCAATTGTTGTTCGAATGAAGTATGAAGGAATGTAAGATCAAGCTAAAATGCCATCCTCCTACTGAACTTTGACCTCATTTGATTTAAAGGGGGCGACCTCCATGGTAAATTGATATCTTCGATGGGCTGATTTTAGGAGGATGTCAAGTATTTGCATTGAAGTCCAGGGATTCTCTATGTCTTCAGGTTTGCCAAACCTTCAAGTTTGTTGGTCTCCAAGTCCGCCCTCTGCCTTAAAAAAGGGGGAAGAGAAGAGAGACATCAAAAGGAAACACAAGTCTAAGGAAAGGATTACTTGGCACAACGTTTCAAATTCAGTGAGACTTAAGTCTAGTTTTCTTGAAATCAACAAAGTTGAAGTCTTCAAGTTGAAGTCTTCAAATCCGTTGATCTTTAAGTTGAAATATTTAGGCCCTCCAAGTCTCAAAGTTGAAGTCTTCAAGTTCGTCGGTCTTCAAGTTGAAGTCTTCAAATTCGCTGATTTTCAAGTTGAAATATTTAGGCCTTCCAAGTCTCAAAGTTGAAGTCTTCAAGTTCGTCGGTCTTCAAGTTTCAGTCTTCAAATTCGTCGGTCTTAAAGTTGAATTGTTCAAGCCCTCCGAATCTTCGAGTTGAAGTCTGCAAAGTCCGCCAAATCTTCAAAGTTTTCCAAATGTTCAAGTCGATGTCGTCTTCGAGTTGAAGCTTTATAACTTTCCAATCTTAAGGTGGACATATAATAAGTCCCTTTGCGCCTTAAGTTGGCCTCGCCTGTAGTCAGGCCACTTTGAGAGTAATCTCTCCAAGAATTGGGCCATATTGAGAGTAATCTCTCCAAGAATCGGGCCATTTTGAGAGTAGTCTCTCCAAGAATCGGTCCATTTTGAGAGTAATCTCTCCAAGAATTGGGCCACTTTGAGAGTAATCTCTTCGGTAGCCGGGCCACTTTGAGAGTAATCTCTCCAAGAATTGGGCCACATTGAGAGTAATCTCTCCAAGAATCGGGCCATTTTGAGAGTAATCTCTCCAAGAATCAGGCCATTTTGAGAGTAATCTCTCCAAGAATTGGGCCACATTGAGAGTAATCTCTCCAAGAATCGGGCCATTTTGAGAGTAATCTCTCCGGTAGCCGGGCCATGAAAGTAATCCCTCCGATATTTGGGCAGGAATGAGTACCCATCCCCTCATACCCCAAGATTGTCTTCTTCATGTGTGGATCATCTTGTTGAACAAGAACAAAACGACAAAAACAAATCCTTCTCGTTTGACCTACAAAAAAAAAGGAAAAAAGGGCGACAAAACAAGGAAAGCACAAGAAAAGAAGAAGAAATTACCTTCGCGTCAATGCTTCCAAGTCGTCAAAAGTAGACTCAAAATAATTTGTAAACGCTGAAATTAATACTGAAATTGGTGCTTATGGAATGAAGAGTATACGGGCTTATATAGATCTCCGAAGGCAGTTGTCGAGGACAAATTTCCGATGTGGGATGATCACTATAATTTGTCTCCTAATTGAATTAAGTTAGCCAATAGCGGTGAAACATGTTTCTCGATATCCAAAGCCGATATTATTGCTGTGTAATCCAATTATAATTGAAGACAAAGTACAATGGAAATTTCAATTGAAATAAAGTGTATATAAGGAGATCACGTGGATAAAGTAAGATGCAATATCTAAGTTTCTGTTTAATTATTATAGGTGGAGACAACATGTTCTAGTTAAAGAAAATACAATTCCAAGTACCAAAGTTTAACAGTGACGTAGCACCAAGTATTTTAATAAATATGGAGTTATTTCATGTCTTACACTTGAAACTGATGTTGCATTAAGTTGCTGATAGTTCTCTATTTTCGTGGAACACATTGCATAGATTACTGTTAATCTCAAAAATCATCAAGTTAATACTTCAAGCCTAGTCATCAAAGGTTCAATACCCCGTCAAGTCTTGAAATAGGGGGCATTTGTAGGCATATAAATTTTACTTAAATTAAATCCATAAAATAATTTGGACTATATTTTAAATTCAAGATACATTGGTCCAAATAAATATTATGGGCTAATATATAAATGAATTAATTATATAGGTCCAATATATATGGATTAAATAAATGAGTCTTAATCCATTGGGCTAACCCATTTAATTGGGCTAAAGTGATGAACCCACTTCATTAAGCTCAAGATATCATCTTCCTAGAGGCTTAGTTTGGTGCCACGCGTGAAATGATGTGGCACACCAAGTCAAACTAAAGAGCCAATAGGATCATGCCACGTGTCAAAATGACAAGGCATGCCAAGTCACACTAAAAGGCCAATGAAATCGCGCCATGTGTGCAAGTGACATGTTCTGGCCAATCAAATGCGGTCATGTCACACTTCAATTTGATTGGTCGGAAAATGTTTGTTCTTTTCATGATTCCTTCCTTTCACAACTATAAATAGGGCTATTCATAACTCAGAAACGGGACCAGAAGTTATAACAAGAAGCAAGAGAGAGCTCGTGGATCAAACACCGCAAATTTCTCTACAAGTTTCAAGCTTCAAACAATCAAGTTCAAGCTCAAGAACGAAGAACAAATCAAGTTCAAGCTCAAGAACGAAGAACAATTCAAGTATTCAAGATCAAGAACGAAGTCAAATCAAATACAAGGCGTTCAAGATCAAGGCTACTTGTTTGTGATAAAATTCGTGGCAACAATCAAAGTGTTCACGATCAAGCTCAAAGGCCCTTGAATTTATAATAGAAAAGTAGAATCAGAGGAATCATAGCGATTGTAACACTCAAATATTCGAAATAAAATACTACGATTGTTGCGATATTTTCGGTCTTGATTTTATTTTCTCGAACCAAATTTATTGTCTACAGTACTTTTTAAAAAAATACTTTTAGTGATAAACAGTTTGTGTTTGACTAATTAATTTGAAAATCACTTTTGCGCATTAATTAGTGTTTAGCCAATCTTTTAAAAATTGTTTCGAAATATATTTTCTCAAAAGTGCTTTTCAGAAAAGTGCCTTGGAGAACAATTGCTTCTACTTCTACTCAAAAACACTTTTTTTCCTGCTAAAAGCTTGGCCAAACACCTCAATTTTTGGAGTAAAACACTTTTGACCAAAAAAAGCACTTTTGACCCAAAAATAAACTTGGCCAAACAGGCTATTAGACTGTCTATTTATGTTGAAACATTGTTTACTCATGAATTTAAATTCTTTTGTTAGCAACAACGACATTAACAGAGAAAATTAATAAGGTGAAGAAGTAAAGAGATCAAAGTCATTAACCTTGCTTTCTTCCTCATCACCAGAATTCTTTGAAGATGAATTAGCAGCCTCTCTGTTGCCCAATTTATCTTGCACATCAACAGAACAATCAATATCCTCCACCACCAAAATAGAATTATTAGCAGTAGCCAACAACAACCGCCGTAAATCCGAATTCTTTTTCACCTCAGTCAACTCCAAGTCATATATATCAAAGTTCAAATAACTGGCCATAGCTGCAATCAAACTAGATTTACCAGTACCTGGTGGACCATACAACAAATACCCTCTTTTCCATGCTTTCCCAACTTCTCTATAATACTCTTTCCTCTTCACAAACCTGTCCAAATCCTTAACAATCCTTTCCTTTTGTTCCACATCCATTGCCAGAGTCCGAAACGTAGCAGGATGATCAAGATTCACCGGCATCCATACTTCACTTAGATCATGCATTATGTCATGATCCACACAGGGGTGACCCAACATTGTTGGTGGCATAAAGCAAAATCTCGACGAGGGGCCTAATTTGTTAACAAAATAAATTTGTATATTTTTGTTTGAAATCTATTTTTTTAACTTTTTAAAATGATAATATAGCTAATCCGATCCATTTTGATTCTCCTAATACATTATTGATCCTAATGCAAAATTGTTATAGGGTAGGTATTTAACAAAAAATAATTCTTGTTATCTTATTGAGTATACGGATCAGAGTATTATCTTCTACTTATAATATTTCCTTTAACGTCGGCTCCCATCCTCCAAGAACTCCCCACCTTGCTCTTGGGGTAACTCGAACTCACAATCTCTTGGTTGGAAGTGGAGAGTGCTCACCACTAAAGCAACCCACTCTTGTAAAAACTAAAAGATATCTTTATACCCTTTAAATAAAAAATCAAATTTTACTCACTAAATAAAAAAATTAAAGATATCTTTATACCCTTTAAATTATTAAAATCTCAACTATAAGCGCTAGTCACAAATTAAAATTTTCTCTTCCTTTTTGTATTAAGTTATTTACTTTTTAAGATTAAAATACTCAATTTTTATATAAAAAAATTAAAATTACTAGCAAGGAAAAGTGAGCCCCAATAAGTCATTGCTTGTGCTGCCTTACCCTTGAGCCGCCTATGGATCCACATTCCACAATGTGAATCTTGAGTGTCCATTTTTCACGTTTTAGCAATTTTGCCTGGTCGATAATGTATGGTAAATAAGAGTCTAGGACAAATTCCCTGTTTTTACGATGAAACGTGAGTTCAAAAGATCTAATCTCGGATCTTCAGGTGGAGTTCATGTCACGTGGATTGTATATCGATCTTCTTGATGATGATCCTTCACAAACCCAAACCCACGTATACTTTTGGCCGTTATAAAACTCAGTTACTTCTTCATTACGTTCCATGCTGACATTGAAATTTTTCTCCTTCACTGGTTTGCTAATTTTGAAGCGATGAGTATTTGTTGCGGAGACTTTGGAGCCTAAGTAAATTTGGGCAGCTTCGTACACTCCGTCTACGTCCAGGCCATCGAATTCATCAATCACCATAGTTTGATGATTTGAGAATCTGTTGAAAAAATTCCTGAGGCCAATGGAGATATAATCTTGGAAATCTGATGGGAGGATTTCACGCATTACTGATCGGCCAACCATGGCCGTTGCAGCAATAGAGCCTACTGTGGATATTATGGTCTTGGCTAGGGCCATGTTTGATTCTGTCGAGGAAGACATGATGAATGAAACTTTAACTTGTTGTTGCAGGTAACTTGCGTTATTTTTTGTATTTGATTTCGTCTTCTACTTGGTTGGTATATTTATAGCTGCAAGGGTGGCTTAAAAGGAAGAGAGGCATAGGGTAGGAGCTAGGAAAATAATCGGGAAAGTGCAGTAAAAAAGTATGGACCATATTTGAACCAAAACCAAATTAGTTTTGGTTTTGGAGAGGTTTTTATGGTCTTTCATTACTAATTAATGAATCAATAACTTCCAAAGGAGTAATCCTAAACCTAAACCTACTAGGTAAAAGGTTCCAATTTCTGCTATCATAAGCTAAATAGGACACTGAATAGGCTATGGTTATGTTCTTGCAATTCCAGTGCGATTTAAATTATACTAATTCTTTTGTCTCCACAACATGACCATGGATGAAGTTCAGTAAACTAGACAACATCACCTATGTACAACCTTAAAAAGAAAAGGACACATTTAAGGGTGTATTTGGTATAACTGAAAATGTTTTCCGCGCAAAATGTTTTCCAAGAAAATATCTTATTCATTTTTCGGTATTTGATACGCAAATTAAGGAAAATAACTTCTCAAGAGTATTCATAAATAATTTAGATACAATAAACATGAAGCCATAAACTTTCGAACTAACAACCTTCCGAACCCACAAATTTCATAAACTTTCGAACCGCTAAGCTTCGAAACCGCAAACTTTCGAACCCGTAAACTTTATAATTTCTAAACCCGTAAACTTCCAAACACATAAACCTCTGAACTCATAATTTTAGAACATGTAAAATTTCGAACCTGTAAACCGAAAGATGCAAAAATCTAAAACTGAAAATATATAAAAAAATATTTTTTTTCGGGGGGGGGGGGGGGGGTTGCAAAAAATCGAAAAAACAGAAATTTGAAATTACAAAAAAAAAAAACTTTTTAGTGCGGGTTGGTGGGATGGGTGCTGCAGAAAAACGAAAACACAAAAATTTGAAAATTACAAAAAAAAAAAGTAAAAAAAAAAACTTTTTTTTATACGGAACATTTTCCGAAAAATGTTTTCCTTCGTTCCAAACACACCTTAATTATACAAAATTTTGTTGCTACTAGTGGCATTATTTTAAACTAGCAGTAAAAGCATTTGTACCCAACATGATCACCTAAAGATTAACTCTACACATATAATTGCCCGTAATAGGTAGAATTAGTTACCTGAAAAATAAAATAGAAAACTTACTATAATCAATGTGTAATTATGTAATAAATTTAATGTGTATAAAGTACAAAAGTAAAATAATGAGTAGTAATAATCAAAGACACTAACTAACATTGCTTTCGTCCTACAGAAGGCGTAACTCCTTGGTCTGAATTTCTTAGAGCTAAAAATTGCGTAAAGATCTCATCCCAAAATCAAGAAGTGGGCTTCAGTAGAATCTTAGACTTGGAAACAAAAGCTTATGATAAGGGACAAGGTTGAACCTAATAATATGTTATTATCTGGAATTTGTTATATATATATATATATATATATATATATATATATATATATATATATATATATATATATATATATATATATATATATATATATATGGATCGGGCTGCACGCCGTTGTAAATAAGCTTCCTGAAGAAGCTTATCCATATGGGACTCCGCCGTAAATATGATTATCTATTTAGTACTCTATTAAAAATAAGCTTCCTGAAGAAGCTTATCATTTCGGTACTCCGTTATGGATAAATATTACCCCTGACAGAAGATTATCTATATCTGGTACAGTAGCAGCTTACAAGCAACTTACAAGAAGTTTATACAGCAGCTTGCAGTAGCAGCTTACAAGCAACTTACAAGCAGCTTACACAACAACTTGCAGTAGTAGCTTACAAGCAGCTTGCAGGAGTAGCTTACACAACAGCTTCTTTTCATCTATAAATAGAGGAGATTTCAGTTCATTATGTACATGAATTTGAACTTGACTAATAAATCTCTCTCTACTTGTCTTTGATTTCTTTACTTTAAAGTCTTTATTTTATAACACGTTATCAGCACGAGACTCTGCCATTTTGAGCACTTACTTCAAATTTAATTTCTATTTCAGTGTTCATCTCCGATGTATGGCGACGCTCTTACATCTGTGGTAGATCTTGTTCATTCCGAGCATCATGAGGCAGATTATATCTTTGATGTGGTGAGCTTTTCTTCTTGGCGGTAGAGATGTGGATATCACTTACGTCTGGAGTGGCCAAATTTGTGTGAAGTAATTTGAGCCTTTTGCTTATATTTGGTTTAATATCTTTATCATCGCTTGCATGGTTATATGCTACGTATACATTACCTATTTTGGTATTTATTTCCTTCATCCTAATTATCATAATAAATGATTATAAAGTGGATAACATTGTTAGATCCACTTATACTCCAGTAGAATTTTCAAGAAATATACAACCACCAGAAGTGGTTATGTTTCGTATATCTCATTGTAACTAAATTTTTGTTAACCACCAGAAGTGGTATATGCCTATGGCCACCAGAAGTGATAATTTAGGCTTTCTATGGTTACAATTGAAGATAGCTAGAGAGAAAAAAATTTCTCTATATTACTTGCATGCCTCGATTTGCTCCTAAAGTAGCATATCTTAAAAGAGGTTCTAAGCCGTCACACAATTTGGTGTAATTAATGCACGCTCAAATAATTATGTTCCATTCCCTGAAGGATGAGAACTTTTGATAAATATTAATCCGTTCCTGAAGTGAACGTGATAATATTAATAAAGTTCGCAAATATGAACGTGCTTTTGATGTGAATATATTACAATTCGCCTCCAGAAGAGGTAATATGATTGATGGAATATATACTCATTTTTTCGTATTTTAAATTTACTCCTGAAGAAGTAACACAATTGAAATTTTTTCCTGAAGCGGGAAAATATTATGAAACTGTTTCTTTCTGTGCTTAAACAAAATAATAAGTTATTCAAAGTTATTTTGAAGCACATTTTTATTCTCTGGAGTGACTGAAGAAATACCACAACTCACCTCCTGAAGAGGTAGAATAACAAATGATAGAAATCTTGTTTTTGTGGCATAAAGATCATTGCCGCACGTACCCGTTGTATGTAAAATATCTTGAATAATTTTATTAAATATCATTCTAAGGCAAAAAGCATTCTTGTAGAATGCTTTGTACTACAACCACATTAATATGTTATGGTTAGTTATCGAGTTCCCCGTAGAAAATAACAACTCATGTATCTTTCCCTGAAGGATGTAATGATTATGTGGTTGTCGCTTTGATATAAAATATTCAGATGTTAATGGCGTTTCTCCCTGAAGGAGATATTTTTTTCACAAAGTTGGTGGTAAAAATACTGAAATTCTTAATTTCTTACATTTATAAATTTAGAATTGTCTTTATAATGTTTATTTTATTATGATTTTTTCTCATGATACCAGAAGTGTCTGAGCAATATTTGATAGTACAAAATATATCAACAACTCCTGAAGAGCTAACTGTTTGTCTAGAAGACACATGACACCAGTAGTGTCTGATAAATATTTGATTGTGGAAAATAAATTGAAGGTTCCTGAAGAGTTTATATGCAAATTTGTCATTCATATTATATGATTGTGGTCAAAACATATGTTGTAGTTGTGAGCACGTAATTTTTATTTTACGCGACAATCGCTCCAAAAGAAATAAAAATAATAACAAATGGTCCTATTGTACAATTTTTGAATTTTACATGGCATTTTGTTAATTATTTATGATATTTTTGCCCATTTTATCTTATTAAAACAAAATACAAAAAAAAATGATGTGTCATGCGTAATTGGAACCGTAATCCGGTTGTTAAATAAGAAAACCATAAATAGGCATCTTTGTCCGTGATTTTTGTTTTGTTTGATTTTTACCTGCTTCAAATATTTTAATATGTGTGTGCAAATAATTGTATTAAGTGTCTATTTAATTTTAATTTGATTTACTTAGGTTTTGTTTTAAAATAAAAAAAATATATATATATAATAATAAAATAATAATAATAAAAGAGAGTGCAGAATTGGGCTGAAATCAGTTTTGGGCCTACTTCATTTTAATTCGAGGCCCAACTCAAACCCAAAACCCCTGTGTAACCCAGTCCAGTCCAGCTGACACCAAGGACGTCCAAACGACGTCGTAGTGGTTGAGTCTGATCTGAGTCGTTGATCTCTGAATGATCAACGGCCAATATCACTTCCCCATAACCCATTGATAACCCCGACCCGTTTCCACCCGGACCGACCCAAACCCTTTAAAGATGAAACGACATCGTCCCCCATCAGCCAAGAGATCCTGACCCTTCATCGCACCTCATCCAACGGTTAGGAATCAACCCCTCACTAACTATATAAACCCATAACCTTACCCTGCCCCCTATCCGAACCCCAGCCTTAGGTCACCTTCGTCCTCATCCCCTTCCCCTCCAAAACCCTAGCCGCCCCTGTATTCTTCACCATGAAAGCCGGCGGCATGGACGCGGGTGACCCCACCCTTAACACCATAGAACCCCCTTTCCATCCTGAACATGGATCTGTTAACCACTTAACTCGAATCCCTTCCCACCTTCTCGAATCTTCGTTTGAAGATTCGAGTCGGAACTTGACTTACACCGTTTAACCCCAGTTTCACACCAGACACTCCCCAGACCCCCCTCGTGACCAAACCATGCTTGGTTTGGTCCGAATCTGACCAGGGAAGCATGAACCCCAGATCTAATCTTTGGAACCTTAGGGTTCCTCGTCACTGGTCCGTATCTCGTTTAAACCAAGAGATTAAGGTCTAATGGACCTTAATCGAAGTGTTTCTCATCTGAGAAACACTTCGATTAAAGTCCGTTCAGCCTTAAGAAAGGTCTGTTCGAATCCAAGTTAAGGCTTTTGATTTTTCGGGATTTAAGGTGAGTTTTGCTTTCTTTTCTTTATTCTGTTAGTCCATGTTTGTTTAAAAGGCTGTTCATGTTGTTGTGAAATTTGTGTTTCGAATTTTACCAACTGTGTCCTGTCCACCTTGCCTGAACCTCTGTTGTTTGATTGAGTCATTCTTCTACTTGTTCTGATAATGTGTATGTATGTATTTGTTGTGCAATTAGTTGAATTTCAAATTTGAACTGATTAACTGATTCCTCGAGTACAATTTTGCTTAGTCAGTACAATTCAAATCATGTGTTCGATACTGTTAAATGTCTGCTTTTGGCTACGATTGTACATGTTATGATTGATATAGTCGAGTCGACATGTGTCGTCAATTAGTTTCAGTTGTCCGAACAATAACCAATTGACCTGCTTCTGTTAAGCATTGCCTGAATCAATTAGGGATTGGGTTTAGTAACTTATAGTTGTTAATTTTATTTCAGAAATCTAAGGTTTGGTCTGTTAGTTACAACCTGAATTGGAGGGCATGTGCATTAGTGCACAACATGTGCATAAAAGCCATTCTGATTAAAATAATTTGACAGCATATTTGTCAGATTATATTCTTGCTGCCCTGTCTGCCTTTTAGTTTAAATATTAGAGGGTACTGTCAGGAATATCATGGGGGAGGTTTATACTTAATTAGCTAAGTGGAAACTGAAAAGGGACAACACATGGGAGGGGACCTGATTGATTAACAGGCTGTTCAAATAGCCTGATTTGGAGCTATAAAAGAAGAGGAAGATAGGGATACAGGGGGATACACACAAAAGGGAAGCTGAAACCAAACAGAATCAGTTTCTAAGGGAGAAAGAGAGTTTGTTTTTCTTGGAAATCAGGAGGGGGATTTAGAAAAGAAATTCTTGCTCGACTGGAAAACACTACTTTTCCTCATCCTTTCTTGTCTGAAGTCCAGTATCCAGTTTGTTTTGTTTCTATCAGATTTTAGGATTTTCCCTCTGAGTTTTGAAAAGATCAAATATTGATTATTGTACCATTGGTTTACTGCTTTGGTCTATTGGTCTGGGATTGTCATTGCTGCTGTATTGCTTCGTTTGTTACTACCATTCTTGTGCTGCTGCTGCTGACTCTTCTGCTTCCACTTCTTCTTTACATTTCAGTATCCAGGTACACATTTCAAGTCCCATATTGGTGTAACTGTAACAGTCTGAAAGCATGAAATGAAAGTTGGAGAAGTTTAAATGTCTGTTGTAATACTCATGGCATGTTGATTTCTTTCTATATATATGATTAGTTTGTAAATTTCAATAGCAGGAAAAGATCAGTTTGGTGCTTAGCTTGAGTTCTAGTCTCTTGCGTCTTAGTTTATAGTTGTTTGTTAGTACGAGATGTAATGTACAATATGTAGAATGCATGGATAATTGACATAGAATTTTTGACCGGATTCCTGTTTAACTATAATGACATGCATAGGATAGAATATTTCCACCTTACACAATGATGTTCTGTTTTACTTTAGTTCTTTCATCAGGACCCGCTAGGCAGTATATAGAAGCACGTTCGAATCCCCATTAGCAATAATGCCTAGTGTTCAATTCCCTTAATCTAGCCTAAAATAAGTCTAGTTAAGTTCAATTCAAGAAATGTTTGGATACAAGTGTACCATTTGGTCAATCTCGCATGTTTCACAAGGTATGACGTCTCTTCACTTTGTAAATAATTAAGCAGAAATTGATAAGAATCCAGGTTAGTCCAAAGTATATAATTAAATTAGCATGTACCTTTACTTCTAGTTTTAGAGACAAATGCATTAGAAATGTAGCCACTTTAGGATACCCTTTCTAAGATAGAGACGAGCCTCGCCAAATAAAAAATGAGAAATTGCGGGGCCCTCAATAATTGGTCATAATAAATACTTAGAATTTGGGATGGACTGTTTAGTGAATTCCACTGCCTTCCCCAAAGATAATAACGCGTTAGACTTTTTAGGCGCGACTTAATTAAATTACATTCTTAAATTCGGGTGCGCATTTATGTGACCCAAATTCAAATCTCAACGGAGTCGAAATGTGTTAACAACTACGGGTGCATTGATTGTGACGTGGTTCGAGATGCATTTTCACGACGTTGCAATTCTATAAAAATAAATGATAATAATAAAAGCGGTTTAAACTTAATAAAAGCACGTAAGTCATAACATATATTTAAATCAGATATTTAGCCATTATAACAATTTAAGCGACCGTGCTAGAACCACGGGATTCGAGGGTGCCTAACACCTTCCCTCGGGTCAACAGAATTCCTTACTTAGAATTTCTGGTTCGCAGACTTCATTTGGAAAAGTCGAATATTTTCCTCGATTTGGGATTCAAGATAAACCGGTGACTTGGGACACCAAAAGCCAAACCTTTCCCAAGTGGCGACTCTGAATTAAATAAATAATCCCATTTCGAATATTGTCACTTAAATTGGAAAAACTCCCCTCGCGCATTTAACCCTTCGGGGCGGGGGCGCGCAAAAAGGAGGTGTGACAGCTCTGGCGACTCTGCTGGGGATGGGTTTGTAACCCAGAACCACTGGTTCAGGGTTCAAGAATTCGAGCTTAGAATAATTGTTATATTTGGCTTTATTATCTGATCTTTATTACATGTTTTTGCATAACATGCTAAATGTTGTCTTTTACCGCTTTGATATTATCTGAACTGTATATAAACTGTGCCGAAACCCTTCTCTTCTTACCTCCGGGGAGAAGCTCGCTGGTCGAGACTCCCTATTCTGTTAGTGACGATACCCGGAATAAGAAAGAGGTCGGACAAGTTACAAAGCCGGACGATCTCGCGGGTCCCCGGTACGTAGCCCCCTCCTCGACTCGAGTTGTCCGCTCGGGTACACAGTCTAGAACAAATACCCAGGTTGTGAACCTAGTATAACGAAACTTCATGCCGGATCCCTAGTAGGAACGCTTATTTGCATCATGTTGCATTTGACTTAGGGGACTCAACACAGGGGTTGGGTCTGTCTAGGACAGGCAACCTGAGATGAAAAGACCATCCTGCTGCATCCTATTTGTTTTGCGCATTTATTTGTTTCGGTTCCGCATGCTGACCGGTTTCTAAAAAAAAAAAAAAGAAAAATAGCAGCGTAGGGAGATAATTACTTATTTTGGAAAAATAGAACCAATGTCCAAGTAGTGTCAAAACCTCGCCGGAATTTTTCTAAAAAAAAAAGAGAATAAAAACAAAATTTGTCTTCTTAGTTTGAGTTATAAAAAAAAATAATATAAATTTTTTTTTATCACTTTCAAAATAAAAAAAAGAAGGTATTTATTAAAAGTAAAAAAAAACGGAAAATTCATAATTCAAAAAAAATATTGTTTCTTTCGTAGTACCCCTTTTATAAAATCAGACTAATAGTCCAAATGTTTCCTTAAAAAAAAATATATATTTTCTTTAGTCTTTATCTCTTTTAAAAAAAAATATAATAAAAAATATATTCTTGTTTTCTAGGTTTATTTGATTTTCTCTATTCACGATATTCCCGAACTACGCCGGTTTGATTCTCACCGGATGTGAGATACGTAGGCAACCCTCGTCGGGTTCAACCCCATTTTGCTAAAATAGCCAAAATCAATAAATAAATAAAAAAAGAAAAAAAAGAAGATGTGTCAATTTTTAAAAGAGTCATAAATAAGTCAGGTGATGCTGTTTTGTCATAAATAGCCGAATGTTTCCGAAAAAGGGACGCCGGAAGGCTGACTTTGCATAAACAGCCACCTTTGGGTCTTGCTTAGCATTTTTGTCCAGTTGACCCACACAGCCTTAAAATCTTCGTCCCCAAAGTGTTTAAAGGCCGTGTTCAAAACTTGATCCCCTTTGTAAAATATTTTTGAGTCAATTCATTTTTGTTAAAATCACCTTAATAAATGTGCAGGATGAGCACGATGCAAAATGAACATTTTTCAATAATGACCAAAATCCCTGTCAAGTTACGGCTATGGTGGAATGATCTAGGTGTTGAAGGACAAAATGAGGTCAAGAAATATCTGAAAGGTCTCGTGGGTTTGTTGGAAATCCAGCCTCGGGGAGATATCATAAGAGCTTTGATTACCTACTGGGACCCGGCGCACAATGTTTTCCATTTCTCTGATTTTGAACTCACCCCGACTTTGGAAGAAATGGTTGGGTACATCGGGAATGCTGAACTTCCGTTGAGGCAAAAATACTTGGTCGCCCCAAGAGTCGTCACGGTACATCGGTTCCTAGATTCATTGAAGATACCCAGAACAGTCCACAACCTGGATCTGGCAGCCGGATTTTGTACTCCATGCTTCATATATGATAGGTACGGTCATGAGGGGGATTCAATAATCCAATCAACAAACTGTGCAGCAAAGGTGTTCGTCAGAAGTGGGACAAGCACAGACGGGTAGAGTTCATAATGATGTTCCTGGGCCTTCTAGTATTTCCAAGGAAAGACGGAAACATTGATTTGAAGATATCCGGGGTCGTCAGCACTTTACTCACGCAAAGTGACAGTACTCTCGCGCCTATGGTGGTATCTGACATCTTTCGAGCTCTTACAGCTTGTAA
Source organism: Nicotiana sylvestris (assembly GCF_000393655.2). Classification (NCBI taxonomy): domain Eukaryota; kingdom Viridiplantae; phylum Streptophyta; class Magnoliopsida; order Solanales; family Solanaceae; genus Nicotiana; species Nicotiana sylvestris. Next base: position 91,688,015 of record NC_091068.1, on the reverse strand, counting down.
AGCTGGGGGAAATTTCTTCGAAGGTTGTAACTTGCTCCTACAGATATGGATGACCGAGCACCTCTGCCATCATTCCGAGATTTTGAGCCATGGTTCCCCGGAAAAGACTTGCATAGAAGAATCTTACACGAGAACCAAAGAGATCAGTTTGCCCAAAGGAGTCCTGGCATGGACCTCGTTCTTTCAAGCTCTTACTGCCAGCCAAATACAATGGACGCTAGGATGGTTGCCTGTTGATGAGATCCTATATATGTCGGCAGCTAAAACTTATTTCTTACTGATGGGGCTTAAGAGCATTCAACCTTACGCACCCTGCCGAGTTTTGAGACAGTTCGGAAGATGCCAGACAGTACCTCATGAGGAAGATCTTAGCACTCAAGCAGTTGAGATAAGTCCTAACGGACAATTCCCAGAAGCGAAGATTCGCCAAATCTGGAGTGAGTGTCAATATTTGAAATCAGATACTTGCGTGCGGGATCGAGCCAAAGGAGAGACGGCGCCAGGTTACCTTGCATGGTATAGAAGGGAATTTGAGCATGAAAGGCCGGCTAAGAGACCCCACATCCGGAATTTCACCGAATCATCGCAAAGGCAGTGGGATTGGTTAGCAAAGGAAAGAGGCTATTGCGCCGAAATCAGCAGGTTAAAGCAACAAGTAGAAGGCTTGAAATATGAGCACAACGTGCAAGCTGCTACCAATCTGGGAGAGCGGAACAGGTTAATTCAGGAAAACGAAATGCTCAGAGCCCAGATCAAACAGATAAGGGTGGATGCGGATAAACAACCAAGGCGTCGATCAGACGAGCAGATGATAAAAAGGCTAAAAAGTGAAATCAGGGAATGGCAAGATGGTTTGGAGAAATCTGAAAACGTAATAGCAGAGCTCAGGGCACAGTGGGATACAAGAGTAGATAAGCATTGCCAATACCTGAATCAATTGGAAGGCGACCACGAGAAAACTGTTGCTAAAATAAAGAGAGAGATGGCTGCACTTGAGATCAAAGCAGTTAATCAGGCCAAGGATTTCCAAATTGAGAGCAGATACTGGTACGACTCAATAGCCCAGATGAAGTTGGAAGTACGGCGACTGAAGCATCAGCATATACAGGATGCTCAAGTATTCAAGATATGCAGCGATCAGATAAAATGCCTGCTCGTAGAGAAGAAGCAAACCAGAGATAGGATCAAGGCCATTGCCCATGCCATCACCAGACGATGTCTACGATGTGAGAACATGTCCAGCGTTACCGTCCTCTTGGCAGTGATGGGTTATGTCAAGCAGACTATGCACGAGCTGGAGCAACTTGAGAGGGATCTCACGCCTAGGACCGCGGCGAGGCCGAACGATGCCCCGCGGACACCAATTTTCAAAACCATAATGCACTCATAAGTCAAGCCTGCATCTTAGCATCTTCTGCCTGTTTTTCCCATCAGGGTGATTTTTAGTCTATTTTGAGTCTAGGTTTATTTTCAAAGTTTGCTCTTTCTTTTGCAAAATGTAGTTTGTAATAGACCATTTCAACAATAAAGAGGTTGCTTCTTTTACGCTCATTTGTGTTTTTCGAACTACGTAATGATCTGATTCACGTAGGCATCGTGATACGTAGGCAATCCTCATCGGATCCGGTCGCATTTCTTTTACTGCAAAATAAAAAAAAAAAAAAAGAGGGGAAAAACTAATAAGAGGAAAATGACGGAAGGACGCATGCTCTCGTAGCAAACATGTAGTAATCCACTTAACTGTATAGGTGCATCATGCCCAACGTGAGATTGACTATCTGTTATTTGCTGCAAAATTAACCGTGCGTTTGTCGTTGAGTATCCCCAGGTTTTTTTGAAAAGACGGTTGGTTTGGTGAAAGTCTGGCCTCGCACTCATATTTCACGAGGTCAAGGAGAAGTGTTCAACTACCTGTTGTTAGGACCAGAAGCAGTACTCACACTTACTTCACCAGGTCAAAAGGAAGTGTGGAAATGTCTTCAGAAATTCCATTGCAAACAATCCCTATTTCCGAGGAGAGCTCAATCTCAGCCGTCCTCACACCTGAATCCGCAACTGCGGAGGAAAATAGAATCCTACGGCTCCGCATGTTGGAAATGCTGGACGACTGGAATAATGGGAAAGAGCCGCCAAGTGTCGTCCCCGGATTCCCTGAATTATTCTCCAGGTCAAGTGGGACTTCTAATGTCCCCATAAATTATCCTGCTACCCCATTCGGGTACCCAGCCACCTCAGCCTTCTCTGCTGGATCGCCTTCTGAGCCTCATCCCCGAATGTCATCCACTGATGCAAGCATGAACATCTTTACTGCACTCCTTGTCCGATTACGGCACAGCCTGCCACGTACAAGCCAAGCTTTGACTCATCCTCTTTTACATTCCAAGCACCATCGTTCTCAATGGAACCAACTAGGTTCGCTACCAGCACTAATCCTCTACCGCCTCAGTGCGAGCTTGCACCCGGGCAGGATCAGAACCCCAGAATTGCAGAACAAAATGAGATTGCCAAGAGAATGAGAAGCCTTGAACAAAGTTTGAAGAATATGCAAGGATTGAGCGGACAGAAGAGCGTCTCTTACGCCGACCTATGCATGTTCCCTCACGTGCACCTGCCAGCGGGTTTCAAGACCCCAAAGTTCGAGAAATACGATGGGCACGGTGACCCCATTGCACATCTTAAGAAATACTGCAACCAATTGCGGGGAGCCGGCGGAAAAGAAGAACTGCTAATGGCATATTTTGGGGAAAGTCTAGTAGGGATAGCCTCGGAATGGTATATGGACCAGGAAATGTCCCGATGGCATATATGGGATGATCTCGCTAGAGATTTTGTGAAACAATTCCAGTATAACATCGACATTGCGCCCGACCGAAATTCTCTGTCGAATTTGAAGAAGAAACCTTCAGAAAGCTTCAGAGAATATGCTATTAAGTGGCGTGAACAGGCGTCAAGAGTGAAGCCTCCCATGGATGAAGTGGAAATGGTCACTACCTTTCTCCAGGCTCAAGAGTCTGACTATTTCCAAAACATGATGTCAGCCATGGGTAAGCCATTCGCGGAAGCGATCAAGATTGGAGAGATGGTGGAAAATGGTCTGAAAACAGGTAGGATTCTGAGTCAAGTAGCCATAAGGGCGACCTCCCAGGCCGTCCAAAGCGGGTCCGGAGGAATGACAAGAGGGAAGAAGAAGGAAGAAACGACTATGGCAAACTCGGAAGCAAGGGAGTATCGTCATCCCAGGCCCCGTTTTCCGGAAAGAACCCCACAACACTACTACCCCCACTCCAATTTGGCATATGCTCATCAACCTTATATGGTCATGAATGCCCAGCCTTATGCCCATCCACCACAACAAGCCAACCGAGGCCCAGCTCCACCTCCCAGAAATCAGCCTCCTTACCGCAACCACTATAACCCACAACCCCCGCAGAATAACTTCCGCCCTCAAGAGCCACCCAGAAGGCGGACTTTCATGCCCATAGGTGAACAATACTCTACTTTGTTCCCGAAGCTAGTCCAATTGGGTTTCTTGCAACCAATCCCTCAAACAAGGCAAAACCCGACGTCACCTTCTTACAAAGCTGGAGTCAGATGCGCCTATCATTCAGGGGCCGAGGGACATGATACAAATGACTGCTGGTCGTTGAAAAGAGTGGTCGAAAATTTGATAGAGCAAGGGAAAATAGTGCTAAGGGACGAGGAGATCCCGAATGTAACTAACAATCCATTACCTGCTCACAATAATGGGACGCTGATCGGAATGATTTGTGAAGACAAAGAGTTCGACCCTGATCTGAAAGCCATAATTGCCATTGTCGACACGGGAAAGAGGCCCGAAACAGACCAGAAACCAGAAAAAGGGGAGGAGGCCAAAGCTATAAAGAAAGTGCCTGAAAAGAAGGTGGAGAAGAAAGTGGTACCGGCAAAGGGTGGAGTTCTTTACATACCGCGAGGTCAAGCCAAGAAGACGCAGAACTTCGGGATCAAAAAGACAAAACCTATGTATGTGCCAAAAGGGGCCTATGTGGTCCGGGGGACGATTCAACCACCTCGGCTGAATGAGCCAGTGGTTATCGGACGCGTGCCACAAAAGCCAATGACCAACCCGTCCACAGTGCCGTGGAATTATCAAAAGACTTTGGTAATGTACAAAGGTAAAGAGGTCATGGGAGAACTTCCAGAAAATACTTTCATTGGAAGGTATTCAAATACCCAAGAACTGAACAACGCCACACAAAGGCGCTTCCCGCCAAAGAAGCCCGTAAGTGTTGAAGAAGCGGAAGTGTTCTTCCAACAAATGAAAATGCCGGATTACGAAGTGATAGATCAACTGCGCAAGTACCCCGAGCAAGTGTCCATGCTGTCATTGTTAATGAGGTCGACCGAGCATCAAAAGATCTTACTGAAGACCCTGAATGAAGCATATGTGCCAGTTGAAACCTCGGTAGAACAATTAGAGCGGATGACAGAAAGATTCTTCGCCGTCACCCAAATCTCTTTCAGCAAGAACGATCTACCCCCAGAAGGAGCGGCACACAACAAGGCTTTGCATCTAACAGTTAAATGCGAAGACTATTATGTCAAGCGGGTAATGTTGGATGGGGGCTCAGGCGTTGACATTTGCCCGCTCTCCACGCTACAAAGAATGGAAATTGGGACCGGAAGAATCCGACCCAACAATGTCTGCGTAAGGGCTTTCGACGGCATCAAGAGAGATACCATGGGAGAAATAGACCTGTTGTTGGTCATAGGACCAGTCGAATTTCAAGTAACCTTCCAGGTGCTCGACATGGATACATCCTACAATTTTCTCCTTGGCAGACCTTGGATCCATGCGGCAGGAGCCGTGCCTTCCACTCTTCACCAGATGGTGAAGTTCGAGTACGAAGACCGAGAGATCGTGGTCCATGGGGAAGATGAGCATGCTATTTATCGGGACCCATCCATCCCATATCTGGAACCGAGAGAAAGGAGCGAACATACGGTCTTTCAAGCTTTTGAGATTGTACTGGCAGAGCAGCACGAAGAGGGAATACCCTGCCCCCAGCCTTTCTTGTCTAACGCCTCGGTTATGGTGGCCAAAGAGATGATCCGGCACGGATTTAGGCCAGGGAAGGGGCTTGGACGAACCCTTCAGGGAATAACAGAACCCATTACCTTGCCAGTCACCAAGAAACCTTTTGGACTAGGTTTCAAACCTACTCCAGCAGACGAAGAGTGGGCAAAGAAAAGGAAAAATGAGGGTTGGAAGTTACCTCGACCACTGCCGGATTTATATGCAACTTTCATCAGGCCAAGGTACGCCGAAGAAGAAGAAGATGAGGTCTTCACAGCTGAGAAAATCGAGGAGATATGTGGGGCGATGAGAGAGATGCTCTACGAGGTCCACATGGTTCAACCAGGTGAAGGCACAAGCACTGCTGAGATGCTGTACGTGGGGCCGAACGCCAAACTTCAAAACTGGGAGGCCACGCCATTCCCGACTAGACGGAAGTCCGGGTAGACCTGTCCTGCCACCTTTCCTGTGTCACAAGTTATCTCCAGGACATAACTTGAACGTTTTCTTCTTTTCAATTGTTGCTTTGAATTCCTAGTTGTAAACATTGTTGTCTTCCAACTTTCCAAAGAAAATATAAAAAAATCATCATTGCTTTCCCATTCTTTCTTTTGTTCTGATTTTTGTTATTTTTCCTTTTATCTTTCTTTTCAGTTATAATAATGCGGCTTTAAATATGACATGCTTGCGGACTTCACGCCCAGATCACAATGAGCTATTTAACTGCGAATTAATGAACCCAGAACCAGAATATGATGCGGAAGAAGCTTTTAGGGAAATAAACCGAGAGTTGGAATATTTTGAGAATAAACCTAAGCCAAATCTGAATGACACCGAACCGGTTAATTTAGGAACTCCTGAAGAAATCCGGGAGACCAAAATAAGCATTCACACGGACAAGAAAACGCGAGAGGCGATAATTCAACTTCTTTTTGAATTTAAAGACGTGTTTGCTTGGTCATATGATGACATGCCGGGTCTAGGTGTTGATCTAGTGGTTCATAAATTGCCGATTCATCCTGATTGTCCTCCAGTTCAACAAAAGCAACGAAAGTTCAAAACTGAGGTCAGCGACAAGATTAAAGAAGAGATCACTAAACAACTGAAAACGGGAGTGATTCGGGTAGTCCAATATACAACATGGTTGGCGAATGTGGTTCCGGTACCGAAAAAGGACGGGAAGACTCGGGTATGCGTAGATTACCGAGATTTGAATAGAGCAAGTCCCAAAGATAATTTCCCACTGCCCAACATCCACATCCTCGTTGATAATTGCGCCAAACACGAGATACAGTCTTTCGTAGATTGTTACGCTGGGTATCATCAGGTATTGATGGATGAAGAGGATGCCGAGAAAACTGCCTTCACCACGCCTTGGGGCACCTACTGTTATCGGGTCATGCCATTTGGTTTGAAGAATGCTGGGGCTACTTACATGAGGGCCATGACTGCCATTTTTCATGACATGATGCATCAGGAAATAGAGGTGTACGTGGACGACGTGATAGTCAAGTCCAGGACGCAGGATAATCACATCCAAGACTTGAGGAAATTCTTCGAGAGACTAAGGAAGTATGACTTGAAGCTAAACCCAGCCAAGTGTGCTTTCGGAGTTCCGTCGGGCAAACTTTTGGGCTTCATCGTAAGCAGGAGAGGTATCGAGCTAGATCCAACTAAGATAAAATCCATCAGAGATCTGCCTCCCCCGAGAACAAAGAAAGACGTGATGAGTCTGTTGGGCAGGTTGAACTACATCAGTCGGTTTATTGCCCAGCTGACAAGCACGTGTGAGCCCATATTCAAGCTGTTAAGGAAAGATGCGGCGATTAAATGGACAACTGAGTGTCAAGAAGCCTTTGATAAAGTCAAAGAATACCTTTCGAATCCCCCAGTCTTGGTCCCTCCAGAACCAGGGAGGCCACTTTTCTTGTATCTGACAGTCTTGGAGAACTCTTTCGGTTGCGTCCTCGGGCAACACGACATAACCGGAAAGAAAGAGCAAGCAATCTACTACTTGAGCAAGAAATTCACCGGCTACGAGGCCAAATACACACTGTTGGAAAGGACATGTTGCGCTCTCACGTGGGTTGCTCAAAAGCTGAGACATTATCTCCAAGCCCACACCACGTTCCTCATAAGCAGGTTGGATCCTTTAAAGTATATATTTCAGAAACCGATGCCTACGGGAAGACTGGCCAAGTGGCAAATCTTGCTTACTGAATTCGACATAGTCTATGTCACTCGCACGACAATGAAAGCCCAAGCGCTAGCAGATCATTTGTCCGAAAATTCGATCGATGAGGAATACCAGCCATTGAGTACCTACTTTCCAGATGAAGAAGTAAACGCCGTAGAGGTGGTCTCGGAGGACGCTCATGTTTGGAAGATGTTCTTTGATGGAGCCGTGAATGCCAAAGGTGTAGGAATTGGGGCAATTTTGATCTCGCCTTCCGGTCAGCATTATCCCGCCACAGCTAGACTGCGTTTCTTTTGCACAAATAATACAGCTGAGTATGAAGCCTGCATCATGGGCATGCATATGGCAATCGATCAGGATGTCGAAGACTTACTGATTATGGGAGATTCTGACCTGATTATCCGACAAGTCCAAGGTGAATGGGAAACTCGGGATGTCAAACTTATCCCATACCGACAGCATGTGGAGGACCTCGGCAAGTGTTTTACATCAATAGAGTTCAGATATATCCCGAGGTGTCACAATGAACTGGCGGACGCACTTGCTACTCTGGCTTCAATGCTACCCTACCCGGGCAACGCCCACGTCGATCCTTTGGAAATCCAAATCAGGGAAAGACACGGTTACTGCAATGTAATCGAGGCGGGATCAAATACGCAGCCTTGGTACCATGACATCAAGAGGTTCTTGAAAACGCAAGAATATCCCGAGCATGCTACTGAGATCAAAAGAGGACCGTTAGGCGACATGCAAGGGGTTTCTTTCTGAGCGGTGAATTGTTGTACAAACGAACCCCGGACCTCAACCTATTAAGATGTGTCGACGCCGAGGAGGCGAAGAAGATCATGCACGAAGTACACGCAGGTGTGTGCGGACCTCATATGAATGGGTATGTCTTAGCGAAGAAAATCCTTCGAGCAGGTTATTACTGGATAACCATGGAAAAGGATTGCTTTAGCTTCGTTCGGAAGTGTCATCAGTGTCAGGTGCACGGTGATCTGATTCATGCACCTCCCACAGAACTGCATCCCATGTCTACGCCTTGGCCATTTGTCGCCTGGGGCATGGACGTCATTGGACCAATCGAGCCGAAGGCTTCAAATGGACACAGATTTATACTGGTTGCCATAGACTACTTCACAAAATGGGTAGAGGCTGTCACTCTAAAGTCGGTCACTAAAAAAGCTGTAGTGGATTTTGTGCACTCAAATCTTATCTGTCGTTTCGGTATTCCTGCGACTATCATTACAGATAACGCAACAAATTTGAACAGTCACTTGATGAGAGATGTATGCGAGCAATTCAAAATAACGCATAGGAATTCTACTCCTTATCGGCCAAAGGTCAATGGTGCTGTAGAAGCGGCGAACAAAAACATCAAGAAGATTTTGAGAAAAACGATCCAAAGTTCCCGACAGTGGCATGAGCAGTTACCATTTGCATTATTGGGGTATCGCACTACGGTACGCACATCGGTAGGAGCGACTCCTTATCTTTTGGTTTATGGGACCGAGGCTGTAATACCGGCAGAGGTAGAAATTCCTTCGCTTCGAACCATTGTCGAAGCGGAAATCGAAGACAGCGAGTGGGTCAAGACTCGGTTAGAGCAATTGACTTTGATTGATGAAAAGCGAATGGCCGCGGTTTGTCACGGACAGTTGTACCAACGAAGAATGGCCCGTGCTTACAACAAGAAAGTCCGACCCAGGAATTTCGAAGTAGGTCAGCTGGTACTGAGGCGTATTCTGCCGCATCATGAGGAAGCCAAAGGGAAGTTTGCTCCAAATTGGAAAGGCCCATACATCATAAGGAAGATATTGCCAAGAGGAGCGTTGTATTTAGGTGATATCGAAGGAAATGACCCCGAAACAGCAGTAAATGCAGATGCAGTCAAGAGATACTACGTCTAAATTATACTCCAGTGGTCCTGACACATTTGAAAATGACGAAGGTTTTATTCCCCACTACTCCCAAACACTACCCAATTCTCTCTACAAGCCTTTGGGCCGCTTACAAAAAAAAAAAAAAAAACAAAACAAAACATTGATTGAGGCCTGAACTACGTTTGACTTGATTCCGAAAGGATACGTAGGCAGCCTCTCCCTGAGGTTCAGTCACACCAACAATAAAATCCCATTCACCCTGAAATTGAAACCGGGGCACGTCGAGCAGTTTAGAAGTTAGTATCATCTACCTCTCTTTACCAAGCACAAGCCTTCAGATCAATTACCAAAGATAGTGGGAAACCAATAAGCGTCACAAATGGAGACCGGCACACTCTGAATTGAGAGAGATAAAATGAGAGAGTCTCGTTGGTGAAAACCTTCGGGCACCACGAGGCGACGGGAGTAGAGAAACCAAAATGAGAGAGCTTGTTTAGTTAAAAACTCACAAAGAGTGCTATCAAGCGATGACAGGAAGAGAAATGAGAGAGGTCAGCCAGCGAAAACCCGCAAAGGGCGCTGTTGGCCGAAAAGAATGACTCCACCCCAAGGAGGTCTCGGCAAAGCTCCACCGGTTTGGAATCACAGATCCGTTCTGGTTCAGGGAAACGCAAGTTCATGGAAGGTCAGGCGTCCAGTCCAAAGAGCATGTCATGTCATTTAAAGCCAGCGTTATCTTCCTCAGATAAGTCTTTCTCGTCCCAAAAGGGACACTCCCTTCCTGAAATTTGTTTTCTCCTTTCTTTGTTTCTCTTCGAATCCCTTTTATGTTTTAACCCCAAGTTCAGGATACACCGGAAAGGGCAGGTGGCAGGTTTGTTTTCACGGAATTCTGTTTCATGAAGGAAAACGCCTCGTTTCGTTGGTACGTTTGTCCAAGCCTGATGAATCATGATGTTTGATGGCGTTCAAAGTAAAGAGGAAAAAGAGAAATTTCCCCCAGCAAGTCCGCCTTCGGACAAATCCCCACAGAGTCTCCCTTTGTACAATCCCCCACAAAGTCTCCCCAATATATATATAAAAAAAAATCCCCGTTGGAATTTCCCCAGCACATCCCCAGCGAGTCCCTTTGTAAAAATTCCCCAACAAGCTTACCCCAACCAAGCCTAGAAAGCCCGCTTCGAAACAAATCCCCAGCATGCCCCATTGTACAAAAATCCACACAAAGAATCCACTTTGTAAATATTCCCCCATAGGGTTTCCTTTGTACAAATCCCCACAAAATACCTCTAATAAAATCCCCGTTGAAAACCTCCAAGCAAAACGGGACATAAAAAAAAAAGAGAAAAGAAAAAAGAGCCTTACGAGGCAAATCATCACAGAATCTGGAAATACAAGCCTGAGCGGTCTAAAGGGTTTCGGCATATGAATCAAATCAATGGCGGGACTTCACAACAGAAATGAAGACGCAACAAAGCAACCGGGAACGATCAAGGTCACCAAACCGACCGTCATTTCCGAACTAACAATTGTCCTTTGTCTGAAAAGTTGAAACAGGTGTAATCCAAGACAACCGTGCAAGAAGCAGGTGTCGCCCAAAGAAGAAGGTACATGGGTACAAGAAATATTTTGGCAATAAGGAATTCACTCGAAAGGTAAGTTTCCACGAAACTCTCTTTTATCTTCTACTAAAACAAGAAAATTCAAAAAAAAAGATCGTTTAGTATTCTCGAACTTTGTCCCCAGCCAGTCAGCATTAGGGTTTTAAACCCTAAACTGAACTTTTTCCTTTCAGCCAGCATTACGGTTTTAAACCCTAAACTGAGCTTTTCCATGCAGTCAGCATTAGGGGTTTAAACCCTAAACTGACCCTTTTTCCTTTAATCAGCATTAAGGTTTTAAACCCTAAACTGAACTTTTTTCCATTCAGCCAGCATTAGGGTTTTACACCCTAAACTGAGCTTTTCCATGCAATCAGCATTAGGGTTTTAAACCCTAAACTGAATTTTTCCTTTAGTCAGCATTAGGGTTTTAAACCCTAAACTGAATTTTCCATTCAGCCAGCATTAGGGTTTTAAACCCTATACTGAGCTTTTCCATGCAATCAGCATTAGGGTTTTAAACCCTAAACTGAATTTTTCCTTTAATCAGCATTATGGTTTTAAACCCTAAACTGAATTTTTCCATGTAGTCAGCATTAGGGTTTTAAACCCTAAACTGAACTCTTTTCCATTCAGCCAGCATTAGGGTTTTAAACCCTAAACTGAGCTTTTCCATGCAATCAGCATTAGGGTTTTAAACCCTAAACTGAATTTTTCCTTCAGTCAGCATTAGGGTTTTAAACCCTAAACTGAACTTTTCCTTTAGTCAGCATTATGGTTTTAAACCCTAAACTGAACTTTTTCCATTCAGCCAGCATTAGGGTTTTAAACCCTAAACTGAGCTTTTCCATGCAATCAGCATTAGGGTTTTAAAACCCTAAACTGAATTTTTCCTTTAGTCAGCATTAGGGTTTTAAACCCTAAACTGAACTTTTTTTCATTCAGCCAGCATTAGGGTTTTAAACCCTAAACTGAGCTTTTCCATGCAATCAGCATTAGGGTTTTAAACCCTAAACTGAATTTTTCCTTTAGTCAGCATTAGGGTTTTAAAACCCTAAACTGAACTTTTTCCATTCAGCCAGCATTAGGGTTTTAAACCCTAAACTGAGCTTTTCCATGCAATCAGCATTAGGGTTTTAAACTCTAAACTGAATTTTTCCTTTAGTCAGCATTAGGGTTTTAAACCCTAAACTGAACTTTTTTCCATTCAACCAGCATTAGGGTTTTAAACCCTAAACTGAGCTTTTCCATGCAATCAGCATTAGGGTTTTAAACCCTAAACTGAATTTTTCCTTTAGTCAGCATTAGGGTTTTAAACCCTAAACTGAATTTTTTCCATTCAGCCAGCATTAGGGTTTTAAACCCTAAACTGAGCTTTTCCACGCAGCCAGCATTAGGGTTTTAAACCCTAAACTGAACCTTTTCCATTTAGTCAGCATTAGGGTTTTAAAACCCTAAACTGAACTTTTCCCCAGTTGCTCAGTATTAGAGTTACAACTCTAAAAACTGAACTTTTCCCTAGCTATTCGGTGTTAGGGCTCCAACCCTGAACTGAGCATTTTATCTTCCTTCCTCAATTTTATGAACTTCCTGTCGAATAATTAATGAAATTTCCCTAGTGAAACTGGGGCAGAAAATTTCGTTCGTTTGTTTGTTTTCTCCCGCAGGTCTAACCTCGAGCCACACGGATCAAAATGACCCACGAGATGAGTCTCAACTCAGAATCTAAAAAAAAAGAAAAGGACAAAAAGAAGATGTCCCGAGATACCGGAGAAAATGGAAGGCGGATCATTCCAAGATTTGATTAAGGTCCAGAACTCTGCCAGTCACGTCTCCCTGAGTATCCCAGAGGTTAAACAAGCACCTACAACTCGCAAGCATCAAGATTCGGATCGAAGTCTCCAAGCAAAATCAGCTAAGACCCATGATCAAGTCGCAAAAGAATCATAGATAGGGATCTTGTAACTAGCAGTTGACATGCATATAAGTATTTAGTTCAGTTTCAATTTTTCTTTGGTTGTAATAAGGCGGTCAGTAAAGCAGGTGACAACAGCAACAACAATAACAGCAAGCATCGCAGTCCCATGGTAGTCCCAGCTACCAAAACTTCCCGAACTACATTGACCTGATTCCTATTTAGCCCAGGATATGTAGGAAACCTTTGGAGCAAAGGTTCGGTCAAATCTTTCAAAAAATGCTTCACACGGAGTAGTCCATAGGCAAAAATCGCTCATATCCGCTCACTTTATCTTTGCACGAAAACTCTTCGTGTTTCCGAACAAAGAGGGGCAGCTGTGAGCACGTGATTTTTGTTTTACGCGACAATCGCTCCAAAAGAAATAAAAATAATAACAAATGGTCCTATTGTACAATTTTTGAATTTTACATGATACTTTGTTAATTATTTATGATATTTTTGCCCATTTTATCTTATTAAAACAAAATACAAAAAAAATGATGTGTCATGCGTAATTGGAACCGTAATCCGGTTGTTAAATAAGAAAACCATAAATAGGCATCTTTGTCCGTGATTTTTGTTTTGTTTGATTTTTACCTGCTTCAAATATTTTAATATGTGTGTGCAAATAATTGTATTAAGTGTCTATTTAATTTTAATTTGATTTACTTAGGTTTTGTTTTAAAATAAAAAATATATATATATAATAATAAAATAATAATAATAAAAGAGAGTGCAGAATTGGGCTGAAATCAGTTTTGGGCCTACTTCATTTTAATTCGAGGCCCAACTCAAACCCAAAACCCCTGTGTAACCCAGTCCAGTTCAGCTGACACCAAGGACGTCCAAACGACGTCGTAGTGGTTGAGTCTGATCTGAGCCGTTGATCTCTGAATGATCAACGGCCAAGATCACTTCCCCATAACCCACTGATGACCCCGACCCGTTTCCACCCGGACCGACCCAAACCCTTTAAAGATGAAACGACACCGTCCCCCATCAGCCAAGAGATCCTGACCCTTCATCGCACCCCATCCAACGGTTAGGAATCAACCCCTCACTAACTATATAAACCCATAACCTTACCCTGCCCTCCCTATCCGAACCCCAGCCTTAGGTCACCTTCGTCCTCATCCCCTTCCCCTCCAAAACCCTAGCTGCCCCTGTATTCTTCACCATAAAAGCCGGCGGCATGGACGCTGGTGACCCCACCCTTAATACCATAGAACCCCCTTGCCATCCTGAACATGGATCTGTTAACCACTTAACTCGAATCCCTTCCCACCTTCTCGAATCTTCGTTTGAAGATTCGAGTCGGAACTTGACTTACACCGTTTAACCCCAGTTTCACACCAGACACTCCCCAGACCCCCCTCGTGACCAAACCATGCTTGGTTTGGTCCGAATCTGACCAGGGAAGCATGAATCCCAGATCTAATCTTTGGAACCTTAGGGTTCCTCGTCACTGGTCCGTATCTCGTTTAAACCAAGAGATTAAGGTCTAATGGACCTTAATCGAAGTGTTTCTCATCTGAGAAATAAAGTCCGTTCAGCCTTAAGAAAGGTCTGTTCGAATCCAAGTTAAGGCTTTTGATTTTTCAGGATTTAAGGTGAGTTTTGCTTTCTTTTCTTTATTCTGTTAGTCCATGTTTGTTTAAAAGGCTGTTCATGTTGTTGTGAAATTTGTGTTTCGAATTTTACCAACTGTGTCCTGTCCACCTTGCCTGAACCTCTGTTGTTTGATTGAGTCCTTCTTCTACTTGTTCTGATAATGTGTATGTATGTATTTGTTGTGCAATTAGTAGAATTTCAAATTTGAACTGATTAACTGATTCCTCGAGTACAATTCTGCTTAGTCAGTACAATTCAAATCATGTGTTCGATACTGTTAAATGTCTGATTTTGGCTACGATTGTACATGTTATGATTGATATAGTCGAGTCGACATGTGTCGTCAATTAGTTTCAGTTGTCCGAACAATAACCAATTGACCTGCTTCTGTTAAGCATTGCCTGAATCAATTAGGGACTGGGTTTAGTAACTTATAGTTGTTAATTTGATTTCAGAAATCTAAGGTTTGGTCTGTTAGTTACAGCCTGAATTGGAGGGCATGTGCATTAGTGCACAACATGTGCATAAAAGCCATTCTGATTAAAATAATTTGACAGCATGTTTGTCAGATTATATTCTTGCTGCCCTGTCTGCCTTTTAGTTTAAATATTAGAGGGTACTGTCAGGAATATCATGGGGGAGGTTTATACTTAATTAGCTAAGTGGAAACTGAAAAGGGACAGCACATGGGAGGGGACCTGATTGATTAACAGGTTGTTCAAATAGCTTGATTTGGAGCTATAAAAGAAGAGGAAGATAGGGATACAGGGGGATACACACAAAAAGGGAAGCTGAAACCAAACAGAATCAGTTTCTAAGGGAGAAAGAGAGTTTGTTTTTCTTGGAAATCAGGAGGGGGATTTAGAAAAGAAATTCTTGCTCGACTGGAAAACACTACTTTTCCTCATCCTTTCGTGTCTGAAGTCCAGTATCCAGTTTGTTTTGTTTCTATCAGATTTTAAGATTTTCCCTCTGAGTTTTGAAAAGATCAAATATTGATTATTGTACCATTGGTTTACTGCTTTGGTCTGTTGGTCTGGGATTGTCATTGCTGCTGTATTGCTTCGTTTGTTACTACCATTCTTGTGCTGCTGCTGCTGACTCTTCTGCTTCCACTTCTTCTTTACATTTCAGTATCCAGGTACACATTTCAAGTCCCATATTGGTGTAACTGTAACAGTCTGAAAGCATGAAATGAAAGTTGGAGAAGTTTAAATGTCTGTTGTAATACTCATGGCATGTTGATTTCTTTCTATATATATGATTAGTTTGTAAATTTCAATAGCAGGAAAAGATCAGTTTGGTGCTTAGCTGAGTTCTAGTCTCTTGCGTCTTAGTTTATAGTTGTTTGTTAGTACGAGATGTAATGTACAATATGTAGAATGCATGGATAATTGACATAGAATTTTTGACCGGATTCCTGTTTAACTATAATGACATGCATAGGATAGAATATTTCCACCTTACACAATGATGTTATGTTTTACTTTAGTTCTTTCATCAGGACCCGCTAGGCAGTATATAGAAGCACGTTCGAATCCCCATTAGCAATAATGCCTAGTGTTCAATTCCCTTAATCTAGCCTAAAATAAGTCTAGTTAAGTTCAATTCAAGAAATGTTTGGATACAAGTGTAGCCATTTGGTCAATCTCGCATGTTTCACAAGGTATGACGTCTCTTCACTTTGTAAATAATTAAGCAGAAATTGATAAGAATCCAGGTTAGGCCAAAGCATATAATTAAATTAGCATGTACCTTTACTTCTAGTTTTAGAGACAAATGCATTAGAAATGTAGCCACTTTAGGATACCCTTTCTAAGATAGAGACGAGCCTCGCCAAATAAAAAATGCGAAATTGCGGGACCCTCAACAAATAACCATAACAAGTATTTAGAATTCAGGATAGGCTGTTTAGTGAATCTCACCGCCTTCCCCAAAGATAATAATACGTTAGACTCTTTAGGCACGACTTAATTAAATTACATTCTTAAATTCGGGTGCGCATTTATGTGACCCAAATTCAAATCTCAACGGAGTCGAAATGTGTTAACAACTACGGGTGCATTGATTGTGACGTGGTTCGAGATGCATTTTCACGACGTTGCAATTCTATAAAAATAAATGATAATAATAAAAGCGGTTTAAACTTAATAAAAGCACGTAAGTCATAACATATATTTAAATCAGATATTTAGCCATTATAACAATTTAAGCGACCGTGCTAGAACCACGGGATTCGAGGGTGCCTAACACCTTCCCTCGGGTCAACAGAATTCCTTACTTAGAATTTCTGGTTCGCAGACTTCATTTGGAAAAGTCGAATATTTTCCTCGATTTGGGATTCAAGATAAACCGGTGGCTTGGGACACCAAAAGCCAAACCTTTCCCAAGTGGCGACTTTGAATTAAATAAATAATCCCATTTCGAATATTGTCACTTAAATTGGAAAAACTCCCCTCGCGCATTTAACCCTTCGGGGCAAGGGCGCGCAAAAAGGAGGTGTGACAGTAGTAAACTCGAAGTTTACTAATACAACTGACTACCATATTGAGACTACAAATGATTGGAAGATTGAAAATCTTCATGTTTCCACAATCATAGGGGGTAAAATAATATGTATATGAGAAGTTACCCGACTTATATCTTCAATTTGCACTACATCGTGTATCATAGTAAACTAAATGCAAAAGTTTATGTCATAGTAAACTAGAAGTTTACTAAGAGATAGCACATGCCATGATAAACTTGAAGTTTTCATTTGCTATTTTTTGAGCTATTTGAGAAATTAGATAAGCATATACTGAAGAACTAGAAGATTCTTCAAGAATTCTCTTGTGTTGCTTGTTCTCATAATAAATTGATTATACCAGCTAAAGTTGGGATTAAGATCCCTAATTCTGAAATATACAAAAGGTGAGTATGGGTTCATTCACCTATCATGTGAACCACTTATAGATACATATATGAGATGGTTACATGTGCGATTATTGTCAACCTGCACTTTGGCATGTGAAATTATTTTTCTCAGTTATGAGAATAATTTTCAGATTATTAAATCAAGATAGTTCATCTTGACGATGCTGGTTTATATCAAAGCTGGTTTAGCATTGAATACATCCTATTAATGGTTAAACCATTGCTTATGAGAACAAAGCTTCATGTGTTGGTCTAAGATTTTCTAAATTGCATATAGCAGCACTTGTATGTATCAGACTAACAGTATATGATAAGTCCACCCCTCACAATTGGTTTAGGATCAGAAACCAAATATTTTTACTATCTTTTGATGTGTGGTATATGATTAATTTCTCTACCACAATGCACAAAGATATGTTTCCCGAAGAAGATTGGGGATATATGTTAGTTTTTCTAACATTTGGAGGATGGAATAAATAGCTGAAAAATATGCTATATGAATCGAATTATCATTAATATGATCCTCACTTAGAAGATAATTCAAGTAAAATGCCAGAAGCATTTGCTGATCCAAAAATAAATATTATATTTTAGCTGCAAATGCTCCTATTAAAATTTAAAGTCTCTGAAGGATAGAGTTTACTGTACGCATGAAGCGTGGTAGACCAATCGGTTCCAAAGGTAACAATCCTTGAAAAATGATAAAGAGCTAATGATCAAAATGAGGAGGAAATGAGCTCTAGAAGAGCCCACGATATAACATTTCATGAAACTCCAGAAGAAGTTCAAGTATCTGAAAATAAAGAAAGTGATGAGATCTCAACAAGTTATGTCGCTTGCGAACCGATACAAAGTAATCATCGACGATATATTTGATACAATATAGTGCACAATATTATAAAAGATTGTGAGGATCGGACCTGTAGTCCAGACACCTGAAGATGTCATGCCATTTAAATGCAAGTCATAACCTATATGACTCGTTTGATTAAATCTCTATAAAGATCCCTGAAGGATTTAAAATGCTTGAAGCATATAATTCAAAGTCTTAAAAAATGTACTCGATCAAATTATAAAGATTTTTGTACGGTTTAAAGCAATTTGGGCGTATGTGGTATAATCACCTCAGTGAATATTTGCTCAAAGAAGGTTGCGTAAGTTATTTGTCCATGTATTTTATAAATAAATAAAAAATGGCTTCAGAACTTGTTACACTTGCTGTTTATGTTGATGACATAAATCTTGTTGGAACTCCAGAAGAGCTCCAAAAGGCAATTGAATATCTTAAGAAAGAATTTGAGATGAAAGATCTTGGGAAGATAAAACTTTGTCTAGGTCTGCAAATTGAACATTTAGCAGACGTGATCTTTATCCATCAATCTGCCTATACAGTAAAAGTCTTAAAATGCTTTTACATGGACAAAGCGCACCCATTGAGTACACTAATGGTTGTTCGATCACTTGAAGTGGATAAGGATTTGTTTCGACCTCCAGAAGAAGATGAGGAACTCCTTAGTCCCGAAGTACCCTATCTCAGTGCAATTGGTGCACTAATGTATCTTGCTAATGCTACAAGGCCTGACATAGCATTTTCTTTTAATTTACTAGCAAGATATAGTTCTTCTCCTACACAGATTAAGGATCTGTTCTTAACTCCAGAAGAGAATGATGAATTCCTTGGTCCAGATATACCCAAGTCTCTGCATTGTACTCTTTTTCCCTTGCTCGGGTTTTTTCCCACTGGGTTTTTCCTAGTAAGGTTTTTAATGAGGCAGCTTGCAATGTATATTATTAGTGTACTCTTTTTCCTTGACTAGGATTTTTTCCCACGGGGTTTTTCCTAATAAGGTTTTAATGAGGCACATAATAATGAACATCCAAAGGGGAGTGTAATGAAAATATTATTGTGGATGTCCATTTATTACTCCACTGTAGATAATCTTCCTGAAGAAGATTATCCATTTAGTACTCCATTGAAGTTTTCTACAAGCAGCTGATGCATGCAAGTTGAAAGAAACTCAATGAAATGACTTTAGCAGCTTCTTGGTTTGATGAGATTAATTAAATCGATCTGAAATAGTTGTGGATAATATTCTCTACAAACTCAACTTTTTGAGAAGATGGTATACAAGATTGGAATGCGGAGACTTAAATATTTGAAACAAGGTTTTCATCAGGGGGAGTAAAATACGCGATGCACTCTTTTTTCCTTACTAAGATTTTTTTCCACGGAGTTTTCCTTATAAGGTTTTTAATGAGGCACCTAGCAGTGCGTATTACTAAATATGTGTACTTTTTTTCCTTCACTAGGATTTTTTCCCACGGGGTTTTTCCTAGTAAGATTTTAACGAGGCACATTATCTTTTAATGAACATCCAATGGGGAGTGTTATATATATATATATATATTTATAAATATATATATATTATATTATGGATGTTCATTTAGTACTCCGTTGTAAATAAGCTTCCTGAAGAAGCTTATCCATATGGGACTCCGCCGTAAATATAGTTATCTATTTAGTACTCTATTAAAAATAAACTTCCTGAAAAAGCTTATCATTTCGGTACTCCGTTATGGATAAATATTACCCCCGACAGAAGATTATCTATATCTGGTACAGTAGTAGCTTACAAGCAACTTACAAGAAGCTTATATAGCAGCTTGCAGTAGCAGCTTACAAGCAACTTACAAGCAGCTTACACAACAGCTTGCAGTAATAGCTTACAAGCAGCTTGCAGTAGTAGCTTACACATCAGCTTCCTTTCTTCTATAAATAGAGAAGATTTCTGTTTATTATGTACATGAATTTGAAGTTGACTAATAAATATCTCTCTCTACTTGTCTTTGATTTCTTTACTTTAAAGTCTTTATTTTATAACAGAATTCAACTAAAGATGGACATTTCTCCAACTATTCTACAATGCAATTAATCTTACTATGGCATTTGCTTGTCCTGTACAGTGTAACAGGCTAACAGCAGGTGCAAGAAGCCTTTTTTACATATGGCAATCAATTCGACACTCATACTTACGTTTTACATCTCCGTTTACTCTATCTGCCGTTAAGTCTATTTTAACCTGTTTTGCAGGTGTCTTACGTTACTTTTTTGTGTATAACAGTATTTGGTTTTTTTTGCAGGATGAAAATCTTAATTAAAAGAAGAAAGAAACTACACAATACATTGGCTTTACTAACTAAAAACATAATCCAATAATTTGAAACACGCAAAATACGTCAAGAATTTCGAAAACGACAAATACAGAAACACAACTTGTATTAATTCTACTACTAAAATAAAATAGACAGCTTAAAAACATGTTATGCTAAGAAGACTAAAATAACCAAAAGACTAAAAACTTAGATAAAAAGAACTTAATCTTTACAGGAGGAATATATGTAGGACTAAAGTCAGTGATGAACTTTCATGCAAAAGGGAGCTTTAACACCAGCTAGAGCAAGAACAGATGCTGGAATTCCCCACAAGGATTCACCACATATGAGACCTGAAACCACTGCTGGTCCAAAATCCTTAGCTTTCTGCTTGTTCACCTTTTCCCAAATGAATAGAATCAATGACCCTATACACATGTCAATCGCAAAGTACCCTCCAAGGTAAAATGGTATTGCCAATGCACATTGGACTAGGCACGAACCGATAAATCCTATACTTGGTCTCGAATTTTTTCAGCAGCTGAGTCAGTATGTTGATCACAATAGCAGCCACAAAGAACCAAATTGAGAGCCTGAGGCAATGTTTGGGAAGACTTCCAAAACCTTCCACGCCAAGCAGCGCGATTCCACAATACATCAATGCATACGGTGCAGGGTATGAACCTTCTGGATCACCCAATTTATAGGCACTGTGGAAAATCCAGAAGATTAGTGGTGTTATCACACAGCCCATGGCAGTTCCTATGACTTGGCTAAAGAACATGGAACGAGGCGATGTAAGCGTTAAGTAACCAGTCTTGAAATCTCCCATCAAGCCAGAAGCTGTATCTAGTATGCTCATCACCAATCCACATGAAGCAAGGCCAGCAATCACTCCACCATTTTGCAAACCAACCCAATAACTAAATGTAAGGATTGCAATTTTCCCGTAATTTGAGACCAGGGACCAATCAGTGAGGCCACTTCCATAAGAATTGCAGAAGGCCAAAACTGGAGCAATTACATAGGCAACCAGAATGTGATACCATTTCAGTGAATGGAAGATAATTGGCACCACAATGATAGATATGACTGCAATACCAACGTATCCGCCAATGGCTGCCCAGATGGGGATCTGGTCTTTCAAGGAGTACTCGTTTTGTCTCTTCGTGTCATAGTCTTCTGAGGACTCTTCACCTGAATAATCTTCCTCTTTCCTCTTTTGGAAACTTAAGGCCGTGACCACCAACATGTAAGCAAAATGGAATAGACCATCTCCAAACATCATGGTAATTGCGATAAATACCCTATATCCTTGGATACCATGAAGACTTGATGCGGATAAGTGGTCAGAGTACCAGTCGCCTTTCTTTGCTTCGATCATTGGCCACATGATAGCCCACGATATAATGGCACCAATTAGCAACGAAACATTAACCATGTACGGGCAGAGCATACCAACTCCAACATATGTTGAGGAGAAATCAAAATAGAACCTCTTGGCATAGGCTTTGAAACCAAATGTAGGCAAGCTACCAAATCCGCAGCCATCTTCACGTGCAAATATCCACTGAACAGCCCCAGATATAAAGATGAAGCCAAAGGATTTGAACAAGGAACCAACTTGTTTCTTGGCCAGCTTTGCTCCTTTAGGAGTGTGGAAACAGTTGATAAGGTAAGCAGTCGCAGTTCCACTCGGATATGTCAACTTGTACTTGATAATCATCAACTTTCTTAGTGCCACAATTGAGAAGAGACCAGCAAAGCTGACAACAAGAAGAAAGGGATGTTGAAGTTTGGCAAAATGCCAAAGTCCCACATCGGTTGGGAGAAGAGTTGGGGGATTTTTCCCCCTATAAAAGAAGGCCTAATGTTTAGGATTTAAATACACGTCTCATTTGCCTTCTCATCTGTTTAAGGCATTTGTATCTTCTCTCTTTAGTATTATTTCACTTGTATTTTTGGAGTGGAATAAAATATTGATTGTGTCCGAGGAGTAGGCAAAGTTGGCCGAACCTCGTAAATTCTGGTGTTCCTTTTATTATTGCTTTATTGTCTTATTTATTATTTGGTGGCTGTCATAATTTTTGGTATAGTAGTTGTGACTTATTCACACTATATACATTTGGCTTCCGCAACAATTGGTATCAGAGCCAAGGTACTGTCTAAGTATGCTCTGTGGTTGCAGCATAGTCTGATCTTCCACATCAGAAAAGATTTATCTTGGTAACTGAGTCAAGGTTCTGTCTGAGTATGCTCTGTGGTTGCAGCTTAGTCTGATCTTCTACATCAGAAAGGAAATAATCTTGATTTGTGTCGTCAGCTATTAAATAATATTTGTGTCAAATATGGGAGACAATAAACAAGAAGAATCTACATCAAGTGTCAACAATACGTCATCATTGGCATCTTCGCTTATGACAAGAATTGTGTCAAATGCGAAATTTGCGGTAGAAATATTTGACGGGTCCGGACATTTTGGGATGTGGCAAGGCGAGGTTCTAGATGTCCTTTTTCAACAAGGGCTAGATCTTGCTATTGAAGAAAAGAGACCAGATGCTATTGGAGAAGAAGATTGGAGAATTATCAATCGTGTTGCTTGCGGTACCATTCGATCCTACCTTGCTAGAGAGCAGAAATATCCATACACAAAGGAAACTTCTGCAAGTAGATTATGGAAAGCACTGGAGGATAAATTTTTGAAGAAAAACAGTCAAAATAAATTGTACATGAAGAAGAGACTGTTTCACTTCACCTATGTTCCTGGTACCACGATGAATGAACATATCACCAGTTTCAATAAGTTGGTCACAGATTTGCAAAATATGGATACAACTTATGATGATGGTGACTTGGCCTTGATGTTGTTGGCGTCACTTCCTGATGAGTACGAGCACCTTGAAACTACTCTACTCCATGGAAATGACGAAGTTTCTCTTAGAGAAGTTTGTTCGGCTTTGTACAGCTATGAACAAAGCAAAGATGAATGTGCCTTTTGTCGAGAAAAGGGGCACTGGAAGAAAGACTGTCCGAAGTTGAAGAATAAGGCCAAACATAACAATGGAAAGGCCATTATGGATTCAAATGTAGCTGATTGTGATGATTCAGACTTCTCATTAGTTACAACAGAGTCATCAACATCATCAGACATATGGTTGATGGACTCGGCTTGTAGCTATCATATGTGTCCCAACAGGGACTGGTTCGTGGAATTTCAAGAAGGAGAATATGGAGTCATCCACACAGCGGATAACAGCCCTCTTACCTCATATGGCATTGGTTCAATACGATTAAGGAACCATGATGGAATGATCAGAACATTGATAGATGTTCGATATGTACCGGATTTGAAGAAGAATCTCATCTCTGTGGGAGCCCTAGAATCAAAAGGGTTCAAAATCATTGCAGAAAATGGAGTGATGAGAGTATGCTCCGGTGCACTAGTGGTAATGAAGGCTAATCGGAAGAATAATAATATGTACCGCTATCATGGCAGTACAATTATTGGGACAGCGACAGTGATATCCACTGACGACAAAGAGGCAGAAGCAACCAAGCTATGACACATGCGCTTGGGACATGCTGGAGGAAAATCCTTGAAAACTCTATCAGATCAAGGATTGTTAAAAGGAGTAAAGGCTTGCAACTTGGAGTTTTGTGAGCATTGTGTCAAAGGGAAACAGACAAGGGTTAAATTTGGTACAGCGATCCATAATACTAAAGGCATTTTGGATTATGTACACTCTGATGTTTGGGGTCCTTCCAAAACACCTTCATTGGGTGGGAAGCACTATTTTGTAACCTTTGTTGATGATTTTTCCCGAAGAGTATGGGTGTATACAATGAAAAACAAAGATGAAGTGCTGGGAATTTTTCTCAAATGGAAGACGATGGTGGAGAATCAAACAGGCAGGAGGATCAAGTGTATTCGCACAGACAATGGAGGTGAATACAAAAATGATCATTTCAATAAGGTCTGTGAAAATGATGGCATCGTCCGACACTTCACTGTTAGACATACACCACAACAGAATGGAGTGGCAGAACGTATGAACCGGACCTTGCTGGAGAAGGTACGGTGTATGTTGTCCAATGCTGGCTTGGGCAAAGAATTTTGGGCTGAGGCAATTACATATGCATGCCACCTCATTAATCGTCTACCATCTGCTGCTATTGATGGCAAGACACCATTTGAAAAATGGTATGGAAAGCCTGCTGTAGATTATGACTCTTTGCACGTGTTTGGCTCAACTGCATATTATCATGTGACAGAGTCAAAATTGGATCCAAGGGCAAAGAAGGCTATTTTTATGGGAATTACTTCTGGAGTCAAAGGATATCGCTTATGGTGTCCTATGACAAAGAAAGTAATATTCAGCAGGGATGTTACCTTTGATGAATCTGCTATGGTAAATAAGGTAACAGAAGATACCAAACAAAATGAAGGTGCTTCTAAGCAGGTGGAGTTTGAGGGAAAATTTATTTTTCCTACACAAGAAGCAGAGGAGGAAACAAATGAAGATTACCCTGTGGAAGGAGAGCCAGTAGAGGAGATTCCAACTCAGGAACCTCAACAACAACTTGAATCAATAGCAACCAGCAGGCCAAAAAGAACAATAACGAAACTTGTTCGTCTCATAGAGACGGTTGCTTGTGCAACCTCAATTGTAGCTGATGATGTTCCTACCACTTATAAAGATGTTGTCCAAAGTTCAGAAGAAGATAAGTGGAGGATTGCCATGAATGATGAAATACAGTCCCTTCATCAGAATCATACATGGAGATTGGCCAATCTCCCGAAGGGAAAGAAAGCAATTGGGTGCAAATGGGTATTTGCAAAGAAAGAAGGATTTCCTAACCAAGTAGATGTTCGCTACAAAGCAAGATTGGTGGCCAAAGGATATGCTCAAAAGGAGGGAATTGATTACAATGAAGTGTTTTCTCCAGTTGTAAAACATTCCTCCATTAGAATTATGTTGGCTTTGGTAGCACAATTGGATTTGGAACTAGTTCAGATGGATGTAAAAACTGCGTTTTTACATGGAAACTTGGAGGAGGAAATCTACATGACTCAGCCAGAAGGATTCAAAGTTGCTGGAAAAGAAAATATGGTGTGCAAACTTGAAAAATCGTTGTACGGATTGAAACAATCTTCTAGACAATGGTACAAGCGATTTGACGAGTTTATGTTGCGGCAAGGGTACAAGAGAAGCAAATACGATCATTGTGTGTATTTGCACAAGCTTAAAGATGGTTCCTTTGTATATCTTCTCCTATATGTTGATGATATGTTGATAGCTTCCAAGAATTTGGAAGAAATTGATAAGTTGAAGATTCAACTGAAGAAGGAGTTCGAGATGAAGGATTTGGGTGAGGCAAAGAAAATTCTTGGCATGGAGATAATAAGAGATAGACGTTTAAAGAAACTCTGTTTATCTCAGAAAGAATATTTGAAGAGAGTACTACAACGTTTTGGCATAGATGACAAGACTAAGCCAGTTAGTACTCCACTTGCTCCCCATTTTAAGCTGAGTACTACTATGTCGCCAAAGGATGAAGCTGAACGAGAGTATATGTCAAAGGTACCATACGCAAATGCTGTTGGTAGCTTGATGTATGCAATGGTCTGTATGAGACCTAACATTTCACAAGCTGTTGGAGTTATTAGCAGATATATGCATAATCCAGGAAAGGAGCATTGGCAAGCTGTGAAGTGGATTCTACGGTATATTCATAATACTGTAGATGTTGGGTTAGTTTTTGAGCAGGAAGACAATCAGTCTGTAGTTGGATATTGTGATTCAGATTTTACGGGTGATCTGGACAAACGAAGATCAACTACTGGTTATGTGTTTACTTTTGCAAAGGCACTAGTTAGTTGGAAGTCTACTTTGCAGTCAACAGTTGCTTTGTCTACAACAGAGGCAGAGTATATGGCTATTACAGAGGCTGTGAAGGAGGCAATTTGGCTTCAAGGATTGCTAAAGGAGCTTGGTGTTGAACAAAAAGGTATCACAATTTTTTGTGATAGTCAAAGTGCTATTCAATTAGCGAAGAACCAAGTTTATCATGCAAGGACGAAGCACATTGATGTTCGGTATCATTTTGTACGAGAAATCATAGAAGAAGGTGGAGTCACGATGAAGAAAATTCATACTACAGAGAATCCTGCTGATATGCTGACAAAAGTGGTGACTACGATCAAGTTTCAACATTGTTTGGATTTGATCAACATTGTTGAACACTGAAGATTGAAGATGAAGACACAACCAAAATTTGTTATTGAGAGAGAATTGAAAATGTGGAATTTTGCCAAGGTGGAGATTTGTTGAAGTTTGGCAAAATGCCAAAGTCCCACATCGGTTGGGAGAAGAGTTGGGGGGGATTTTTCCCCCTATAAAAGAAGGCCTAATATTTAGGATTTAAATACACCTCTCATTTGTCTTCTCATCTGTTTAAGGCATTTGTATCTTCTCTCTTTAGTATTATTTCACTTGTATTTTTGGAGTGGAATAAAATATTGGTTGTGTCTGAGGAGTAGGCAAAGTTGGCCGAACCTCGTAAATTTTGGTGTTCCTTTTATTGTTGCTTTATTGTCTTATTTATTATTTGGTGGCTATCATAATTTTTGGTATAGTAGTTGTGACTTATTCACACTATATACATTTGGCTTCCGCAACAAGGGAAGCATCCAACTAATATCAAGCTTCATAGTATTATTTGGGGTATTTCCTGCATCAGCCTGAGCTGCTATGAATGGACTCATTCCCAACATATAACTTGTTGTCCCGCTGCTAAAAGCAATGCCAGAAGAAGCAACAACGCACGTTTGGATGACGGTATTCTCTTGCCTAGTAAAAGGCTGCTTCAATTTCCCAAACTTCTCAATAACAGCAGTCCATGACCTAATCATGGCGAACCCCAAAAGCCCCGCGGCCACGTTAAGAGAAGGGATAACACCAGTCGTGAGATTCAGTTTGCAAACAATGAAGTTGAACACAACGCTCAGGATCAAGCCAGTCACCATTGACCTCAACGTTATTTGCTTCTGTTGATTGTCAAAAGTCCCACATCGGTGGGTGACAATTTGGGTTTGGGAATTTTTCCCTATAAAAGGAGGCATAATGTTTAGGATTTAAATACGCTTCTCATTTGCCTTCTTATCTTCTTAAGGCATTTGTATCTTTTCTCTTTAGTATTATTTCACTTGTATTTTTGGAATGAAATAAAATATTGGTTGTGTCCGAGAAAGTAGGCAAAATTGGGCGAACCTCGTAAATTCTGGTGTTCCTTTTATTGTTGTTTTATTGTCTTATTCATAATTTGGTGGCTGTCATAATTTTTAGTATAGTAATTGTGACTCATTCACACTATATACATTTGGCGTCCACAACAGCTTCTTCCATGGTGGTACTTCTTTATCCTTGAATGCATATTCTGTTGATTCATTATCTCCACTTTCCACGTCCATTCTAAATTCACAAGCACACACACAACACTTGTTTTCTTCTTTCTTTGGGCTCTTTCAAATATGATTGAAAGGAAGAAAGTGTTTGATGTATTTGATGATTTCTTCTTCTACTTAAAACGTAGTATATTTATAGCTGCAAGGGATGGCATATCTTTGAACCAAAACCAAAATGATTTAGGAGAGTTCTATAGGGTACGAAATTAATGAATCAATTAACTCCAAAAGAGTAATCCTAAACCTAAACCTACTAGGTAAAACTTCCGGTTTCTGCTATCCTAAGTGTTTAACCAAAAATCTGAGTCTTTGGTCAAAGCTAAAAAGAAATTCGGGTTACTGATAATCAAGAGACAAAATAAAATACTTTTGAGAATGATGGTAAAACAGCAAATAGTTGTGTATTTCAATGAATTCTCAATAGTATTCCGTGTCCTTACAAATGATGATACTTCTTCCTTTTATAGATAATTCTAGGTAAAGGAATGAAGCCTCAGCTTTAATGATATAATCATGAGTAATAAATGACATTAAATAAGCCGTTATACAATCATTCCTATTAAATACCAATTTTTTAACGTATCAAGTATTTAATAATGAATTTGGACTCCTTTCTGTCATCAGATCTTTGTCTTTAATGCCTTCTAATCCGTTGGCTGTAAATAATTTAAATTGGTACGAGACTCGTATCTATACGTCGTCTCGTGCCTATTTAAATTCTTCTTCCCGTGGCTGTCTTCATCCGTGCCTCTTAGTCAATTGTTGCGCTTTGACCATTTAACTAAACCACGTATCATGCCACATCATCTTTAATATAAACTCAATTTTTTCCCAATACAGATAGTCCCCCCACTTTCCATTTATTTATCAATTAAATAATTGGGAAGTGGATCTTCATGAAAAAGAAATTTTTGCCACAATTAATGCTTATGACAGTATTGACGCCTCAGTAGTCTTTTCCATTTAATGTTCTTCCCATGTGTCATTTTCTGATTGATTCTGCTATTTACACCCTTTTTCGAGACTTCTTCATTCTCACTATTCACGAAGTGATAGCTGCCTTTATTATAGGCTTTCCATCATTACACTTCTAAGGTTGACGGTTCCCATTTTATACATAACTTTTTCTTCCTTTGTCTTCTTCACAAATCTTCAGCAAACACTTTCTTCTTTATTTTTACTCTTTCGACTCATCCTTCCTAACAATGTCTTCTTCAAACCCTAACCGTAAAAATGTTCCAATTCTAGAACAATTCCCCAACGCCCCTGTTAGACAAAGAAGAGGCGGAGGAGGTAGGCTTCGAACAGGGTTAGAATTTACTCGAGGCAGCTCCTCTGGTTCTTCTTCAAGGAGTTCTATCCTAAAGGCCCCCTCTTCTAAAAGTAGAGAAATTCTTGATTCTTCTCAAGAACCCTCAGTTGATGAGATAGTTCCCAGCGATTTGTCTTTTGAAAGTGACAAAACGTCTCTTCAAAAACAAATTGCAAATTTAGAAAAAGCCGATACTTACCCTACAATAGTAACCGAGCTTACAATCCCCACCATAAGAAAAGATTGTAACTAGAAGGATAGTCTCCGAATGTCAATTCCTTCCCCAAATCAAAGAACTTCCTCCTTTAGAAGTGGGTATTCTTCTGTTTATACTTACCCCTTCACTTTAGGTTTTAATCATCCGATTGACCCAGTTATTCTTGATTTTTGTCGTTTATTTACAATTTGTTTGGCCCAAATCGGTCCACTAGTGTGGAGAACAGTGGCTTGTTTGAGATATTTATCCTCCAAAGCCAATGTCAATTTCACCTTTTCTCACCTCATTCATCTGTACCATCCTAACTTAATACGCCATGGGGTTTTTACCTTAACTGCAAGGAGCAAAAAAGTTTTGGTAAATCCTGAGGATGACAAAGATCGTGGATGGTATATCCGTTACGTTGTTGTTCGTACGGTGGACTTGATTGGCGAAACAAATATTCCCTTCCCTGAGAAGTGGAATTTTGAACGTAGGTTTCCTTTTATTTACCGTACCTACTTTTGAGAATTTCAAAAGAAATTTCGTTTTTAACCTCGTCTCTTCTTGGTTTTTTGTAGCAACCATGGGAGATGTGGAACTTATTCCCAACTTCCGTGGTTGGGTAGACTCACTTTTGAAGATTGCTTCTAGGGAGCAAAGAACTTGGAAATCAATTTCTTCCTTACATGGCTGGAAGGTCAAAACACATGGTATCCCCCTTTTTATATATTTTTTTTACATGTTAAGCATTTTTTCCTCAACTTTGATCATGTATATCCATCCTTTAATCAGGATTTGGCATTAGAGGAATGACGGCTGAAGTAGCTATGGCCATTCGCATGTCTGCGAATGCTGCTCTTGATTTGGATAAGGCTCGAGCCTTGCTGCCAAAAAGGAAAGCTATAAAGGAAAGTTCTGAAGAAGAAGAGGAGGGTACCTCCCTAATTACCAGGCCAAGGGTCAGGAGGCGAATAATCATTGATGATGAAATTGAAAACACTCCTGCTCGAACCTCCACCACCGAGCCTGTTTTGATTCATTCTGACGAGGACACCGAACCAAGAGATAATAATGAGTCAATTCAGCATCTTTTTGATAGTGGTTTCGAGAGTGGCGAGCTCGGCCCTGTTTTTGATGAAGCTCCTCTTTCCTCATTTGTTCCTATTTCCTCCATTCCTCTGCCAACCGTAAGTATTTCTTTACCAGTTTTGACGATTTTCGTTCTTTTGCCAGTTTTTACCGCTCCTATGTCCGTTCCCTTGGCAGTTTCTACTGCACCTGCTTCCGCTCCTGCGTTGGTTTCTACATCTTCTCCTTCCATTCCTGTTTCTACATCTTCTCCTTCCATTCCTGTTTCTACATTTTCTCCTTCCATTCCGTCAATTGCTCCTCTTCCCTCTGTTCATCGTACAGAGACGGGTTATAGCAGTGGAAGTATGACTATGAGAAGTGTTACTCTGGAAGTTCCTGCCAATCATAGCCTCTTGAGGAAGACTGGTAGAGCCGATGTTTGGCTCGAGCCCCTAATTGGAGATATCGAGAAGAAGAAGATGGAGAGCCATAGCTGCTTAACTCTGATGAATGACATAGTTCATTCTACTTTGAAGGTATTTTTTCTTCTTACCAACAAGTTTTTTTTAATTATCTTCAATACCTCATTTCTATGAGTTGTCTCTGTAGGCTAACCTTATTGGTACGGAATTAATAGGAAGAATTTCCCTTCTGGAAAGAAAAGCCCGTGAGTCTGAAAAAACTGTCCACGAGGCCGAAGAAATAGCCAGGGGAGCCCAGCTTGAAGCAACCAATTGGAAGGAACAGTTTGAGAATGCTCAAGGGACCATAGAGGAGTTGCAAGAAAATAAAAACCTCCTGGAGCAGTAAAACTGTAGTTTGACTTCTGAACTGGCAACTGCCAAGGCTTCTTCAAGCCAATTTAAAAGAGACAAAGAGCTTTTGGAATGCTCTTTGTCAGAACAATTATCCAAGGCTAGTGAAGAAATTAGGGAGCTTAAGGCACTTTTGGCTAAGAAGGAAGAGTATGCAGGAGAGTTAGTGCAAAGCTTGACTCAAGCTCAGGCTGACTTACAGACCTCCTCTGACGAGATTCATGCCTTGAAGAGTTCTCATGCCTCTCTTGAAGCTTCCCTTGATTCCCATTTAGCTGAGCATCAAATCTTAAAAAACGATCTTGCTATGTGGGAAAAGGAATATGGACTTCTGGAGGAGAACTTCAACATAGAGGTGAGTTGGGCTTTCCTGAAATCTCGCCGTGATGCTTTGACGGAAGTTGCTCAAGAAGGTTTTTGACTTGCAGTCTGAACTGGCCAAAGTCGTAGATACCATCGAGAAAAGTCAACAATCTACTGATACTCCTTCTCCTGTACTTGAAGTTCCTGGAACGGAAGAACTTTTAAATGAAGAAGTGACTACTGCAGCAATTGGGGTTACAATTCCTGCTCTCGAGGGTAAAACGTCTGATGCTCCAAACCCTTTAGTGACTAGCTAAAAATGAAATTGTTGTAAAGGATCTTTTAATGAAGTCCCCAGTTATCATAATGGGGCATTTGTAAAAAACAAATGCTTTGTTGACTAAGTTTGTACTTAGTTTTTTTTTAAAAGAAGTTTTATCGGTACTTCTACATATTCTATTCTTCCCTGTTTATCTAGGACTCATGGAATAGCTTAGCATTTTTATCCTTTTAAAATGCTTTATAATTCTTCTCATGAAATATCAACATGAGGCTTATAAAAGAGGGCCCTTTTATTTTATCGACACTTAATGAAGAAGACGTCTCAACTTCATAATGGTGTTATAATACGATGAAAGAAATAGGAAAACACACGTTTTGTATGAAACAACTTTGACAAGTTTTTATTCATAAACTTTAACAAGTGTTTGACTGTTACATGTATTACAATACATCTACAACTTTCTCGTAACTGTTTTTCTTGTAACAGATTTGTACATAACATAAAATAAACAAGGTTTTTCTTCATAACCTGTTTCAGTACATAGTCATGACCCTATCTTTACATATTAAGAAGGGTTTGAGAGGTGACTTTGTTTATGAGTTTGAGAGATGACTCTGTTGTTCTCATGAATGCTGAAGACTTCGTAATTTTTTCTCAACACTTGTCTCTATTGTTCGATATTCGTATCTGCGTATCTGCATTTCTACACGTATCTGTATATAGTATTGTAGTCCCCCAAGTGTTTGAGCGGTGAAGTATGAAGCCTTGAGCACTTGTTTATTTCTTTTACTTTGGCCCTTTTTCCTGAAACAGAAAGATATACGGGACCCGAAGGTGCAATTATAGATGAAGACTGCCTAACTCATGTATATTTCCATCAGATTAATTGTAACCCTGGGCTAGGAATTTAAGAATACTCCATTTTGCCTTGCAGGTTGTGACTCATCATTTGGCACGAGTTAAGGTATTTTGCCTAGCATCTAAAATCGTTAGTAAAATATTAATAATCCAATAGAGAAATTTTAACATGATGATACCTGACCGTAGGTTCTTTCTCAAAAGTAATATCTTTATAAGTGGACGGCATTCCAATGTGAGGGTAAAACTTTACCATCCATTGTCTCCAACTGGTATGCTCCTTTTCCCGCAATGCCACGGACTTTGTACGGTCCTTCCCATGTTGGACTTAGCTTTCCTGAGTTAGCAACCTTTGTAGATTGGAACACCTTTTTAAGCACGAAGTCCCCAATTTTGAAAAATCTAAGGCGTGCTTTCCTATTGTAATATCGTTCTATTACTTGCTTTTGTGCTGCCATCCTTATCAATGCAGCTTCTCTTCTCCCTTCAAGTAAATCTAGGCTAACCCGCATCTCTTCATTATTAGATTCCTCCGTTGCCTGATCGTACCGTGTGCTTGGCTCACCTATTTCAACTGGAATTAAGGCTTCCGCACCATAAACCATTGAAAATGGTGTTTCTCCAGTGCCTGTTTTGGTCGTTGTACGATAAGCCCATAATACTCCAGGTAACACCTCAGGCCAATTACCTTTTGAATCCTATAACCTCTTCTTCAAGTTATTGATAATGACTTTGTTAGTAGATTCTGCTTGTCCATTCCCTACTGGATGATATGGCGTAGACGTTATTCTTTTGATCTGCCAACTTTGAAGAAATTCTGTGATTTGAGCTCCAATGAATTGTGGTCCATTGTCACACACGATCTCCTTTGGTGCTCCAAAGCGGCATATTATATTTCGCCATATGAAGTCTTTAACTTCTTTCTCTCGTACCTGTTTAAATGCCCCTGCTTCTACCCATTTAGTGAAATAATCTGTAAGTACAAGTAGAAATTTTACCTGACCTTTTGCTTGTGGAAGTGGACCTACGATATCCATTCCCCATTTCATAAAGGGCCAAGGGGCTAAAACAGGATGTAGTAACTCAGCTGGTCTGTGCATATTATTGCCGTACCTTTGACATTTATCACATTTGGACACGAAACTGGTTGCCTCTTCTTCCATCTTAGGCCAATAATATCCTGTGCGAATTAATGTTCTTACTAGTGACCGTCTTCCTGCGTGATTCCCACAATGTCCTTCGTGTACTTCTCTCATGACCTATTCTATTTGAGAGGGTCCGAGACACCTTTCTAGTGGTCCACCAAACATCTTTCGATAAAGATTTCCTTGATATAAACAATATCGTGCAGCTTTTTTGCAAAGCGCGTGAGTCTTTCCTTTGTCATTAGGCACGGTACCGTGCTGTAAAAAGGCAACAATTTCGTTTCTCCAATCCCATGTTAGATGATTAAAATTTACCTCGTTTTTATCAGATTCAAGAACGGAATGAAATAGATGTATGACTGAAGCATTTGCATTATTTGCCACGTCTGCTGCGGATGCGAGATTTCCTAAAGCATCTGCCTCTACATTCTCATCTCTTGGGATTTGCACTACTTTCCAAGTTTGGAATTGCTTTATTAACTCCCGTACCTTTGTGAGGTATTCTTGCATTCGTAACTCTCTGGCTGTATAAGTCCCCAGCATTTGATTAACCACGAGTTGAGAATCACTCTTGATTATAATCTGTGTTATGCCGAGTTCTCGTGCCAATTCTAAACCTGCAATTACAGCCTCATACTCTGCTTCATTGTTAGTTATAGAATGACATTTTATAGCCTGTCTAATGGTCTCACCCGCAGGTGGTACGAGGACTATTCCTAGGCCTGCCCCTTTTACATTAGATGAACCGTCAGTGAATAAAACCCAAGTCCCCGGGTTCGCACCATTAAAAACTAGTAATTCTTTTTCTGCTTCTAAATGCATCCTCTGGCTAAAATCAGCCACGAAATCAGCTAGTACTTGAGACTTTATAGCGGTTCTGGGTTGATAAACAACTTCATATTCACTTAGTTCTATAGCCCATTTTGCTAATCTTCCTGAAAGTTCGTGTTTATGCAAAATATTTCGAAGCGGAAAAGCAGTAACTACATTAATGGGATGACATTGAAAATAAGGTCTTAATTTTCTAGATTTCATGATCAAAGATAATGCTAATTTTTCTAACTGTGGATATCGTGTCTCAGCTTCCAATAAGGACTTACTTACATAATAAATAGGAGATTGTTTACCTTGGTCCTCGCGGACTAAAACAGCACTTACTGCGACTTCAGATACGGCCAGATAAATGAGAAGTTTTTCCCCCACCTTCGGTTTTGCCAACAACGGTGGTTTTGACAAATAAGCTTTCAAATTTCTAAGGGCTTGTTGACAATCTTCATTCCATTCAAAATGATCTTGCTTTTTAAGTGCAGAGAAAAACTTAAAACACCTTTCTGAGGATTTGGAAATAAATCTCCCCAAAGCTGCAATTCTTCCCGTTAATCTTTGTACTTCCTTTTTATTAGTAAGGATATCAGGGATTTCTTCTATTGCTTTGATCTGAGAAGGATTCACTTCAATACCACGATTAGAAACAAGAAAACCCAAAAACTTACCTGATGCAACTCCAAATGCACATTTTTCTGGGTTGAGTTTCATATTAAATTTTCGCAAAATTTCAAAAGTAACAGATAGATGAGAAATATGATCATGAGATTGCTGGGTTTTGACGAGCATATCGTCTATATATACCTCCATTGTTTTCCCTAAATGTTCTTGGAACATTTTGGTGACCAACCTTTGATAGGTTGCCCCAGCATTTTTGAGACCAAAGGGCATTACTTTATAACAGTAAGTCCCCCTGTCTGTGATGAAAGAAGTTTTTTCTTCATCACCAGGATCCATTTTAATTTGATTATATCCCGAGTATGCATCTAAAAAACTTAAAAGTTCATGACCTGCGGTTGCATCAATTAGTTGGTCTATATGCGGTAAGGGAAAGGAATCTTTTGGACAGGCTTTATTTAAATCGGTATAATCTACACAAACACGCCACTTACCATTTTTCTTGGGTACAACCACCGTGTTAGCTAACCAAGTAGGATATTTTACCTCACGGATTGATCCGATTTTTAATAATTTTTGGACTTCATCCTGAATCACTTGGTTCTTGAAAGCACCTTGCTTTCGTTTCTTTTGCTTTATTGGTGTGAAAGAAGGGTCCTCATTGAGTTTGTGAGTCATCACATTCGGTGGTATCCCTGTCATATCAGCGTGGGACCAAGCAAAACAATCTAAGTTAGCTTTCAAAAATTCGATTATCATACCTCGCATGTTCATGCTTAAATTGGTCCCGACATAAACCTTCCGTTCAGGCCATTGATCAAATAACATCACTGCCTCAAGCTCTTCAATTGTCGTTTTGATGTTTTCATTTTCTTCAGGTTCTTGAATTGTGTCAGGTCTTGAGTCCAAATCCGTCTTTTCCTGTTCAGTTGAAGTTTGATCTTTTTTACCTTCAACTGTTTCCTGTAATTGCTATTTTTCTTTATTTGCGGCGCTCGTACTTGTTACAACATTGATACTTCTAGCCATCTGCTGATCCCCACGAATTTGGCAAATTCCCCATGGTGATGGGAATTTAATAACCTGATGTAGAGTTGATGGGACAACATCCATATCGTGTATCCATGGTCTCCCCATGATCATATTGTAGGCCATTTCCATATCAACTACCTGAAATTTAGTTTCCTTCACAACACCCATAGCAAAAGTTGTTAGAAATACCTCACCTTTTGTTACTACACTTGAATTGTCGAAGCCTGACAAGGTGTGCGCCTTGGGTATCATTTTGTCTTCAGCTTGCATTTCCCGTAGTACCCTTAGTAATATAATATTTACAGAATTCCCTGGATCAATCAAAACTCGTTTTACATTAGTATCATGTATCAGTAAAGATATTACCAGTGCGTCATTATGTGGAGTTGTCACTCCTTCGGTATCTGTGTCATCGAACGAAATACTTTCATTTTCAAGGACCCGCCGCACCCGTTTCCCGTGTGTAATTGTTACCTTAGAAACCTTGTTGGAGGCTGTGTAGGTTATGCCGTGAATATCTTCTCCCCCGCTTATGACATTCACTGTCCTCTTGGGTGAAGGAGGTTGTGGTGGCTCTTGCCTGTTTTTCATATAAGCTTGTTTTCCTTTCTCACTAAATAACTCAGTGAGGTACCCTTGCTTCAATAAATGATCCACTTCACTCTGCAGGAATCTACATTCTGAAGTTTTGTGCCCGTGATCGTTGTGAAATTCGCACCAATGATCTGGATTGCGTCTACTTGGATTTGACCGCATCTATTTTGGCCACCGTACCTTATCTCCCATGCTTCTTAAAACAGCTACAAGCTCGGAAGTAGAGACATTAAAATTATATCTGCCGAATCGTGCCTTTAAACTCCTGTCATCATCTCGTGATTCTTGTCTGTTCCGATCATTCCTGAACTTTGAAGAAGAGCCAGAATCCCGGTTCCTCGATTTTTGATCATATTGTTGGCTATCTTGTTTCGACCGTGGGTCTTTTCCTGCAGGTCCCATATATGGATCGTACCTGTTTTTACCTGATCTTTTTTCGGTTTCTGACCTTCGGGTACCGCCCCTTTCTTCATGATGAAGCTTAGGTACGGTATCTTCTTCAATTCGCAGCTTCGTGCTATACCTGTTGTAAACATCATTCCATGTGGTTGCAGGAAATTCTCGAAGGCTTTCTTTGAGTCGTCTCGTGGCTTCAGCACTTTTGTCGTTTAAATTACTTGCAAAGGCTATAGCAGCCCAATTGTCAGGCACACGAGGTAGAGTCATTCTTTCACGCTGGAATCTATCAACAAAGTTTCTAAGCAGCTCCGAATCCCCTTGTTTGATTTTGAAAATATCTTTCATTCTTTTCTCAACCTTTTGTGCTCCCGAATGTGCTTTAATAAAAGAATCTGCAAGCTCAACAAAAGAATTAATAGAATTTTCAGATAAAAGAGAATACCAGGTTAATGTACCCTTGGTGAGTGTTTCTCCAAATTTCTTGACCAATACTGATTCAATTTCTTGTTTGGTCAAGTCGTTGCCTTTTACGCCTGTTGTAAATGCAGTCATGTGGTCACGTGGGTCTGTAGTACCATCATATTTCGGGATGTCAGGCATTTTGAACTTCTTCGGAATTGGAAGGGGAGCAGCACTAGGCTTCCATAGTTGTTGTGAGTATTTGTCCATGTCTACTCCTTTTATTACAGGCGGAACTCCAGGGATTTGTTCAATACGCTCGTTTTGTTCCTTAAGTTGTTTCTGCAAGGTTAGTACTAAATTTTGCAAATATGAATTATTTAAATTACCTGGTCCCCCTTCCTGTGGTTCACTAGGGGTTGCTCCGTTTCTAGAATTATCAAGACCAGAACGGGGATTCTCCAATGTATTATTATTAGGAGTTGGTGTGGGTGGCGCAGCAGGCAATCGACTAACAAGTGCCTGAAGAGCTTTGCCGACCTGTGCATCAATTAGCTTTTGTAAAGCTTCAGTTGTAACTCCTTCAAAATGTTCAGATTGCTCTTGTTGATCAGCACGGGATTCAGTAACAGGAGTGCCTTCACGAGATTGACGTGGTGAATTTAGAGGAGAGGGAACCACGTCATCTTGATTTTGATGTATTTGATTCTCATGGTTTCCCAATGTGTTATTACTATTGTTGTCGGCGTTGTTGTTTGACATGGTGACGACAATAGATAAGATATAGCTTAAAAGGAAAGATTATCAGATTCCCGGTAACGGAACCAATTTGTTTAACCAAAAATCTGAGTCTTTGGTCAAAGCTAAAAAGAAATTCGGGTTACTGATAATCAGGAGACAAAAATAAAATACTTTTGAGAATGATGGTAAAACAACAAATAGTTGTGTATTTCAATGAATTCTCAATAATATTCCGTGTCCTTACAAATGATGATACTTCTTCCTTTTATAGATAATTCTAGGTAAAGGAATGAAGCATCATCTTTAATGATATAATCATGAGTAATAAATGACATTAAATAAGCCGTTATACAATCATTCCTATTAAATACCAATTTTTTAACGTATCAAGTATTTAATAATGAATTTGGACTCCTTTCTGTCATCAGATCTTTGTCTTTAATGCCTTCTAATCCGTTGGCTGTAAATAATTTAAATTGGTACGAGACTCGTATCTATACGTCGTCTCGTGCCTATTTAAATTCTTCTTCCCGTGGCTGTCTCCATCCGTGCCTCTTAGTCAATTGTTGCGCTTTGACCATTTAACTAAACCACGTGTCATGCCACATCATCTTTAATATAAACTCAGTTTTTTCCCAATACACTAAGCTAATTAGGAAACTAAATTGACGATCCGATTCTTGACACGCTCCAGTGTGATTTAATTTAAAAAGCAGTATCGTTCAAATTTTTAATACATCTATTTTTTCTCAACGTGTTTCTTTAGATACAGTTTCTTTCTTCCACCCCTATATATATTCCAATGGAATAATAAGTATATATTTCTTAGAACATGAAATGTTAATCGAATTCATATCTGAACCAAAATTGATGACCAAGCGATACAAGTTATTCCATTTTTTATCGGACAGATTAGTAGTTTAAAGAGATCGACAACAAGTATACATTCCTTCAAGTTTAACTACTCTCTCCGTTTCATATTAGATGAGGTAGTTTGGCTCGGCACGGAGTTTAAGAAAAAAAAAAGACTTTTGAAACTTGTGGTCTTAAAAGCTTAAGGGGTAAAAAGTTTGTGGGGCCATGACATTTGTGTGGCTGTAAAAGCTTCTCATTAAGGATAAATGAGTAAAATGAAAGAGTTTAAAGTTGAACTATTTCCAAATTTAGAAATGTGTCATTCGTTTTGGAACAGACTAAAAAGGAAAGTACCTCATTTAATATAAAACGGAAGGAGTACTTGTTTTTAATAGGATTTGTAGGGTAAATTGTACCCGTGTTCATTCAACTTTGAGTTTATAACACAAAAGTTATTTTTCTATTTTTTATGACATAAAAATCATTCAATTTTTGCCAAGTTAGCTTATAAGTAACTATCACCAATTCTTTTTCCTGGAAATATAACATAACACTCCAAAATAAGTTAGATACATTTGGGAAATTTGAGAAACCTCCATCCCTGTTTCACAAATCTCAGTTGTCGTTTACGGATATTATATTTACTTTCCTTAGTTTGATTACTTTGTAATAATTTTGCTAACTCATTATCATTAATGTAAAAATTAGATCTGACTATTTTACCCATATTAATTTTTACTCATTTTCTTAATGATTTTATAAACACCTTTTTGAATTAGCAGAAGAATCATTGTTAGAGCATCAAACAATTCAAGGGCAAACACACAAAATCTACGAGCATATGTTTCAATGGCGTCGAGTTAGTACAAAGAAATCAAAATATGGAGGTAAATGTGTAATTTCATAAATCACAAGCGAGAGTAGTGTTACGAAGAGAAGCATGACGACGTCTCTAACATTAATCTATTACATTTAATATGTTTTATTAAGCTAAATAGCTATTTTGGAGTGTTACGTCATATTCCTAGTACTACATATAAAAATTCAGGTGATATTTGCTTTTTAGTTAACTTGAACAAAGTTAGATGATATGATTTTTATGTGACAAAGAATAGAAAAGTGAGTTTTATGTTACAATCTCAAAGTTGAATGACTTTTATGTGACAAAAATAAAAAAGTAATTTTTGTGTTATAAACTCAAAATTGAATGACCATAGGTAAAGATTTACTCAGATTTGTAACATGGAAAATAAGATACGGTCAGTGAAATTTACCCGGATTTGTATCATGGTGTCACGACCCAAATTCCATTATAGGTCGTGATGGCGCCCAACACTGTTGTTAGGCAAGTCGACCCTAATCAACTAGTAAGTTCTCATTTATTTTACCAAAAAAATTCCAACATTTTTAAATTTTAAACTTTTAAACAGTCGATAATTAACAAGTTTATAATAATAGAAATACATCCCCAAAATAATAGTCTACAAAGTGTGTGCCAGGAACTAATGTCATAAGTACTAGGGCAACTAGTAGAATGTACAAAATACCTCTATCTTACTGTCTGGAACAGAATAGACAGTACATAACAACAACAAAAGAAGAGAACTCTGGTATGATGCCGAACGGCTCAGAAGGGGAAGCTCACCGTGAGATCTCGATCTGGAGTCAGGAACGCGCGCTGGACAGGT
Organism: Nicotiana sylvestris; assembly: GCF_000393655.2. Taxonomy (NCBI): domain Eukaryota; kingdom Viridiplantae; phylum Streptophyta; class Magnoliopsida; order Solanales; family Solanaceae; genus Nicotiana; species Nicotiana sylvestris. The sequence goes on along the minus strand of NC_091068.1, from coordinate 91,647,039 downwards.
AACTAGATGCATCTGCCTCAGATCCTGTACAGTTAAGTACAGAAGCATAGTATGAGTACATAAACAACATGTACCCAGCAAGTATCCAATCTAACCTCGAAGAAATAGTGACGAGAGGTCGACTTGACACTTACTAAGGTCAATATCAATAATATTTAAGTGTTACACTAAGCATGAATAACATAAATATGATGACAATCCCAAACAAGGAGAAATAGGATATTACTTCTTAACAATACATCAATTTCAGTCATGTCATGAAAGAAGTATATTTCAAAGCATATAACCAGAGTATATCACGGAAGAGTTTCACATAAATAATATGCGCACATTATGCTGATGACGTACGACCCGATCCAACATAATAATAAATTGTGCACTGCTAGAGGGTCGAATGGCGCGAACCATAGATGCATCTATTTCTACCGAAGCGATCGACCCGATCCACAAATAGCAATTTACTATCAAGCAAGCATACAATGCTCATTCATAGTCGAATAAGTTCATACAATTTCTCAAGTAAGTGAGAATATCCGTCTATATTTATTTACAAGTTTCTCGCATGGCCTAAGTGATCTTAGTAGCAAGCACTGACGTAAGCATTTGCAAGTATGGCATGATACGAGTCCTAAACTACCCAGGCAATTAACAATAGCTATGTACGGACTCTCGTCACCACGTACGTACGTAGCCCTCACAGATAGTCACATACATTTATTTAATTCACTTATGTGGTTTATTTCCCTCTTACGAGGTTAGAAAGGAGACTCACCTTGCTCCAAAGCTTACTTCCAAATTCAAGAATGCACTCAAACCCTCAATACAGAGCCAAACGATCCAAAACTATTCAAATGGGGTAAAAACTAGTCAATACATTCTCAAGAGTTCATATTCTAACTATTAAACTAATTTGATAACCCTAAAGGCAAGGTTCCTAAAATTCATTCCTGGCCCACGTGCCCGGATTCTGGAAATTTTTGAAGAAAGTTGTTACCCATAACCTAAGGATCGAGAATATATGATTTTTATTCCATTCCATAACAAATTTCGTAGTTAGATCTTATTTTTATCAAAACCCTAAGTTTTACTCTAATCCCATGATTTTTACTAATTTATATGGTGTAATCTACCCCTAAACTATGTATTAAACCCAAAATAGGTAGACATAACTTACCTCAAAATGTTAGGCTGAAATCCCCTCTTTTGAAACTCCCAAATCGCCCAAGTAATGAATGAAATGTGTAGAAAATGGCACATTTCCGCATTAAATGAAGGCACTGCCTTCAGCGATTTCCACACCTGCAGTTAGGGGACCACATATGCGATCTCGCTTTTGCAAAGGAAGGTCCGCATCTGCGGAATTTGGGGCCGCTTATGCGGAAGAGGAGCCGTATCTACGGTTCCTAGACTCCTCCCCTTGGGCCGCATCTGCGATGGATGGGCCGCTTCTGTGGTCTCGCACCTGCGGTTATGACAGATGCCTGGAACTTCAGCTCCTTCTAAAATTTTCTAGCTTAAACTCGAGCCTCATCCGATTGACGCTCAGGGCCCCCAAGGCCCCGCCCGAACATACCGACAAGTTTAAAATCATAAAACGGACTTGCTCGAACCCTCAGAACGCCCCAAACAACGCTAAATCTAAGAATCACCCTCTAAAACCAATTGAATCAAACTTATGAACTTCAAGTTCTTCAATCTACCTCCAATGAAAAGAAACACACTTATACTACTCGGATTGACACCAAATTTTGCGTGCAAGTCTTAAATGACAATGCGGAACTATTCCCTATCTTGAAATTTCATTCGGACCTCGATAACACAAAAACTCGCTCCAAACCAAAGTCAAAGAACTTCAAAATCCTTAAGGAATCAACTTTCACTATTATGCGCCAAAACGCTCTCGGATCATCCAAGACCCGATCGGGACATACGCCCAAGTCCGAAATCATCATACAAACCTGTTGGAGCCTTCAAATCCTGATTCCGAGGTCGTTTACTCAAAACGTTGACCGAAGTCAAAATTTACCTTTTAAGCAAACCTTAAGGAACCAAGTGTTCCGATTTCAACCAAAACTCTTCCAAATCCCGAACCAACCATCCCCGCAAGTTATAAATCAGTAAAAGCATGTACGGAAAGTCTTACTTAGGGGAACGAGGTTCTAGAAAGTAAAACGACCAGTCGGGTCGTTACACATAGAAAATAAGATGTGTTATCTGAGAAGTTAAAACGAAACATAAGGAGCAATAGAATGCAAAATAGTACCTAACGATAGTGATAAATTAAACAAAACAACTGAAATTATAATCTTCAAGAAAAACTAAAACCAAAAATTCACACCAGTGATAATAATCTAACATTGAAGATGAACTTCTGTTCGTGTGTATCAATTAAATTCTTTATAATTTTCAATAACTTAATTAAGATGCACACTTATTTTCCAAAAGTTAGTCAAATATCAAACATAGATAGGTGGGGCCATGTTGTTAAATCAAACATAGATAGGTGGGGCCATGTTGTTATTTTACAAAGTCAAGTGAATCCTAATTTTTATTTGCAACATTCTCCCGGTCTTCCTTCGTTTCTACTTATTTTTCTTCCTCTTGAGTACTTTGAGCCTTGTCTCTTCCTGTTCTTTCCTCTTTTTATGAAGAAACTCAATCAAGCCTTTAAGTGCAATGTCAACTTCATCTTCCTTCATCAGCTGCTCTGCAACTTCAGCTGGTGTCACTGCCGTATTTCCAATCAACTCCTCTATCTCTTCAAATAGTTGATGCTCTCTTATCCCAAGGTAATTGGAAGCAAGAAGCCTAAAGCCACAAGGAGTGCAATATGCCATATGAATGTGCACGTCCATGCGACCTGGTCGCAACAATGCAGGATCGAGCTTTTCCACGTGATTTGTTGTGAAAATTATAATTCTTTCGTCTCCACAACTCGACCACAAGCCATCAGTGAAGTTCAGCAGACCAGACAGTGTCACCTATAACAAGAAAAGACATAACAAAAACATATATCCAGTTACGTTAGTTTTTTGAGAACGAGACCAACATAATAGTATCAGAGCGGATAATTTGATGAATGATTATGGAAATAGTGAATGTCGTGGAGCGGCCACGTTGATTGGCACGCTTGAGCCAGTTAGAGAGCAAATAAGAGGAAGCTTGTCCGACGATGGTAATTATATTAAGAGTATTATCTTTAAGCTAGTGTGAGCCCCAAATAATTTGACTTTTGAGATCCGCATGATAATACATAAATTGGGACGAAAAGAGTAATAACTCTATTATGTTGAAGAATATAATTAACTAAATAAAAGTGAGCTCTCTCTAAATTCTTTCTAACATTTAAAAAATGTAAAAGAAATGGAATTTTTAATTTTTAAAAGATTCTAACCTTGCTTTCTTCCTCATGAGAATCATTAGAAGGAGCCGCTACACGGCTAGACAACTTTTCTTGCAAATCAATGGTAGCATCAATATCCTCCACCACCAATATGGACTTATTAGCAGTGGCCACCAGCAACCGCCGCAAGTCCGTATTCTTCTTCACCTCAGTCAACTCCAAATCATATATATCAAAGTTCAATTAATTGGCCATAGCTGCAATCAAACTAGATTTACCAGTACCTGGTGGACCATACAACAAATACCCTCTTTTCCATGCTTTCCCAACTTTCCTATAATACTCTTTCCTCTTCACAAACCTGTCCAAATCCTTAACAATCCTTTCCTTTTGTTCCACATCCATTGCCAGAGTCTCAAACGTAGCAGGATGATTAAGATTCACCGGCGTCCACACTGCACTTAGGTCATGCATATTCTCATAATCCACAGTGTGGATCTTTAATGTCCTGATTTCTTGTTTTCGCAATTTTGCTTCGTTAATAATGTAGGGCAAGTAACATTCGAGGACAAAGTCCTTGTTTTTACTGTGAAACGTGAGTTCATAGGATCTAACTTCGGATTTTAGAGTGGAGTTCATGTCACGCGGATTATAGAAATAATCTTTTGACTGAACTTGCCTGCAAATCCATATCCACTTGAATTTCTGACCTTTGAAACAGTCAGTAACTTCCTCGTTACGTTCCATGCTCATATTGAAATTCTTCTCCTTCTCAGGTTTGCTGATTTTGAAGCGACGTGTGTTAGGAGAGAGCTTGGAGCCCAAGTAAATTTGCGCTGATTCGTATACTTGGTTACTCACCATGCCATCAAATTCATCAATTAATATTATTAGCTGATTTGAGAATTTAATAAAGAGGTTTCTTATGCCGAAAAAAATATAGTCTTGAACTTCTGGTGGGAGGTTATGTGCCACCATTGCCATTGCAGCAGCAGAGCCAACTGCTGATATTATGGTTTTGGCAATTGCCATATTTGAATCAGCAGAAGTAGACATTTTAATTTCTAAGAAAATGTTTTTATCGGGTTATTTGGAATTGATCAAAGATAATTGATTGTAGATAGACTCTCTTTCCCTGTTTTGATTTTTATATATCTCTTGGAACAGGGGATTAAGATGGGAATAGAATCTTGAAAGGCAGCTAATGGATGATTAAATTAAAAACGAAACGGTGCTTTTCCTTTTTGACAAGTAATTAGGAACGTGCTAATTAATAAAATGTTGAAGGAAAGAAGATTGAAAAGCCAGAAAAAGTTGAAAGAAGATTGGAAAGCCCAAAAGTTGATTCTTGTGGTGTTTTTGTTTATTGCAAATCATTGTGTTAGAGCTTCCATGGAACTTCTTAAGGTGGAAATGCTTTATACCCAAACCCAGATACGAGTTCTTCGAAATATTAACAATCTCCATTTTATTACTAATATTTAGGAAATTCTTTGGTCTGGTGATTTGTATTTGCTTCTTCTTGTTTCCAACTATTTTTTATCCGGTTTTCTTAGTTCTTTAAGATTTGATTACATGCATTGTTTGATGTTGTATTATGGTCCGAGTCACCAATGGAACAATAGCTGGGGAATCAAAAAAAATTACAAACCCTATAAATACATTAATAAAATTTCTTTTGGTCATCAGGGCCTTAATTTATGGGCAAAATCATGTAAAAGACAAAGGTTTGCTTGAAGTTGTTGATTGATAGTCAAGCACACATGGAGATCAGCTGAAATTGAAAAAGACTTCGTTAATTTCTTATATAACCTACTCATATTTCCACTTGGATATTGAAATTTCACTATTAGAATACTGTCAAAAAGCGTCGAGAAAAATCGATCGAAATCAGTCGGAATCGAATAAAAAGCGATTAACTTCTGACTGTTTTTAATTCGTCGCATAAACAATAGTCGCTTATGCGAGGTGACCGCAAATGGTCGATATTTCCGACCGAAGTCGGTCGGTAATTTTTAACGCACGTTAACATCAGTCGGTATTCTTGAAAATACTTTTTAATTATTTTTAAATTAGCAACCGACATCAGTCGGAATTTTAATTATTCATTTTTAAAATATTGTTTATTTTCTACCGCAATCGGTTGGTATTATTAAAATATTTAAATTTTAAAATAAAAAATTCCGACCGAAAGACGGTCGGTATTATTAAAATATTTAAAATTTAAAATCAAAATTTTGACCGAAATCTGCCGGTAAATTTAAATTTCTGGGAAATTCAATTGAACATTTCTGACCGACTTCGAAAGGTAGGCGGTCGATTTTCTGGATATGTTTTTGGCAAAATACATCTGTTTTACAGCTGCACCACCTGCCAACAACCAATCACCTATAATGACAGCATTACATTGCTATCATTCAACCAATAACAACTATCAAAACTATATTAATAATATTTATAGAGTTCAAAATATCCAACAACAAAATGTTTCACAAGTTAAAAGTTTAAACATCATTTAATGAGTGTTTTATACTACATTATCTCCATCGCCATGTCCACTACTAGAAGCTTCATCGTCGGCATGATTCGAAGGATCACGACGAGAATTATTAGCATTTGGGGAAGACTCACGAAACCGGAGAATCATGAAAGCACCACTAGCAAGAAGATTGGTCGGCTGACTTTGAATGATATTAAATTGTTGGTCACTCTTTTCTAGCTGACCCTGAAGGATATCAAATTGTTTATCACTCTTTTCTTCTCTAAAATTTGTCTTTTCAAGCTCTGCTGACAGCTTTGCGATCTTTTTCTCCATAACCGAGAGAGTCGACCTATCAATTGCCTCGCCCTGGGCGCAGGTCCCTATACCTTGTAAACATCCCTGTAGCACCGAAATGATCTCTTTGGGAGGTCGTATGTTATTCCCTTTTTAGGACCACCGACAACATCCAACCATTTCTTCTGTGCTTCTTTGTCTGAAATGGAAGATCTCTCGCCTTACTCATTCGATGACAAGCTTTAAATGTACTCCTTCACAGTAGTCTTGTAGCGACCTTTTATTTAGAAGACAAAAATTATGAACTATATAATATTATAAATATTAATTTCAAGTTATAGTATTTATGAAACTTACATATGTAGTCTATGCCCCATCCTCGACCCATCTATTTGGATCTGTCGGTGCCTTCTTCTTTCGTATGTAAGTCTCCATGAAGAACTCATCATCAGTCATCTTCCTCCCATATATTTTTTCCTACAAATATGATAAAAATATGTAAACTAAATTAAAATATATAAATACAGTTCGATAAAAATAGATTTAAATATTTTAAGAAATTACCGATAGTCTCCTCGCAGTCCCCATGCTCCTTGCACCCACTTAGTGCAAGGAGTCATCCTTCTCAGATGCTCGGGCCTTCTTTCCCTGTTTACTCCTCTTCTCGAATTTTTCAGTAGTCCACTACCTCAGTAGATCCCCCCATAAATGCGGTAGAACCCATGAAGGCTTATTGCTCTTCTTCCGAGCAGAACAGAAGGAATCAGATAGTCTCTTACTGCATTTGAACTCAAAATTTGCAAGAATGACACTGTTATGCCGGTCCTCCCAGGAACACTTAGTCTGCAAATGAAGCGGGTAACGTTAGATGAAAATATAGTTAATATAATAAATAGATAAGAATTGTATTAAAACCTTAAATTGGTTGAAAATTTTCTCCACGAGCTCCGGTGGAAATTCACTCTAAGTCATATAGGGTGCATCATACAACCGGCCAAGAGCTTCAGTGATTATCTTTATAGTCTTATGACTGGGTATGAACCTGCAACATAGCAATTACATTAAATAAACAAGACTAGCTATTATAATTCAGCAAACACAAAGAAGTAATAAATAAATATTACCCATTGCCCTCAGGCCTAATGATCATCCTATGATAAAGATCATACCGCACTTCCTCTGGATCGACATCCTCCGATGAATTTTAAGAGTCTGTAGAAGGGGAGGCATCTGTCTCAGCGCTGCTATCCCAAAAGCGAAGTCTAGAAATGCTAGGAGACGAACTCCGTGGAGAGGGAGACAGGGTCACTAATGGAGATGGATGCGATCTAGACCCCTACTACGATCCAGACCACTGCTGCGATCGGGGTGGCTGAAACCTAGATGGATGCGATCCAGCTGATGGTGAAGCAAATAGAGCAGATAACAGGCGTATCACCATATGGCCCTATCACTGCTGACTCGGTGGACCCATGTAACTATATGCAGGATCATGTGGAGGAAGCGGGGGTATAAACCTGTGGTGGAAAATGGTAAGAATATTGTTGGGAGGGCGAATGATAGGTAGTTTGATAAGTAGATGGATGTGGTGAAAAATATGTGTGTCTAGAAGATTACTGCCAGCCATCAGCAGTGGAGGGATGCAAGTTTAGAGTGGAGGGATGCGAGGGTGTAGCATTATCCTCATGATCAATAAGCCTTTTATCCTTCCTAGACCTACCTTGACCCCTACCGGTCATCTGCATGAATTAAAGAAAATGTTAGAATTGAGAATATAAATCTATATAAGCTGAGAGCGCTTGAAAAACTTATATGCTAGTCGTCTTCGAAGTATCATTCCTCGTCCAAAAATTCTTCCTCTTCACTTATTTCATTTTCATCATGTGATTCTTCATCCTCATTTTATATGATTGTTGTTTCCTCCATATGAACTTCTTCTAATATGTGTTGAGGATGCTCCAAGTTATTTTCTAACTGATCATCGTCCACCATTTGGTTAACACTTGAGGTATCATTTTTGGTAAGCAACATCTAGTAAATTCTCAACTTTCACCCTACCAACAAGCTTAGTTTTGATTACAACCAACCAATCAACCTTATTCCTCGGTAATGGATATGGAGCATAATACACTTGCCTAACTTTTTCTGCAATTATAAAAGGATCACAACGATTATACTCCCTCTTTTTATTAATCTCAATTATTTTGTACTGTGAGTGTACGTATGTACCTCTTCTAGGTGTTGGGTCAAACCACTTGCATCGAAAAAGTATGATCTTCATATTTGGACCACATGAATATGATAATTCTATAATCTCTTTAATCACGCCATAATAATCATTTTCCCCATCCTGGTTGCCTTCACCGCTATAACGACTCGTTCAGTCGTTTCAAGCATTTGCACTTTGCTCGGTAATTTATGAGCATAAGTAGCTCTGTATGATGTATTATGGCTAGTGTGAATCGTCGATTTTGGTTTTCAGGTATTCAGAATTGATTTGGAAGAATGATTCTCAACTATGAAGCTTTAAATTAGAAGAGGTGACCAAATTTGACTTTTTCGTATTTGACCTCGGATTGGAGTTTTAATAGTTTCGTTAGGTCCAGATGGTGATTTTGGACTTGGGCATATTCCCGGATTTGCATTTGGATGTTTCTAGAAGGTTTAGGCACAAATGGTGAAAGTTAAAAATTTGAAGGTTTGAAAAGTTCATAAGTTTCAACAGGAGTTGACTTTGATTATATCAAATTCGGATTGTGGTTCTGGGAATTGGAATAGTTTCGTTATGTCATTTTGGATTTGTGTGCAAAATTGGAGTTCATTCCGGGTTGATTTGTTTCGGCACGAGTTTTGGAAATTGAAAAGTTCAAAGTTCATCAAGTTCGAATTGAGGTACAATTTGTTGTTTTGATATTGCTATGTGTGAGTTGAGGCCTCGAGTAGGTCTGTATAATGTTATGGGACTTGTTGGGATATTCAAACATGGTTTCGAGGTGCTCATGCATATTTCTGATCGATTTCGGGACATTTCTCTTCATTTTCTCAGTGTTGGTTCTGCTAATGTCTGGTGCACCCAGTGTTCTTCGCGATCGTGGATTGAGGGATGCGATCGCGTAAGGGAAAAATTTGGAGCTAATTATTCCTTATTCACGTTCTCGAGTAGAATTACACGTTCGCGTAGTTTTCTGGAGATTGGTCATCGCGTTCACGTGATTTAGACCGCGTTCGCGTAGTGGTGAGTTGAGAAGCTAGGGGCAGAAGCTTCTTTTTCGCGTTCGCATTGTTCTTGACGTGATCGCGTAGTGCAGGTTCATGTGTTCATCGCGTTCGCAGGTGATATTTCGCGAATGCGTAGGGTATTTTGAGAGACTAATGAGTTTGTTCTTCGCGATCGCGAAGGAGGTCCCACGATCGCGTAAAGTATTTTTGCCCAGTGATTATAAAGTTCTCTATTTTGGGGTTTCGGCCATTTTTGCATTTTTGGAGCTATGAAGCTCGGATTGAGGCGATTCTTGAAGAAATTTTTACCAAGTGGATTGGGGTAAGTGTTCTCTACTCATTTTTGATTTTATATCATGAATCTATCTTCCCTTTTGGAATTTGATTGAGGGTTCCAAAAGAGAAAATTGGGGGGTTTTGCCTAAAACTTTGTAATGCGAATTTTCGAGTTTAAAAACATAGATTTGGAGTCCGATTTGAGTGAAACTAGTATGGTTCAACTCGTAATTGAACGGGGTATCAGATTTTGTGAGTTTTGTTGGGTTCCGAGGTGCGGGCCTAGGTTTTAACTTTTGGCCGATTTTGGGCTTTTGATTAAGGATTCGACCTTTATTATTTGGAATTGTTTCATTGGGCTTTATTTGATGCACTTGAGTTGCTTTTGGCTAGTTTCGTGCCGTTCGAAGGTCGATAAGCGCAGGATGGCATTTGTGGAGCATTATTTGGCTTGATCGGTATTGGATTTGGCTTTTTCATGGTAAGTAACACTTCTAAACTTGGTGCTAAGGGTATGAAACCCCGAATTAAGTGATATGTGTTTGGTGTTGAGGTGACACACATGCTAGGTGATGAACGTGTGGGCGTGCACCGTGTGAATTTTGACTCTATTATTTCTGTGGCAATGTGTAGTTACCTGATCTTATCTGTTACCATGAAATCTCTACGTACTAGAGCTATTGACCTGTGATCCATGTTAGAAACTATGTCTAGGCTACATGCTTATTCTGTTGAGGCCCACCGAGGTCATTTCTGTTGTTGAGTTATCTGCTTACATTGCATTTACATACTAAGTCATACGCATTCATATGAATATCAAATCTCAGTCTCTATTACCATTCATTGATACATCACATCATTATTTTTGGGCTGAGTTTTCATGACATTGAGAGCCTGAGAGATTGAATATATTAATGACTGAGTGAGGCCGAGGGCCTGATGGTAAGGATGTTTATGGGATCGGGCTCCACGCTGTAAAATATTTTATTGATTTAAAGCATGATTGGCTAGTCATAGTGCTTGTGCTGAAGGAGCCCCTCCGGAATCTGTACATACCCCTAGTGAGCGTAGGTAGCTACTGAGTGCGAATGCCGAGTGATGGGATGATTGGTTAACTGTGAGGATTGAGTGGCTGTGAGGACTAAGTGACTATGAGTACTGAGTGGCTGTGAGGAATGAGTGACTGAGAGGACTGAGTGAATTGATACTCTGAGAAAGTATGCATATGGTTTTATCACTGAGTTGCATCGCATTCGACATGCACAATTGGCATACATGCATAAAGATGCATTTTTCTCATGTTGTTCGGTATCGCGTCATTCATAACTTCTCATATAGATTGACATATCAACATAGAGATGTATTTTCCTTATGCCATTCAAAAATGAAACATTTACCTATTGAAAGTTTTGGGAAAAATTACAGTTTTCAAACTTACTCATATTTTTGGCAATTTCGGTAAAAGATTTAGGTTCACTGATATACTTGAAAAGCAGGCCTATTTTTTAGGAACTGTGAACAAGCTGAGCATGTCATCCCTGAGTTACTCCTTTTATTACTTTCATTCTGTTGTTATGAACCATTGTTAGCTATTGGTGTTGGACTCCGACCTATGTTCGAGCTCGTCACTACTTTCAACCTAAGGTTAGGTGTGTTACTTATTGAGTACATGAGGTCGGTTGTACTCATACTACTCTTCTACACTTTGCGTGCAGATGTTTACTGCTGACATTGTTGTGATTGACGGGAGCTGGATTAGAAGATGTACTAGTGTACTGGCTATAGCTGCCTCTTGTTCATGGTAGCTCTAGACTTATGAAAAAACTCTCTTTATGTGTTATTCGGACAGATGATATATTTTTATTTCACACCAGTGTTGTAAGTTCTAATCTTAGAAGCTCATGATTTGTACTACTAGTCCTTGGGGAAATATATAAGATTCAGATATTTTCTTTTACTTATTTGTCTTATTAGATTTTATTGGAATTGGATAGTTGTTTATTGGCTTACCTAGCGGGTTGGGTTAGGTCCCATCACGACTTATTAGATTTTGGGTCATGACAAGTTGGTATCAGAGATCTAGGCTCATAAGTTCTACAAGTTATGAGCAAGTGTCTAATAGAGTCTTGTAGATCGGTATGATGACGTCCATACCTTTCTTTAAGAGGCAATAGTACATTTAGGATATATTTCCCATCATTCTTTCCTTATCGTGCGACATTGATTTAGCTTGAAATATAACTCTTTGAATTCTTTCCACACATCCGTATACGCACGTGAGCACTCGGTATCAGCTTGACATCAACGGTTTGTGATTTCATGGATGAGGAGCGAGATGTGATTTCTATATGATGATGAAGGGCCGGTCTGGAGGACTTGAGGCTAGGTTTTTGATGGTATCTTGAGCACGGGTATTTTATGCGAGCACGTGCTTTTGGACTTATATGTCCGATAACATCCCTATGAGTGGAATTTCTGACAAGGTGAGTGGTTGGATGTCTATATGATGAGTATGATGTGGCTGCGAGATGCGTTTAGATAGATTGAATGTGACGACGATAGTTTTCTTGTAATGTAAAAAGCACTATTGGGTGCTTGATTTCTGTCATGATGTGATGTATAGTCTCGAGTTATGGGTGCATTGGAAGATCTTTCATGTTGTTTAATTATGGAATGAATTAGGTTCGCATGCCTTGTTGGTGAGTTCAGACTTAGGAAGAGTAAGTGATTGTGTAGTAGTTGTGGCTGTGGAAGGGTATAGAGAGATGTCAGTTTGAGGCAAAGCAGGTGGTTTATCTTCCGCGGGGGTGTCCTACGGTTGTATGATCCCTATGTTGTTTAGTAGAGAGTTCTCTTTTACCAGTGAATTATATGTGTTGCAATTTTAGTTTGGATCACTTATGGGAATTGGCTCGAATGTTACAAGGGTGAATGCGAGATTTGCAGATAATTTGAAGTATTAGATGGTTTGTGTTACAGGAGCTCATGAAGGATTTAGTTGAATCTCACTACGGCACTATGTCAGTATATAGTATGGGCATTGTGAGTTATTGTGTGTCTTAATCTATGGTTTTGGACGAAGTGGGGAAGTCTTCTATCTGCAAGTTAATTGTACGGTTTTGTATTGTATTGGTTTCGGTCGGAGGTATACGTGTGAATCAGATATGACTTACAGAGGTTGAGATCGAGGATGACTCGAGTAAAGGAATTTCTAGATACGGGTTATATTACACTTTATGGGTATGTGGTAATCATGGAATGATTTGAGTTTGTAATTCTTGACAGATGTAGCGTGCATGGAGTAAGGGTTCACTCGGTTGTCCAGATGTGTGGGTAAATTCTTTAGCTATTGTAGTGCTAATGGGGCACAGGTCATTCGGCCAGATGGGTAGTGTAATTGAGATGTGAGCAGAATAAATGACTCCCGAGAAGGTTCTAGTAGGTTCAAGATTTATTTTTAGCAATCAACAGTTTTCCAGATTTGTGTATGGTTAGAGCCTGATATTTACATTGGGTAGTATCGGGGCACGCAGTATTACTATATCATTGTGGATTATGCACATCAGTATCAAGGAGGTGAAGGAAACAATTTTAGGTTCACATAAGCTCTCTTCAGAGTGGGTGTCTCAGTTGTGGTACTTTTGGGGTGCTTAAGGGAGAAGACATCGGCTTTTCGGCCTTAGGGCGGTGTGATTTTATTCTAGGATACCGTGGGGTGATTTTTATTTAAGTATTGTGGTGTTCTGGTAAGGAGAAGTATCATCTCTAAGGCAATTCAGAAGAAACTCGGAGAAATAGGACAATTTAGTAGTAGGTTGTATCAACACAGTAATGGATACGATCGGCTCTTTGGGTATTTATGATGTAGTGAGTTGCTACAGGTGTTTTGTGCCAATACTCTTGGGTTTTGGCGACTGCGTGGCTTGTTAGAGTTAGAGGGAACTCGGTTCTGATATCTTGGTTATGTGCAAATGGATTACAAAGTGTTCTTGATGATTGCTACCATGGTTTGAGATGGATATTTCCTATCGGCGTGAGGAGTATGTTGAGTATTGTGATTTTCTACTGGATGGGATCAAATGGAAGGTTTCTGACTAATCGGATATGTATTCTACTTGTGACTCAAAGTAGATTATGAGGTTCTTCGTATTTTTCCTATGATAGCATGATAGATATGGTGTGTGGTGTGGGATTAAGATTTGCGTGTACAAGGTCACGGGTCAGTTTTGAAGGGAAGGACATGAATTTTTAGGCAACACAAATGGTTTCAGACGACTAGGTGAATGATATTACTATTTGGTATTGTGTGAGGAGAGTGGACATTTCAGAAGGTGCACGATATTTTTGATTTATGGATACTGCGTTGGTATTGCGGCACTCTCCTGGTTGATCGACTCTTGATTTTCAGATATTTCTATGCGACACGGAAGAATTAGAGAAGTATTCCTCGTAGGATGATCGTGTATGAGAGATGTGTTAGATATTCAGGTGGTGGAGTTGGAGTCAGACATGGTGATTCTTGTGTTTTATGGATTTGGAGACTGAGAGTTCTTAGAAGTAGGTCGTTTCGTGGTTATGGACGGTGAAGATGTGGGCAAAGCTAGCCAGATGATAGTATGTGTTATGGTTAGGTCATTGTGGACTTTCAGAGGATTATTTAGCTATTTGTGGATGACCAGAGTTGATTTGGAGCTTACAGGTAGGCCCAATGAGGATGTGTATTCTACGTTGGGTCAGGTTGGTTGACTCTGTACTGCTACTGTTGAGGGATGTGTCATTCGTTTAGAGTTGAGCTTATTCGTATTCTGATATGATCTATGTGTTACTCTTCTATGCCACGAGGGGTTGTGATTTGTTGGTTACATACACACATGGTGCAGTTCAAATGGGGCCTTATAGCAGAATTTGACCGATCCACACAACATATCTGTGACGGCATGCCACCCTATCTAAATAATATACCCATGGCAGCGTGCCACCCGATCCACACATAACAATCAATAAGGAAACACCCATCAACCCGAAATGCTTATACTTATGAAATCCCTGAATATCGACCCCAAGCACGCCAAGTGCATAATACAACCCTGGGGAGACGGATATTGTCATACACTACAAAAACCCAAGCACAGCTAAGGTGCAATAAATGACCTGCATCTCGAGAGCCATCTTGCTCATATAACATCACAAGCTACATAGGATCACAACACATGTGTGAATAATCAAGCCGTCTCACATCCCACCAGGCACAATAGAGTATTACATGGAATAGTTAATGATGGGAATAACATTTAATTCCCGAATACTCCTCCGCAAGCAATGCTATGCCTAATGAACACATCCGACCTAATGTAGAGCATACATTCAAATTAGACCCACCATGGAACCTCAAGCCGATTCTAATCATACCATACTGGGCCAACAACCTTTTTAGGATCCACAATGGCCCTATTTATAACACACATGAGCATCCATCCAATCCGGAACAAACTCCCACAGTCCACAACAAAAGGAAAAGAGCGCCTTTCAAGCATAAACTCTCACATTAGCGATAGTACCAGAATCTTCATACTTGGTTTCACTCCTTAACAATCAAGTGACTAACATGTCACACTTATACAGTTTTCCCGTGGGATACGCTCCCACGACCTTCCGCACCAAGTAGCAAAGTCTGCACCTCCATACCACCAAACGTAGTAATTCTATAAAGCAAATCACGAATCTGCAAATCAATACACAATGCCTCTTCCATAGAACACCATTCTCAGGCGACACTAAGATAATGCCAGCTTACTCTAAACATCTAAATTCTTTCCTATCCATATGAGCTCGTGACATTCTTATCAACACAGCCGCAACCTTGATCCTCAACTTCCAATTCCCATGTCCCTCACTGCACCTATCATGCCGCTAAACGAGAGTACAAGAATTCTTCATAACCCCTGAACTATTAGTAGAATAAATACTTCATTGGCTAGAAACCTTTCACTTAACTCATTTCAGAAGAACCATTGCAACACGTAGCTGAATTCCCATGACCGCAAAAAATACAAATCTCAAGTCGTGGTCTAAACCACTATAACTCTTATTAGATCCATTTACACAACAAGGCCATAGGAATAGAATACATCCCAAATCAATCAAATTATAGTGGTTGTCAAGCCCGTACGTATAACCACAAACCACTTGTATTACTAACCGACCCCACATCTTCCAATTTACTCTTGACTTGGCTTAGAAATAATAATAACTCCATTCAAAATATAACGAAACCAGAAAACACTCATCCCAAGTGACCCAATTCAAGAGACCACATCGTCTTAATACCCATGAACCATCTTATACCCTCTTTATACGCACAGTAGCATCTCAAACTGTTACACCCATTCTGAAAGATCCTCTATGAATCTGAAGTTTTTTTCTTCCATTTCTCTAACATCGCACCGCAGACCCCGGTGCTAAGATAGAAACACTCCAAGTCCCTTTCATAATCTACTGCAAAAACTCAATACTTAACCACACAACAAACCCAGAATCCTTAGACACTGCATTTTTAATTCTTGAACCTACTAGAACCATTCTTGAGAGTCACCCACTCTAACCTTGTTCCGAGTATAATCCTACTCCAACACTCTGTTAGTTCATGAACACTCCCAAAGAAATAACCGGCTGAATTCTTTTCCTTGTACATCACATCCACAAGAAGAATAAACTCTAAGTCTTCCTATAACCTGTACATGAGACGATGAGGCGAAATATAGCATGCATTCATCAAGTTCTTTGCTCGAGTTACCCCTGGTGTAGTCTTTTCTTAGTCATAAATAATCCACCAATGCACCGATAACCAGAAACCGCACAAGCAGACAACCATGCGATCCAATCGTGTGACGACCCGACCGGTCATCTTAAGAATTTACGCCCTGATACCCTATTAACTACTTTCCCCAAGTTTAATTATGCTATTTTGAATTGCGGGGATGTTCGGTTTTGAGTTTCGGAGAGTTTTAGGATACTTAGTCCCTAAATGAGAGCTTAAGTGTTGGAAATTTGACGGTAGTCGGAACAGTATGAAGACATCCTCAGAACGAAAATCTGATGATTCCGTTAGCTCAGTTGGGTAATTTCGGGCTTAGGGGCATGATCGGATTATGTTTTGGAGGTCCTTATCTAATTTAGGCTTGAAATGCCGAAAGTTGAATTTTTGAAGTTTCCGGTTCGATAGTGAGATTTTGATCCGAGGGTCAGAATGAAATTCTAGAAGTTGGAGTAGCTCTGTAGTATTGAATGTGACGTGTGTGCAAAATTTCAGGTCATTCGGACGATGTGCAAAATCTTGAGAATTTTGGAGTTTTTAGGCTTAAATCCATGGTTAATTTGAGGTTTTATGTTGTTTTAGGCGTTTTAAGGATTGGAACAAGTTTGGATAGTGATTTGTGACTTGTTGGTTCCTTTGGTTGAGGTCCCGGAGGCCTCGGGATTATTTTGGATGGTTGACAGAAAGATTTTGGAATTAAAGTTGCAGTTTCAGCTGCTGGTCCTGTCATAACCGCACCTGCTGTTTGGGTTCCGCAGGTGTGGCGCCGCAAAAACAGCTAAGTGGCCACAGAAGCGGAAAATTGGCCATCTCTTCTAGAACCGCAAATGCGGTTAGTTCACCGCAGAAGCGATGCCGCACCTGCGGAAGGATAACCGCAGATGCGGAATTTTGTCATTTCTTGAGAAATCGCAGAAGCAGTGATAATACTGCAGAAGCGGTACCGCATCTGCAGATTGGGAGTCGCAGATGCGAAAGCTGGCCCTTTAATGAAAAGTTTCAGATGCGACCTTTGGTCCGCAAAAGCACAGATGCGGAAATCGCTAGCCAGAACATATAAATAGCTGCCTTCGCGAATTTGATCTATTCTTTTACCATTTTCATCCGGGTTTGAGTCTTTTGAGAGAGATTTTTGAGGAAATCAAAGGGGCATCACTTGGAGGTAACATTCTTGACTTTATAACTCGTTTTTATGTGATTAAAGACCTAATTAGTGGTGAAAAATTTGGAAAGAATGGGTATTTAGGGCTTGAGTTTAAGAGACCTTTAAATGAGGATTTGAGGGGTCATTTGGACTCCGATTTCATTGTTCGTGTTATGTATAGACTCGTGAGAGTACGAGGTTTCCGAAAATTTAAATTTCACCTGATTCTAAAACGTGGGCCCGAGGGGCATTTTGGTCATTTTACATAATTTCGCGTATTAGCTTAGACTTTAATTGTAGAATCAGTTACTTGAAGCGTTATTTATATTATGCAATTGAATTGAATAGATTTGGGCCATTTGGAGTCGAGTACTCGTGGCAAGAGCGTTGTTTCATATTGATTTTTGAGCCGGTTCGAGGTAAGTGGCTTGTCTAACCTTGTGTGGGGGACCTCTCCCTTAGGATATGACATATTTGATAATTGAAATGACTTTCGTGTGAGGTTAAGAGTGCATACTTGAGCTAATTGTTGAAAATTCTGGTTTTTCTTTAAGTATTTCAATTTCTTTTACCTATTTTATTCTACTTCCGAATTTAGCCTGTTGCTAGTTTAGAAAAGCCTGTTTAGTTGACTTAATTGCCTTTTTGCTTAAACTACCTTAATTGCATTACGTGAAGCATGTTATGCTATAATTAACTGTTTACTTGGTACGACATTTAGCTTAATTGGGTATTCTTGTGCTGCTGCTGTGTGTCTTTACTTTGGGACTACAGGACGGCATCCCGGGAGATCCCCTGTACGTATTTATGATCTGAACTAAGGTGCGAGATACCAAGAGATCCTTGGCACGTATATTGAGGATACCAAGAGATCCTCAAGGTACCGAGAGATCCCTACCATATATTAAGGATACCAAGAGATCCTCAGGATACCGAGAGATTCCTAGCATATATTGAGGATACCACGAGATCCCTAGCATTTATTGAGGATACCAAGAGATCCTCGGGATACCAAGATATCCCTAGCATATATTGAGGATACCAAGAGATCCTCGGGATACCAAAAGATCCCCACTATCATCCTTGTTATGAGTGGCACTTCCTGGTGTTGCCTTTATTTATGTCTCCGTTATTGTACTCCTTGTTACCCTATGTAGATTCTTACTGTAGATTCTTAATTGTATTACTTATCTTATCCCGTCATCTCATTATTTGTTTAACCTCAGTAGGGCCCTGACCTTCCTCGTCACTACCCAACCGAGGTTAGGCTTGGCACTTACTGAGTACTGCTGTGGTGTACTCATGCCCCTTCTGCGCATGTTTTTCATGTGCAGATCCAAGTACCGCTGCTCAGGCCTACCATCCTTGAGGTAGGTGACTGCTTTAGAGACTCCGAGGTATGTCTTCCCCGTCAGCAGACCAAGGGGTCCCTTTCTATTCCTGCCTTAGTATTTAACCCTTCTGTATTTTTCTGTTCTTATTAGACATTCCAGAGTTAGAGCTATGTAGTATTTATCTTAGCTTGTGATTCGTGGGTTTTCGGGTCTTGGTTTTAGATATTGGTTTTGAGATTTATATATATGGTGTATGCCGAGCGGTACATTTAAACACTGTTATTGCCTTATTTCTTTTTTTAAATTATTTTACTTCCGCAAGTTTTGGTTATCTTCCGCAATTTAGGCTTACCTAGTTGTAAAGACTATGTGCCTTCACGATAGGTTCATGGAGGGCGAACTAGGGTTGTGACAAATCGTAGACGGTGGATCCCCCACTTAGCTTTAAGCTACAATCACATAAATGTAGAACCCACAATGATTCCTCCTTCTCAATTACTGTGATCTCTCACCGACAACCTGCCAAATTCCTCGTAATCTCTTGTTAATCTTTTCATGAACATTCTGAATTGTCAATCACAATTGCTCATTCGACCTCCTGTTGGGTAGTAAGTAGAACTCTTTTTAGAAACTTTATCAAAAATGCGCAACCGCTAACCTTCTCACATGAGATAACCCACCCATGGAATTCCATACTAACATCTTCCAACGATGTTGCCCTGGGAACAACTACCACGAAATCAGAAAACCTTCCTGGGCCCATGCTCGCCCACTAGCTGTAAGAGTCTGTTCACCCCCGATTAGTATCAGCTGAAAGTCCAACCATACGTTTCAAACTCGAAGTCATGTTCCATAAAGAAACAATAATCAAGCTTTCAAACCCCTCTTCCTTTCAAGCAGACATCTCTCTGCCATATTTAGTCTTCTTCAGTACAGTAGCCACCGTCCCAAATGAAATTTATAGACTTAGTCACTATCCACCATGATTTCCCATATCATTCTAAACTTTTCTCAAGGAATATGGCTATCCTACCACAGAATCCATACGCTACTCTGCCACTCCCATTTCAGTTAAACCATTTCCTTTAAGCAACTTCTCGACCTCTGATTTTTATACTTGACCTGCTAGCAATTCAACTACCGCGAAACACCTCCAACCATGCCCTTACTCCTCCCTTGATGCCAAGATACTGCCTCAAATCATAATCCATCTTGGTAGCACTCGAACGGGTAATCTACCACCAACTCTAAGACTCTATAAAGATCATCTCCCTTGAGCTATCAACCTTAGGAGCACCGATTAGACTCTTAAACCAACATACACCACCATCTCTGACAACTGCTTCTCAGGCATGATTTCACAACACCATGCCCCAAAGGCAAATCAAAGAAGACCATAACACCAAGGAACCTTAATGAGTTCCAACAAGGATGACGACACCACATCGCAGACGAGAATTCCACCACGTCCGAAAATATCTAGTCTCGATACTCCGTCAACCGAGGCCAGAACATCCATAGTCCAATTGCCTCTCATCCACTGGAATTAAATGTCGAACCTCCAAACCATGGACCGAATAATCCTCCTTTCTAGTCATTCATTGTCGCGACACACAAATAAACACCCTACTATTAATAGCAACACTGCGCGATAACCACTTATGAACATCATAATACACTATATGTAACAGTGAAACCGTAGGCAATACTAACATTTCGCCAAAATGTCAGAACATCCCTCTACGAGGTGACGACAATAGCCCAATAGAATACGCAGGGAGAAACATCCGGCACCATATATGTAGTACTATTACAACTCCTCGATGCCCAATTGGTAACCAGCTCTCCACGTCGTGTAAGATTGAATAGGAAGGAAATGAAGGCATACACTTAATGGAATCAAATCGCATGACGAGGAATCAAGAAGGTAAGTGCTCCTAAATGCCATGTAGCCTCTCGAAGATAAGTACAAATATTTCCGTACCGATCCAAAAGACTCTATTAGACTTGTTCATGACTCGTGAGACCTAAATGTGCCTAGAGCTCAAATACCAAGTTGTCACGACCCAAAACATACTATAGGTCGTGATGGCACCCAACGTCGTCGTTAGGCAAGCCAACGGAGAACTATCAACTTAATTATTTATTTCATTATTTTTAAAATCATAAGCCTTATTATGTAACAGATTCAATGCATTTAAAAATCATGAATACTTAAAATATTAGTAAGATATAAAATAAAAGATGACAATATTAAGCCAAACCATATCAATCACTAGATTATCCTTAAAACCTGGTGTCACTAGTGCATGGGCATTTACTAAGGAGTACAACAATAACACAACATCTGTCCGAAATATAAATAAGACAAGATAGAGTAAATAGTATATTGGAGACTTTGTGGGCTGCGATACGTAGACTGGAATACAGCTCACCAAAATTCTCCTAAGCAACTGCGCCTACGTGCCAAGATAACCACCAAATGAACCTGTCAGATCCTGCACATTTAGTGCAGAAGTGTAGCATGAGTACATAAATCAACGCGTACCCAGTAAATATCTAGAACAACCCTGAAGAAGTAATGACGATGGATCGACATCGACACTTACTAGAGGTCCAATAAAGCAGTATGATAAATCATAAACGGATATGAAGCACAACAGTAATAATGGGGTAAAACTGTACTTTATATAATCTTCAAATTTTCATTTAAAGATATAAATTTCTCAATCTCATGCTTTAACTCAACATCCCAAATATATCAAATGCAAGTATCAAACGGATAAAGAATACCATATAAAATGCCAGGCATCAGTAGAAGGAAAAATCTCGCAAATATTCGGACTGCTAGAGATATAACGCACGATTATGCTGAGGTCGTATGGCCCGACCCAGAGTCGTGTGTACACTACCGAGGGTCGATCGGCACAAACCAGAGATGCATCTCAATATACTGCCTAGGCGTTCGGCCCGCTCCACAAGAAAGAGGAACTTATCGAATTACGAATCACGTGCTTACAATACAAGTACACGAGCATAAAGTGGATACACACTTTACCGTTTATCAAATATTGTGCCAACAACTAATATATATTCCTAAATCAATTTAAATTATCAATTCATTCAATTAAGCTAGCAAAAATGAGTTCAAATAATTCAAATATTTCATGATAAAGTCCTAAGTCTACCCGGACATAAACATGATGTAGCTATGTACGGAGTTTCATCACCTCATGCGTACGTATCACCCACAACTAGTAGCACATAACAATTACATCACCTAGGGGGTAGTTTCCCCCTCACAAGTTTAGACAATAGACTTATCTCACTTCATAATCCGATAACCGGCTCCAAGGCCTCTCTAAAACCTCAAAATGATGCCCATCGATCAGAAACTAGTCAAACAACGTGCAAAGCAATCAAAATACAGCCAAAACTTTTGATTAATCACGTCATAACAATTCTCAACTCCGCTCGAAAAGTTAACAAGGTCAACCCTCGTGCCCACACGCCCAAATTCTAAAAGTTTTCGAAGATAAATACTACCCATATCACCACAAACTCAATTATATAATTTATTCCCAATTTCATGATCAAAATCCAAAATACCATTTCTAGGTTTAGTTTCAAAAATTCCACAATTTCTATCAAATTCCATGTTAAAATCAATATATAACCCATGTATTTAACTCAAAACAAGTAGGAATAACTTACCTTATGATATATGGTTAAAATGATCTTTAAGAATCACCCCAAATCGCTCCACATGTGCTCCAAGAACTTAAAAGTGAATAAATGAGCTCAAAATCCCGAAATTGGATGCTTAATACACTGCCAGGCCTCCTTCTTCGCGATCGCGGTTATAAGCCACACAATCGCAGTTATCAAAAGTTCCAGTAATGTGTCCTTCATGGAGATCGCGACCAAAATCCGGTTATCGCAATGTACAATTTATGTTTTCTTCTTCAGAGACACCCTTTAGTATAATGGCCATAACTTTTTGTACAAAATTCAAAAATGATAAATTGTGTGATCTTTTGAAAACTAAATTCAAAGAGCTTTAACCTTCATTTTTAGATCATCTCCAAATTCCTTATAGATTGCAAGATATAAGCTTCCGAATTCCGACCACTGACAACAGAAATTCCTCTACGCGATCGCGACCTTCCTTCCGCGATCGCGATTCACAAGGGCTGGAACAACACTTTGCCCTATGTGATCGCAGCCCAAACCTCCGCCATCGCATTTCACACCCTCGACACCAGTTATCAGTAGTTCCAAAAGTCCTAAAAGTGGTCCGGAACCACCCAAAAACTCACCCAAACATCCGAGGAACCCCGTTCGATCATTTTAAGATTATATACCCTATGTAAACTTGTCCGAAGGCCCGGAACACAAATTACAACATTGAAAACAAGAATTAAAGATCAAACTTAATTTCTTAAACTCTCTTAACTTTCAACCTTCATCCTTCGCCTAACGCATCCTATCACACGTAAACATTCCAGAATGACGCCAAATTTTACGTGCAAGTCATAAATCAGGATGCGAACCTATTCCAAGGATCAGAATCCCAAATAGACATCGATAACACCAAAGTCCACTTCAAACTAAACTTAGAAAATTTTAAAACCTTCAAAACGCCAACTTTCCATATTAAGCGCCGAAATGCCCCCAGGTCACCTGATACTCAATCCGAACATACGCCCAAGTCTGAAATCATCATACCAACCTATTGGAACCTTCAAATTCCGATTCCGGGATCGTTTACTCAAAAGTCAAACCCTGGTCAACTCTTCCAACTTAAAGCTTCTAAATTTAGAATTTTCTTTCCGAATCAACTCCGAAATTTTCGAAATTCAATTCCGACCACATGTATAAGTCATAATACCTGAAGTGAAGCTACTCAAGGCCTCAAACCGACGAACGGTGCGCTAGAGCTCAAAACGACCAGTCGGGTCGTTACACCAGCTTATTTTGAGAAGTGTTTTTTCTCAAATGTTCTTTTCGCAATGGTACTTTTGGTGAGAAACAGTATGTGTTTGGCTAATTAATTTGAAAAGTACTCCTGAGTAGGAATTAGTGTTTGGCCAAGCTTTTAAAAATTGCTTTTAAGTGTATTTTTCTCAAAAGTGCTTTTCAGAAAAAGTGCTTTGGAGAGAAGCTACTTTTTACTGCTTCTCCAAAACTCCTTCTGCTTCTCCTCAAAAGCACTTTTTTTATTCCAAAATGTTGGCCAAACACTTCAACTTTGAAAAAATGTACTTTTTTCCATAAAAAAGTACTTCTAGGATTGGAGAAGCTTGGCCAAACAGGCTATGAATATATTAAAGAATACTACATAAAAACCTCTATAAAAAAAATAAATCAATCTAAATTTAACCTCTTGGGATTACATTTTTATGAATCACACAATAAACAAACAAATAGGATCCACTCAATTAACATTGCACACAAAGAATAAAACTCTCAAGCTTATGAAGTCTGTAAGTAAACTTGCTGCTTAAAATTTTGATTGCATCAGAGCAGCTACGCTTTCATCTACTTGAAAAGCCTTGGCAAGAACATCAGTTGCTATAGCCGGATCCGATCCGAATACTGCGTTAGCCATGCCTATAACACCAGGATTCTGACTACTCAAAGCAGCAATAGCTACAGCATTTCCATATCCCACGTTGTGTTGGTAGTGAACAAGTCCAATAGGAAAAACAAACGCGTCGCCTTTTTTAAGGACCTTAGTAATATGGCGATTTTCAGGACTCGAGGTTACAAAACCAACTTGAAGAGTACCTTCAAGGACAGTGAGTATCTCAGTAGCTCTAGGGTGAGTGTGAGGAGGGTTGATTCCCCATGGTGCATAGTCGACGCGAACCAATGAAATACCAAGAGTGTTCAGTCCTGGTATTTGAGCCACATTAACAGGAGTCACTTTAGAACCAACAGCATTTGTTGTATTGCCAGCCAAATGTAGCCCACCGAAGAAAAAGTCATCTGCTTTAACTGATTTGAGATCTTTGCAAGCTAAGCCATTTACCCTAGCTGAAACAACGGAAAAATACAATTAGAAAAGTTCATCAAAACATTCCTTTTAAAAGATCAGAGAAAAATGCAATACATGCTTGTCTTGTTTCACTGCTTTGAAATACCTGGACTAGCAGGATCCGCGACACAGAAATCTTGCAATGGACTTGGCTCAAAAGCTAACACAACACAGCAGAAAGTTATTGCTGCTATCAGATTCGACAGGAGAAACTGCTTAGCCATTTATAACACTAAAGAACAGAAGCTAGGAGGAGCAAAAGAGAAGAAGGATGTTTTGTGAGATGATAGGATTGATAAGATAGTTACTATATATATAAGAGAAGTAAGACTTCATGCACGCATATGTGCTTGAAATTTGGTGAGTAATTTGTGATTTTCTTGAAAAGATTGTAAAGGGCCGTCCAAGCAGTATACATGTAGACTTTGACAAAGATTAGCTGTCATTTGCAGAAACAAGACAAGAATAAGAGGTTAGCCGGCTTGAACAACAGCACTTCAAACATTTTCAAATACTTGATGGAAATGGTCCAAGACTATTTTTTAAGGACAACAGTGTGATCTTGAATACCATTTGGTAGATTATTTACGTACGCCAAATTAAATTTATACGTGTGATACATTTTCTTTTATTTCTTTAAGTGCTAAGTCAGACCCTTCCCCTATCCATAACATCACAAATAAAAGATACAGGGACTGTTTGTTTTAAAACTAATGTCAATTTGGACCATCATACAAAAATAAAGCTCAACTATGATTTGACAATGAAGACAAAAAAATTTAACCCCTGCCTTTGCAGGGAGAAGCGGATGAATATCTTGAAAAAGATGTCAACCTTAAACTTAAGGTAAGATGTCAGTCAAACCTTAACTAACTAAATGTGTAACAAGAGATTTCCATCAAGGTTGGTTACAAAAATAACCGAGGATGATTAATTCTAGCCGAGGATGCTTACAAAAATAAAATTTTCAGCACTAACTTACTATTACACTTCTCAAAATCAAATAAGTTACAATTTGGAACAGTTGACTCAACTTAACAACTAAAAAACTTCAACAGCTTCGTCTTCAAGAATAAGTTCTTCTGTTGAGCAGCTTGAGTCTTCGAGAATATCTTCTTGCCTTGATTGCTATTACTAGGAGTAATTGCATGTTGTTTCTCTCAATAACGTTCGCCATGAACTGCCACAAAAAGTCTCCCTTTATAGTTGTAAAGTTGGCCGAAAATCTTCTTCAATTAAAGCTCTAAAACCTAGAATATTTCGGTTAAGAAAATCTCTCCTACATTGATTTTGTTTCCTTATTTGTTTTTAACTTTTCAACATTTTCTTTTATTCCTCACAATTAATGCATTCCTTGTATAATATGGACACAATTGCTTGAGAAATTTAGCTTGCACACGTATTCCACTATCCTGCGTCTGATCAACACCATACTTTTGATCTGTTATGAACCAGGTTTATCTATCGGTTGCATTTTACTTCTGCACACCAGTCTCGTAGCATATTACCCTTGAATATGAAACTTGTTCCTTCCCCATAATTTGGTCCTGGTTTGTTACTCATCAAAACATACTACATGCTGAGATCAACAACTTGCCCAATGTTTCATCAATCTACAACATAAGAATCAGTTTATTGGCTGCACTCCTCTTTAATTTGTCCATGTTTGCACAAGTATAAGACACTCGTCTTCCATTCATCGAAACTCTAAAGATGGCTAGGCATGATTCATTGTTTAGAACAGCAAATAGACAAACTCAACAAACAACCAGGTTTACTAATTAGCAGTCAATAAGCATAAGCACATACTTAACTTCCCCATTTTGGCATCATCGAAAAACTAAAGTGTTATTAGAATCAAAGAGATAATTTCGATAATGTTAAACTCATGGCCACTTGGTCTATACTACATAAATCACTAGGTCAATAACTCAAACATTTAATCCAATAAATTATCCAGATGTGATTGCACAAGTAGTAACCAAAACAAGAAAATTTTATTGATTAAGCAATGTAACTCATTAAGCCCAAGGGGCCCCAAACCAAAGGACAATTTAACAAATCCATCGAACTACCAACAACACATAAAATAAACAAAAACATCCAGAAGTCGATCATAAAAGGGGTATCACCAAGGCTAGACTAAGAAACATAAGAGGACTAAGGACCAAGTTCTTTGCTGGAAGAGGAAGCTCCATGAACAAGCCCTAGAAGCTTGTCAAACCTAGCAGCATAATTCTCCTACTCTTTCTTCATCCCCTCCTTCAACCTTATATTTTCCTCCTTCAAGGAGACTATTTCCTCTTTCATCTTCTCACTATCCTCATTAGCAATAATCAACACCTCCAAAAGGTTTATGACCATGCTTTTGCTTTTTGTACCTGGTGGTCGTGCAACACATTCACATTTCTTTATGGTTTCCTCATCGAATATGTCTTTCTTAGTCCCTTTCTTAGGACCTCTCGGAGGAACCTTGAAGCTCAAATACCCTAGTCAACACGAACCCATATGATAGAGTATGAGTGCGTTTTTCTTGATCAGTTGTCCTTGCCATGCGCTTGATCATCAGTGAGGGCAGATTGATTGGTCTATTATGGTCCGGCACCTCCATCACTGACAGGTCCAAGTAAGTAGCCTCATACCTCTTTTCAGATCAAGGCAGCAAATATGTATTCACAAATTCGAACAACAGCTTGTGAATCGGTTTCATCTCACCCTTACCTACTTTTCTTGCATTAAACTTCTTTTTATGTGTGTACTTGAAAGTCAAATACATAGAATCTTCATTTTCTCCCAATTAAGGGCACTCACACCTCACATAAGTGTCAAAACCATTCGTGGGACACTCAATATTTCACCCAACGACTTGGCATCACGAATTCAGTCCATTTTCCTTACTTCAGAACTTACTGCGCCATCTTCCAATACTTTGAAGTTCTTGTATAAATGAAATATTGCTTCACCATACATTACTGGGAGTGGGCACAAGAACAAGTGTGTCAACCTTTAATTCTCAATTTTCTCCAATAACTCCTCTATCCCAAACATGCCCACAACGGCAGTGTCAATTACTCGACCTTTTAATATGATTATCCCATCAAAACATTCCACTCTATCTATAACGAAATATTTTTCTTGAGTCTTCTTTGTGCGTTTGGAACTGGCGCCTTTTGCTTCATACTCAGAAATTGCAGATTTTTTTTCTGGAGGACTTTTCCTTGAGAGTGGCTGAAGATGATTCAACCTTTTTCTTTCCTTTTATTTGAAGAGGAACTTCCTCCTCCACCTCTTCTTCTTCTTCTTCCTTTTCCTCACTCACCAGATCAACCTCTTTGGCACAACTCCTTTTTCCCGAGGAGGTAAGGAGTTTAATTCAGAGTCACCACTTGGAATAATTTGATGGTGTCCCAAGTCACTGATTTATTTTAAATCCGAAATCGAGGAAATTTGACTCTATTTTGAAGTCTGCGAAACCAGAAGATCGGGTGAGAAATTCTGTTAACCCGGGAGAATGTGTTAAGTATTCCCGAGTTTTATGGTTTTAACACGGTCACTTTTAATCATACCTGACTTAATTAAGTTGTTTAATTACTTATATTAGAACCTATGTATATTTACTCTTTTACCACTTTTAATTATGGAGTTATGGAATTATCTTTGAAACACATCACATGTGTGAAAACCCATTTTATTTGGGGCACTAAAATTATGTCACGCGAACGTGTACACAATTAATCATGATTTATTAATTTAAGATTGTTTTTGGCCAAAGTCGCGTGAACGCGTACCTTGATATATTTGAAAATCATAATTATGTCACGCGAACGTGTACATAATCACGATAATTTGATTCAACTAGGAGCGTGCTTAAAGCAATCTAATGCATTCATGATTTTATTTGTTCAATTCCTAAGCTTAGGATTATTGTAAGGCTTGAATTATGGACATGAGATTTAGTTAAAGCTATTGGACCAACAAACTATTTGTGATTTTACTATTCAGTTCTAATGAACTGCAAATATGAGGAATGGAGAAATCCAAAAGAAAAGTGATTAAGAACCAAGGAATTTGGACGCATTACTAAGACTTTATTATTCCATCCTTGTTTAAGGAAACATGATGTGAAATACTCAAACTTCTGCTCACGTTCATTAATATGCAACTTGAGATTTAAATTGCAAAGAACTAACCACAAATATACTTTCAAAATTTTTCTGCAGTAAACAAACCAAAACGTAGCAGCTTTTGGCCATGATACTACCACAAAATTTTCATTAAAATACCTCTAAAATAGCCATGAAATTCCTACAAATCCATATCAAAACCATCCCTTTAAACATCCCCTCTTGAATCATAAATCACCTCTAAAACTCTAGCAAAAATCATCCATTAAAAGTAGCCAAACAACCTCCAGAATGCCACCATTTCAACTCAAAACTTCAGTAACCAATTCTACTACAAGAGCATAATAGTGATAAAAGAAAATTTATACTTGCACCCTAGATTTGTGCATTATCTCAACCCATAAGAGTAATTCAAAGCCAAGTCAAATCTACAATCAATCCTCAAAGAATATTTTTAAACACATGAATAAATGACTATTGCAAGTTGTTGAATAAACACATGCACAAGTATTTTTTTTATAATTTTTCATAATTTTTAAAAATTTAAAATAATTTATTTCTATATTTTATTATATAAGTATTCAATAATTACCCTCCAAATTATTTTTATGATGATTCAATCACCTAAATATATCATTTATATCAACATGAGGTTTTAAATATTTTCAGTGCATTTTTTATAATTACATTTGCATTTTTAAGGCTAAATTGCACATCTTTGCAATAATAGCTCATACTAATGTACAATTACTTTATTTATGCAGAAAATAATTTTTTTATATTTTTAAAATGTTAAGTAATTATTTTAGTGCATAAATTCTATTTCTTTTATTTATTTATCACTTTTATAAATTATTTATTTGATTAATATTGGGTATTTAAAAACTAGCCTAAAAATCACCCATTTTTCAGACCAATTGCTGGCACAAACCTAACACCCTAGCCCAATAAATCTCAAGCCCAAACCTTTACAAAACCCCGTCGGTACCCATTTTATACGACCCGTCCCGTTTATCCTTAATCCTAGCCGTTGATCTCTTAAGATCAACGACCCCCCGTTCACCCCCTCTCTTTAATTATCCAAACCCGCCCAAACCCTAACCATTCTTACCACCCGCCACCCCTAAATCCTCTCTACTCCCTCTTCTTATCTGAGAAACCCTAGCTGCCGCCTCTCAAAACCCTCCCCTAATCCCTCTTCTAACGGGATTTCCCTCTCATCTCCTTACCATATTAGTATCTATCCGCTACTTGGTATTTCTCCATAGTATTACTTAGTACTTGCCTAAATATGACAAGTACTATCTCTCCGATTCTGTCCAAATGAGTTCTATTTCTGAAATCTGGACTATATTTCGTCTACACGCATTTGATTATGTATTATGTGAGTTTGATATCATTTGGATTTCTAGGATTTATACTTTTCCTAAAAAACTAATTTACCGAATTTCTCTCTTAAATCGATGTCAAAATTGATTTGCATGTTTTCTTTCCTTGTTTCTTGTTTATTTTACTTTGTTTCCTTATATGCTTCCCCGATTTTTCTTTTATATATTTTGTCAATATTCATCTGACCCTAATTTAGGATTTTTAGATCTCTTTAGATCAGACCAAAATTAGTTCGATTCTCTATTTTTAGTATTATTTGTGTCTATATTCATCCTATGCTATTGCGTTTATGTATATTCCGTCAGTATTTGCTTTCCCTGAAATTAGGGTTTACCTATTTCCTCTAAATCTGATTTTATTGATTCTGCATGCTATGGTTTCTTTATTTATGTTCAAATGTACAGAGTTTCCTTGTTTACTTGTCGATTTCTACATTTTATAAACCCCTCCCCATTTTTCCTTTAGGACATACTTGAAAAATCATTATAACCCCACTAGACCTAAACTTTACTCTGTTATTTCTCTTTCTATATTGTGGTCTTGGCTGGTTGAAAGCCAAGGCCATTAAGTTTCTGGCTTTCGCTCCTCATTGACAATTCAGAATACTGTGGGTTTTGTGCTTTTTCTTGCATTTCTCGTTTAACTGGTGAGTCACTTAAACTTCTGCACTTGCATTCTTACATATCCCTGATTTGTATATGTTATTCTTGATGAATCCATGATACAATGTGCTTACGAGTAATGTTTAGGCATTATCTTTGTTAAGTTGTGTATATCTTGGTCTCTTGGACCTTTGTTAGCTCCTAATGTTGCCTGTTCTGAAGTTATTTGGACCCATTTATGGCCTATTCACATAGTGTATTGACTCTAGAGTGTCTATGAACATGTTTATTCACCTACCCCCTCCCTCTCTTTGAATCCCTGCAGTGCTCTGTGTTGAGCCCTTTCTGTGTTAGTCATTATGGCCCTAAGCATGCTTATTTAATCCCATATCCCTTTAGTATCTGCTTGTGATCTCAGCATGTTTTGAATTGTCACTTTAAGGTACTAGGCTATATCTATGAATCATATCATGTTAACTAGACCTCTATGTCAATGCCTGAATGCTTATCTGCTATTTGTGTGCCTTCCATGCTATAGGTTTAATCTCCTCATGTTTAAAATCAGTAGGAAAATCATACAGGTCTTGGAAAATATAATGGCTTTTGCGTATAACTGTCCGCCCATATAAATCCAGATTCATATAGAGATCATGCCTATAAGAGTCTATAATCTTAACTATTTAAAATCAGCAACTGTCTTTGATAATTTGACTGGCGTGCATTTGTTGTCCAATTGTGGAGGCCAACTTGAGCCCTTACTTTCTTATAAATAGAAGTCCAAACTGTTTTTATATGTCGCTTAGTATTTTTCCCTTTTGAGTAACCTAAGTTAAGGTCTAGAACTACCTAAATAAAGGTCCAAAGCCTCTTGGACCACATGCATGGGACATGTAGTGCACGCATAGGGTGTGGTTTAGAATCAACTAGTGCGCTTTAGGTAGCAACTTAAAGATAGTAATTGGGTAGCAGGAGATGATAGTTTGTGCCCACTGAATAATATGAGTAACACCCCATCTTGAGGGAGTTATGAAATATTATTTATGTTGCACGGGGTGATCCTTTAGGCTAAAAAATTTAGGGTCCCCCACCTTGTCTTTCCTCAACTATTTGCGTTTAATGAACTTCCCGAATCATTTGTCTCTTAGTTCTGATCACATAAGACTAATTCATATAATTGAGTTCGGCCGGGACCCATAGTTGTGGACCTCGAAGAGTGCCTAACACATTCTCTTCGAGGAAATTTTGAGCCCTTACCGGATCTTTGATCACGCAAACTGGTTAAACAGAGTTATCCACAAATTAGGTGCCCTAATGCACCTTAATCCATTAGGTGGCGACTCTCTCTTTTAAAACCCTTCCTTAAAAGAGTTGTTATGTGTCGAAACTCGCTTTCGCGAGAAAAAGAGGCGTGACAGCATGGAGACGCTGGGGATATTTTTTAGGCTCTTACCATAAATGAACTTGATCTTTGTGAATTAGTCTTCCCTGATAAGCGTGTCTTTGTTCTTTTGCTGTTACCTGAATCTCCCGCTCCCTTTTTTCCCTTTTGTTGCTACATGCACATCCTTTTCACTATTTCCCCTTTATATATGCAACTCTTCGTTTAATCTGATTACAATATGTGTTTCCCCTTATCCCTAATCATGTTCACTTGCTCCAAACGTTTTTGCTATATCATATCTCTCCCCAACCTTTACCCCTTTATTTGCTTTATTACAATTCTTTCATTATGCGAACTAACTTTTTCCTTGTTTTTCTTTCTTTTATGTCTTTACGTTGCATTCAATACTGCATTTACTACTTTCAACGTGAAAATACTTAACAACGTGTTATTTTGTCTTTGCATAACTACTAGTTCAACATCATATTCCATTCATGCATATTAATACCATAGTGGAACTTGATGAGTGTCCGCATTCTTCCTGAAATCACCCTTTAAATTTGGAAAGACTTATTTGTAATAAAACTAGTCGATCAACGGTGCAATCGATGGTTCTGTGCCTCCCTCTCAAGTAGTCCGCTTGAGGGTACCAGTCTAGACTTTTCTAGTAACCCCATTCCAAAATCAACTGTGCATGCATCATGTTTAAACCTAGTATAAGTTAGAACACTATCCATGCAATAACTCACTAAGACAAACCTTGTCCAAAGTCCACCGGGATTTTGATAATCCCAATGGACATAATTGTGATCTGTGTATCATTTGGAGAAAAACATGCCAATATGTTGATCATTAACGTGAAAATAGTTGAATCTTGAGGGGGCAAGGGCTAACTTTATCTGTTTTGTAGAAATATGGCACGAGGTCCCTAGGTTCGGAATATCCCACCTTTGCTACTGGATTGGTGGGAAAATATCGCACCAAGTGACAAAAACCATGTGAAAAGAGTTCTTGGGAATTTACCTTCTCTGCTAGACTTTCAACCGACAATGTACCGATCGAGGCCGCTACTATGTTCTGGGATGAAAAGAGGGATGTTTTCCATTCAGGGATATAGAGATTACTCCCCTTCTAGAGGAAATAGGGGGCTTTGCTGGACTTCCTTGGGATAGCCCTGGTCTATTGGTACCTGAGAATTGCACTTCTCGAGGGTTTCTAAAAATGATGGGTTTTAGAAAGAATAATGAGTTAGTCTGCTTAAAGAAGTCTTACATACCATTTGACTTTCTCTACGCACATTACAGATACAACAATTCCTATCGCCTTTACCACGATGAATTTGCTATTACTTCATTGGGTTGGACCCACCGTCACGTTTTCGTGTTCATTGTCTGTTTTCTAGGGATGATGGAATTCCCAATACAAGGAGAAAAGATTCACACCTATTTAGCTATGGTTACTAAGTCCCTAATGGAAGGAACTGGGGGATAGACTCACACTATTCTCCCAATGATCATGGAAGAAATATACCGAGCTTTGGACCGCTGCAAGATGGGATTCAGACATTTCGAGGGCTGTAATTTGTTACTGCAAATATGGTTGTTGGAGCATCTTCAAAGAGGACAGTACCATCAGGAATTTCTGCGGCGACTATAGAATGACCACATAGCTTTTCACCATCCAAAAAGAATGACTTTTCTCCCAGGCAGGTTTGCACAACCAAAAAACACTGTGGATTGGGTGCACTTCTCTAGCAATTTGACGGATGACAAGGTCCATTGATGTTCAAGTGGTTCCCTACCAGCGAGTTTATCATCAGGTCAAAAGATGTTCCTCATTTAGTGCTGATTAGGTTGAGGGGTATCTATCCTTATGCTCCTATTAGGGTCATGAGACAGGCTGGGAGGAAACAAGTCATACCCCGAGTCTCCAAGATGGTTCACTACAAAGAAGATTTCCAAGGTGATGCTATTCCATTCAGGCATGAGGCACAATACATGTAGCATCTAAAGGTCATGGTGGAAAAGGATACCATTGATCCAGATCGACGCCATGCTGGCCATGTGCATTGTTATCCATCATGATTGATCGATGACATAGCAGGAGAAGTCAATCTAGGAATTTATTTGGGAAATAGGGTCATAGACGACGCTACCGAGGCCCAAGTCAAATATATAAGGTTACGCAAAAGGATTTTTGAATATGAGGCCAGACATTTGGAACAACACAAAGCGGACATGGAAGCAATCAATGAATGGAAAGAAGTCACTACTAAATCAACAGAGAGGTTGGAATATTTATAGCAGGGACTGATGGAGCTGGAAGGGAAGATGAGAAACAGGATTACAGGCTGTCAAAACATGGATAGAAATTAAGGAGGTCTCTTAGGAAGGGCGTATCTACTACTGGACATGTGCGGCATGGGGAACTTGATTGATGGAGCAAAGAAGGCCAATCATGGAGAAGGTCCTTCTGGGACCAAATATATTAGAAATTATGTTTATTCGCTTTCTAGACTCGTTTAGGCTTTGGTTGTAATAAGGAACATGCCATTAGTGACTCTTTATCATTATTATCGTTTTAGTAGAGATTCGGTTTATTTTTTCATATTAATGAAATGACGCAGCTATTGGCATCAATTTTTCTCCAAATAAATATGTTGCTTAGGATTTCCTTGGGCACAATGAGGTCCCCAAATTAGGACGCAAATTTATAATTCCGCAATATGTGTTTAAATATCGCAAACAACCTTTTAATACTCCTCACTTACTTGTTGACCTTTTTTATTTTCTTCTTTTCTTGATTTGTTTATTCCAATCCCCTAAGGTTGGTTCGTGCATACTGGCATCGCCAACATATCATACAAGATCAATAGGTCTTCCTCCTCCTCCTCCTCCAAACGATTCTAAAAGCAAAGGAAAGTCCAGAATGGATGATACAAGCAGTATTAGGAAAGACAATGCCACGCATGAAGAAAATGCCGAAACTTCAGATGGTTGAAGCACTCCAACACCTAAGTACTTGGTTTTACGGTTGGAACAAAAGATATTAGAGTTACAAGGGGAACTTGAGCATGTACGGAACTTGGCAAATCTCTCCCTTACCCAGAACGTCCCCGACATCAACCAACAAAATACCAAAAACCCAGCACCTCCCCAAAATACACCAAATCAGCATCCACAAAATCCTCTCTCACCTCACCAATATGCCACACTACCTCAAAAGCCCAATCCTCCACCAGTACCAACTCATCCACAACATCATCATCAGCCAACCCAGTATCCACAAAGCACTACCTATCATACTCCTCAAAATGCACCACAACATATTCCTGATCCTCAAAACTCAACCAAGGACCACCACTACACCCAAATACCTGGAGTCCATTAAAGCAACCCCATATATGTGCAAACCTTACCCCACACTCCTCAACAAACCTTATACATGCCTGAATCCACTGAGAATGACCTGTTTATCAAGAAAATAGCAGAGAAACTTAAGAAGCTCATAAGTCGAGTCCAAGGTGTCGAAGGAGGTAAAGGAATTAAGGTATTGGACTATGAGGATATGTGCATTCAACTGGATGTAGAACTTCCAGAGGATTACAAACCTCCTAAGTTCGAGATATTTGACAGAACAGGTGACCCAAAGGTGAATCTAAGGACATACTGTGACAAGCTCGTAGGAGTTGGAAAGGATGAAAGGACTCACATGAAATTATTCATGAGGAGCCTCACTGGAGATGCCCTATCTTGGTACATCAGTCAAAATCCAAAGAAATGGGTTAGTTGGGTAAACATGGCATCGGATTTCATGGATCAGTTCAGGTTTAATACAGAGAATGCACCGGATGTTTTCTATATCTAGAATCTCAAGAAGAAGCCAACAGAGGCTTTCTACGCATGTTACTCGGTGGAGATTGGAAGCTACGAAAGTAAGGCCGGCATTTCAAGAAGAGCAGATGAACAAGTTCTTTGTCCGGACCTAGGATCCACAATACTACGAAAGGTTAATGGTTATTGAGAATTACAAATTCTCTGACATCATCAAATTGGGGGAAAGGATTGAAGAAGAAATCAAGAGCGGAATGGTGACTAATTTTGAGGCACTACAAGCCACGAACAAGGCCTTGAAGTCAGGAGGCATATCCAAGAAGAAAGAAGTAGGAGTCATGATGGTAGCCCAAGGGCCAAAATCTCCTCTCACATACCAAACCCTACCACCCACATATCGGCCTTCACCTCCCAGATACCAACAACTCGCCACTACCTACCATACTCACAACACACAACCTGCATATTACCACTCACCACCACCAGCCTGCCAAAACTACCAGAAACCCAAACCAAATTTTTACCGTAGACCACCCAGACAATATACTCCTATGGCTGAACCCATTGATCAGTTCTATGAAAGACTAAAGGCTTCTAGTTATGTCACCCCATTCCCGCAATTGCTATGGAAAACTCTTCCTAGTGGTTCAATCCTAATAAGACATGTGCCTATCACTCGGGCATGAAAGGACACACTATTGATGAATGTCTCACTTTGAAGTATAAGATCCAGACGTTGATTGACACCAAAATTATACAAGCAAAAGAGGTTGCACCAAATTTTCGCAATAACCCCCTCCTAGATTACAGTGGCGAAGGGGTAAATATGATCGAAACTGATGAAGAATGGGATCCGAAAGGATCAATTGGACTCATTCGTGAAGGGGATGAAACCACAATACCTCCAGTCACTCTCATACCCATTATAGTGCAAATTCAGTCACCACTTGAGGTTGAAGTGGCCACGCCAACTCCGTTTGAAGTTAAAACAATAAAGCACACAGCCACACCAGATCTGTTTGAGGTGGAAGTGATCGCACCCTTCACTGTGATAGTAGCACTCACACCATCCTTTAATTCCAATGCTATACCATGGAACTATGCTGTAGGGGCGAGGAGAAAAGGAAAAGGGAAAAGGGAAAATACAGGCGCCGCACAAGGCATGACCTGGACCGACAGGGTTTACACACATGGGCATATGGGAGGAACAAGTAAATAAGCCTCTCCCAAACAACCTATCATTGAAATCAGCCCAGATGATCTTTGGAGAAGGTGAAAGCAAGGGAGTACTCTATAGTGGACCATTTGAACAAAACCCCTAATCATATTTCTATTTTGTCACTACTATAAAATTCTGAGATGCATAGGAATGTGCTAATAAAAGTATTGAAGGAAGCTTATGTGCCCAACAACATCACCAGTGGAGAGATGGCCAACATGGTAGGGCAAGTATTGGAGAGCCATAAGATCACAATTCACGAAGACGAATTACTACCTGAAGGACTGAGTCACAATAGGGCAGTGCACATCACAGTACAATTTGAGGATAAATTCATAGCCAGAGTCCTAATAGATGAGGGTTCAAGCCTCAATATTTGTCCATTGACTACTTTGAAAAGTATGGGTAAGGATTTCCATGAGATACGAGCAGAGAGTATGAATGTGAAAGCATTTGATGGGTCTCAAAGGGCCATAATTGGAGAAATCAACATTTGTTTGCAGATGGGCCCGACTTGGTTTGATGTTGAGTTTCAAGTATTGGACATATCTGCTACGTAAAATTTGTTGTTGGGATGACCTTGGATACATGATGCTGGAGCCATAGCTTCTATGCTACACCAGGTCGTATGTTCGAATGGAATCATCAGGAGGTGATCATTCATGAAGACGAAAGTAATCCTATTTACACTAGTCAAACTGTTTCGATTGTCGAGAATAGAAGGAAGCTAGGTAGAGAAACATATCATCGTATCAAGCGTGTTGATGCAATAGAGAAAGACAAGTGGTGAGGTAATAAGATCAAAAACATACTGTTATGAATAGGTTATGAACCCGGTAAGGGTCTCAGCAAGAATCTCCATGGTATCACTAAGCCTATACAACCAAAACGTCACGATACCACCTTTAGATTGGGATATCAGTACACCTGGCAGGAGTACGATGATTGGTCGCCGCTATGGCGTGGCCCCTATTACCCTCTTGAACAACCAATACCGTATATTCATTAGACATTTCAACAAATTGACGTGATATGGGGTTCTGAAGAGGATGAGGCTTTAGTTGGCCTAAGGAAATTGTTTCTGGATGATGAATACATGGACTGCAATGCAATAGTTGAGGATGAGGAGGAGGAGGAGGAAGAAGACTTCACCATTCAGACCGTGGAGAAAGGATCCATTTTCAAGAATTGGACTGCTACACCATCCGGGTCTGTCGAGTTCCTGGGTAGCCTGGAAATTAGCATGATCTATTATTAAGCAATTTTAAGCATTTAAAGACATTTTTAGGATTCTGTTTTATACGCATTTTGTTTTGAAATAATTGCTCGAATCATCGAGCCGTACTTGTTTTAATGTTTCCAGATTTATCTAATGCATTGCTATTTTAGTATTTGTTATTATCCTTTACATTTTTCTCTCTACGACATTATTATTACTTATCCTAATGAACCAACGACTGTGACATATAATGAGACAACGCAACATAAGGATAGTGATTCATAGGAAATAGAGTAAGAATGTATAATCCCTGAAGAAATTGTCAGAGAGGTGGAAATTTTTGAGAATAAGACTAAGTCAAATTTGGACAAAACCGAGATAGTCAACTTGGGAGATACTGAAACAGTCAAAGAAACCCGCATAAGTATTTACCTATCACCGTTAGAGAAAGAAGAGTACACCCGTTTCCTAAAAGAATACGAAGATATCTTTGTATGGTCTTATGATGATATGACCGAGTAGAGCATGATCGGGTCCAACCCTACACCACTACAGAGTGGCAAGAGCGGTCGATGCAGCTTTTACCCAAGAAGGTTGGGATCAAATCCACAGAGAGCTAATACAATGTTTGGAGTTGGATTCATATCTAATCTAGCAGTGTGTAGTGCTCTTGATTACACTTCCAATCATTTTTATTTGTTTGTTACTTCTAATTTTATATTAATGATGCGCAAAATTAAGCTAAATAGGTATGTTTGTAGGGTTTTCTAAATGGGTAAAGAGGCACTAGGGAAGTGACTTACTCCTAAGTGAGTATCTAACGGGATCTAGAACTTAGGGCAATAATGTTATAGTTGGGATCTTGATATAGCTAATCCACGAAGCTACTCACTCTGCACCTATCAGTAGTAAGAGTGACTTTGCCCTAATTGGCTTTCTCAAGCCCAATTGGGTGTTCAATTTGTGCAAGCAATGTTGGCTCAAGTCGGGTATTATAACCCTTAATTGAGGCTATCAATCTCTTGAATAAACCCCAATTCCTTGTTGGCCTGAAATTCCTAGACTTAGTCTCTCTTTCTCCAGAAGAGTCTAAGTCAAAAAGGCACAAATTAGTGTTTGCAACCACTAATTCAACATAGAAAGCATAAATCAGGCCAAATAACAATCACCCATAAACATCTAAGCCCTAAAATAAAAGACCCATTAAATACTCACACTAGGGTTGAGCCACAACCCTAGCTAATAGGTTTAGCTACTCATAATTGAAGAAGAAATCATAGATTGAGATGAAGAATAATCCATAAATTATAATTACAAGATAAGGGACTAAGATTAATTTCTAAGTAAGCTACAAAATTACTCAAAATAGACAAAAACGGTGCTTCACGTGCTCAGATAACATAAGATGACCTAAAAATCTAAAAAAGTAGTATTTATACATAGTCAAATTTTCCAGACAAAAATACCCCTGACGGAGGTACCGCTGATAACAGAAGATGGACCGATGCAGCGGTGAGACTACCGTGGCCGCGGTAAATCAACCACAGACCTTGGTCTTCAACTTTAGCTCAGACTCCAGGCTCTCTGAATCTCTTCTCCGCGGACCACGATAAAAGGACCGCTGTCGAGGTTGGGGTACCGCGGTCGCATAAAAGCACCTCGGACCGCAGTAATTGCAATTCCTCAAATTTTATCTCTCTAAACCTTGCCACCACAGACCGCGATAAAAGGATCGCGGTCACGATGCGTCTTCTGCGGCCGCGGTGGATTTTCCGTTGTAGCGCGTCTTTGAATTGGCTTTGAACTTGTGCAGGTTTCACTCCTTTTTGAGCTGGTTATGACATCCTTGTCTCCTTTTGACCAAACACTGCAAACAAGTATAACATGTTAGCTTTTGGGAATACTTATAGACATTTTAGTCCAAAACTCATGCAAAAAGGAGCATAAAATAGACTAGAATCCCTAGTTATCAACTCCTCTAAACTTAAGCTTTTGCTTGTCCTCAAGCAAACAAAGTAATACCCACCTCCTCAAGATAAAAGAAAGGAAAATTTTAGTTGTCCTAAAGTAACCTCATCAAGAATCAATTGGGACTAACAATAACCCTCAACTCAAATGCATTATCAACAATACACAACCTTTTAGCATCATGGCTATAGTGCGACACAAAAGCATCAAGAGTTGACTCAACTCACCAAGGAAACTCTTTCTGTTACATTAGTCGTTGTGGAACCCAAACTCATACTCCTCAACTTTCCATAAGCAAACCTCACTTTTAGATTGTAGCACTCAGAACGAGGATTGTGGGAAAAACACTCATCTTTCTCAAAGGAAGGTCACAAGTCCGGCTCTAAGTACCATAACCTTGCCCCTTATGTGAGTCACCACTAATGTAAGTTCA
Source organism: Nicotiana sylvestris (assembly GCF_000393655.2). Lineage (NCBI taxonomy): Eukaryota > Viridiplantae > Streptophyta > Magnoliopsida > Solanales > Solanaceae > Nicotiana > Nicotiana sylvestris. The sequence goes on along the minus strand of NC_091068.1, from coordinate 91,605,925 downwards.
CCCAACTCAATCCCACATGCACGGAGCATATCTTGAAGAATCTGAATAGTGCGCTCAGACTGTCCATCCGTCTGAGGGTGAAATGTTGTACTCAACTCCACCCGAGTACCCAACTCATGCTAAACGGCCCTCCAGAACCGTGATGTGAACTGAGTACCTCTCTCTGAAATGATGGAAACCAGAATACCATATAGACGAACAATCTCCCGGATATAAATCTCCGCCAATTGCTCCAAAGAATAAGTAGTACACACAGGAATGAAATGAGTGGACTTGGTCAGCCGATCCACAATCACCCAAATAGCATCAAATTTTCTCAAAGTCCGTGGGAGCCCAACTACAAAGTCCATGGTGATCCGCTCCCACTTCCACTCTAGAATCTCTATCTACTAAAGCAACCCACCCGATCTCTGGTGCTCATACTTCACCTACTGACAGTTGAGGCACCGAGCTACAAATCCAACTATATCCTTCTTTATCCGCCTCTACCAGTAGTGTTACCTCAAATCCTGATACATCTTCCCAGCACCCGGATGAATGGAATACCGCGAGCTATGGGCCTCCTCCAGAATCAACTCCCGAAGCCCATCAATATTGGGTACACAAATTCAACCTTGCATCCTCAATACCCCATCATTACCAATAGTCATATCTCTGGCATCCCCATGATGAACCTTGTCCTTGAGGACAAGCAAATGATGGTCATCATACTGTCGCTCCCTGATACGATCAAATAAGGAAGACTGAGATACCACACAAGCTAGAACCCGACTGGGCTCTGAAAGATCCAATCTCACAAACTGGCTGGCTAAGGCCCAAATATCCATCACCATATACCTCTCCGATGCTGGTAAATAAGCCAAACTCTCTGTCCGATGACTCAAAGCATCGGCCACCACATTGGCCTTGCTCGGATGATACAATATAGTGATGTCGTAGTCCTTCAGCAACTCTAACCACCTCCTCTAGTGCAAATTTAGATCCTTTTGCTTGAACAAGTGCTGTAAGCTTCGATGGTCAGTATAAATCTCACAGGGAACCCCATATAATAATGGCACCAAATCTTCAGGGCGTGAACAATGGCAGCTAACTCAAGGTCGTGAACAGGGTAGTTCTTCTCATGTATCTTCAACTGTCTGGACGCGTAGGCAATCACCCTACCGTCATGCATCAACACCGCTCGGAGACCAACCCTCGAGACATCACAATAGACCGTATAAGACCCCGAACTTGTAGGCGGTATCAAGATTGGGGTTGTGGTCAAAGCTGTCTTGAGCTTCTGAAATCTCGCCTCACACTGGAACGGAGAACCCTTCTTGGTCAACCTGGTCATAGGGGCTGCAATCGATGAAAACCCCTCCACAAAACGACGGTAGTAGCCCGCCAAACCAAGGAAATTGCGGATCTCGGTAGCTGAGGATGGTCTGGGCCAAATCTGCATGGCCTCTATCTTCTTCGGATCCACCTGAATACCCTCACTCGATACAACATGGCCTAAGAATGCCACTGAATCCAACCAAAACTCACATTTCGAGAACTTAGCATTTAACTTCTTCTCTCTCAAAGTCTGAAGCATAGCCCTCAGGTGCTGCTCATGATCTTCCCGACTCCAGGAATACATCACAATATCATTAATAAAGACAATGATGAACTAGTTAAGATACGGCCGGAACACACTGTACATCAAATGCATAAAGGCTGCTGGGGCATTGGTCAGCCCAAATGACATAACAAGGAACTCGTAATGACCATACCGAGTCTTGAAAGCAGTCTTTGGGATATCTGGCTCCCGAATCTTCAACTGATGGTAACCTTAGCGCAAATCAATCTTAGAAAACACCTGTGCGCCCTGAAGCTGGTCAAACAAATCATCAATACAATACAAAGGATGAAGGTTCTTCACTATAACCTTGTTCAACTGGCGATAATCAATACACATACGCATAGAACCATTCTTTTTCTTCACAAACAAGACAGGAGCACCCCAAGGTGATACACTAGGCCGAATAAAACCCTTATCAAGCAATTCCTGTAACTGATCCTTCAACTCCTTCAACTCAGGAGGAGCCATACGATACGGAGAATTAGAAATAGACTGAGTGCCCGGCAATAGATCAATACCAAAATCAATATCTCTATCAGGCGACATGCCCGAAAGATCAGCTGGATATTGGGACTGAATCAACTGAAGGGGTATCAATACTGACATCTCTCACATAAGCTAAATGTGTGTCACACCCTTTCTCAACCATACACTGAGCTTTAAGAAAAGAAATAACTCTACTGGGAGTGTGATCTAAAGTACCCTTCCACTCAACACACGGTACACCTGGCATAGCCAGCGTCACAATTTTGGCGTGATAATCAAGTATAACATAATGGGGTGAAAACCAGTCCATGCCCAAGATAATGTCAAAATCTACCATGCTGAGCAACAATAAATCGGCTCTGGTCTCAAAACCACTAAGAGCAACCAAACACGACCGTTAAATGCGGTCCACAACAAGAAAATCTCCCACAGGAGTAAAAACATAAATAGGGGAACTCAAAGAATTCCGAGATACACCCAAATGCGGAGTAAAATAAGAAGACACATAAGAATAAGTGAAGCCTGGATCGAATAGAACCGATGCATCTCTGTGACAAACCAGTATAATACCTGTAATGACAGAATCAGAGGCAACAACCTCGGTACGGGCAGGAAGAGCATAGTATCTAGCCTGGCCTCCCCCTCTAGGGCGACCTCTACCTTCCCGACCTCCACCTCTGGCTGGCGGTGCAGGTGGGGTAGCTACTGGAGCTATAACAATAGCTTGAGAACTCTGCGGGGCACGCTGTGGCTGAGAAGTGTGTGGAGGTGCACCCCTCCCAAGTTTGGGTCAATCCCTCACCATATGACGTGTGTCACCACACTCAAAACAATCTTTAGGAGGACGTGGTGGCTTTGACTGGCTCGGGCCAGGTCTGTTGGACTGACATCTGAAAGTACCCCGCGTAGGAGGCGCGCTAGATACTAGTGGTGTATAATAAGGCTCCTGAGGTCTAAGAGGAGCCGGAACACCACTGGCTGCAGGAAGAGCTGAATGAGCAGGGCGACTCATATAACCCCTACCATGACGACCTGCTGCTGGGGCACGGGCACCAGAGAAATGGCCCGACTCTCGAGACCTCTTGGCCTTCCTCTCCTCTCTCTCCCTAGCATGCATACCCTCAATCCTCCTAGCAATGCTCACGACATGCTAATAAGAAATATCCATCTCTAACTTACGAGCCATTCTAGACCTGATGCTAGGAATAAGGCCCTCAATAAACCGACGAACCCTCTCGCGAATAGTAGAAACCAAGGCTGGTGCATGCCTAGCCTAACTGGTGTAATCGACAGCATACTCTGAGATAGTCATAGTACCCTAGCGCAAATGGTCAAACTCTGCACGCCATATGTCTCTGAGGCTCCTAGGGACATACTCTCTCAGGAACAAATCTGAAAACTAAGTCCAAGACAGTGAAGCAGCCTCATCCGGACTATCTAACTCATAGGTGAGCCACCACTCAAAGGCGGCTCTTGGAAGCTAGAAAGTAGTGAAGGAAACCCCGTTCGATCCTGATATACCCATGGTACGGAGAATGCGATAACTCTCATCTAGAAATGACAGAGCATCCTCCGATGCTAGACCGCTAAATATAGGAGGCTTGTACCTCTTGAACCTCTGAAGCCTCAACTGCTCCTCCTCGGAAGCCGCTGACCTATCCTCGGGATGAACTGGCACTGCAGGCGGTACATGAATAATATCAGGGACCTGCTCAACATGCACTCGCTGCTCAGGAGTACGGGCGGCGAGAGTCTGTGCTCCTCCCTTGACCTGAGATGTAGCTGCAGCAAGGGGAAGCAACCCTGCCTGAGCCAGAGTGGTGTACATGCTCATGAACTGTGCCAGAGTCTCCTGAAGAGCTGGAGTAGTAGTAGCAGTAGGCATGTCAGGTTCCTGGACTCTGGTTGGAACTGCTGGTGGTACCTCGGCGGCAGCTTGCACAGGTGCTCTGGCTGCACCACGTGCACGTCCTCGGCCTCTACCCCAACCCTGGCCTCTAACGGCTGTAGTAGGGGGCGCGGGTGCCTGATCATCTCGGGTAACACGTGTCCTTACCATCTGTGAGAGAATAGAAGACAGAAGTTTAGAATTGTGATGTCAAAATATCACATGACAAGGAAATCAAATGAAGTGGAATTTTTCTAATAGTTACATAGCCTCTCGTAGATAAGCACAGACGTCTCCGTACCGATCAGCAAGACTCTAATAAACCGGCTTATGATCCATGACTCCTATGAACCTAGAGCTCTAATACCAACTTGTCACGACCCTGGTTCGCCCTCCGTGAACCATCATGACGACACCTAGTCCTCTACAACTAGGTAAGCCTAAATTGCGGAAGATAACCAAAATTCGGAATATAAATAAATTAAAGCAGAATGAAGAGTGATAAAAACAGTGTTAAAAAGTGCCGCTCGGCATACACAACACAACATTTCTCGGAACCAAGTACACTATCCCAAAACCCGGAAACTCACGGAACCACAAGCCTTTAGAATATCTAACAGTCTAACCCAAGAATATCTAACAAACAAGAAAATACAGAAGGGCAATGTTTAGCAGCTAGAATAAAAAGGGACTTCTCGGTCTATGAACGCGACAGATGTACCTCGAAGTCTCTAGAGTATTCGCCTCCCTCAAGGATGGTAGGCCTGAGTAGCGGTACCTGGATCTGTACATGAAAAACATGTACAGAAGGGACATGAGTACACCATAACGGTACTAAGTAAGTGCCAAGCCTAACCTCGGTTGGGTAGGGACGAGGAAGGTCAGGGCCCTACTGAGGTTAAATAAAATATAAAGATCAACAGTTTAGAATAGAACAATATAAATAAGCACAACAGTAAAATAACACAAGATGTACAGACAACAGCAACTATACAAAAACAAGGTAAACACGGAAAGGAAATACAGCTCAGCACCAATAATAACAATTGGGGGTCTCCCAGGATACCGTCCTGTAGTCCCATATGTACATATCTAATGGATCTCCCGGGATCCCGTCCCGTAGTCCAACTCATAGTGCGTAGGGATCTACCGGAATCCCATTCCATAGTCCCAAATATAAATACCCAGTACTGGGGGAATCTACCGGGTGCATTTCCGTAGTTCCATATAACTGTGCAGGGGGATCTACCGGAATCCCACATCCGTAGTCCCAAAATAAACAGACAAGGGGGAGCTACCGGAACCCCACATCCGTAGTCCCAAAATAAATATACAGCAGCAACAGGAAAATATATAGAAATGGCAAGACTTCATATTAAGGCAACAAGTGATTCTAGCCTAGCATGTTGCACAGAATTCAAGTAAGGTAGGTTGAGCAAATAAGGTAATTAAGTCACTTAGACATGCTCTCCTAAGCTAACAATAGGCTTAATAATGCAAGTGATAAAAATAGGAAAGGAAACATACTATTAATTACTTAAAGAAAACCGGATTTGCAACAATTAGCACAAGTACACACTCGTCACCTCACGTACAAGGCATTTCAATTACCAAATATACCAATCCTAAGGGGAAGGTCCCCCACACAAGGTTAGACAAGCCACTTACCTCGAACCGGCTCAAAATCAACTCGAAACCACGTTCTTGCCACGAGTACTCGACTCCAAATGACTCAAATCTATTCAATTCAATTGCATAATGTAAATAGCACTTCAAGTAACCGATTCTACAATTAAATTCTAAGCTAATACACGAAATTATTTAAAATGACCAAAACGCCCCTCGGTCCCACATCTCAGAATCGGGTAAAATTTATATTTTCAGAAACCTCGCACTCTCACGAGTTCAGTCATACCAAAAGTACCAAAATCGGACCTCGATTTGTCCCTTAAATTATCACTCAAAGGTCTCCAATTAGACAAGCCCTAACCCCCCCAATTACCACTGATTTTCCTTAATTTTTCATGCTTAAATTGATAAAAATCACTCCAATAACGAGTTTAGGGACCAAAGACCTTACCCCAATGAACTCCTCTGAAAATCCCTCTTGAAAAGTGCTCCCCAAGCTTCTTCCCGTTTTGAAAAGATGAAAAATGGCTAAATTTCGCGAAGGCAAGAATTTATATGTTCTGCCCCACATTTGCGGCCCTGCGGTCCCGCTTCTGCGGAGCCAAGGTCGCACCTGCAACATTTCATTAAAGAGGGACTTCCGCACCTGCGACTACCTTACCGCAGATGCGGTGCCGCTTCTGCGGTTACCTGACCGCATCTGCGGTCGACTCCCTTCTCGCCTCAATCCGCTTCTGTGACCTCTGAGCCGCTTCTGCGGCGCCGCACCTGCAGAACCCCAACCGCAGGTGCGGTTATGACAGAACCAGCAGCTGAAGCTGCAACTCGAACTCCAAAATCTTTCCGTCAACCATTTGAATTCATCCCGAGGCCTCCGGGACCTCAACCAAACATACCAACCAATCCTAAAACATCATTCAAACTTATTCCAACCTTCGAAACACTCAAAACAACATCAAAACACCTATTTTCGTCGGATTCAAGCCTAAGAATTCCAAAAACTCTAAGAATACACTTTCGATCAAAAAGACTATCAAACCTCGTCCGAATGACCTGAAATTTTGCACACACGTCAAACACTACGGAGCTACTCCAACTTCCGGAATTCCATTCCGACCCTCGGATCAAAATCTCACTATCGGACCGGAAACTTCAAAAATTCAACTTTCGGCATTTCAAGCCTAAATTAGCTACGAACCTCCAAAACATAATCCGAATACGCTCCTAAACCCTAAATCACCCAACGGAGCTAACGGAACCATCGGATTTCCATTCAGAGGTCGTCTTCACACTGTTCCGTCTACGATCAACTTTCCAACACTTAAGCTCCCATTTAGGGATTAAGTGTCCCAAAACTCTCCAAAACTCAAAACCGAACGTCCCGGAAAATCAAAATAGCAGAAATAAACTCGGGGAAAGAACTTAATAGGGGATCAGGGCGTAAATTCTTAAGACGACCGGCCGGGTCGTCACAACTTGCTGCACATTCTTTCCCTCCTCATTCATCACATGATCATGCTCATTGAGCAATGCTTCAAACGAGTTAGAAAACTCTATATTCTTTGATGTTATGACCTGGTCTTTCAGACATGGAGATCTCCTATTTTTAGGCGATCGATGCGTCACTGCTTGCTGCTGATTAGCAGGTGATTGAGCAACAACTGTCCGGTCCTCTCCAGCTATATTGTTTAATGTTCCATCTCCCATACCTATCTTCTTTGGCCCATCTTAGAATTAGAGCTATTCCTCAAGCCAACTGTTGCTATTTGCTGCTGCCCTGATGGTACAAAAGCGTGTGCATTTCGGCTTAAACCTTTCTTGCATTAACTCCTTCACGTTCCTGCCCCTCACCATTTGTTTGCCTTTGTATCCTGCAAAGAAGTAATTCGGTGTAGTTGTTTGGTCTGAATTTCTTGCACTGTTAAATGCAAATTTAAAAACCAAACAATGTTCTGCCGTATATATCACTGTCCAGCACCCAATAGTCATGAATTTGTTGCATTTTGATGTCCATATTTCGAGCATAATCATTTGCTGATCTTGTAGTGCTATTCCCAGATTGTGCTCGTTTTGTCTTCTACCTGATGACACTGATGAGCTGCTCCAATTTCTGCATTGCCATTTTCCTGTATGACCATCTGAAAAGCACTTCCTCGTCCAAAGGCTGGTGAATATGTGCCAGTTATGAATTTGGCAACCCTTCGATTCTTGTGTTGTGCATCTGTTTGCTAGGTTGATTGCCTTTCTTGACATGATAGAGCATTGTACCTGAAAAATGCCATGCCAAAACTCCCTCCTAATGCTACAGAAACCTAGCCAATTCCAGTGGAAATATATTGTAACGCTTGTGTCTACCCCAGCTTCACTCCCGTTGGAATGAGTACAAAGTACTAATACCACCAACTGAGAATTAGGCAAAGGATAGGGCATGACACCATTGTCATTTCCTGCCTAAAAGACCATTAGATCGATGTACAAAATATGCCTGCCTAAACTGAGGAGGCAGGACATTCTGTTTTCCTCATAGTCCTTACAACAACAACAACAACCCAGTGTAATCCCATTTAGTGGAGTCTGGGGAGGGTAGTGTGTACGCAGACCTTACCCCTACCCTAGGGTAGAGAGACTGTTTCCAAAATAGACACCCGGCATCTTTCCCTCCAAGAACTTCTCACCTTGCTCTTGGGGAGACTCGAACTCACAACCTCTCAGTTGGAAGTGGGGTTGCTTACCATCGGAGCAACCCCTCTTGTCCTTGTGTTGTTTATTTTTGTCTTCTCCAGTAGCTGCTGTGATTTCCAACATTACATAGTAGTTCTGCACTGACCTTGCCTGGCTCCCTGTATGTGTTATTGGAGTCCCGTTGAAAATTAAGCTGATCCATAAAAAAGCACCATCTCCCATCTGCTTACTATCTTTATCTGTGCGCCAGTTGATGAACCAGTGCATTTTGAAGGCAGATTTGTATGTGACCCATAGGTTCTCATTGCCTAAATTTAGTTGCTTCCCTTCCTGTACAGGTGAGGTGTTAAGTTGCATTTGGTTTTCTACTCCAAACACCTCCTTTGCTTTTGTTTTAGCTTTCCAAAAGTACCTGCTTAGCATATTATTTCCGGGCAGCAAAGTACTCCTTCTCGCTTCTATGCTTGTGCCTAACTTTAACTTCCTTCCAGTGGAATGAGTGCATAGCACTAATACCACCAACTGAAATTTCATCAAAGTGTAGGGCATAGACACAGTAACATTCCCTGCAAAAAAGAACACAATGTTAGTGAATAAATTCATCACCATGCTCTCCTCCGAACGGATTTGATCATGGTGAAGCCATGTGTACTCCCTAGATGAATCACCCTCAGAAATATGGCGTTCACTTGTGTAAATTCCATTTGTCTTCTCTTCTATATTTCTTTCCTCCATATGGATTTGAGCATGATAACCCCATGTGCTTCCAAAAATCCTTATGCTCCATCTGTGTGTTGTTGTATTTATTGTATGGCACCATCCTTTGGATGTACTGAGATTTATTCCCAATACCTTCATCACTCTCTGATGCCAAAAAAAGACCTTGCCATGTAGCAAAATTCTGGGCAGCTTTCTCGCGTATCTCCAGTGGTGCAAATTCCATGTTATATCAGTTGTTCGATTCCATAAACCACTGGAGCCTATCCATATATTCTTGCTTGAGCTCACCCCTGACTTTACCATATGGGAATGAGCACATAGTGCTAATACCACCCATAGAAGTTCAGTCAGTTGGTGAGAAGTGTTTACAGCACCGATCCCTGCAAAAAAGAAAACAATGTTAGTGAAAAAATAGTGTACTTTGATCTCCTCTATGCAGATTTGATCCCAGTATTCCCATTGATCTCCTTCCTTCCCTTTGGCATCCATCTGGTTCTTCTTTAGCTCTTGGCAGCCTTCACTCTCAAATAAGGACATTGTAATTTATCTGCATTCACAATTCTTCGACCTTGTGCGTCAAGCTGTGCAAATCCATGAGCCTCAAAATCCCCACTATCCCGTGAATGGTTGGCTAAATGATCTGCTAGGCAATTGCCTTCCCTCAAAATATGAGACACTTGAACCTCGCATTCCTCCATTAGCATTTTGATCTCCTCAATATACTCATTCAGATTCCAAGGAGCTAACCACTTTCCTTGTAATACATTATTTAGGAGCATAGAATCTGTCTGCAACATAACATGTGTTACTCGATGGGTAACACAGTATCTCATAGCATCCAAAATTGCAATAGCCTCTGCCTCATTATTTGTAGTCTGTGTTATCTCCCTTCCTGCTGCAAAAATTACATCTCCCTCTTCATCTCTTAACACATAGCCTATGGAACTCCTTCCAGAATCACCCCTACTCGCACCATCAGTATTCACCTTAATCCATCCTCCAGTAGGAAACTCCCATATAACTTTTGTTACTTTCAAAGCTGGAGTATATTGCTCAAGTTTTGTATTAATTCAGGCCATTTGTGAGGCACATTTTGCATACTAGGCTTTCTTAGTTTGACAAGAGATTGTAAGGTAGTCGAAATTTGATGTATCACTCTACTGATTCTAACCACCTCTCCATATTTCTGACTGTTCCTTCTTTTCCATAGCTCCCACACGATGATCGCAGGTAATGCTTGTAGAATAGGCTGCAGTCGTGGTATAACTTTTGCTGTCCAACACTTGACTATTGCCTGGTGTAGTGTCAAACTCTCCATACTGATTCCTGCGTTTGTTAGAAAATAAGTCCACACTTTTGTAGCTGCCACTGATGTGAAAAACAGATGTGGAGTTTAAGCTTATTTTTACTGACGATATAAAAAATATTTATATATAAATCTTGTTTGGGAAAGAACAAATGTAGATTTGAAGAACATTAAGCTTGCTAAAACTTTTTATTTGAGAAAAGAGCATTTGGCTTGACTGAAATGAAATAACATAAAGCTTTGAACTCTTTGTGTGAAATTGGACATTAAGGAGGAGGAACATGGTTTGGAGAAACTTGGATTTGTATGTTTCTAATATCAATTCAGCTAATTCAGTTAGTGATATTGAACTTTATCCGAAAGATTTGGTATATTTGGTTTGACATTTCAGTATTAGTGACTCAGTCTTAGTTGTGCAAATAGATTACACTAATGTCATATTCATTATCTGTTGCTTTCACTCGATATGTACTTAACTGAGATACTCACTCTGAATTTTTCAGTTTCTCTACTTGAATTTTTAGTTGTTCACTTAAAATTCTTTCACATTCTTTTCCTTGATTGGTTATTTTGTTTCCTGAAATAACACTATTTTTTTAATCAACAATCACACTATAAGAGCATCAATGCAGAGTGATTTTTTTTAGTTTCCCTGATTTGTAGATTATTTATAAAATCCTTACAAAAAATATTCTCAATTTTCAAAAGTACTAAAAATTTAACATATTTATTCATCCTTTATTGTAAAAATTAAGGCTGTTACATGGGATATAGGTCAGTGAAATGGTGGATGTGAGAAATTATTCAAACATATTATAAAAATAATCTTCGAAAGGCTTATGTTCATTTCTTGTTCATTGCCCTACTAATAATTTTTGGTTGACTATATATGTATATCAATTTCGTGTATACACCAGATTATGATACCTGATAAGCAATGGATGGAACTTATTCATGATCGACTTGATAACACTTACATACTTGGGGTGGAGAACTTTCTGGATTATGCTTTTAAAATATTGGGAGAAACACGCGAAATACGTTGTCCATGCGTCAAATGTTGTAATGCAATTTCAGGAACACACGAGCTGGTTAGATCACATTTAATAGTACATGGAATAGTCCAAAATTATATCCTTTGGTATCACCATGAGGAGAGATTAGGTGAGTCTTCTTCTGATTATGAATTTGTAGGTGATAAGATTAATGAAGAGGGTGATGGTGGGGATGAATTACATGAAATTTTAAGAGATTTATATCCCACTTTTGAAGGAGATAATATAAACAATGATGGTGATGGGAAGTTTGAGGAGGAACCAAATATTGAAGCAAAAAGATTCTATAGGATCTTAAAAGATTTTGAGCAACCATTGTACCAAGATTCAAAAGTTTCTAAACTTTCTACTTTGGTAAAGTTGCTTCATATCAAAAGTATTGGTAATTGGAGTAACACATCATTTACAATGTTGTTGAAGCCCTTGAAGGAAGATTTATTACCGGATGGATCAAACTTGCCATATTCCTATTACGAAGCAAAGAAGTTAATTCGGCACCTAGGGCTTTCTTACAAGAAGATTGATGCATGTAAGAATGATTGTATGTTATACTAGAATGATGATAAGTCTCTTGAGTCTTGCGAAGTTTGTGGTGCATCTAGATGGAAGGAGGATAAACGTAGCGGGGAAACCAAATTTAAAAGTGGGAAAAAGATACCATACAAGATTTTACATTATTTTTCTCTAAAGCCAAGACTTCAAAGATTATTTATGTCCTCGAAAATATCTACTCTGATGAGATGGCACCATGACAAAAGATTTGATGATGGAATAATGAGGCACCCAGCTGATTTAATAACATGGAAAACGTTTGATGAACTTCATCAATCTTTTGCATCCGAGCCTCGTAATATTCGACTTGGACTTGCTAGCGATGGTTTTCAAGCATTTGGAAATTCTAAAACTCCATATAGCATTTAACCTGTGGTAATTATTCCTTATAATTTACAACCTTGGCTATGCATGAAGAAAGAAAATTTTATTTTGTCAATGATTATTCCTGATCCTGAGAGTCCTGGAGATGCTATTGATGTCTATCTCCAGCCTTTGATAGAGGAATTAAAGGAATTGTGGGAATCTAGAGTGGACACCTTTGATGCGTCAACTAAACAAAACTTTGTGTTACATGCATCTTTATTGTGGACCATTAATGACTTTCCCGCTTATGCAAATTTGTCTGAATGGAGTACAAAGGGAAAACTAGCGTGCCCATGCTGCAATAAAGAAACTCACTCAATTAGGTTACAAAATTGTAAAAAACAGTGCTATATGGGCCATAGACGCTTTCTTCCTCTTAATCACAAAATGGAGGAATGATAAAGCATCATTTGATGGCACTAAGGAGAAAAGATTACCACCAAAATATTTGTCTGGTGATGATATAATTGATCAAGTGGCTGATTTAGATGGGTTACAACTAACAAAGGATACAAAGAAGAAGATTAAAATATCACATAAGAGTAGGGGTGATAATTGGAATAAGAAGAGTATTTTCTTTGATCTCCCATATTGAAAAACTCTTTTATTGCGGCATAACTTAGATGTAATGCACATTGAGAAAAATATATGTGATAATATTTTGGGGACAATCTTAAATATCAAAGGAAAAACCAAAGATACCATAAACACTCGGTTGGATTTGCAAGCAATGAACATTAGGAAAGAATTGCATCGAATAAAAATTGGGGATAAATATGATTTACCAACGGAATGTTACACATTATCTCCTGAAGAGAAGCACAGGTTTTTCAGTTTCTTGAAGAACTTAAAGGTCCCAGATGGATTTTCATCAAATATTTCCCAGTGTGTCAACCTTAAAGATCGCAAAATTTCAGGTTTAAAAAGTCATGATTACCATATTCTTCTACAATATTTACTCCCACTTGCTCTACGGGGCATGCTATGCAAATCTGTGTGTGAACCACTTATTGAGTTGTCTTTGTTTTTCAACAAACTTGGATCAAAACGTTTAAGTGTGGATGAATTAGAGCAGATAGATGCCCAAATCCCAATAACTGAGTGCAAGCTAGAAAAAATCTTCCGGCCTACATTTTTTGATGTCATGGAGCACTTGCCAATTCATTTAGCTAATAAAGCTAAGATTGTTGGACCTTCTCAATATCGATGGATGTATCCAATGGATCGATATATTTACTTTATGAAACCATTTATTCGTAATAGGGCTTGCACAGAAGGTTCTATTGCAGAGCGATATTTAGCAACTAAATGTATGACCTTATGTTCAAGATATATACATACAATGGAAACAAAGTTTAATCGCCTTGAATAAAATTATGATGGTGGTATTATAGAATCTGATGGAGGTTTAACAATTTTTTATCATCCCGGAAGAGCTTTAAGAGGTGACAAACCACACAAACTTGATTCAAATGAACTGGAGCAAGCACATATTTATATTTTGAAGAATTGTGATGAAATTCAACCATTTTTCGAGTAAGTAATGACTTGTTTCAATAATTTACTTTTATGTACCTTTTCTATTTTTTTCATTAAAATAACATGTTATTATGCTTTAATTTTTAGTATAGACTTTTCACTAACTCCAGTTGATACCTCTCAAGAAAATTCTGATAGGCAATTCATTGGTTGGTTAAAAGAAAAGGTGAGTACTAGTTAATATTAATATTTTTCAAACCAAGTATGTAAATATTATTTGCTAAACTATATGCTTGATCTTGATAGGTTGCAGGATTACACAAATGCAATGATAGTAAAAAAATGACAGATTTGCTCTCATTGTCACATGGTCCCATGCCATACGTGACAAGTCATCGAAGCTACCTTATTAATGGATATAGATTTCGCGTGAAAGATTATGAAAAAGGTTTGAGAACTCAGAACTGCGGGGTGGTTGTAGTTGGAGAGACAGATGAAGAGAATAAGAACATTGATTACTATGGAGAACTAACAGATATACTAGAATTGCAATTTATTGGTGGAGGAAGAATAGCTTTATTTCGATGTACGTGGTTTGATGTGTATGACCAAGAAAAGGGAGTAAAAATATATGAATATGGCTTTGTAAGTGTTAACCGCCATCGATTTTGAAAACAACAGAGCCTCTTGTATTAGCCAACCAAGCATCACAAGTTTTTTACGTTGACGATCTTTCCAATAAAGGTTGGCATGTTGTACGAAAAGTTCAACCTCGTGATACTTTTGAGGTTTTGCACGAAAATATTGATGATTTAGAGGAGTTAGATCATTTTTCACAACTGAAAAAGAAAAGAACTCATGAAGGTTTGGATATTTATCAAATCCTTTATTTAATTAGGCAACTCACTTGTGATGAGGGAAGTGTCGTACTGGATTCCATTTGATTTAAAAGTTCAGGAAAAGATTCTAAAACTATATTAACTGATTATATGTTATTATATAATGAATATGACTTGCTAAATATTTGGTTATCTCCAGGTTTCTATCCGTCATTTTTTTCTTCTAAATTATCTTTATTAATGTTGTCTATGGCCATGTAACTTCCTAGCTTCTTTCAAAGACCTTCATATGTTCATATATGATAATACTGACATTATAGACATTTGTTACTCAATTTCTTTTTGTGCTAGGTTGACATGAATCCATCAAAATATCAGAAGTCTAAAATGGAATCAAGTTCGAAGACTGTTAAGCATGTGTACGTTCCACCTGGTACCTTAGCAAAGGGGGTGAGGACAGAGCTTCAGAGCATTGGGTTCTGTAAGAGTAAATGCTGAACAACGTGGTTTTATTGGCAAAAGTAAAGCTTTTAATGTATTAGCTTCTGATATGAATAACCTAACTCATAATGATAGTCTTGCACCTTTTGGTTTTGATCAAATACTTGAAGGTGATACTCTTTTTCCTCATGATGAAGAAGAGATGCAGGACACTCGGAGAAGTGAAATACATATTTTTTTTATCTCAAACTATAAGATATTTTCATTGTTTTGTATAAGAACTATTTTTATATTTGACTTAAATTGGAATTTGCAGGGCTTTGTGAATTTGAAAAGGTAAAAAAACTGAAAGGAACGAATGGTATAAAAATGTTGCAGGACTCAAAGTTGGAGAAAATGTAGCGCCTCGTAGTTTTGATCAAACATTTGAAGGTGATACTCTTTTTCCTCATGAAGAAGAAGAGATGCTGGGCACTCAGAGAAGTGAAATAAGTATTTTATTATCACAAGCTATAAGATTTTTTTTTTTGTTATTGTATAAGGACTATTTTTATATTTGAGTTAAATTAAAATTTGTAGGGCTTTGTGAATGTGAAAAGCTAAAAAAACTGAGAGGAACGAATTGGTGTAAAAATATTGCAGGACTCAAAGTTGGAGAAAATGTAGCGCCTCCTAGTTTTGATCAAACATTTGAAGGTGATACTGTTCTTTTTCCTCATGAAGAAGAAGAGATGCAGGGCACTCATAGAAGTGAAATAAGTATTTTATTATCTTAAGCCATAAGATTTTTTTGTTGTTATTGTATAAGGACTATTTTTATATTTGAGTTAAATTGGAATTTGCAGGGTTTTGTGAATCTGAAAAGGTAAAAAAACTGAGAGGAAGGAATTGGTGTAAAAATGTTGCAGGACTCAAAGTTGGAGAAAATGTTGCGCCTCCTAGCTTTGGTCAAATATTTGAAAGTAATACTGATCTTTTTCCTCATGAAGAAGAAGAGATGCAGGGTACTTAGAGAAGTGAAAGTATTTTATTATCTCAAGCTATAAGATTTTTTTCTTGTTATTGTACAAGATCTATTTTTATATTTAAGTTAAATTGGAATTTGCTGGGCTTTGTGAATCTGAAAAGGTAAAAAAGGTAAGGGGAATTAATAGGTATAAAAAAGGTGCAGGACTCAGAGTTGGAGAAAATGTTGCGCCTCCTGGTTTTGATCAAATATTTGAAGGTGATACTCTTTTTCCTCATGAAGAAGAAGAGATGCAGGGCGCGCAGAGAATGAAATAAGTATTTTATTATCTCAAGCTATAAGATTTTTTTGTTGTTATTGTACAAGATCTATTTTTATATTTGGGTTAAATTGAAATTTGCAGGGCTTTGTGAATCTGAAAAGGTAAAGAAGGTGAGAGGAATGAATAGGTATAAAAAAGGTGCAGGACTCAGAGTTGAAGAAAATGTTGCACCTCCTGGTTTTGATCAAATATTTGAAGGTGATACTCTTTTTCCTCATGAAGAAGAAGAGATACAGGGCGCGCAGAGAAGTGAAATAAGTATTTTATTATCTCAAACTATAAGATTTTTTTGTTGTTATTGTAGAAGATCTATTTTTATATTTGGGTTAAATTGAAATTTGTAGGGTCATGTGAATCTGAAATGGTAAAAAAAGTGAGACGAACGAATAGGTGTAAAAAAGTTGCAAGACTCAAAGCTGGAGAAAAGTTGTGTGTCACTTTCTACAATAATAGGGTTGTTGGGCAGCATCATGCCTCATTTACGAGACACTTAGGTATATTGGCCCGTGATCGTAATATGTGCCCATTGTGTGTACACTCGTGGGCAGACATCGAAGAATATAAGCTACAACACATGTGGGAAGTTGTTACGGTAAAAATTTAAAACATTACTTTCTTGATTTGCCTTCTCCATCTCTACTTGTTAATACAATATGCTAACTCGGTTTCTTCTTCTTTTTGTACAATGTGGGAAGTTGGGCTTTTTTTTTCATATGTCTTTCAAGGGACTACACTGTGTATGTTGTTGTTGTTGTTATTGTTATTTCATATTTAATGATATTTGTTAACTATTGTAGGACAAATTTGACAGTGATGACATAAATGATCAACGAGATAATGTCTTGAAACATATGAGAAAGTTATGGAACAATTGGAGAGGAACGATGCACAAGAATATTAAGTCTAAGCCATTCCGTTATGCTATAAAAGATGTGCCAAAGGGAGTAGACAAGAGTGATTGGGTATGGCTGGTCAAGGAACATTTTTTTACTGAAAAATTTAAGGTATGATTTCATAGCTATTTATTAACATTGTGTTAATATTAAGTGGCTAACCAAAATTTTGCCGGTATATTGTTAATTTAGGAGACAAGTACAAGAAACTCGCTCAATAGGTCTAAGTTGAGTATGCTTCATCGTACGGGTAGTAAACCAATTAGGGAGATCATTTATGAAATGGTGAGTAAATATTATAATTCTATTAAGAAACGTCATCTTTGTTACAAAGATTTCTTCGACTTGTTTATTGTAATGTGAAGGGAGGTAAAGATAGTAAACCACCAGATGTGGCAACTATTTTTTTTGAGACTCGTAAGAAGAACAACAAGCTTGTCGAACTTGAAACCAGTGAGAAATATGTATGTTTATTGATAAAATTTAATTTATATTATTTATTTATTACGTTGTATTATTTTAATTAAATAAGTTTTTACTTTATAGGATAAAATAAAAGAATTGGTGTAATCTGATCGTCTCTTACAAACATTGAGGTTGTAGAAAGGTGCTTCGGACCTCAATAAAAGAGTCATGTAGTTGGATTTGGTGGTGGGATAACCGCTAAGGAGTTGAAAGGTGGTAATTCCTCTAAAGTTGCATTGTTGGAAAATCTGAATGCTACTATAAAAGAAAATGAATGGCTAAAAGGACATTTGGAAGGGCTAGAGAGTAAATATGATGAGCTAGGGAGTAAATACGTACAACTTGAAAAGATAGTATTTGATCAGCCTTCATCACCACCTTTAAGTGATCAATAGATTGAATCATATAACGGGTTAGTACATTGAAAATCCTATTTTACTCTAACATGCCATGCTAGTTGTCGTTTTCCATCTCATCTTATTCATCCTCTTCTACTTAATAAGCCCATATCTTATGATTGAACAAGAACTCACTTGTAACAGTTAATTGCTCCTTAGAAACCGGTACCTTATTTGTAGAATTTGCTTGAGATATTGTGGCCATACCCAAACCAAGGAAAAGTTAAAATCCATTATTTTGGAATTAGCTTAATTTCAGGAATAGCAAACATAACTTAACATGGTCCAAAAGTTTAACCTCTGCGCTTAAAAGTGTTTAACCAAAAAATGAAATTTTAGTCAAAGCTAGAATTTAGAAGAACACAGGTTACTGATAATCAAAAGAATGTATAAAAGGAAGTAATTTAGGCAGCGAGAGAGTAATCAAGAGAAAAACAAGTAAACCAAAGTTTATTCCAATAGTGTTTTGTGTCCTTACAATTGATCAGATATCTCCCTTTTATAGATATCTTGGAGATATAAGTTTGGCCCAAATCATAATGAGGCTATTATGAGTAATTAAAGACATTGAATGCTACGTTATATAATCATTACATTCAATACAAATTCTCTAACGTATTCCACATTTAATGCCTATTAAATGCCGTATCTGCACTCTTTTCTATTGTCAGATTCATTCCTTTTGATTCTCTGACATAAATGACTTAGATAGGTACAGGCGCTGAGTTATTTGAATAATTGTCTATGCCTCTTCTTCTGCCATTTGCTCGTATCTATTGCAACTCGTGCCTCTTGGCTAGTTGTAATTCTTTGACCATTTGACCAGTCTGCATGTCTCGACACGTCACCTTTATTTTTAAATACAATTTTTTCCAATACAGATAGTCCACCCACTTTCCATTTATTCATCAGTTGAATATTTGAGAAGTGGATTTCATTAAAAGAGAATTTTTGTAACCATTAATGCTATGACAAAATTGACGCTTCAGTTGTCGCTTCCATTTAATGCTCCGTACACATGTCATTTTTCCATTGGTTCTGCAGTTTTGCAGCCCTTTTCAAGGCTTTTTTACGACTCCACTATTCACAAAGTGCCAGTTATCATTATTATGGTCCTTCCATCACTGCACTTTTACCTTTGGTGGTTGCTTATTAATATAAATATAACTTCTTTCCTTGTCTTTTACCACATAAAGCTTATTGAACACTTAATTCCTCAAATCTCAGTTAACTTCTTCCTCACATTATTCTTCTTTGCCATGTCTTCACCAAACCCTAACCCTAGGAGAGTTTCCATTGTTGATACCTTCCCCAATGCCCCCATCAGGCATAAAAGGGGAGGTAGGCTTTGTAGCTTAGGGTCTATTCGTGGTGGTGGTTCGTCTATACCTTCTCCTAGTTCTGGTCCTTCTTCTAAAACCAGAGGTTCCTTTTCTCACAAATCTTCTTCTAGGGATAAAGAACCTTCTGAACCATTACGTGAGCGTAGAGGAGATAGTCCCTACAGAACTATCTTTTTACCATGATAGGGAATCTCTTAGAAACCCGCTTTAGATCGTGTTGATGCTTACCCTACTCAAATTACAGAAATTTTAACTCCTGTAGTTCGCAAAGACTGCCATTGGAGTAATGATTTTCCCATTATTATACCTAATCCAAGTCAGAGAATTACTTCTTACTTGACTGGGTTCTCTTTTGTTTATACATACCCTTTCACTTTAGGGTTCAAACCAGCTATTGACCCAGTCATTCTTGAATTTTGCCATTTCTTTAATGTTTATTTGGGTCAAATTGGCCCAATCATATGGAGGGTTGTTGCCTGTTTGAGACATTTAACTAGTATGGCTGATGTTTCCTTTACTTTCCCTCACCTGATTCATCTTTACTCCCCTAGGCTTTTCCGTAATGGCATTTTTACCCTAGTGGCCAGGAGTAAGAGGGTTTTGGTGAGCCCTGAAGATGACAAGGATCGTGGCTGGTATGCCTGGTTTGTTGCTGCCCCCACTCTTGGCTTAGTGGGTGAGGATAACGTTCCCTTCCCTAAGAAGTGGAATTTTGCACGTAAGTCTTTTATCCTTCTAGTGCCTTTTTTTCTTCAAGTTTATCAACTTCTCTAATTTTGCCCCTTTTTTTAGCAACCATGGGAGTTGTGGAGGATATTCCCAATTTCCGTGGTTGGGTAGATAAATTGCTGAAGACCGCACCAATAGATGGTAGATCTTGGAGAACACTTTCTAACCGTTATGGTTGGAAAGTAAAGACTCATGGTAAAAGTTTTTATTTCATCTTTCACGCATATATATATATATATATTCTTTATTTCTCTAACTCCCATCCTTCTTTTTATCAGGATTTACTATTCGAGGAGTTACTGCTGAAGCAGTTGCGGCCTCTCGTGTCTCTTCGGGAAACCGTACTCCTTCGGGGACCCGTATATCTTTAGAAAGAGCCCAAGAAATAGTCTTGGGTTCTTCTTCTGCGAAAAGGAAAGCTGTTGAAGAGAAAAACTCTGAAGAAGAGGAAGATGGGGGCTCCCTGGTGATGAGGCCACGAGCTAGGAGACACATCGTCTCTGATGTCGAAGCTGAAGTTTCCCCTCATCTTTCTGTTTCTCTTACCGAACTTGTTGAAACCCCAGTAATAATTCCTGACGATGACGTCACTCCTCATGATACCCGTGAGTCTATTGATCAACTTTTCATTAGTGGTTTTGGTAGTGGAAGTTTAGGGTCTGTTTTAGATGAAATACCCTTATCTTCTTTTTCAACTCCCGTGCCTGTGATTCCTTCCTTACCACCCCCAGCTGTTTCTGTTCCTTCTTCTATTATTTTCACTTCTTCTACCGCTCCTCCTTGGAGAATTCCCTCTCCTATCGTTCATCATACGGAAGTGGGCTCTTCAAGTAGAAGTGCCGCTATGAGGAGGGTAACTATTGAAGTTCCTGCTGGTAGCAGCCTTTTGAGTAAGTCAGGTCAGGCAGATGTATGTCTGGAGCCTTTAATTGGCCCAATTGAAAAAGTAAAGCTGGAGAGCCATAGTTCCTTGGCTCTAATGAATGATATCGTGCATGCCACTTTGAAGGTATCTTCCTTCTCTCCCTTCTTTACTTTGTAAATTTTTTTTATCTTTGGGATTCTTATTTCCCTTCCTTTTTAGGCCAATCTTATCGGCACAGAAATGATGAACAGAATCCCCCTCTTGGAGAAGGTAGCACGTGATTCAGAGAAGATAGCACGTGATTCTCAGTTGGAGGCGATCAATTGGTAGGAACAATTTGAGAGTGCACAAATTGATATGGAAGATTTACAAGAGAGAAAGAGTAACTTAGAGCAGCAGGTGCAGGCTTTAACTTCAGAGTTAGTGGTTGTAAAAGCTTCCTCAAGCCAAGCAGAAAAAGAAAAAGAACGTCTCGAATCCTCCTTCTCAGAGCAACTATCTAAGGCCAGTGAAGAGAACAAAGAGTTGAAGGCTCTTTTGAGTCAAAAATAAGTTTACGCTGGGGAGCTCATGCAAAGCTTAACTCAAGCACAAGAAGACCTTCGAGTCTCTGGTGATAAGGTGCGTACTTTAGAGAGCTCCCATGCCTCTCTTCAAGCTTCTTATAACTCCGCCTTGGCTGAAAATGAAGAGCTAAAGAATGAGAATGCTGATTGGGAAAATGATTATGAGATCCTTGAAGAAAAATCTGTTGTTGAGGTAAGTTGGGCATTTTTGAATTCACGTCGTGATACCCTAATTGAAGCTGGCCAAGAAAACTTCAACCTGGAGTCGGAGTTAGCTAAGGTCAATCAAACCATTGGAAAAGCTCAGCAAACTCAGGACTTCCCTTCTACCATGGTTGAAGCTCCCGTGAATGTTGAAGCTGATACGGGCATCCCAACTCTTTCAAGCCCAATCGAGCCTATTGCTACAAGCCAAGTTAGAACCGCATCTGTTGATGCACCTGCCCAAATTGAGCCCGCTGCTATTGATGCTCCTGCTTCAGTTCCAAAAACTTCTCAGTGACCAGTTTTAATCATTTGAATGATTTTGTTTTTGTTTTGAACAATTGTAATCAAACCCTTAGCTTCATTTGAGGGTTGGTTTCGGAAACGCAAGTCCCTAAGTCTTTTATGGGGCAATTTGTATAAACAATTTCATAGTTTTATGACTAAGTTCGTACTTAGTCTTCAGTTTTTAAGTATTAAGAAGTTTTTCATGTTATTATCTTAAACTTCTATCTGCTTTATTCTTGCCTTTATTTTTAAGGACTTATAGAATAATTTGCATTTTTGTTCTTCGAAAATGCTTCTGTTAATCTCATGACTAACTAATTTAAACATGAGTTTTATAGAAGAGGGCCCTTTTATATTTTGACACTTAATGAAGAAGACGTCTCAACTTCATAATGGTGTTATCATACGGTAAAATAAATAGGAACACACATTTTTCTTTGAAATAACTTTGACAAGTTTTGAATAATACTTTACATATATTTGAATTACATCTATAACTTTCTCGCAACTGTTTTTCTTGTAACAAATATTTACAAAAGAAGAATAATAGACACGGGGTTTTTCCTTATAACCCGTTTTAGTACATAGCCTTTACCCTAACTATAGTGAGGTTTTTCTTTGGCCTTAGCTCGTGGCTCCATCTCGTGACTTTGTGATTTTTACTCTGCACTTGACTCTTTTAGGCTTGATTTTTCCTCAATCTTCTTTGCCTTCTTTATACACATGTCTGTGTATATTATGCAGTCCCCCAAGTATTTGAGTGTTGAAGTATGAAGCCTCGAGCACTTGATAGTTTCTCTCATTTGGTCCTTTTCCTCAAAAGGAAAAACATACGGGACTCGGAGGTGCGATTATAGATGAAGACTGCTTAACCCGTTTGAATTTCTATCAGAATAATTGTAACCCTAGGCCAGGAATTTTAGGTTATTCTGTGTGCCTTACAGGTCGCGACTCATCATTTAGTACGGGTTAGCTTTTTGCCTATCATCTAAAATCATTAGTAAAATTTTAACAATTCAAAAATTAAATTTAAAATGGTGATACCTGACCATGGGTATTCCATAGAAATAGTATCTCTTCAAATGAACAACATTCCAATGTGAAGGTAGTATCTTGCCATCCATTGTCTCCAGTTCATATGCTCCCTTTCCTGCAATATCACGAACTCTATAGGGTCCTTCCCATGTTGGACTTAATTTACCCGCGTTAGCTGCCTTTATAGATTGAAAAACCTTTTTAAGCACGAAGTCCCCCACTTTGAAGAATCTGAGGCGTGCTTTTTGGTTGTAATATCGTTTTATGACTTGCTTTTGTGCTGCCATTCTTATTAATGTAGCTTCTCTCCTCCCCTCGAGTAAATCCAGATTGACCCGCATCTCCTCATCATTAGATTCTTGTGTCGCCTGTGTGAACCGTGTACTTAGTTCCCCTATCTCAACTGGAATTAAAGCCTTAGCTCCATAAACCAATGAAAACGGTGTTTCTCCTGTACTTGTTTTTCCAGTTGTGCGATATGCCCATAAAACTCCGGGTAACACTTCAGGACAGTTACCTTTTGATTCCTCTAATCGTTTCTTTAAATTATTGATAATAACCTTGTTCGTTAATTCTTCTTGCCCATTACCCACCGGATGATAAGGTGTAGACGTAATCCTTTTAATTTGCCAACTTTGAAAGAATTCCGTGATTTGAGCTCCAATAAATTGAGGGCCATTATCACACACGATCTCCTTTGGTGCACCGAATTAGCATATGATATTCCGCCAAATAAAATCTTTGACTTCCTTTTCTCGCACCTGTTTTAATGCTCCTGCCTCCACCCATTTAGTAAAATAATCAATGAGTACGAGCAGAGACTTTACCTATCCTTTTGCTTGTGGTAATGGACCCACGATATCCATTCCCCATTTCATAAATGGCCATGGCGCAATGACCGGATGTAATAACTTCGCAGGTCTATGCATATTGTTACTATACCTTTGACATTTATCACATTTGGCCACGAAACTTTCTGCTTCTTCTTCCATTTTAGGCCAGTAATAACCTGCCATAATTAAGATTCTTACCAATGACCTTCCTCCTGCGTGATTCCCGCAATGTCCCTCGTGTATTTCTTTCATTACATACTCCATTTGCGAAGGTCCGAGACATCTTCCTAAGGGACCACCAAACATTTTAGTGTGATCTTTTGAATACTGAGTTTTAACAAGCATATCATCTATATATACCTCCATAGTCTTTCCTAAATGCTCTTGAAACATTTTGGTAACTAACCGCTAATACGTTGCACCTGCATTCTTTAGACCAAAGGGCATTATTTTATAATAGTATGTCCCTCTGTCTGTTATGAATGAAGTTTTTTCTTCATCTCTCGAATCCATTTTAATCTAATTATAACCTGAATATCTAAAAAACTTAATAGTTAGTGACCTGTAGTTGCATCAATCAATTGATCTATGTGTGGTAGTGGAAAAGAATCTTTAGGGAAGGCTTTATTAAGATCTGTGTAATCTACACAAACCCGCCACTTACCGTTCTTCTTTGGAACTACAACAGTGTTAGCTAACCAGTTAGGATACTTTACCTCACGAATGGAACCAATTTTTAGCAATTTTTGGACTTCTTCTTGAATCACCTGATTCTTGAAAGTTCCTTGCTTTCTTTTCTTTTGCTTGACAGGAGGGTATGATGGATCTTCATTTAGTTTATGAGTCATCACCTCCGGTGGTATTCCTGTCATGTCAGAGTGGGACCAAGCAAAGCAGTCCACGTTAGTTTTCAAAAATTCAATTAACTTACCTCTCATACTTTGGCTATGATTGGCTCCAACATAGACTTTTTTATCATGCCATTGAGCAAATAACACGACAGACTCTAATTCCTCTATTGTTGTTTTGATATTTTCATTCTCTTCTGGTTCTTGAATCGTATCAGGCCTTGAATCTACATCTGTTTGCCCTTGTTCAGTTGAGGTTTGTGTTGTGGTGTCCTCAACTGCCTTTTGTGATTGCTATTTATCTTCATTTCTCGTGCTTGTATCTACAATAGAGTTGATAGCCCTGGCTGTATGTTGATCTTCACGAATTTGACAGATTTCCCATGGCGATGGAAATTTAATAACTTGATGCAAGGTTGAAGGAACAACATCCATTTCGTGGATCTATGGTCTCCCAAGAATCATGTTGTAAGCCATCTCCATATCTACCACCTGGAACATTGTATCTTTAACAACTCCTTCAGCGAACATGGTGAGTGTTACCTCTCCTTGCGTGAGGACACTAGAATTATCAAATCCAGATAGAGTATGCGCCTTTGGTATCACTTTATCTTCAGCTTGCATCTCACATAATACTCTTAGCAAAATAATATTCACGGAACTACCTGGATCAATCAAAACTCATTTCACATTAGTATCATGTACAATTAAAGATATCACCAGTGCGTCGTTATGAGGGGTTAATACTCCATCTGCATCTGCGTCATTGAATGTAATGTTGTCTTCCTATAAAACATGCCACACCCGTTTCCCTTGGGTAATTGTTACTTTGGAAATTTTGTTAGCTGCAGTATATGATAAACCATTAACGTCTTCACCCCCACTTATAACGTTGACAATTCTTTTGGGAGAAGGTGGTTTTGGAGGCTCCTGCATGTTCTTCATGTAAGCTTGCTTGCCTTTCTCACGGAACAACTCAGTAAGATATCCTTGTTTTAATAATGATCAACTTCACTTTGTAAAAATATGCAATCTGTTGTTTTATGTCCGTGGTCATTATGAAACTCGCACCAATGGTCAGGGTTGCGCCTATTTGGATTCGATCTCATTTCCTTTGGCCATCGAACCTTATCTCCCATGCTTCTCAAAATAGCTACGAGCTCGTAGGTGATGGCGTTGAAGTTGTAACCACCGAATCTCGCCTTTAAATTTCTATCATCATCTCGTGACTCATAGTTGTTTCGCTCGTTCCTGAATCTTGATGAAGAACCTGATTCTCTGTTTCTTGATCTATGATCGTACCTTTGATTATCCTTCTTTGACCGTGAGTCCTTTCCCGTACGTCCCATGTAAGGCTCGTACCTATTTTTACTGGATCTTTTTTCGGTCTTCGTACGTCTCGAACTTACCTTTTCTTCTTTTTGAAATTGTGGAACAGTATATTCCTTAATCCTCAGCTTCGTGTTATACCTGTTATAAACATCATTCTACGTTGTAGATGGGAATTCTCGAAGGATTTCTTTGAGTCTCCTCGTAGCTTCCGAGCTTTTTCATTCAAATTACTTGTGAAAGCTATAGCTGCCTAGTTGTTAGGTACACGTGACAATATCATTCTTTCACGTTGAAATTTGTCCACGAATTCTCTAAGCAGTTCTGAGTCCACTTGCTTGATTTTGAAAATATCCTCCATTCTTTTCTCTATTTTTTGAGCTCCCGAGTGTGCTTTGATGAAAGAATCTACAAGCTCAGCAAAAGAATTTATAAAATTTTCGGGTAAAAAAGAATACCATGTTAGCGCTCCTTTGGTGAGCGTTTCACCAAATTTTTTGACTAATACTGATTCAATCACCTGCTTAGTCAAATCGTTGCCTTTTACGCCCGTTGTGAATGTAGTCAAATGATCTCATGGGTTTGTTGTTCCATCATATTTTGGAATATCAGGCATTTTGAACTTTTTTGGAATTGGGAGTGGAGCAGCACTTGGCTTCCAGGGTTGTTGCGAATATCTATCCATATCTACCCCTTTGATTATGGGCGGCACCCCGGGTATCTGCTTTATGCGCTCACTTTGCTCCTTGAGCTGTTTCTGCAAGGTTAGTACTAAATTTTGTAAATCAGAATTAATTACATTACCTGGTTCTCTCTCCTGTTATTCACTGGGAGTTCCACCGCTGCCTGAGTTAACAAGCCCGGAACGAGGGTTTTCCAAAGTGTTATTATTTGGAGTAGGTGTGGGTGTTGCAATAGGTAACTGGTTAACAAGTGCCTCAATAGCTTTGTTGACCTGAGCAGCAATTAATTTCTGCAAAGCTTCATCAACAGCTTCAGCATTTTCAAATTAAGCATGCTCGTTTATTTGAGACCCACCAGGAGTACCCTCACGAGATTGCCGTGGAGAGTCTTGTGGAGTAGGAACTTGAGTGTTAATATTCTATGGATCTCCCTAATTTTGTTGGTTCTCTTGGTTTCCTTGAGTGTTGTCATTGTTGTTCGACATAATTGATGCAACAAGGAAAGTTAAGTGAAAAGAAAATAGATTATCAGTTTTCCGGTAACGGAACCAATTTGTTTAACCAACAAATAAAATTTTAGTCAAAGCTAGAATTTAGAAGAACACGGATTGCTGATAATCAAAAGAATGTATAAAAGGAAGTAATTTAGGTAGCAAGAGAGTAATCAAGAGAAAAACAAGTAAACCAAAGTTTATTCCAATAGTATTTCGTGTCCTTGCAATTGATCAGATATATCCCTTTTATAGATATCTTGGAGATATACGTTTTGCCCAAATCATAATGAGGTTATTATGAGTAATTAAAGACATTGAATGCTACGTTACATAATCATTACATTCAATACAAATTCTCTAACGTATTCCACATTTAATGCCTATTAAATGATGTATCTGCACTCTTTTCTATTGTCAGATTCATTCCTTTTGATTCTCGGACATAAATGACTTAGATAAGTACGGGCGCTGAGTTATTTGAATAACTGCCCGTGCCTCTTCCTCTGCCATTTGTTCGTATCTGTTGCAACTCGTGCCTCTTGGCTAGTTGTAATTCTTTTGACCAGTCTACGTGTCTCGACACATTACCTTTATATTTAAATACAATTTTTCCCAATACAGAAAGCCAGGGAAAACTTATCAGTATATTCAGTTATGAGAGCCATGCACTTCTTTGATTGTAGTTCTTGGAGGCTCAATTCCTGTACCTCAAGGTCTCCAGTGAAACAGAGTTTACAATGATCTAAATCCTAAGTTATACTTGAGCTTATTTTAAGCACTTTTGATACTGATATTCTTGCATTTCATTAAATTATCTTTAGCTGCGTGTGGAATATTAAGTGTAAATCCACAATACCTTATTTTTACGCAGTATTCAACAACCAAATGCACAAAGAAAGAACAGAAACAGAGAAATGTAGGGGCTCACGTCTTAGAATGGATTTGGGGGACAAATTCTAAGCTCTTCTAACTAGCTGAATCTGAAAACTGGGACGAAGAAATGAACCATAATTTTATACCCTAGACTAGGTACTTACTGACTGTGATCAATCAGCTCGGATTAGTAATTACCATGATATGTAATGTAATTTCCTTTCAAATGAAACATACTGAACAGTGCCAGCACTATCTTTATTCACTTGAAACTGTTAAGTATCGCAGACAAGAGTACAATTTGCAGGCCATAAAGTAAGAAACTTTAGCTACTACTGTTAGGAGCAATTGATATGATTGACAAAAAGTAATTTTCCTAAAGTTAAAACGAGGTCCCCCACATGATTAAATTCCAATATTCCCCAACCCAACCAAAGGATAATAGTGATATCAGCAAGAGAGACTATGGTGTAGTATACTCTAAATAAATCACAAATGCGTACAAGTATTACATAGATATTGGGATAAGAATAAAAAGCAACCAAAGTATAAGGACTGCTCATAACCCCCCTTGGAGTTTATTTCAAATAAACTCCAATATGAATGAATCCCTTATCTTATTCTTTGATGTATAAAAAGCAAATAGAGTAAGAAAAACATAATGTCCCAGAAGAATAGTGTACCACATCATTTTCCACCATAGTCAGACAGTATTTTGTCAGATTTAGGTTCTAAGTAGTATACCACATCTTTTTCCACCATAGTCAGACAATATTTTGTCAGATTTAGGTTCTAAGTAGTATACCACATCATTTTCCACCATAGTCAGACAGTATTTTGTCAGATTTAGGTTCTAAGTAGTATACCACATCATTTTCCACCATAGTCAGACAGTGTACATTATACTCTCAATTCATTTTCAGTATTGCTGCTCTCCTTCACCACCAATAAATCGGATATTGACTCAGCCCCTCCAAAACAATTAGATCTTGTGGTACTTTTCCAAATTGAAGTCACTGCTGAGTTGCTGAACTTACCCTTTTGCATCTTGAACTGTTTTATGTCCCTGACAGCTTTTTGTGTACACTTATAAAAAAACACTTGTAAAGTCCTTCAACAAGTTTTAGATTAAATTATTTAAAAGATCTCCTTATCCCAAAATGCTATCATATATAATATAAATCCATTCTTTGGTTACAAGAAGGCTCTCAATGTAAACTAAGACATTTGATTAGGAGATGACCACAAATTTAAGACTTAGGACAAGGATATCGTATTATAAATCTCTAACTCTTCCATATTGCGGACATTATGATTTCTTTTATGACTTGGTTAACTCAATTTAAGTTCACAGTGCAAATAAAGTGCATTAATTACTGAAGGATTTCATATCCTTTAAGACCAGGAGGTTTTATATAGTTTCTGCCAGATAAAAACTACTATTGTTTTGGGTTGTTATATTTTGCCCACTTAGAACATTAGTACCATCTTTGAAGTTTTTCACTGAGTTGTGAACTTTTGATGCTTTATGAATCAATTTTTTTTGTTGTTTTCTCTTGCCTGATTGTAGTTGAGTATTTCTCGAAGCATTGTACTGTTTTAGGAATATTTATGCGGGAGGTGTCAGCGTATGAGCTGTAATTTTTTTTTTTTTTTTTTGGGTTTCTGTTGCATTATTCTTGTTGTATTTTCTCCAAATATTGGTACCATTTCAGGAGTTTTACAGTAGAGTTGTTCATTTCTGAGATCTTTTATTTTGGGTTTGTTTTTTTTGGCATAGTTCTGGTGATATTTTGCTCCAAGGATTTGGTATCGTTTTTGGAGTCCGTAAGCTAGAATTGTTGATTTTCATGCTTATAGTAAAGATGTATAGCTGAAGGTGGTGAAAATAGTGGTGATGGTGGCAAGGGTGGTAACCGGAGATAAGTTCGGCAACGATATCCACACTGCCGCCATAGAAGTTTCCTCTCTAGGATTGTAAGCAATTGTCCATGGGAACACCCTAAGCTGGTGTTCTTCTCCATTTAATGGCAGATAATTAACTGACCTAGATAACGACATAACGAAGTCATCATATTGATCAAAGCGCAGCAACAGTTGCCGACGCGCAAGCAGCCCGACCAAACAGTTTCCTTTCGCGCCCAGATGCTTGGGCAGTAAACTTCAGATTTTAATTGAACTTATCACTTCTTTGGCTAGTCAACTTACTTCTCGTGAATATGGTTATCTATCTTTCCATTCGATAATTTAAGGTGTTATTTGTTCATTTTTCCTTTAACGTGTTCATTTTCTTATTTAGTTGTTTATTCTTTGTTATTAAAGTGGCATAAATTTGTTATTTTAATAGATCAAAAACTTGAAGCCTGAAGAACATATCCTTGAAGAAAGTGTTGAGCAAGTTGAAGTACAAGAGGTTTTTAGTTCGTCAGCGATGTTTTATTGACACTGTCATATGTACATATATATGCTGCAATTTTTCTTTTTTCTTTTTAGGAATTATTAAAAATGATGATTAACTCATCTCATTTTATGCTTCCAGTTTCTCTTGGATGGGTTATCATATTTTTATTTTTCATTGTTTTAGTAAGATGAGTTTCTTACAATTTGGATTGGTTTCTCGTAAATATGATACTTTAGTTCTTTGTATTAACAAGATATCAAGTATTTGGTTTATTTTCCAATATTGTTGAGCGTGTATGAAAGCATATAATAATTATTACTATTCACATAATTTAAATTTTTATTATATTTATTACATTTTCATATTAGTGAAGAAATATTTGCTCATTAAAACTCTTAAGCGACATGTTTATCAAATAGATAAATGACTATTAACGAAGAGATTTTTGGTTGTTAAAAGTAATTATACAATTAACGAAGGGATTATCGGTCACTAAAAGCACTTGAATTGACTTAATACATTGTTGTCATTAAAGACTTTTAATGACCGGATAACAAATTAGCGTGGGGAAAATCATGTCGCTAAAAAGTATGTTTAACGACCGAAAATTATGTCGTCACTAAAGATCCTTTAACGACCCGATTGTAAACCGGTCGTTAACTTTTAACGTCAGGACTTTTAACGACCGGTGATGACCGGATTTTTTTCGGTTGTTAACGACTTATAACGACCGGAATTTGACTTTTAACGACCAAATTTCCCCTCGTTAAAGCTCCATTTTCTTGTAGTGTAGTGGGATCCAGCTTGCTGCATACAAAAGTCTCCCACCCCTTCGCCTCAAAGTTTAGGGTTTTCCTCAAGATAGGAACCCCTGTTGTCAACCATGCTAGGGTCGTGCCCGGGAGAGCCAGATATGATGCCAACCACGGACGAGCTGCCTCATCAAGTGCAACCTTCTCCAAGTACAATGCTTCATCTTCCTCATTAAAGCTCAGGTATTCATTTATTGTCTTCCCATCAAACTTCACTTTCAAGTTCCGCACTTTAGTCACTTTGGTATCCTTCTTGATGTGGGAGGCATTGACGTAGAACTCTTTGACTAAGTTCTCATTTGCCTCTGACACCCTGCTGGTGAAGTAATCCCACCCCACTCGTTCATTGAATTGCTGTTTCACGTTGGGGTTGTGCGGTAGGAGATCCCTCTCTATGAACTGAAGCTCATATATAAGTGACCTTATAGGCCACCACTCCCGGAACTTGTGATAAGCCAGCTCACTAACGAACCATTTTTTTCACACCTCAGGGTTTCTAGTTCTTTCCACACCCCCGAGTTAGGGCACACCCCCTCCCTCTTCATCATGTACCCCAGCATCTACATCCTGTCCAGGTGACGAAGGTGTAGGTA
The DNA here is from genome assembly GCF_000393655.2 of Nicotiana sylvestris. NCBI lineage: Eukaryota > Viridiplantae > Streptophyta > Magnoliopsida > Solanales > Solanaceae > Nicotiana > Nicotiana sylvestris. The sequence continues at coordinate 91,573,938 of NC_091068.1, read as the reverse complement.
AGGTTGAAGCTAAACTATCACTGCTCTCTGCTGAGCCCTCAAACGAATCAGAAGAAACATGAACTGAAGCATGAGCAGTAGGGGAGGCTGGAGGTGTAGGATCATCTCTTAACCTAAGTTACCCGAGAATTCTGGAACATATTTTGGCACTGAATCAGACTCTGATGCCTCCCGGGAGGGCAAGTACTCACTTCCCTCAGAATGGGAAACAACTCTATCTGCAACCCTTATGGGTTTCCTGGTTTTTCCAATTGCTTTCCGAACTACTATGGTCAATTTAATCATGCCTCGTCCCCTACCCCGGGAGAACTCTGCTCTAACCTTTTGTTTGTCACCACCTCCTCTAGATTTAACCATTGTCTGCAAGTACAATTAATTGAAATTTGTTAGTGCAAATGCTAGAAGAAGCAGTGCAGAATATCAGTTGACTATGCAAGAACAAAACAGTAGACCACGGACCGTGAAAAATGCATCGCATTGCAGAGAGGTGGGACTCAGACTACCCACTCTCTGATTCAATAGCACCGTGGACCGCGAAAAAAAGCGCGGCCATGGTGAGTGCACCGCGGACTGCGGAAAATCAACCGCGGCCACATACCCTCAAATGCACCTCTCTAAACTTTATCTTCGCGGACCGCGAAAAAACCATCGTTGCCATGGAGAGGCACCGCTATTAGCGGAAAATGCCACAGCTGACCATGGTTATCAAGACTTAAAAATCTCACAAAACATAGATGGCCATGGACCGCGATCAAACAATCGCGGACCGCGAAAGTCAAATTAGGGCTCAACACCCAGGGTTTCTAAATTTCAAGCATTTTGGCATTAATCAACACATTATCAATCCTCCTAGGTAGTTAATAACCATTTCTAACTAACTGAAACCTAATCTAATTAACACTATGGAACCCAAAGTCAAAATAGAAAGAAAAAGGAAGAAGAAGAAGTAATAACTATCAATTTAAAAGAAAATAAAAACAAAATTAAAGACTAAGGGTTGATTGGAATTACCGGATGTGAAATGTAAAACAAATGAAGCTCAGTTCTTGTGTTTGTACAAGCTAGGGCATGGGTGAACAATAGTCTATGTTGTTTGAGAATGCAAAGAGTGAAAAATGTAAAAGAGGACCTTGAGGTTCTATTTATAGACAGGCCCTGGGACCCACACATTCTTACCTACCGCGGCCGCAGTAAATGCACCGCGGACCGCAGTTGTGAAGTTCAGAAAAGCTGTTGCTTTGAGACCACTGCGGATCGCAAAAAATGCTCCGCGATAACGGTAATCTACCGCTGACCGCAAAAAATGCACCACGGCAGCGGTTGAAACTTCAGAGAACCTCCATTTGGACCTTTTAGCACCGATTGATCGAAGCCTACCCTGCACTACTATTGAGTAGCGAGAGAGGGTCGAAGCAGCTTTTACCCGATTTAGGGTCGGGATCGATTTCCACAGAGAGCTAGATGTTGGAGTCGGGTATCTATCTAATTTAGAGTTGGGTATGTGTTCCAAATTACACTTGTAAACATTTTTGGATTTTAGTTTTACTTCTACTGTTATCAAACTACAATTGTAAATTAAACTAGAATAAGCTAAAAGTAAAATATTGTGGGTTGTTCAAATGGTTTAAAAGGCACTAGGGTAGTCACTTTCGCCTAGGTGGTCATTTGACGGATACTTGAGTCTAAGGCATGATTGACATATTTTTGGAGTATGATATAACCGTTGCACGATTTTACCCACTGTACACCTCTCAGTGGTTCAAGTGATTTTGCCCGAATTTACTTTCTCAAGACCAATTGGGTATGCAAATTTGCACAAGCAATCAAGGTTCAAGTCAGGTATTACTCTCTCGAGGTTTAACCCTTTAATTGGGGCTATCAATCTCTTGAGTATGCCCCAATTCCTTGCTGGACCAATTTCAGAGACTCAAGCTCTCTCTCAAGAAGAGGTCAAGTCAACTAAACACAAACTAGTGTTTGCAACCACTAATTCAGTAATTAAACATAAAATTAGCCTAAATATCAAACACCCATAGTCAATCTAGCCCTAAAACACAAGACCCATCAATTACCCACACTAGGGTTGAGCCACAACCCTAGCTTATGGGTTTAGCTACTCATAATTAAAGAATAAAAGCAAGAAATATATGAAGAAAAACTCATATTAATTAATTACTAAGATAAACAAGAAGATTCAATGTTGAAATGTAGATAAAATTGCCCAAAATAGCTAAAATATTCGAACCCACGAGTGCAGCTCTCAGCTAAAACTATCTGATAACCTAAAAATGGGAAAAGACGCTATTTATACTAAGCTAAAAAATTTGGACAAAAATACCCCTGCGGGGCTAGTGCAGACCGCACAAAATCACGTACGGCCGCACTAAGGCTCTAGACTTGAAAATCGAACTCTCTGAACTGGGGCAATGCGGACCGCACAAGATGGACTGCGGCCGCGATGTCCTCTAGTGCGGTCCACATGAAATGGAGCGCGTACCGCATTGGCTATCCTTGGTTGTGCGGACCGCACTAAATCGAGTGTGACCGCAATAACTTTAGTGCGGACCGCATTAAATCCCATGCGTCTGCATTGCCTGATTTGCCTGAGTTGCATACTCTCTGAACCTCACTTGTGCGGACCGCACTGACCTTGTTTTGCTTGAGCTTTGTCTTGCCTTGATACTTGTGCAAGTTTCACTCCTTTTTGAGCTGATCTTTGATGTCTTGTCACTTTGTTGATCAAACCTGCAATCAAGCATAACTTGTGAGCCTTTTGGACTATTTTGTACACATTTCTAATCAAAACTTAAGCAAGAAGGAGTATAAAATGTAGCAAAATCCCTAGTTATCAACTCCCCCAAACTTAAGCTTTTGCTTGTCCTCAAGCAAACAAAATAAGACCCACCCCTCAAGTGAAAATCCCAGAAAATTCAGATGTCCTAAAATAACCTCATCTAGCATCAATTGGGACTAACAATTGCCCTCAATACAAATGAATTATTAACAACATTTACTCCTTGAAACACCATGGATTAAGTGCGACACAAGAGTATCAAGAGTTGACTCAACACATCAAAGAACTTTATCTATTACTTTAGTCATTGTGGAACCCAAACTCAAACATCCCCAACTCTTCCTAAACAAACCTCACCTTTAGAATAGTGGCACTCAAAACGAGGTCAATGGAAGTTCACTCATCTCTCTCAAGAAAAAGTCACAAGTCTGGCTTTAAGTACCATATGTTTTCCCCTTATGTGAATCACCACTAATGTAAGCTACATTCAACTCAAGATCATATTGGGATTTTGTGGAGACATGGTGAAGGCTTTTGGTTCAGGGTAGAAAATGTTTGGTCTAAGTAGGTCTTCCCTTAAGCACTTCTTTTATTTCATTTGGCACACATTCCCTTGACTCTTTGAGTCATTTCACTTCTTTCTAAGGGGTTAGAGAGACACAATATCACTCTTTCTTATACATTTCAAACCTTTTCTCCTTTTTCAACTTTCCACACCTTTCATTCATTGCTTTTCTTGAATCCCTTTTTTTATTCTTTTTTCACATTGAACATTCTTTTTGTCTTTTTGCTTTTCTTTCTTTTTCATTGCCTTTCCTTTTCTTCATATTTGTGCCTTTTTACCACTTTGTTGCAATCCTCGTCTCTCCCCCAAACTTATACTTTTGCCATGTGCTAAAGGAAATATCGGGTGCCAAGAGAGGGTCTCTTTTAGAACGGGTATAGGCTTGTATCATGGTTCTTGAAGGAAAAAAGTCTAAGGCTCAAAAGGGTTGACTAGGGATCTTATCATTGGTAGGTTATGAAAGTGTTCAAGCTATCATTTGGACCAATGAGAGCCTATAATCGTGTCTCAAGTCAAAATTCACTTAGGATTTCGCCTCAATAAACATTCAGGGCAAGTTCTAGACCAATGTCTCGGGACTTGGACTTGCAATGCAATTTATCGCCACACAAGCTATGGGATTGCTAAAGACACAGAGTCGGAGGCCCATAACAACCTTAGATAATATTTGAGCACACAATGGTCCCGAAAAAATACTTGATGATTATTTGTCAACACAAGAGTCTCAAAGTCACGACTTTCACCATCCTAAATGCAACAATTTGTATTTGACCATAAGATCAAAGGAAAATGTGCTAGGCCCAAGTGAAGCTTTGCTTGAGGTACCCTTAACCACTAACTACTAAAAACAAAAAGAAAAACAGACTCAAACCCTTAAGAAGGTTGTCACACCATCCATCATTGGGAAGAGCCACCCGATTCACACAAACTCTGCCTTTGGAAAGAACTGTGGCATTAAGAAAACCAAAGGCTTATTGCAAACTTTCAAAATACGAAGCTACGAACATAAATAAGAAGCTAAGAATGAAAAATTGCGAAAAATAAAATGAATATATACAAGAGGGGATTTGTCGAATATACAATAGATGGGATGAATATGTACAATGTAACATAACTTTATATACAGACTCAAAGTAAAATTAAAGTACGATAAATGTAACGAAATGTTAAAATTATATACAACCCAAAAATGAAAAATAAAGAAAACATAAAAACTGTCAAATATATATATTAATCCAAATCCATAAAAGTAGGGCCTACCCCCTCAAATGAAAGTATAGAGACTCCCTATGGCCTCTGCCTGCATGGGCTCCTAAGTGGTCCCTGGGTCCTCACTGTGCTCGGGAACCTCAGACTGGTTCCCTATGGCCTGCTGCTCTGCTGCTGGGACCTGGGCCTAGACCTGGGCAGGCTCCTGAGGTGCATCTTGTGGCTGACTGGAGGAGGCCTTCGGTGGGTCTGCCAACTGGATGACTGCATCGTCCGCTCTAGGAATCATCCTCTTCCTCTTGGGAGGCCTCAGGGACTGCTCGAGCTGGGGATGAGCTGATGGTACTAGGTCCTGTAGCAATAAGTCCAAAGGCAGATGATCTGCCTTCATCCTGTCAACATCAACCCTCAGCGCCTTTACGGGCTCCTTGGAAGCCCGCGTCTTCCTCAACCTCTTGTGCTCCTTAGCAAGCTCCTTGAGATCCTTGCTGTGTGAATCAACTGTATCTGTGAGCACCTTCTGAGTGTCGAGGATTTTCTTTTGGTTGGCTAGAATCTCCTTGAGGTCATCCTCTATAGACTGTGGGACCTGCGGAGGCGGAGGAGCCGATTGAGCCTCTACTGTGGTAGTGAGAATAGACAACTTGGATGACGCTGTCTGCATCCAGTTGTTGATACTGAGAAGAGCCTGGCTCAGTTGGTGGGTAGTCACTAGGTAAGCTTGGGAAGAGGGTATCTTTGGATCTGCTGAGGTGGATGGGCCAGGAGGAATGTCTGTGGAGGTGGAGGCAGGCTGAGCAGGAGCCACGACCATAACTGGCTCTTCAGACTTGCCAATTGGAGCAGTAGCTGTTCCCTTAAAGTTCTTGCTCTTTGGGTTGTCATCCCCCTGCATGCTGTACCATGAGAATGGGGCCCTCAATTTGACCTTGATATCAAATGGCCTCTTTTAAACTTCGAGGTCCCTAAAGTACATAGTCAAGAAGCTGGGGAAAGGGTAGTTTCTGTCATGCTCATTGCCTACAAGTGTGATTACCCGAGACATTACTTTCCCGACATTAATCAGGTAACCCGCCATGATCGATGCCACCAAAACTGCCCGATGAAGAGGGAGGGAGTTGTCATGAGTAGTGGGGTCTAATATGCTACACACAAATATTTCCCACCCCTTGGCTTCGAAATTCAGACTTCTTCTCAAATTTTCACTCCCGCATTTAGCTAATTGGGGGTGGTACCTGGGATTGCCAGATACTATGCCAACCAGGGACGAACTTCCTCGCCCAATTCCATCTTTACCATATACAGTTCCTCATCCTCCTCATCAAAGCCGAGGTAATCATTTATTGTTTTTCCATCAAAAAACACCTTCAGATTTTGCACCTTGGTCACTTTTGTGCCCTTTTTGATGTGGGAAACATTGGTATATAATTCCTTGACCAGGTGATCGTTTGCATCCTCACAATTGTTCAAGAAATACTCCCAGCCTACTCTCTCCCTAAACTGCCTTCTCACATTGGGGTTGTGAGGCAGCAAGTCCATATCCACAAAGCTCATCTCCGGGATTAATTTCCTCACCGGCCACCATTCCCTAAACTTGTGATAAGCTACCTCACTGACAAATCGGTCTTGCCACACCTCTGGTTTCCTAATTCTCGCAACCCCGCCAACCTGAGGTTCACCCCCTTCTCCTACTTCTCCTTCTCCTCCTACTTCCTCATCGTCTCTTACTGCACCCTCTCCTGATAATGAAGCTGTGGGAGAGGTGGAGTATTCATCCTCACCGCCTTCAGCTAAGCCCTCAAATGACCCAGAAGATACATTTACTGATGCTTGGGAAGCGGGGGAAGTGGGAGGAGTGCCTCTTAGTCTATTTCTCTCCGGCCAGTCAGGGATGTACTCTAGGATTGAGTCTGAAGATATCTCCCGGGAGGGCTCGTACTCAGTCCCAGACATGTCAATGTCCCTATCAGCAGCTTTAATCATCTTCCTCATGTTTTTAATATTTTGCCGGGCTTGAACAGTCAATCTTACCATTTTCTGTTTCCCTCCCTGGGAGGATTCTCCTCTGCCTTGTTGTTTAGAACCCTTGCCCTTTTTTTCACCATTGTCTGCAAACAAGTTCAGGTCTACTTTGTTAGTATCAGTGGATTCAATTAAGTTCACAGTTGCAGAAGAATAAAGGTTGCAGATAGTTGCAGAAATCACAAAGTGCGGATCGCACAAAATGGAGTGCGGTCGTACGGAGGCCAATGCGGTCCGCACAAAATGTCAATGCGATCCGCATAGAGGTGAGGTTCAGACTACACACTCTCTAAACAATTGCTCTGCGAACTGCACAAAAAGGCAATGCGGTCCGCATTGAGGCACCACTGACCGCACAAAATGCAATACGGCCACGGTCCTCGAAGATTAGCCTTCAGGACTTTTAGTAATGCGGTCCGCACAAAATGTTATTGCAGACCGCACAAGGGCACTGCAGATGGCACAAAATCGACCGCGGTCCGCACTGGGTGCCCAGTTACAGCACTAACTTAGGGTTAAATTCATTTTCTTTTAGGTCCAATATTTCACCTTAGTAAGGTTCCTAAGTGATTGCCCATTGTTTTTAACCACCTAATTCTACTTTAATCAAAGAATTAATTACCCTAACCTAACTAATTGAAGAAAATACGGGAATACTAGAATAAGAGACAAGAAAAACAAAAAGTAAAGGAGAATAACAAAATTAAAGCAATTAAAAAGAAGTTAAGTTACCAGTTGTGAGATGAAATGAATATTAATGAATCCAAGCAATTAATTACGAGCAACAGGGGTGACAAATAGTTCTTTAAGAGGTCTGAGAGTTCAAAGATCGAAAAGTGTAAAAATAGGGCCTCAGGCCCTATTTATAGAAAAGGACCTGGGGCCTAACTTACCAACCAATGCGGACCACACAGAATCGACTGCGGTCTGCACCACACAGCTTGATTTAAGTTTGAGAAGGCAAGCCACTGCGGTCCGCACAAAATGTCATGTGGCTGTAGTGGTCCACCGCGGACCGCACAAAATGTAGTGCGGCCGCAGTGGCAAACTTCAAAGAGCTGGACATTTCACTGTTCATCAGTGCGGTCCGCACTAAATGTAGTGCGTCAGCTTTGAAAACTTCAGAGACCTGACACTTTTTCCACTATGTTCTGTACTGCATCAACACAATCCTGTAGCATCTCACAACCAGTTAGTCCAAAAATAAATCCTATACTACCATGAAAATCAAAGAAAAACAAAAAGAAAAACACATGGGTTGCCTCCCAAGAGGCGCCTGATTTAACATCGCGGCAGGACACAGGTTACCATCACATCATTTGAGATAAAGAAGTGCCACGACGTGGCTGTCATCAATTTTTCCCAAGTAGTGCTTGACCCTATGCCCATTCACTCTGAAAACTTCACCATTTTTGTTCTTTAAATCAATAGCACCAAACAGGGTCACACACACCACTTCAAAAGGTCCACTCCATTTTGACTTGAGCTTTCCCGGAAACAGATGTAACCGGGAGTTGAACAAGAGAACCAAATCACCCACTTTGAACTCCTTGCTACGAGCATATTTATCATGAGGTACTTCATCTTGTCCTTGTACAAGGGCGAACTGGAGTAGGCATGGAATAGAAATTCATCAAGTTCATTAAGCTGCTCCACACGAAGATTAGCTGCAACATCCCATTCAAGATTTAGCTACCTCAAAGCCCACAAGGCCTTGTGCTCCAACTCAACTGGTAGATGGCAAGATTTCCCAAACACCAACCGATATGGAGACATACCAATCAGAGTCTTGTAAGCAGTCCTATAAGCCCATAGCGCGTCATTCAACTTCTTTGACCAATAAGTCCTATTTGCATTGACCGTCTTTGACAATATGCTTTTGATTTCCCTGTTGGAGACTTCAACTTGACCACTTGCTTGAGGATGATAGGGAGTAGAAACTTTGTGATTGACACCATACTTTGAAAGCAAAGTGTCAAAGGTTCTATTGCAAAAATGAGACCCCCCATCACTTATGATTGCACGAGGAGTGCCAAACCTTCTAAAAATGCTCTTCTTGAGAAATGCAACAACACTCCGGGCCTCATTGCTGGGCAATGCCACGGTTTCAACCCACTTTGAAACATAGTCCACAGTCACAAGAATGTATATGTTCCCACACGAGCTAACAAACGGGCCCATAAAATAAATGCTCCATACATCAAAAATATCAACCTCAAGGATGGTATTGAGAGGCATCTTATCTTTCTTCGAAATTCCCCTCCCCCCCCCCGCTCTTTGGCATTCGTCGCATCTCTTCACAAAATCACCTGCATCTTTGAACAAAGTTGGCCAATAAAACCCACAGCTAAGAACTTTAGAAGCCGTCCTCGCCCCGTCATGATGGACACCATAGGGAGAGGAATGAAAAGCCTCCAAGATACTCAATTTCTATTCCTTCGGGACACACCTTTAGATCAGACCATCTGTGCAGATCTTGAACAAGTACAGCTCATCCCAATAGAAATCCAAACTATCCCGTTTGAGCTTCTTCCTTTTGTTAGAAGAGAGCTCACATGGGATTATACCAGTCACAAGGAAATTAGCAATATCGGCAAACCATGGCATATCATTCATCGACACCGCAAGGAGTTGTTCATTGGGAAATGAATCATTGATCTGTAGGCCATCACGAGGCCTCCCCTCCTCCTCCAAGCGAGACAAGTGGTCCGCCACTTGGTTCTCACCACCTTTCCGGTCCACAATCTCCAAATCAAACTCTTGAAGTAACAAGACCCATCACATCAGTCTAGCTTTGGAATCCTTCTTTTTCATCGAGTACCGGAGTGCGACATGGTTGGAGTGGTGGTCAACTTATGCTTGAGAAGTTCAAAGGCTTGCATACATTTTTTCATCAAACATGAACTTAGCATCTTTTTCTAACAACTTGCACAAGGGATTCACTACCTTCAAAAAGTCTTTGATAAATCTCCGATAGAACCCCGTATGCCCAAGAAAACTTCGAACTCCCTTGACGGATGTAGGGGGAGGGAACCTTGAAATTACATTGATCTTTGCTTTATCTACCTCAATACCATGCTTTGAAATATTATGTCCAAGAACTATTCCTTCTTCCACCATAAAGTGGCATTTCTCCCAATTGAGGACAAGATTGGTTTCTTCACAACGGGCCAAAACTCTATCAAGATTCTTCAAGCACTCGTCAAATGAATCCCCCTCAACACTAAACTCGTCCATGAACACCTCCAAAATTTCTTCCACCATATCGGTGAAAATGGCCATCATACACTGCTGAAATATAGCCGGTGCATTACACAACCCAAAAGGTATCCTAGAAAAGGCAAAAGTGCCATATGGACAAGTGAATATGGTCTTCTCCTGATCTTCCGGAGCAATCAAGATTTGGTTGTACCCATAATACTCTTCCAAGAAATAGTAGAAGGAACGCCTAGAAAGTCGATCCAACATCTAATCAAGAAAAGGCAAAGGAAAGTGATCCTTGCGGGTCACTTTATTCAACTTGCGGTAGTCGATGCATACCCTCCAACCGGTAATAGTTCTTGTAGGAATCAACTCATTTTGTGAATTTGTAACCACGGTCATGCCACCCTTCTTCGATACACATTGCACCGATAAAGTCCAAGAGCTATCAGAGATGGGGTACACAACCCCGATATCCAACCACTTGATCACCTCCTTTTTCACAACTTCTTGCATTGCCTCGTTCAACCTCCTTTGATGCTCCAAGGAGGGCTTTGCATCATCTTCCAGAATAATCTTGTGCATATAGAATGCGGGGCTTATTCCCCGAATATCAACTAAAGTCTATCCAATTGCCTTTTTCCGCTTTTGAAGCACCGCCAATGTGGCATCAACCTGCATGTTAGTAAGACAAAAAGCAAGAATAACTGGCAAAGTAGAATTTGAGCCTAAGAACTCATACCTGAGGTATGGAGGCAGCGGTTTCAACATGAAATGGAGCGCGGACCGCATTGGCTTCAATCTCAAAAATAGCAACTCTATAATCCTTGGTTGTCCGGACCGCAGTAAAAAGAGTGCGACCGCAGTAACTTCAGTGTGGACCGCATTAAATCCCATACGGCCGCATTGCCTAATTTGCCTGAGTTGCATACTCTCTGAACCTCACTTGTGCGGACCACACAGAATGGTGTGCGGCCGCACTGGCCTTGTTTTGCCTGAGCTTTGTCTTGCCTTGATACTTGTGCAAGTTTCATTCCTTTTAGAGCTGATCTTTGACATCTTGTCACTTTGTTGATTAAATCTGCAATCAAGCACAACTTGTGAGCCTTTGGGGCCATTTTGCACACATTTCTAATCAAAACTTAAGCAAAAAGGAGTATAAAATATAGCAAAATCCCTAGTTATCACCGCTGACCGCGATTAATTTTTGCCTTCGCGGTAAGGCCATAGCGAGCACGAAAAATCGAACGCGGCAGCGGTCCAAACTTCAGAGAGTGCCAAATTTTTCCAAATTTGTCCTGCACTGCATCAAACATCCCTATGCACTTCTCACAATCAGTTAGTTCAAAAATACATCCTGCACTAAGAAGAAAATCAAAGAAAAACAAAAATAAAAACACATGGGTTGCCTCCTAAGAAACGCTCGATTTAACGTCACGGCACAATGCAAGTTACCATCAATCACTTGAGATGGATCAGTGCCACCACGTGGCTGTCATAAAACTTTCCAAGATAGTGCTTGACTCTGTACCCATTAACTCTGAAGGTCACACCATTTTTATTTTTCAAATCAAGATCACCGAAGGGAGTCATAAGCACCACCTCAAAAGGTCCACTCCATTTTGATTTAAGCTTTCCCGTAAACAGTCGTAACCGGGAATTGAACAAGAGAACCAAATCACCCACTTTGAACTCCTTGCCACGAGCATATTGTCATGAAGGCACGTTATCTTGTCCTTATACATGGACGAACTAGAGTAGGCATGAAACCGGAACTCATCAAGCTCATTATGCTACTCCACCCAAATATTTGCTGCCACATCCCATTCAAGATTTAACTTCCTCAAAGCCCACATGACCTTGTGCTCTAACTCAACCGGTAGATGGCAAGCTTTCCCAAACACCAACCGGTACAGAGACATACCAATCGGAGTCTTGTAAGCAGTTCTATACTTGTCACTAGTGATTGCTCTAGGAGTGCCAAACCGAGTAAAGATACTCTTCTTGAGAATGGCCACAATGCTCCGGGCCTTGTTTTTGGGTAAAGCTACGACCACAACCCACTTTGAAACTTAATCAACAACCACAAGAATGTACGTGTTTCCATAAGAGCTTACAAACGGACCCATGAAATCAATGCCCCACACATCAAATATGTCAACCTCGAGAATAGTGGTGAAAGGCATCTCATCCTTCTTTGAAATTCCACCCGCTCTTTGACATTCATCACATTTCTTCACCAGTTCACTTGCATCCTTGTACAATGTGGGCCAATAAAAACCACAATTTAACACCTTTGAAGCTGTCCTCGCCCCACCATGATGACTACCGTAGGGAGAGGAATGACAAGCATCTAGAATACTCAGTTGCTCCTCCTCCGGAACACATCTCCGGATCATACCATCATTACAAATTTTGAACAAGTAAGGCTCATCCCAGTAGTAGTCCAAGCTATCCCGTTTAAGCTTTTTCCTTTTTTTAGAAGAGAGCTCATACGGAACAATACCAGTTACAAGAAAATTGGCCACATCCGTGAATCAAGGCATGCTATTCACATATACAGAGAGGAGTTGCTCATCAGGAAATGAATCATTAATCTCGAGGCCACCACGAGGCCTCCTCTCCTCCTCCAAGGGGGCAAGTGCTCCGACACTTGGTTTTCACACCCTTTCCGGTCCATAATCTCTAGATAAAACTCTTGAAGCAATAAGATCCATCTCATCAACTGAGCTTTGGAATCCTTCTTTGTCATCAGGTAGCAGAGTGCTGCATGGTCGGTATGAACTATTACCTTGGCACCCATGAGATAAGGCCTAAACTTCTCCATTGCGAACACAATTGCCAATAACTCTTTTTCTGTCACTGTGTAATTCACTTGAGCATCATTTATTGTTTTTCTTGCATAATACACTGAGTGAAACATCTTATTCACTCTTTCACCCAAGACCGCTCCTATCGCAACATCGCTTGCGTCACACATGAGCTTAAAAGGTTAGCTCCAATTGAGTGGGGTAATAATGGGAGTGGTTGTCAATTTGTACTTCAGGAGTTCAAAAGATTTCATACATTCCTCATTGAACAAGAACTTGGCATCCTTTTCCAATAACTTGCACAAGGGATTCACTACCTTAGAAAAGTCTTTGATGAATCTTCGGTAGAACCCCGCATACCCAAGAAAACTCCTAACCCCCTTAACTGAAGTAGGAGGAGGAAACTTTGAGATCACTTCAATTTTAGCCTTGTGCACCTCTATGCCGTGCTTTGAGATCTTATGGCCAAGGAAAATGCTTTCCTCGACCATAAAGTGTCCTTTTCCTAGTTAACCACAAGATTGGTCTCTTCGCACCGGGCAAACACCTTGTCCAGATTCTTCAAACATTTATCAAACGAGTCATCCACAACACTGAAGTTGTCCATGAACACTTCCAAAATGTCCTCCACCATGTCGGTAAATACGGCCATCATACACCGCTGGAATATAGTCGATGCATTACACAACCCGAATGGCATCCTAGAAAAGGAGAAAGTGCCATACGGACACGTGAAAGTGGTTTTCTCCTGATCTTCCGAAGTAATCAAAATCTGGTTGTACCCAGAGTACCCATCCAAGAAACAGTAGAATGCACCCCCTGCAAGTCTATCTAGCATCTGGTCAAGAAAAGGCAATGGAAAGTGATCCTTGCGGGTCACTTTATTCAGCTTGCGATAGTCCATGCACACCCTCCATCTTGTGACAGTCCTGGTGGGAATCAACTCATTTTGCACATTGCTAACCACGGTCATACCACCCTTCTTTGGCACACATTTCACCGGTAAAGTCCAAGAACTATCTGAGATAGGGTACACAATCCCTGCATCTAACCACTTCATCACCTCCTTTTTCACAATTTCTTGCATAGCCTCATTCAACCTCCTCTGATGTTCCATGAAGGGTTTGGCTTCTTTCTCGAGAATAATCATGTGCATGCACAAGGTGGGGCTTATCCCCCGGATATCAATTAAAGTCCATCCAATTGCCTTCTTTCATTTTTGGAGCACCGCCAGTGTGGCATATACCTGTATGTTAGTAAGACAAGAGGAAAGAATAATTGGCAAATTTGAACTAAAGCCTAAAAATTCAGACCTGAGGTGTGGAGGCAAAGGCTTCAACTCCAACACAGGAGATTCCTCATTTGAGGGCTTTGTTGGTGGAGTCTTCCTATTCTCAAGATCCAAAAAGAGCTTCTGAGGCTCATAAGAGTAAGAGCCCATTCCATGTAAAGCATTGACACACTCCACCCGTCCCTCATCCTCATTTACATCAAGTTTCAACAACACCGCCTCTAGAGGGTCCTCCATATTGATCACTTCACTAGTATCATAAACTACCACTTCCGTGACAAGATCCATGAAAGAGCACACTTCAGTATTGTTGGGCTACTTCATTGACTTGCACACATGAAAGACCACTTTTTCATCACCCACCTGGAAGGTGAGTTCCCCTGCTTCCACATCAACTAAGGCCTTTCTAGTTGCAAGGAAAGGTCTTCCCAATATTATCGGAACCTCATGAACAACCTCACAATCCAAGATCACAAAGTCAGCAGGCAAAATGAACTTGTCCACCCGAACAAGAACATCATCTATAATACCAAGAGGCCTCTTCATAGTTCTATCTGCCATTTGCAGCCTCATTGAAGTAGCCCTTGGTTGCCCAATACCCAAAGTTTTGAACACGGAGTAAGGCATCAAATTGATACTTGCACCCAAATCGCACAATGCCTTTGCAAATTCCCCGCTCCCAATGGTACATGGGATGGTGAAAGCACCGAGATCTTCAAGCTTTGGAGCCATCGAGTGCACAATTGCAGTTAGTTGGTGAGTCATTTTGATGGTCTCACAGTCCATGGATCTCTTTTTAGTCACCAAGTCTTTCATGAATTTGCGTAACCCGGCATTTGCTCGAGAGCTTACACCAAAGGAACATTGATTGATAAGCTCTTCATCATGTCAATAAATTTTCTAAATTGGTTCTCATTCTTTTGCTTTGCAAGCCCTTTAAGGTAAGGTGGAGGAGGCCTTGGCAAGGGAGCCTTAGCCTTGGGCACTACCGTTTCCGGTATATCTATTACCTGTTCCTTAGACGGTTTTACGTCATCTTGGGTATCCACCTCATCATCATGAACATCAATCCTCACTTCCGCATTCACATTCTCTTCTCTCACTTGCTCATCAACTAAAGGAATATCATCATCTTGCACTTGAATCTCATCACTCACAATTTCCTTTTGCTTGGAGGTATTCACATTACCACCTCGACCACTTCTAGTAATCACCACCACTGCATGCTCGATGTTGTTCCCACCCTTCAAGTTTACTACCGTATTACTAGGTAGAGCCCCGTTAGGGCGAGTATTCAAAGATTGTGAAATCTGGCCAAGTTGAACCTCCAAATTCCAGATTGAAGTATTATGGGATGCCAACTGGGCATCAGAGTCGATGTTCTTCTTCATCATTTGTTCAAACATCATCTTGATCCTTCCCATCTCATTGTTTGATGAGCTAGTACATTGGGACGGATATGTAGGTAGGTTGTTTGGTCGTTGATACATCGGAGGCCTTTGAAAGCCTTGCCCCCGATTACCTCGATTGCCATTGTTCCAACCCCCTTTGTTGTTGTTTCCTCCCCAATTTCTATTGTTGCCACTCTAGTTGCCCTGATTGTTCTAGTTACCCCAATTTTGTTTGTTGTCCCCCAGTTGCCATTGCCTTGTTGGATTTGATTCCCCCAATTTCCTTGGGATCTCTATTGTTGTTGTTGGTTAGGAGAATTGCCCCTTTGTCCTTGGTTATTGTTCAAATACTACACTTCTTTATTTTGCTCATCATAGCCCTCATCTTGATTGAAACCACCACTACCCTGGTCATATTGATCCGGACTACATTGACCTTGTTGACCTCTTTGTCACCTCTTGTTGACCAATATGTTGACACCTTCCATAGAATTTACTTGTCTAAGAGCTTGAACTTGTTGCAATTGAGCTTTTTCTAACTGGTTCATTGTGGTAGTTAACTCTGCTATTGCCTGACCATGATCATAGAGCTCTTTGTGCAAGTGGATGATAGTGGGGTCACCTTTTGGTACATTGGCTTGACTTTGCCAAGCTGAGGAAGTATCTGCCATCTCATCCAATATCTCACACGCCTGATCATAATGTGTGTTCATTAAATTTTCCCCTCCTAACTGATTCACTACACATTGATTGGTCATGTTAATGCCACGGTAGAATGTCTGCTGAATCATTACTTCGGTCATGTCATTGTTCAGACATTCTTTCACCATTGTCCGATATCTCTCCCAGATCTCATGAAGTGGTTCATTAGGTTCATGTTTGAAGGCCAAAATCTCATCTCTCAAAGTCACCATATGCCCCGACGAGAAAAACTTTGCTATGAACTTGTTCGCCAACTCATCCCAAGTAGTGATGGAATGGTTGGGAAAACTTTCAAGCTAGTCCAAGGCTTTCCCTCTAAGTGAAAAAGGGAACAATCTCAACCGAAGTGCATCCTCTAACACATTTGTTTGCTTGCTTCCCCAACAGGTATCCACAAAGCATTTAAGATATTTATAAGCATTCTGATGGGGAGCACCGGTGAAATACCCTCGCTGCTACAACAATGTCAACATCACATTTGTAATTTGGAAATTGCCCGCCTGGATCCAGGGTGGGAAAATTGCACTAGCATATCCTTCATTTGGAAGCACCCGAGGAGCCGCTCTTGGAGGTGGTGGGGGAGGGTCTAGAACATTATCATTGGCCTGACAGCCTCTTCTTTGAGCTTGAGAGACTATAGGTACCTCATCATCAATATTGTCATCTACCTCCACCCCCGGAATAGCATTTCCAAGAGGGCCATTGTTATTGTTCGCCATTTTATACCTAAATTGGCGACACACACAAATTAGTATCATAGAAGGAAAGAAAAACAATACACAAAACTATTTAGATAGATGGCCAAAATAGTTAGCTCCCCGGCAACAACGCCAAAAAGTGGTCGGGTCCAACCCTACACTATTACAGAGTGGCAAGAGCGGTCGATGCAGCTTTTACCTGAGAAGGTCGGGATCGAATCCACAGGGAGCTAATACAATATTTGGAGTTGGATTCCTATATAATCTAGTAGTGTGTAGTGCTCTTGATTACTCTTCCAATTATTCTTGTTTGTTTGTTACTTCTAATTTTATACTAATGATGTGCAAAATTAAGCTAAGTAGATATGTTTGTAGAGTTTTCTAAATGGGTAAAGAGGCACTAGGGAAGTGACTTGCTCCTAGGCGAGTATCTAACAAGATTTAGAACTTAGGGCAATAATATTATAGGTTGGATCTTGATATAGCCAATGCATGAAGCTACTCACTCTAAACCTCTCAGTAGTAAGAGTGATTTTGCCCTAATTGTCTTTCTCAAGCCCAATTGGGTGTTCAATTTGTGCAAGCAATGTTGGCTCAAGTCGGGTATTAATATCTCTAGGTTTAACCCTTTAGTTGGGGCTATCAATCTCTTGAATACACCCCAATTCCTTATTGGCCTGAAATTCCTAGACTTAGTCTCTCTTTCTCAAGAAGAGCCTAAGTTAAAAAGGCACAAATTAGTGTTTGCAACCACTAATTCAACATAGAAAGTATAAATCAGGCCAAATAACAATCACCCACAAACATCTAAGCCCTAAAATAAAAGACCCATTAAATATCCACACTAGGGTTGAGACACAGCCCTAGCTAATGGGTTTAGCTACTCATAATTGAAGAAGAAATCATAGATTGAGATGATGAATAATCCATAAATTGTAATTACAAGATAAGAGACTAAGATTAATTGCTAAGTAAGCTACAAAATTACTCAAAATAGACAAAAATGGCGCTTCACGTTCTCAGCTAACGTAACATGACCTAAAAATTTGAAAAAAGTAGTATTTATACATAACCAAATTTTTCGGACAAAAATGCCCCTGACGGAGGTATAGCTGATAGCGGTAAATGGACCACTTCAGTGGTGAGGCTACTGCGACCATGATAAATCAACCGCGGACCGCGATCATTAGCTTTAGCTCAGACTCCAGGCTCTCTGAATCTCTTCTCTGCGGACCGCTTTCGCGATAGGGGTACCGCGGCCTCATAAAAACACTACGGGTCGCGGTAACTTGCAATTCCTCATATTGTATATCTCTGAACCTTAGCATCACATACCGCGATAAAAGAATCGCGGTCGCGGTGGATTTTTCGTTGTAGCACTGCTTTTACTTGGCTTTGAACTTGTGTAGGTTTCACTTCTTTTTGAGCTGGTTATGACATCCTTGTCTCCTTTTGCCCAAATACTGCAAACAAGCACAACAAGTTAGCTTTTGGGAATACTTATACACATTTTAGTCCAAAACTTAAGCAAAAAGGAGCATAAAATAGACTAGAATCCCTAGTTATCAGAGCATATCTATCGTAGTTCATAAACTACCTACCAATACAATATGTCTGCCTATAAAGCAGAAACTCAGAAAGTTCAAGCCTGATATGAGTTTGAAAATTAAAGAGGAAGTCACCAAGTAGATCAAAGCTAAGGTTCTCAGAGTGGTTGAATATTCCACTTGGTTGGCCAACATCGTGCCAGTTCCGAAGAAGGATGGGAAGGTCAGAGTATGTGTCGACTATCAAGATTTAAATAAAGAAAGTCCCAAAGATGATTTTCCATTACCCAATATACGCATACTGATTAACAACTATGCCAAGCATGAACTCTAATCCTTTGTGGATTGCGTCGCGGGATACCATCAGATCTGGATGGATGAGGAAGATGGCGAGAAAATAGCCTTTATCACTTTGTGGGGGATGTATTGTTACAAAATGATATTGTTTGGACTGAAGAATGCCCGGGCCACTTATATGATATCCATGACAACCATTTTCCATGACACGATTCACAAAGAAATAGAGGTGTACGTGGATGATGTCATTATCAAATCCAGAAGAAGTGCAGATCCTATAGCAAATTTAAGGAAATTCTTTAATCGACTTTGAAGGTACAATCAGATACTGAGTCCTGCAAAGTGTTCCTTCAAAGTCCCTGCTAGAAAATTACTAGGTTTCATCATCAATCGTCGGGGGATTTAATTAGCCCCTTCAAATGTCAAAGCCATACAAGATTTTCCACCTCCGAAGAGAAAGAAAGATGTGATGAGCTTCTTGGGGTATCTCAATTACATCAGCAGATCCGTAGCACAGTCGACCGTGACCTGTGAGCCAATTTTCAAAATGTTGAAGAAAGATGTTGCAACAAAATGGACTGAGAATGTTAGAAAGCCTTTGACAAAATCAAGGATATCATATCCACACCACCTGTTTTGGTCTTGCCGGAACCTGGTAAACCTTTACTACTCTATTTGTCCGTACTAGATGGAGCCTTTGATTATGTTTTGGGACAACATAACGAGACGGGAAGAAAATAATATGCCATATATTATCTAAATAAGAAGTTCACGCCTTATGAAGCATGGGATTCTTTGCTGGAATGCATCTGTTGCGCCCTGACGTGGATAGCTCAGAAATTGAGGCACTACTTCTGCGCCTACACTACATATCTCATATCAAGGATGGATCCCCTGAAATACATCTTTAAGAAACCAATGCCTACAGGGAATCTAGCAAAATGGTAGATATTGCTAAGTGAGTTTGATATTATCTATGTGACTCAGAAGGCGGTCAAGGGACAGGCTTTAGCAGATCAACTCGCAAAAAATCCTGTGGGAGGGGAGTACGAACCATTGAAAATATATTTTCCCGATGAAGAAGTGTCGTTTGTAGGAGAAGATTTACTGAAGCCTACGACAGTTGGAGAATATTTTTCGACGGAGTTGCAAATTTAAAAGGAGTGGGTATTGGAGTAGTTCTGGTGTCAGAGATAGGCCAACATTATCTGGTATCCACGAATCTCAGGTTTTCGTGCACCAACAATATGGCAGAATATGAGGCTTGCATCATGGGCCTCAATTTAGCTATCGACATGAATATACAGGAATTGTTGGTATTGGTGATTCATATCTTCTGGTACATCAGGTTCAAGAAAAATAGGCTACAAAGAATACTAAGATACTACCATATCTATATCATGTGCAAGAGTTGATGAAGAGGTTCACGAAGATAGAATTCTTACATGCTTCGAGAATCCAGAACGAGTTGGCAGATGCACTGGCTACTTTGTCTTCTATGATACAACATCCGGATAATAATTTCATCGATCCTATTCCAGTAAGGATGCATAGTCAGCCAGCTTATTATGCTTGTGTTGAAGAAGAAATAGATGGGAATCCATAGTTTCACGATATTAAGAAATATTTGGCAAAAGGAGAATACCTGGAGCATGAAAATCATACCCAGAAATGCACGCTCTGGAGATTGTCCAATAATTTCTTCCAAAGTGGAGGAATTCTGTATAGAAGGACTCCAAACCTAGGGTTACTACAGTGTGTTGACGCCAAGGAAGCTTCCAAACTACTCGAAGAGATACATGCCGTAACTTGCGGACCACACATAAACGATTTCGTTTTAGCAAAGAAGATATTAAGAGCAGGATACTTTTGGATGACTATGGAAACAGATTGCATCGGGTATGTCCAAAAGTGTCACCAATATCAGGTACATGTAGATATGATACGGGTACCACCAAAGAACTAAATACAATAAGTGCACCATGGCCTTTCGCCGCTTGGGAATGGATGTCATCGGTCCGATCGAGCTCGCCGCTTCAAACAGTCACATGTTCATTTTAGTGGTCATAGACTACTTCACAAAATGGGTTGAGGCTGCATCTTACAAGGTGGTAACCAAGAAAGTCGTCATAGATTTTGTCAAGGATCGTATTGTCTGCCAATTCGGGGTACCAGAATCCATCATTACCAACAATGCCACCAACCTCAACAACGATTTAATGAAAGCTATGTGTGAAACCTTCAAGATCAAGCATAGGAATTCCACAGCATACAGACCTCAAATGAATAGAGTCGTGGAAGCCACCAACAAAAATATAAAGGAAATTCTGAGGAAAATGGTAGACAACCACAAGAAATGGAACGAGAAATTACCATTTTCTTTATTGGGATATCGTACCATAGTTCACACATCAATCGGAGCAACTCCTTACATGTTGGTTTACGGTACTAAAGTTTCCATTCCGCCCGAGGTCAAAATTGCTTCTTTGAGAATCATACTTGAAGCAAAACTCAGTGATGCAGAATGGATAAGGCGTCACTATGAACAATTGGCTCTTATCGACAGAAAAATGATGAATGCGGTATGTCATGGTGAACTTTATAAGAACAGAATGTCCAGAGCATTCAACAAAAGGGTCAAACCTAGACATTTCACACCGGGGTAGCTGGTGTTGAAATGAATCTTCCCACATCAAGACGAAACCAAAGGAAAGATTTAACCCAATTGGTAAGGTCCCTGCATGGTTCACAAGGTACTAACAGGAGGCGCACTCATACTTGCAAAAAATGGACAGAGAAGTTTGGCCAAAGCCTATCAATTCGGACGCAGTCAAGAGATACTATATTAAAATTATTTACATTTTTTTATGTAACTGAACTACGTTTGACCAGATTCCTGTTTAACAGGGGATATGTAGACAACACTATGGGTTCGGTCACATCTCAATAAAATTTTCATTTTCCCACAACAAGAAACTAAGGCAGAAATTTGAGGAGGACCCTCAAGATTCTGGAGCAAGTCCAAACAAAGTCATCATATACAAGACAGTGAGAGAATCAATTAAGTAACTGGGGCAGAATTTTGAGAAGGATTCTCAAAATTCCGAAACAAATCCAGCAAACTTCGTCACATGCAGAACGGCCGAAGAATCACTTATTAAACTGGGGCAAAATTTTGAGGAGGACCCTTAAAATTCTGGTGCAAAGAAGTCGTGATGTCTCTAAAGTGTCGCAGTTATTGGTTCATTTAATTTACTCGATATCGTAAACTACTAGGTTTTAAAATAACTATGTTTATCAAATGCATGCATACTTTTCGAAAACTTTATTTCTATGGCAGCTAGATGTTACCCAGGGTAACTCGAACAGGATCTCTAGAGCAAAGCAAAACAAAACAAGCAGGCAAAGGCATGAACCAACCTTCCCCGCAAAACTCACGATTTTTCTTTGGATGTAGGCATAATGAACATGACAAGAGCATCCGTAATTTACACGTGCCAAAATCACTATCTTCATAATGGCAAGGCTGCCAAATGTAAATATGTCTCCAGATATGAAAATACTCTGCTACTACTTATTTTATGTCCACTGCATGAGACTAAGCATTGTCTCCATTTTGCATAAGGCTAAGCCTTGCCTCCTTGGATGCATAGGGCTAAGCACTGCCTTCCCCTGCATGAGACTAAGCATTGTCTCCATTTTGCATGAAGCTAAGCCTTGCCTCCTTAATTTCATAAGGCTAAGCACTGCCTTCCCATTTGCATGAGACTAAGCATTATCTCCTCTTCTTGCATAAGGCTAAGCACTGCCTTTACTCGTCTCCTCTTCTTGAAAAAGGCTAAGCACTGCCTTTCCTCGCATGAGACTAAGCATTGTATCCTCTTCTTGCATGAGGTTAAGCCCTGCCTCCTCAGTTGCATAAGGCTAAGCACTGCCTTCTATTGCATAAGACTAAGCATTATCTCCTCTTCTTACATGAGGCTAAGCCCTGCCTCTTCAATTGCATAAGGCTAAGCACTGCCTTCCTCTGCATGATACTAAGCATTGTCTCCTCAATTGCATAAGCCTAAGCACTGCCTTCCATTGCATGAGACTAAGCCTTATCTCCTCTTCTTGCATAAGGCTAAGCCATGCCTCCCTAATTGTATAAGGCTAAGCCCTGCCTCCCCAATTGCATAAGGCTAAACACTGCCTTTCCTTGAACGAGACTAAGCATTGTCTCTCCTTGCATAAACACAAATGTTGCACTGTTCAAAACCTTGCATTATTCTCTCGGGGCTAGGCTCTGCACCCCCTCCCCCCACGACCTTACACATGACTAAGCTCTAACCTGTCTCATCTCAAGCATCATGTCTTTGCATCTCATAGGCTGAAGCATTGCCAAATTTTTCGAAGGCGTCATAGTCTGAAGGCATCATCCTCGTAGCCGGAAGATACCATGTCATAGCCTGAGGATATCGCAATATTGCACATCATTATTAGAAGGTGTCATGGTTCATAGGCACCATTCCCATGGCCCGAGAACAATATTTCATGGCCTGCAAATCCTTTATCTCATGATTCATGGCCCAAGACGTCATGGTCTAAGGACATCATCTTCACCGTCAGAAGACAACCTTTATGGTCCAAAGTGAATTTGCATCATATTTAAATTTCCGCAATAGCCTACATATATTTGTGTGCATTGTGTTTTAAGTTTTTGTAGGTAATCCAGGAAGTAACCGTTCTTCAAACGGGGCAACCTTCGCTCTGATTTCCGCTCACATCATTCACACCCTACCATTATTTCAAACGTAACCGACTCCCATCCATTATTCTCTTTTACTCTATGGCCATTCAGATATCTGCCCTGTGATACATCTGTAACATCTCATATTCACATTTGTGACTTCGCACAAATTCATAAAATACTATCCTACTCAAAAGAACCCCTTTCCGAAACACACGACCATTCCTATAATAACACCATCGGTTTCGTTCATCGTTGGATCCAAAGCTAAACATGGCCTGATTCCTGTAAAACCAGGGATATTTAGGCAGCTCAGAGACTATAGTTTGGCCTATATTTTTCAAAACACCTCATTCAGTCAAAATCGGTCATCATTTCTTTACCCAACAACTCTTTCATACTTCCCGGGTAAAGAGGTGCAGCTGTTGATACCCTTGTTTCTCATATTTTCCAAATATACATACATACTTTCAGAATAGTGAACATGCATCACCATTTGATTTGCAAGCATGCACAAGTATTTTTTGTAATTTTCCATAATTTTTAAAAGAATTTAAATAAATTTATTTCTGTATTTAATTATATAAATATTCAATAATTACCATCCAAATTATTTTTATGATGATTCAATCATATAAATATTTCATTTATGTCAAATGAGGTTTTAAATATTTTCAGTGCATTTCTTATAATTATATTTGTATTTTTAAGGCTAAATTGCACATCTTTGCAATAATAGCCCATATTAATGTATAATTAATTTATTTATGCAAAAAATAATTTTTTATATTTTTAAAATATTAAGTAATTATTTAAAATATTTTAGTGCACAAATGATATTTTTTTATTTATTTATCACTTTTATAAATTATTTATTTGATTAATATTAGGTATTAAAAAACTAGCCTAAAAACCGCCCATTTTTCGGACCAATTGTTGGCCAAAACCTAACACCCAAGCCCAAACAAAACACCCATTTACAAAACCCGGTCGGTACCCATTTTATACGACCCGCCCGTTTATCCTTAATCCCAGTCGGTGATCTCTCAAGATCAATGGCCCCCATTCACCCTCTTTAATTATCCAAACCTGCCCAAACCCTAACAATTCTCACCACCCTCCGTCCCTAAATCCTCTCTACTCCCTATACTTCTCTGAGAAACCCTAGTCTCCGGCTCTCAAAACCCTCCCCTAATCCCTCTTCTAATGGGATTTCCCTCTCATCTGCTTACCATATTAGTATCTTTCCGCTACTTGGTGTTTCTCCATGGTATTACTTAGTACTTACATAAACATGGCAAGTACTATCTCTCCAATTCTGTCCAAATGAGTTCTATTTCTGGAATCTGGACTGTATTTCGTCTACACGCGTTTGATTCTGTATTATGTGAGTCCGATATCGTTTGGATTTCTGGGATTTACACTTTTCCTAAAAAACTAGTGTTTACCGAATTTCTCTCTTAAATTGATTTCAAAATTTATTTGAATTTTTTCTTATCTTGTTTCTTGTTTATTTTACTATGTTTCCTTATATGTTTGCCCGATTTTTCTTTCAATTTTTTGTCAATATTCATCTGGCCGTAATTTAGTGTTTTATATCTCTTTAGATAGGACCAAAATTAGTTCGATTCTCTAATTTTTAGTGTTATTTGTGTCTATATTCATACTATGCTATTGTGTTTATGTATATTCCTTCAATATTTGCTTTCTCTGAAATTAGGGTTTACCCATTTCCCCTAAATCCAATTTTATTGATTCTACATGCTTTGGTTTCTTTATTTATGTTCAAATTTTACAAATTTTCCTTGTTTACTTATCAATTTCTACACTATATAAACCCCTCCCCATTTCCCCTTTAGGACAGACTTGAAAACTCAGTATAACCCCACTAGATCTAGACTTTACTCTGTTTTTTCTCATTCTATACTATAGTCTTGGCTGGCTGAAAGCCAAGGCCATTAAGTTTTTGGGTTTCGCTCCTCATTGACGATTCAAAATACTGTGGGTTTTGTGCTTTTTCGTGCATTTCTCGTTTAATTGGTGAGGCACTTAAACTTTTGCACTTGCATTCTTACATATCCCTGATTTGTATATGTTATTCTATATGAATCCATGATCCAATGTGCATACGAGTAATATTTAGGCATTATCTTTGTTAAGTTGTGTATATCTTGGTCTCTTGGACCTTTGTTTGCTCCTAATATTGCCTGTTCTGAAGTTATTTGGACCCTTTTATGACCTATTCAGGTAGTGTATTGACTCTGGAGTGTCTATGAACATGTTTATTCACCTATCCCCCCTCTTTCTGATTCCCTGCAGTGCTCTGTGTTGAGCCTTTTTCTGTGTTAGTCATTATGGCCCTCAGTATGCTAATTTGATTCCATATCCCTTTAGTATCTAATTGTGATCTCAGCATGTTTTGAATTGTCACTTTAAGGTGCTAGGCTAAATCTATGAATCATATCATGTTAACTAGACCTCTATGTCAATGCCTGAATGCTTATTTGCTAGTTGTGTGCCTTTCATGCTATCGAAAATCTCTGTAAAATGCCTTGGAATATGTGTCTGTGATCCTGCCCCGTTGCTAACATGATGCCTTCCACTTTCTGCGATTATGTGGTTCAACACATTGTTGCCTGCATACTTAGCATAATTCCCAATCATGTTTCAACCTGTCTAGTGATAATAACCCCAATCAATCCTGCAAACATGTTCTTATCAGCATGTGACTCTTTCTGTGCTAAGTGTTGAATCTATTTCCCTAAGTTTACATTAAGTTGGCTTTTAAATTCTGTGATTTGGTCAGTTGTTTTGCCTAATATTTTCAACTTGGTCATGTTCTTTTAAACCCCTCGCTTCTTGTCCCTCGACTTTAGTCTTTTCTCTTTCACCTCTTCCTTAAGTTCTCTTCTTAGCCGGCTGAAAGCCAAGGCTATTCTAATTCTGTCCTTTGACCTCTCTCTAGTGTGAGCACTGCTCGGGGTCCACGTGAGGCCCTTGTGAACTCTGACACACTAGAACTTAGTCTCTAGTCCCTCCTCTAAACAATCTCTGTGAACTTCCCTAGTG
This sequence comes from Nicotiana sylvestris, assembly GCF_000393655.2. Classification (NCBI taxonomy): domain Eukaryota; kingdom Viridiplantae; phylum Streptophyta; class Magnoliopsida; order Solanales; family Solanaceae; genus Nicotiana; species Nicotiana sylvestris. Next base: position 91,547,613 of record NC_091068.1, on the reverse strand, counting down.
TGAGCACTGCCCTAGGTTCTTAAAGCCCTTGGAAACTCTGACACACCAGGGATTTGGGTTTTGTGTACTCATCTTTGATACATAGATAAATCACTCACCACTGATCATGTTGTATCTATGAACGTGGGCTTCTAGAGCTATTGTTATTTGAAGGTCTGGCTTGTCCAGGTGTATTCGGGCCTGCTATAGGCTCCCTATTATTATACTATTCTATAATTCACTACATTCATTTTTGGGTCTGTAATAATTGTTGTAATAATATTTTGGCGTGTTAGTGAAACTGGGAAAGATATTTTCGTGCACTTGCAACAAATTGGGTAGACATCTTGACTATAGGTTCAACAATATGCTATTGCGTGTTCAGTTATTGTGTGTTAGAAAGAATGCCTATAGGTATCATATTATGTTCAGCCATTATATGTTAGCAATCCTGCCTATAGATTCAATATTTGGTTTAATCGCATTAGAAACCATGCCTATAGGGAATTGTATATTCAATGTGTATGCAAAACCTCATTCACATGTTGTTCTGTTTACCAATTATAGAAATCATGTCTATAAGATCTAAAATTGGAACATATTATAGAAAGCATGCCTATAAGTTGAATCAACCTAATTATCATTTCTGCCCGCTTATTCATGAGTTCCAAATACTGTGTTGTTGCCTTCACTAGAAAATATGCTTATAGGATTCAAACGAATAATTCTAGATCTGTTTCTGTGACCTACCCTTTTTTATTATCGCATAGAAAACCTAGACATCACGCCTATAGGTTTAATCTCCTTATGTTTAAAATCAGTAGGCTAATCATACAGGTCTTGGAAAATATAATGGCTTTTTCGTATAACTGTCCGCCCATATAAATCCAAATTCATATAGAGATCCTGCCTATAGGTTTCTATAATCTTAACTATTTAAAATCAGCAACTGTCTTTGATAATTTGACTGGCGTGCATTTGTTATCCAATTGTGGAGGCCAACTTGAGCCCTTACTTGCTTATAAATGAAAGTCCAAACTGTTTTTGTCTGTCTCTTAGTATTTTTACCTTTTGAGCAACCTAAGTTAAGGTCTAGAACTACCTAAATAGAGGTCTAAAGCCTCCTGGACCATAGGCATGGGACGGGTAGTGCACGCATAGGGTACGGTTTAGAATCAATTAGTGCGCTTTAGGTAATAACTTAAAGATAGTAATCGGGTAGCAAAAGATAATAGTCTGTGCCCGCTAAATAATATGAGTAACATCCCATCTTGAGGGAGTTACGAAGTATTATTTATGTTGCACGGGGTGATCCTTTAGCGTAAAAAAATTAGGACCCCCACCTTGTCTTTCCTCAATTATTTGCGTTTAATGAACTTCCTGAATCCTTTGTCTCTTAGTTCTGATCACATAAGACTATTTCATATAATTGATTTCAGCTGGAACCCATAGTTGTGGACCTCGAAGAGTGCATAACACCTTCTCTTCGAGGTAATTTCGAGCCCTTACCCGATCATTGGTAACACAAACTGGTTAAACAGAGTTTTCTGCACATAGGTGCCCTAACGCACCTTAATTTATTATGTGGCGACTCTCTCTTTTAAAACCCTTCCTTAAAAGAGTTGCTACATGTCAAAATCCAATTTCTTGAGAAAAAGGGGCACGACACAAGTTTATAACAGTATAATATCCCAAACAGTGATTACATGACTTGAAAACATACCTAATTGTGCAGGGCTTGAATTTAGATGAAGGGGAAGCCAAGTAAATGCTAGAAAACAGTAATTTGGATCCCAGTAAACTGTGAAAGAAAGAAGAAATTGAAAAAAAAATAATTCTCAACCACAGCTAAACCGTGAGAGTACGCAGATAGCAGAAATCGAAATCCCTATAGAAAATCCTCTTAATCCATTTTTGAAAGCTCTTGTTTCAGTTTTTTTAACTTTTGAACTTCGAATTTATTTTGATCCTTCTTTGTGCTTGTTTGTTCTTCAAATATATGTGTAAATGGACCAGAGAGGTCAGAATGAGAGGTGAGAAAGAGTGAAACGGTGGCTAGGGTTTTGATTTTAGAAGGGGAATCATTTAGGGAGGATGAAGGGGTGGCTGAGGGGTGTCTCTAGGTTTTTGGAGGAGATGGCTATTTTAATGAGGGAGAGGAAGGGAACGACGTCGTTCTGGGGCTGAACGACGTCGTTTGGGGAGCTGAAGTGGGGACAGGGTCGGGTACAACTTGGGCTAGGGGAGAATTTTGTAGGTTTGGGCTGATTTGACGATTGCACCACTTTAAACAATTATGCTCTTAGAGCAAAGACTAACCTCTTCTTTTCCCTTCTTTAGTTTTTGCAATATTGGCTACTCTAACTAACATAACACTTAGAAATTAATTTGCAAGACTAACCCCTTATTTGAAACATCTACCTGAGCTAATTAATTTGTGGATTCCAAATTACTAATTAATTGAACCTAAAAATGTAAAAGACAACTAAGGAAGAGTATATGTATTTTTGTGATTTTGTTTATTGATGAAAGTAATAAATGTAATTAAATCCTAAATTCAATTAAGATCTAAAGTGTTACGAGATGAAGAATTAAACATTTTTTATGATTTTCTATGGTTTTAAAACAACTCTAAATATGCATGAACAATGCAAATAAATGGAAGAAAATTTCCTAAAATTCTATAAAAGCGATTAAAATTATTTTTTGACTTTTTAGGAGTAATTTATTTTGCGGGGCAAAAATTAGGTGCTCACAGCTGTCCCTCTTTGCCCGGAAACATGAAGAGTTTTTGGGAAAAGATAATATGAGAAATCATGAACAATTTTTTGCTCGTGTTATATTCTATGTGAAGCACTTTGAAAAAGTTTGACCGATCCTTGCCTCGGAGGTTGCCTACATATACTTGGCTATGATGGAATCAGGTCAGTATAGTTCTGAAAATTTTGGTAGCTGGGACTATCGGAAAACAATGATTTCATTGCTAATGCTACTGTTTACTGCTTGTTGAGCTCCTTATTACACCAAAGTCAAAATGAAAAAGACTAATTAAACCTATCAGCTACGAGATACAAGATTCCTATCTATGAGTTTTTTGAAACTTGATCTTGAGTCTTGGCTGGTTCTTTATGCGGACTCTGAGCGAAATCTTGATGTTTGCTACCTGCAGGTTCTAATTCATTCTTTTTAGCTTTTTCAGATCAATACGGGATGTGCAAAGCTTGTGACTTCAGTCGTGTCTGGAGCAGTCCACATCATTATCCGCTTCTGCATTTTGGATTCATTTCTTTTCCTTTTCTCTTCTTTATTTTGGATCGAGACTTCTTTTGGTCATTTCTAACCTTGTGCCTCGAGCTGAAAACCTGCTCAGACACCAAAACGAATGAACGATATTTTTCTACACAAGTTTTCAGTAGGAAAATTTCGTGAGTTATTTGTAAAAAAACTCTATACTACTTCATTATTGAAAGCAATAAAAGTCGTGATTGATGTTCCCTAAGAAAATAGGAGTGGAGACCCTATGTCTAAAATAAAAGCAACTAGAGAGTGGAGACCTTATGTTGGAAAAGCGACTAGGGAGTGGAGACCCTCGTCTAAAATAAAATCAACTAGGGAGTGGAGACCCTATGTTGGAAAAACGACTAGGAAGTGGAGACCCTATGTCTAAAACAAAATTAACTAGGGAGTGGGGACCCTATGTTGGACAAGAGACTAGGGAGTGGAGACCCTATATCTAAAATAAAATTAACTAGGCAGTGGAGACCCTATGTTGGAAAAGCGACTAGAGAGTGGAGATCCTATATCTAAAATAACTTCAACTAGGGAGTGACGACCCTATGTTAGAAAAGAGACTAGGGAGTGGTGACCCTATGTCTAAAATAAACATTGGGAGTGGGGATGTAATGACCCGGTCTATTTGAGAGTCAGAGCCCCGATCCCCTATTAACTGCTTCCCCATATCTATTTCTGCTATTGTGACTTGCCACAAAGTTTCATTTTGGGTTCTGCAGTGTTTTGGGAGTCTTAGTAACTCAACGGAGGCTTAAGTCTTAGAATTTGCACCGTAGTCGAAACTATGTGAAGACGACTCCAGAATGGAGTTCCGGTTATTTTGTTAGCTCCGTTGGGTGATTTTGGGCTTAGGGGCATGTTCGGATTGTGTTTAGGAGGTACGTAGCTTATTTAGGATTGAAATAACGAAAGTTAAATTTTTGGAGATTTGGACCGGTAGTGGATTTTTTGACATTGGGGTCAAAATCCGATTCCAAAAGTTGGAGTAGGCCGTAGTGTTGAATATGAAATGTGTGAAAAATTTGAGGTCAATCGGATGTGGTTTGATAGGTTTCGGCTTCAGTTGTGGAAAATTTGAAGTTTCAAGTTCATTAAGTTTGGATTAGAGGGTGATTTATGTTTTTTGCATTGTTTTATGTGATTTGAGGGCTTGACTAAGTTCGTAAGGTGTTTTTGGATTAGTTGGTATGTTTGGTTGAGGTCTCGGGGGCCCCGGGTGAGTTTCGGGTATTTAACAGATCAAATATTGAAGTTGAGCCTTGGGAGAAATGGCTTAAGTGTGCTGCATCTAGTGTAATCGCACCTGCGCAAGATTGACCGCAGGTGCGAGCCCGCAGAAGCGATCCATAAGGGGAAGGTGTGGATTGGAGGAGTGTGGTCTGTGGGTGCAGGTATGAGAGAGGGACCGCAGAAGTGGAGTCGCTTCTGCAAAAGGTGGAGCGCAGAAGCGGAAGGCCTGGGGCTGGATGGTCGCAGATGCGGATAGGATTCCGCAGGAGCGGGTGCGCAGGTGCGACCCATGTGTCACAGATGCGTATTTTGGACCTTAAGTGAAGTCCTCACCTACGATGGTTTTTCTGCAGGTGCGGAACCGCATGAGCGGTTATGGGCTCGCAAAAGCGAGTTTGCTAGGCAACAAAGAGGGAATTCAAGGGTTTGATTTTATTATCCATTTTTGGACCTAGAGAGCTTGGATTGAGGCAACATTTCGAGGGGTTTTCAGAAGAAGCTTGTAGGTAACAATTCTTAACTCCTTTATGGTTATATCACACTAATTTATGGTTAATTTCATCGTTTAATTAAGGATTTGAGTTGGAAATTTCGGGGAAAATGGTAGAAACTGCATAGACAAAAATTCGAGTTTTGGAAGGCGGTTTGAGGTCAGATTTGAGTAATTTTTGTATGGTTAGACTTGTGAGTTAATGGATGTTCGTATTTTATGACTTTTACCCGATTCTGAGACGTGGGCCCAGGGAGGAATTTTGGGCATTTTTCTATTTTCTTGCTTTAGCTTTGATTTCATTAGCTAGCTTGGTTGCTTGTAGCTATATTTATATTATGTAATTGATTTGGCTAGATTTGGGCCATCCGGAGCCGGATATTCGTGGAAAGACCATTGTGACGGATTGAGTTAGCATGGTTCGCTGGCTTGCTTAACCTTGTGTGGGGGAACTCGTCTTAGGATTTGGTATTGATTGATATATCAACACCGTGTACGTGAGGTGACGAGTACGTACACGGGCTATTTGTTGTAAAACTCCATTTTTCACTAAGTCATAACCTGTTTTATCCTTGTTTGAATTACTCTATCATATGTACTTTCCTGTTTAGAGTAGAAAAGCATGCCTACGTGTCTTAACTGCCTATTTGAACTCTGTGCAGCATGTTTAGTGAGATTTCCTGGTTTTCTTTTATTTGAACTTAATCTAAACTGTAGATTTTCTAGATGTGGCTGTCATTTATATTGGTTGAGCTAAATATTTACTTTGGGACTACGGAACGATATTCTAGGATATCCCCATGTACTGCATATTTACTTTGGGACTACGCAGCGGTATGCCGGGATCTCCCCCAAAACTACATATTTACTTTGGGACTACAGAAGGGTATTCCGGGAGACCCCCCTATACATTTACGTTTGGGACTACGTGACAGTATCTTGGGAGATCCCCTGTTGCTATTACTGTGTTCTGAGCTGTCGGTTTTTATTGAATTCTATTCTTGTTAGATTTTCCGTATTTATTTTATTGAAATATTTCTTCTGTCATATTTCATTATATTTACACCAGTAGGGCCCTGACTTGATCTCGTCACTACACGATCGAGGTTAGGCTTGGCACTTACTGGGTACCATTGTAGTGTACTCATGCCCTAATCTGCACATGTTTTCCGTGTGCAGATCCAGGTAGCCATCATCAGCCTCGAGTCTAGCTGTATGGTTTCTGCTTTAGGAGACTTCAAGGTACATCTGCCCGCGTTCGCAGACCTCTGAGTCCTCTTCTATCCCCTTGTGTTAATTTCCCCTTGTTTTCTTCAGTCATGAATGTAGAGAGCAGTTAGAAACTCTTAAAACCCTGTGACATTGCGACATTCTGGGATTTGGGAAGAGTGATTATTGTACATTTCGAGCGGTATTGTTTTTGTTTATTAACTATATCTATTAGTTGTTGTCATTGTGTTTTCATTTCATTTCCTTAATGTTAGGCTTACCTAGTTGTAGAGACTAGGTGCCGCCACGACAATTTACAGAGGGAACACTCGGGTCGTTAAAAGTTGGTATTGATACCCATTTTTTCCCTATAACATTTTTTTTAAATGCATATATACCTTTAAAACTATGCATTAGCATCAATGAGTATTTTTCCATAATTTTTACATTTTTAAATTAATTTATCTCAATATTTTCTTCATATAAATAATTATAAAATTTCATTACAAATGATTTTAAAACATCTCTTGATTTAATATTACTATTTATGGTCTTATTAAGTTTCAATTATTTCACAAATGGGCAGATTTACACCTTTTGGTTACAATTGCACTGATTTTACAATTATAGCCCATGTACACATCACTGTATAATTTTGCCAAAAATTGGTCCCTTATATTTTTAAAATATTGAATAATTATTTTGCCAAAGATTATTTTTTTCTCATTGTTAATTATTTTATAAAATAATTTTATTCAATTATTTGGGTATTTAAGAAATAGCCTTTCAATCTCCCTAATTTTCGAACCCAAAAACCAGCACAAATCCCTAACCCAATTCACCCCAGGCCCAATGCAATTAGACCTGACCCATGCCCCCCTAATCCTTGCCGTTGATCTCTGAGATAAATGACCCACATTGATTCTTACTAATTTTAACTCCAAATGATCCCCCTAACCTAAATTATTTCCACCATACCCCGCCATCACCCGTTCCCTTCTCTCTCAAGCGCTTTCTACCTAACCCCTAATCCTCAGGCGCCGTCATCGGTTTAGCCCTCTGTTCTATGATATTTCTCTGTCATCTCAGGCCTATACTAGCCTCTTACTTTCTATGGTTCATCGGTTTCTTAGATCCTTTGGAAGATCTCAAGGGACCTAGGCGGTCTGGTTTTCACCTTTGATTTCTTTGCCTATTTCAGGCTATTTGCTCGACCACGAGTAAGAAGCCTCTCTTATTTTGATATGAATCCATGATTTTCTAGACCTATGTTCTTGTCTCTGTCATTCTTTCTAAAAACCCTAATTTTTATCTCCGATCTTCTCAGATTTTTATAGATCTGAGACGAATCAAACATATCTCACATGTTTTCCTTGAAAGTTTCTGGTTTTCAACTGATTCACCGTTTTCCTAAACTAGGGTTTACCCTATGTCATCTTCTCAAAAGGTTTTTCGGACTTTTGAATGCTTAGTTGTTTGTTCTAAAGTGTTTTGACTGATATATGCTAAAGTTGTATAAGCCCTAAGTTGATTTGTGTTAAAACTCTAACTGTTTGATGTTTTTCTTTAATTCTGAGCTTTTCAAAGTTACCAGTCGTGTTAGTTCATTCTGTATTCTAATTTACACGCCTTTCCTTAGTAGGATTCCTTACTTTGTGATTTTTATCCTAATTAACCTCTATTAGGGTTTTGAATTAATTTCCTCCTAATTTCTGTGTGCCCCTAAAGTTTTACTCAGCCTATTTTGTTTATGGAAATTGATTTATTCTTTCCAGAATTGTTGAGTGGTTTGCTCTGTTAACGTTCATGTGTACGATTCTTGACTATTACCTTGTTGATGACTTTAATTAGTTTTCTTGCCTTATTTAGTTGCCTATAGTATCTATTGATTCTTTGCACGATTAATTCCTTAATTAGATTTTATTCACTCTTTGCCTAAGTCTGATTTGAGTTTCTTTCCTTAAATATTTCTTGTCCTTACTGTTGGTTAATGACCCTTAATTAATGGAAGATTATGTAGATTTTTCGTGTAATTGGTTCTGTGATCTTCCCTTGATTAACTGAAGTTAATTCTTTTACCTTATTGGCTCTACTCTTGAACTACTATATAGACCCCTCTATTTTACTTCTCAACACACGAACATCAGTTCACAACACACACATATATTCAAACTCTTCTCCTTGTTTTCTACATGTGATATTGTCGGTCTAGTCGGTTGAAAGCCAAGGCTAGATATTGGAGCTACACTTGCTCTATAGTCTGCACTCTTTTTTTCTTTAACTGGTATGTCTCTAGTTAAATTTGAAACCCAAACTCTATGTGTTTCATTCATGCACTAGTTCATTGACTATGAATTTAACCTATCCTCTTATTTACTTCTTTGCTTAGCATGCCTAAATTCTGCCTTGTTCAATGTATAAGTAGTATGTCTACACTTCACCTGTTATCTGATGCTTGACTAGCATGTTTTTGATTTATTATTAATATCTTAACTATGTGATCATGTTGGTTACTTAATGCATATGGTTGATCCTACTTGTGTGTCTAATTCTGTCCTCTACATCTTTGCTCCATGTCTTAATTGCCTACTATCCTGGTTTATTTGTTAAGGGTATGAAGATCCTCAGTGTTCTATGCATATTGTTGTCTACATGCCTCCCTGCACCCTATTCATGTACCCCCAATGAGATTCCTATATATTCCCAATCCCTTTCACCCCTGTGTGCAAACCTGCTTGCTAAAGTGCCTATGATTCTGAACCTTTTATGATTGACTAGTTGTCTACTAAATTTGCTCTCTTCAGAACTGTTTTCAAAATGTTATCAATATTCTTCTAAAAACTGGTTTTCATTCCTAGCATTTTCTTAAAACTGGTCTATTCTAGAGAATCTTTTTCACTCCTAAAAAGTTATCTCCACATTGTTTTCACTAAGTCTTTCAAACTATGTCAAGCACACTCACTTACTCTTAGGTTATTAAGTTATGCCCCTCTGGTATGAGTACTGCTTAGGGATCCTTGAGATCTCTCTGAACTCTGGCATATCAGGCCTGGCTCTTCCACACTGTACATAACCAGTCCCTATTTGAGAAAAGTCTTGGTGTGAGCACTGCCCGGGATCCTTGAGGTCCTTAGGGAACTCTGACACACCTAGACACTTGTTGGCGATGAGATTTCTGAGCATTTTCAGACTACATAGAAGGCCTGGTACTCCCAAGATTACTTTGGGCCTGCTTCAGGGTCCCTATAGTATCATTTTATATTTCATATGTGTAATTTATTCAATCCTGGTCTGTAATAATTGTTTGTAAACAGATATTGGGGTAACTAGTGAAAGGGGAGGGTTGCTATGTGATTTTGTGGGGTAAATTGGATAGAAACCATGCTTTAGGTATTACATTATGTTGAGCTGCTGTAGAAATAATGTTCTAGGTTTGTATGACGCATTAGATATCATGCTTTACGATTGCTATGCTTACTCGCATTAAACCATGCAAAATTTGTGCATTAGATACCTTGATTTAGGACAATCACATTTATTGCTTCTGCATATCACATGTTATAGTTCATCATCTCACTTCTGATCCTGTATAAGTCGCTATCACTTAGAAATCCTGCCATTAAGTTGCTAATACTGTTTAATAAAATAACCTTCTCCATGTGCTTAGAAATCCTGTTTTAGGACTATGCGTGCATTTGCCTTGAGACATGTCACTAAAATAAATAGGTCAAAACAACCATCACACATATGTATCATGTCCTGGTATGAATCATTATAAAATCACCGGCTATAATATTAATCACTTAGATCAGCATGCCTATAGGATGAAAGGACTTCAAAATTTTTAAGTAGTCCCCAGATTATGACTGCATATACACACCTAGGCAAGCCTTAGGCCATTAAATAATTGTGAAACTAGTTCTGTTTATGTGTGAAATTATCAAGGCTTAACAGGCTATAAAACCAGTAGGCAAACTGGTTAGGATTCTGCCACTTCCCTTAGAACAAACGTTGCATATCCTGTATCTGTAACATTCATCTAGATATCATGTTCCTAGGCTTTCCGAACTTCTTCAAAATCAGCTGTTTAAAACATACTGTTTATTTGCTATGTATATGTGGAAGTAAATATGAGCCTTTTACCTGCTTCCTTAATTGACAGTCCTATGTGTTATTTGTTGTCGTCTAGACTTTTTCCCTTTAAACACCTTAGGATTGTCTAGAACTGCCTAAGTCTAGAGGTCCTAAATTTCTCCGGGGCCACAAGGAAGGATGGGTAACAGCACGCTTAGAGATCATTAATCAAATTCGCTTATATAACCATTAAGGGGAGGGTAATGGGTAGCAAAAGGATATGATGACCTGCGCGCTAATGTCACGTGTAGCCCCTCTAGTTGAGGAGGATTACCGGGCATTACACAGATTGATCCTGTAGGTTAATCAACTTAGGACTTCCCTTTCCCAATTCCCATGTGTGTTTAAATTATCTAAACTTCTTTCATATATGTGCATTGGACCATCTGAACTTCCTTGATCATATATGTATTTAGACTGTGAAAACTTCCTTTATTTGCAAATATGTGCTAAGACTGCATACTTGTTAATTGACTAATTCTCATAGTTTAAGTTCGGTCGGGACCTACAGTTATGGACCGCAAGGGGTGCCTAACACCTTCCCCTCAAGGTTATTTCGAGCTCTTACCCTAATCTTTGGTAATGCAAAACAGGATACATGAGTTAATTTCTCTAGGTGCCCTAACACACCTTAATTCGTTAGGCAGCGACTCTTCAAATACCCAATTCCCAAAAGGAAACGAGTTGTTCCCCCATGAATGTCAAAACCCGAACTTCCCCGCAAAAAGGAAAAAAGGGGGCGCGACAACATGACGACTCTGTTGGGGATGCTTTAGGCTCTTACCATAACGAACTTATGTCAATTAGTCTTAAGCATGCTTTATCTCGCGCACCCTCCCCCTTATTTGTATTTAACTACTTTTTTCAAGCATCTATGATTTCCTTTATTTCCAGAAACTGACTTGTCTCTTTGTTTTCTTTTTCCGTAACTGTCTTTCAATTATTTAAATACTACATTTATCATTTTTTATGTGCAAATACTTGACAACATGCTATTTATTATTGCATAAATCATGCTCAACATCATATTCAACTCGTGCGTAATCAATCCCATAGCAACGCTTAATGAGTGTTTGCGCTCTTCCTATATATCACCTTTAAATTCAGAAAGGCGTATTTGCGGTAAAACTAGTCGATCAGCGGTGCGTTCGATAGTTTCGTGCCTTTCCCCCTCAAGTTGTCCGCTTGAGGGTCCCACTCTAGACCTCAATAGTATCCTTACTATGATTAATTGTACATGCATCATGGTCAAACCTAGTCGGGTTAATATGTTGTCCGCATAATAATCCTTTAAGACAAGCCTCGTCCAAAGGTCCATCGGGTTTTCCACAATCCCAATGGACGTAATCACGATTTTGTGCATTAATTTGGAGAAATAAGTACCAATATGCTAATCATTACTGTATAAATAGATGAACTTAGAGGGGTAAAGGACCTAGCTATCTCTTGTTTTGCAGAAGATAAGGCACGAAGTCCCTAGGTTCGGTATGGTCGCTAACATACCTCCACTTTTGCTAGATTGGTGGAGGGATCTTCCCTCAGGTGACCCAAATCATGTGAAAAGAGTCTTAGGGAATTTGTCGTCACTATTGGATCTTCAACCAAACAAAATGTTGATCGAGGCCGCCACTTTATTTTGGGTTAATGAAAGAGTTGTGTTCCGTTTTGGGGATATAGAAATGACTCCCCTCCTAGAAGAAATAGGAGGATTTGCTAGGTTGCCTTGGGATAGCTCTGGTCTGTTAGCACCTGAAAATTGCACCAGCAGAGGGTTCCTTAAGATGATGGAGCTGAACAAAAATGATGATTTAGAATGCCTGAAGAACTCCTAGGTACCTTTTGACTTCTTCTGTGAAAGATACGTCCACAAAAGCTCTTACCGCATTTTTGATGATGAATTCTCAATCACCTCCTTGGGCTGGGTTTATCGTAGGGTCTTCGTGTTCATTGTGTGATTCTTGGGCATGATGGTATTCCCAATCCAAGGGGATAAAATCCATACTAGGTTGGCCATAGTGGACAAAAATTTCATGGATGGGATCGAGGGGCAGACATATACTATTGTCCCTATGATCAATGCGGATATATACTGGCCTTGGAACGCTGCCAGAAGGGGTCCATATTCATTGAGGGCTGTAATTTGCTGTTACAAGTTTTGCTCTTAGAACATCTCCAAAGGGGCCCATACCGCCAAGAGTTTCCACGAAGGTCGTGGAATGACCACATAGCCTTCCATCACCCTAAGAGAATGACTTACATTCCAGACATTTTTGCTCAACCTAAGGATGCTATAAGATGGGTGCAGTTTTTCAACAAGTTGATTGACGAACAGGTTCAGTGGATGTTCGAGTGGTTCCCCACCGATGAGTTCATCATCAGATCCAGAGACGTCCCATATTTGATGTTGATCGGATTAAGGGGGATATTCCCGTATGCTCCCTTTAGGGTTATGAGACAGGCAGGTAGGAGACAGGTCGTACCACGGGTCGCTAAAATAAGTCACTTCAGAGCCAATTTCCAGGGTGATGCCATCCCATATAAGAATGAAGCACAACATATGTGAACTTTGAAGATTATTGTGGAGAAGGATACAATCGAGCCGGACCGATATCATGCTGGCCCTCCTTCTTTTACCCCTCATGGTTGGATGATAATCTGTCAGGAAACTTTGAGCCAAGGGTCGACCCAGGAAATGGGGTCATAGATGAGTTTGTCGAAGCAGAAGTGAAGTACAACAAGCTGTGCAAAAGAGTTTGAGAGTCTGAAGCTGAGCATATGGCGCAATATAAGGACGATATGGAAATGATTAACAAGTGGAAAGAAAGAGCTGTTAAATACAGTGAAAGGTTGGAATATCTGGAGTACAATCTAATGGAACTGGAAGGGAAGATGAAAAAGAGAGTCACTGATTGCCAAAATGTTGAGGGAAACGAAGGAGGGCATTTGGCAAGGGCATTCTTCCTATTGAACCTGCGGGAGCTGGGAGAGTTGATCAACAGCAACATTCGGTCCGGAGAGGGTCCTTTTGGGACCAAGTATATTAGATTTACTTGCTTTCCTTTTAAATGTAATAAGGCCAAGTGCCATTAACAACATTATCTTATTTAGTGTCGTTTTAGGTCGTTTATTTTTACATCAATGAAATGAGGCAATTATTGGCACTGAATTTCTCCAAATTTATTTGTCGCTGGGCCTACCTCAGGCACAATGAGGCTCCCAAATTAGGATGTGAATTTACATTCCCACAATATGTGTTTAAATACTGTAAACATTTCAGAACCCTTACTGACTTGTTTACTTTTTGTCTTCTTTATTTCTTTATTCCCATCCCCTAAGGTTGGTTCACACATACTCGAATCATCAGCATATCACACCAGATCTAGAGGCCATCCACCTCCTCCTCCTCCAAGTAATACAAAGAACAGAGGGAAAGCTAAAATGGACGACTTAAGTGGTATTCGAAAGGAAAATGCGAAAAATGTAGAAACTTCAGATGGTCGGAGTACTCCAGCACCAAATGATTTAGTTTTAAGATTAGAACAAAAGATACTGGAGCTGCAGGAGCTTGAGTAGGTCTGCAACTTGGCAAACCTATCCCTTACCCTGAATGTCCTTGATACCAACAAAACACCAAAAACCCGGCGCCTTCCCAAAGCACACCAAACCAGCATTCACCAAATCCTCCTGCACCACATCAATATGCAACTCCACCTCAAAATCTCAATCCCTTACCGATACCAACTCCTCCACAACACCACCATCAACCAATCCAGTACCCACCAACCACTAGTTATAACACTCCCCAGAACACACTACAACCCCTTCTCGATCCTCAAAACTCAACCAATGACCACCACTACACTCAGGTTCGTGACACTCACCAAAACAACCCTATATATGTGGAAATCATACCTCACTCTACCCAACCAACCTCCTATACACCAGAATCCGCTGAAAAGGACCTGCTCATCAAGAACATGGCTGAGGAACTCAAGAAATTAACAAGTCGGGTTCAAGGTGTCGAAGGAGGAAAAGGGATAGAAGGTTTGAATTATAAAGACTTGTGCATAGAGCCGGATGTAGAACTGCTAGAGGGTTACAAACCTCCCAAGTTTGAGATGTTTAACGGTACAGGTGATCCCAGGGTTTGTCTAAAGACCTATTGTGACAAACTCATCAGGGCCAGAAAGTATGAAAAGATTCAGATGAAGCTTTTCATGAGGAGTCTTACGAGAGACGCTTTGCCCTGTTACATCATCCAGGATCCTAAGAAATGGTCCAACTGAGTGAGTATGGCATCTGATTTCATGGACCAATTCAGGTTCAACACAGAAAATGCACCAGATGTTTTCTATATTCAGAACCTCAAGAAGAAGCCCACCAAAACTTTTTGCGAGTATGCTACTCGTTGGAGGTCAAAAGCAGCCAAAGTCAGGCCATCTTTGGATGAGGAACAGATGAATAAATTTTTTTATCAGAGCATAGGATCCGCAATACTATGAAAGGTTAATGGTTATTGAAAATCATAAATTCTCTGATATCATCAAACTTGGGGAATAATCAAAGAAAGCATCAAAATCGGGATGGTAACAAACTTTGAGGCACTACAGGCCACAAACAAGGCATTACAATCAGGCGGCATATCAAAGAAGAAATATGTTGGGGCAGTAATGGTGGCTCATGGCCCAAATTCTCCACTCACATATCAAAAATCTCCACCCACATACCAAACACCCCCACCCACATACCAAGCACCTCCAGCTACATATCAACCCTCATTTCCTAGATATTCCCAACTAGCCACTGTCTATCATAACTATAATTCCCAACTATCTCATTTCCAGTCACCTCCAACTCGCCAAAATTATCCAAGACCACGACCCAATTTTGATCGCAAACCACCCAGACAATACACCCCTATTGTTGAACCCATCGACCAGTTGTATGAAAGATTGAAAGCCGCTAGTTACGTCACTCCCATTCCCGCTGTGGCTGTAGAAAACCCGTCCTAGTGGGTCAACCCAAACAAAACCTGTGCATACCATTCCGGTATGAAGGGGCACACCATTGACGAGTGCCGAACATTGAAAGCTAAAATCCAGACACTGATTGACAACAAGATCATACAAGCGAAAGAAGCTGCACCCAATGTCCGCAACAACCCTTTTCCAAATCATAGGGGAGGTGGGATACATGTGATAGAGATGGATGAAGAATGGGATCTTGAGGGGTCAATCAGGCCTATTCGAGAAGGCGATGACTTTAAATCCACAGTCACACTTACACCTATCGTAGTACAGACTCAATCTCCAATCGAGGTTGAGGTAGTTGCATCGGTTCCATTTGAGGTAGAGGTAGCTCCACCTGCGGCCACCCCTATTCCATTTGAAGTGGAAGTGACCACACCTTTTACCGTGATAGTATCAACCATTCCTCCTTTCAATTCAAAAGCAATACCTTGGGATTACGTTGTTGAAGCTAGGCAAAAAGGAAAGGCAAAGATGGAGGAATTCGATGCTGCACAAGGACTGACTAGGACCGGAAGAATCTATACAACTGAACACTTGGAAGGACCAAGTAAGGATGGCTATTTAGAGTTGGTATTTCTAACTAAGTCGGATGGAGGGCTTTGGGAAAAGAGCAACTCGAAAGTACTTTACTTCAGTCCCAGTACTAAAAGACGTGACTTTAGGAGTGGATTCCGAAAGAAGCACTTCATGAAGCATCCCGAAATTTAATTGATTTATTTATTCCCTTTTTACATATGGAGCATTGAGAGGACCTTTCCCTAGTACGAGAGGACCAGGAAGGACGCACCTCTGGTGTATCAGTTATCGTGCCCACGGTAAATGCTGGGTAGCCAAGTGCAGAGCGGATAACTGCTGAAAGCATCTAAGTAGTAAGCCCACCCCAAGATGAGTGCTCGGAATAGACATTCAGGGCTGAAAGAATGGAACTCGCTCTAAGGGACCCCAACTGGATAGGAATTTTGGGTTGTTCGATCAAGTAAAGGAAACTGAATGGAATTCATAACTGATCCAATTTGACCACTGTACATTGCTAACATAAGAAAATGGAATAATTGAGAATCTCGAGTAACTCGCCAAGCTACCGCCGGCCAACAACTTCCGTGCACAGATATAGATTCATTCTTCGTACCTGGTCCAGCCTCACAACCCTTCGCGGGTTGGTAAGAAGTCAGTCTTATTTGGTAAAATAGAATTGGACAAAGAAAAGAGAGTGCTCGACCGGGAGACGGGGTAGGGCCTGTAGCTCAGAGGATTAGAGTGCATGGCTATGAACCACGGAGTCGGGGGTTCGAATCCCTCCTTTCCTACAACTGGCCCAAAAAGGGAAGTACCTTCCCTCGAGGGGTAGGAAAATCATGATCAGGATAGCACCAAATAGCCTGTCATTGAAGCCAGATGACCTTTGGAGGAAACTACAAGCAAGGTAATACTCCGTCATCGATCATTTGAACAAAACCACAGCTCAGATATCCATACTATCACTGTTGCAAAATTCAGAGGTGCACAAGAATCCTTTGATGAAGGTGTTGAGTGAAGCTTACGTACCCAACAATATCACCGGCGGAGAGATGGCCAACATGGTAGGTTAGGTGCTAGAAAGTCATAAGATAATCTTCCACGAGGATGAGCTACCGCCTAAAGGGTTGAATCATAACCGAGCATTATATATCATGGTACATTTGAAGACAAATTCATTGCTAGAGTTCTGATTAATGGAGGTACAAGACTCAACATTTGTCCGTTGGATACTCTGAAAAGATTGGGTAAAGGTTTCCATGAAATATAGGCAGGAAGCATGAACGTGAAAGCCTTCGATGGGTCTCAAAGGGCCACGATTGGGGAGATTAATCTTTGTCTGCAGATGGGGCCAACTTGGTTCGACGTTGAATTCCAAGTGCTTGACATACCAACTTCATACAATCTTCTGTTGGGCCGACCATGGATACATGTTGCTGGGGCTATGACTTCCAGTCTACACCAGGTTGTGAATTCGAAAGGAACCATCAGGAAGTGATCATTCACGGGGACAGGAGTAATCCCATTTACACCAGTCAAACCATCCCAGGTATCGGGAACCGAAGAAGGCTAGGAGGGGAAACCTATCATCACATCGAACGTGTCAATGCCGTTGAGAAAGACAAATGGTGGAGTAACAAAATAGAAAACATACTAGCATGGTCTGGGTATGAACCCGACAAAGGGCTTGGGAAGAATCTCCAGGGTATTACCAAAACGATACAGCTGAAACATCATGGTACTACCTTCAGGATCGGATACCAATATACATGGCAAGAGTATGATGATTGGTCGCCTCTTTGGCATGGACCTTATTACCCTCTCAAGCAACCAGTGCCACATCTAGGTCAGACCTTTCACCAAGCTAATACAATATGGGGAACTGCAGAAGAAGAAGAAGAAGCATTAGCTGGGCTGAGGAATCTGTTCCTAGAGGACGAAGACATGGATTGCAGTGCAATAATTGAGGAGGAGGAGGAAGAAGTCCTCACTATTCAGACCGTGGAGAAGGGAGTTGTCCTCAAGAACTGGACTGCCACACCATTCCGAGCCTGCCGAGTCCCTAGGTGGCCTGACAGATTTCATTTCTATAGCCATTCTAGGCATCTAAGATTTTCAGTAATTTTGTTTTAAAGACTAACTTGTTTCAAAATAAATGCTCGATTCATCGAGCCATACTTGTTTGGATGTTTTCAGTTTTAATCAAATTCATTGCTCTATATTATTCATTATTATCTTCCACACTTTTTTTTTCTGTAGTGTTATTATTACTTTTCCTGATTAATCGGTGACTGTGATATGTAATGAGGCAACGCAATATAAGGATAGTGACTCAGATGAAGAAGATGAAATACCTGAGGAAGTTGTCAGGGAGGTTGAGAACTTTGAAAATAAGCCTAAGTCCAACCTGGACGAAACCGAAGCAGTAAATTTGGGAGACGCTGAGACCGTTAAGGAGACTCGCATCAGCATTCACTTATCACCAACAAATAAAGGGGAGCACATTCATTTCTTAAAGGAGTATGAGGACATCTTTTTGAATGGTCATATGATGACATGACCGGTTTGAGCATGTCCATAGTAGCTCACAAGTTGCCTACTAATCTCATGTGTCCGCCAGTGAAGCAGAAACTCAGAAAATTCAAACCGATATGAGCCTGAAAATCAAGGAGGATGTTACTAAGCAGATCAACACCAAAGTCCTCAGGGTGGTTGAGTACCCAACCTGGTTAGCCAACATTGTACCAGTTCCGAAGAAAGATGGGAAAGTAACAGTATGTGTTGACTATCGAGACTTAAACAGAGCGAGTTCCAAGGACGACTTCCCACTACCAAATATACATATCTTGGTCGACAATTGTGCCAAGCATGAACTCCAATCCTTTGTAGATTGATTCGCGGGTCATCACCATATCTGGATGGATGAAGAGGACGCAGAGAAAATAGCTTTTATTACACCATAGGGGGTATACTGTTACAAAATGATGCCATTTGGTCTAAAGAATGTTGGGGCTACTTACATGAGAGTCATGACAACTATCTCCCATGATATGATACACAAAGAAATAAAGGTGTATGTGGACGACGTCATTATCAAATCCAAGAGGGCCGTAGATCACATAGCGCACTTGAGAAAAATCTCTGACAGGTTAAGAAGGTACAACTTAAAACTAAACCCCACAAAGTGTGCATTTGAGGTTCCCGTAGGAAAGTTACTGGGATTCATTGTCAGTCGTCGAGGGATCGAGCAGGACCCGTCTAAGGTTAAGGCTATTCAAGAGTTACCGCCGCCTAGGAGCAAAAAGGATGTGATGAGTTTCCTAGGACGTCTCAACTATATCAGTCGCGTCATAGCACAGTCCACAGTCATATGTGAACCCATCTTCAGGATGTTGAGGAAAGATTCTGAAACAAGCTTGATGGGTTTTTACTTAACCTTATGTTTTGATGATCTAACAAACTTGTCGTAAAGAACCAGATAGAGAACCTGTTCCATAGCATACACATCTCATATGAACTGGTCGAAGCCTGAACAGTAGCAAATGGATGAATGACCACATGGAGGAACACAACAGGGACCTGATGACCTGGTCCCTTAGGGTTCTCCGACAAATGCACAAGTTAGTAACTGTACGCAATCAATATAAAGAGGAACACAACAGGGATATACTACCTTAGGGTCCTCTGAACAAAGTACAAGTCAAGTGCACAACCGGAATGCAGCAGAAGAAAGTGACCATCTGGAAACTGTTACAGAAAGAGGAACACAACTAGGTCCTGGTCGTAGTGTATGTCCTGACAGAAGTATTAGGACCTGGTCCATTGGTGTGTCCTGACAGAAGCACAAAGTCCAGCTGGAACGCAACTGCCCAGAAGTGGCTGTGCAGACAGTGCAACAGTCACTTCTCACTAAGAAGAAGTACACCAAGAGTTGACATCACTATCTATTGTGATATCTTTTGTGATAAAATAACCTGGTGCAAGACACACCATCACTTCTGCATTCAGTGATATTCTCTAAAGAAGAAGAAGCATCGATCTGGCATTGAAATCACTAGTGTGTCAAGAACAAGAAGACAACTCCACTAAGGATCAGTTTCTAAACAAAGTCTTATGTATTTCCATAGTTGAGTTGTAATCTTATTAATTGTTCTACATTGTAATTCCTAGTTTGCTTTCTCAGAAGCGCTATTTTAGGAACAAACAAAATTCGTAAACTTTAGAGTTTATGTTGTGACTAGAAATAGTCATAAGTTAAATCATTTGTAACTAGGAGAGTTAGAGAGTGGCTTGTGGTGGTTGCATCACAAGTTAGCTTAAAGTCTTTGCAATAGGGTTTTGCAAAGTGGCTTGTAATAGGTAGATTGCAAGTTAGTTGAGTTAAAAGCCTACAAGAGTAGGTCGTGGTTTTTTTATCCCCTTGTGTGGGATTTTTCCACGTAGAAAAATCTCTTGCCTTCTTTACTTTCAGCCTTTACAGCATTCTACGTATCAGTCTCTTACGGGACCAGGTACTCTATAGTTTTGTGGACTCATATAAGCTATCAATTGGTATCAGAGCAGGTTCCTCCTATCAGGCTAACACCTAGGAAGTATCCTAAATGGCCTCTCCACCAAGATTTAAAGAAGGACAATCAACCTATAAACCTCCCAGATTCAATGGTCAATACTATAGATGGTGGAAGACTCGGATGCAATGGTTGAAGATTCAGAACTATGGGACATCATTTGTGATGGTCCACATGTTTCCATGAAGAAACTTGAAGAAACAGGACCATTGGTGCCCAAAGGGAGAAGAGAGTACAACGACATTGACAGAAAAGTTGTAGAAAAAACTATCGTGCCAAGAAAATCTTGATGTGTGGCATAGTACCTGATGAGTATAACAGAGTATCAGCCTGTGATACTGCCAAAGAAATATGGGAAGCCTTACAAACTGCACATAAAGGAACCACTCAAGTCAAATAATCCAAGATCGACATGCTCACCACTGAATACGAGCTCTTCAGGATGAAGGTTGATGAGTCCATACAAGATATGCAAACCAGATTCACCTCCATCATAAATGAGCTTCACTCACTTGGAGATGTCATTCCCAGAAACAAGCTTGTAAGGAAAATTCTCAGTGTTCTACCTAGGTCTTGGGAAAGTAAGGTAAATGCCATCACAGAAGCTAATGATCTACAGACTCTGACCATGGATGAGTTGATTGGTAATCTGAAAACATACGAGATGAAAAGAAAGAACAACAGTGAAAGAAGAGAGCCTTAGAAGGAAAAGAAGCTGGTGCTTAAGGCTGAAAGGAGTGATTCAAGTGATGAAGAGAGTGACATGGCCTATCTTACTAAGAGATTTCAAAAAATGGTTCGAAGAAATGGTGGCATACCAAAGTGGGGTAGTTCAAGCAAAGCAAGGAACAACGATATCTGTCACTGATATAGAAAGCCATGCAATTTCATCAAAGACTGCCCTCTCGTGAAACAGGAGCATTACAAGCAAAATCCTGACAAAGCTAGAAAAAAGAACCTGGTTCTAGAGAAAAGATTCAATCGAAAAAGTGCTGCAAACAGTATCGTTAAGTAGGCTCTTACTACTTGGGGAGGCTCCTCAAAGGAATTCGAAAGGGAATCAGATGCAGAAAATATTTCCATGATGGTAGTGGAAACTGAAGCAACGAAATACGATTCACTGTTCGCGCTGATGGCTCTGTCAGATGATGATGATGATGAAGAAGATGAAGACAATAAGGTAAACTTCAGGGATGTTCAGAGAAATCTGAAATACTATTCCTCTAAGAAACTAAGGTCTTTATCAAATGTCCTAATTGATGCTTAATATAGTCATGTGAATGATAAGGAGATCTTGACTATAGAACTAGGGGAGGCCGAACAATCTAGAGATGATCTAGTGGTATGTGTAGTGGACTTAAATGAAACCATAGCTAATCTTGAACTAGAGAAGGAGGCCCTAAATAAAAATATAACCAGTATAGAGAATGAGAGAAATGATCTGATGGTAGTAGTTGTTGATCCAAAAGAAACAATAGAAGGTCATAGCAATGAGAAACATTCCTTAGAAGAAAAAATTGCCTCCACTGAAGAGGAAAGAGATGACCTTCTAGTGATATGCGCTGATCTACAGGAAACCATTGAGGGACTCAATAGAGAACATAGGAATATATGTCTTGGGAAAGGGAAGGAAATGGCCAGTGAGTCACACATCTTACTGGAAAAGGAGTTAACTGCTGTAAAAACTAGTCTTTGCAGTGAACTCGAGCGGAATCAGCAACCCCAATCTGAGTTGGAGAAAGTAAGAAATGATCTTGAGAAATCCTTGAAGTGGACCTTGTCCTCAAATGCTGTTACTACTATGTATCTAAACAATAGTGGGAACAAGTAGGGCATCAGGTTCCAAAGGGAAAAAACTCCCTACAACCCACACATCAAGTATGTCACTGTACCTTATAACTGGCTATGTGCCCACTGTGGAAACAATGGGCATTTTAAAGAAAATTGTCAGGCCAGGGTTCAGTCTGCTCAGAAGAACAAAGCATTTACTGAGAGAGTGACTACTAGCAAAGGACTAGGTACCACTTTGAAAAACTGTATGCTGCCTCTGTGGACTAAGAAAACCCTCATTCATCCTTTTTATAGTAACAAGGGACCCAAACTAGTTTGGTTTCCTAAATTTAACCCTTGATTTTCATAAGCAGAGAACAGTGAGAGGAAGAGGGCTGCTATGGATCATAGACAATGGATACATAAAGCATGCAGATAAAAACAACATGAATCTCTTCTCACTAACATCCTTGCAGGAAGGGAATGTATCCTTAAGAAGGAAGTAAAGGGTACATTCTCAAGTGAATGAAAAGGTAGATAAGTTCTTTTGGCACTCAAGTGGGAATGTGCGCTATGTGAATGGCCTAAAGAGTGCAGTCACCAATTTGATAACTTGCCAAGTGATCTCAGCAGACAAAGGAAACAAAAACATCCACTCCAACTAAGTGTGAATTCCCACAAACTGGTGGTATGAGATGAGTAAAGTAACAACCTTGGCACGAAGGATTGGTATATGCAAACCTCTCACCTCCAAATAAATTAACTCAGCAAGACCTGGCCCATGGTTTTTCAGATCAAGTGTCCCCAGACATGAGTTCAAAAAAGGAAGAAGGAGGGGGAGAAGGGATCAAGCACAATTTCCCAACAATCAAGGACTTCACAGTAAAGTGATATTGTTGAAAGAAAGAACTGAATAGACAAGAATACCATGTTCTCAACAACATGAAGGATTAGCCAGGGAATCTCAATGAAAAGGGATGAGAAAAGGAATTCCTCTGGAATACAATCCACGAAACAAGGCCAGAATGTCTCCAACAAAGGGCACACTGAATGATAAGGGGTGCTCATGGGGTCTATAACAAGACATTTCCTCTTGCCAAGAAAGAAACGATGACAAAATGAGTAAGATAAAGGGGATTGGCGAAATGTAATGCAACATCATTTTCCATGTCTCACAAAAAACCTGGTACATCACTCCTTACCACTGAAGCTGAGAGAGGAGCAAGGACGCGACACAAGTAGCAGAACACAAAGTGTGGGAAATCAAATTAATCTCCACATCTCCCTCTTTAATTAAAATCAATCATTCTTTTATTCTAAGAGTTAGATAAACATGTTTTCTTTCTCTCTTCGCTCCTAAATAGAATCCAAAGTGCAAGTCCGTAGGAATCCTACTTGTAGGGTATCCACAAAGGAGTTGAAATACCTTAGAGGAACTCAGGACCGGGTCCTGTGTTATCCCTCAGGATGACAGTTTTGTTAATCCTGTTGGGGTATGAAAATGTTATCTATGCAAGTTTTTCTATGGAAAAGGAAAACACTTTTGGAACGGTTCTCTTGTCATGATGCATGATTCATCCCTTGGGAAACAATGAAGTAGAACTCAAATGGCTTCATCACCAACTAAAGAAGGTCTTCAAATCCAAAAAGAGGAAGAAGATCAAGCATATTGAAGAAATAGAAGACAAAATTCCAGACATCTGCATCAAAACCTCGAGTAGAGAACTCTAGATCAATCAAAAGTGAAGATGGAGTTACAAGGGCCAAATGAAGAACCTGATCCTCCATCAGTTGGCTATGTAAGATAGCACCAGGTAAAGACAGCTAAAATGTTTTCTAACCAAGCCTAGCTCACATCAATACCGTTGCAGGTAAACACGCATGTCGATCATAGAAGCTAAAGGCACAGGTGTGAAAGGTGAAGAGAGAGGAGCTACTAAAAACTTATTCAAAATTTTTTCTATCATCAAGTTTCTGCACCTCAGGTTAGTAGTAATGTGCTTAAATTCTGCATGTCCACACCAAACAAAATTTTTACAAAACTAATTCATCTGCCATATCATCTGATTGTTCAAATGTTTGAGTGTCATGTCTTGTCCATCACATCCTTTCATCCTCTCTGCACGGTAACACTTCCCCACAAACCTGCCGTCGATTTCAAAATTATTCAGAACATGTTTCGCTCTCCACTTATCATTAGCCCTTCCTCCAATAAAACTTTCTTTCTCTCTCACGGCAAGTCATGAACCTTCATCCCCTTTGTAGAGCTAGGATCCTCTTCTCATCTTTCTTTTTCTCTCTTTGCTCGTCTACCAAGCTTTCATCTAATGGCGATTGAAAAATCACCTCATTCTTCCACCATTAACACCGCTCCCACTTCACTATCACCTCTAAAACCATTTATTGAACACCATTGTTTCACATCTTCTACCACCTTATCTACTCTTGATTCCTCCTCTACTCCTATAGTTTTTCCATTTTTGATAAATCCTGTCTACCATTATTTTGGGAATCCTATGACTAGTCAATCCTTCGATCTCATCAAAGACCACACAGAAAGTTTTACTCCTCAAATGTCAGAAGCCCCTGAGGATGATCCTGATCAGTATCTGAACTCTTCCATGTTGGACTCAGCGACTCTCAAGGAGTCACCAGAAAAGGAAGCAGCTCATAGCATCATGGCTATAGTTGCTAAGAGATTGATGAATAAAGGAGAATATTTCTCGTTTGAATACTAGCGGGAAGAAATTCCATTCCTAGAAGATGTAAGAACCACAACACTCCTAGAGTCCTTGGCTCATGAGATATCCTCAGAAAAACCTTCTGATGAACCTGATTCTCTTCCATGCAAACTCACTTATGAACCTCCTGTTCACTCCAAGATGTTAGAGTCTTCCTCCAAATCTCCCATCACCAGGTCACTGCAGAAAGAAAGCCTTGAATCTTCACTGCAGAAAAGTAAGAGGAGTGTCAAGACAAGGAAAAAGAGGAAAATGAATACAAAGGATTTCATCAAGAGTGTGTCAGTAAGCTGAATAGACATTGATGCTTCCAAGGAACCTGGTTCCTTAGTACAAAAATCCATGACAGTTAAGAGAACTATTGAGGAACTGAAAAGGTCATTCATGATGAACAACAACAAGTCTAAATGGAGTCAAACTAAGCTAGAAGTGTTTGAAAACAATACTTTGGTGATGTCAAGCTGGAAAGGAAAGTTTGATGAAGGGTTTAGCAAACATAAAAGGGGAAACTACTGTAAATGAACCTGGTTCAACAAGGTCCATGACCTATGATGGTGTTCTGTGGCAGCAAAAATTAAGAACTCAAAAAGTGTTGTGGGGATGTACTTTTGATCCAGCAATCTCGGAGATGGCAGGCATGAGACAAATTCTGGAGATTGTGGAATTTCAAAAATGGGAACACTTGTTTGAAGGGAGCATGCCTCTGGTGTACGAGGATGTAGTACAAACCATATATGCATCTTATTTCACAGTTGATGGGGATCACATCTGTACGCTTGTAAATGGAGTGGACATTGTACTCGGCGCTTCAACATTGGGAAATATTCTCAGAATTCCGTGTGAAGGTGTGTCCTTAGTTAAGGATGTCTGTGGAATAAACTTTCAGAGAGCCATCATGAAAGAGCAAGCCATTCAACAGGGGGAACAAGTCCATAAGAAGGTGTTGCTTCCTGAGTACCAGATTCTCTTTGAACTGGTTAATAAAGTTCTATTAGCCCGCTCTGAGAGATGTTCCATTGCAACAAAGTCAGATTTGGTCCTGATGGAAGCGCTTGATGAGTTTGTACCAATCAACTTGCCATCAATCATAATAGATTACATACAGAAGGTGGCAAATTTTAAGGGTGGCAATCATGGGTTACCTTATGGCTTTCTCCTCACTCAAGTGTTCAGATTCTATAAAGTCCCCTTGGGAAATCCTAGAGTGGGAACACGCAAGACAACCTTTTCTAAGACCACTCTAAAAGAATGTGAATGCATAGAAAAAGTTGGTGGAAGCATCTCGACCATTTCTCAGCTGATAAATGCCCAAAATGTAGCCTCTGAGGAAATACGAAGGCTGAGGGCTTGAAATACCATTTTAGAAACTTAGCTTAGCCAAACAGCTAAGGGACCTGATTCTGTACATGAGGAGGTTGTCCAACTGAGAAAGGAAAATGAGAGACTTCGAGCTCAACTACTTGAAGAACAACTGGCTGCAAATGCTAGACTGGACCTGGTTCTCAAAACCATTGTTGTCTCTTCCGCCAAGCTTCCCTCCTCTAGTGTTCCCTAGGATCCTCTTAGTGTCAAGATATTTTTGCTCCAACATAATGTGGCTGCTGTTTTACTTGTGTTTACTTGTTTTTTTTTGTGATGGCATGTTGAACTTAACCATTACTACTCCTGACTTGCTCAGTCCAATGTAAACATCAATGAAATATCTCCCTTTTCCTTGTATGTACAACACTATGCTCCTCTGGCTTCTCTTTTCTGTCATGTTATGTCCACATATGTGGAATGAGCTAGCTGTGTTAGACTTATTTATGCTTATTACCTGCTTGTGTTCTTCTTCATATTTTTCTTTTTAATGATGCAAAAAGGGAGAAATAAGGATAAGGTGGGATAACATGGTTACATGGTTGACGGAGATCTTTAATTAAGGGGGAACTTCATCTGGTTAGATCTGAGATTAAGGGGGAATTTGATTAAGGGGAAACTTCATCTAGGTATCCCTATTTGGTTCTGCTCTAAACAAATATTGTCCATGCTTAAGTTTTTCATCATCAAAAAGGGGGAAATTAATGGGTTTTTACTTAACCTTATGTTTTGATGATCTAGCAAACTTGTCATGAAGAACCATATAGAGAACCTGCTCCATAGGATACACATCTCATATGAACTGGTCGAAGCCTGAACATTAGCAAATGGATGAATGATCACATGGAGGAACACAACAGGGACCTGATGACCTGGTCCCTTAGGGTTCTCTGACAAAAGCACAAGTCACTAACTGTACGCAATCAATATAAAGAGGAACACAACAGGGACATACTACCTTAGGGTTCTTTGACCAAAGTATAAGTCAAGTGAACAGCCGGAATACAGCAGAAGAAAGTGACCATCTGGCAACTGTTACAGAAAGAGGAACACAACTAGGTCCTGGTCCTAGTGTATGTCCTGACAGAAGTATTAGGACCAGGTCCGTTGGTATGTCCTGACATAAAGCACAAAGTCCAGCTGGAATGCAACTGCCCAGAAGTGGCTTGGCAGACAGTGGAGCAGTCACTTCTCACTGAGAAGAAGTACACCAAGAGTTGACACTACTATCTATTGTTATATATTTTGTGATAAAATAACCTGGTGCAAGACACACCATCACTTATGCATTCAGTGATATTCTCTCAATAAGAAGAAGCATCGATCTGGCATTGAAATCATTAGTGTGTCAAGAACAAGAAGACAACTCCACTAAGGATCAGTTTCTAAACAAAGTCTTATGTATATCCATAGTTGAGTTGTAATCTTATTAATTGTTCTACATTGTAATTCCTAGTTTGGTTTCTTAGAAGCGCTATTTTAGGAACAAACAAAATTCGTAAACTTTAGAGTTTATGTTGTGACTAGAAATAGTCATAAGTTAAATCCTCTATGACTAGGAGAGTTAGAGAGTGGCTTGTGGTGGTTGCATCACAAGAAAGCTTAAAGTCTTTGCAATAGGGTTTTTGCAAAGTGGCTTGTAATAGGTAGATTACAAGTTAGTTGAGTTAAAAGCCTACAAGAGTAGGTCGTGGTTTTTTGATCCCTTTGTGTGGGATTTTTCCACGTAGAAATATCTCTTACCTTCTTTACTTTTAGCCTTTATAGCATTCTACGTATCAGTCTCTTATAGGACCAAGTACTCTATAATTTGGTGGACTCATATAAGCTATCAAAGCTGGACCGAGGATTGTCAGAAATCTTTCGACAAAATCAAGGAGTACCTATCCACGCCACTGGTCTTGGTCTCGCTAGAGCCAGGACGACCTTTGCTACTCTATCTATCTATGTTGTATGAAGCCTTCGGATATGTTCTGGGACAACATGACGAGACAGGGAGAAAAGAGCAAGCCATATACTACCTAAGTAAGAAATTCACACCTTATGAATCACGATACTCTCCGCTGGAACGCACTTGTTGTGCTTTGACCTGGACGACCCAGAAATTGAGGCATTACTTCTGTGCCTATACCATATACCTCATATCCAGGATGGACCTTCTGAAAAATATATTTCAGAAACCCATGCCAACATGTGGCAGATACTGTTAAGTGAGTTCCATATTGTCTATGTAACTCAAAAGGTGGTCAAAGGACAAACATTGGCAGACCATCTTGCTGAAAATCCGGTGGAAGGAGAATACAAACCCTTAAAAACATATTTTCCTGATGAAGAAGTGTCATTCGTAGGAGAGGACATTACTGAAGTATACGACGGATGGAGGATGTTCTTTGATGGAGCTGCAAATTTAAAAGGAGTGGGCATTGAAGCAGTTTTGGTATCAGAAACAGGTCAACATTATCTGGTATCTGCTAAACTCAGATTTCCCTGCACCAACAACATGGCAGAATATGAAGCCTGCATACTAGAGCTCAACATGGCAATCGACATGAATATTCAGGATTTGCTGGTAATCGGCGATTCAAATTTGCTTGTGCACCAGGTAAAAAGAGAGTGGGCCACCAAGAATTCCAAAATATTGCCATATCTGCACCATGTTCAGGAATTGAGAAAAAGGTTCACGAAGATATAGTTTCGGCATGTGCCTAGAATTAAGAATAAGTTTGTCGATGCATTGGCCACTTTGTCATCCATGATACAGCATCCAGGCAAGAATTTCATTGATCCCATATTAGTGAGAATTCATAATCAGTCGGCGTATTGTTATCATGTTGAAGAGGAGACGGACGAAAAACCTTATTTTCACAATATCAAAGAATATTTGGCAAAAGAAGAATATCAGGAGCATGAGAACCATACTTAGAAACACACACTTCGGAGATTGTCCAATCACTTCTTCTACAGCGGAGGAAACTTGTACAAAAGAACCCCTGATTTGGGATTGCTAAGATGCGTCGACGCAAATGAGGCTTCTATTCTACTTGAAGAGATATTTGATAGGACCTACGACCCACATATGAATGGTTTTGTCTTGGCCAAGAAGATACTTAGGGCCGGTTACTTTTGGATGACTATGGAGACGGATTGCGTCCAATATGTCTACAAATGCTACCAATGTCATGTGCATGCCGATATGATGAAAGTGTCGCCAAATAAGCTCAATACAACAAGCTCACCTTGGCCATTCTCCGCCTGGGGAATGGATGTCATCGGTCCGATCGAGCCCACTGTTTCAAACGGGCACAGGTTCATTCTGGTAGCCATTGACTACTTTACAAAATGGGTAGAGACTACATCCTACAAAGCTATAACCAAGAATGTTGTCACAGACTATGTCAAGGATTGTATTGTTTGACGATTCGGAGTTTCCGAGTCCATTTTCACTGATAATACTTCAAATATCAACAGTGGTCTAATGAAAGCCATGTGTGAAACTTTCAAAATCAAGCATAAGAACTCCACAGCATACAGACCTCAGATGAATGGAGTCGTAAAAGCCGCCAACAAAAACATCAAGAAGATACTAAGGAAGATGGTAGAAAACCACAAACAATGGCATGAGAAGCTACACTTTGCTTTGTTGGGATACCATACTACATTTTGCACATCAACTGAGGCAACTCCCTATATGCTAGTTTATGGTACCGAAGCTGTCATCCCAGCCGAGGTAGAGATTACTTCTTTAAGAATCATATAGGAGGTCGAACTCAGAGATGTAGAGTGGATAAGGAGCTGCTATGAGCAATTGGCCCTTATAGATGGAAAAAAAATGAACATAGTATGTCACGGTTACCTTTATCAGAACAGAATGTCCAAAGCTTTCAACAAAAGGGTCAAACCAAGATAGTTTGCACTAGGACAGCTGGTGCTGATGAATATTTTCCCACATCAATATGTAGCCAAAGGGAAATACTTTACCAACTGGCAAGGTCCCTACATGGTTCATAGGGTGCTAACAGGAGAAGCACTCATACTTGCAGAAATGGACGGAGAAGTCTGGACAAAACCAATCAATTCAAACGCGGTCAAAAGATACTATGTTTAGACTATTTACATTTCTTCACCATGATGTAATTAAACTACGCTTGACCTAATTCCCGTCTAAGAGGGTATACATAGGTAGCCTTGTGGGTTTGATCATATCATAATAAAATTTCCATTTTTCCCAAAATCAGAAACTAGGGCAGAATTTTGAGGAGGACCCTCAAAATTCCGGAGCGAGTCCAGCCAACGCTATGGCATGTCAGGAAATCGGAAATCGGTTAAGAAACTAGGGCAGAATTTTGAGAAGGGTTCTCAAAATTCTGAATAAGGTTCTACGAGTTCGTTGCTCGCAAATGACTGACAGATCATCTACCGAACTTGGGCAGAATTTTGAGAAGGATCCTCAAAATTCTAACACGAGAAAGTTGTGATGTCTCCGAAATGTGTTATAGTCACTAGTTCATCTAAAATTATTTGATATTTCACCATGTTTCTAAAATAACTCTATTTTTATCAATAATTGCATATTTTCAAAAACTCTATTTTCGTAACAGTCAGCTGTTACCCAGGGAAACTCAAACAAGGCCTCCAGAACGCAGTAGAGCAAGGCTAGCGGACAAAGGCACGAATCAACCTCCCCTTATGAAACTTACAATTTTGCTTTGAGCGCATGCACATCTGACGTAGCGATAGCATTCGCAAATATATATACACGAAGCAAAATCACTATCAAACGGGCCACCAGACACTAAACATATCCCCAGATAAGAAACATTCTAACCTTATTTGCTATTCGTTATTTGCGTGGGACTAAGCCCTATCACGAACCATGCATGAGGCTAAGCCCTGCCTCCATATTTGCATAAGTCTAAGTACTGCCTTCCATTTGCATGGGACTAAGCCCTATCCCGAACCTTGCAAAAGGCTAAGCCCTGCCTCCATATTTGCAAAAGGCTAAACACTACCTTCCATTTGCATGGGACTAAGCCCTGTCCCGAACCTTGCATGAGGCTAAGCCATGCCTCCATATTTGCATAAGGCTAAGCACTGCCTTGCATTTGCATGAGACTAAGCTCTGTCCCGAACCTTGCATGGGACTAAGCCCTGTCCCGAACCTTGCATGAGGCTAAGCTCTGCCTCCATATTAGCATAAGGCTAAGAACTGCCTTCCATTTTCATGGGACTAAGCCCTGTCCTAAACCTTGCATGAGGCTAAGCCCTACCTTCATATTTGCATAAGGCTAAACACTGCCTTCCATTTGCATGGGACTAAGCCCTATCCAAAACCATGCATGAGGCTATGCCCTGCCTCCATATTTGCATAAGGCTAAGCACTACCTTCCATTTGCATGGGACTAAGCCCCGTCCCGAACCATGCATGGGACTAAGCCCTATCCCTAACCTTGCATGAGGCTAAGCCCTGCCTCCGTATTTGCATTTGTCTAAGCTCTGCCTTTCATTTTCATGGGACTAAGTCGTGTCCCACATCCTGCATGAGACTAAGCTCTGTCTCCCCTCTCGCATGAGGCTAATCCATGCCTCCATTTTTGCATAAGGCTAAGCGCTGCCTTCCATCTATACGGGACTAAGCCCTATCCCGCATCTTGCATGAGACTAAGCTTTATCTCCGATTTTTCATAAGGCTAAGCATTGCCTTCTCGTGGGACTAAGCATTGTCCCTCCTTCCATAAATGTTGCTCTATTCGGGAACTATCTATTTGTTCCTCTTTTGGGCTAAGCTCTGCCCTCAACCTCACAAGACTAAGCCTTGTCTTGTTGACTTTAGCATCATGCTATTGCATCTCATGGGCTGAAATATCGCCAACCCTTCCAAAGGTGCCATAATCTAAAGGCATCATACTCATAGCCGGAAGAGACCATGCCATGGATTGAGGATCTCTCACATTTGCATATCATTATTCAAAGGCGACATGGTTCGGAGGCACCATTTTCATGGCCCTAGAACATCACTTCATGGCCTGTGAATCTCTTATCTGAACAATTCATGGCCCAGGACATCATGGTCTAAGGACGTCATCCTTAACCGTCTGAAGACAACTTTCATGGTCCAAAGGGAATCTGCATCATGTTTAAATTTTCGCACAAATACATGTTTGTAGCATCTCTTTATCTGCAGGTGACCAGTAACCAATTGCTATACCAGCAGGAGCTCCCTCACTCAAGTTCCTTCAAATATCTCAAACTTGACCGTTCGCCATAACTACTCTTTCATCCATCCCGAAATCTCGTGTCCATTCTTGTAATGACTTCATCAGTACATTCCGCCGATGGATCTGGAACTACACATGGCCTGATTCCTATAAAACCAGGGATATGTAGGCAACACAAAGACCAGAGTCCGGCCTCTAGCTTTTAAAACATCCCATTCGGTCAAAATTGGCCATCATTTCTTTACCCGAAAACTCTTTCATCCTTCCCGGGTATAGAAGGGCAGCTGTTGATACGCAATTTTTTCCAATAATATTTTTTGAAATGCATATATACATTTAAAACTATGCATTAGCATCAATGGGTATTTTTCCATAATGTTTACATTTTTAAATTAATTTATCTCAATATTTTCTTAATATAAATAATTACAAAATTGCACTAAAGATGATTTTAAAACACCTCTTGATTTAATATTACCATTTATGGTCTTATTAATTTTCAATTATTTCACAAATGGCTAGATTTACACCTTTTGGTTACAATTGCACTGATTTTGTAATTGTAGCCCATGTACACATCACTGCATAATTTTGCCAGAAATTGATCCCTTTATATTTTTAAAATATTGAATAATTATTTTGAGGCACTTATATGCATGAATATTATTTTTTCTTATTGTTAATTATTTTATAAAATAATTTTATTCAATTATTTGGGTATTTAACAAATAGCCTTTTAATCTCCTTAATTTTCGGACCGAAAAACCAGCCCAAATCCCTAACCCAATTCACCCCAAGCCCAAATGCAACTAGACCCAACCCAGACCCCCCTAATCCTGGCTATTGATCTCTGAAATCAACGGCCCATATTGATTCTTATAAATTTTAACTCCAAACGACCCCCTCCTAACCTAAATCATTTCCACCATACCCCACCGTCACCCGTTCCCTTATCTCTCAAATGCTCTCTATCTAAACCCTAATCCATAGGCGCAATCACCGGTTTAGTCCTCCATTCTATGATGGTTCTCTATCGTCTCAGGCCTATACTGGCCTCTTACTTGCTATGGCTCATCAGTTTCTTAGATCCTTGGGAAGATCTCAATGGACCTAGGCTGTCTGGTTTGCACCTTTAATTTCTTACCTGTTTCAGGCCATTTGCTCGACCATGAGTAATAACAACAACAACAACCCAGCAAAATCCCATTAATGAGGTCTGAGGAGGGTAGTGTGTACGCAGACCTTACCCCTACCCCGAAGGGGTAGAGAGGCTATTTCCGAAAGACCCTCGGCTCAAGAAAGAAAAAAGACAAAAAGGAGACAATATTAGTATCAACAAAGAAATCATATGAAAACAGGAACAACATAAACTTTAGAAGAAAGATGCAAAGCAAGAGCAATAGCAAGTAAATAGTTCTTGCGTTGAAAAATGAAATAGTAAGACACAACATTGCCACTAACGCTAGACAAAAACCCTACCAGACTGGTACCTAACCTACAACCCTAATACTCGATCTCCACATCTCCCTATCCAGTGTCGTGCCCTCGGAAATCTGAAGCCTTGCCATATCCTACCTGATCACCTCTCTCCAATACTTCTTAGGTCGCCCTCTACCAAGAAGCCTCTCTTATTTTGATATGAATCCATGATTTTCTATACCTATGTTCTTGTCTCTATCATGCTTTCTAAAAACCCTAATTTTTATCTCTGATCTTCTCAGATTTGTATAGATCCGAGACGAATCGAACATATCTCACATGGTTACCTTGAAAGTTTCTAGTTTTTAATTGATTCACCATTTTCCTAAATTAGGGTTTACCCTAAGTCATCTTCTCAAAAGGTTTTTTGGACTTTTGAACGCTTAGTTGTTTGTTCTTAAGTGTTTTGACAGATTTATGCTAAAGTTGTATAAGCCCTAAGTCAATTTGTGTTAAAACACTATTTGTC
The DNA here is from genome assembly GCF_000393655.2 of Nicotiana sylvestris. Taxonomy (NCBI): domain Eukaryota; kingdom Viridiplantae; phylum Streptophyta; class Magnoliopsida; order Solanales; family Solanaceae; genus Nicotiana; species Nicotiana sylvestris. The sequence continues at coordinate 91,513,133 of NC_091068.1, read as the reverse complement.
TGATGTTTTGCTTCGATTCTGAGCTTTTCAAAGTTACCAGTCGTGTTAGTTCATTCTGCATTCTAATTTACACGCCTTTCCTTATTCGGATTCCTTACTTTGTGATTTTTATCCTAATTAACCTCTATTAGGGTTTTGAATTAATTTTTGCATAATTTCTATGTGTCCCTAAAGTTTTACTCAGCCTATTTTGTTTATGGAAATCGATATATTCTTACCAAAATTGTTGAGTGATTTGCTCTGTTAACATTCATGTGTATGCTTTTCGATTATTACCTTGTTGATGACTTTAATTAGTTTTCTTACCTTATTTAGTTCCCTATAGTATCTACTGAATCTTTGCACAGTTATTTCCTTAATTAAATTCTTAATTATTCACTATTTTCCTAAGTATGATTTGATTTTCTTTCCTTAAATATTTTTTGTCCTTACCGTTGGTTAATTACCCTTAATTAATGGAATATTATGCTGATTTTTCGTGTAATTGGTACTGTGATCTTTCCTTAATTAACTGAAGTTGATTCTTTTACCTTATTCGCTCTACTCGTGAACTACTATATAGACTTCTCTATTTTACTTCTCAACACACGAACATCAGTTCACAACACACACATACATTCAAACTCTTCTCCTTCTTTGCTACTTGTGCTACTTGTGATATTGTGGGTCTAGCCGGCTGAAAGACAAGGCTAGATATTGGAACTACACTTGCTCTATATTCTGCACTATTTTTCTTTCTTCAACCGGTATGTCTCTAGTTAAATTTGAAATCCAAATTCTATGTGTTTCATTCCTGCACTAGTTCATTGACTATGAATTTAACCTATCCTCTTATTTACTTCTTTGCTTAGCATGGCTAAAGTCTGCCTTGTTCAATGTATAACTAGTATGTCTACACTTCACCTGTTATCTGATGCTTGACCAGCCTTTTTGTGATTTATGCTTAATCCTTTAACTATGTGATCATGTTGGTTACTTAATGCATATGGTTGATCCTACTTGTGTGTCTAATTATGTCCTCTACATCATTGCTTCATGTCTTAATTGCCTACTATCCTGGTTAATTTGTTAAGGCTATGAAGCTTTTAAGTGTTCTATAAGTATTGTTGTCTACATGCCTCCCTGCACCCTATTCATGTACCCTCAATGAGATTCCTATATATTCCCAATCTCTTTCATCCATATGTGCAAACCTACTTGCTGAAGTGCCTGCTAAGCTTAATCTTCTATGATTGACTGGCTGTCTACTGAATTTGCTCCCTTCAAAACTGTTTTCAAAATGTTATCAGTATTCTTCTAAAAACTGTTTTCATTCCTAGCATTTTCTTAAAACTGGTCTATTCCAGAGAATCTTTTTCACTCCTAAAAAGTTATCTCCACACTGTTTTCACTAAGTCTTTCAAACTATGTCAAACACTCTCACTTACTCTTAGGTTATTAAGTTCTGCCCCTCTAGTATGTGTACTGCTTAGGGATCCTTGAGATCTCTCTGAAATCTAGCATATCAGGGCTGGCTCTTCCACACTGCACATAACCAGTCCCTATTTGAGAAAAGTCTTGGTGTGAGCACTGTCAGGGATCCTTGAGGTCCATATGGAACTCTGACACACCTGGACACTTGTTGGCTATGAGATTTTTGAGCATTTGAGACTACATTGAAGGCCTGGTACTCCTAAGATTACTTTGGGCCTGCTTCAGGCTCCCTATAGTATCATTTTACATTTCATCTGTGTAATTTATTCAATCCTGGTCTGTAATAATTATTTGTAAACAGATATTGGGGTAACTAGTGAAAGTGGAGGGTTGCTATGTGATTCTGTGGGATAAATTGGGTAGAAACCATACTTTAGGTGTTACATTATGTTGAGTTGTTGTAGAAATCATGTTCTAGGTTTGTATGACGCATTATATATCATGTTTTACGATTGTTATGCTTACTCGCATTAAACCATGCAAAATTTGTGCATTAGATACCTTGATTTATGACAATCACATTTATTGCTTCTGCATATCACATGTTATAGTTCATCATCTCACTTCTGATTCTGTATAGGTCGCTATCGCTTAAAAATCCTGCCATTAAGTTACTTACACTGTTTAATAAAATAACCTTGTCCATGTGCATTAAAGATCCTGTTTTAGGACTACACGTGCATTTGCCTAGAGATTTGTCGCTAAAATAAATAGGTTAATAAAGCCCTCACACATATGTATCATGTCCTGGTATGAATCAGTATAAAATCACATGTTATAATATTCATCACTTAGATCAGCATGCCTATAGGACGAAAGGACTTCAAATTGTTTAAGTAGTCCCCAGATTGTGACTGCATATACACACCTAGGCAAGCCTTAGGCCGTTAAATAATTGTGAAACCAGTTCTGTTTATGTGTGAAATTATCCAGTCTTAACAGGCTATAAAACCAGTAGGCAAACCGGTTAGGGTTCTGCCACTTCCCTTAAAACAAACGCTGCATATCCTGTATCTATAACATTCATCTAGATATCATGTTCCTAGGCTCTTCGAACTTCTTCAAAATCAGTTGTTTGAGATGTGTTGTTTATTTGCCTATGTATATGTGGAGGTAAATATGAGCCTTTTACTTGCTTCCTTAATTGACAGTCCTATGTGTTATTTGTTGTTGCCTAGGCTTTTCTACTTTAAACACCTTAGGATTGTCTAGAACTGCCTAAGTCTAGAGGTCATAAATTTCTCTAGGGCCACAAGGAAGGGATGGGTAACAACAAGCTAATAAGTCGTTAATCAAATTTGCTTATATAACCATTAAGGTGAGGGTAATGGGTAGTAAAAGGATATGATAACCTGCACGCTAATGTCACATGTAGCCCCTTTAGTTGAGGAGGATTACGGGGCATTGCACAGATTGATCCTGTAGGCTAATCAACTTAGTACTTCCCTTTCCCAATTCCCATGTGTGTTTAAATTATCTAGACTTCTTTTGTATATTTGCATTGGACCATCTCAACTTCCTTGATCATATATGTATTTAGACTATGAAAACTACCTTTATTTGAAAATATGTACTAAGACTGCTTACTTGTTAATTGAATAATTTGCATACTTTAAGTTCGGCCCGGACCCACCGTTGTGGACCGCGAGAGGTGCCTAACACCTTCCCCTCAAGTGTATTTCGAGCCCTTACCCTAATATTTGGTAATGCAAAACTGGTTACATGAGTTAATTGCTCTAGGTGCCCTAACACCTTAATCTGTTAGATGACGACTCTTCAAATACCCAATTCCCAAAAGGAAACGAGTTGTTCCCCCATGAATGTCGAAACCCAGACTTTCCCACAAAAAGGGAAAAAAGGGGGCGCGACAGTTGGTATCAAAGCTCTAGGTTCATAGGAGTTGTGATTCATAAGCCGGTTTATTAGAGTCTCGTGCATCGGTATGGAGACATTTGTACTTATCTTTGGGAGGCTATGGAACTGTTAGGAAAATTCCACTTCATTTGATTCCTTGTTATGCGAGGTTATTGACATCGAAATTCTAAACTTTTGTCTTTTATTCTCTTACATATGGTGAGGACACGTTCTACCGAAGATGACGAGGCACCCGCACCTCCTACTACAACCGCTAGAGGCCGGGGCCGGGGTAGAGGCCGAGGACGAGTATGTGGTGCAGCCAGAGCACCCGGGCGAGCTGCTACAGAGGAGTCACTAGTAGCTCCATCCAGAGCACATGCACCTGATATGCCTACTACTACTACTACTCCAGCTCTTCAGGAGACCCTTGCACAGTTCATGAGCATGTACAACAATCTAGTTCAGGCAGGGTTGATTCCCCTTGTTGTAGCCATATCTCAGGATAGGGGAGGAGCACAGACTCCGGCAGCCCGCACCCTATAGCAGCGGGTTCAGGTTGATCAGATCCCAAAAGTTATACCGGTGCTGCCTGTAGCCCCAACTCAGCCCGAGGGTAGGGTAGTAGTTTCAGAGGATGAGCAGCGGAGGCTTGAGAGGTATAAGAAGTACGACCCTAGTGACAGATGATGCTTAGGGATTTCTAGAGGAGTGCCACTGTATCCTCTGCACTATGGGCATAGCAGAGTTGAGTGGGGTTTCTTTCACTGCCTTTCAGCTTCGAGGAGCAGCCTATTAGTGGTGGCGTGCTTATGAGTTAGACTGTCCGGCTGAGGTAGCTTTCTTTACATGGACTCAGTTCTTCGACATCTTTTTGAGAGAGTATGTCCCTTAGATCCTCATGGACACATGGCACACGTAATTCGAGTAGTTGCGCTAGAGTGCTATGACTGTTTCAGAGTATACAATCTATTTTAGTGACTTGGCTAAACATGCATGCGTCGATTTATTGAGGGACTCATTCTTAGCATCAGGACTAGAATGGCCCGGGAATTAGAGATGGATATCCCTTATTAGCAAGTGGTGAGTATTTCTAGGGGAGTGGAGGGCATGCTTGCTCAAGATAGAGAGGCCAGGAGGTCTCGGGAGTTGCGCCATTACTCTGGTGCCCATGCCCCAACTGCATGTCGTCATAGTAGGGGTTATGTGAGTCGCCCTGTACATTCAGCTCTTCTAGCCACCACTGGTATCCTAGCTCATCCTAGACCTTAGGAGCCTTATTATACACCTTCAGTATCTAGTGTGCCTCCTGCATGGGGTGCTATCATCGTTTAGTCCAGCAGACCTGGCCCGAGCTAGTCACAGCCACCACGCCATCCCAGAGCTTGTTTTGAGTGTGGCGACACTAGCCATATGGTAAGGGATTGCCCCAGATTTAGGAGCGGTGCACCTCCACAGACTTCTTAGCCATGGCGTGCTCCATAGGGTTCTTAGGCGATGATTCCATCACCAGCTGCCACCCCACCTGCCCAGCCAGCCCGAGGTGGATGTCGGAGAGGTAGAGGTCACCCTAGAGGGGGAGGCCAGGTCAGATACTATGCCCTTTCTACTCATATAGAGGTTGTCGCATCTAATTCTATCATTATAGGTATTGTCTTGGTCTGTCATAGAGATGCATCAGTTCTATCCGATCTAGGCTTCACTTACTCCTATGTGTCCTCTTATTTTTCCCCGCACTTAGGAGTATCTCAGGATTCTTTGAGTTCCCCTATTTATGTGTCTACTCTTGTGGGAGATTCTCTTGTTATAGACCGCATTTATCGGTCGTGTTTGATTGCTCTTAGTGGTTTTGAGACCAGAGTCGGTTTATTATTGCTCATCATAGTAGATTTTGATGTTATCTTGGACATGAAGTGGTTGCCGCCCCTACAGTTGAGTCAGTCCTAGTAGTGAGTGATTTCCCTGATGTGTTTCCAGCTGATCTTCCAGGCATGTCGCCCGACAGAGACATTGATTTTGGTATTGATTTGTTGTCAGGCACTCAACCCATATCTATTCCTCCTTATCGTATGGCCCCTCTTGAGTTGAAGGAGTTGAAGGAATAATTATAGGAATTGCTTGATAAGGGCTTCATTCTGCCTAGTGTGTCACCTTGGGGTGCTCCTGTCTTGTTTGTGAAGAAAAGGATGGTTATATGCATATGTGCATTGATTATCGCCAGTTGAACAAAGTTACAATGAAGAACTAGTATCATTTGCCTTGTATTGATGACCTATTTGATCAGTTATAGGGGGCTCGAGTGTTTTCTAAGATTGATTTGCATTCAGGTTATCATCAGTTGAAGATTCGGGAGCCAAATATCCCGAAGACCGCCTTCACAACTCGGTATGGCCATTACGAGTTCCTTATTATGTCATTTGGGATGACCAATGCCCCAACAGCATTCATGCATTTAATGCATAGTGTATTTTGGCCTTATCTTGACTCGTTTGTCATTGTTTTTATTGATGACATTCTTGTGTACTCCCAGAGTCGGGAGGATAATGAGCAGCACCTGAGGACAGTGCTTTACACTTTGAGAGAAAAGAAATTATATGCAAAGTTCTCAAAATGTGAATTCTGGTTAGATTCTATGGCATTCTTAGGTCATGTGGTATCAAGTGAAGGGATCAAGGTGGATCTGAAGAAGGTGGAGGCAATGCAGAGTTGGCCCAGACCATCCTCAGCTACTGAGATTCAGAGCTTTCTTGGTTTGGCGGGTTATTATCGCCGCTTTTGTTGAGGGATTCTCATCCATTGTAGCACCTATGACCAGGCTGACCCAAAAAGGGTGCTCCGTTCAGGTGGACAGAAGAGTGTGAGGAGAGCTTCCAAAATCTCAAGACAGCTTTGACTACAGTCCCAGTATTGGTATTGCCTTCAGGTTCGGGGTCTTATCTAGTTTATTGTGATGTATCGCGAGTTGGCCTCGGTGCGGTGTTGATGCAGGACCATAGGGTGATTGCCTACACGTCCAAATAGCTAAAGGTGCATAAAAAGAACTATCATATCCAAGACCTTGCACTAGCAGCTATTGTTCATGCTTTGAAGATTTGGAGGCACTATTTGTACAATGTCCCTTGTGAGATCTATACTGATCACCGGAGTTTGGAGCATCTCTTCAAGCAGAAGGATCTTAATTTACGTCAGAGGAGGTGGTTACATCTGCTTAAGGATATGATATTGACATTTTGTACCATCCGGGGAAGGCCAATGTGGTGGCCAATGCTTTGAGTTGTCGGGCAGAGAGTTTTGGGAGTTTGGCTTATCTACCAGCAGCAAAGAGGCCCATGGTGTTGGATGTTCAGGCCTTAGCCGGCCAGTTTGTGAGATTGGATATTTTTTAGCCTAGTCAAGGGTTGGGCACAGGGGCAAAGGGAATTATTTTTGGATTTTTAAAAATTGGGGTCGGAACCGATGAGGTTTGCCTACGTATCTCACATCCGCTGAGAATCAGACCCACGTAGTTTAATCAGTTTTTACATAACCGGGAAAATATTGACTTATTTTGAAATTCATTTTCTGCTCTCTTCTTTTTTTTTCAAAAATTTGGCAAAGTTTCAGTTCATTTCCAAATACCAGGGTTCTCAGAACCGGGTGAATTTTCTCTCCAACCTCACTCTTGGTTTTTCTCTTGATTTTCTTTCCCTAGTCGATCAACATGCAAGTCAAAACAAATAAATGTGCACATAGCACGTAAGATTCGTCAGGATGGTCTTTTATTTCTTGTACACCTATCCTAGACAAACCCAACCCCAGTGTTGAGTCCCCAAAGTCAAATGCACATGATGCAAACAAACGTTCCTACTAGGTATCTGGCTTGAGGCTATGTTATTCTAGGTTTAAACCTGGGGTTGTGTTATAGACATGGCTTACCCAAGCGGGCAGCTCGAGCCGAGGTGGGGGCAATGTACCGGGAGCACTAAAGTCTACTCGGCCTAGTTGCTGATCCATCCTTGTTCTGTTTGGTACAACCTCTAACAGAAAAGTGGGTCACGCGTACGTGTACACCATATTTTTAGAAGATTCAGAAGGGAGGCGTAAGAAGACAGTTTTAATATAATTCAAATAATATTAAAGTGGTAAATGAGCGGCAATTAGCACATTAAGCCCACAAACACAGTAATATCAACAAACAAATAAAGCCAGGCACATATTACATTACAAGCTCGAATTCTGAACCCTGAACCAGAGATTCCGAGTTCGATCCTCAGCTGAGTCGCTAGAGCTGTCACACCTCTTTTTTCCCAAGGGGATATGGAGTTTTTTGAATTAAAGTGACATTATTCGAAATGAGATTATTTATTAAATTCAGAGTCGCCACTTGGAATAATTTGATGGTGTCCCAAGTCACCAGTTTGTTTTAAATCCCAAATCGAGGAAATTTGACTCTATTTTATAGTCTGCGAAACAAGAAGATCGAGTAAGGAATTCTGTTAACCCGGAAGAAGGTGTTAGGCATTCCCGTATTTCGTGGTTTTAGCATGGTCGCTTTTAATCATACCTAACTTAATTAAGTTGTTTAATTACTTATTTTAGAACCTATGTGTATTTACTCTTTTACCGCTTTTAATTATGGCGTTATGGAATTATCATTGAAACGGATCACATGTGTGAAAACCCGTTTTATTTGGGACACTAAAATCATGTCATGCGAACGTGTACACAATTAATCACACTTAATTAATTTAAGATTGTTTTTGACAAAAGTCGCGCGAACGCGTACCTTGATTTATTTGAAAACCATAATTATGTCATGCGAACGTGTACTTAATCACGATGATTTGATTCAGCTAGGAGCGTGCTTAAGCAATCTAATGTATTCATGATTTTATCTGTTCAATTCTTAAGCTTAGGATTATTGTAAGGCTTGAATTATGGACATGAAATTTTAGAGGGCATGATGTGATTTAGTTAAAGCTATTGAATCAACAAACAATTTGTGCTTTTACTATACAATTCTAATGAACTGCACACGTCAAGAATTGAGAAATCCAAAAGAAAAGTGATTAAGAACCAAAACATTTTGACCCATTACTAAGAATTTATTAATCCATCCTTTGTTAAGGAAACATGATATGAAATACTCAAACTTCTGCTTACGTTCATTAATATGCAAATTGAAATTTAAATTGCAAAGAACTAACCACAAACATACTTTCAAAAAATATCAGCAGTAAACAAACCAAAACACAACATCTTTTGGCCATGATACTACCACAAAATTTCCATTAAAATACCTCTAAAACAGCCATGAAATACCTACAAATCCAACATCAAAACCAGCCCTTTAAAAATTCCTTCTTAAACCATAAATCACCTCTAAAACTCTAGCAAAATCATCCATTAAAAGCAGCCAAACAACCTCCAGAACACCACCATTTCAACTCAAAACTTCAGCAACCAGTTCTAGTACAACAAGAGCTTAATAGTGATAAAAGCAAATTTATAATTGCACCCAGATTTGTGCATTAGCTCAACACATAAGAGTAATTTAAAGCCAAGTCAAATCTATAATTAATCCTCAAAGAACATTTTTAAACACATGAATAAACGACTATTGTAAGTTTATAACAGTATAATATCCCAAACAATGATTACATGACTTGAAAACATACCTAATTGCGCAGGGCTTGAATTTAGATGAAGGGGAAGACAAATAAATAATAGAAATCAGCAAACCCGAGCCTAGAAATCTTCGACCCCAGCTAAACTGTGAGAGTACTCAGATAGCAAAAATCGAAATCCCTATAGAAAATCCTCTTAATCCATTTTTGAAAGCTCTTGTTTCACTTTTTTTAAAACTTTTGATCTTCGAATTTGTTTTTTATCCTTCTTTGTACTTGTTTGTTCTTCAAATGTGTGTGTGAATGGACCGGGGAGGTCATAATGAGAAATTAGAAAAAGCGAAACTGCGGTTAGGGTTTTGATTTTAATGGAGAATCATTTGGAGAGGATGAAGGGGCGGCTGAGGGGTGTCTCTAGGGTTAGATCATTTGGGGGGGGCTCTCATCCTCAGGGTTTTGGAGGATATGGATATTTTAGTGAGTGAGGGGAAGGGAACGACGTCGTTCTAGCGCTAAACGATGTCGTTTGGGGAGCTGAAGTAGGGACTAGGTCAGGTACAACTTGGGCTAGAGGCAAACTTTATAGGTTTGGGCTGATTAGGCAATTGGGCTACTTTAAACAATTGCGCTTTTAGCCGAAAGACTAACCTTCCTTCTTCAATTTTGCAATATTAACCACTCTAACTAACATAACACTTAGAAGTTAATTTGCAAGATTAACCCCTTATTTGAAACATCTACTTAAGCTAATAAATTTATGGATTCCAAATTTAAACTAATTAATTGAACCTAAAAATGTAAAAGAAAACTAAGTAAGATTATATGTATTTTTGTGATTTTCGTTTAATGATGCAACTAATAAACGTAATTAAATCCTAAATACAATTAAGATCTAAAATGCTACGAGATGAAGAATTAAACATTTTTATGATTTTGAATGGTTTTAAACAACTCTAAATATGCATGAACAATGCAAATAAATGCAAGAAAAATTCCTAAAATTCTATAAAAGTGATTAAAATTGATTTGACTTTTTAGGGGTAATTTCCTATGCGAGGCAAAAATTAGGTGCTCACTCTCTTCCACATCAAACTCATCTACTAGCCTAAACTCTTGTCTACTTTTCTTCTTCTTTTTACTCTCTTCCGAGGCCTTCTCAACTATTTCCTTAATTTTTCCTCTAGCAATAGGTGTTCTACCCTCACAAGTGACAAACCCCAGAGGCAATACAACCTTCTTTGCTACATCTTAACCCTCCTAGAGGTGGTTTTTTCTTCAACTTGTCTCTTTTCCTTCATCCTGACAATTAGATTTATCAATGCTTCATCATTACTATCAACACTATTTTCTTTTCTATCTCTGGTGCTTTTAATCCAGCCCTAGTACTCTCCTCCCTCATTTCTTCCCCAGGGTTTGCTATGGTATCAACATACTCCCTTCCTACATCATCAGTGCCTCCTTCAATTTCCTTCTCTTCTAACTCCTTAACCACTACTTCTATTTCACCATAAGTCCCAATTTTCATTGTCTCACTCTCCTTATCGTTTTCTCCTACAACTTTCCAACTCCCCTGAATCACCGGCTCCACATCCACATATGTTTCTTCTTGTATAGGTCCATTACCCTTCACTTGTTCCACATCTCCTTCCCGCTCAATGTGTGACTCTTCTACTGCTAAGTTCACCATTAGTAATTTAACTTCCTTCTTTGTCAAGGCAGTCAACTAAGCCAGTGGGTGTTGCTGGAGCATTTTGTGAGGGAGATTGATATTGGGCGGACCCTACGAGAATGGATATTGTCACACCTCCTTTTTACCTATTCCCCGTAAAGGGCATAAAGGAGTTTTTCCGATTTAAGTGACAATCGAAACGGGATTATTTATTTATTAAAAATCAGAGTCGCCACTTGGGATAATTTTATGGCATCCCAAGTCACCGGTTTTAAATCCCGAATCGAGGAAAGAATGACTCTGTATTACAGTCCGCGAACCAGAAATCCAGGTAAGGAATTCTGTTAACCCGGGAGAAGGTGTTAGGCATTCCCGAGCTCCGTGGTTCTAGCACGGTCGCTTTGATCATACTTGGCTTATTAAAATTATTTAATTACTGATTCTAGAACCTATGTACATTCACTTTTTTACCGCTTTTTTATCACTTGAATTATTTGTAATTAAAGAATTGAGTTACGCGTACGTATACTCTTTTCTTTTGGCGCATCAAAAATTATGTCATGCGAACGTGTCCATAATTAACAATGCTTGTTTAATTATTATTATTATTAAGAAATATTTAGCCGAAGTTGCATGAACACATACTCTGCATTAGTTTTTAGAATCGTAATTATGTTACGCGAATGTATACACAATCACGGTAGTATATTAAACGGGCCTACAACAAACTACGAATATTTGTTGTTTATACCTAAATTATGAAATTATTAGGCCTAAGAGGGCCATGCAATTGTCATTTTTGTTTGGCCTGGCGCACCTAGATACTGTTAAAAGAGCTACACTTAATTAGGCCTAAGAGATATTTCTACTTACAAATGATAGAGAAAAATTAAGGTATAACCATTTGCGGTACATGCTTGGGCTTCTTGATTACCTAAAACCAGTTAGTTTGAGCTTCTACCCAAAGAAATCATTAAAGAGGAAAGCTGGGCTCATAATGAACCCAGAAATTTGGCCAGGAAGGTTCTCGTTCAATTCCGAGTGGGCCGCAGGTGTAGGCCCAAACTTGAAGCATGCATACGAATCCAGCATTCGTATAGACCTCAGGAATAACATTAGAGTTAAGAACCAGCCCATTTCTTTCATTAGTCACATATTATTAGTACTGCAGATGTTCAATCACTATGCAAAACAGCAAACTAGAAAAATTGAACACAACCAGTAGCAGAAATTCCATCAAGGCTAACATCTGGATAATTAAAATAGCGGTTGTAAGGCACTTTAAATAGTAATCTCACCAGAATAGATTCAAACCAAACAATCACACTTGCGTAAAGCTAAAATTTGGGATAAACCCTAACTAGTTACCATGAAAACCAGCTTATGGCCTGCACTAAGCAATTATCATACATGCCACATGACTTCATTCAATTTTCAAATCAGAAAAGACCATAGCTCCCTAATTCCAAAATTTACATTCTATGATGATTCATCAAGAACAGGGGTGATTAATACATGGTCAGCAGAAAAAAAAAACTCAAACCCATGAAGGCTAAACAACTAAACTATAACATGTTCGGTATTACGAAACCAAGATTAAACTAAAACAAAGATGAAAAGACATATCCAAATGGAATTAGCTGATTATAGGTTTCGATTACATCCTACTCATTGATAAATATACTAGTTGGAATCTTCCTAAAATTAAGTAGTACAAGTTGTGCACGAAATTAAGAGAAAGAGAAATGAAGCTTCAATAACAAACAAAATCAAATTTCATCACATTTCAGATTCAAACTTCAACCTACACTCAAGTGACGTCCATAGTGCTGAAAAATACCTGGAGATTGAAAGGGAACAAAGAAATAATGAATCAGTGGTTGAGCAACAATGAAACAGTAGCAGAAATCAATCTCAGCAAAACCAGCTCAAACCCAGAAAACGATGTGCAACAATCAACAAAAATTGACTAGAACTTTAACCAAACTCTCAAACCACCCTATTCAAACCATTTCAGCCACACATAGATCAAATGCCATCTCAAGAATTCGAAATTTAAGAAATCACAATAAAACACTCAATGAAACAGTAACTTTTCAGCGAAATTCTTAGCCTTCTTTGTTTTCTAAATTTTAATTCCTCAATCTCTATCTTGAAAGGCAAGGAAGTAGGGCAGCCTAGAAAAGTTCAGCTTTGCCATTAGGCCCTTTTCCAATTTTTATTTTTGCCTAGATAGCCTTAGTTAAACATCTGGAAATCAACTTAAACCCCCCACCCAGCTTCCTAGAAGCTTCTCAAGCAGTTACCAAAAGAATCCCTATGCCAATTACCCAGACTACCCCCACCTACATTTCCCAAGTTTCCCCTGAACCCCTGTTAATATACTAGACAGACCGAATGGGCCATGGGTCAATTTGACCCAACTGTTCAGCCCCAAATGATCCGTAATAGACCCAAAACCCAACCCTCAAGATCAAAAATCTATTCGGCCCAACTAGCAATTACCTAATTAACAAGTTGTAAACACCAAATAACATAGGACAATTAAAACTTTAGCCTAAATGATTTACTAACTAAACTTAACCAAACTAACAATTTTAAAACTAATCTAACAAGACTCCAATTACTCATGCATGAATAAATAAACTCCGGAACAAATGAAGAATGATTCAAGAAAAGGAGAAGAAACAGAAAACCGAAAAACAAACGAAGAACAGATTAAACCAAAAGAAAAAGAATACCTAAGAAAAGTTCATAAAATGAAAGAGGGGGCTTGGGTCTTCAGATCCTCGGATTTTCCGACCAAATATGATGTTAATCGTGCGCTCTTACGAAGAACACACGAATAAAATCGGATTCGACACAAAATTTTGCCAAAACTTGACTTGGGATTTCTGGGGTTCGTTTCTGATCTAAGATTCGAGGAACTAGGGCGATATTCGAGGGTAATGGAGTATGGATTTGGAAAGAGGGGAGTGAGGAGGATATAGGGTGTGATTTTGGTGTCTTTTGGAGATGGCACCGCAACCGGAGGACGGTGGGAAAGGGTGGCGGCTATTAGGGTTTAGGTTTGGTCTCTGGTGTGAGAGAGATGACTGAACTAGGGGGGAAGGATCCGGACCTATAAATATTAACGGGAACCCAGTTCCCGTCCGTTTGATTAGGAACGATCAACGGCTCAGATCAAAGCTTAACGAAACAACGTCGTTTTGATTTAAGGGGGAGCCTGGACCGAGTCCGGGTGATTTTGGGCCGGCTCAGATTTGGGCTTCGACTTAATGGCCCAGATCTGATTCTTTTCTTATTTTATTCCCTTTTTTCTTTTCAATTCAATTTTCCAAAATTCTTTTAAATTAAATATTTAAAAATAAAACCTAAATTAATCCCTAATCAAATAATCCTTATCAAATTAAATTAACTAACTCTAAATAATTATCACAACTATTTAATTCCCAAATTAAAGCAAGCGACGAAATTCAAATGCACAAAAATAAACTATTTTTGTGATTTTATTTTTATAAATGAACTTAATTAATTAATTAATCCTAAAATGTCAAACTAAATCCTGAATGCCAATGTACGTATTTTTGTATTTTTCATTAGTTAAATAAAATAGACAAGCATAGACAAATGCAAACATTTAACATAAAATGCCACGAAAATCCATAAAATTGCAAATAATGAAAAGAAAGTATTTTGTTTTGAAATTATGGGAGCAGTTCATATAGGGAAAAAATCACGTGCTCACAGGTATAGATGGGGTTGTATTTGTGGCAGGTGTGGTGTTTGATTCAGGAATGACAGAGTTATCTTGACTCGATGAGTTTGACATGGCTAGGGTTTCAATTCTTTCACTCGAGTTTTCTTAGCAGTTTAATCAAATAAATAGAGAGTAGAAGTGAGAGAGAGTTTTTATAGGGGTATGATTTGACAATTTTTTGCTTTGATAAGTTACGTTAATTGCTCCTAATCTGGTTTTAAAAGGGAAATAGAGTAACTATTAGATTTCAAAATTTTGAAGAGTCGGTTAAGGGCTTTAATTTGGTAGCAGAGACATGTTCTGGGAAATTTAGGAACCTGGCCTTAATTTCACGCGGACTAAACTAATCATGATTTACATTAGGACTGGCGGTTTTCACTTTGGAACCTGATCCCTGTTTAATTTCAAGATATAGGAGGTATTATAACTATGGTATACCAAAATGAGTGAGAATCTGGTTTTTTGTGATGTGATCGTTCAAAAGTTAAGCAAAAATATTAATGGAAAGGTGCGTACCTAGGTGTCACACAATCATGTCCTTTACTTGATATCCTCAATCTGTTTTAGAGAAACTATTTTTGGGTGAGGATTTTATCATCAGATTAAACGTTTGAGCTCCTGATACAGTTTCATGTGTTCATACTTATTACAATATAATATTGGTTTAAACATTTTCTCATTTAAATTCACTAATTTTCTTTATTAGAACATAGCAAACCATTACTGTGACGACCCGGCCGGTCATCTTAAGAATTAACGCCCTAATCCCCTATTAACTGCTTTTTCCCGTATTTATTTCTGCTATTCTGATTTGTCGAGATGTTCGATTTTAAGTTTTGGAAAGTTTTGAGACACTTAGTTCCTAAATGAGAGCCTTAGTTTTGGAAATTTGACCGTAGTTGGAACAGTGTGAAGACGGTCTCAGAATGGAAATCTGATGGTTTCGTTAGCTCCATTGGTTGATTTCTGGCTTAGGGGCGTGTTCGGATTGTTTTTGAAGGTTTGTAGCTAATTTAGGATTGAAATGCCGAAAGTTGAATTTTGCAGTTTCCGTTTCGATAGTAAGATTTTGATCCGAGGGTCGGAATGGAATTCCAGAAGTTGGAATATCTTCATAGTTTTTAATGTGAAGTGTGCGTAAAATTTCAGATCATTCGGACGAGGTTATAGACTTTTTGATCGAAAGCGTATTTTTAGAGTTTTTCGAATTCTTAGGCTTGAATCCGATGAAAAATAGGTGTTTTGATGTTGTTTTGAGTGTTCTGAAGGTTGGAACAAGTTTGAATGAAATTATGGGATATGTTGGTAGGTTTGGTTGAGGGCCCGGGGGCCTCAGGATAATTTCGAATGGTTGACGGAGAGGTTGTTTTTGGAGTTGGAGTTGCAGCTTCAGCTATTCTTCTATCATAATCGCACCTGCGAGTGTGGGACCGCAGGTGCGGAGCCGCAAAAGTGGCGGATGAACTGCCGAAGCGGAATTGGGGGAGTTCAGCAGAGACCGCAAAAGCGGTAGAGTTTTCACAGGAGCGGTACCGCATCTGTGGAAAGGGAGTCATAGATACGGAAGATGGGTTTAAGTGAGAAGTCGCAGATGCGACAAGTGTTCTGCAAAAGAGGGACCGCAAATGCGGTAACAGCTGGGCAGAAATATAAAATTTCGACGGTTTAGTTTCAAAATATGGAAATTCGATTTGGAGCTCGGGAGAGGATGATTTTGGGAGGAATTTGAAGAGGAGATCAGTGGGTAACAATTCTTTAACCCTTTCTAGTTATATTCCATCAATCTATAGTTAGTTTCATCATTTAAATTCGGATTGGAGATGAAAATTGGGGAAAAGTTAGAAGAAAAGTCTTAGACCTAAAATTCGACTTTTGATTGGGAATTTGACCTTAGGTTTGGATAATTTTTGTATGCTTGAACTCGTGAGAGTATGAGGATTCTAAAAATATAAATTTTACCCGATTCCGAGATGTGGGCTCGAGCGACGTTTTGGTCATTTTACCTAATTTTGCATATTAGCTTAGAATTTCTTTTTAGAATCAGTTACTTGAAGTGTTATTTACATTATGAAATTGAATTGAATAGATTCGGGTCATTTGGAGTCGAGTACTCGTGGGAAGAACGTGGTTTCGGATTGATTATTGAGCCAGTTCGAGGTAAGTGGCTTGCCTAACCTTGTGTGAGGGACCTTCCCCTTAGGAATTGGTATTGTTGTTAATTGAAATGCCTTGTACGTGGGGTGACTAGTGCGTACTTGTGCTAATTGTTGAAAATTCGGTTTTCATTAAGTAATCACTAGTATGTTTTCTTTCCTATTCCTATTACTTGTACTATTAAGCCTGTTGTTAGCCTAGAAAAGTATGTCTAAGTGATTTAATTACTTATTTGCTTACATTGCCTTACCTGAATTCTATGCAGCATGATAGGATAGACTTACTTGTTTGCCTTAACATGGAATTTGACATTTTCTGAGTATTTTCCTGTTGCTGCTGTGTATTTACATTGGGACTATGAATGTGAGATTCTGGTAGCTCCCCTAGTCTATTTACATTTGGGACTACGGATGTGGGATTCCGGTAGATCCCCCTACACAATTATATAGACCTACGGGAATGCACCCGGTAGACTTTCCCAGTACTAGGTATTTATATTTGGGACTACAAAATGAGATTCCAGTAGATCCCCACGCACTATGCGTTGGACTACGGGACGTGATCCCAGGAGATCCACTGGATATGTATATTTGGGAATACAGGACGGTATCCTGGGAGATCCGCGATTGTTATTTGGTGCTGGACCTTATTTTGATTCTGTGTTTATCTTGTCTCTGTAATAGTTGTTGTTGTTGCCCTTTTTATCTTGTGTTACTTTTCTTGCTGCACTTATTTATACTGCTTTGTTCTATACTGTTGAACTTAATATTTTATTTAACCTCAGTAGGGCCCTGACCTTCCTCATCACTACCTGACCGAGGTTAGGCTTGGCACTTACTGAGTACCGCTGTGGTGTACTCATGCCCTTTCTGCACATGTTTTTCATGTGCAGATCCAGGTACCTTGACTCAGACTTACTATTCTTGAGGCGAGGCGACCCTTCGGAGACTTCGAGGTATATATGACGCATCCACAGACCGAGGAGTCTCTCTCTCTATTCTCTCTTGTAGTTACAGCCCTTCTGTATTTACTTGTTTTACACTATTCTGGAGTTAGAGCACTATGTAATATCCTTAGCTTGTGATTCATGGGTTTCCGGGTTCTGGGAGATATATATATATATATTGGATTTGAGAGTTATATTTTGTATGCCGAGCGGCACTTTTAAAATGCTGTTTTATTACATTATTTCTATTTTGAATTGTATTCTTCCGCAAATTGGCTTATCTTCTGCGTTTTAGGCTTACCTAGTCATAGAGACTAGGTGTCGTCACGATGGTTCAGGGAGGGCGAACCAGGGTTGTGACAAGTTGGTATCAGAGCTCTAGGTTCATAAAAGTCAAGGATCACAAGCCGGTTTATTAGAGTCTCGCTGATTAGTATGGAGACATCTGTACTTATCTACGAGAGGCTATGTAACTGTTAGGAAAATTTTCACTTCATTTGATTTCCTTGTCATTCGATATTTTGACATCACAATTCTAAACTTCTATCTTCTATTCTCTAACAGATGGTGAGGACACGTGTTACCCGAGATAATCAGGCATCCGCGCCTCCTACTGCAGCCGTCAGAGGCCGGGGCTGGGGTAGCGGTCGAGGACTCGCACGTGGTGCAGCCAGAGTACCTGCGCGAGCTGCCGCCGAGGTACCACCAGCAGTTCCAGCCGGAGTCCAGGCACCTGACACGCCTACTGCTACTACTACTCCAGCTCTTCAGGAGACTCTAGCACAGTTCATGTGCATGTACACCACTCTGGCTCAGGCAGGGTTGTTTCCCCTTTGTTGCAGCTACATCTCAGGCTGGGGGAGGAGCACAGACTCCCGCCGCCCGCACTCCCGATCAGCAAGTGCATGTTGAGCAGGTCCTTGAGATTATTCATGTACCGCCTACAGTGCCAGTTCAGCCCGAGGGCAGGGCAGCGGCTTCCGAGGAGGAGCAGCTGAGGCTTGAGAGGTTCAAGAGGTTCAAGCCTCCTGTATTCAGCGGTTTAGCATCGGAGGATTCTCTAGGATATCTAGATGAGTGTTACTGCATTCTTCGTACCATGGGTATATCAGGATAGAGCAGGGTTTCCTTCACTACCTTCCAGTTTCGAGGAGCCGCCTATGAGTGGTGGCGCACCTATGAGTTAGACAGTCCGGATGAAGCTGTTCACTAACTTGGACTCAGTTTTCAATCTCTTCTTGAGGGAGTATGTTCCTCAGAGCCTAAGGGATGCATCGCGCGTAGAGTTTGAGCATTTGCGCCAGGGTGCTATGTCTGTCTCAGAGTATGTTGTCCGTTACACTAGTTTGGCTAGGCATGCAACATCCTTGGTTTCTACTGTTCGTGAGAGGGTTCACTGGTTTATTGAGGGCCTTATTCCCAGCATCAGGTCTAGCATGGCTCGTGAGTTAGCGATGGATATTTCTTATCAGCAGGTGGTGAGCATTGCTAGGAGGATTGAGGGTATACATACTAGGGAGAGAGAGGAGAGGGAGGCCAAGAGGTCTCGAGAGTCGGGCCATTTCTTTGGTGCCCGTGCCCCAGCAGCAGGTCGTCATGGTAGGGGTTATATAAGTCACCCTGTCCATTCAGCTCTTCCAGCAGCCAGTGATATTCCAGCTCCTCATAGGCCTCAGGAGCCTTATTATGCACTGCCGGTTTCTAGCACGCCTCCTGCGCGGGGTACTTTTAAAGGTTAGTCTAGCAGACCTGGCCCGAGTCATTCACAACCACCATAACCTCCCAGGGTTGTTTTGAGTGTGGTGACACATGCCATATGGTGAGGGATTGCCCCAAACTTGGGAGGGGTGGACCTCCACAGACTTCTCAGCCACAGCGTGCCCCGCAGAGTTCTCAAGCTATGGTTACAACTTCAGTTGCTACCCCACCTGCTTAGCTAGCTAGAGGTGGAGGTCGGGGAGGTAGAGGTCGCCCTAGATGGGAGGCCAGGCCCGATACTATGCCCTTCCTGCCCGTACCAAGGCTGTTGCCTCCGATTTTGTCATCACAAGTATTATAGTGGTTTGTCACAGAGATGCATCGGTTCTATTCGATCTATGCTCCGTTTATTCTTATGTGTCTTCTTATTTTGCTCCGCATTTGGGTGTATCTCGAGATTCTTTGAGTTCCCCTATTTATGTTTCTACTCTTGTAGGAGATTCTCTTATTGTGGACTGCGTTTATCGGTCGTGTTTGGTTGCTCTTAGTGGTTTTGAGACCAGAGTCGATCTACTATTTCACAGTATGGTAGATTTTGACATTATCTTGGGCATGGACTGGTTGGCGCCCCATTATGCTTTTCTTGATTGTCACGCCAAAACTATGACGCTGGCTATGCCAAGTGTACCGCATGTTGAGTAGAGGGGTACTTTAGATCACACTCCCAGTAGAGTTATTTCTTTTCTTAAAGCTCAGTGCATGGTTGAGAAGGGGTGTGACACGTATTTAGCTTATGGGAGAGATGTTAGTATTGATACCCCTTTAGTTGATTCAGTCCCAGTAGTATAGGATTTTCTCGATGTGTTTCCAACTGACCTTCCGGGCATGCCTCCTGATAGAGATGATGATTTTGGCATTAATCTATTGTTGGGCAATCAGCCCATTTCTATTCCTTCGTATCGTATGGCTCCTCCTGAGCTGAAGGAATTGAAGGGTCAGTTACAGGAATTGCTTGATAAGGGTTTTATTCGGCCTAGTGTATCACCTTGGGGTGCTCTTATCTTGTTTGTGAAGAAAAAGGATGGTTCTATGCGTATGTGTTTTAATTATCGCCAGTTGAACAAGGTTATAGTGAAGAACCGTTATCCTTTGCCTCGTATTGATGATCTGTTTGACCAGCTTCAGGGCGCAAGGGTGTTTTCTAAGATTGATTTTCGCTCAGGTTACCATCAGTTGAAGATTCAGGAGCCAGATATCCCGAAGACTGCTTTCAAGACTCGGTATGGTTATTACGAGTTCCTTGTCATGTCATTTGGGCTAACCAATGCCCCAACAGCCTTTATGCATTTGATGCACAGTTTGTTCTGGCCGTATCTTGACTCGTTCATCATTGTCTTTATTGATGATATTCTGTTGTATTCCCGGAGTCGGGAAGATCATAAGCAGCACCTGAGGACTGTGCTTCAGAATCTGAGGGAGAAGAAGTTATATGCTAAGTTCTTGAAATGTGAGTTCTGGTTGGATTTGGTGGCATTCTTAGGCCACGTGGTATCGAGTGAGGGTATTCAGGTGGATCCGAAAAAGATTGAGGCTGTGAAGAGTTGTCCTAGACCATCCTCAACTACAGAGATCCGTAGTTTCCTTAGCTTGGCGGGTTACTACCGTCGTTTTGTGGAGGGGTTTTCATCGATTGCAGGCCCTATGACCAGGTTGACCCAGAAGGGTGCTCCGTTCCAGTGGGCAGAGGTGTGTGAGGCGAGCTTTCAGAATCTCAAGACAGCTTTGACTATAGCTCTAATTTTGATACTGCTTACAGGTTCGGGGTCTTATACGGTTTATTGTGATGCCTCGAGGATTGGCCTCGGAGCAGTGTTGATGCAGGATAGTAGGGCGATTGCCTACGCGTCCAGACAGTTGAAGGTACATGAGAAGAATTATCCGGTCCACGACCTTGAGTTAGCTGCCATTGTTCATGCCCTGAAGATCTGGCGCCATTACTTATATGGGGTTCCTTGTGAGATTTATACTAACCATCAGAGCTTGTAGCACCTGTTCAAGCAAAAGGATCTAAATTTGCGCCAGAGGAGGTGGTTAAAGTTGTTGAAGGACTATGATATCACTATTTTGTATCACCCAGGAAAAGCTAATGTGGTGGCCGATGCATTGAGCCATCGGGTAGAGAGTTTGGGGAGTTTGGCTTATTTACCAGCATCGAAGAGGCCTATGGCAATGGATGTTCAGATCTTAGCTTGCTAGTTTGTGAGATTGGATCTTTCGGAGCCCAGTCGGGTTCTAGCTTGTGTGGTTTCTCGGTCTTCCTTATTTGATCGTATCAGGGAGCAGGAGTATGATGACGGTCATTTGCTTGTCCTCAAGGACAAGGTTCAGCACAGTGATGCCAGAAATGTGACTATTGGTGATGATGGGGTATTGAGGATGCAGGGTCAGATTTGTGTACCTAATGTTGATGAGCTTTGAGAGTTGATTCTAGAGAAGGCCCATAGTTTGTGGTATTCCATCTATCCAGGTGTCGCGGATATGTATTAGGATTTGAGGCAGCACTACTGGTGGAGGTGGATAAATAAAGATATAGTTAGATTTGTAGCTCGGTGCCTCAACTGTCAGCAGGTGAAGTATGAGCACCAGAGACCGGGTGGGTTGCTTCAGCAGATAGAGATTCCGGAGTGGAAGTGGGAGCAGATCACCATGGACTTTGTAGTTGGGCTCCCACGGACTTTGAGGAGGATCGATGCTATTTGGGTGATTGTGGATCGACTGACCAAGTCCGTTCATTTCATTCATGTGTGTGCTACTTATTCTTCGGAGCGGTTGGTAAAGATTTATATCATGGAGATTGTTCGTCTGCATGGTATTCCAGTGTCCATCATTTTAGACAGAGGTACACAGTTCACATCACGATTTTGGAGGGCCGTTCAACATGAGTTGGGTACTCGGGTGGAGTTGAGTACAACATTTCACCCTCAAACGGACGGACAGTCCAAGCACACTATTCAGATTCTTGAGGATATGCTCCGTGCGTGTGTGATTGAGTTTGGGGGGTCTTGGGATCAGTTCTTGCCATTGGCAGAGTTTGCTTACAATAACAACTACCAGTCTAGCATTCAGATGGCATCGTATGAGGCTTTATATGGTAGGCAGTGTAGATCCCCGGTGGGTTGGTTTGAGCCGGGTGAGGCTAGACTATTGGGCACAGACTTGGTTCAGGATGCTTTATAGAAGGTTAAGGTGATTTAGGATAGACTCCATACAGCCCAGTCCAGACAGAAGAGATATACGGATCGGAAGGTTCGTGATGTTTCCTATATGGTTGAAGAGCGGGTTCTGCTTCAGGTTTCGCCTATGAAGGGCATTATGAGATTTGGGAAGAAAGAGAAGTTGAGTCTGAGGTTTATTGGTCCTTTTGAGGTATTAAGGCGTGTTGGGGAGGTTGTTTATAAGCTTGCTTTACCTCCTAGCTTGGCAAGAGTTCATTCGGTATTTCATGTTTCGATGCTCCAGAGGTATCATGGTGATCCGTCGCACATGTTGGATTACAGTTCAGTCCAGTTGGACAAGGATCTATCCTATGTTGAGGAGCCAGTGGCAATATTGGACATCAGGTTAGAAAGCTGAGGTCAAAGAATATTGCATCAGTAAAGGTTCAGTGGCGGGGTCAGCCGGTCGAGGAGGCGATCGGGAGACAGAGAAGGATATGCGTAGCCGTTACCCTCATCTTTTCACTACTTTAGGTATGTCTCTATGCTCGTTCGAGGACAAACGAATGTTTAAGTGTAGGAGGATGTGACGACCTGGCTGGTCGTCTTAAGAATTAATGCCCCGATCCCCTATTAACTGCTTTCCTCATGTTTATTTCTGCTATTTTGATTTGCCTGGATGTTCGGTTTTATGTTTTGGAGAGTTTTGGGGCACTTAGTCCCTAAATGAGAGCCTTAGTTTTGGAAATTTGACCGTAGTCGGAAGAGTGTGAAGACAGCCTCGAAATAAAAATCTGATGGTTCCGTTAGCTCCGTTTGGTGATTTCGGGCTTAGGGGGAGTGTTCGGATTATGTTTTGGAGGTCCGTAGCTAATTTAGGCTTGAAACGCCGAAAGTTAAATTTTTGAAGTTTCTGGATCGATAGTGAGATTTTGATCCGAGGGTCGGAATGGAATTCTGGAAGTTGGAGTAGTTCCGTAGTGTTTAATGTGATGTGTGTGCAAAATTTCAGGTCATTCGGACGAGGTTTGATAGACTTTATAATCGAAAGCGTATATTTAGAGTTTTTAAATTTCTTAGGCTTGAATCTGATAAAAATAGGTGTTTTGATATTTTTTTGTGCGTTCCGAAGGTTGGAACAAGTTTAAATGAAGTTATGGGATATGTTGGTAGGTTTGGTTGAGGTCCCGGGGGCCTCGGGATAATTTCAAATGGTTGACGAAAAGGTTTTTTTTGGAGTTGGAGTTGCAGCTTCAGCTGTTCTTCTATCATAATCTCACCTGCGAGTGTGGGACCGCAGGTGCGAAGCCGCAAAAGTGGCGGGTCAACTGCAGAAGCGGAATTGGGGGAGTTCAGTAGAGACCGCAGAAGCGGTAAAGTTTCCGCAGGAGTGGTACCGCATCCGCGGAAAGGGATTCGTAGATGCGGAAGATGGGTTTAAGTGAGAAGTTGCAGATGCGACAAGTGTTCCGCAGATGCGGTCCTAGGACCGCAGATGCGGTAACAGGTGGGCAGAAAAATGAAATTTCGAGGGTTTACTTTCAAAAGTTGGAAATTCGATTTGGTGCTCGGGAGAGGGCGATTTTGGGAAGAAATTGAAGACGAGATCAGTGGGTAACAATTCTTTAACCCTTTCTAGTTATATTCCATCAATCTACAGTTAGTTTCATCATTTAAATTTGGATTGGAGATGAAAATTGGGGAAAAGTTGGAAGAAAGTTCTTAGACCTAAAATTCGACTTTTGATTGGGAATTTGACCTTAGGTTTGTATAATTTTGGTATGCATGAACTCATGAGAGTATGAGGATTTTGAAAATATAAATTTTACCCGATTTTGAGACGTGGACCCGAGGGGCATTTTGGTCATTTTACCTAATTTCGTGTATTAGCTTAGAATTGCCTTTTAGAATTAGTTACTTGAAGTGTTATTTACATTATGAAATTGAATTGAATAGATTTGGGCCATTTGGAGTCGAGTACTCGTGGGAAGATCGTGGTTTCGGATTGATTATTGAGCTAGTTCGAGGTAAATGGCTTGCCTAACCTTGTGTGGGGGACCTTCCCCTTAGGATTTGGTATTGTTGTTAATTGAAATGCCTTGTACGTGAGGTGATGAGTGCGTACTTATGCTAATTGTTGAAAATCAGGTTTTCATTAAGTAATCACTAGTATGTTTTCTTTCCTATTCCTATTACTTGCACTATTAAGCCTGTTGTTAGCCTAAAAAAGCATGTCTAAGTGATTTAATTACTTATTTGCTTACACTGCCTTACCTGAATTCTATGTAGAATGATAGGATAGACTTACTTGTTTGCCTTAACAGGGAATTTGACATTTTCTGAGTATTTTCCTGTTGCTGCTGTGTATTTACATTGGGACTACGGATGTGGGATTCTGGTAGCTCCCCCTTGTATTTTTACATTTGGGACTATGGATGTGGGATTCCGAGATCCCCCTACACAGTTATTTGGAACTACGGGAATGCACCCGGTAGATTTTCCCAGTACTAGGTATTTACATTTGGGACTACAAAACGGGATTCTGGTAGATCCCCGCGCACTATGAGTTGGACTACAGGACGAGATCTTGAGATCCATTGGATATGTATATTTGGGACTATTGGACGGTATCCTGGGAGATCCCCGATTGTTATTTGGTGTTGGACCTTATTTCATTTCTGTGTTTATCTTGTCTCTGTAATAGTTGTTGTTGCTCTTTTTATCTTGTGTTACTTTTCTTGCTGCACTTATTTATACTGTTTTGTTCTATACTGTTGAACTTTATATTTTATTTAACCTCAGTAGAGCCCTGACCTTCCTCGTCACTACCCGACCGAGGTTAGGCTTGGCACTTACTGAGTACCGTTGTGGTGTACTCATGCCCTTTCTGCGCATGTTTTTCATGTGCAGATCCAGGTACCTTTGACTTAGACTTACTATCCTTGAGGCGAGGCGACCCTTCGTAGACTTCGAGGTATATCTGTCGCGTCCGCAGACCGAGGAGTCTCTCTGTCTATTCTCTCTTGTAGTTACAGCCCTTCTGTATTTACTTGTTTTAGACTATTCTGGAGTTAGAGCACTATGTAATATCCTTAGCTTGTGATTCATGGGTTTCCGGTTCTTGGGAGATATATATATATTGGATTTGAGATTTATATTTTGTATGCCGAGTGGCACTTTTAAAATGCTATTTTATTGCATTATTTCTATTTTGAATTGTATTCCTCTGCAAATTGGCTTATCTTGCACGTTTTAGGCTTACCTAGTCGTAGAGACTAGGTGTCGTCACGATGGTTCACGGAGGGCAAACCGCGGTCATGACAATTAAGGAAAATCAAGAATGTCATATTTCATTTTGATCAATCCAAGCTCCAAGCGGTTCCTTCCAAAATGATCCTTGCTCAAAGCCTTGGTGAATATATCTGCAATCAGCTCCTTTATCTTGTAGAATTCCATAGAGATGTGACACTTCTCAACATTATCTCTCAAAAAGTGATGTCTCACATTAATGTGTTTGGTTCTCTTGTGATGAACGATGTTCTTTGCCATGTTCATTTCACTTGTGTTATCACAAAATATGAGAACCCTTTCAATCATCAATCCATAATCCTCCACTTATTTCTTGATTCATATTATCTGAGCACAACATAAAGCAGCAACTACATACTCAGCTTTTGTAGTTGATAAGGCTATAGAATTTTATTTCTTTGAATCGCATGAGATCAAGCATGAACCCAAAAAGTAAGTCATTCATGATGTGCTATTTCTGTCCACCAGTTATTCAGTATAGTCAGCATTGGCATACCCTATCAAATCAAATGAGTCTCCCGATGGATACTAAAGAACCATATCTTGAGCACCCTTAAGATATCTCAAGATTCTTTTAATAGCCTTCAAGTGAGACTCCTTGGGTTTGGACTAGAATCTTGCACACAACTCCACACTATATACAATACCTGGCCTACTTATAGTTAGGTAAAGTAAAGACCCAATCATGTCTCTTTTGGACTAGAATCTTGCACACAACTCCACACTATATACAATACCTGGCCTACTTATAGTTAGGTAAAGTAAAGACCCAATCATGTCTCTGTACTTTTTTTCCTCAATGGGGACACCAGGTTCATCCATGTCCATCCTAGTTGTTTAAGCGATTGGAGTGTCAATTGTTTTTGCATTGTCCATATCAATCTTTTTAAGTATCTCCTTGATGTACTTTTGTTGATGTATCACGGTTGCTTTGGTAGTCTGCTTAACTTGAAGCCTAAGGAAGAAATTCAATTCTCTTATCATGCTCACTTCAAATTCACTGCTCGTTATCTTAGCAAACTCATTGCATAAGACTTCATTTGTGGCTCCAAAGATGATGTCATCAACATATATTTGAAAAATTTGCAGTTCTTACCACTCTTCAACGGGAATAGAGTGTTAACAATTTTACCGCATGAGAACCCATTCTCTAGGAGAAATTTTGACAATCTTTCATACCATGCCCTTGGGTCCTTCTCAAACCATACAAGGCTTTATCTAATTTGTATACATGGTCTGGGAACTCAAGATTCTCAAACCCTAGAGGCTTTCACAAACACTTCTTCCTTCAAATACCCATTTAGAAAGGCACTCTTCACAACTATTTGATATAATTTGAAACCCATATAGGAAGCAACGGCAATGAGCGTTTGAATTACCTCCATTCTTGCTACTAGAACTAATGTTTCATCATAATCGATGTCTTCTCCGTTATTGTATCGTTGCACAACCAATCTTGTTTGTTTTTGATAATATTTCTTTGACCGTCTAGTTATTTCTAAATACCCATCTGGTTCCAATGACTGCTCTATCTTTTGGGCTAGGAACCAGGTGCCAGACTTTACTTCTTTCAAACAGATTGAGTTCCTCCAGTAATTTATTTTCTCTTTGCAATTTCTTCACAAAAGTCACAAACATATCATATATTTTATTTTTAATATCCAGAAAATATGGTCCATAAATCTAGAGTAGTCATCAACAATTACAAAATACATACCTCTGTTCACCTCTAATTTAATCTCTAATAGGTCCACATAGACCTATGTGAAATAGTTCATGAGGTCTGAAGGTACTTATCACTTTCTATGATTTGAACGATGATCTGACCTGCTTACCTTTGGCATAAGCATCAAGGGTATATTCTTCCCTGAATTTTGACTTTGACAGGCCAAGGAGCAGGTCCTTGGAAATTAATTTGTTCAATATAGAAAAGCTATCATGCCCGAGTTTCTTGTTCCACAGAAATGAGTCAGTATCAAGTGCATTAAGATATGAAAGTTCATTTTTAGGTGAAGATATAACATCAGCTTTATAAATATTTTGTGCATTTTTCCTTTGAGAACCAGGTTTTCAGAGTTTTCATTTGTGATAGTACAGTTTTTAAGGTGAAATTTCTTTATTACAAGTTTTAGATACGCTTAACAGGCTATGCTTCTAGGGTCCTTCTCAAACCATACAAGGCTTTATCTAATTTGTATACATGGTCTGGGAACTCAAGATTCTCAAACCCTAGAGGCTTTCACAAACACTTCTTCCTTCAAATACCCATTTAGAAAGGCACTCTTCACAACTATTTGATATAATTTGAAACCCATATAGGAAGCAACGGCAATGAGCATTTGAATTACCTCCATTCTTGCTACTAGAACTTTGAGAACCGGGTAGAGCGTTTGAATGTGGATAGTCCTTGTTTCACAACTAGCTTTTAAACTAGTGATACAAATTCTCTATTTCCAGTCATATAACAGGAACAAGGACTATCCACATATCACTAGTTTTTGCTTCCTCTCACATTAACCTGCAAAAATATTAAAGGGTTAGTTTTAGGAATCCAGACTAGCTTGGGCCCCTTTCTTTGAGAGAATGGATGAATCACATGTTTTATAATCCAACTTGGAAGTCTTGCATCTTTCAGTGAAGAACCATGTTTATTATTATTATTTCTCTCAACATATGCAACATTCTTTTTGTTTGAAATTCCAGCCATGCATGTTTCTTTAAAGTGGTCATTGTTACCACAATGTATGTATAACCTATTGTCAAAAATGTCTACATATTTTTATGTGGATTATATATTATTTTAGCCTTATTATGCTCTAAACCTTCTTGTCACTACTGCAGTTTTTGTTCACCTTAAACATTATTTTTGAAGACCTGGTGCACTTAAGATTTCTCACTATTTCATATGTAACCTTGTTTAGGTTCTCTTGAAGCAATTGAGCCTTTTTTATTTCAACTAAGAGATTTGTATTAGCCTTTTTTAAATCACTCTGCAGTTTCTCTTGGATTTCTGTGACCAACTCGTTTCCTTTGACATGAGCCTCACAAAGTTTCTTGTTTTCAATTTCTAAAGCTGCATTTCATCTTCTAACACGAGAACATGTTCCTTGAGATCAACAACAATAACTTCCATATCCTCTCTACTTACTTCTAGGTCATTGTTTTCAAACCTATGTGATGCATCGTCAATCATTAATTTTTCCTTTTCTGCAATATCCTTTTGGTATGCATCAATTAAGGCACTAGACTAGAAAATTAATTTCTATTAGAGTAATTATGAATTTTTTCATTAATGTCCTAGAAACTTACCTCAGGTTCTTCTCCCTCATCAGCATCAAAATCTAAGTTTGCTATCAGTGCCATGAGATCCTCGGGTTCTGAATCACTATACTCCTTGGCTATAAATGACATCATCTTCGTCACTTTCTTTATTATCGTCAGACTCATCAAGTTGAAGATGATTACATACATGCATAATCTTTTTTACAATTTTGTCCATATCCTTGTTTTCCATCCTTCATCCAAGAACCCATCTCTTTTCTATTGTTTAGCATTACCAGGATTGTTGCTCTTCCATTTTGTTTCCCAAAGTGGAAAATTTTGATGAAGTGGTCTTTCTTTTCACACTTGTAGCATCCATCGAAAACATCTAGTGAGCAGTACCATGTCATCTTCTTCAATGTCTTGCTTCTGAGTGGTTTTGAGAACCAGGTTCTTGGGCTTTAGAGATTCAGCAGATTGTCGATCTAATCGATCTTCACTAAGCTTCAACTCATATGTTTCTAGATTACTAATAAGATTATCAAGAGTCATTGTATTAAGGCAGTATACTCAATATTTTTCTTACAAATTTGTTTCGAGGGATAACTTCTCCAAGAGATATCAATTCATGGATAATTGATGTAAGCCTTGTATGCATCTCCAAAATGGTTTCCCTCTCCTTCACCTTAAACTTTTCACATTGCCTAGTTAGCATATCAATATTTGACTACTTCACTTGAGATGTACCCTCATGTGCACAATGCAAGGCATCCCATATGGATTTTGCATCTCTATATGTTGAAATCCTATTATTTTCTAGACCAATAACACAGATCAAAATCTTCTTGGATTTAGTATTCTTCTGAACTCATTTGACATCTTCTCTAGAATATTTCTCTCTAAGCTTTGGTCCAACAGTGAAACCTTTGTCATAAACCATCATAGGAATCTTTGGTCCCTTTTAAACTATATCCCAAAGCTACAGGTCTTCGCCTTCCAGGAAATCACGCATCCTCTCCTTCCATCAACCATAGTATTTCCATTGAACAGTGGTGGTCTTACAATTTATTGTCCTTCTTGAGCATCCGGTGGTGCAGTCATTGTAGGTTCTTTCAAGGGTTAATCTTTTATGATAGAACCTGCTCTGATATCAATTGTTATTTTGGAGTTGAACTAGATATAAGAAAGGGAATTAAATTGTGTCTTACCTAACTTTTGTGATTTTAAAGAACCTGGTTCTTTGAAATAAGCAGATAGACACAAACAGAAATCATACGTCACAATGATTTTTACGTGAAAAACCTCCTTGTTCAAGGGAGTAAATATCACAACCTATACTAGTTGGATTTCCTCAAAACTCCACTAAACTTCAACAAGAAATTTTAGGTTACAACTCTATAACCAAGGAAACTAACTCTAGTACCATAATCCCTACAATCAACACAATTATAGCTACATCTTCTCAAACTAACTCTAGCCATGAAGCTTACAAAAATCAAAGTTCCAGCACTAACCTACTATTATACTTCTCAAAAGTAAATAGGTTATAATTTGAAATACTTGACTCAAACCTAACAACTAAAGAACTTCAACAATTTTGTATTCGGGAACGAGTTCTTCAATGGAGCAGCTTGAGTCTCCGAGAATATCTTCTTGCCTTGATTGCTATTGCCAGGAGTAATTCTATGTCATTTCTTTCAATAGACTTGGTCATGAACTACGGCAAAAAGTTTCCCTTTATAGTTGTAAAGTTGGTCGAAAATTTTCTTCAATTAATGCTCCAAAACCTAAAATATTTCGGATAAGAAAACCTCTCCTATATTGATTTGGCTTCCTTATTTATTTTCAGTTTTTCAACCTTTTCTTTTCACGCAAGATTTTCCTTAATTAAAAGATCCCTTTTTAATCACGGATTCCTCACAATATATGAATTCCTTGTATAGTATGGACACACCTGCTTGAGAAATCCAACTTGTGCATGTATTCCACTACCATGTGTCTGATCAGAACCATACTTCTAATCCGCTACGAATCTGGTTCATTTGTCAGCTGCATCTTACTTATGCACACCAGTCTCATAGCACATTACCCTGGAATATGAACCCTAGTTCTTCTTCATAATTGGTCCTGGTTTGTTAATCATCAAAACATAATGTATGTTCAGCTCAACACTAGTTCAGGATCAATCAAGAGATGATGCTTTACCAATTTTAGAACTTCACAATAAAGTTTATTATCCTGAACTCTAGGACTACTAAACAAGTTAATGATCATTTGGTTGGAAACAAGTTATCCCATGATTAATTATCCCGGGATTAGTTATCTTGAAATTAGTTATCTCACCCTCCCATAGGGATAAAATAAATATCACAATCCCGGGATTAGTTATAACATGATTCTATCTCAACTAAACATGGGATAAACTCATCTCAAATTTAATTCCAAATTATTTGTCTCTTATCCCTCGTACCAAACGAGCCTTTAGAGAAAGTAAAGCATTCGTGGTATTGAAAGTCGCCAACACACTGTATTATGTGTTACAGGGTTAATTTTAGCACAGTTGGCATTACACGGAAGTAGACAAACTCTCAGTCACTCAGCCTTACTTTTTTCGCACACAGTTTAGGAATTAGATTATTTTAGACTTAGCAAAACATAACATCACATAGTAATACGTGTAAAACCCCACCTTTATTCAATTCTCTCAGAATGTACAAAGTAAACTCAGTTGGAAGGCTCACATATGCTACTTGCCTTGAAACCAATGAAATACACAATATAAAAGGGACTGCCATAGGCAGATTACAAGGGCAGTTATACGGGGCAATTATACAATGTGCCTTGCACATGCTAAGCCTAAAAACAAGCATAACTACTTTGTCATAATTTGAATTCAAACTTTCCCATGAAATGAATCCCTCTTCAGTACTTTGGCCAACTACAACATGTGCATTGCACATGGCTAAACTTCCACAGCGCATGCACAACACACTTCTTCACAGTCACATGACTTGTACACTTGTTCCACAGCTTTTGCCAACACTTTGCCTTCCTGTCTTGCCTTGTCTTTGGACCATGCCTTGCCCATAAGCTCATGACCATGTCTTGTCACAAACTTTGTCGTCCCACTGATCCGCACGCATGCCTTAGTCAAGTGCCATGCGCCTTCATTTGCCAGAGTCGTTGTCCACAATAAAGGTTGCCTTGCCATCACCCAAGGCACCTTGCCTAGCAAACTTGCCTAAGTCCATGCATTAACTTAGACACAGCTCCAGCTCTGTACATTGCTTGCCAACACCCACACAAACCTACGCCAAGGGGCAATGTACAAGCCTTTGATAAAGATTCTGCTCGACATCTTTCATGTCTCAATATTAGAGGCTAACAAACCACCCCCACTAGTTGAACTCGACGCCTTCATTGAGGCTGATTTCAAGTAGTCCACTATTTGTTGTTCATATTGCCACAATGAAGCGCCCTTTTTCCCAAGTCACATCTTCCTCGGGCTTTACTTTCCACTAATTCAGAAATTATGTCTGCCTATTTTTTTTATGCATCCCAAGAACCCGGTAGTCAAGAATCTTCTTAATTTCTTCCTCAAGCTGAGTACGCACCTCAGGAGGAGCTCTCTTTGTTTTGTGCCTATTCGAATCTTCAGGATCTTCAACATAAGGCCTTAGAAAACGGACATGAGAGATCAGATGAATCTTCATTCTTTCAGGCAGCTTCAATCGGTAAGAAACTTCACCTACCCTTTCAACAACTTCGAATGGACCATCATACCTTGAAACCAAAGCTCTATGTCTAACCCGGCTATCAATCTTCTTCCAAATCTACGGAGTAAGTTTTAACAGCACTTTGTCATCTACTTTGAACTCCAATGGACGCCTATTCCGATCTGCATACTTCTTCATATGTTTCTGTGCCTTTTTCAAGCTATTAGTTGCTTCTTCCATTATAGTTTGTCTATCCCAACCATAGCGGTAGGCAGCTGGACATCTACCCCCAGTTTTTTGTTGTGCCATCTTTGTTGGTTATGCAGGTTGCTTTCCCAAAACAATCCAAAGTGGACTCATCTCTATCGCTGAAGACTTGTGCAAATTATAAGAGAATTGTGCACAGTCTAATAAGTCTGTCCAGTTTTGCTGACTCGCAGTCAAGAAATGCCTCAAGAATTCTTCTAACAAATGGTTGATTCTCTTGATTTGGCCATCAGTTTGGGGATGATTAGTCATCGAAAACTTTAAATTTGTACCCATCAAGTTGAACAAATACGTCCAGAATCGGCCTGTAAATCGTGCATCCCTGTCACTAACCACATCCTTTGGCATTCCGAAGTATTAAACCACATTCTTAAAGAATAACTCAACAGCAACTTTGGAAGGACATTTTGTTGGGGTAGCAATGAAAACAGCATACTTGGAAAACATGTCGACCACAACCATGATTGAATAGAACCCATTAACCTTAGGAAACTCGCTGATAAAATCCATAGAAATAGATTGACATGTTTCTTCTAAAATAGGCAGAGGTTGTAGCAAACTCGCCTCCTTCTTCCACTCGGTTTTTTCAAGCTGACACAAGGCAACTTTTCACGTCGACATCATGTTCCATTTTGGACCAAAAGTAGTATCGGGACAATAGAGCCATCATCCTTTAAATTCCTGGATGACCAGCCCAAAGAGTATCATGCGTCTCTTTCAATAGTTCATGACGCAACCCATCACCAAGTGTCACCACGATCCCCCCCCCGAAATAGAGGAGATCGTCCTCGATCTAGTATTGCCTTACTGTCCCTTCTCTCACGTGACTCATTGTTTTGATGTATAATGAATCATTAGCAGCACACGACTTTATTTTATCAAGAAAATCAGATTCAAGTCGAGTAACAGAATAAACAGCAGCAAACACCTCTTTCCGGCTTAATGCATCCGCAACTTGGTTGTGTTTTCCCGGCTTGTGCTCGCAAATAAAATCATATTCTGCCAAGAATTCTTGCCAATGTACCTGCTTTGGACTTATCTTTTTCTGCATCTTGAAAAATGTATTAGTCGCATTATCCATCCTTACAACGAATTTAGTTCCCAGCAAATACACCCGCCAAATATACAAGCAATGAATCACAGCAACCATTTCTTTTTCATAAGCCGAATACCTCTGCTCTGCTTCGTTCAACTTTCTGCTTTCAAATGCCACTAGGTGGCCTTCTTGAACTAACACACCTCCAACAACCTTGTCGGAAGGATCAGTATGAACTTCAAAGGGCAGTTCAAAATCAGGAAACTGCATGATAGGTTCTGAGGCAATGGCTTCTTTCAGCATTTTCAAACGCACCACTGCATTTTTTAGACCATGCCTACCTAACATTCTTATTAAAAAAATCAGTCAAAGGAGCAAATTCTTTGAATATCCAACAATGAATTTCCGATAATAATTAGCTAACCCAAGGAAATATCTCAACTATTTCATAGAATTAGGCGCTTGCCATTCCACAATGACCTGCACATTTTTCAGGTCCATCCGCACCTGATTTTGGCTGATCAAGTGCCCAAGAAATTTGATCTCCTATCTAGCAATCTCACACTTTTCCATCTTCACATAAAGCTGGTGTTACATCCCGCATTTTCGTACGTTAAAGTTTCGTCGTAAGTTAATCGACGTAAGTTCGGGAATGAGATTATTTTGAGGATATAAGTATTATGTTATTTCCAATAAGTGAAGGTAAAAGGGTAAGAGAATTGAAGAAAATGAGTTTCATCGAAGATTCACATTTCGGGATAAAATACAGTCCAAGCTATAATACCCAGTATTCATGGATTAGTGTCATGCAAGGTACCACATGACTATGATAGTAAGATGTATAAAGTGTGTTAAAAGTGAGTGATATTTTAAGTAATTTGAGATAATTCTTGATTATGTGGATAATTGGGTAATTATAAATTTTTAAGAGGGAAAATTAACTTGTAATTATGAAATTGTGGATAAAGTTTAAGGGGACACCACCTCCCAAACGTGGCAGCCGATGAAAAACCCAAAGAATGACTCTTGAACTATATAGAAAATGGCACATTTAGAAGATTATGTGACCAAGTCATCAAATTAGTGGGGCCGACACCCACTACTACAAAAGGGCTTCTTTTATACACTAAAGAGAGATGCTTACATCCCATCTCTAAATAGTGATCTTCAGCAAGATTTCATCAATAAACTTATATGATAAGTAATGTGAGTTACTTCAACAATAAGTCATATGAGACTTCTTAGCATAATTACAACGGGACTTTGCGATTCTAAGGGAGTACGGTGCAATCTTTCTCAAGAATATCATACGTATTTTCCCCTACCTCGATCCGCCATTACATATTGTCACAATTAACATATGTTAGAGGGATTGACAAGAGAATCGGCTCAGGTATGTTAAGGCTACCCCTTCTTTCTTTTTGGCATGATCTATACGAACGAACGAAACGAGCAAATGCACAACTTTCATAAATTACTCTATTCGTAGAAATGCTAGAGATGTGTATATTCTTGTTCTCCCATATGTCATATTATTCTATCATCTGTTCATGGGTCTCAAAAATACGTAAGTTGGTAAAGTTTATTTCATGATATTAATCAGAGGCATAATGGTCTTATGACGTACCGATAGGTTTTATTAACTTATTTTCACGTGCATTTACATATGCACATTGACCCATGATCAGACGGTGTTATACACACATATATATATATATATATATATATATATATATATATATATATATATTATATTTATATGGGATATGGAAAAGAGTTATGGCGTTATATATGAACCACTATCTGATCAGCTGGTATACGTTGATGATTTTGCCCACAGTGGCCGAGATGGTATGATGGGATGCCCTCAGAGACCTGATGATATTATGAAACATGTACCTATGCACGACATGACATTCAAACGCATATGCATGACATTATAATTATTTCATGATTTGCAAAGCTATCCAGACTTACAAGTTGAGTCAGTTACTCTATATTTCTTCCATGTCTGTTATGTAGTTATTTATGTGCCTTACATACTCGGTACATTATTCGTACTGATGTCCCTTTTGCTTGGGGACGCTACGTTTCATGCCTGTAGGTTCTGATAGACAGGTCGAGAGTCCTCCAAGTAGGCTATCAACTTAGCATAAGGTGTTGGTGAGCTCCATTTGCTCCGGAGTTGCTTATGTGGTCAGCATTTAGGACATGTAGTGATTAGTATAGCGGGGCCCTATCCCGATCTTTATGAGATTTATGTACTCTTAGAGGCTTATAGACATATGTCGTGTACGTGAAAGATTGTACGGCCTTGTTGGCCTATGTTTTAAGTTTATAAATGATCATGTTGGCATATTAGGCACGTATGTCATGTGTATATGATGATGTAATAAGAAAGACACTTTAGATTGGTACTTGATTGAGTAAGGTACCGGGTGCTCGTCGAGGTCCATCGGTTTGGGTTGTGACAGCTGGTACTCCCTCAAACGAGATATCACCTTAATCAAGTGTGACATATGTTCATCCAAGGGCCGACTATAGATAACAATGTCGTCTAAGTACACAACGACAAAATCATCGAAGTACTCATACAGCATATAATTCATCGGGTTGCAAAATGTATCAGGGGCATTTGTCAATCCGAACGGCATAACAAGGAATTTATATGAACCATACCTCGTAACACATATAGTTTTAGACTCATCACCTTCAGCTATCCATACTTGCCAATAACCAGACCTTAAGTCAAGCTTCGTGAACCAGCAAGCCTTCCTCAATCTGTCCATCAAATCTTACACCAACGGAACTGGATATTTGTTCTTTACAGCCACTTTGTTCGATGCCCGATAATCATCATACATTCAAAGCATCTTGTTTCTTTTGAAAATAAAATAGGTGCACCAAATGGAGCTTTTGATGCCTGAATCAGTCTCGCATCAAGCAACTCATTCAATTGTTTTCGCAATTCAGCTAACTCTTTTGGCGACATCCGATAAGGAGGTTGAGCAGGAGGCATTGAACCTAGCAGCAACTCTATCTTGTGATCAGTAGCCCTCCGTGGTGATAAATTCTTAGGCAATTCTGGTGGCATCACATCAGCAAAGTCACTCAATATTGGAGCAACACAGTCCAACACTTCAACCTTTACATCAGGCTTCACCTCAACCATAGCAGCAAGGAAAGTATCATATCCCCTTTTCAAACCTTTTTCAACCATCATGGCAGATACTAAGGAACCCCTCCGTTGAGTTTCTTCTTTCCCATAAGGATAAACAACCTTCACAAAACTAGGAGTCATTTCATTCATGATCATCATCCAAGTGAGGCATTGGAACAAAGCGATTTTTCTGCATAAAGTCGATTCCAATGATCACCTCGAAATCCTCTAATGGAATTACCATCAAGTTAACTTTTCCCTTCCAGTTCCCAACAGACATAGGAACATTGTAAGTCATACCCACAATGGCTTGGGCTTTGGCATTCACAGTCTTCATGTAAGAGGGACATTTGCTCACACTCAATCCATACTTATGCACCAAATTGGCCGAGACAAAGGTGTGAGTAGCGCCAGTATCCACCATAGCTATCTCACCCTTTTCTCAAATTTTTATTTCAATGTGCATCAGCAAGGAATGAGGGTTCGTCTCGTTGCTTGTAGCATTAACGAACGAGATAACATTCAGCAATTGCAAAGGATTCACTAAGGCAGCAACAACTTCTTTACCTTCTCCTTCTTGATTATTTCTGTAGCAAGCAAAGCATTAACCCGTTCCCGATTTGGATAGTTTTTGGCAATGCGAGGTCTGCCGCACGTCCAGCAACCATCACCCTTTTTGTTGGCAATGCCTTTGTTTCTAGCAGATCCATTAACAATAGCCTTGCCATTTTCCACAATATCTTTTTGAACTTCCTTCCTCTATTCTCCTTTCTTCTCCACATTTTTCTTAAGTTTTTAAGTAGAAGGAATTTCATAAAGACTCCGGGTATTGCGGTAATCCACCAACGAATCCGTTGCAGCAATCGCACTTGGGAGATCTTTCACGTTCTGCCTCCTAAGTTCGTTCTATGCCCATGCTTACATTTCAGAAATAAAGTTATGCAATTTGTCAACCTCTGACATGTTCTGAATATCCATCATTAAGGAAGTGAATTCCTTAATATAATCACGAATTGTTCCAATTTGCCGCAGACGTTTCAAGCGATCCCTTGCAAGCCAAGATGCGTTGCTAGGTAAGAATTGGTCCTTCATTTCTTTCCTGAGTTTCTCCCACGAATCGATATTGGGTCTGCCCGCACTTTTGTCATCAGCCATGCGAGTTCTCCACCACAATTTAGGATCTCCCATTAGATACATGCTTGTAATTGTGACTTTCTCCCCGTCTGGAACTTTGGCAGCAACAAAATATTGCTCCATATCCCACAGAAAGTTCTCCAATTATTTAGCATTACGCGCTCCACCAAACGCCTTTGGATCAGGGATCTTTACCTTAGAACGTTCTTCACTACCTTGACCAGGAGCAGCAAACGCCCTTCGAAGAACAGTAATTTCCAAGTTTAAAGTTTCGATTTCCTTCTTCAGATCCACAACTTGAACATTCGTGACCTCACATATTTTCTGAATACCTTTACAAAACTAATCCATTCCATCCTTTAGATGGTAGATTTCAGTAATTAGATCAGCCAGATCCAAAGGATCATCAGTCACACTAATCAGCGCATCCAACCTTTGCACACGGTCATGCAAGTCTGAAGTGGATTCACCAGCCATGGTCCCAATTCACAAGCAAAGCTCTGATACCAGTTGTTACAGAGTAAATTTTAGAAAAATTCACACTGCACGACAGTAGTCAAACTCTCAGCCACTCGGCCTTACTTTTTTCGCACACAGTTTAGGACTTAGATTATTTCAGACTTAGCAAAACGTAGCAACACACAGTAATACAGGTAAAACCCAACCTTTATTCAATTCTCGTAAAATATACAAAGGAAACTCAGTTGGAAGGCTCACATATGCTACTTGCCTTGAAAACAACGAAATACACAATATAAAGGGGACTGCCATAGGCAGATTACAAGGGCAGTTACACGGGGCAGTTATACAATGTGTCTTGCACATGCTAAGCTTAAAAACAAGCATAACTACTTAGTCATAATTTGAATTCAAACTTTCCCATGAAATGAACCTCTCTTCGGCACTTTGGCCAACTGCAACATGTGCATTGCACATGGCTAAACTTCCACAGCACATGCACAACACACTTCTTCACAGTCACATAACTTGCACACTTGTTCCACAGCTTTTGCCCAAAGTTTGCCTTCCTGTCTTGCCTTATCTTTGAACCATGCGCTCGCCCATAAGCTCATGACCATGTCTTGTCACAAACTTTGTCGTCCCACTGATCCGCACGCATGCCTTAGCTAAGTGTCATGCGCCTTCAGTTGCCATAGCCGTTGCCTATAATTAAGGCTGCTTTGCCATCATCCAAGGCACCTTGTCTAGCTGGCTTGCCTAAGTCCATGCACTAACTTAGACACACCTCCAGCTCCGCACATTGCTTGCCAACACCCGCACAAACCTATGCCAAAGGGCAATGTACAAGCCCTTGACATAGATTCTGGCCGACATACGTCATGTCTCAATATTAGGGGCTAACATTAGGACAATTGGTTGGATTTACAGTACCTCAGAAAACATCCATTATTTTTCTCAAATACTTTCTGAATGCTTCCAACATACCAAAGTTGCCACATTATCTACAACCCAACCTATGAGTAACAGGAGCAAAAGCTTAAATATATAGGTGAGTAAACAGCTGCTTCAAATTGAAGTTGACATTTTCTTTTATGCACGGCCAAATTTTAAAAGAATTTTGGAGCCACAAAACTATTTGAACTTGGAATTCCCCAGTTTGACTAGAACAAATTTAAAAATGAACGATTTGCAAGTTGACAGTTTCAGATTCAGATTCGCAGAAGATACAAGATAATCACCATAAGGAAAATTATAGGAGAGATGCAAGGGTGGTAGGGAAGTTCTCAACCCTTCATTCATATTATTTTACTCTCATAAAAAACACACCTTTTTTTATAACCGAAATTTCCTGAAGGCCAGGAGTGCATACTCGGTGAATAATGGGCTCGCTTTTTTTACTTTTCTGCAAATACCAGGCTTAATTTGGTCTATGGCAGGATTAGAACTTGTGACGTGCACCTAATCCGCACCTCATGTGTTGTGGCCTTACTACTAGACCAAAGCCCAAAGGGGAATAATAAAATGAATTAATGTATATTTTGCAGAAAACACCCGGAAGCAAGCTCTCCAGAATACTGAGGCAATACAATATCAGATTACTACAGCGAAACTATCTGCTCTATTCATTTTGCGTCAGATGCAAATGCACCATCTTATCGTATGCTGCTCTAACAGAAACATGGAACTCGTCGACTCTGTTTCACATATCTGGCTAGCAGAAAAATTTCAGACTTCTTTTTTTTTTTTCTTTTCCTTTTTCGCTTTCATGCTGCATGAACTCGTTTAGAAAATGATATCCTATGACTAATAGTGCTATAGGAAGGGGAAAGAAGTTCAAGAAACATTTTTCATATTGTTGAAGTTCTGTGGAGAGACATACTCAATACGTAGACCCAATAGAATACTATTTTACCATGTGTTACACTTTACTATGTTGTTCCATAATATTATGGCTGCTAAAGATCATAGAGTTTTCAAGAATGCCAAATCTATAAAGAGTCAGAGAAAGAGCACTTTCAAGAATTGTCAAATCTTGTAGAGTCTAGACATGACTTTGCAAGGATATGTTACTAATTTAATTCTTCAAAGCAGTGGCGCGAAGCTAGTAAATATTCTGACAAAAGGTGTTCAATATGTGTTATATACTTCTAAAATATAGTAATATTTTATCTATATAAATAATACAATTTTTCGATAAAGGGTGGTTGACCACCCTTATCAATATGTGGCGTCGCCACTGCTTCAAAGGTATCTTATTCGGAACTTATTTCTCTTTGCTGCTAGTTTATGACGATTCGGTGTTTCACATTTACCATCTTTTCCTAATTTTCATTAGTATTTTTTTTTTGGTTTCTCATCCAGTGTCATCCGGATTCGCGTTGCGTAGCGCCCCATTAGGGGGGAGAGGGGGGGAGCGCTTGTATTGGGAAAAATTGAATTTATATATGTTGAGACACGTGGACTGGTCAAATAGTCAAAGAATTATAATTAGTCAAGAGTCACGGGCAGCAATAGAAACGAGCAAAGGCAAAGGAAGAGGCACGGGAGGACATTTGAAGGATTCAGCGCTCGTACCTATTTAGATTATTTATCAAAAGGAACGGATCTGACCATAATAAAGAGCGCAGATACGGAATTCGATAGGCATTAAATACCGGATACGTTAGAGAATTTGTATTGATTATAATGATTGTGTAACGTAGCATTTAATATCTTTAATTATTCATAATAGCCTCATTATGATTTGAAGGAAACGCATACCTTCAAGACACCTATAGAAGGGAGGTATCTAGTCACTTGTAAAGAGAGACACAATTGAAATATACTCTGATTCACTTGTTTTTCTCCTAATTACATTCTGGTTACTCCAAATTATTCTCTTTTACATATTCTTTTGATTATCAGTAACCCGCGTTCTTTTAAATTCTAGATTTGACTAAAATTCTATTTTTTGGTTAAATAAATTGGTTCTGTTACCGGGAATCTGATAATCTAATTTCTATTCACTTGACCTTACTTGTTACATCAATCATGTCGAATAACAATGACAACACCCCAGGAAACCAAGAGAACCAACAAAGTCAGGGAGGCCCACAGAACATTAACATTCAGGTTCCTACTCCGCAGGACTCTCCACGGCAATGTCGTGAGGGTACTCCCGATGGATCTCAAATAAACGAGTATGCTCAATTTGAAAATGCTGAAGTTGTTGATGAAGCTCTGCAGAAGTTAATTACTGCTCAGGTCAACAAAGCTGTTGAAGCGTTTGTTAACCAGTTACCTATTACAATACCCACACCTTTTCCAAATAATAACATTATAGAAAACCCTCGTTCCGGGCTTGTTAACTCAGGCAGCGGTGGAACCCCAGTAAATCGCAGGAGAGAGAACTAGGTAATGTAATTAATTCTGATTTACAAAATTTAGTACTAACCTTGCAGAAACAGCTCAAGGAGCAAAGTGAACGCATAGAGCAGATACCCGAGGTGCCGCCCATAATCAAAGGGGTAGACATGGACAGATATTCGCAATAACCCTGGAAGCCGAGTGCTGCCCCACTCCTAATTCCAAAAAAGTTCAAAATGCCTGATATGCCAAAGTATGATGGAACTACAGACCCACGGGACCACGTGACTGCATTCACAACGGGCGTAAAAGGCAACGATTTGACTAAGTAGGAGATTGAGTCGGTATTAGTCAAGAAATTTGGTGAAACACTCACCAAAGGAGCACTAACGTGGTATTCCCTTTTACCTAAAAATTCTATAAATTCTTTTGCTGAGCTTGCAGATTCTTTCATCAAAGCGCACTCGGGAGCCCAAAAAGTGGAAAACGAATGGAGGATATTTTCAAAATTAAGCAAGGAGATTCAGAATTGCTTAGAGAAATCGTGGACA
This sequence comes from Nicotiana sylvestris, assembly GCF_000393655.2. Classification (NCBI taxonomy): domain Eukaryota; kingdom Viridiplantae; phylum Streptophyta; class Magnoliopsida; order Solanales; family Solanaceae; genus Nicotiana; species Nicotiana sylvestris. Next base: position 91,470,517 of record NC_091068.1, on the reverse strand, counting down.
GATTTCAATGCGAAAGAATGACATTGCCGCGTGTACCTGATAACTGGGCAGCTATAGCTTTCACAAGCAATTTGAATGAAAAAAGCTCGGAAGCTACGAGGAGACTAAAGGAAAGCCTTCGAGAATTTCCAGCTACAACGTGGAACGATGTTTATAACAGGTATAGCACGAAGTTGAGGATTGAGGAAGATATTGTTCCCCGATCTCAAAAAGAAGAAAGTATACATTCAAGACATGCAGAAAATGAAAAAAGATCTGGTAAAAATAGGTACGAGCCTTATATGGGACCTGCGGGGAAAGACTCACGGTCAAAACAGGATAATCAAAGGCACGATCATAGATCAAGAAACAGAGAATCATGTTCTTCATCAAGATCTAGGAATGAGCGAAACAACTATGAGTCACGGGATGATGATAGAAATTTAAAAGCGAGATTTGGAGGTTACAACTTCAATGTCAGCACCTCTGAGCTCGTAGCTATTTTGAAAAGCATGGGAGATAAGGTTCGATGGCCAAAGGAAATGAGATCGAATCCAAACAGGCGCAACCCTGACCATTGGTGCGAGTTCCATAATGATCACGGGCATAAAACAGCAGATTGCAGATTTTTACAAAGTGAAGTTGATCATTTATTAAAACAAGGATATCTTATAGAGTTGTTCAGCGAGAAAGTCAAGCAAGCTTACATGAAGAACAGGCAGGAGCCTCCAAAGCCACCTTCTCCCAAAAGAACTGTTAACGTTATAAGTGGGGGTGAAGACATTAATGGTGTGTCATATATTGCGGCTAACAAAACTTCCAAAATAACTATTACCCAAGGGAAACGGGTGCAACATGTTCTAGAAGAAGGCAATATTACATTCAATGATGCAGATACAGATGGTGTATTAATCCCTCATAACGATGCACTGGTAATATCTTTAATTGTGCACGATACTAATGTGAAACGAGTTTTGATTGATCCAGGTAGTTTCGTGAACATTATTTTGCTAAGAGTGCTGCGTGAGATGCAAGCTGAAGATGGAGTAATACCAAAGGCGCATACTCTATCTGGATTCGATAATTCCAGTGTCGTCACAAAAGGAGAAGTAACACTCACCACTTTTGCTGAAGGGATCGTCAAAGATACAAAGTTCCAGGTAGTAGACATGGAGATGGCTTACAACATGATTCTGGGGAGACCATGGATCTATGAAATGGATGTTGTTCCTTCAACCTTGCATCAAGTTATCAAATTCCCATCGCCATGGGGAATTTGTCCAATTCGCAGAGATCAACATACATCCAGGGCTATTAACTCCGTTGCAGATACAAGCACGAGAAGTGAAGGCAAATAGCAATCACAGAAGGCAGTTGAGGACACCACAACACAGACCTCAACTGAACAAGTGCGAACAAATCTAGACTCAAAGCCTGGTACCATTCAAGAACCAGAAAAGAATGAAGATATCAAAACAACGATAGAGGAATTAGAACCTGTCGTGTTGTTTGCTCAGTGGCTTGATAAAAAAGTCTATGTCGGGGCTAATCTTGACCAAGGAATGAAATGTAAGTTAATCGAATTTTTGAAAACTAACATGGACTGCTTCGCTTGGTCCCACTCCGACGTGACAGGAATACCACCGGAGGTGATGACTCATAAGCTAAATGAAGATCTGTCATATCCTCTTGTGAAGCAAAAGAAAAGAAAGCAGGGAACTTTCAAGAATCAGGTGATTCAAGTAGAAGCCCACAAATTGCTAAAAATTGGTTCCATTCGAGAGGTAAAGTATCCTAACTGGTTAGCTAATACTGTGTGGTTCCAAAGAAAAATGGTAAGTGGCGGGTTTGTGTAGATTATACAGATCTTAACAAAGCCTGCCCTAAAGATTCTTTTCCACTACCACACATAGATCAATTGATTGATGCACTTGCAGGTCATGAATTGTTAAGTTTTTTAGATGCATATTCCAGGATATAATCAGATTAAAATGGATCCGGCAGATGAAGAAAAAACTTCATTCATAACAGACATGGGGACTTATTGTTATAAAGTAATGCCCTTTGGTCTAAAGAATGCAGGTGCAACGTACCAGAGGTTAGTTACCAAAATATTTCAGGAATATTTAGGAAAGACAATGGAGGTATATATAGATTATATGCTTGTTAAAACTCAGCACTCAAAAAATCACATATCACACTTGTCTGACACATTTTCAATTTTGCGTAAATATAATATGAAGTTAAATCCCGAAAAATGTGCATTTGGCATTGTATCAGGCAAGTTTTTGGGTTTTCTTGTTTCTAACCATGGAATTGAAGTAAATACTGCATAGATTAAAGCCATTGAAGAAATCCCTGACATACTTTCAAACAAGAAAGAAGTTCAAAGATTAATAGGGAGAATTACGACCTTGGGAAGATTCATCTCTAAATCATTAGAGAAGTGTTTTAAATTCTTCTCAGCTCTTAAAAAGCAGGATCATTTTGAATGGAATGAGGAATGTCAACAAGCACTCAGAAATTTGAAAACGTACTTATCAAATCCGCCTCTGTTGGCAAAACCAAAGGCTGGGGAAAAGCTACTCCTATACCTTGCTATTTCGGAGGTGGCGGTAAATGCTGTTCTGGTCCGAGAAGAGCAAGGTAAACAATCACCTATCTATTACATAAGTAAATCTTTGTTAGATGCAGAAACGAGGTATCCTCAGTTAGAAAAACTTGCACTCGCGTTAATCATGGCATCCAGGAAGTTAAGACCTTACTTTCAATGTCGTCCTATTGTTGTGGTAACTACCTACACTTTACGTAACATACTACATAAGAATGAGCTATCAGGTAGGTTAGCTAAGTGGGCAATAGAGTTAAGTGAATACGAAATTGCATACCAACCTAGAACTGTTATAAAATCGCAAGTATTAGCTGATTCCGTGGCTGATTTTAGTCAGGGAATACAGTTAGAAGCAGAAAAAGAATTACAGGTGTTCAATGGAGCCAACCCAGGAACTTGGACTTTATTCACTGATGGCTCATCTAACGTGAGAGGAGCAGGTTTGGGGATAGTATTGGTACCACCTACGGGTGAAACCATTCAGCAAGCTATTAAATGTCATTCCATAACTAACAATGAGGCAAAATATGAGGCTATGATTGTAGGTTTAGAACTGGCACGGGAACTTGGCATAAATCAGATTATAATCAAGAGTGATTCACAACTCGTAGTTATTCAAATGCTGGGGACTTATACAGCCAGGGAAGCAAGGATGCAGTAGTATTTAGAAAAGGTACGGGAATTGGTAAAACAATTTCAAGATTGGAAGATTAGACAAATACCCAAGGACGAAAATCTTGAAGCAAACGCCCTAGCTAATCTCGCATCTGCGGCTGGCGTGGAAAATGATGCAAATGCCTCAATGATACATTTATTTCATTCAGTTCTCGATCCTGATGCGAATAAGGTAAATTTTAATAACTTAACCTGGGATTGGAGGAATGAAATTGTTGCTTTTTTGCAGTATGGAACCGTCCTTGATGACAAGAAAAAGGCCTATGCGCTTCGAAGGCAGGCCGCCCGGTACTGCTTAAAACAAGGCAATCTATATCGTAAAATGTTTGGTGGACCCTTAGCAAGATGCCTTGGACCTTCGCAAACAGAGTATGTAATGAGAGAAATACATGAGGGTCATTACGGGAATCACGCGGGTGGAAGATCACTAGTAAGAACCCTAAATCTAAAACTGTCAAAAGAAATTGAACATGATTGTTGCAACTGTTCATTCCTGAATTTCACAATCATAGATGTCGTCACACGAGAATAAGTGGAGGACTTATTAAAGGCAATTAGGGCAGGTTATTACTGGCCTAAAATGGAAGAGGCGGCAGAAAGTTTCATAGCCAAATGTGATAAATGTCAAAGGTACGGTAACAATATGCATAGACCTGCGGAATTATTATATCCAGTCATTTCGTCGTGGCCATTTATGAAATGGGGAATGGATATCGTAGGACCATTACCGCAAGCAAAAGGACAGGTAAAATTTTTGCTTGTTCTCACTGATTACTTTAATAAATGGGTAGAGGCAGGCGCATTCAAACAGGTGCGAGAAAAGGAAGTCAGAGACTTTATTTGGCAGAATATCATATGTCAATTCGGCGTACCAAAGGAGATCGTATGTGATAATGGTCCTTAGTTTATTGGAGCTCAGATCACGGAATTTTTTCAAAGCTGGAAAATTAAAAGGATTACGTCAACATCCTACCATCCGGTGGGTAATGGGCAGGCAGAATCAATGAACAAAGTCATTATCAACAACTTAAAGAAACAGCTAGAGGAATCAAAAGGAAACTGGCCTGAAATATTACCTGGAGTTTTATGGGCTTATCGCACAATTGCAAAAACAAGTACAGGTGAAACATTGTTTTCATTGGTTTATGGAGCTGAGGCTTTAATTCTATATGAGATAGGGGAACCAAGTACACGGTTCACACAGGCGACACAAGAGTCTATGACGAGGAGATGCGGGTCAATCTAGATTTATTCGAGGGGCGGAGAGAAGCTGCTTTAATAAGAATGGCAGCACAGAAGCAAGTCATAGAACGATACTACAATAGAAAAGCACACCTCAGGTTCTTCAAAATTGGGGACTTCGTGCTTAAAAAGGTTTTTCAGTCTACAAAGGTAGCTAACACAGGGAAATTAAGTCCAACATGGGAAGGACGGTACAGAGTGCGTGATGTTGCAGGAAAAGGAGCATATGAGCTGGAGACAATGGATGACAAGATACTACCTTCGCATTGGAATGCTGTTCATTTAAAGAGATACTATTTCTAAAGAAAATCCACGGTCAGGTATAACCATTTTAAATCTCATTTTTGAATTGTTAAGATTTTACTAACGATTTTAGATGATAGGTAAAACGCTAACCCATACTAAATGATGAGTCACGACCTGCAAGGCACATGGAGTAACCTAAAATTCCTGGCCTAGGGTTACAATTATTCTGATAGAAATACAAACGGGTTATGCAGTCTTCATCTATAATCGTCCCTTCGAGTCTCGTATGTTTTTCCTTTTCAGAGAAAGGACCAAATGTGAGAAACTATCAAGTGCTCGAGGCTTCATACTTCAACACTCAAATACTTGGGGGACTACATAATATACACGGACATGTGTATAAAGAAGGCAAAGAAGATTAAGGAAAAATCAAGCCTGAAAGAGTCAAGTCAAGTGCATAGTAAAAGTCATAAAGCCATGAGCTAAAGCCAGTCAAGTGTAGAGTAAAAGTCATAAAGCCACGAGCTAAGGCCAAAGAAAAACCTCACTAGGGATAAAGGTTTTGTACTAAAACGGGTTATAAGGAAAAACCCCGTGTCTATTATTTATTGTTTTTTTTAAATCTGTTACAAGAAAAACAGTTACGAGAAAGTTATGGATGTAATTCAAATACATGTAAAGTTTTATTCGGAACTAGACAAGGTTCAAAAATAAAAACTTGTCCAAGTTATTTCAGAAAAACATGTGTATTCCTGTTTCTTTTGTCGTATGATAATACCATTATGAAGTTGAGACGTCTTCTTCATTAAATATTGGAATATAAAAGGGCCCTCTTTTATAAAACTCATGTTTAAATTAATCATGAGGTTAAAAGAAGCATTTTTCAGAAAACAAAAATGCAAATTATTCTGTAAGTCCTTAAAAATAAAGGCGAGAATAAAGCAAGCAGAAGTTTAAGATAAAAAACTTCTTAATATGTAAAAAAAAGCATCTAAGACTAAGTTCCAACTTAGTCATCAAACTACGAAATTGTTTAGATTACCCCATTAAAAGACTTGGGGACTGACGTTCCTAAAATCAACCCTCAAATGAAGTTAAGGGTTTGATTACTATCTTCCAAAGTCAAAACAAAAATAAAATCATTTGAATGATTAAAACTGGTCACTGAGAAGTTTGTGGTATTGAGGCAGGAACATCGATAGCAACAGGCTCAATTTGGGCAGGTGCATCAGCAGGCGCGGCTTCAACTTGACTTGCAGCAACGGGCTCGATCGGGTTTGAAATAGTCATGACACCCGTATCAGCTTCAACATTCATAAAAGCTTCAGCCACGGGAACTTCATCCACAAGAGAAAGGAAGTCCTGAGTCTGTTCAACCTTTTCAATAGTTTCATTGATTTTAGCTAACTCTAACCCCAGGTTGAAGTTTTCTTGGCTAGCTTCAAGTAGGGTATCACGACGGGAATTCAAAAAAGCCCAACTTGCCTCAACAACAGATTTTTCTTCAAGGATCTCATAATCCTTTTCCCAAGCAGTGATCTCATTTTTTAGCTCTTCATTTTCAGCCAAGGCAGAGCTGTGGGAAGCTTGAAGAGAGGCGTGGGAGCATTCTAAAGCACACACCTTATCAGCAGATATTCTGAGGTCTTCTTGTGCTTGAGTCAAATTATGCACAAGCTCCCCAGAGTAAACTTCCTTTTGATTTAAAAGAGCCTTTAACTCTCTGGTCTCTTCACTAGCTTTAGATAGCTGCTCTGAAAAGGAGGACTCGAGACGCTCTTTGTCTTTCTCTGCTTGGTGTGAAGAAGCTTTTGTAACCGCCAATTCTAAAGTTAAGGCCCGTACTCGCTGCTCTAAGGTATTCTTGTTCTCTTGCAAGCTCTCTATGTCAAGCTGAGCACTCTCAAATTGCCCCTTCCAATTGGTTGCTTCCAATTGAGAGTCACGTGCTATCTTCTCTAAAGGAACAATTCTTTTCATCAACTCTGTGCCGATGAGATTAGCCTAAAAAAGAAAAGAAAAGAAATAAGAATCTCAAAGATGAAAAATTTTGCAAAGTGGGAGAGAAGGAAAATACCTTCAGAGTAGCATACACGATGTCATTCATTAAAGTCAAGGAACTATGGCTTTCCAGCTTTGCTTTTTCAATTGGGCCAATAAGAGGCTCTAGCCATATATCTGCCTGACCTGATTTTCTCAAAAGGCTATTCTCAGCAGGAATTTCAATAGTTACCCGCCTCATAGCGGCACTCTTACTTGAAGAGCCCGTTTCAGTATGATGAACTATAGGGGGGAATAGCCAAAGGAGAAGCAGGAGAAGAGGTAAGAGCAGCAGAAGAAGGAACAAAAATAGCTAGGGCCGGTAAAGAAGGAATCACAGGCACGAGTAATGAGAAAGATGATAAAGGTACTTTATCTAAAACAGGCCCAACATCTTCACGACCAAATCCACTAACAAAAAGTTGGTCGATAGACTCACGAGTGTCGTAGGGAGTGACGTCATCATCGGGAATTATTATTGGGGTTTCAACAGGTTCGGTAAAAGAAACCGAGACTTCAGCTTCGTCATCGGAAACAATGCGTCTCCTAACTCGTGGCCTCGTTACCAACGGGCTCTCATTTTCCTCTTCTTCAGAATTTTCCTCTTCAGCAGCCTTCCTTTTGGCAGAAGAGGAACCCAAGACTATTTCTCGGGCTCTCTCTAGAGAGATACGAGTTCCCGAAGGAGTACGGGTCCCCAAAGAGACACGAGAGGCTGCAACTGCTTCCGCAGTAACCCCTCGAATAGCAAATCCTGACAAAAGAAGGATAAAAGTTAAAACAATAAAGGAGAATATAGGCATAAAAAAATAAAATGTGAACTCTTACCGTGAGTCTTAACCTTCCAACCAAAGCGGTTAGAAAGTGTTTTCCAAGATCTGTCGTCCATTGGCACGATCTTCAGCAATTTATCTACCCAACCACGAAAATTGGGAACATCCCCCACAACTCCCATGGTTGCTAAAAAGAAAAACGAGGGGGGGTAAAATTAGTAAAGTTGATAAATTCGAAAGAAGAAGGTACGAGAGGGATAAAAGACCTACATGCAAAATTTCACTTCTCAGGAAAGGTGACATTATCTTCACCCACTAAACCAACAGTGGGGGCAGCAAAAAATCGGGCATACCAGCCACGATCCTTGTCATCTTCAGGGCTCACCAAAACCCTCTTACTCCTGGCCACTAGTGTAAAAACACCATTACGAAAAAGCCTAGGTGAGTAAAGATGAATCAAGTGAGGGAAAGTAAAAGGAGCTTCAGCTCTAGTGGCTAAATGCCTTAAACAGGCAACTGCCCTCCATATGATTAGGTCATTTTAACCCAAGCAGACATTGAAGAAACGGCAAAATTCGAGAATGACTGGGTCAATTGCTGGTCTAAACCCTAAAGTAAAAGGGTTAGTGTAAACAAAAGAGAACCCCGTTAAATAGGAAGTAATTCTCTTATTCGGATTAGGGATAATAATGGGAAAATCATTACTCCAATGGCAGTCCTTACGAACCACAAGAGTCAAAACCTCTATAATTTGAGTAGGGTAAGTATCGACACGATCTAATGCGGAAACTTGGTTTCTAAGAGATTCCCTGTCATGGTAAAAAGAAAATTCTGAAGGAACTATCTCATCTACTAACGGTTCGCGTAAAGGTTCAGAATGGTCTTTACCCCTAGAAGAAGATTTTTGAGAAAGGGAACCTCTGGTTCTAGAGGAAGGACCAGAACTAAAACAAGGCATAGACGAACCACCTCCTCGAGTAGATCCTAAACTACGAAGTCTACCTCCCTTTTATGCCTAACAGGGGCATTAGGGAAGGAATCAGTAATGGAAACTCTCTCAGGGTTAGGGCTTGGAGAAGACATATCGAAGAGGAATGGTCTAAGGAAGAAGTCAACAAAGATTTGGAGAAATAAGTGTTCAATAAGCTTTATGTGATAAAGACAAAGGAAAAAATTATATTTATACCGATAAGCAACCGCCAAAGGTAAAAGTGCAGAGGTGGAAATACCATAATTATGATAACTGACACTTCGTTAATAGTGGCACCGTAAAAACCTTGAAAAAAGGCTGCAAAAACTGCAGAGCCAATGGAAAATCGACACGTGCATGAAGTATTAAATGGAAGTGACAATTGAAGCGTCAGTTTTGTCATAGCATTAATGGTGACAAAAATTCTCGTTTTAATGAAATCCACTTCCCAAATATTCAATTGATGAATAAATGGAAAGTGGGGAGACTATCTGTATTGGGAAAAATTGAATTTATATATGTTGAGACACGTGGACTGGTCAAATAGTCAAAGAATTATAATTAGTCAAGAGTCACGGGCAGCAATAGAAACGAGCAAAGGCAAAGGAAGAGGCACGGGAGGACATTTGAAGGATTCAGCGCTCGTACCTATTTAGATCATTTATCAAAAGGAACGGATCTGACCATAATAAAGAGCGCAGATACGGAATTCGATAGGCATTAAATACCGGATACGTTAGAGAATTTGTATTGATTACAATAATTGTGAAACGTAGCATTTAATGTCTTTAATTATTCATAATAGCCTTATTATGATTTGAAGGAAACGCATACCTTCAAGACACCTATAAAAGAGAGGTATCTAGTCACCTGTAAAGAGAGACACAATTGAAATATACTCTGATTCACTTGTTTTTCTCCTGATTACATTCTGGTTACTCCAAATTATTCTCTTTTACATATTCTTTTGATTATCAGTAACTCGCGTTCTTCTAAATTCTAGCTTTGACTAAAATTCTATTTTTTGGTTAAACAACGCTCCCTACCAAAGATTTTTCCATACCCAGGGCTCGAACCCGAGACCTCTGGTTAAGGGAAGAGCAGTCATATCTACTGCACCACATCCTTTGGTGGTCATTGGCACGTTTGGCAGAGCTTTTCCCTTCTGTTTTTAAGTTTTAGTTTTGACACATGATGACATGAATCCCCTCAATTTCTTAATAGTATGTACTTATACAACATAACTGTTAAAGTTACAGTGTAATAGTTGCAACTTCATCATACATTTACGTACAGAGCTCACATTCTAGCAAAGACCAACCTCATGAAAAAACATTAAGAAAAAAAATAGTACAACCATTCTAGATGGGACTCTTAATAGTTAACCATAACATAGGTTGGCATGCTAGGTAGAAGTCGACGAAAAAAGGGTGACAAAAAAATAAAAGAAACAGAAGAAGAATTGCATACAACAAAATTGCTATTTCACTTCAAAATGAAGTTTAACTATCAAGATCCATACTCATAAAGGTATCTTTCCGCAATTGCAGCATGAGTTGCTGCACCAATAGGTAATACATCTTCATCAATCATGAAATGTGGGGAGTGTCCTGTATGATATGATCCTAATGTCTCATTCCTTATACCTATATAGAAGAATGCTGCAGGTATCACTTCAGAATAGAAGGAGAAGTCCTCGGCTCCCATTATCGGTGGAACAACCTTAAAGTTCGCTGGACCAACCAAATCACCGGCGACCTTCTTCACGTGTTCGTACATTCTGTCATCGTTCACAGTCGGAGGATAGATTGTGTCCTTGTCTTCGAAAAAATCCACTGTTGCACTGCATCTGAACACACTAGCTTGTTCTTCGAATACCTGTTGTTAAAAGTCATGAGGAAATTAGTACAATTACTTGTGTCGCTCTTTCCTTACTAGTACGTTTAAAAAGGAATATAATTTATATATTTATGAACAATTTAACTTTATTTTTCATTTATCCTTAACAGTATGGCTTTTATAGTCATAGAAATTTGAACACAAGGTCCAATTTTTTTTTCTTTCTTAGACGTTTCAAACTCTGGCACATAAAACGAAGCAAATGGAGTAATACAAAGTATACCTAGTTGTAGGACCAAGGAATATTTTAGCACGTTTTTGTTATGTTTTCTTGTTCTACTGTAAAGGATTAGATCTTTTACAGAATTTGTGAAAGGACTTGTCCTCCTACCATATGGTGCAGTATCCACATCTAGGAGTGGGTGATTTTATTTTTGCAATAGTAAAAGCTTTTGGGCTAATTCACGAATCTATAATAGACCACTTGGTGTGTAATTCGTCACAAATCTTGGCATTTTTTGTGGACATGACCAACATTGGGTCCTATGATATTGGCTAAAACAGAGTTATCTCTGTGACACTGCAAGATGAAGGATGTCCTGAGTCATGATTGAGCTGAAACTTTTTGACGTATGACTAAGACCAATAATTTTTGAAGAATGTCAGTCACAATATATCTAACCTCTCTTATTCTTTTAAGAAGCTGATAAAAGTTGGTGCTGGAGAAAGCCCTGAAAGTTCCACTGAGAGTAACTGCATCTGGTATCACATCAAGCTTATCTCCGGCATTGAACGATGTCACCGAGACCACCTAAAATGAATTCACAAAACACAGAATGTGAACACAAAATCAGTTCTTGAAGATGTCACAATTTTGTTTATAATAGTGATGTGTTGGCCATTTTACGCGCCCCTCGACTATTCTACTATATACCTATTATTTCCAAATAGTACAGACACCCGATTACTTTTAATTTGCCCATCAAAACTTAGCCAGATAAGAAGAAAATCATCCAACGCTCTTTTTGTTTCTGATGAGATTTGAACCGTGGTATCCTAGAAATTTCACCCACTTTTATAGCGTTGGGTGCTGCGACTATTGTCTTTCTCTTATCCTCAAAACGCTATATAATTTGTTTTCATCATTCTCGATCTAGATGTGCATAGTTACCCGGTGTCTGATAAGACAGTCGAGATGCACGCAAGTTAGTCGGGACAGCACCCACATGAAAACAATCAAACAGAATGTAAAGCTTGATGATTACAAGTTAAGTAGCCCACCTGAGAATCCAAGGGATTGGACTCACGAGAAACAATACTTTGCAAGCTGATAACAGCAGCAGAGGCAGCAAGTACAGGATCAATAGAGTGGTGGGGATTGCTTGCTTGGCCTGTCTTACCACTAATGACAGCTCTAAAAAAGCCACATCCAGCAAGAAGAGGACCCGGTCTTGAACCAATTACACCAGTTGGATGCTGATGTGAAACATGAACAGCAAATATAGCCTCTACATTTTCTAAAGCTCCATTTTTTATCATCCTTTTTGCTCCATTCCCTTTTTCCTCTGCTGGCTGAAATATTAGAATCACTGTCCCCTGGTAAACATCAATAGATTAATTAATTCAAGGACAACAGCAGCTCTTAGAAGAGGGGATTGCTATTAAGCACAGTATTATTTTGTTGTTTGTCCCACATCACATGTTGTAATTGATTATACAAGTAGTCAACTTGACAATTGGAAAAAAATGATTGTCTTTTCTCTTTTATTCCTTTTCAGAATTTATGTTACTCTTATGCTTTTATTAATGCACTCAAGGATGTACAATCAATGAAGTGAAATATTAGGTTCAAATTCCAGCAGAAACAAAATAAGCTAAATGAATTTCTTCTCATTTGTCAAAGTTTTGGTGGGCTTTATTTCCCGATGCATGCATGTATTAGTGGTAAATAACAAATATTTCTATGAAATAGTTGAAATATACGCAAGTTGGTTCAAATACTATCAGAATTAAATAAATTACTCCCTCCGTTTCAAATTAGATGAAGTACTATTCTTTTTAGTTTGTTCCAAAATATATAACACAATTCTAAATTTCGAAATAATTCAACTTTAAACTCATCATTTTATCCACTTACCCTTAATGAGAAGTTTTTATAACCACATAAATATCATGGCCTCACAAAGCTTTTACCCCTTAAGCTTTTAAGACTACAAGTTTCAAAAGTTTTTTTTTTCCTTAAACTTTGTGCCGAATCAAAGTACCTCATCTAAATTGAAACGGAGGGAGTAGTTAATAACAACAACAACCTAGCAGAATCCCACTAGTGAGATCTAGGGAAGATAGAATGTACGCATACATTACCCCTACCCGGAGGGATAGAGATAAATGAATTAATAAATAAACAAATAATAAAGATATTTATATTGTAAAACAGACAAGTAAGATAGATGAAAGAGGATGTTCTTTGAGTCAAAATGCCATTCAGCATAAAAATGGAACGGATTTCATATCGGAGAGATAGTGGGCATGTCTAATAGTACTATATTGGAAAGATAAAGACAAGAAAAACTCTATAAATAAAGGCACTACAAAGGTGCTTTATCTTCCCATTTATTAACCCATTTGATCCTTACAAATTACAAGACTTTTGCCTTCTTTTTTTTCCCAAGGTCCTCAAATGGTGAAAATGACTTGAAATAAATAAAAATGCACTTCATAATTCCACGGTCCCAATTAGTCCCAATAAGTTGTTGGCTGTCATCCTCACGCCTCAACAAATACTCTTATAGACAGCTTACCAAAAAGAAAAGGGAAATTTTTAAATATAAAATTTAATTTAAAATCAGAATCTCGATATAATATACATACCTCTCATACTTATATATCACACTGCAATTACCTTTTATTTGAGTTAGACTTGTAGCCTGTTTGACCAAGCTTATTTTTGGCCAAAAGTGCTTTTTTTTTTTCAAAAATATTTTTGGCCAAAGATTGAGGAGTTTGGCCAAGCTTCTAGAAGGAAAAAAAAGTGTTTTTGAGTAGAAGAGAAGCAGTTTTGGAGAAGCAGAAAAAAGTAGCTTCTCTCCAAAAAACACTTTTTTGAGAAGCAGTTTTTTAAAGTTTGGCCAAACACTAATTGCTGCTCAGAAGTGCTTTTCAAACTAATTAGCCAAACACAATCGGGATATTAAAATTGAGAAAAGCACTTTAAAAAAAAAACACTTATCAAAATAAGCTGATTTTGCAGTTTGGCCAACCGGGATATTGATTACGTAACTACCAGTCCAACTGTATGAACAAGCTGTTGGCAGGTCTCTTACTAGAGACATCATAGTAGAGTTTTTAATAATTTAATTTACATGGGACCAGTTCTCTCTCTCCTCTCTCAACTATTTTTAGTATAACAGTCATAATCATAGTACGAAGTAAAGATACCTAAGATTAATCAAATACCAACTTGTTCGTGTTTCTAAACTAATTGCCTCATAAAGGTTTAGGGAATATATATATTTGCACTTGAAAAGGCAAAGAAAACATGGGATCTTGACCCCGAGTCTTTGATGGGAGGGAAGAATAGAAGGGGAAAAAAGACGGGTTGAGACATTTTTTCATGACAATTCTCTTTTGTTTCTTTCTTAAAAACTACTCCATCCGTTTCAATTTATGTGAACATTTTTTACTAGAGCCGAAGTTTAAGAAAAATCGAAGACTTTTAGAATTTAAGGTCTCAAACAAGTCAAAAAGGGGTCCACAATATTTGTGTGATTATAAATGCTTCTCGTTAAGGATAGAGTTGTAAATTTAAGCTAAATTATTTTCAAATTTACAAAGAAATCATTCTTTTTGGAACAGACCAAAAAAAAATAGGTATACTTAAACTGAGACGGTGGGAGTAATTCTTTTCTCTCTTTTTTAAAGGACGGTTTTTTATTTCATTCCCTCGATATAATTAGGAGAGAGGAGGAGGTAGTCCTACTCCTACCCCCTTAATAAGGATTCCCAAGAAATGTATCAATCAAATATTTGATGTGAGATCTAGTTTGAGATGAAGCTAATGGACGTGACGCTGCCTTGCCACTTGACCTATTTTCCCGTGTGACTATTAATGCTAGTAATTTATAACATCTCAATTGACATTGCATGACCTCCTAAATTTTAATGAGACATGCGTCAAAATCTAATGCCCCACAGCAGGAAATGGAGAAAAATCAACTGAAGATAGAGGAGCCAAATCTGGTCCAAGTGGTTTATCTGATTTAAGCTCCTAGTATTTGTTTCATTGACACCATACATTCAAAATCTTGGAAACTCAAAATAAAGATTAAAGAAACGAACGTCAGCAAGTGAGCCCTATGGTTTCTCCGTATATTAAATCCATTATATGAATGATACAAAAAAATTCATGAAATTTTTTAAGTTTAACAATGCAAAGACCACCCAAAACCCACTTGAAATGGAGGCACAAAGCTCTAAAAGAACCATCACAAAGTAGATACTTTGCTTATGTTTTAAGTATTATAACTATAACTAATGTTGTTCGTACAAAGAGCCCTTCTCTATAAAGGTATCAAAAAACTAAATGCAGATCACTAGATTTACCATTTAGCCAAAAGGTTAAGGTGCTATCTCATTATTGCTAGTAAAATAGCCCCAGATACTCAATTACCCACGACCAATTAAAAAACAAACAATCGGAGCTCGGTGCTCCAATATTCTCCAAATGTTATGCCAAAAATCATGGAATCCACCATATGGAGAACAAAAGAATATTTTAAGGAGTCACAAATACAACGTTTTCTTTTTAGCTGTGAGTCACAAGAATAAACTTGATTTGATAGTCCACGCTTGGTTTATTATTTAGACTTAGCTCCTTTAAATAAAGTTTGGGGGAATTAATAAAGAGAATAACATTATATGACTAGAAATGAAAAGATTTTGCTTAATTTCATTTTCAAGAAAAAAAGAAAGAATAAAGAGTAATTTTCTGAATAAAAGAAATATATAAGAATAAATAAACTGAAAGTGAATATTTTAAATTCAAAATATGCCCCTAAAAATTGAGAAACATATTTCTCAATAATTGTTATTATAAAACATACCTTTAAGTTCTTCTCACGAGCCTTTAAAATTTTGGCTGCACCTATGAGCATAGCCACATGAGCGTCATGACCACAAGCGTGCATTTTGCCTGCAATTTTGCTCTTATGCTCCCATTCAACAGCTTCCTAATTTGGGATATAATAAAAATAAATGAAGATTTTCAACAATTTCAAAATTTTAACAAGACGAAGTTTGTAAGAAAATAAAATAAAAGCCATAATGGGTGTGGTCCTAATTTAGAGATAAATATTTTTCTATTTGTATTACTCTTGTAGCTTACGTCAGATATAAGTGAGACAAAAATAAACATGATATAGAGTCAAAAAAAATTATAATTATTACCAAATATAAGTGAGACACATGTTATAAAAGCACATGCGAATACAAAGATCTGACATTGTCGTCAAACATAAGTAAGACACGTATTTTAAAAGTAGATATGAGAGTAGAACTGAAGGTAAAGATTGGCACCTTTCTCAAAATAGATATGCATGTGAAACTATGTCCCACATATAAATAAAAAAAATTAGAGTAATAGATCTCCAAGCTAATAATTTCAACATTCAGTGGTTAACATCATATTTAAGGACCAGTTCTTTCATATTTTTTTCTCACTTAATTAAACTGCTAATTACTCTGTTCCAAAGTCAATTTTTTATCAGATTAACAAATAACAACAAAAAACGAGTATCAACAGTAAGAAGGCCAAAAAAAAAAAAGTTCTCTATTTTCAATTTTCTAGTAACACTAGGAAATTAGAAAATGGAAGAAAAGATAAATAAGAAAGAATTATTAAAATAAACCTGAATTGGAAGGGCATCCATATCAGCTCTGAGAGCAACAAAGGGCGGCTGGCCGGAGCCGATCATGGCTCGAATTCCGGTAGTGGCTAAAGGAAACTGAAAAGGAATCTCCATTTTCTCAAGTTCTTGACGAACAAGTTTACTAGTTTCATATTCTTCAAAAGCAAGCTCAGGGTATTCATGTATTTTTCTCCTCACAGATTTTATCCATTTCACATGCTCTTTCTTATGGGCAATTTTCAGAATCTCATCTGAACATTCTTTTGTCCAGATTGAGCAGTCCGAGGAGGTAAAAAGTTTGAGTTTTGGTGTTCTTGTTTGATTTTGAAGGACCATATTAATGGGATTTTTTAATAAAGTAGTGGATTTGAAGTATGTGAAATCATGTTGATCAGAGGAAGAGGCAGTAGGGGTTTTTGCCCCCTTTAATGGATTAGCTATCATGAAACCAAGAAATATGGCAAAAAAGATTGCTTTTTTAGAAGATATTGTAAAAAACTTCACTAAGATATCCATTTTGAAGAAAGAAAGATGGGGAGAAAATTGAGATATGAAGATTCAAGAGAGATGATAAGAAGATGAAAGTTTGTGTTTGTGAAATGACTCAATGGAGATTAGATAAAAGCAATTTAGAAGAGTGAGCATGTGCGTGTGAAAGAGAGAGTGATAGTGAGGGACACATCCGAACTCAATATTTTTGACTTTTTTTTTTGTGAATGTAAATTTTTATGTAAATACTTAAAAAAATCTCTATAAATAATTTATTTGAACGCATAATTTAATATTTTATATGCTATTATTTTTATAGATTGAACCCGTCAAAGGAAAAACCGCGAGTGAATGGGAGGTGGGGTGACTGAGAGAGGCCACAAGGGGAATAGGAACAACACGTGATGATATAAGAGAGTAAAAGGAATTTAGTGATTTGAGTCACGTGGTGGAATTGATTGCGTAAATAGCCAGAACTACAAAAGTCTAGAAATGGTGAAAAGAAAGAGGAAGGGCCCACCAATTTATCCTCTCATTAAATTCGGCTACGAGTGTGGTCTGTGGGGGGACTAGGGATAGGTATTTGGAAAAAGATGGGTGGAGGAAAATTGAAGACAGAAATATACGATAAGTATTTTTTTCCAAAATAAGTATAAACACGTGGTACGGTTTCCATGCTTCGTTTTAAAGGAAAAGGGTACACCATTAATTATTGCTGCGACGTAATGTTTCTTGTTTCGATAATTTTAGTTTTCAATTGTGAAATAAGTACTTCATTCGTTTCAGAAGGAAAGAAGATAACTCAAGTATGAAGGTCAAATAATCTAAATTTTCGATATTAATTTGAACCAATGTTTTAAAAGGCGGGGGCGTGAGGCGAGGCGTTTTACCTCTGACGAGGCGAGACGTAAGCCCTAAGACACATGGCGTAAGTCCCACGGATCTTTAAATTTTATTAATTTCAAGAATTTTAATATAGTATAAAATAAAAAATATTAATAAAAATTACATTAAAATCAAAAAATTATAATAAAAAATCTGTTTAAAATATTTATAAATTATAATTTAGCTATGAATAATATGAAAGGTATGACATATATCATAATATGCAAATTAGTTGCAATGTCGTTGCAACTCAAACAACAAAAGTAATATATTCGATGCAAAATCTTATATGTATCTCTTAAGGAGTACTGAATCTTGAAAGAATTTTGATATTATAATTTGATATTTTTTTAAATACTCCTTTTAATTAATATGCTTTCTATTTGAAAGAGAATTTATATAAAAACATATTTCATGATTTAAATATGATTCTCTAGCATAATTTATTTTTAAGTTTCAACAAGTCAATAAAGTGACACATAATTCACCATACCATACCATGATAACTAATTATTTGTAAATAGTTACTAGCTAATACTGGACTATTAAATTAATAAGTATTGTATCTCATAAACGTGAAAAAAATAATATTTGGGAAAATAATTATTAAAAAAAATTATGGACTATTATATACTAAAGACATAACAAAAGTTAATAAATAAATAATTTTAAATGAAAGATTTATTTAAAATTTATTATCATAGCAGTCTTAGTGGATAACGTGGAATAATTTTTATTTTAATTATGACATAAAATACTATTAATTTACTGATTAAGAAAAAAGTAATTTTGAATAGTCAATGATTTATTAAGAAAATTTGAGGATTTACAAGGTTCGTTACACACAATTACATAAAGTTCTATTAGGCAAGCCCAATACGCTGTGCGTTAGGCTTGTCTGGGACGTAAGCCCCGACGGCCGAGGCGTAAGTCTCACGGAACTAAACCCCACACATAAGTCCAGGGGGTTTTTACGAGTGCTCCGCTCCGGGGCGAGTTCCAATTCTGCCTTTTAAAACAGAGATTTGAACATTGATTTTCAGTATTTTTAAGTTAAATTTACAAAATTAGAAACTGGACATACTTAATATATTCTATTTTATGTGACATTTTATTCGTTATTATTTGTTAACAAATTATTTTTTTATATTTAGTGCTTTTTTTACCGTCTCTAAAATGTACTAGAAATTGAGGGGCAACTTTGACAAGGTACTATGGAGTATGCAACAATCTTGGTGACCCAAAGTAGATATTCAGGCTAAGGCTTGCCGCTCATGGTAGACTCTATATAAGGCAGGGGTGTCAATTAGGGCTGCTGATGGGGCGGTTATTTACGCTTACAGGTTCGATTTATCGGTTATCAACTTTTAAATGTATTAATTCGCTAGTTATCCGATAAGATACCGGACGGATTGGTATTGTTTTAGTTATTATCGGGCGATTATCGGACGATTTATCGGTCTATTTGAATCTACAGATGCCTATTTTGGCAACATACTGATACAATTATAAGTCTGCACATACAATGATCTGCACATTCTACAAACATACTGATACAATACTAGGCAGCAAGTTATAACCACATATTTATCTTAAAAAGACTTCAAAATTCTACTACAAATTCATTAGACAATGTTATTAGACGTGATTTTCTAGCAACAAATGCCTTGAATCTTGATCTAGAAAAACAATGGAAAAGAGAAAACATAGACGAGTTGGCTCGAGTGTCACTTTTTCTCTATATTTAATACAGTGGTGACCGGAAAAAAAAAAGGCATTTATTTTGGCAACCAATACTTGTTAATGGGAATTGATACTTGACAGAAGCTATATCTTTAGGATGGGAATCCTATTATATATATATATATATATATATATATATATATATATATATATATATATATATATATATATATATATATATTAGGATCGCTTGGCTCAGGAAATGAATTACAAGAACACCAGTCCTGGCCAGCTACTAAACTCTACAGTAACAAGGGGGTACAAGATCGCTTCCGAATAGGGATCAGGAAATGAATTACAAGAACACCAGTCCTGACCAGCTACTAAACTCTACAGTAAACCTTAAACCACGAGGCTCCTCACAACCTTTCAATGGCCACCTGCCTAAATGGGTTTACGAGCCCCACCGGTTAGGTTGGCCTAACCAAGGTCTACTGTCGAGATTGATAACTGCCTGGTCTATATAGTTCTTAACCCACAACCCATCGGGTTGACACAGTAAATTCCTAACTACCAAGCATGTATAGTAAATAACCTTCGAAAACCAAGTTTAACACTTACTTGTTTAGCCTATCATTTAGGCTAACAGTACTTGCAACAATAGAAGAGGGAAGGAGAAGAACAGTATCAGACCAGAGACCTTTAGTTGTGGCCAAACAACTTTTTTTGATTTTATTTTAAAATAGGAAATATTACAGAAAAATTCTTTACAAGTGGAGAGAGAAACTAGAGAGAAGGCAAAGCTAATGCTTTGGCTAACACCTACCTCTAGAGAATGAAAAATGATCCTTATATAATGGATCAGTCTACAAACAAACAAAACTAAAAAGTAGAATTGGCTGACAAAATAATTACAGGTGTGGCCGACAAGATAAAAAGATAAAGTCTATAATTACAAACGGACAGATTGCTTTATAAAAGCAGATTCCCTTCAATAATGGAGGGACCCTTTACTTTATTAAAGTTGTTTTTATTACCCCAATAATTCATTGTATGGGGCCTTTTTATCCTTCATGCCTTATCTTTCCCTTTGTCGTTTATCCTTACAGAAGATTCTTCTGTGATTTCCTTCAATTTTGAAAGAAAATCTTCAATTTCTTCCATGTTTACTTCTGCATCAGAAGTACTCTGTGCTTCTCCTGCTACACATACTCCTTCAGCTGAAGTAGTTGCTAGTGAGGTCATAGATATATCATCCTCTATTCTTGCTTCAAAATTTTTTGCAAGATCCTTCTTTATTTCCTCGAAGTATGAAGCGAGGATTTCTTTTTTGGATATGGCTGCCTTCTTCATTTGGAGCTTTTTGGTAACCTGTTGGAAAGGGCTGATTTCTCCTTCATTGATATCTGTCCTTTCTTGTTTGACATACACATCAATTTTGTCTTTAATTTGTTGAATTAATTCTTCACCAAATAATTTTCCCTGCTGGTTTGTTTGAACTAACTTTGTCCAGAATTTGTTATAAACAATTCATTGGAGGCAAGGAACTCCTTCGTTGGTATAACCAACTTCTACATCCCATTTCATAATCCAAAGGATAGAAAATTCTATGAAAAAATACATAGCGGCAATTCCATCGTAAAAGATATTATCTTTTTGTAATGAAATAATCTTGGGAGATATATCTACCTATTGAGTATATAAACTCTTAAATAGAGGAGGAAGTATTTCCAATGATGGACCATATGACTTCCACCATCTAAAGAACCAATTTGGAATTTGCTGACTGTTCATATTAGAACATAACTTAATGAACCATGAGTGTTTCCTATTAGGATTCTTATAGAGGAAAGTTGTATTAAAACTTTCAACATAGTCCCAATAATTAAATTTAACTGAGACTTTCTGATCAGGATGAGTATATTCTCGATCCTTAAGGGTACTCATACCCCATTCATCTGCATGTATAACCTTTTTGATAATAATCTTTGAAAAACTATAAGTTTTCTTGGTATTGGCAGGATAAAAATGCTGAATTTCAGCTGATCCTGTATTTATAAGCAGGAGTAGCGTATGACGTTGTATCAAAGTATCTAGTCATTAATTGCCATGGGTTATCTTTCCATTTAAGGTCGGATTGTTCCAAAAGAATTATTAACTCTTTTGTATCCTTTCGGTTATAAACCTCAAGGTTTTCATTGCTATCCTCTGATATAACTGAGGAATAAGTTGGTACATTAGATGATGTACCCTCACCTTTTTTGGATTGTATTTAAATCATAAATTCTTTATATAAAGGATGATCCGTATTACCTCCTGCTATATTAGCAGAAATTAATTTTTGACTTCCCATTTGGGCGAGAATATTATTCCCTCTGCCTTCGGCAGATGCCCTTCCTCTTCCTCTTCCTCGAGGAGGTCTATATGTAGGCCTCATAATCTGTAGCACAAAATAAAAAACTATGAGTTCAAATATTCTCTTGTAAGAAAGTCAGGAAGGGTATTATCTGTTACGCCCCGTAATATTATGTCAATATTACGTCTCGCAGTATTACATTACTTTGATATTATGCTTCCCAGTAATAAGTTACGACAACGTTGCACCCTGCAGTATTTTACGTTAAATTTGTCGTAAAGTAATTGACATCAGTCCAAGAAAATAATTATTTGGGGATTATAAGGATTATAAGTGATAAGTAAATTCGTGAAGGTAAGAGGGTACGTAAAATCGAAGAAAACGAATTTTGTCAAAGTTTGGCATTTTGGGATAAAATACGGGCCGAGCGTTAATACTCAATATTTATGGACTAGTACCATACAAGGTACTACATGGCCATGATAGTAAGGTGTACAAGGTATGTTAAAAGAGAATAATATTTAATTAAGTTGAGATAATTTTTAAAATTATACGGGTAATTGATTAATTACCGGGTAACAGAACATTACCCAGTTAACTAATAAGCGGACAAAACTTAATTAATCATCACAACCAAAATGTGGCATCTATATGAGAATTAATTAAGATGACTCTTAGAGTCATTATATTATGTGGCAAGAAATGAGAATATGTGGTGTAGCCGAGTCTTAAAAAATGAGTCATTCCATTCATTAAAGAATATGCTCAACTATTTTCCACCACTTTCTTAATACAACAAAATCTCATGTATGCCTACCAATATTTTGGGGGATATATAATAACAGTACCTTATTGTAA
Organism: Nicotiana sylvestris; assembly: GCF_000393655.2. Classification (NCBI taxonomy): domain Eukaryota; kingdom Viridiplantae; phylum Streptophyta; class Magnoliopsida; order Solanales; family Solanaceae; genus Nicotiana; species Nicotiana sylvestris. The sequence goes on along the minus strand of NC_091068.1, from coordinate 91,447,965 downwards.
AGGTACTAGTAAGAATGGTAGATTTCTTTATGTTTCCAAGTGAACTAGCCATTATTACGAGAGTTGATAGTTGTTCTGGAATGGCTTCGTAAAATTTACCAAGTCTCAGTTCTTGTCATGATTGGTTTTGTTTAACAAGATTTGAGGAGAATAAGTTGACCAAGTAACGAGTTTTCAGCAAAAGAATTTGTACAAAAGTTATACTACGTAATAACAACGGGATTTGCAATTTAAAGAGAGCCCGATACAATCTTTCTCAAGAGAATCGACTCAGGTATGTTAAGACTATCCCTTCTTTCTTTTTGCATGATCCATACGATATGAATGAAACGAGCAAATGCACAAACTCCATAAGTGACTCTACTCATAAAAGTAATAGAAATATCTATGTTTTTTAATTCCCATGTGTCATAATATTTTATCATCTGTTCATGGGTTTCAGAAAAATACGAAAGTTGAAAAGATGTTACTTTATGATATTGCTCAAGAGGCAAAGTGGTCTTATGACTTTCCGAATGATTTTATTGACGTACTTTTTATGCATTGCATTCATGTGCATTGACCCATGACCAGATGGCGTTATATATGCGTATATATGTAAATATATGTATATGGGATATGAGAAAAGGTTACGGCGTTATATACTCACCATCACCTGATCAGCTGGTATATGATGATGATGTTGCCCATAGTGGCCGAATTATAATTCAAACAGCGTTATATACGCATATATATGTAAATATGATTCAAAGGCGTTATATACGCGTATATATGTATGTATATATGTATATGGGATATGGGAAAGGTTATGGCGTTATATACGCACCACCACCTGTTCAGCTGGTATACGATGATGATTTTGCCCACAATGGCCGATATGATATGATGGGATGCCCTCAGAGGCTGATGATATTATGAGACATGTACCTATGCACGACATGACATTCATACATATATGCATGACGCTAAAAGTATTTCATGATTTACAGAGCTATTCAGACTTACAGGTTATGTCAAGTACTCTATATTTCTTCCATGTCTGTTATGTACTTATTTATTTGCCTTACATAATCGGTACATTTTTCGTACTAACGTCCCTTATGCATGGGGACGCTGTGTTTCATGCCCGCAAGTCCCGATAGACAGGTCGAGAGCCCTCCAAGTAGGCTATCAGCTCAGCGGAAGATGTTGGTGCGCTCCATTTGCTTCGGAGTTGCGTATTTGATTAGTATGATTTAGACGTCTATTGTTTGGTATGGCGGGACTCTATCCCGACCTTTGTGACACTTATGTACTCTTAGAGGCTTGTAGACATATGTCGTGTATGTGAAAAATTGTACGACCCTGTCGGCCTATGTTTGAGTTTATAAATGATTATATTAGCCTATTAGGCCCATATGTTACATGTATATAATGATGCAATAAGAAAGGTACATTACATTGGTACTCGGTCAAGTAAGGTACTGGGTGCCCGTCGCGGCCCATCGGTTTGGGTCGTGACAAAAGTGGTATCAGAGCAGTTCTGTCCTAGGAAGTCTACAAGCCGTGTCTAGTAGAGTCTTGTTTATGGGTGTGTCGTGCACCACACTTATAAGCAGGAGGCTACAGGGCATTTAGGATTGTCACTCTTTCTTCTTACTCTAGATCGTGTGGTAGAGCTCACTTATAAGAATCCAAGTTCTGAAATTCTATTTTATTCATAATAAGACGATGCCTACTTCCCGAAAGAAGGTTGGAAAGAGAGATTGTTGTGGAAAAGCTGAGTCAGAGGAATTGGATTTTTGTATGATGCCTATGATAAGTAAATGTGAGGTCTTTAGCAGATCATGGGTGTACTGAAAGGTACAAGCTTCCTGATAAGAAGCCTTAAGGCAATAATGACTATCCATCTTTATGGTAAAAGACAATGGGAGATTAAGAAGATAAATATAGGTTTCAACAAGCAAAAAAAGCAAGATGAAGAAGGGTACGAGGCACCCAATTAATGAAGGCTAACAACGTTTGTAATTGAGGCAGAAGAACATAAGCCTTTTGAGTTATAGTCAATAGTAACAGAGGTATATACAATTGGTCGCACCCCTTCCAGATATGCCCTATAGGGGTTAACAAAAATAGTATAAGAAGATATGATGGATGGATTGATTGCGTCAGTTGACATTTTCGAAGGATATTGCAAATGTGTTAATAGATCTCTTTATAAGACGCCTAGATAGTGCACTCTAAAATAGTGCAGCCAGATATGAGTGCTACAAAGACATGCACTATAAGCCTTGAAGGGATAAATATTACCTTACTGTGGCTCGCGTCTCTAGTAAAACGAGAACGTTAAGCAACTTGAAGAGTCACTGGATGGAGCAAAGGAAAACTAAAAGCGAAAGAATGTCGTATTGAAGTTTCACAAGAAAAGGGATATGCAGAAATATTAGCAGAATAATGAGAAGCGAGATAAGGGAGCATTATGAATAAGGTGTGATACATAGATGAAAATGGTAGAGTGTTACAGAACTTATAGTCAAATGAAGGAAGAGATGGTGATGGGCCTTAAGACAATAAAGAGCATAGGCCATAAGGTTATATCCTCATTTCGAGAAATAAGTTCGTGACTCCAACGCGACTACCAGAGAGGAGAGTTAATCCCCAAGGTAATAGAAATCAGTATGGGCTGGTAAACAAGATAAACTAAAATTTGAATTAGGGACCGAAAGATTGGAAAGTACTCAGCATCATGGGAATTTCATATTTCGTTCCGGTGGTAATAGAATGGACCACAGAAGAAGATTCACGATGAATTCAGAGAATAGTCATTCAGGGAGACGCTTCCCTAGAGCAAGCAATATGAGCAAAGTTAAGCTTAAGAGACTGTATGTGCCAGTTACGCTAAGTGTCACCCTCGCGAGTAAGGGAATTTGTCATCCTTGGTACAGGAGAATTGCCGCAAGGCGAGTAAGAACCATTGATGTTAAGAAACGATGCCAAAGTTGAAGAGGAAAACATCTATAGGTAGATCCTTGTAGCTCCAACTCTTAGTACTCACCTAAAGGAGGGAATATGGAATGATAAAAGGAAGAATGCGATAAAAATGAGAAAGGGATGATATTGCACTTATCCAAATGCTACAGGTATGATACGATTCCAGAACATTATGCAAACGCAATGTCAAGGAGAAGAAGTAAGGGTTCCTGCTCGAGATGTTATTGATAATTAAGGAGCCAGTGCGAGACGTAAGTTAAGACCAAAGAAATAACCCAAGGAAGATTTCATGGAATATTGACATGAGGATGGGCCAACGAGTAGTTAGTAATTAATTCAGGAAGAGCCTAGCTGTGGCTAGACAAGAGGTTATAGACAAATCAACAGATCATGCAAGACAAACATAATGAACCCCAACATGGAAAATTCAGTCTCGCAATTATGACATCGCGACTCTTGAGAAATATTCAAATAGGAATTGGGGTAGTTAAAGGTATGGTATGAACGTTATGGAAATAAAAGAGAGTTCCATTGGGAAGACAGTCAAAATATAAGTTCTGAAGCAACCCTACAAGCACAAGGGCGTGAGATAAGTAACTACGGATAATTGTAGGCGAGGAAGGATATAAATTTTTTTTATTGGGTATACGATGAAGTAAACTTGCAGCTTTATGAGAGTCAAGGGTTCTCCTTAAGTACTACAACGAAAGACTAGCTGAGGAAATAAGGAAAAAGGCTTCAACCTAAGCACAACGACCTAAAGAGAAAATGGTCGTGTAACAACAGTCTCACAACAACATTGTATGTCCTCCAAAAGAAAGAGGAATCTATCGTGGCTAGTGAACGTGAAGTAAAAAATCAAAAGAAATATTCGAAGATCATATGAGTTGTACGGAAATTCCGGCATGAGGAGGAGCTAAGATAAGCTAAGTATGCACACAACAAGAGTAAGAAAGATCAAGAAAGATAATATCTTACGTTAAAAAAAAGCTGAGAAGGAACGAAAGAAATTATTTGATCAATGATCCCAAGTTGGTGACGCTATGAACGCACTTAAGAGTTTGGAGTTTTATACATGCAACATATACGTTGACAATCATATAACCGTAAAAGATTCCGGTATAAGTTAAAAGAAAGAATTAAGCCCAGGTCAAGGACAAGGGAATGAATTGTTAAAAGATTGTATCATGAATATTCCATAGCGTCCATGGAGGGCTAAAGTAATAACTAATACCCTGAGCCACAGATTGGAAGATAACATAAGCCAGCATAAAGGTCGATCAGAAGAAGAAGGAAACTAAAGAGTTACATCAACAAAGTAAATAAGGAATTTGATTATTGAACCTAGAAGTTATATGAATCATGATTGAGAACATAGCAGAATCACTCTTAATATTAGAGGTACAAGAGAGATAGCATATCAACTATGTTCTATAACGGCCCTACGATAAAGCTAGTTAGAAGGGTACTAGTCTCATAAGAAGTCAGTACGAAGCTCCTACCGGATTATGTATGCACCAGAGGTGTAACAATTATAATAGAGCTTTAAGTTATGGACATGAATTATACCTATGTGGAGGGAAGGTCACGAAAGAGATAGAAGATACGATGTGAAATTCTAAGTTAAGTAAGGTTAAGGTGAACAACGTACGAGATACTCAAAGGAAGAAGATCGTAAATAATCCATACTTCGAATAGAAGCCTATAAGCGCGAGGATTCAATATCCAGGAATGATAGCAGCGACGTCAGTAGCATATCTTACAACCTATGGTCTAGGCATCGAAAAGCCTGATTATGAGAGTAAAGGATAGTCAGAGACAATGTGATGTCTCGCTTGATGTTCCAGAACAACATAAGGAAATCTATGGTGTAAGAAAGTTGAAGGAAAGCCTCGGATAGAATAAATAGATATGTATAGGTCCCGAGCTAAAGTATAATAAAGCGACAAAGTTTTAACGAAACATGAGTGAGGATGAGGAAAGGCAAGTGAAAGGGCGACGAGAACGGATAAGTCCTCAGGATTGAAACCCATGAAAATAAGAAAGCTAACGGTTTCTCTAAATTATAGAAAATTCAGTATAGCCTGAATGAACTCAAAGGAGTCTAAGGCTAATAACATCCAGAAGAGATGGAATGCTGCCCTGTTAATAGAATGAGGGTGTAATTATTATAGAAAAAAATGATGACTTTTGGGCCTTCGATTGAGTAACGATCTGACGAATAAGAGAAAGAGATCTCATGAATTGGACAGGATTAAAATACCCACGCAAGGTAAATCACATTGGGATGCCGTGAGATACGATTATGAAAGCAGGGTATCGGTCTAGGTGGATCAATCTAATCATTTTAGATGTTCCCCGATAAAACGTGAATCCTAGTAGAAATATTACATAAAAGGTTAAGTTATCAGGGGTGGATTATGGATCAAAATTGAGGTAAATCAACAATAGATGGATAAAAGTTATAAAGTATGAGAAGAGATTAAGCCGTCATTCCTAAGATGAACAATAATAAGGAAGCATTAAAAGGACTTAAATTTATACATATGGAATGAGCAACGAGAGTAAGCTGGGACTTGGTAGCAGACCTCAGCAACAATAAATTAAAGTAAGAGCTATGACAGTAAATTCATACGGATGGTTAAACGGACCTATGTGATGAGATTTAACAATATTCATAAATCCAACAAAATATCAAGCAGAGGACTTCAATATACCTATAGAGGCCTAGAGAGGCATCCTTTTAAGCCTTGTATATACAAAGTAAGGCCTACAGATTGACTAAAAGGTATATGGAAAAAGGAAAGATGAATCACTTAAGAGCACCTACAAAGCCAGGGTCATACAGGCTGCATGACAGCAAGTAACAGAAGTTGCAAGATTAGGAAAATTTCGACCATAGGTCATAATATGAGCAAAAAGACTAAATGAGGGAAATACCCTAGACATTGGATTTATTCACACAACAACTGCTTAAATAGCAAGAAGAGTATTAAGGTATTCACAAGAGCTATAAGTTACGAAAATGATAAGAGCATCAGTCAACATTCGAGGACGAATGTTCCAAAGGGGAATGATGTTACGCCCCATAATATTACGTCAATATTACGTCCCTCAGTATTACATTACTGTGATATTATGCTTCGCAGTAATAAGTTACGACAACGTTGCACCCTGCAATATTTTACGTTAAATTTGTCGTAAGGTAATTGACATCAGTCCAAGAAAATAATTATTTGGGGATTATAAGGATTATAAGTGATGAGTAAATTCGTGAAGGTAAGAGGGTACGTAAAATCGAAGAAAACGAATTTTGTCAAAGTTTGGCATTTTGGGATAAAATACGGGCCGAGCGTTAATACTCAATATTTATGGACTAGTACCATACAAAGTACTATATGGCCATGATAGTAAGGTGTACAAGGTATGTTAAAAGAGAATAGTATTTAATTAAGTTGAGATAATTTTTAAAATTATACGAGTAATTTATTAATTACCGGGTAACAAAACATTACCCAGTTAACTAATAAGCGGACAAAACTTAATTAATCATCACAACCAAAACGTGGCATCTATATGAGAATTAATTAAGATGACTCTTAGAGTCATTATATTATGTGACAAGAAATGAGAATGTGTGGTGTAGCTGAGTCTTAAAAAATGAGTCATTCCATTCATTAAAGAATATGCTCAACTATTTTCCACCACTTTCTTAATACAACAAAATCTCATGTATGCCTACCAATATTTTGGGGGATATATAATAACAGTACCTTATTGTAAAGGTACTAGTAAGAATGGTAGATTTCTTTGTGTTTCCAAGTGAACTAGCCATTATTACGAGAGTTGATAGTTGTTCTGGAATGACTTCGTAAAATTTACCAAGTCTCAGTTCTTGTCATGATTGGTTTTGTTTAACAAGATTTGAGGAGAATAAGTTGACCAAGTAATGAGTTTTCAGCAAAAGAATTCGTACAAAAGTTATACTACGTAATAACAACGGGATTTGCAATTTAAAGAGAGCCCGATACAATCTTTCTCAAGAGAATCGACTCAGGTATGTTAAGACTATCCCTTCTTTCTTTTGGCATGATCCATACGATATGAACGAAACGTGCAAATGCACAAACTCCATAAGTGACTCTACTCATAAAAGTAATAGAAATATCTATGTTCTTTAATTCCCATGTGTCATAATATTTTATCATCTATTCATGGGTCTCAGAAAAATACGAAAGTTGAAAAGATGTTACTTTATGATATTGCTCAAGAGGCAAAGTGGTCTTATGACTTTCCGAATGATTTTATTGACGTACTTTTCATGCATTGCATTCATGTGCATTGACCCATGACCAGATGGCGTTATATACGCGTATATATGTAAATATATGTATATGGGATATGGGAAAAGGTTACGGCGTTATATACGCACCACCACCTAATCAACAGGTATATGATGATGATGTTGCCCATAGTGGCCGAATTATAATTCAAACGACATTATATACGCATATATATGTAAATATGATTCAAACGGCGTTATATACGCGTATATATGTATGTATATATGTATATGGGATATGGGAAAGGTTATGTCGTTATATACACACCACCACTTGATCAGCTGGTATACGATATGATATGATGGGATGCCCTCAGATGCTGATGATGTTATGAGACATGTACCTATGCACGACATGGCATTCATACATATATGCATGACGCTAAAATTATTTCATGATTTACAGAGCTATTCAGACTTACAGGTTGGGTCAAGTACTCTATATTTCTTCCATGTCTGTTATGTACTTATTTATGTGCCTTACATACTCGGTACATTTTTCGTACTGACGTCCCTTTTGCATGGGGACGCTGCGTTTCATGCCCGCAGGTCCCGATAGATAGGTTGAGAGCCCTCCAAGTAGGCTATCAGCTCAGCGGAAGATGTTGGTGCACTCCATTTGCTTCGGAGTTGCGTATTTGGTTAGTATGATTTAGACGTCTATTGTTTGGTATGGCGGGACTCTATCCCGACCTTTGTGACACTTATGTACTCTTAGAGGCTTGTAGACATATGTCGTGTATGTGAAAAATTGTACGACCCTGTCGGCCTATGTTTGAGTTTATAAATGATTATGTTAGCCTATTAGGCCCATATGTCACATGTATATAATGATGTAATAAGAAAGGTACATTACATTGGTACTCAGTCAAGTAAGGTACTAGGTGCCCGTCGCGGCCCATCGGTTTGGGTCGTGACATTATCAGACCCTTTTTTATATATTATCTCAAAATCAAATGGGGATAATAAAGCTTGTCACCTTGCAAACATTTGTTTAGTAACATCATGTTTAAAATCTTTATTAAAGATAAACTTTGCCGCTTGACAGTCAGTCTTAATAAGAAATTTTTGATTATATAAATTAGTTTGAAATTTCATAAAACATTTGACAATAGCAAGAATTTCTTTAGCTACAGTTGCATAATTTTTCTGGGAATTATTCCATTTACCAGAATAAAATTGAACAAGATATTCTTGTTTATCTATGGGAGAACATTGTTTTAATATTCCTCCATAACCAATATGAGAGGCATCAGTTTCCACAATCTTTGCCCAATTAGGATTGGCGAGAGTTAAACATGGAAGGTTATTAACCTTTTGTTTAATTCTCTTAACTGCTTCAGTATAACTGTCAGTCCAAGCTTTGGGGTTCTTCTTTAATCTTTCATAAAGAATAGCAGTATCTTTAGCAAGGTCCTTTATAAAAGGAGAAATGTAATTTAAACTTCCTAGAAATCTCTGAAGCTGGGTTTTATCCGTAATTATATGTCACGACCCCAATCTCGGTCGTGATGGCACCCAACACACGATGCTAGGCAAGCCCGACCAATTACCACTCACAATCCCTTCTTATTAGAATTCATTACAAATTTTTAGAAATAGATACCAATTTAATATAAGTAGAAGTCTGAAATAAAAGATTGAAATATGTGGAAGGCCATAATGAAATCTCTACAAATGCCCAATGATCTGGTGTCACAAGTCTGAGCCTCTAATACAAGGTTTCAACAGCCTAATGCAGAAATATGTATAAAATGCGGAATAGTAAAGAAATATAGAGGGAGAAATCGGGTATGCGGACGCCATGCAGCTACCTCGATAACTTCGATGAAAACTAAACGGCAGGAAAGCTCGCTCTACACCTCAGGGACACCTGTACCTGCACACACGGTGCAGGGAGTAATGTGAGTACTCCGACCAGTGAGTAATAACAATAAATAATGGCTGACGGTATGAAATCACGTAAAGGCACTAAGCAGTTCTATATCAAAGCAGTAAAACCACTTAAAGAGCAAGTAGTAAAGATAATTGAATGAAACTCTTTGAACCAGGTGAAAACAGGTAATTTGACAGGCATTAATCCAGTATAAATTCGCTCCTCGAGCATTTCTGTTCATTTACTTATTTCTTACCCTCAATACTCAATTCATATACTTCTCATAATAACCGAAATCAAAACATATATATATACCGCTGCGGCGTACAACCCGATCCGTATATCGCTGTGGCGCACAGCCCAATCCATAATAATAATAGTCAACTGCGCTCACTGGGTGTGTGCAGACTACGGAGGGGCTCCTACAGCCCAAGCGCTATATTGCGGCGTACAGCCTGATCCATATATATATATATATATATATATATATATATATATTTACATATTTGCCGCGGCACGCAGCCTGGTCCATATAAGTATTTGTTTCGACGTACAATCCAATATATGTATTTGCATATTTGCTGCGGCGCGCAGCCCAGTCCATATAAGTATTTGCTGCGGCATGCAACCCGATCCAATATATGTATTTGTTGCGGCGTAAAGCCCGATCCAATATCATATATAATATCCTCACTATTGGGTCCTCAACCCCTCTCAGTCATTATAATCACAGCCTCTCGGGCACAATAATATAAGGTAGGGATCTTAGCCCACATATTTCTCTCATATGTGGTTAACATTTCATAACCCGGTTCATATCATTTTTGAACAATTAGAAACATGACTAAGGATATGATTTTTAGCAAATAAGTGAGGAAAACCAGTCAAAAATACCAAATGGGTTCTACAGGTCGGCACAAGACCTCAAACATGGCAACTAGCCCAAGTCAGGATGACAATGCATAAGTCTTAGTCAAAATGTAGTGAAAATATCAATTGGGATGGACCAAGTCACAATCCCTAGTAGAAATGAACCCCACGCTCATCACGCAGCGTGTGTCTCCTCTCAATATAGCACTACGTTGTGCAAAATCCGGGGTTTCAAACCCTCAGGACATCATTTAAAATCATTACTCACCTCAAACTGGCCAAAGCTCTAGCTCGCAATGCCCTTGCCTCTCAAATTGGCCTCCTCGCGCGTCGAATCTGACCAAAATCACAACGAACATGTCACATTATGCTAAAGAAACAATACCTAATCGAAAACAATCAAAATATATCAAAATTCTCGTAATTGGCAAAACCCAAGCCCCGGGCCCACTTCTCGAAATTCAGAAATTTTTACATCAACGATTTCCTTATCTCCCCACGAGTTCATACATACCAAAAGTTCTCAAATCCGACCCCAAATGGTCCTCCAAATTCCCAATCAAAATCTCAAAATCCCAAGCCCTATTTCTTCCACTTTTAGCAAGAATTCAATGATTTTCTAGGTGGATTTCACAAAATAAATGAGTTTTAGGTCCGAAATTCTTACCTCCAAATATTTCTCCTTGAATCCCTCTTCAATCTCCTTCAAAAAGCTGTCAAAATGATCAACTATGGCTGAAAAATGGACCCAAATCGCGGATAAGAGGACTTAAAAACATTTTGTCCAGGCTTCATCGAGGTGTACCTTGCGCTGTGAAGGTTGTACATCCTCTTACCATTTTCCCGGCTGTACACCTTCTGTTAAAACACCTATAACTCCTTGTGGAAATATCCAAATGATAAACGGTTTGAATATTAAAAAACTAGACTCGAAGATCTTTCATTTGATAGATTATACACCATATAACTCTTTATATATTCCGAGATATGAGCTTCTAAATTGCATCAGAAAATTCTGTCAAAACTGATCCACCAGCCATATTTGATTCATCATAACTTTCTGAGGGAATATCCAAATCATGAATGGCTTAACTTTCTGGAAACTAGAAAGCAAGGGCTACAACTTTCATGTTTTGCATTTTTTCTGATTCATTATATATTTCATGATATGAGCTTCCAAACTGGACTCACGCACCAGATATTTTCTGGTGCACAGCTGAAGCTAAACAAAAATCTGCAACTTTTCCAAAAATGAAATAGTCCGTTTAACCACCCGAAACTCACCTGAGGCCACTGAGACCTCAACCAAAAGCCCCAACACATCCTAAACATCATTCAAACTTGTTCCAATCATCAAAACACCTCAATTAACACCAAAACCATCAAATTACATCGAATTCAAGCCTAAGTTCTTCTAAAACTTCCAAAACACGCATTCGATCAAAACCTCAACCAAACCACGTTAGAATGACCTAAAATGTTGCACACATATCCCAAATCACCTAATGAAGCTAAAACAACTCTCAGAATTTCATTCTGACTCCCGGATCAAAATCTCGCGTATCAACCGGAAATCGCCAAAATACTAACTTTGCCAATTCAAGCCAAATTCTACACCGGACCTCCAAAATCACTTCCGATCACACAAGCTACGGATAACAAAGCATGAAGAAACAAAAAATGGGGAAAACGGGGTGGTAACTCATGAGACGACGGGACGGGTTGTCACATCCTCCCCACTTGAAACAAACGCTCGTCCTCAAGCGAGTCAAGAAACATATCTGAAGCCCCAAACAGGTGAGGATATCTGCTCCGCATCTCCCACTCGGTCTCCCAGGTAGCTTCCACGGGCCGACCTCTCCACTACACTTTTATCGAATATATATCCTTTGACCTCAAATTCCGAACCTGACGACCCAAAATAGCCACTGGCTCTACATCAAAGGTCAAATCATCATCCAACTGAACCGTGCTGAAATCCAAAACATGGGACGGTTCCCTAACATACTTCCGGAGCATAGAAACATGAAATACCAGATGCACACTCGACAAGCTGGGTGGAAAAGCAAGCATATAAGCCACCTCCCCAATCCTCCTAAGTACTTCAAAAGGTCTAATGAATCGTGGACTCAAGTTTCCTTTCTTTCCAAATCTCATAACACCCTTCATGGGAGAAACCTTCAACAAGACCTTCTCACCAACCATGTAGGATACATCTCGAACCTTTCGGTTCGTATAACTCTTCTGGCGCGACTGTGCTATACGAAGCCTTTCCTGAATCACCTTCACCTTCTCTAAGGCATCCTGAACCAAATTTGTCCCCAGTAGCCTAGCCTCCCTGGGCTCGAACCAACCAACTGGAGATATACACCGCCTCCCATACAAAGCCTCATACGGAGCCATCTGAATACTCGACTAGTAGCTGTTGTTGTAGGCAAACTCTGCAAGTGGCAAAAACTCATCCCATGAACCTCCAAAATCGACGACACAAGCACAAAACATGTCCTCCAATATCTGAATAGTACGCTCGGACTGTCCGTCCGTCTGAGGATGAAACGCTGTGCTCAACTCCACCTGAGTACCCAACTCTCTCTGAACGGCTCTCTAAAACTATGAAGTAAACTGAGTACCTCTATCTGAGATGATGGAAATTGGAATACCATGCAACCGAACAATCTCCCGGATATAAATCCCTGCCAACCGCTCTGAAGAATAGGTAGTACATACAGGAATGAAGTGCGCGGACTTGGTCAGCCTATCCACAATGATCCAAATAGCATCAAATTTCTTCGATGTCCGTGGAAGTCCAACAACAAAGTCCATAGTGATCATCTCCCACTTCCACTCGAGAATAACCATCTGCTGAAGTAAGCCACCCGGTCTCTGATGCTCATATTTCACCTGCTGACAATTGAGACACCGAGCTACAAATTCCACAATATCTTTCTTCATTCTTCTCCACCAATAGTGCTGCCTTAAATCTTGATACATCTTCGCGGCACCCGGATGAATAGAATATCGCGAGCTGTGGGCCTCCTCCAGAATCAATTCTCTAAGCCCATCCACATTGGGCAAAAAAATCTGGCCCTACATCTGCAACACACCATCATCACCGATGGTCACATCTCTGGCATCATCATGCTGAACTCTGTCCTTAAGGACCAGCAAGTGCGGATCATCATACTGGCGCTCTCTGATGCAATCATATAAGGAAGACTGAGAAACCACGCAAGCCAACACCCGACGGGGCTTCGAAATATCTAGTCTCACAAACCGATTGGCCAAAGACTGAACATCAATTTCAAAGGGTATCTCCCCAACTAGAATGCACCAAACTCCCCATACTTACTGCCTTTCGGCTCAAAGCATCGGCCACTACATTGGTATTTCCCGGATGATACAAAATAGTAATATCATAATCCTTAAGCAACTCTAGCCATCTCCGCTGCCTCAAATTAACATCCTTCTGCTTGAACAAATGCTGAAGACTGCGATGATCCGTGAATACTTCACAAGATACGCCATACAAATAATGCCTCCAAATTTTCAATGCATGAACTATGGCAACCAACTCCAAATCATAAACAGGGTAGTTCTTCTCATGGGGTTTCAACTGACGAGAAGCATAAACAATCACTCTACCCTCTTGCATCAATACACAGCCAATCCCAACTCTCGAAGCATCACAATATATGGTGTATGAACCTGAAGCTGATGGCAAAACCAACACTGGAGTTGTGGTCAAAGCTGTCTTAAGCTTCTGAAAGATCTCCTCACACTCGTCCGACCATACAAATGGTGCACCCTTCTGAGTTAACTTGGTCAAGGGCGATGCAATGGATGAAAATCCCTGAATAAACCGGCGATAATAGCCTGTTAACCCAAGAAATCTACGAATCTCTATGGCTGAGGATGGTCTGGGCCAACTCTGAACCGCCTCTATCTACTTTGGATCAACCTGGATACCCTTTTGGACACTATATGTCCCAAGAATGCCACTGAACCGAGCCAGAACTCACACTTGGAGAACTTCGCATAAAGCTTCTCCTTCCTTAATCTTTGCAACACTACACGCAAATGCTCTGCGTGCTCCTTCTGACTACGCGAGTACACCAGAATATCATCAATGAATACAATGACGAATGAATCCAAATAAGGCTGAAATACACTATTCATCAAATGCATGAACGCTGTTGGGGCATTGGTCAGCCCGAAAGACATGACAAGAAACCCATAGTGACCATATCTAGTCCTGAAAGCAGTCTTAGGAATATCTGAATCCCTGATCTTCAACTGGCGATAGCCCGAACGGAGATCAATCTTGGAGAACACACTCGCTCCCTGAAGCTGATCAAATAAGTCATCAATGCGAGGCAAAGGATACTTGTTCTTCACTGTTACTTTATTCAATTATCTGTAATCAATGCACATTCTCATTGTGCCATCTTTCTTTTTCACAAATAAAACTGGCACACCCCAAGGTGACACACTAGGCCGAATGAACCCCTTATCTAGGGTTCCTGAAGTTGCTCCTTCAACTCTTTCAATTTTGCTGGTGCCATACGATATGGCAGAATGGAAATGGGCTGAGTGCCCGACACCAGGTCAATACCAAAATCAATATCCCTGTCCAGCGGCATGCCCGACAGGTCTACAGGAAATACATCGGGAAAATCCCTCACAACTGGGATAGAATCAATACTAGGAGTCTTAGCTCCAACATATTGCACAAAAGCTAGATATGACAGACAACCCTTCCTAACCATACGCCGGGCTTTCAAGAAAGAAATCACTCTGCTAGGAACATAATCAGTCATACCACGCCACTCGATCCGCGGTACACCCGGCATAGCCAAAGTAACTGTCTTAGCATGACATTCTAGAATAGCATGACAGGGAGATAACCAATCCATGCCCAAAATAACATCAAAGTCCACCATGCTCAATAGCAATAGATCAACTCGGGTCTCCAGACCCCCAATAGTCACAACACATGACTGGTACACACGGTCCACAACAACAGTATCGCCCACCAGGGTAGATACGTGAACAGGTAAAGAAAGAAACTTCCGGGGCGTACCCAAATAATGAGCAAAATATGAGGACACATAAGAATAGGTGGAACCGGGATCAAATAATACAGTAGCATCTCTAAGGCAGACTAAGACAATACCTGTGATGACAACATCTGAAGCAATGGCATCTGTCCGGCCTGGAATAGCATAGAAATAGGCCTGGCCACCGCCTGATCGACTTCCCCCTCTAGGGCGACCCCTGATTGCCTAACCTCTACCCTTAGCTGGCTGGGCGGGTGGTGAAATAACTGGAGCGAAAGTCGAGGGCTGACCCCTATGCTGATACTGAACATCATGAAGTCAAGGACACTGTCTCCTCATATGCCCAAACTCTCTGCACCCGTAACAACTACCCGGTGCTGGAGGTAGGGACTAAAGGGAACCTCTGCACTAGAAGGACCAGTAGAATGACCTACCATGGAAGAATCCTGTACTGATGGAGCACGAGATGAACTCTGAGCTGGGAGGGCGCTTAGTGAAGGCTGACTCTGCTGAGAACCATGATAACCATGACCTGAAGATCCCTTGCGATACTCTGGACGGGCCGACTGAGCGGGCCTGAAAGAACGGCCTCTACCTTATTGGAACTGGCCTCTAGACGGAGCACCACTGAAACTACCAGAACCTCGAGGCCTCTTGGCCTCCCTCTCCTCTCTATCCTGCCGGCGAGCCATCTCAATCTCCCGAGCAATATCAACCACCTACTCAAATGAAACACCCAAAACTCTCTCTCTAGTCATCAAGATACGGAGATGGTAATTAAGGCCATCAACAAATCTCCTGATTCGCTCACGATCGGTCGGAACCATCCAACTAGCATGACGAGCCAACTCAGAAAACCTTGCCTCATACTGAGACACATTCATATCTCCTATTTTAGCCACTCAAACTGCCTACGCAGCTCCTCCCTGCGGGACTGCGGTATATACCTCTCCAAGAAGAGAGTGGAGAACTCCTGCCAAGTAAGGGCGCTGCACCAACCGGCCTACGCCTCGCATATGCCTCCCACCAAGTGAAGGCAGCCCCAGTAAATTGAAAAGTAGTAAATTCCACACCACTAGTCTCAAGTATCCCTGCTGTACGGAGCATCCACTGACACTTGTCAAGAAAACCTTAGGCATCATCGCCCTCAGCACCACTGAATGACGGAGGCTGGAGCCTGCCAAACCTCTCAAGACGGCGCTGCTCATCATCTGGCATAACTGGTACTACAAACTCCTGAGATAGTGCAACCAGCTGAGCTGGAGGTTCCTCCAGAGTCTGCAATCCAAGTACCACCTACTCAGGTGCGAGCGGCGGGGGTCTGGTTGCCTTCCCCGGCCTGTGAAGTAGCCGCTGCTGTGGTAGCTAAAACTGCCTAAGCTAGGCCAGTGCAAACGTTCAGGATCTGAGCCAAGGTCTCCTGTAGACTCGGAATCACAATAGGCACTGCCGGTGCCTGGACTGGAGCTGGGGAAGCTGGTGGATCAATAGGTGTTGCCCTCGCTACCCTACCTCTCGAGTATAAATACAGACGTCTCCGTACCAATCCGCGAGACTCTACTAAACCAGCTCATGACTCGCGAGACCTATGTAACCTAGGCTCTGATACCAACTTGTCACGACCCCAATCTCGGTCGTGATGGCGCCCAACACGATGCTAGGCAAGCCCGACCAATTACCACTCACAATCATTTCTTATTATAATTCATTACCAATTTTCAGAAATAGATACCAATTTAATATAAGTAGAAGTCTGAAATAAAAGATTGAAATATGTGGAAGGTCATAATCTGGTGTCATAAGTCTGAGCCTCTAATACAAGGTTTCAATAGCCTAATGTAGAAATATGTCTAAAATGCGGAATAGTAAAGCAAGATAAAGGGAGAAATCGGGTCTGCGGACGCCATGCAGCTACCTCGATAACTCTGATGAAAAACTAAACGGCAGAAAAGCTTGCTCTACACCTCAGGGACACCTATACCTTAACACACGGTGCAGGGAGTAATGTGAGTACTCCGACCCAGTGAGTAATAACAATAAATAATGGTCGACGGTATGAAATCACGTAAAGGCACTAAGCAGTTCTATATCAAAGCAGTAAAACCATTTAAAGAGCAAGTAGTAAAGAAAATTGAATGAAACTCTTTGAACCAGGTGAAAACAGGTAATTTGACAGGCATTAATCCAGTATAAATTCGCTCCTCGAGCATTTCTATTCATTTACTTATTTCTTACCCTCAATACTAAATTCATATACTTCTCACAATAACCGAAATCGAAACATATATATATATACCGCTGCGGCATACAACCCGATCCGTATATCGCTGTGGCGCACAACCCGATCCATAATAATAATAGTCAACTGCACTCACTGGGGCTGTGCAGACTCCGGAGGGGCTTCTATAGCTCTAGCGCTATATTGCTGCGGCTTGCAACCCGATCCATATATATATATATTTACATATTTTCCGCGGCGCACAACCCGGTCCATATAAGTATTTGCTGCGGCGTGTAGCCCGATCCAATATAAGTATTTGCATAATTGCTGCGGCGCGCAGCCCGGTCCATATAAGTATTTGCTGCGGCGTGCAGCCTGATCCAATATATGTATTTGCTGCGGCGTGTAGCCCGATCCAATATCATATATAATATCCTCACTATTGGGTCCTCAACCCCTCTCAGTCATTATAATCACAGCCTCTTGGGCATAATAATATAAGGTAGGGATCTCAGCCCACATATTTCTCTCATTTATGGTTAACATTTCATAACCCGGTTCATATCATTTTTAAACAATTAGAAACATGACTAAGGATATGATTTTTAGCAAATAAGTGAGGAAAACCAGTCAAAAATACCATAAGGGTTCTACAGATCGGCACAAGGCCCCAAACATGGCAACTAGCCCAAGTCAGGATGAAAAGGCATAAGTCTTAGTTAAAATGTAGTGAAAATATCAATTGGGATGGACCAAGTCACAATCCCCAGTAGCAATGAATCCCACACCCATCACGCAGCGTGTGTTTCATCTCAGTATATCTCTACGTTGTGAAAAATCCGGGGTTTCAAACCCTCAGGACATCATTTAAAATCATTACTCACCTCAAACTGGCCAAAACTCTAGCTCGCTATGCTCTTGCCTCTCAAATTGGCCTCCTCGCGCGTTGAATCTGACCAAAATCACAACGAACATGTCACATTATGCTAAAGAAACAATACCCAATGGAAAACAATCGAAAAATATCAAAATTCTAGAAATTGGCAAAACCCGAGCCCCGGGCCCACTTCTCAAAATTCAGAAATTTTTACATCAACGGATTCCTTATTTCCCCACGAGTTCATACATACCAAAAGTTCTCAAATCCGACCCTAAATGGTCCTCCAAATCCCCAATCAAAATCTCAAAATCCCAAGCCCTATTTCTTCCATTTTTAGCAAGAATTCAATGATTTTCTAGGTGGATTTCACAATATAAATGAGTTTTAGGTCCGAAATTCTTACCTCCAAACGTTTCTCCTTGAATACCTCTTCAATCTCCTTCAAAAAGCTCTCAAAATGATCAACTATGGCTGAAAAATGGACCCAAATCGCGGACAAGAGGACTTAAAAACATTCTGCCCAGGCCACGTCCGAGGTGTACCTTGCGCTGTGCAGGTTGTACAACCTCTTACCATTTTCCCTGTTGTACACCTTCTGTTAAAACGCCTATAACTCCTTGTGGAAATATCCAAATGACAAACGGTTTGAATATTTAAAAACTAGACTCAAAGATCTTTCATTTGATAGATTGTACACCATATAACTCTTTATATATTCCGAGATATGAGCTTCTAAAATGCCTCAGAAAATTCTATCAAAACCGATCCACCAGCAATATTTGATTCATCATAACTTTCTGATAGAATATCCAAATCGTGAATGGTTTAACCTTCTAGAAACTAGAATTCAAGTGCTACAACTTTTGTGTTTTGCAATTTTCTGATTCCTTATATATTTCAAGATATGATCTTCCAAACTGGACTCCTCGCACCAGAAATGTTTCTAGTGCACAGCTGAAGCTAAACAAAAATCTGCAACTTTTCCAAAAATGAAATAGTCCGTTTAACCACCCGAAACTCACCCGAGGCCACTGGGACCTCAACCAAAAGTACCAACACATCCTAAAACATCATCCAAACTTGTTCCAATCATCAAAACACCTCAATTAACACCAAAACCATCAAATTACATCGAATTCAAGCCTAAGTTCTTCTAAAACTTCCAAAATACGCATTCGATCAAAAACTCAACCAAACCACGTCTGAATGACCTAAAATTTTGTACACATATCCCAAATCACCTAACGAAGCTACAGCAATTCTCGGAATTCCATTCCGACTCCCGAATCAAAATCTCGCGTATCAACCGGAATTCGCCAAAATACTAACTTCGCCAATTCAAGCCAAATTCTACACCGGACCTCCAAAACCACTTCCGATCATACAAGATACGGATAACGAAGCATGAAGAAATAGAAAATGGGGAAAACGGGGCGGTAACTCATGAGACGACGGTCCGAGTCGTCACATTATATCAGGGAATTTAGAAGCAAATTCAATACTTCTATTTATTGGAATAATCCTCCCCTTCTCAATGTTATGACCCAAAAATCTTATAGAAGTTTGGAAAATCATCATTTTTGGTTTTGATATAACTAAACCATTTTGAATAATAATCTTTTTGAATAAGTCTAAATGTTTGAAATGAGCTTCTAGATTTTTTGAAAATACTAGAATATCATCATTATAAATTATTATAAAATCCGTATAAGGAAAATATCATTTATAATTTTTTGAAATTCAGAGGGAGCATTTTTCAAACCAAAGGGCATAACATTCCATTCATATTGGCCCATTGGCACATTAAAAGCAGTTTTATATCTATCTGATTCAGATATCTGAATCTGCCAATAACCTGATTTTAAATCAAATTTTGAAAATATAATGGCATCATGAAGTCTATCCAGTAAATCCTTTTTATTGGGGATAGGATATCTAATCCATTTTAACACCTTATTAAGGGGTTTATAATTTATTACTAATCTAGGAACTCCTCGTTCCTGCTTAGCATGCTTATTTACATAAAAAACAGTACAAGACCATTTAGATCTTGAGGGTCTAATTAAACCCTTTTACTGTAGAGAGTCAATTTCCTTTTTGCATAACTCCAAATACTCAGAGTTCATTTGACAAGGTCGAGCCTTGGTAGGGATATTATCCTAAGAAAAGTCTTCTTCATATTGAAGACTTATAATATGCTTTTTTCTACTCCAAAGTTGATTCGGATGGTCACCGCAAATAGAAGTAGAAAATTGATTTTTGAGAAAATTGATTTTTTCTGCTAACTTAGGATTTTTTAAATCCTATCCAATTGTAATGGAACAAATTTCATTCTTCAAAAACTCAATTTGATTAATTTTTGAAGAAATATTATTAGAAATAATCTCATTTAAAAATCTTTGGACTGGCTCAGTTATAAACTCAAAAGTGATACTCTTACCATTATAGGTACCAGTGAAACTTTTTGTATCCCAATATAAAAGGGCATTAATTTGATGAAAAATGGGACACCAAGTATTACTTCTTGTTGAATGTCTTTTACCGAAACAAAACTCTCACGAATGCATGTGTCTTGTTGGCAAATATAAGCTTTAGGTAATTTATATGAAATACCCATTGCACCACCACTAGCATTTTTTAAATGGTGACTGGTTTTCTGAAAATATCTGGAGGGAATAACTGCTTTTACACAATTTAAATCTGCTCCACTATCAAATAGAGAAACAAACTATTTTTTGAAATTGTAATCAATTAAAAGAGTTATTTTATTAAAAACTTTTGAGTGATAAAATATTGTAATTTTTCTAAAAATTCATCTTCAGGAAAATCCATTACTACCAATAAAGTGCTAGCAGTATTTTCTTCTGAAGTACTAGCAATATTATTTATTTCAGTAATCTTAATGCTGGGATATTTATTAATTACCCCGGAATTTTCTAATTTGAAAACTCTTTCATCTAAAGCTACATTTGAAGCTTTTAATTCCGAGATTTCTTTCTTGAAATAACTTATCTCAGTACTTAAATCTTGGACAGTAGCAAGCCTTTCAGGCTGGGACTTATTTTTCACCATTTTTCTGATTTCAGACATGGTGTAAGGTCCTTTTTGAGATGAAATTTCTTCCACCTCTGTTCCTACCTCTGGATTCGTAGGAATTTCATTTATTAGCTGGGACCTTAATTCAGGGTCTTTAATAACCCATAGTAAATCAATCAATATGTCATTAGACAAAACATTAATCTTTAAATCCCTAAATTGGGAGTAGATATTAAAAAGTTCATCGTCAGTATTACAACAATGATTTGAGCATTGTCCCTTATTCAGGAATCTTGCTCTTCTTCAGAAGATGAAGTATAACTTTCTTCATGAAGGACCCTTAGGTCTTCACTTGTTGATGATGATCCTTCATCAGTAACATATATTTTTGGAGAAGAATTCAAAAGAATCTTACATAAAGAATCTTTGATATGATCATCTAAATCCAGTTCTTTGATCTTATCTTTGATCTTGCAATCTTTTGCGTAATGACCTACTCTTCCATATTTATAACAGGCCTGAGGGTTTTTAGACTTTATAAAACCCTTTCTGGCTATATGAAATGCCTTTCTTCTTTGCGTTTTTTCATGCCGTTTTTCCGGCGAACCATTCTTATTTTTGAAATCCTTTTTATGGGATTTCTTTCTTTTAAATGGTATATCAATGGTGAATTGTTCATAGAATTCACCTAGTTGTTGTCTCTCAATGAGACGATGTTTGTTAATTTGTTGGTTTAACTTGATCTCATTAGAGAGAGCTAAACCTTCTTGAGTGCATACACTAAATAATTTACCATATGAGTAATTATTATAATCAATTCTCATTCCAGTGCCTCTAAGGACTTTTCGAATCCTTTCAGCAAATAAAGGCGGGAGTCCATCTATGAACTTAGACTTCCAATGAGTACTATTACTCTCTGGCAGTTCCATCACTCTGGATAAGAAAACATCTTTATACCATCTAAAAGATGTGAGGGTTTTACACCTCAAATTCTGGAGCATTGTTCTAATGGTCTCACTATTATCAGACCATCTTCTAGAAAAGTATTCAATGATATTCATGACTAAAGAATAGACTGAGTTTTGAACAATCTTATCATCTTCAGTCTTGGTTGCATGCATTATTTGAAAGCGCTGGTCTTGGGTGAGATAATTATCCCACCAGCCTTTCAGTTGACCAGTAAATCCAGCAATAATCATTTCTGCTATTGCTCTATCTCTATTTTTTTAACGTTACAGATAGTATTATACATCAGCATCCTATGTACTGTCGTATAGATTTATCTTTCAGAAAGACCATCTATATTCCATTCATAGATATCTGACCCACCGTAACCTTGGTGGTAGTGGTCATTGTCCTGTTACTCTATTAGGACATCTTGAGGAGTTGGTCTTGGATAGTAAAACATTCTTTGGTATGGTTTTCGAGCATACTTTTCAGAGATTTTATTAATCTCGTCATCTACTCTCACATTGCTGGTAGATGCATGCTCTAAACTTAGAGGACTATCTCTAAATTCACCTAACTTCTTAACAAGAAGTTCTTCAATATTTTCTAGACTTACATCATCCAGACTTTTTAATTTAAAGTCTTTTACCTCAGGAGGTGGTTGGATACTAGTAGTAGCGATCTTCTCTTTAACTTTAGTATACTTTTGTTGGATTTTTTGGACTTCAGCTATAAGCTTGTCCAATTTCTCATGGATCTTAATGACCTATTCACCCAAAATACTCACATACATGTTAGTATAATTGTTCTGAGTAAGCATAGTATTCAAATTCTTTGCAGTTATTGCAGCAACATCATTTTCAAGTATATTTGAAAAAGCAGTGCAGTAAATAATTTTATCCTTTTCCCCTATATGAAAAGATTGTTGGGGTGGAAAAATAAAATTGACAATATTTCCATTTGTGAGCGTATAGTCTCTTTCTAACATGAAAATATAGTTATAAACATGTTTAGACATAAACCATGGAACAAAAGCAATGATTTTATGTTTCTTGCTAATGTCTGTATAAAAGTCATGTTTAAAAAATTGTACTAATTCAGGAATCATGTTTTCATGAAACCAGTTTCTGAAAACAGCCCATCTGGGTTTTAGAAATTCTTCTAAAATCATTTTTCTTGCTAGTGAACCCGGACTAAAATCTATTTGGTTTTCAACCATTATTAACACCATTTGAAAAATCCATTTCAGAAGCAGTTGGTTCAAGATCTATATTAATCTTGGCGATATTATCACTGCTGATACTAATATCATTTATGCTATTGCTTTCTCTAATTTGTGATGTGGATGCTCTAGATGGAAAATCTACCACATAATCAATCGGAGAAATGTATGAGGAATTTGATCTAGTAAACCTAGATGGTAGACTAATATTATCAGTTTGTACGGGTTCATTGAACATGATTTTAGTAGTGTCATCTGAGGTTTGTTCTATTTCTGTAACCTCAGTATTACCAGTGTTTCAAGGTGCAACAACTTCCTTTATGACCCATTCTTTAGGGAAATATATTTCATCCCATTTAATAGGCCTTCTGGTAGTTACTTTGGATTTACCAAAGTTGGTTTCTATAAAAATAGTTTCTTTTTGAAATCCATGATTTTGCACATAGGATTCAAAGTATACAATGGTTTATAATAAATCCTATAGCAGATACATATAACTTCTGTACCAGGCAATTAGTCATAACCATGCAATTTAATGCTAAGTATTAAAGCATTTAAAGAATTTTCATCATTAAGAGAAATTTGCAAATTGGGGTAAACATTAAAGTAAATAGGGCCATAAGCCAAACTGGTTTGCACAGTCCCTATAAGAGACTTTTTCCAGTTCTGATTTCTGCCATCTCTGAGAGTTGCTATAAAGCTTTCAGGTAAGCCTCTTAAAGTAAGTGGCTTAAAGACGACTTATATTAAGCCTATGTGTATAAATCTATGTGAATCCCTATAAGGGGCTAAATCATTTTCAGATAATAATCTGAACGTAGCATGATCACTATCTACGGTGATCGTCTCTTCAGTAGTTTTAACTACTTGTTTTAAACCTATTTTTTCAAACGTTCCTAACTGGTTTATTACCTTAGGTTTGACTAATGGTATATTCCACTTATTAAGCAGATCTAATTGTTGAGGCAATTCACATTCTTCTTTTCTACTGTTTTTAACAGTAATCTTTTTCCTAATGATATTCATTAAGAAAGTAGTGTTAAACTTAGCTTCTAAGGTTTTCCACTAACATGGCTGGTAGTTACTTTGGATTTACCAAAGTTGGTTTCTATAAGAATATTTTCATTTTTGAATTCCATGATTTTGCACATAGGATTCAAAGTATACAATGGTTTATAATAAATACTATAGCAAATACATATAACTTCTGTACCAGGAAAATAGTCATAACCATGCAATTTAATGCTAAGTATTAAAGCATTTAAAGAATTTTCATCATTAAGAGAAATTTGCAAATTGGGGTAAGCATTAAAGTAAACATGGCCATAAGCCAAACTGGTTTGCACAGTTCCTATAAGAGACTTTTTCCAGTTCTGATTTCTGCCATCTCTGAGAGCTGCTATAAAGCTTTCAGGTAAGCCTCTTAAAGTAAGTGGCTTAAAGGCGACTTGTATTAAGCCTATGTGTATAAATCTATGTGAATCCCTATAAGGGGCTAAATCATTTTCAGATAATAATCTGAACGTAGTATGATCACTATCTACGGTGATCGTCTCTTCAGTAGTTTTAACTACTTGTTTTAAACCTATTCTTTCAAATATTCCTAACTGGTAAATTACCTTAGGTTGGACTAATGGTATAGTCCACTTATTAAGCAGATCTAATTATTGAGGCAATTCATATTCTTCTTTTCTACTATTTTTAATAGTAGTCTTTTTCCTAATGATATTCATTAAGAAAGTAGTGTTAATATCGTCAAGATTAATACAGGTCTTGAACCAACTGCTTCCAAAATGGATTTTTCAAATGGTGTTAATAATGGTTGAAAACCAAATAGATTTTAGTCCGGGTTCACCGGCAAGAAAAATAATTTTAGAAGAATTTCTAAAACCTAGATGGGCTGTTTTCAGAAAATGGTTTCATGAAAACGTGACTCCTGAATTAGTACAATTTTTTAGACATGACTTTTATACAGACATTAGCAAGAAAAATAAAATCATAGCTTTTGTTCCATGGTTTATGTCTAAACTTGTTTATAACTATATTTCCATGTTAGAAAGAGATTATACGCTCACAAATGGAAATATTGTCAATTCTATTTTTCCATCCCAACAATCTTTTCATATAGGGGAAAAGGATAAAATTATTTACTGCACTACTTTTTCAAAAATATTTGAAAATGATGTTGCTGCAATAACTGCAAAGAATTTGAATACTATGCTTACTTATAACAATTATACTAACATGTATGTGAGTATTCTGGGTGAACAGGTCATTAAGATCCATGAGAAATTGGAAAAGCTTATAACTGAAGTCCAAAAAATCCAACAAAAGGATACTAAAGGTAAAGAGAAGATCGCTACTACTAGTATCCAACCACCTCCTGAGGTAAAAAACTTTAAATTAAAAAGTCTGGATGACCCAAGTCTAGAAAATATTGAAGAACTTCTTGTTAAGAAGTTAGGTGAATGTCACGACCCCAACCCCGGTCATTATGGCGCCCAACACACTGCTAGGCAAGCCCGACCATTCAATAACATTAACCCAAATTCTTATTTAGATTATAGATAAATATCACAGAGAATTTACTAAGTCATTACATTCAAGTGTATAATTAATAATAAAATCTGTGGAAGTTCAATTAAAATACCACACCATAGCCCAATAGAATCCGGTGTCACGAATATGAGCCTCTAATACAGAATATCCACCTATTACAAGTCTGTCTAGGAAAAATGCGGAATAAAAGATAGAGATAGAGGGGAGAGATCAAGGCGGCGAATGCCATGCAGCTACCTCAATACTCCCGGATACTGCTATTCAGTTAAACAAATCCTCACTCAGTCTGTGGTGTACCTAGATCTGCACGCAAGGTGCAGGGAGTAATGTGAGTACTCCGACCCAGTGAGTAATAAACATAAATAAAGGTTGAGAATAAGAAATCATGGAAAAATACAAAGTAAACTATAATTGGCTGTTTAGAACAACAAATAGTGAAGCAACAAGTCAATTAAATTAGAGTACCAAATACTGAGACAGGTATAATCGATAAAAACAAATGCATGAGTGCAATGCAATGCATATGATGGTACACTCTAGTACCCACTGCGGCGTGCATCCCGAGCCATTCATTTATTTATTGTCAACGGCGCTCACTGGGGGTGTGTGCAGGCTCCGGAGGGGCTCCTACAGCCCAAGCGCAATATCAAGCCATCTTGTGGCATCAAATCTAGGCCCTCGACCTCATATCAATCTCAGTATAATCAACCAGGCTCTCGGCCTCAATAATGTACTCAACCAGGCTCTCGGCCTCAATATCAATGTAATACTGCTGCAGCGTGCAGCCCGATCCATGCTCAGTCCAGAAACCATCATAAGCCCCTTGGGCATTTGTAAAACAGTAGTTCTCAGCCCGAAATATCATTTAGAAATATCATTTAAGTTTTTAAATCTTAGAAAGATGGCTGAGTTTGCAAAACAGTATTTAAAACCTTGGACTGAGGTCAAATGATATGCAAAATATGCGAAAGCAGTGATATCAATCCCTGAAGGATTCAAATAATTGGCAAGAAGCCTACAATTGGAAACATGACTGAGGATATAAATTCTTTAACAAAATAAGTGAGGAAAACCAGTCAAAAATCCCCTAAGGGTTCTACAGGTCGGCACAAGGCCCCAAGCATGGCAACAAGCCCAATTCACAATAATAAAGTATACGTCTCAACCAAAAATGTAGTAAAATATTACTCACCTCAAGACGGTCAAAGTCTAGCTCGCTATGCCCTTGTCTCTCAAATTACCCTCCTCGTGCAACGAATCTGCCCAAAATCACAACGAATATGTCGCATTATGCTAAAGAGACAATACCCAATCTAAAGTAATCAAAAAATATCAAAATTCACGAATTTGACAAAACCCGAGCCCCGGGCCCACGTCTCGAAAAATCAGAAAATTAATATATCCGGATTCCTTGTCTCGCCACGAGTCTATACATACCAAGAACTCCCAAATCCGAGTTCAAATGACCCATCAAATCCTAATTGTTTGGTTTCAAAATTCAAGCCCTAGTTCTTGATTTGTAGGCTTATATTTCATGAATCTCTAGGTGGAATTCACAATAAAAATGAGTTCTAAGTCCAAGAAACTTACCTCAAGTCGTTGCCCCTTGAATCTCTACCAAGAAGCTCTCAAAATGATCAACCATGGAGGAAAAATGACCCAAAATTGCGGATGAAGTGTTTTATAAACTCACTGCCCAGAATTTTTCGGAAGTACTGTTCACGCGCGTGGTCATTGTTCACCCGCGCGGTTACTGTTCACGCTGCTAAAAAAAATACAGCAGCAGCCAAAGAAATTGCAGCACTTTTCTTTTTACTAAAATGGCTCTAACGCCATCATATGAACTCGGAATTCGATGATTCTTATTCCTATGAGTCACAAATAATGATACAAACATAGTCCTTCAATCGAAACTCAATTCGGAGCTCGTTTGCTCAGTGCGATATCCATTTCGCTCGTTAAACAATTAACTAATATTTCGTGTCAAAAACCCAATCGCGACTTGATGAAATTAGACCAAAATTTTCAGATCACTCGTATAGTTCATTATTTAAATTCTGGAAATCTCGAAATAAAATTTCGATCTCTCGAACTAAAAATAGACCTTTGGATCATTACATGCTTATGCTCAAACGACAAAAATCTTCCAAAAACTCTTCCAAAACTTATCCGAGCCTCATGGGACCCCGACCAAACATGCCAACATAATTCATAACATTATTCAAACCTCTTCCAATCATCAAAACACCTCAAACAACATTAAATTACCCAAAACTCATCGAATTCAAGCCTAATTTCTTAAAAACTTCCGAAATACGCATTTGATCAAAAACCCGACCAAAACACTTCCGAATGATCTGAAATTTTGCACACACATCCAAAATCACCTAACGAAGCTACTGCAACTCTCTAAATTCCATTTCGACCCCCGTATCAAAATCTCAACTGCCAACCGGAATTCGCCAAAATACTAACTTGGCCAATTCAAGCCTAATTCTACTCCGGACCTCCAAAATAAATTCCGATCACACTCTTAAGCCACATATCATCCCCCGAAGCTAACCGAATCACCGGAAATCACATCCGAGCCTTCTAACTCAATAGTCAACATTCGGTTGACTTTTTTCCAAAACAAGCCTTCCTTAAAGAGACTAAGTGTCTCATTTCCTATCAAAGCTAATCCGATTTAACTCTAACACCGAATACCGATAACGAAACATGAAGAAGCATAAAAATGGGGGAAACGGGGCGGTAACTCATGAGACGACGGGACGGGTCGTCACAGTGAATTTAGAGTTAGTCCTCTAAGTTTAGAGCATGCATCTACCAGCAATCTGAGAGTAGATGACGAGATTAATAAAATCTCTGAAAAGTATGCTCGAAAACCATACCAAAGAATGTTTTACTATCCAAGAGCAACTCCTCAAGATGTCCTAATAGAGGAACATGACAATGACCACTACCACCAAGGTTACAGTGGGTCAGATATCTATGAATGGAATATAGATGGTCTTGCTGAAAGACAAATCTATACAACAGTACATAGGATGCTGATGTATAGTACTATCTGTAAAGTTAATAAAAATACAGATAGAGCAAAAGACCAAGTAACCTAGGCTCTGATACCAACTTGTCACGACCCAAATCCCGGTCGTGATGGCGCCCAACACACTACTAGGCAAGCCCGACCATTATTCAACACTTAACCCAATTTATCAAAAATAGCGGAAAGAAATATCAATTAAGCAAGATTAAAGTACTGAAGAATTTAACAAAATACACAATATAATCTCACTAGGACCCGGTGTCACGAATTTGAGCCTCTAGAATACAGAATATCATCCTAATACATGGTATATCCAAAGTCTGATAATGGGGAAATAAAGAGATAGGATATGAGGGAGAAGATCAATGGTTGCGAACGCCGTGCAGCTACCTCGATACTCCCAGAGGCTGGATCTGCTGATCAACTGGATCTACTGAGCCTGAGACTGCCCTGGATCTGCACACAAGGTGCAGGGAGTAAAGTGAGTACTCCGACCCAGTGAGTAATAAAAGTAACTACAGTCCGAAGATAAGAAAATCCAGTAAATACACAAAGTAAGCTAAAATCCAAATATACAGCAACATATGGAACTGAGCAGCTAAACAACAGTATAAATAGAAATACATGAATGCAATGCAATGCATATGATGGTACATTCCAGTACCCACTGCGGCGTGCAGCCCGAGCCATCCATATTTATTTATCGTCGACGGCGCTCACTGGGGGTGTGTACAGACTCCGGAGGGGCTCCTACAGCCCAAGCGCAATATCTTGGTCAGTCATTGTTACCTGACCGGTCAGCCATTGTTACCTGACCAATTTATATCATACAGTGCCATTGTTGCCACTGTTCAAGTATATCATCCAGTGTCATTGTTACCACTATTTCAAGTATATCACACAGTGTCATTGTTACCACTGTTTCAAGTATATCACAGTGTCATTGTTACCACTGTTTCAAGTATATCACACAGTGTCATTGTTACCACTGTTTCAAGTATATCACACAGTGTCATTGTTACCACTGTTTCAAGTCACTTTATAATCAGTCCAGAAAATAATATAATAAGCCCCTTGGGCATTTACAAAACAGAAGTTCCCAGCCCGGAATACATTTAAAAATATCATTTAAGTTTTCAACACTTAGAATTATGGCTGAGTTTGCAAAACAGCATTTAAAACCTTGGACTGAAATTAAATGATATGCAAATCATGCTAAGCAGTAATATCAATCCTCGAAGGATTTTACAAATCGGCACAAGGCCCCAAACATGGCATCAAGCCCCGTAATATCAATGAAGTATGTGTATCAATCACCAGTATAGTATAAACATCACACGGGATGGACCAAGTCACAATCCCCAATAGTATCCGACCCCGCACTCACCATGGAGTGCGTGTCACGCCTCAATATAGCGTTACGATGTGAAAGTCTGGGGTTTCAAACCCTCAGAACAACATTTACATCTATTACTCACCTCTAACCGGCCGTAGACAAGTCCGCAATGCCCTTTCCTCTTGAATCGACCTCTTCGTGCGTCGAATCTAGTCAAAACCACAACGAATATGTCACAATAGGCTAAGGGAATATAACCCAATCGAAAAGACTCGAAAAATGTCGAAAATCCAGAAATTAGCAAAACCCGAGCCCCGGGCTCACTTCTCGAAAAATTACGAAAGTCACATCACCGGATTCCTCGTCTCGCCACGAGTCCGTACATATAAAATTTACCAAAATCGGAGTTCATTTGACCCCTCAAATCACCAAATCTTATTTTCAAATCCCTAGGCCTAAATCCTCAATTTTTCTACAATTTTCATGCTCAAATCCATACATAATTGATGTACTTAACTCAAAATAGGTGGGGATAACTTACCTTCACATTGATGATGAAAATCCCCTCTTGAAGCTCCCCAAAAATCGTCCATACTTTGAAGAAATGAAGAAAAGTGAGCTAAATCCGTGTA
The DNA here is from genome assembly GCF_000393655.2 of Nicotiana sylvestris. Lineage (NCBI taxonomy): Eukaryota > Viridiplantae > Streptophyta > Magnoliopsida > Solanales > Solanaceae > Nicotiana > Nicotiana sylvestris. Next base: position 91,416,970 of record NC_091068.1, on the reverse strand, counting down.
TAAAAGAATCTGCATGTGGTTCGTCGAGTTGTACCTTGCACTTTTGCTATACAAGTTGTACATCCTATTAAAATTGTTCCTTGTCGGACACCTTCTGTTTAAATACCCATAACATCTTATATAAATATCCAAATGACAAACTGTTTGAAGATTTAGACACTAGACTCAAAGATCTTTAATTTGATAGGTTGTACACCACATAACTCTTTATATATCCCGAGATATGAGCTTCTAAAGTGCATCGTAAATTCTGCCGAAATTGCTCCAGCAGCCCTTTTCGATCCATCGTAACTTTCTAAGATGATATCCAAATCACGAATGGTTTAGCTTTCCGAAAACTAGAATGTATGGGCTACAACTTTTGTGTTTTGCACTTTTTCCGATTTCTTATAGATTACAAGATATGAGCTTCCAAACTGGACTACTCGCAGCAGAATTTCTGCAATTTTCTGCAATTTTTCCTAAGTCCGAAATCACTCCGAGACACCTCCGAAACACTCCCGAGCCCTCGGGGCTCCAAACCAAATATGAACACTGACTCTAAAACATCACACAAACTTGCTCGAGCGATCAAATCGCCAAAATAACATCAAAATCAATGATTTGAGCCTTAAATCCAAGAATTCTTTCAAATTTTATAAACTTTCAAATTTTCCAATTTAAGGCCGAAACCCGTCAAACAACGTCCGTTTGTAACCAAACTTTACAGGAAGCGCTTAACCAACATATATGACCTGTACCGGGCGTCGGAACCAAAATACGAGCCCGATACCATTACTTTCTGATCAAATTTCATTTTCATTTTCCTTAAACATTTTCAGAAAACAATTTCACGAAAAAATTCATTTCTCGGGCCTGGGACCTCGGAATTCGATTCCGGAAACACGTTCAACTCCCATATTTTTCTATGGACCTTTCGAGACCGAAAACTCACGGGTCCGGGTCCGTTTACCAAAAATGTTGACCAAAGTCAACTTTAACAATATTAAATATCAAAATTCTTCAAATTTTTCACATAATTCATATATTTCAACACAAAAATATTCCGGACACACTCCTAAGTCCCAAATAACCTAACGAAGCTATCCAAACCATAAAATTCGCATTTCGAATCCGATATCAAAATTTCCACTTCCGGCCAAATTTTCTCAAAAACCTTCAATTTTCCCTCTTTAGCCGAACGGCTCCAAAATGACCTACGGACCTCCGAATTCACTTCCGATCGCGCTCCCAAATCAAGAATCACCATACGGAGCTACTCCCAGTTTTGGAATCCCAAACGGACATCAATAACACTGAAATGCATTTTAAACCAAACTGATGCAATTTCTTCTAAAATATTATCTTCCACAATAGGCGCCAAAACGCTCCCGGGTTATCCTAAACCCGATCCGGGCATACGCCCAAGTCCTAAATCATCATACGAACCTGCTGGAACCTTTGGATCCCAATTCCGAGGTCGTTTACTCAAAATTCCAATCCTAGTTCATTTCTTCAATTTTAAGCTTTCAAAATGAGAATTTCCATTTAGATTTGACTCCAAACTTCCTGAATTTTAATTCTGACCATACACACAAGTCAATATACCTGAGATGAAGCCGCTCATGGCCTCAAACTACTGAATGACGCGCCGGAGCTCAAAACGACCGGTCGGGTCGTTACAATCTCCCCCACTTAAACATACGTTCGTCCTCGAACGTGCTGAGAACTACACTGAAGTAGTCTGAAATAGCTTGTTTAACATATCATGCACCTTCCCATGCTACCATTACTCCGTTGAGCACATTAGCTCGATAATTCTGTAGATATACTTATTTATTCAAGCAAATAAGCCATTAGGCCCAATTCCAACATCCTGAATTTCCCTCCTAAGCATGTTTCCATCGTACGACTACCATATCAATCTCCACACGCTGTACCCAAACATGACTGCATAACTTTGCTGAATTCACACTTTGCATCACTTTACTCATAGAACCACAATAACATTCTTTAAACATAATAGTCGGAGTTCCATGAATCTGATGCTCCAATTGCATCTCATGATCTACACAGGTCTTGCTCTAGTTTATTTTATTATTATTATTATTATTATTATTATTATTATTATTATTATTATTATTATTATTATTTTACACCGATACGACTGAAGAGATGTGTCGAAATTCACAACCAACTGCTGAATCAACAATTCATTGGATCTACACTCCTGACAATTTCCATTACCTTGTCCCAAACCAAAGAATGATCTTTGCTCTATAATATACTTCATATAATCAGTTTGCACTGACCCCAAATCTAGTAACCTCGTCTCACCCAGTACGAACTGATCAGGCAATAAGCTACCTCAGACATAATCAAAAATCCCACAAGACGCCACAATGTGCCAGTATGCTATCAATTCGAACGCGATACAAAAGGAAGGCGAACTCTAGAAGGAACTACTCAACTCGCACACTAACATAGACTTCCTCAGAAAACAGGGAAACAGAACACACAAAAGCAAATATGGGCACTGAACTGAACATCGCATTGTTGCGGCGTGCAACCCGATCTAAACAACATACCCATGGCGGTGTGCCACCCGATCCACATATAGAACTCACATAAGGAGATATATGTTGAGCTGAAAAGCTCATCACATCAAAACACCGGATATCGATCATAAACACACTAAGGTGCATAATACCATTCCCAAGGAAACATATAGCTCTATAGGCTACAAACTCAGGCACAACTGAGGTGCGATACATGATCTAAGTCTCAAGAGCCATCCTGCTCATATAATATCACCGCTGAGCGGAACCTCAACACAAAAGTAATTTACCAAGCCGTCTCACAACTCATACGGCGCAATATATCTTTACATAAATTAGCTGACCACGAAATAAGACTGTGACTATCCTTTCATAAAGAGCGCATTGCTGAAATAAACACAACTGGCCTGACGTAAGGCTCACTTCCATATTTAAATCTATCCACCGACCTCAAGTTGACTCTGATCGTGCCAAGCTAGGCCAATAATCTTTCACAGGTCCATAACCCAATAAACAGAGTGCCCTCCAGGCATAAATTCTCAAATGGATAATATTACCAAAATCCTCATACTTGGTTTAAATTTCTAATTAATCAAGTGACTACATGTCACACTTATACAATATTCCTGTGGGACAAGCTCCCACCATCTTCCGAAATAATTAACGGGTCTGCACATCCAAACCACCAGTTGCACTAACGCTGAAAAGCAATCAAGAATCCCTAACCAGGATGCAAAGCCTTTCTCACAGAACACCGACCTCAGGTGATACTGACGTCAATACCCATCTTACTCGAAACACTGAAACTCATATACTGCTCATCCGAGATCGTGACATTACAGTCATTGACCAAACTGCAACCTTGGTCCTTACTTCAAATTCCATACCACTCACTGCACCTCACGTGCCAATATACGATAGACGCGATTTCTATCACAACTCTTGAACCGCCGATAGGCTAATAGTTCATCACATAAGACCTTCCATTTAACTCACTTCAGGAGAACTATAGCAATATACAGGCGAATTCTCATAACCGTCGAATATGCCAATCTCTAAGTAGTGGTCCAAGCTGCCATAACCCTCCGGGATCCGCCTACTCATAACAGGCCCTAACAGAAGAATGATTCAGAATAACATCAATCACTACGGCCGACAAGACTCACACGCACCGCCACAAATCACATGCATAACTCGATCACGCTGAACGAACCGATCACTGAAACCAATATTCCAACTCAACTATGGCTAATCATCTACTTCCTTCCAGTTTATCCTTGATTGCCTTAGAAATAATAATATCTCCCTTCAACACCTAACTTATTCCAACGCACTCACCCCGAGTGACCTTAAATCATGAGACCATGCTGTCTCAAAAACCATGACCATTTCATGTCTCTCAATGCTACACCGCAAGTCAAAACATCATAGAACATTCTGTGTCTTTCTTCATAAGCTGCTTCAAAAGCTTGACTCTTAACTGTACTTATAGACTCAGAGTCATCAGGCACCACACTTTGCCTCTTGAATTCACTAGGACCGCTATTGAGAGCCACCCAGCTCTGACTTGGACCCGAATACAACCAACTCTACTGAATTTTATAACATATGAATACCATCTCGATAAAGCACCCAACGGAATCACTTTCCTCGAAGCTTGCACCTATACGAGGCATAAATCATGAATCTTCCCTCAAGTCTAAATATGAGCCAATAAGGCTAACCATAGCATGCATCCAACAATTCATTTACTCAAATTACCACTCATGGTCCTTTTCCGTAGCTGCAATAACCCACCAATACGCCAATAACCAGAATTCACGCAGGTAATAAACCGTGCAATCAGCTAATCAACAGCAAGCTCCCCAACTTGGCTCGAAGCCATAGATCACAACACATATACTCTATTGCTGTCGTAATATCATGGTGAGATTAAACTCACTCCATCATAAGCTCGTGGAAACACGAATCATCTGGAATTTTAACTCTTCTGCAATTCTTGCATTTACTCACACAACAGTTAAGCCCACTCTCTAGGCGACCAATTTTTTTTTTACTAAGTCCTAAATTTTTCAAAAATTTCGGCAGAGCCTCCTTTGTAATTGGTCCTATCCACCTGCCAGAGAATCACCAAAACCATCCTAACAACACATCCACAACTTGACAAAGCATCACAATGCATATCAATTACATAAATCTAAATTGATACATGGACATGCGTTGCACCTATTTGAATCATAACACATAGAAAATACCCTTCAACCCTCCATTATTGGGCTATTCAACCAAGTAGGAACATATTCTTTCTTTAATATTTTCGACCTTCAAGGTGGTCTCCTTGACTCAACGATTTCGTCATAATACATTTACGGAAGCGATCTCAGCTCCCAGACTTATTTAACTAGGAGACACGAAAAAATATTCTTCACGCGCCCATAACTCGGGCTACTCAACAGATCACAATAAGAAACGAATCACTTAACAGTTCATCTACTATCCAGTAGGCTTCTTCGCCACTACCAAGTCGTACAAATACACCTCGCAACACTAACATACTCATCACGTGGATATCCAACCGCCATTCCGGCTAACAAGGACAATAATGAACATATGAGTTCAAAACACTTGCTCACAAAATCAGCACCTCGGTGCTCAAGCCATTGGCAAAGATTTGGCCTCAAGTCCTCCAGACTGGTCTAACTTCAAACTCACAGAGATTACACCTCGCCCCTCGATCGGGGAATCAAAGCCATCGAGACACATCTGATACTGAGCACCCGTTGGTGCATACGATCATGCGGAAGGAATTTCAAAAGTTTCTTTTCAAGCTGAATCAAGGACGCATGATAAGAATTCAAGAATGTGAAGTTTTCCTAAAGGTTCGGCAGCCTCTCGAGGATAAGTACAGACGTCTCCGTACCGATCCACGAGACTCTACTAAACCGGCTCATGACTCACGAAACCAAGTAACCTAGGCTCTGATACCAACTTGTCACGACCCAAATCCCGGTCGTGATGGTGCCCAGCACACTACTAGGCAAGCCCGACCATTATTCAACACTTAACCCAATTTATCAAAAATAGCGGAAAGAAATATCAATTAAGCAAGATTAAAGTACTGAAGAATTTAACAAAATACACAATATAATCTCACTAGGACCCGGTGTCACGAATTTGAGCCTCTAGAATACAGAATATCATCCTAATACATGGTATATCCAAAGTCTGATAATGCGGAAATAAAGAGATAGGATAGGAGGGAGAAGATCAATGGCTGCGAACGCCGTGCAGCTACCTCGATACTCCCAGAAGCTGGATCTGCTGATCAACTGGATCTACTGAGCCTGAGACTGCCCTGGATCTGCACACAAGGTGCAGGGAGTAAAGTGAGTACTCCGACCCAGTGAGTAATAAAAGTAACTACAGTCCGAAGATAAGAAAATCCAGTAAATACACAAAGTAAGCTAAAATCCAAATATACAGCAACATATGGAACTGAGCAGCTAAACAACAGTATAAATAGAAATCCATGAATGCAATGCAATGCATATGATGGTACATTCCAGTACCCACTGCGGCGTGCAGCCCGAGCCATCCATATTTATTTATCGTCGACGGCGCTCACTGGGGGTGTGTACAGACTCCGGAGGGGCTCCTACAGCCCAAGCGCAATATCTTGGTCAGTCATTGTTACCTGACCGGTCAGCCATTGTTACCTGACCAATTTATATCATACAGTGCCATTGTTGCCACTGTTCAAGTATATCATCCAGTGTCATTGTTACCACTATTTCAAGTATATCACACAGTGTCATTGTTACCACTGTTTCAAGTATATCACACAGTGTCATTGTTACCACTGTTTCAAGTATATCACACAGTGTCATTGTTACCACTGTTTCAAGTCACTTTATAATCAGTCCAGAAAATAATATAATAAGCCCCTTGGGCATTTACAAAACAGAAGTTCCCAGCCCGGAATACATTTAAAAATATCATTTAAGTTTTCAACACTTAGAATTATGGCTGAGTTTGCAAAACAACATTTAAAACCTTGGACTGAAATTAAATGATATGCAAATCATGCTAAGCAGTAATATCAATCCTCGAAGGATTTTACAAATCGGCACAAGGCCCCAAACATGGCATCAAGCCCCGTAATATCAATGAAGTATGTGTATCAATCACCAGTATAATATAAACATCACACGGGATGGACCAAGTCACAATCCTCAATAGTATCCGACCCCACACTCGCCATGGAGTGCGTGTCATGCCTCAATATAGCGTTACGATGTGAAAGTCCGGGGTTTCAAACCCTCAGAACAGCATTTACATCTATTACTCACCTCTAACCGGCCGTAGACTAGTCCGCGATGCCCTTTCCTCTTGAATCGACCTCTTCGCGCGTCGAATCTAGTCAAAACCACAACGAATACGTCACAATACGCTAAGGGAATATAACCCAATCGAAAAGACTCGAAAAATGTCGAAAATCCAGAAATTAGCAAAACCCGAGCCCTGGGCTCACTTCTCGAAAAATTACGAAAGTCACATCACCGGATTCCTCGTCTTGCCACGAGTCCGTACATATAAAATTTACTAAAATCGGAGTTCATTTGATCCCTCAAATCACCAAATCTTATTTTCAAATCCCTAGGCCTAAATCCTCAATTTTTCTACAATTTTCATGCTCAAATCCATACATAATTGATGTACTTAACTCAAAATAGGTGGGGATAACTTACCTTCACATTGATGATGAAAATCCCCTCTTGAAGCTCCCCAAAAATCGTCCATACTTTGAAGAAATGAAGAAAAGTGAGCTAAATCCGTGTATAAAAGAATCTGCCTGTGCTTCGTCGAGTTGTACCTTGCACTTGTGCTATACAAGTTGTACATCCTATTAAAATTGTTCCTTGTCGGACACCTTCTGTTTAAACACCCATAACGTCTTGTATAAATATCCAAATGACAAACGGTTTGAAGATTTAGAAACTAGACTCAAAGATCTTTAATTTGAAAGGTTGTACACCACATAACTCTTTATATATCCCGAGATATGAGCTTCTAAAGTGCATCGTAAATTCTGCCGAAATTGCTCCAGCAGCCCTTTTCGATCCATCGTAACTTTTTGAGATGATATCCAAATCGCGAATGGTTTAACTTTCCGACAACTAGAATGTATGGGCTACAACTTTTGTGTTTTGCACTTTTTCTGATTTCTTATAGATTACAAGATATGAGCTTTCAAACTTGACTACTCGCAGCAGAATTTCTGCAATTTTCTGCAATTTTTCCTAAGTCCGAAATTACTCCGAGACACCTCCGAAACACTCCCGAGCCCTCGGGGCTCCAAACCAAATATGAACACTGACTCTAAAACATCACACAAACTTGCTCGAGCGATCAAATCGCCAAAATAACATCAAAATCAATGATTTGAGCCTTAAATCCAAGAATTCTTTCAAATTTCATAAACTTTCAAATTTTCCAATTTAAGGCCGAAACCCGTCAAACAACGTCCGTTTGTAACCAAACTTTACAGGAAGAGCTTAACCAACATATATGACCTGTACCGGGCATCAGAACCAAAATACGAGCCCGATACCATTACTTTCTGGTCAAATTTTATTTTTATTTTCCTTAAACATTTTCAGAAAACAATTTCACGAAAAAATTCATTTCTGGGGCCTGGGACCTCAGAATTCGATTCCGGAAACACGTTCAACTCCCATATTATTATATGGACCTTTCAAGATCGAAAAATCACGGGTCCGGGTCCGTTTACCAAAAATGTTGACCAAAGTCAATTTTAACAATATTAAATATCAAAATTCTTCAAATTTTTCACATAATTCATATATTTCAACACAAAAATATTCCGGACACACTCCTAAGTCCCAAATAACCTAACGAAGCTATCCAAATCATAAAATTCGCATTTCGAATCCGATATCAAAATTTCCACTTCCGGCCAAATTTTCTCAAAAACCTTCAATTTTCCCTTATTAGCCGAACGACTCCAAAATGACCTACGGACCTCCGAATTCACTTCCGATCGCGCTCCCAAATCCAAAATCACCATACGGAGCTACTCCCAGTCTCGGAATCCCAAACAGACATCAATAACACTGAAATGCATTTTAAACCAAACTGATGCAATTTCTTCTAAAGTACTAACTTTCACAATATACGCCGAAATGCTCACGGGTTACCCAAAACCAAATCCGGACATACGCCCAAGTCCGAAATCATCATACGAACATGCTGGAACTTTCAGATCCCAATTCCGAGGTCGTTTACTCAAAATTCTAATCCTAGTTCATTTCTTCAATTTTAAGCTTTCAAAATGAGAATTTCCATTTAGATTTGACTCCAAACTTCCTGAATTTTAATTCTGACCATACACACAAGTCAATATACCTGAGATGAAGCCGCTCATGGCCTCAAACTGCTGAATGACGCGCCGGAGCTCAAAACGACCGGTCGGGTCGTTACAAAGGTTGGTGGGATAATTATCTCACCCAAGACCAACACTTTCAAATAATGCATGCAACCAAGACTGAAGATGATAAGATTGTTCAAAACTCAGTCTATTCTTTAGTCATGATTATCATTGAACACTTTTCTGGAAGATGGTCTGCTAATAGTGAGACCATTAGGACAATGCTCCATAATTTGAGGTGTAAAACCCTCACATATTTTAGATGGTATAAAGATGTTTTCTTATCCGGAGTGATGGAATTACTAAAGAGTAATAGTACTCATTGGAAGTCTAAGTTCATAGATGGACACCCGCCTTTATTTGCTGAAAGGATTCGAAAAGTCCTTAGAGGCACTGGATTGAGTATTGATTATCATAATTACTCATATGGTAAATTATTTAGTGTATGCACTCAGGAAGGTTTAGCTCTATGTAATGAGATCAAGCTAAACCAACAAATTAAGAAACATCGTCTCACTGAGAGACAACAACTAGGTGAATTCTGTGAACAATTCGCCATTGATATACCGTCCAAAAGAAAGAAATCCCATAAAAAGGATTTCAAAAAGAAGAAGGGTTCGCCGGAAAAACGGCATAAAAAAACCCAAAGAAGAAAGGCTTTTAATAAAGCCAGAAAGGGTTTTATAAAGTCTAAAAACGCTTAGGCCTGTTATAAATGTGGAAGAGTAGGCCATTACGCAAAAGATTGCAAGATCAATGATAAGATCAAAGAACTGGATTTAGATGATCATATCAAAGATTCTTTATGTAAGATTCTTTTGAATTCTTCTCCAGAAATATCTGATACTGATGAAGGATCATCATCAACAAGTGAAGAACTATGGGTCCTTCATGAAGAAAGTTATACTTCATCTTCTGAAGAAGAGCAAGATTCTTGTAATAAGGGACAATGCTCAAATCATTGTTGTAATACTGACGATGAACTTTTTAATATCTACTCCTAATTTAAGGATTTGAAGATTAATGTTTTGTCTAATGAAAATTTGATTGATTTACTAAGGGTTATTAAAGACCCTGAATTAAGGTCTCAGCTAATAGATAAAATTCCTACGAATCCAGAGGCAGGAACAGAGGTAGATGAAATTCCATCTCAAAAAGGACCTTACACCATGTCTGAAATCAGAAAAATGGTGAAAAATAAGTCCTAGCCTGAAAGTCTTGCTACTGTCCAAGATTTAAGTAATGAGATAAGTTATCTCAAGAAAGAAATCTTGGAATTAAAAGCTTCAAATGTAGCTTTAGATGAAAGAGTTTTCAAATTAGAAAATTCTGGGGTAATTAATACAGATCCCAGCATTAAGATTACTGAAATAGATAATATTGCTAGTACTTCAGAAGAAAATACTGCTAGTATTTTATTGACAGTAATGGATTTTCCTGGAGATGAATTTTTAGAAAAATTATAATATTTTATCACTCAAAAGTTTTTAATAAAAATAACTCTTTTAATTGATTACAATTTCAAAAAAGAGTTTGTTGCTCTATTTGATAGTGGAGCAGATTTAAATTGTGTAAAAGAAGGAGTTATTCCCGCCAGATATTTTCATACAACCACTCACCGTTTAAAAAATGCTAGTGGTGGTGCAATGGGTATTTCATATAAATTACCTAAAGCTTATATTTGCCAACAAGACACATGCATTCCTGAGAGTTTTGTTTTGGTAAAAGACATTCAACAAGAAGTAATACTTGTTGTCCCATTTTTCATCAAATTAATGCCCTTTTTATATTGGGATACAAAACGTTTCACTGGTACCTATAATGGTAAGAGTATCACTTTTGAGTTTATAACTGAGCCAGTCCAAAGATTTTTAAATGAGATTATTTCTAATAATATTTCTTCAAAAATTAATCAAATTGAGTTTTTGAAGAATGAAATTTGTTCATTACAATTGGACAGGATTTTAAAAATCCTAACTTAGCAGAAAAAATCAATTTTCTCAAAAATTAATTTTCTACTTCTATTTGCGATGACCATCCGAATCAATTTTGGAGTAGAAAAAAGCATATTATAAGTCTTCAATATGAAGAAGACTTTTCTGAGGATAATATCCCTACCAAGGCTCGACCTTGTCAAATGAACTCTGAGTATTTGGAGTTATGCAAAAAGAAAATTGATTCTCTACAGCAAAAGGGTTTAATTAGACCCTCAAGATCTAAATGGTCTTGTACTGCTTTTTATGTAAATAAGCATGCTGAGCAGGAACGATGAGTTCCTAGATTAGTAATAAATTATAAACCCCTTAATAAGGTGTTAAAATGGATTAGATATCCTATCCCCAATAAAAAGGATTTACTGGATAGACTTCATGATGCCATTATATTTTCAAAATTTGATTTAAAATCAGGTTATTGGCAGATTCAGATATTTGAATCAGATAGATATAAAACTGCTTTTAATGTGCCAATGGACCAATATGAATGGAATGTTATGCCGTTTGGTTTGAAAAATACTCCCTCTGAATTTCAAAAAATTATGAATGATATTTTCCTTCCTTATACAGATTTTATAATAGTTTATATTGATGATATTCTAGTATTTTCAAAAAATCTAGAAGCTCATTTCATACATTTAGACTTATTCAAAAAGATTATTATTCAAAATGGTTTAGTTATATCAAAACCAAAAATGATGATTTTCCAAACTTCTATAAGATTTTTGGGTCATAACATTGAGAAGGGGAGGATTATTCCAATAAATAGAAGTATTGAATTTGCTTCTAAATTTCCTGATATAATTACGGATAAAACCCGACTTCAGAGATTTCTAGGAAGTTTAAATTACATTTCTCCTTTTATAAAGGACATTGCTAAAGATACTGCTATTCTTTATGAAATATTAAAGAAGAACCCCAAAGCTTGGACTGACAGTCATACTGAAGCAGTTAAGAGAATTAAAATAAAGTTTAATAACCTTCCATGTTTAACTCTCGCCAATCCTAATTGGGCAAATATTGTGGAAACTGATGCCTCTCGTATTGGTTATGGAGGAATATTAAAACAATGTTCTCCCATAGATAAACAAGAATATCTTGTTCAGTTTTATTCTGGTAAATGTAATAATTCCTAGAAAATTATGCAACTGTAGCTAAAGAAATTCTTGCTATTGTCAAATGTGTTATGAAATTTCAAACTGATTTATATAATAAAAAATTTCTTATTAAGACTGACTGTCAAGCGACAAAGTTTATCTTTAATAAAGATTTTAAACATGATGTTTCTAAACAAATGTTTGCAATGTGGCAAGCTTTATTAGCCCCTTTTGATTTTGAAATAATATATAAAAAAGGGTCTGATAATACCCTTCCTGACTTTCTTACAAGAGAATATTTGAACTCATAGTTCTTTATTTTGTGTTACAGATTATGAGGCCTACATATAGACCTCCTCGAGGAAAAGGAAGAGGAAGGGCATCTGCCGAATGCAGAGGGAATAATATTCTCGCCCAAATGGGAAGCCAAAAATTAATTGCTGCTAATATAGCAGGAGGTAATACAGATCATCCTTTATATAAAGAATTTATGAATTTTATACAATCCAAAAAAGATGAGAGTACATCATCTGATGTACCAACTTATTCCTCAGTTATATCAGAGGATAGCAATGAAAACCTTGAGGTTTATAACCGAAAGGATACAAAAGAGTTAATAATTCTTTTGGAATAATCCGACCTTAAATGGAAGGATAACCCATGGAAATTAATGACCAGATACTTTGATACAGTGTCATACGCTACTCCTGCTTATAAATACAGGATGCACTATGAGATTATACTCTCAACGATAGGATCAGCTGAAATTAAGCATTTTTATCCTGCCAATACCAAGAAAACTTATAGTTTTTCAAAGATTATTATCAAAAAGGTTATACCTACAGATGAATGGGGTATGAGTACTCTTAAGGATCGAGAATATACTCATCCTGATCAGAAAGTCTCAGTTAAATTTAATTATTGGGACTATGTTGAAAGTTTTAATAAAACTTTCCTCTATGAGAATCCTAATAGGAAACACTCATGGTTCATTAAGTTATGTTCTAATATGAATAGTCAACAAATTCCAAATTGGTTCTTTAGATGGTGGAAGTCATATGGTCCATCATTAGAAATACTTCCTCCTCTATTTAAGAGTTTATATACTCAATGGGTAGATATATCTCCAATGATTATTTCATTACAAAAAGATAATATCTTTTACGATGGAATTGCCGCTATATATTTTTTTATAGAATTTTCTATCCCTTGGATTATGAAATGGGATGTAGAAGTTGGTATACCAATGAAGGAGTTCCTTGCCTCCAAAGAATTTTTTATAACAAATTTTGGACAAAGTTATTTCAAACAAACCAGCAGAGAAAATTATTTGGTGAAAAATTAATTCAACAAATTAAAGACAAAATTGATGTATATGTCAAACAAGAAAGGACAAATATCAATGAAGGAGAAATCAGCCCTTTTCAACAGGTTACCAAAAAACTCCAAATGAAAAAGGGAGCCATATCCAAAAAAGAAATCCTCGCTGCATACTTCGAGGAAATAAAGAAGGATCTTGCAAAAAAATTTGAAGCAAGAATATGGGATGATATATCTATGACCTCAATAGCAACTGCTTCAGATGAAGGAGTATGTGTAGCAGGAGAAGCACAGAGTACTTCTGATACAGAAGTAAACATGGAAGAAATTGAAGATGTTCTTTCAAAATTGAAGGAAATCACAGAAGAATGTTCTGTAAGGATAAACGACAAAGGGAAAGATAAGACATGAAGGATAAGAAGGCCCCATACAATGAATTATTTGGGTAATAAAAACAACTTTAATAAAGTAAAAGGTCCCTCCATTATTGAAGGGAATTTGCTTTTATAAAGCAATCTGTCCGTTTGTAATTATAGACTTTATCTTTTTATCTTGTCGGCCACACCTGTAATTATTTTGTCGGCCAATTCTACTTTTTAGTTTTGTTTGTTTGTAGACTGATCCATTATTTAAGGATCATTTTTCATTCTCTAGATGCAGGCATTAGAAAAAGCATTAGCTCTGCCTTCTCTCTAGTTTCTCTCTCCACTTGTAAAGAACTTTTCTGTAATATTTCCTATTTTAAAATAAAATCAAAAAAGGTTGCCTGGATTCAACCAAAGGTCTCTGGTCTGGTACTGTTCTTCTCCTTCCCTCTTCTATTGTTGCAAGTACTGTTAGCCTAAATGATAGGCTAAACATGTAAGTGTTAAACTTGGTTTTCGAAGGTTATTTACTATACATGCTTGGTAGTTAGGAGTTTACTGTGTCAACCCGATGGGGTTGTGGGTTAAGAACTATATAGACCAGGCAGTTACCAATCTCGACAGTAGAACTTGGTTAGGCCAACCTAACCGGTGGGGCTCGTAAACCCGTTTAGGCAGGTGGCCGTTGAAGGGTTGTGAGGAGCCTCGTGGTTTAAGGTTTACTGTAGAGTTTAGTAGCTGGCCAGGACTGGTGTTCTTGTAATTCTTTTCCTGAGACCTATTCGGAAGCGATCCTGTACCCCCCTTGGTATCACTTATAATATGCCCTTTCCTACTCCAAAATTGATTCGGATGGTCACCACAAATAGAAGTAGAAAATTGATTTTTGAGAAAATTGATTTTTTCTGCTAACTTAGGATTTTATAAATCCTGTCCAATTGTAATGGAACAAATTTCATTCTTCAAAAACTCAATTTGATTAATTTTTGAAGAAATATTATTAGAAATAATCTCATTTAAAAATCTTTGGATTGACTCAGTTATAAACTCAAAAGTGATACTCTTACCATTATAGGTACCAGTGAAACGTTTTGTATCCCAATATAAAAAGGGAATTAAATTGATGAAAAATGGGACACCAAGTATTACTTCTTGTTGAATGTCTTTTACCAAAACAAAACTCTCAGGAATGCATGTGTCTTGTTGGCAAATATAAGCTTTAGGTAATTTATATGAAATACCCATAGCACCACCACTAGCATTTTTTAAACGGTGAGTGGTTGTATGAAAATATCTGGGGGGAATAACTCCTTCTTTTACACAATTTAAATCTGCTCCACTATCAAATAGAGCAACAAACTCTTTTTTAAAATTGTAATCAATTAAAAGAGTTATTTTTATTAAAAACTTTTGAGTGATAAAATATTGTAATTTTTCTAAAAATTCATCTTCAGGAAAATCCATTACTGTCAATAAAGTACTAGCAGTATTTTCTTCTGAAGTACTAGCAATATTATGTATTTCAGTAATCTTAATGCTGGGATCTGTATTAATTACCCCAGAATTTTCTAATTTGAAAACTCTTTCATCTAAAGCTACATTTGAAGCTTTTAATTCCGAGATTTCTTTCTTAAGATAACTTATCTCATTACTTAAATCTTGGACAGTAGCAAGACTTTCAGGATGAGAGTTATTTTTCACCATTTTTCTGATTTCAGACATGGTGTATGGTCCTTTTTGAGATGGAATTTCTTCCACCTCTGTTCCTACCTATGGATTCGTAGGAATTTTATCTATTAGCCGGGACCTTAATTCAGGGTCTTTAATAACCCTTAGTAAATCAATCAAATTGTCATTAAACAAAACATTAATCTTTAAATCCCTAAATTGGGAGTAGATATTAAAAAGTTCATCGCCTGTATTACAACAATGATTTGAGCATTGTCCCTTATTACAGGAATCTTGCTCTTATTCAGAAGATGAAGTATAACATTCTTTAAGAAGGACCCTTAGGTCTTCACTTGTTGATGATGATCCTTCATCAGTATCAGATATTTCTGGAGAAGATTTCAAAAGAATCTTACATAAAGAATCTTTGATATGATCATCTAAATCCAGGTCTTTGATCTTATCTTTGATCTTGCAATCTTTTGCGTAATGGCCTACTCTTCCACATTTATAACAGGCCTGAGGGTTTTTAGACTTTATAAAAACCTTTCTTGCTTTATGAAAAGCCTTTCTTCTTTGGGTTTTTTCATGCCGTTTTTCCGGCGAACCCTTCTTCTTTTTGAAATCCTTTTTATGGGATTTCTTTCTTTTGGATGGTATATCAATGGTGAATTGTTCATAGAATTCACCTAGTTGTTGTCTCTCAGTGAGACGATGTTTCTTAATTTGTTGGTTTAGCTTGATCTCATTACACAGAGCTAAACCTTCCTGAGTGCATACACTAAATAATTTACCATATGAGTAATTATTATAATCAATACTCATTCCATTACTTCTAAGGACTTTTCGAATCCTTTCAGCAAATAAAGGCGGGAGTCCATCTATGAACTTAGACTTCCAATGAGTACTATTACTCTCTGGTAATTCCATCACTCTGGATAAGAAAACATCTTTATACCATATAAAAGATGTGAGGGTTTTACACCTCAAATTCTGGAGCATTGTTCTAATGATCTCACTATTATCAGACCATCTTCCAGAAAAGTGTTCAATGATATTCATGACTAAAGAATAGACTGAGTTTTGAACAATCTTATCATCTCCAGTCTTGGTTGCATGCCTTATTTGAAAGCGCTGGTCTTGGGTGAGATAATTATCCCACCAGCCTTTCAGTTGACCAGTAAATCCAGCAATAATCATTTCTGCTATTGTTCTATCTGTATTTTATTAACTTTACAGATAGTATTATACATCGGCATCCTATGTACTGTCGCATAGATTTATCTTTCAGAAAGACCATCTATATTCCATTCATAGATATCTGACCCACCGTAACCTTGGTGGTAGTGGTCATTGTCCTGTTCCTCTATTAGGACATCTTGAGGAGTTGGTCTTGGATAGTAAAACATTCTTTGGTATGGTTTTCGAGCATACTTTTCAGAGATTTTATTAATCTCGTCATCTACTCTCACATTGCTGGTAGATGCATGCTCTAAACTTAGAGGACTATCTCTAAATTCACCTAACTTCTTAACAAGAAGTTCTTCAATATTTTCTAGACTTACATCATCCAGACTTTTTAATTTAAAGTCTTTTACCTCAGGAGGTGGTTGGATATTAGTAGTAGAGATCTTCTCTTTACCTTTAGTGTCCTTTTGTTGGATTTTTTGGACTTCTGCTATAAGCTTGTCCAATTTCTCATGGATCTTAGTGACCTGTTCACCCAGAATACTCACATACATGGTAGTATAATTGTTCTGAGTAAGCATAGTATTCAAATTCTTTGTAGTTATTGCAGCAACATCATTTTCAAATATTTTTGAAAAAGCAGTGCAGTAAATATCTTTATCCTTTTCCCCTATATGAAAAGATTGTTGGGGTGGAAAAAAAGAATTGACAATATTTCCATTTGTGAGCGTACAATCTCTTTCTAACATGGAAATATAGTTATAAACATGTTTAGACCTAAACCATGGAACAAAAGCAATGATTTTATTTTTATTGCTAATGTCTGTATAAAAGTCATGTCTAAAAAATTGTACTAATTTAGGAGTCATGTTTTCATGAAACCATTTTCTGAAAACAGCCTATCTGGGTTTTAGAAATTCTTCTAAAGTCATTTTTTTTGCCGGTGAACCCGGACTAAAATCTATTTGGTTTTCAATCATTATTAACACCATTTGAAAAATCCATTTCGGAAGCAGTTGGTTCAAGATCTGTATTAATCTTGATGATATTATCAATGCTGATACTAATATCATTTATTCTAATTTGTGATGTGGATGCTCTAGATGGAAAATCTACCACATAATCAATCGGAGAAATGTATGAGGAATTTGATCTAGTCAACCTAGATGATAGACTAATATTATCAGTTTGTATGGGTTCATTGAACCTGATTTTAATAGTGCCATCTGAGGTTTGTTCTATTTCTGTAACCTCAGTATTACCAGTGTTTCGAGGTGCAACAACTTCCTCTATGACCGATTCTTTAGGGAAATCTATTTCATCCCATTTAATAGGCCTTTTGGTAGTTACTTTGGATTTACCAAAGTTGGTTTCTATAAGAATAGTTTCATTTTTGAAATCCATGATTTTGCACATAGGATTCAAAGTATACAATGGTTTATAATAAATCCTATAGCAGATACATATAACTTCTGTACCAGGTAAATAGTCATAACCATGCAATTTAATGCTAAGTATTAAAGCATTTAAAGAATTTTCATCATTAAGAGAAATTTGCAAATTGGGGTAAACATTAAAGTAAACAGGGCCATAAGCCAAACTGGTTCGCACAGTCCCTATAAGAGACTTTTTCCAGTTCTGATTTTTGCCATCTTTGAGAGCTGCTATAAAGCTTTCAGGTAAGCCTCTTAAAGTAAGTGGCTTAAAGGCGACTTGTATTAAGCCTATGTGTATAAATCTATGTGAATCCCTATAAGGAGCTAAATCATTTTCAGATAATAATCTGAACGTAGCATGATCACTATCTACGGTGATCGTCTCTTCAGTAGTTTTAACTACTTGTTTTAAACCTATTCTTTCAAATGTTCCTAACTAGTATATTACCTTAGGTTTGACTAATGGTATAGTCCACTTATTAAGCAGATCTAATTGTTGAGGCAATTCATATTCTTCTTTTCTACTATTTTTAACAGTAGTCTTTTTCCTAGTGATATTCATTAAGAAAGTAGTGTTAAACTTCATTAGGATGGGAATCCTATTGTGTGTGTGTGTGTGTATATATATATATATGTATGTATATTAAATTTCCCTCTGAAAGGGTAGCGATCTTCCCCTAAAAGGTCTCGCGACCATCAAGAGAAGAAATTTTTTCCTTTTCCATAGAAAACTCAAACTTAAATAGGAACTGAACTGAAACTATATGTAAGGGCAATCTCATCCACCGACCTCCTGATATTAAAGAGGTATTTTAACTGCTCTTTAATATGGGAGCTTAGACATTCCGGTACAACTTGATTATCCTGTAGATCTAGGAAGTGGCTAAAGAAGTCGGAGGAAGAAAGTTGTTGGACAACTGTATACACGAGTGTACATTAGTACCATTTTCTCTTCACATAACCCATCAACATCATTGGGTAAGCTAAAGCTTGCTGCTGACGTTATATAGCCATATAGGTAATGCTCGGGACCACCTCCATTCGCTTCAGAGTCTTAGGCGCAACTCTTCTAGTAAGAGAAGAGTCCAGTTGCGAACCTGTGTGTCACGACCCAAACCGATGGGCCCCGACGGGTGCCCGAGTCCTACCTGTCAAACACCCCTAAGCATGCATCTAAGATATAAACCTGAATAACATCTGCTGAATTATGAGAATAATATACATTAAGAAAACCTGCCCAAAAAGGCATATGTACATATACGTGCAACATATATAAGGTGAGCCGACAAGGCTGTTATAGACAACTATGTACCTCAAAACTGAAAGCCGGCAAGGCCACATACTATCCAACTAGACATACTGTCTACAGACCTTTAATAGAAATATAACTGTACAAAGACGGGATTGAGCCACGTCATACCCATATATATACAAGCATATCGTACCAAAATCAAAAGCAACTCCGGATCAATTAGAGCACGCCAACTCCGTTGATCAAGGATCCTAAGAAGGGGGACTGTTAGCTTGCCTACCTGCACCTACGGGCATGAAGCATAGGCCTCGTGAAATAGGGAGTCAGTACGAAAAATGTACTGAGTATGTAAGGCATGAAAATTAGTACGTAAAAGATATAGATGAAACACGGAATAAAGAAATCCACTGTAAATCCGAATAACTTTGTAAATTCTAAAACATTTATATTGTCATGCACGTGCATATAAATGCCTTGTCATGCATAGGTATAGGTGTACATAATATCATCAAGTCTTTGAGGGCATCTCACCATATTGTCTCGACCACTGTGGGCAACATCATCAACATATACTAACTTATCAGGTGGTGATGCGTATATAATGCCGTAACCTTTTTTCCATATCCCATATACATAAATATATACATATAAATACGCGTATAAAATGCCATTTGGTCATGAGTCAATGTACATGCATAAATGAATAAAATGCATAAAAATATATTAAAAATCTCACTCTTCATTTCGGATAAACTTTATCAACTGCGTATTATTTTGAGACCCATGAACGGAAGATATAATAATATGTCACATGCGGAATCAACAACATAGAGACCCCTAGTATTTCTATGAATAGAGTGGTTTATGAAAACTGTGCGTTTGCTCATTTCTTCTGTATAACTTGGATCATGCCAAAAAGAAAGAAGGGATAGCCTTAACATACCTGGAGTAGGGAAAAATCCGTATAATATTCTTGGAGAAGATTGTACCGTACACCTTTAGACCAGCAAAATTTTACGTTGCCACGATTCTTAAAAATTCTTGTTGGAACCTTGTAGAAGAATTTGATCGCAAGAATTTTCGTAGTTAATGAAGTGATTAGATCAGAACTATGTTGAAGATCTTATATGAATTGTACGTTTTGTTCTTGTAGAACTATTTATTCACTCCTAAGTGCTAATTGTAGAAAAATGATTAATGTTTTTGATTTGTGTCTTTGTATTTAAGACATGGAAATGAAGTTTCGCCAAAAGCTTTTGTAAAAGCAGCTAATTATTAGTTTGACACCTAGATATCATATGACCCTTAGTCATTTGCCTTGCTAGATGTTCTTGTTGCCACGTTTTTTTTGGTAGGGGGGGAGGGGAGGGAAGGGATATTAGTCTTACCCCATAATTTAATAGTTAACTAGGTAATGTACAGCTACCCGCATAATTAAAAATTACCTCAAATTACTTAAAATTTTATTTATTTTTAATATACTTTATACATCATACTATCGTGGTCATATGGTACCTTGCATGGTACTAGACCATAATTATCGGGTATTATTGCTCGACCTGTATTGTATCCCAAATCGGCAACCTTCAATGAAACTCGTTTTCTTTAATTTGTGTACCCTTTATCCTTCATGACACTTACTTATCTCTTGTGTAAATAGCATAAATAGGTTAACCTCAAGATAATCGCATCCCCGAGTCTACGTCGGTTAACTGATGATGAAACTTTAACATACGAAAACGCGAGATGTAACATCCTTCCCACTTTAGAAATATCCGTCCTCGAATGTTTAACTCTCCGTGATATATATAACATTGGTAGAGTCGCCTTTGTAACAATGCTACTACCAACTCTTCCTGTAGAAACCCAATAATTTAACGCCATATAGGACCACAACCATCAATAACAACAATGGCCTCACACGACCAATGACAATAACTAACACAAGAATCTGTACACGTACCTTGAGGTATGGTGTCTCAATCGGACCCTTCTCTGGAGGAGGAAATAAGTAGGGATATCTAGACTTCATGTCTTCCTCAGCCTCCCAAGTCATTTCTTCCACATTGTTGTTTCTCCAAAGCATTTTCACGGAGGCTACCTCTTTATTCCGTAGCTTACGGATTTATCGGTCTAGAACGACAACTAGACTTTTCTCGTATGATAAGACCTTTATAATCTGTACATCACTCGTGTGCACCACTTGGGTAGGATCGACAATGCACTTCCGTAACATGGATACGTGAAAAATCGGATGGATAGACTCCAATCCCAAGGGAAATTCTAAGTCATAGGCTATTTGGCCCACTCTTCGATTGATCCTATAAGGCCCAATATACCATGGGCTAAGTTTTGCTTTCTTGCCAAACCTCATCACACCCTTCATAGGTGACACTTTTAAGAATACACAGTCATTAACCTCGAACTCCAAATCTCGTCGTCGCACATCAGAATATGACTTCTGACCACTCTGAGCTGTCAATAGTCGATCCTAAATGAGCTTTACTTTTTCTATAACTTGCTGAACCAGGTCTGGTCCATGTAATCCAGATTCTCCAGCATCAAACCACCCTATAGTCGACCTACACTTCCGTCCATATAGAGCTTCGTATGGAGCCATCTGAATACTGGAATGGTAGCTATTATTATATGAGAACCCAATAAGTGGCAGATGATCATCCCAGCTACCTTTGAAGTCTATTACGCAAGCTCGTAATATATCCTCCAGTGTCTGAATAGTACACTCAACTTGTTTGTCTGTCTGGGGATGAAATGATGCACTAAGACTTACCTGAGTCCCCAATCCTTTTTTGAAAGACCTCCAGAAATTAGTTGTAAATTGAGCTCCTCTATCCGAGATAATAGAAATAGGGACACCATGCAGTCGTACTATCTCCTTAATATAAACCCTCCAGTGTCTGAATAGTACACTCAGCTTGTTCGTCTGTCTGGGGATGAAATGATGCACTAAGACTTACCTGAGTCCCCAATCCTTTTTTGAAAGACCTCCAGAAATTAGTTGTAAATTGAGCTCCTCTATCCGAGATAATAGAAATAGGGACACCATGCAGTCGTACTATCTCCTTAATATAAACCCTTGCATGATCCTCTGCAGAATATATAGTCCTAACGGGCAGAAAATGGGCTGTTTTTATAAGCTTATCAACAATCACCCATATTGAGTCAAACTTACGCTGGGTACGAGGTAAGCCTACGATGAAATCTATATTGATTACTTCCCATTTCCAAGTCGGAATCTCCATAGCCTCCAATAATCCACCGGATTTTTGATGCTCAATCTTAACCTGCTGACAGTTAGGACACTGAGCAACAAGATCTGCTATATCCTTTTTCATTCCGTCTCACCAATACACTTCCCTGATATCATGATGCATCTTGGTCACTCCTGGATGGACACAATAACGAGAATAGTGAGTTTCTCCCATAACATGCCAATATAACTCTCCAATATTAAGGACACATAATCGTGCTCGATATCTGAGGACCCCATCTTCTGTAATTTCAAATGGTGTCTTCTCCTTCTCAAGGGTGGTATCCCTATAATGAACTAACACAGGATCCTTGTACTGGCGTTTCTTTACTTCAGTTACTAAAGAGGATGTTGCCGTATTCTGAATAGTAATTCTAATATCACCTAAGTCTAGTAACCGAACTCCAAGACTAGTTAGCTGATGAACCTCATGGGCTATTCCCCTCTTTTTTGGCTGTAAATACGACAGGCTACCTATAGATCAACGGCTGAGGGCGTCTTCTACTATGTTTGCCTTCCCCAACCATCTCATTTGACGTAAATTCAATTCATTTTGTTTGAAGATATATTGGAGTCTCTTATGATCCGTATAGATATCAACATTAATGCCATACAAGTAGTGCCTCCACATCTTTAGTGCATGAATCACCGCGGCTAACTCTAAATCGTGGGTCGGGTAATTTTTCTCGTGCTTTATTAGTTGTCTAGAAGCATAAGCCACAACCTTACTATGCTGCATCAGCATACAACCCAACCTAATGCCTAAAGTGTCATAATAGATAACGTAACCATCGGTCTCTTCTGGGAGCGTTAGAACCGGTGCTGAAGTTAATCGGTCTTTCAATGCCTGGAAACTCCGTTCACAAACGTCAGTCCATTAAAACTTTGCTCCCTTCTGAGTCAACTTTGTCAAAGGTGCTGAAAGGGAAGAAAATCCCTCTACAAATCTCCTGTAATAGCCTGCCAAACCGAGAAAGCTACGTACCTTCATCAGTGTTGTGGGTCTAGGCCAAGTCTTTACTGCCTCAATCTTTTGTGTATCCACCTAGATGCCTTCACCCATAATGATATGCCCAAGTGAAGCTACAAAGTTCAACCGAAATTCATATTTAGAGAATTTTGCATATAACTTCCCTTTTTGTAGAACTCTAAGCACAATACGCAGATGATCTGCATGCTTAGCCTCTGAACGAGAATACACCAATATATCGTCGATAAATACAATTACAAAAAAATTTAAAAAGGGCCTGAACATACGGTTTATCAAATCCATGAATATTGCTGGGGCATTGGTCAAACCGAATGACATAACATGAAACTCAAAATGCCCATATCTGGTCCTGAATGTTGTCTTCGGAATATCTTCCTCCTTAACCCTTACCTGATGGTACCCGGACCTCAAGTCTATTTTTGAAAAACACTTTGCACCTTGAAACTGATCAAATATATCGTCAATCCTAGGGAGCGGGTACTTATTCTTGATCGTTACCTTATGCAACTGTCTATAATCAATACACATCCGTAAGGAACCGTCTTTCTTCCTCACAAATAACACAGGTGCTCCCTCCCGACGGTGATGTACTTGGTCTAATAAAGCCTTTTTCAAGCAAGTCCTTTAGTTGTTCCTTTAACTCTTTCAGCTCTGCGGGGGCCATTCTATATGGAGGAATAGATATTGGATAAGTATCTGGTAGTAGGTCAATGGCAAACTTAATTTCTCGCTCTGGCGGAAGACCTGGAAGCTCATCGGGAAAAATACCAGAAACTCATTAACCACAGGGATGGAGTGAATGGTTGGTGACTTTACTTCCATATCCTGAAACCAAACTAAGTGATAAATAAAGCCCTTTCTAATCATTTTCCTTGCCTTGAGATAGGAAATAAATCTTCCTCTCGGCGACGCCGTATTACATTTCCATTCCAAAACAGGCTCCCCTGGAAATTGAAATTAGACTATCTTTGATCTACAATCAACGTTGGCATAATAAGAAGCCAACCAATCCATACCCATTATAACATCAAATTCTACCATATCTAACTCGATTAGCTCTGCTACGGTATATCAATTATGAACTACTATTATACAACCCCTATATACTCGCTTAGCTATCACTGAGTTCCCAATAGGTGTAGACATCTAAAAAGGTTTAACCAATTCAGGTTTTATTCCAAATTTACTAGCAAGTAATGGAGTAACATATGATAAGGTGGAACCTGGGTCAATCAGTGCATATACATCATATGAGGAGACTGATAATATACATGTAACAACATCAGGTCATGACTTCTGGTCCTGTCGTCTTGCCAACACATAAATGTGGTTCAGAGGACTGCTCGAGCTAGATGCTCTGCCTCTACCACGACTCATTGGTGCTTGTAGACCTTGCCCAGGGGGCGTATTGATGATGACAAACCAGCTACAGATCCCGCTGGCTGAGCTATGCTTGCACCACCTCTCATCGGATAATCCCTCACAACGTGGCCCGGATAACCACAAGTATAACAAACACCCAATCCCATACGGCACTGCCCGACATGCTGCTTACCACACTGAGCACATCGTGGCAAAGGCGGCCTCATCTGACTTTAATCACCCCTATACTGAGAACTTGAGGCCTTGGAATTCTGACAAGGCCGTGAATATGTGGAACAATCAAATCTCTTACCGCCAAACTGAGGAGGTGCACTAGCTGATGGCTGGGCTGGATACCTCGGGTACTGTTGTCTCTAACTATCTCGGAACTCACCAGAAGGACCTGAAGACCTTGCTCTCTTATTCTAGGCCCTATCATGCTCATGATCGGCCCTCTTTTTTTCCTTACACTCCTCTACACTCTGAGCATATGTCTGAATACGAGAAATATGCATGTCTGGCTGAAGTGAGACCGACATACAATCGTTAAGCAAGTGAGTTTCTAATACCATCACGAACTGGTGAACCCGATCATCCATATTTGATACAATAGTGAGAGCATACCTAGCCAACGAATCAAACTAAGGACTGTACTCCCGAACACTTATGTTACCCTACCGAAGGGTCAAGAACCTATCAACTCTGGCCTGTCTAAGCTCTGGTTGCAGATAATGACGAAAAACAGCTTCTGTAAACTCCGGCCATACTACTGGAGAGGCATCCTCACCTCTAGACAATTCCCAAGACTCGTACCAATTAATTGCAATATCTCAGAGTCTACAGGAAGCTAGCTCAACTGACCCAGTCGCAGTGGCCTTCATTACCCTTAACATCATTTGCATTCTATCAATAAATACCTGAGGGTCCTCGTTTGGATCTGCCCCAGTTAATACTGGAAGGTCTAAATTAATGAAGTTACGAACTCTCGCATTGACGGACCTATCTGCATGACCAATACCTACCTCCTGACGCCTAGCCTGCGCAACTACTAATCTAGTTAATAGCTGAATTGCATCTCTCATCTCCAGACTCGGTGTATCTGGATAAGGTGCTGAATGTACAGGGGCGGGCGCTAGAGCTAGTGCCCCTTAGAGTTCTTCTGGAAAGGGGGAGGGATATGTGAAGTATGAGATGGAATCTCACTATGAGACTCTCTTAGAGCCCTGGAAACTCGTGGCGCTTGACTAGTAGTCTCGCCAACCATGGACTTTCCCTTCTGGGTGGTTGTAGTCTTCGGAGGCATCGCTGAAATGTAACATATTGTTAGGAACATGAATTCTTATCTCGCACGATCTGAGATAAAAAGAGAGGATAGCATCCTATATGTTATGTAACCTCCTGTCTATAATTGTGGTGCACAACACACCTATAAACAAGAATCTACTACACATCTGCAGATAACCCTAGGATAGAACTGCTCTGATATCACTTTTGTCATGACCCAAACCGATGGGCCACGATGGGTGCCCGAGTCCTACTTGTCAAACACCCCTAAGCATACATCTAAGATATAAACCTGAATAACATTTGCTGTATTATGAGAATAATATACATGAAGAAAACCTGCCCAAAAAGGCATATGTACATATACACACAATATATGTAGGGCAAGCTGACAAGGCTGCTATAGACAACTATGTACCTCAAAACTAGAAGCCGGCAATGCCACATACTATCCAACTATACATACTGTCTACAGACCAGTAATAGAAATATAATTGTATAAAGACGGGATTGAGCCACGTCAAACCTATATATATACAAGCATATCGTACCAAAAGCAAAAGCAACTCCGGGTCAAGTGGAGCATGCCAGCTAGGAAGGGGGACCATCAACTTGCCTACCTACACCTGCCAGCATGAAACGCAGGCCCCATGAAATAGGGCGTCAGTATGAAAAATATACTGAGTATGTAAGACATGAAAATCAATACTTAAAAGACATAGATGAAACATGGAATAAAGAAATCCATCTGTAAATCTGAATAACTTTGTAAATTTTGAAACATTTATAAGGTCATGCATGTGCATATAAATGTCGTTTCATGCATATAAGTGTACATAATATCATCAAGCCTCTGAGGGCATCCCACCATATTGTCTCGGCCACTATGGGCAACATCATTAATATATACCAACAGATCAAGTGGTGGTGCGTATATAACACCGTAACCTTTTTCCCATATCCCATATACATAAATATATACATATAAATATGCATATAAAAAGCCATTTGGTCATGGTTTAATGTACATGCATAAATGAATAAAATGCAGGAAAATATGTTAAAAATCTCACTATTTTTTTCGGACAAACTTTATCAACTGCGTATTATTTTGAGACCCATGAGCAGAAGATATAATAATATGTCACATGGGGAATCAAGAACACAGTGTGATGACCCAAAAGGTCATCTCTTGATTTAGAAGTCAAATCTGTGTTTCGAGGCCTTAAAAACCTCTTTTTATCTCACCTCAATTTCCAAGCATAGTCCGGGCGTATATCCGGAAAGCCTTTATGTGAAAATTTGAGAAAAATGCTAAATGTTGCCTTTAAAATTAAATTAAGTTGACTACGGTCAATATTTTGGGCAAATGGACCCGGTCCCGTGATTTGATGGCGCCGGAGAGTCTGTAGGAAAATATAGGACTTGGGCGTATGCCTGGAATTGAATTCCTAGATCCCTAGCCCGAGAAATAAATTTTTGAAGAAAATTGTTTAATGGAAAATATAAGGAGTTTTAGAAATTGAATAATGTTTGAATTTGATGGTATCGGGCCCGTATCTTGGTTTCGGATCCCGGTACATGTTTAATATGGTATTTAAGTTATGTCTGTATAATTTGGTAAGAAACGGAATTTATAAGACGTGATCCGGACCCTCGGTTGTGAAAATAGAAACTTTGAAAAGTTCTTGAGATTTTCATTGATTTTGATGCTAAATTTGTTGTTTAAGATGTTATTTTTGCGATTTGATCGCATGAACAAGTCTGTATGATAATTTTAGACTTGTGTGCATGTTTGGTTTTGACCCCGAGGGCTCGAGTGAGATTTGGATAAGCTACAGAGTGTTTTGATCCTTAAGAAAAAATTGTTGGCATTGCAGGTCTGCAAACTTCGCATTTGCGAAGTCTGACTCGCAAATGCGAGCACCGAGATTGCGATGGACCATCACATTTGCGAGATTCGGACCATCGCATTTGCGATGACTGGGCTGGGCAAGGGACCTTCGCATTTGCGAAGTTCAGAGTCGCAAATGCGACAAGAGCAGAGGCCCTAATTGCGAACCTTGGTTCGCATTTGCGAATGCAGCAAGTCAGGCCAATCTTCGCATTTGTGAAGCATTGGTCGCATTTGCAAGTTCACAATTGCAAACCTGTGATCACAAATGCGATACATGCAACTGCTCAAAAATAGGTTTTGACGGGATTTCAACTCATTCTTCCAAATAGTCAAACCCTAGGCTCCTATAGGCGATTTTCCAAAGAAAAGTTCTTCCCCCAAATCTTAGGTAAATAATTTCTAACTCATTCTTTCAATCTACTTCATCTTCTTACAATATTTCATCACAAAATCTAGGGATTTTCATGGGAAAATTGGGTGTTTTTGGGTGAAATTTGGGAATTTCGAAATTTGGGAATTTAGACCTCAAATTGACGTTGGATTCCAAAACCAATTGCATATCCGAGCTCGCGGGTGAATGGGTAATCGGGTTTCGGTTCGAACTTTCGGTTTTGACCAAGCGGGCCCGAGGTCGATTTTTGATTTTTTGGAAAACATGTTGGGAAACGTATTATTAAGCATTGGGTTTGAGTTCTTTAGTATTTATTGATGTTATTAAGTTAATTAAGGCTAGATAAAAATGAACTGAAGGTGAAATCTAAGGGGAAAGCGGTATTTGAGGTTTGAGTTTGGCTGTGCAATCAAGGCAAATGTTTGACCTTAGCTTGAGGGAATAGGTGTTGTTGTCTTATTTTCTATGTATTAGTGTTGAGTACGACGTATAGGTGTGGTGACAAGTATCTATACGTTGGTGTCAAGCATGCACGTGAGACTTATACTGCGACCGTTGTGATTCTTATTATGTACCATTCATGCCTGAATTGATGATTATCCATGTTGAACAAGACTAATGACAATTTCTTGGTAATTGACCATTGTTGAGTATTGGCTCACGTTGAGATTTATTCTGTGAAGTTAATTGTTGGGACGAGATTGGTTATAGCTGATTCCTTTGCCGGGATGTAATTGTTTCTATTGTTGATTCCCTTGCCGAGATGTTATTGTTCATATTGCTTGCGTGAGGAAATAGTGATAAAGCACGAAGGTGATGCCGTGCACATTCATACTTATGCCTATGGTGATGAAAAAGTGATAAAGCACGAAGGGTGATGCTGTGTAGATTTACATTTCTATTGATACATACGGTGAGGAAGAGTGATAAAGCATGAAGGGTGATGCCGTGCACATTATTATTATTCATATGGTGAGGAAGAGTGATAAAGCACGAACGGTGATGCCGTGCACATTTGTATTATTGATTGCATGGTGAGGATCGAGAGTAAAAGCAAGAAGGGTGATGCCGTGCGCATTTTTGTGTTTGCTGTGTTCATTTGCTGTTATCAGTTCAAGTATTGTAACTGCTTAAATTCTTTACTTCGGTAATTCTTTATGTTGAAAACCCATAGCATGTTGCCCCTTCCCGCATATATTTCTGCTTAGTTTTTATTACTTGTTACTATGTTATTATATTGATTAACTGCAGGTTTATGATGTTTGTCGTGTCCTAGCCTCATCACTACTTGCCAAGGTTAGGCTCGACACTTACCAGTACATGGGTCGGTTGTACTGATACTACACTCTACACTTTCTGTGCAGATCTCGGTGTCAGACGTGTTAAATTCTGTTTTTCCGCATTTATTCCACTAATTTTCTTATATTAACATGTAAATTGTTAAAAGATAAAGGAAAAAGGTAAAACAATCAGTAACATTGGATTGCCTAGAGGGTACAATGTTAGGCACCATCACAGTCCCGATGGTTGGAAATTCAGGTCATGATAAGTTGGTATTAGATCTCTAGGTTGCTTAGGTCTCACAATTCACGGACAAGCTTAGTATAGTGTGAGGGATTGGTATGGAGATAGGAACAATTTTACTTCTATTCATCTCTGTCGTGCGGTTTGATTTCTCAATGCGAATTGAACTTCTACTTTGTTCTTTCGCAGATGGCAAGAACGTGTACCGCATCATCAGCTGATCAACATCCCGAGCCCCCAGCAGCAGCTCCTACAAGTGGTAGAGAATAAGGCCGAGGTCATGCTAGAGGCCAAGGCAGGGGCAGAGCTCAGCCCAGAGTTGCAGTACCAATAGCAGAGCCTCAGGTAGAGTTTGATGATGAGGTTCCAGCCCAGACAGTTCCAGCGGGTCCAACTCTGGTCCTAGAGGGGTTCATCGCTACCCCAGTACTACAGGATGCCCTTCTCCATCTAGTGGGCCTTATGGAGAGCGTCACTCAGGCAGGCATACTTCCTGTAGTACTAGCCATCTCTCAGGCTGGGGGAGGAGCACAAACTTCCACTACTGGCACTCCGGAGCAAATGGTTCCCTAGTTTCAAACTCCAACAGCTCAGCTAGTTGGGGTAGACCCACCAGGTGTTGTAGCTCAGACCAGTGATGGATCAGCTATGTCTTCAGATGCTTTGTGGAGATTGGATAGGTTCACCAAGCTCTTTACTACTACCTATGGCGGTACATCTTCAGAGTATCCCTAGGATTATTTGGATAGCTGTCATGATGTTCTTCGGAACATAGGGATAGTGGATACCAATAGGGTTGACTTTGGTGTTTTTTGTCTGTTAGGTTCTGCCAAGAAATGGTGGAGAGATTATTGTTTGGCCAGACCTGCTGGATCACCAGCTCTCACTTGGGACCTGTTCTCATAGCTATTTCTCGAGAAGTTCCTTCTCGTCACTCAGAGAGAGGAGTACCGCAGGTGGTTCGAGCGCCTTCAGTAGGGTTTTATGACTGTTACCCAGTACGACACGAGGTGTATTGATTTGGCTCATCATGCTCATCTGATACTCCCCACCGAGAGACAGAGGATGATGAGGTTTATTGAGGGACTCACTCATCCTATTAGATTGTAGATGGCTAAGGAGACCGAGAGCGAGATTTCTTTTCAGGATGCGGCCGATGTGGCCAGCCGGGTTAAGATGGTTCAAGATCAGGGGAGCGGTCAGGGGTCTGACAAGAGGCCTCGTCATTTCGGCAGATTCAATGGTGCCTCGTCTGGAGGTAGGGATTATTTTGGTAGAAGCCATCTTCCCAGGCCATTTCATTCAGCACTTCAGGCTTCTCATGGTGCTCCAGGTGGTCGTGGTTCTCATATGTAGTATTATGATCATCTACCCTACAGTGCACCACTAGCTCCTATCAGTGCACCTCTATTTCAAAGTTTTCAGGGTGGTTACTCAGGCTGTCAGGGTCAGTTCCAAGGTCAGTAGTCTCAGCAGCCAAAGTCTTGTTATACTTGTGGTGATCCGAAGCACATTGCTAGATTTTGCCCTTGAGCCTCAAGCAGTTCTCAGCATTAGAGTTCTCATGCCATGGTTTCGGCATCGGGTGTTCCACCGCCCACTCAGCCAGCTAGAGGTAAGGGTCGAGGTGTTAGAGGTGGAGGTTAGGTCGTTAAAGGTAGAGGTCAAGCCGCTAGAGGTAGAGGCAAGCCGGCAGGAGGTCGTCCCAGGGATGTAGTTTAGAGTGGTGGGACTTGAGCCATCCCACGGCATCGGGTGTTCCACCAATAATATGCTTTTTTAGCCAGGCTTGAGGCTGAGTACTCCGACGCAATTATCACAGGTACGGTTTTAGTTTGTAGTAGAGACGCTTCAGTTCTATTTGATCCAGGGTCTACATACTTCTATGTGTCATCTTATTTTTCTGCGTATTTGGTTGTGCCTCGTGATTCTTTGAGTGCTCCTGTATATGTTTCTACACTGGTGGGTGATTCTATTGTGGTAGATCGTGTCTATCATTCGTGCGGAGTTGTTATTGGGGGTCTTGAGACTAGTGTATATCTCCTAGTCCTCTATATAGTGGATTTCGATATCATTTTAGGGATGGATTGGATGTCCCCCTATCATGCCATATTAGATTATCACGTGTCACACCTCCTTTTTACCTACACCCCCCGAAGGGTGTAAAGGAGTTTTTCTAATTAAAGGACAATCGAAGTGGGATCATATTATTAAAAGATTCAGAGTCGCCACTTGGGAGATTTATGGTGTCCCAATTCACTGGTTTAAAATCCCGAATCGAGGAAAGGTTGACTCTGTAATACAGTTCACGAACCAAAAATTCGGGTAAGGAATTCTGTTAACCCGGGAGAAGGTGTTAGGCATTCCCGAGTTTCGTGGTTCTAGCACGGCCGCTCAACTGTCATATTTGGATTAACTATTTGATTTTAAACAATTTTGAACCTATGTGCAAATTTTAACTTTTAATCACTTTTAATTAATTTTAAAGAAGATTGAACGTCGTTTAAAACGTGTCTTTGGATCGCACCACATGAAATGCACCCGCAATCCTAAACATATTTTAGTCAACATTTCAAGATTTGGATTTGGGTTACATAAATGTGCACCCGAGTTTAGGGAAGTAATTATTAGAATAACGCGGCTAAAGCGACTACGCGTTTGCAACTTTGCGAAGGCCATGAAAAGTTTGCTAAATGGCATGCCTCGATTTTTAGAGGATTAAAGTTAATTAAGTGAGGGCCACGCATTTTGAAATTTTGTTTGGCATGGCACACCCCGATTTATTCTAGCCCCAAAAGGTTTCTAAACTAACTCATGAGGGCCATAAACTATTTACATTATCTAATACGGCGTGCCTCAAATCAAGGAAAGCTTAATTAAGTTCAACAAAATATTAGTCGGAACCTTTGTTTGCGCAAATGCCACTACGAAGAAAATCGGGCTCACAGATCGAATCCCGCCCTATAGAATAGACCGGCGAAAAGGGCAGTCTA
Source organism: Nicotiana sylvestris (assembly GCF_000393655.2). NCBI lineage: Eukaryota > Viridiplantae > Streptophyta > Magnoliopsida > Solanales > Solanaceae > Nicotiana > Nicotiana sylvestris. The sequence goes on along the minus strand of NC_091068.1, from coordinate 91,383,952 downwards.
AGTTACTTGGAACTTTCATTCAATTGGGCTAACGTTAGGCCCAATCATGGGGATCAAACAATTTAGTACAAAAGTTAATTAATCTCAAATCAATCGAAACTATCTGAAACAAAGCTTAAAGTAACATTTTTTCTTACTCTTGGATTTAGCTATATGGACATGAACTGATTAGAAAGAATTCTGGACGCTAATTTGTCACAATTCAGGCCAAATGTGCTATGGAAAAGTGAATCCAGCAACAACAATTAAACACGTTGCTGGGCTCAAAACATAAGCCCAGATAGCATTGTCACACTGTTCTTCTTTGCACATAGCCCAGAATCCAAGGCTTAGTGAACTCAAACCTTGTAAAATCAAGGTTGAAGATCAAGACTCGATATCGAGTCTATTCCAATCAACAAACTACCATTTGCAACAACAATAAACCTGTTAACCCTCATCCCTACACAGTAATTGGGACACAAAGCAGTTTCAAAGGCTACTAAAAACACATGCTAGACTTCAGCTACCCAAATATTCATGTTTGAATTCAATTCTAAGCTAAATTCGCGAACAAACTTGAACTTAAACTCACTTAACTCTTTCTCAATATTGACAGTAACGAAATCTAGGAAATTAGCACCATTCACTTGAATCAAAAGAAGAAGAAAAATCACCACTCCAAACTCTTAAAGAGCACGGGTTCATTTTTACAGCATACCAATGGCATAAGATAATCGAGCTACCATGCATAATGCAGAGTCTATTATAGAACATTTAAAGACATAGAAGAAGCCAATGAAAGGAAATTCAACAACTTGTATTTAGTCAAGCTTCAGCTCGAAGTATATGTTCCTAATCACTTGTTGACAATGGTTTGGAAGATACCTGGTAACAAGCAGCAAAACAAAAGGAGAAACTGAGTTGAAATCAGAATATAAACAGCAAAAATCGACAGCAGCAACAACACAGCCCAATTTCAGCAAATGAAACCAAAAGAATTGATTTACAATCCAATGGAACAGTAACCAGGCAACAGAACTCAACCCAGAACTTTCAAAAACCAGATTTAAACCATTTTTATCTCAGAGAGTCATAAAATGTTTCAGTATTTGAAAAATTTCAAAGACCAAAACTGGGAATTCAATGGAACAATGTTTTCTTTGATTTTCAACCGACTCTGATTTTCTGTATTTTTCTATCTATATTTTTTTTGAGAGTCAAGTTAGGATGCCTTTATAGGTAAGGCACTAGGGCAGCCTCAAAGAGTTCAAAGTTGCACTTAAAACCTTCTGAAATTTTCATTTTAGCTTAGAAATCCCTAGTGTAAACCTCATAATTTCAAAATAGCCCCCACCCCAGCTTCTAGGAAGCTTCCTAGTTCAGTTATATAATATTCCCCTACCTATATTCCCCAATTTACCCCCTAAGCATCCTGTTTTTACTTCAGACAACCTGGCCAAAACATGGGCCAAGTTGACCCAGGTTCATTTAGTGGGTCTGAGTCTACCAATCATGGGCTAGACCTTTTCTTTTGAGCCCAATTTAATTCGAGGTTTCATAGAAGAACTCGAAGAAAGAGAGAAAAAAACAATACAAGGGGGAAATGGGACTAAACTGAGTCACAGACTCTTTATCCTAAAAAAATTCAGAGGCCCAAGTAGCACGGCCAAACCAATTAAACTAATCTTCAAGTTCAGAAACACTAATTAACTTAAGACGAAAAACATGCAAAAGAATTGGAATATCGGAGAAACAAAGAAGAAAAGAGAAATAAAAATCAAAACATGCACAAAAGGAACATAGGAAGATGGTAAAGAACTCACATGAAAATCAAACTTAAAAGTTGAAAACAAATAATCCGGCCCGTAAGAAATGCGAGAACTTCGAATCTTTAGAATTTCCCGGTCAAGTTTGACATTAATCATGTGTTCTTGTCAAGAACACATGAATAACGTCGAACTAGACCCAAATCCCACTGAGATCTTGAACTTGAGTTGGTTTGGAATTTAGGGCTTGAACTAGATTCAAGATTCGACGAGCTGGGCTACGATTTGAGGGAAACCAATCAGGGATTTGGAATGAGGGGGGTTTGGTGGTCATGGGGTGTTATTCTGGCAGTGAACAGAGGTGGCGCCGCCGTAAAGCGGCGGGAATATGGGGGCAGCACTAGGGTTTCTTAGGGTAGTCTGTGAGAGGAATGAGGGAGATGAGAGACGGGGTTTGGGGAGGGGTAGTGATATTAAGCCATCCCCACTTCCCCGTCGTTGTATTTGAACAACCCGACGACCCAGATCTTTTTTTTACGGAACGACGTTGTTTAGGTTTGGGGGGGGAGGGGCGGGCATTAGGGGCAGGTTTTGGGCCGGGTTTCAGGGGAAATGTTTGGGCCTGGGGGGGGGAATTCAATTGATAAGCCCAATTCATAACCCTTTTCTCTTTTTTTTTTAATTTCAAATTTTCTTCTTCTTCTTCTTCTTTTGTTTTTCAAAATTAAAAAAAATTAAATATAAAACCTAAACTAAATCCCAAACCGAATTATCCAATCAAACTAAATTAACTAACTCTAAATAATAATTACGACAACTAATTAAAAACCAAATTCAAGGAAAAAATTACCGAAAATCGAGATTTAAATTAAAAAGCGCAAAATAAACTATTTTTTGTGATTTTCCCATTTTTATAAAACAACTAATTTGTTAATTAATCCTAAAATGTAGAATTAAATCATAAATGCAAATGCAACATATTTTTTTTTTGTATTTTTCACTAATTAAAATGCACAACAAAATGCAGACAATTAATAGAAAATGCCACGAAAATCCACAAAATTGCAAACACTGAAAGAAATTATTTTTTTTTTGAATTTATGGGAGTAATTCATATAGGGCAAAAATTACGTGCTCACATCAGGAAAAGACCATAACCTTAGCATTGTCGGGGTTACCTCGTTTGGAGTTGGAGAGGGACTCCTGGCCATTCTACCAGTAGGGTTATCTCTTATATGAAGGCTCGACGTATGGTCGATAAGGGGTGTTTGGCTTATTTGGCATATGTTCGTGATTCTAGTGTTGAGGTTCCTTCTATAGATTGTGTGCCAGTTGTTTATGAGTTTGATGCCACCCGACAGGGATATTGACTTTTGCATTGATTTGGCTCCGGGCACTCAGCCTATTTCTTTTCCGACATATCGTATGGCCCCTCCAGAGTTGAAGGAATTGAAAGAACATTTGCAAGGCTTGCTTGATAAGGGATTTATTAGACCTAGTGTCTCGCCTTGGGGTGCGCCGATGTTGTTTGTTAAGAAGAAGGATGGATCGATGAGGATGTGCATAGATTATTAGTAATTGAACAAAGTCACCATTAAGAACAAGTATCCATTGCCAAGGAATGATGATTTGTTTGATCAGCTTCAGGGTGCCAAGGTATTTTCAAAGATTGATTTGAGGTCTGGCTACCATCAGTTGAGGATTAGGGCATCCGATGTCCCTAAGACAGCTTTCCGCACTCGGTACGGGTATTATGAGTTCTTAGTGATGTCATTTGGGTTAACAAATGCCCTAACAGCTTTTATGGATTTGATGAACTGGGTGTTCAAGCCTTATCTGGATTTCTTTGTGATTGTTTTCATTGATGATATTTTGATCTACTCCCGCAGTTGGGAGGAGCATGAGCAACACCTTCGAGTCATTCTCCAGATTCTAGAAATAGTCAGTTGTATGCTAAGTTTTCAAAATATGAGTTTTGGTTGAGTTCAGTAGCATTCGTGGGTCATGTCGTATCAGCAGAAGGTATCTAGGTGGACCCTAAGAAGATTGAGGCAGTCAAGGAATGGCCTAGACCCACATCAGTTACAGAGATCCGGAGTTTCTTGTGTTTGGTGGTTTATTACTATCAGTTTATGGAGGGGTTTTCATCTATAGTAGCCCCGATGACCAGGTTGACCCATAAGAGTGCCCAGTTTAGGTGGTCGGACGAGTGTGAGGCGAGCTTTTAGAAGCTCAAGTCAGTTTTGACTACGGCGCCAGTGTTGGTATTGCCCACAGGTTCAGGGCCATATACAGTATATTGTGATGCATCTCATATTGGACTTGGTGCGGTGTTGATGCAGAATGGCAAGGTTATTGCATATGCTTCGTTATAGTTGAAGATCCACGAGAAGAATTATCCAGTTCATGATTTGGATCTAGCGGCCATTGTTCACGCGCTAAAGATTTGGAGGCACTATTTATATGGCATGTCATATGAGGTGTTCACAGATCACAAGAGTTTGCAATACTTGTTCCTCAAAAGGATCTAAATTTGAGGTAGAGGAGGTGCTTGGAGCTATTGAAAGACTATGATATCACCATCTTGTATCATCCTGGGAAGGCCAATGTAGTGGCCGATGCTTTGAGTAGGAAGTCAGCCAGTATGGGTAGCCTTGCATATATTCCAATCGGTGAGAGACCGCTTGCTTTGAATGTTTAGACTTTAGCCAATCAGTTTATAAGGTTGGATGTTTCTAAGCCCAGCCGTGTTTTAGCTTACACAGTGGCTCGTTCTTCATTATTTGAGCGTATCAGAGATCGGAGGTATGATGATCCTCATTTGCTTGCCTTAGAGACACAGTGTGGCACCGAGGTGCCAAGTAGGTTACAGTTGGAGATGACAGAGTTTTGAGGATGCAAGGTTGAGTTTGTGTTCCTAATGTGGATAGACTTCGTGAGTTGATTCTAGAGGAGGCCCATAGTTCCCGGTATTCTATTCATCCGAGCTCCGCTAAGATGTATCAAGACTTGTGGTAGCATTATTGGTGGAGGATGATGAAGAAGGACATTGTTGCGTATGTAGCCCGGTGTTTGAATTGTCAGCAGGTAAAGTACAAGCATCAAATACCTGGTGGTTCACTTCAGAAGATTGAGATTCCTGAGTAGAAATGGGAGTGTATCACTATAGACTTCGTTGTTGGACTCCCAAGGACTCAGAGGAAGTTCGACGCGGTATGGGTTATTGTTGATAGGCTGACTAATTCAGCGCATTTCATTCCGGTGGCGGTTTCCTACTCTTCTAAGTAGTTGGCAGAGATTTATATCCGTGAGATCGTTCGTCTTCATGGCATATCCATGTCTATCATTTTTTTATCGAGGTACGCAGTTTACCTCGCATTTCTGGAGGGCAGTGCAGCTTGAGTTGGGTATGCGGTTCAAGTTGAGCATAACGTTTCATCCTTAGATGGACGGATAGTCCGAGTGTACTATTTAGATTTTGGAGGATATGAACCGAGCATATGTTATTGACTTTGGAGGTTCTTGGGATTAGTTCTTGACGTTAGCGGTGTTTGCCTACAACAACAGTTATTAGTCGAGCATCCAGATGGATCCCTATGAGGCATTATATGGTAGGCGATATCGGTCGCCGGTTGGGTGGTTTGATCCAGGAGAGGCTCGATTGTTGGGTATAGATTTAGTTTAGGATTCCTTGGAGAAGGTTAAGATCATTCAGGATAGGCTTCGTACAGCTCACTCCAGGCAGAAGAGTTATGCCGACCATAGGGTTCGTGATGTGGAATTCATGGTCGGAGAGCGAGTGTTGCTTCAGGTGTCTCCTATAAAGGGCGAGATGATATTTGGGAAGAAGGGCAAGCGAAGCCCTAGGTTCATCGGGACTTTTGAGATCCTTGATAAAGTGGTAGAGGTGGCTTATAGACTTGCATTGTTGCCGGGTTTATCAGATGTGCACCAGTGTTTCATATGTCCATGCTTCGGAAGTATCACGGTGATCCATCCCACGTGTTAGACTTCAGCACTGTCCAGTTGGAAAAGGACTTAACCTATAAGGAGTAGCCGATAGCTATTCTAGACCAGTAGGCTCGTCAGTTGGGATAGAAAAGTTACCCTTCTGTTCGTATTCAGTGGAGAGGTCAGCTTGTCGAGGCAGCTACTTGGGAGTCCAAATCCGATATGCGGAGCTAATATCCCCATTTTTTCACCGGCTCAGGTAATTTTCTATGTCCGTTTGAGGACGAACGATTGTTTTAGAGGTGGAGAATGTAATGATCCAAAACTTTATCTCTTGTTTTAGAAGACAAATTTGTGTTTCAAGGCCTTAAAACCTCCTTTTGTCTCACCTCGATTTGCGTGTGCAGTCCGGGCATAAATCCAGAAAGCCTTTATGTGAAAATTTGAGAAAAATGCTAAATTTTGCCTTTAAAATTGAATTAAGTTGACTTCAGTAAATATTTTGGGTAAACGGACCCGGACCAATGATTTGACAATCTCGAAGAGTCCGTAGGAAAATATGGGACTTGGGCGTATGCCCGGAATTGAATTTCGAGATCCCTAGCCCGAGAAATGAATTTTTGAAGAAAATTGTTTGCTGGAAAATATCAGGAGTTTTAGAAATTGAATAATGTTTGAATTTGATGGTATCAAGCATGTTCTTGGTTCCAGACCCGGTACATGTTTAATATTGTATTTAAGTTATGTCTGTAAAATTTTGTAAGAAACTGAATTCATATGACGTGATTCGGACCCTCGGTTGTGAAAATACAAACTTTAAAGAGTTCTTGAGATTTTCATTGATTGTTTAAGATATTATTTTGGCGATTTGATCGCACGAACAAGTTCGTATGATGTTTTTAGACTTGTGTGTATGTTTGGTTTGGAGCCCCGAGGGCTCGGGTGAGATTTGGATAGACCATAGAGTGTTTTGAACCTTAAGGAAAAATTGTTGGTATTGTAGGTCTGCAGACTGCGCATTTGCGAAGTTCGGCAGGGGACCTTTGCATTTGCGAAGTTCAGAGTCGCAAATGCGACAAGAGTAGAGGACATAATTGCGATGAGACAGTTTCTCGGGAGATCCCCTACTGTTATTCCTATGTACTGTGCTGTTATTTTCTGTGATTTTCTTTTGTTAAATTTCAGTCTCTTATTATATTGCAATATTTTTATTTTGCCTATTTAATTTATATATACCAGTAGCGCCCTGACGTGACCTTTTCACTACTCGACCGAGGTTATGCTTGGCACTTACTGGGTCCGTTATGGTGTACTCATGCTACTCTTCTGCACATGTTTTCGTGTGTAGATCCAGGTACCTCCTACAAACCTCACTTTTAGTTGCATACTTCCTGCTGATCCGGAGACTTCAAGGTACACCTACTCGCGTCGCAGACCTTGGAGTCCCCCTCTATCTCTTTTGTGTTGTTCTTCCTTTACTTATTCTAGATACTGATGTATAGAACAGTTAGACAATTTCGTAGAAGCTTGTTACTTATGATGTTCAGGGTCGTGGGAAAATATTATGTATATTCGAGAGTTGGTTTGTACATGCCAAGCGACATTTGTGTCGGTTATTTACATATTTTGTGGTAGTTAGTTGTTAAATTTATGCTTTCATTTTCATTATTACGCAAATGTTAGGCTTGCCTAGTCGTAGAGACTAGGTGTCGTCACGACATCTCACGGAGGGAGGGTTGGGTTGTGACAAGTTGGTACCAGAGCTCTAGGTTCATAGGTGTCGTGAGTTACAAAAAGGTTTAGTAGAGGCTCGCGGATCGGTACGAAGACATATGTACTTATCTTCGGAAGCCTATAGAACTGTTAGGAAAATTTCACTTCTTTTGATTTTTGTCGTGCAAAATTGTTGACTTCGAAATTTTAAATTTCTGTCTTCTATTCTCTCACAGATAGTGAAGACACGTACAACCGGATCAGATGACCAAGCACCTACGCCCCCTGCTAGAGCCGCCAGAGTCTGGGGTCAGGGTAGAGGCTTAGGACATCCACATGGTGTAGCCAGAGCACCTGCACGAGCTGCCATAGAAGAGCCACCAGTAGCTTCAGTCGGAGCGCAGGAACCTGAGACACCTACCACTACATCAGCTCTTCAGGAGACTCTTGCACAATTCATGAGAATGTTGAGTACTCTAGTTCAGGCAGGGTTGATTCCTCTTGCTCCTGCCACATCTCAGGCTGGGGGAGGAGCACAGACTCCTGCCGCCCATGCCCTAGAGTAGCGGTGGTCGATCAGATTCCAGAGGTTATACCGGTACCACCAGTAGTCCAAGTTCATTCCGAGGGTAGGGCAGGAGTTTCTGAGGAGAAGGAGCGTAGGCTCGAGAGTTACAAGAAGTACCACCCTCCTACTTTCAGTGGCCTGGCGTCTGAGGATGCTTAGATATTTTTGGAGGAGTTCCACTGCATCCTCTATACTGTGGGCGTATTAGAGTCGAGTGGGGTTTCTTTCACTGCGTTCCAGCTTAGAGGAGTAGCCTATCAGTGGTGGCACCTATGAGTTAGACAGTCTGGATGAGGCAGCTTCACTCATATGGACTTAGTTCTCGGATATGTTTTTAGGGAGTATGTTCCCCAGAGCCTCAGAGATGTATGGCATGCCGAGTTTGAGCAATTGCGCCAGGGTGCTATGGCTGTGTCAGAGTATGCAGTTTGTTTCAGTGATTTGGCTAGACATGCATCGGCATTGGTTGCTACAGTTTGAGAGATGGTTCATCGGTTTATTGAGGGGCTCCATCCTAGCATCAGGATTAGCATGGCCGGGGAGTTTTGTATCAACCGGTTGTGAGTATTACTAGGAGAGTGGAGGGCATGCTTGCTTTGGAAAGAGAGGAGAGGGAGGCCAAGACGTCTCGAGAGTCTAGCACTTATATTGGTACTCGTGCCCAGCTGTAGTTCGACATGGTAGGGGTTAGCTGAGTCACCCTATTCATTCAACTCTTCTAGTGGCTAGTGGTATTCAGGCTAATCCTAGGCCCTAAGAGCCTTATTATGCACCGCTAGTATCTAGTGTACCTCCTGCACGGGGTGCTTTTAGCGATCAGTCCAGCAGATATTGCTCGAGCCAGCCACAATAGCCACGCCCTCCAAGAGCTTGTTTTGTGTGTGGCTACACACACCATATGTTGAGGGAATTCCTTAGACTTAGGAAGGGTGCACCTCTACAGACTTCTCAGGCACCACGTGCTCTATCGGGTCCTTAGGCTATGGTTACAACACCAGCTACCACTCTACCTACTCAGCCTGCTCGAGGTGGAGGTATGGGATATTGAGGTTGCCCTACAGGGGGAGGCTAGGCCAGATACTATGCTCTTCCTGCTCGTACAAAGGCAGTTGTTTCCAACTCTATTATTACAAGTATTGTTCTGGTCTGTCATAGAGATGCGTTAGTTTTATTTGATACATGTTCCACTTATTCCTATGTGTGATCTTATTTTTCTCCGTATTTGGGTATATTCACTGATTCTATGCGTTTTCCTATTTACGTGTCTACATCCGTGGGAGATTCTATTGTTGTTGACTGTGTGTATCAGTCGCGTTTGGTTGTTATTAGTGGTTTTGAGACTAGAGTCGATTTATTATTGCTTAGTATGGTAGATATTGATTTTATCTTGGGCATGGACTAGTTGTCTCCCCATTATGCTATTCTTGATTGTCACGCCAAGACCGTGACGCTGGCTATGCAAGGCTTACCGCGATTAGAGTTGAGGGGTACCTTAGATTACACTCCCAACAAAGTTAATTCATTTCTTAAAGATAAACAAATGGTTGAGAAGGGGTGTGACACATATCTAGCTTATGCGAGAGATGTCAGTATTGATACCCCTATAGTTGAGTTATTCCTAGTCTTGAGGGATTTCCCTGAGGTATTTACAGGTGATCTTACGGGCATGCCACCCGATAGAGATATCAACTTTGGTATTAATTTGTTGTCTGGCACTCAACCCATCTCTATTCCTCCATATCGTATGGCTCCTCCTGAGTTGAAGGAACAGTTACAAGAATTACTTGATAAGGACTTTATTCGTCCTAGTGTGTCACTTGGGATGCTTCGGTCCTGTTTGTGAAGAAAAAAGATTGTTCTATGCATATGTACATTGATTATCGCCAGTTGAACAAAGTTCAGTGAAGAAAATGTATCATTTGCCTCGTATTGATGACTTATTTGATTAGTTACAGGGTGCTAGAGTGTTTTCCAAGATTGACTTACTTTCAGGTTATCATCAGTTGAAGATTCAGGAGCCAGATATTCCGAAAACCGATTTAAGGACTCGATATGGTCATTACGAGTTTCTTGTTATGTCATTTGGGCTAACCAATGCCCCATCAACAATTATGCATTTGATGCACAGTGTATTTCGGCCCTATCTTGACCCATTCGTGATTGTATTGTTGACAACATTCTAGTGTACTCCCGGAGTCGAGAGGATCATGTGATGAACCTAAGGACTGTGCTTCAGACCTTGAGAGAAAAGAAGTTATATGCAAAATTCTCAATGTGTGAGTTCTAGTTAGATTCAGTGGCATTTTTAGGTTACGTAGTGTCGAGTGAGGGGATCAAGGTATCCAAAGAAGGTGGAAGTAGTACAGAGTGGCTCAGACCGTCGTCAGCTATGGAGATCCAGAGTTTCCTTGGTTTGGCGGGATATTACCATCGATTTGTAGAGGGTTTCTCATCTATTACAACACCTATGACCAGGATAACCCAGAAGGGTGCTTCGTACAGGTGGACAGATGAGTGTGAGGAGAGCTTTCACAAGCTCAAGACTACTTCGACTACAACCCCAGTATAGGTATTGCCTATAGGTTTGGGGTCTTATATTGTTTATTGTGATGCGTCACAGATTGGTCTTGGCACCGTGTTGATGCATGACCATAGGGTAATTGCCTACGCGTCCAGACAACTGAAGATACATGAAAAGAACTATCCTATCCACGACCTTGAGTTATAATCTATCATTCATGCCTTGAAGTTTTGGCGATACTATTTGTATGATGTCCCTTGTGAGATTTACACTGATCACCGGAGTTTGCAACATCTGTTCAAGCAGAAGGATCTTAACTTGTGTTAGCGGAAGTGGTTAGAGCTACTTAAGGATTATGATATCACTATTCTATACCATCCCGAGAAGGCTAATGTGGTGGCCGATGCCTTGAGTTACAAGACAGAGATTTTGGGGAGCTTATCATATTTACCAGCAACAGAGAGGCCATTGGCATTGGATATTCAGGCCTTGGACAACTAGTTTGTTAGATTGGATTTTTCTGAGCCGAGTTGAGTTTTGGATTGTGTGGTCTCCCAATATTCTCTTTAGGATCATATCAGGGAGCGTCAGTATGATGACCCCTATCTGCTTGTTCTTAAGGACACGGTTCAGCATGGTAATGCTAATGAGGTCACTATTGGTGATGATGGTGCATAGAGGATGGAGGGAAGGTTATGTGTGCCCAATGTAGACGGATTGCGTGAGTTGATTCTTTAAGAGGCTCATAGCTCGTGGTTCTCCATTTATTCGGGTGCTGCAAAGATGTATTAGGACTTGAAGCAACATTATTGGTAGAGGAAAATGAAGAAGGACATAGTGGAATATGTAGCCCAGTGTCTAAATTGCCAATAAGTGAAGTATGAGCATTAGCGGCCAGGTGGGTTGCTTCATAAGTTAGAGATCCTAGAGTGGAAATTGGAGCAGATCACTATGGATTTTGTTGTTAGGCTTCAAGGAACTCAGCAGAAGTTTGATGCAGTTTGGTGATTGTAAATAGGCTGACCATGTCAGCTCATTTTATTCTTGTGATGACTACTTATTCTTCCGAGCAGCTAGCTCGAGTTTATATTAACAAGATTGTCAGGCTTCATGTCATGCCAGTATCTATCATCTTTGACCGGGGTACGAAGTTTACATCACAGTTCTGGAGGGCCGTACAAAAGAATTTACTTATTCAGGTAGAGTTGAGCACAACATTTAACCGTCAGATGGACGGAGAGTCCGAGTGCACTAATCAGATACTTGAGGATATGCTCCGTGCATGTGTGATGGAGTTTGGAGGTTCTTGGGATTCTTGCGGAGTTTTCCTACAACAACAGTTAATAGTCGAGCATTCAGATGGCATATTATGAGGCATTGTATGGTAGACGATATCGGTCTCCAGTGGGTTGGTTCGAGCCGGGTAAAGCTAGGTTATTGAGTACAGACTTGGTTCAGGATTCCTTGGAGAAGTTAAAAGAGATTCAGGATCAACTTCGCATAGCCCAGTCCAGACTGAAGAGTTATGTGGATCGGAATGTTGCATTCATGGTTTTAGAGTGGGTCTTGCTCTGGGTTCCGCCTATGAAGGGCGTTATGAGGTTCGGAAAGAAGGGCAAGCCGATCCCAAGGTTTATTGGTCTATACGAGGTATTGCGGGGAGTTGGGGAAGTTGCCTATGAGCTTGCATTGCCTCCTCGTTTAGCAGGACCTCATCCGGTATTCCATGTTTCTATGCTCCGAAAGTATCACGGTGATCTGTCTCATGTGTTGGATTTCAGCTCAGTCCTGTTGAACTAGAATATATCTTATCTTGAGGAGCCGGTGGCTATTTTTGGACAAGCATGTTCGAAAGCTAAGATCAAAGAACATTGCTTTAATGAAGGATCATTGGAGGGGTCAGCCGGTCGAAGAGGCGACTTGAGAGACCGAGCTTGATATGCGTAGCCGTTCTCCTCATCTTTTCACTACTTCAGGTATGTCTCTATGCTCATTAGAGGACGAACGATTATTTTAAGAGAGGGAGGATGTAACGACCTGGCCATTCGTATTAAGAGCAATAGCCCCAATTCCCTATTTACTGCTTCCCCTGTATCTTTTTCTGCTTATGTGACTTGCCGTGAGGTTTTATTTTTGGTTTCGGAGTGTTTTGGGACACTTAGTCCCTAAACAGAAGTTTAAGTCTCAAGATTCTAACTGTAGTTGGAACGGTGTGAAGACGACTCCGGAATGGAGTTTTGTCGGTTCTGTTAGCTCCATTGGGTGATATTGGACTTAGGAGCATGTCCGACCTGTGGATTGGAGGTCTGTAGCTGATTTAGGCTTGAAATGACGAACGTCGAATTTTTGGAGATTTTGACCGGAAGTGGACTTTTTGATATTGGGATCGGATTCTGATCCCAGAAGTTTGAATAGTTTCGTAATGTCTAATATGACTTGTGTGCAAAATTTGAGGTCAATCAGACATGGTTTGATAGGTTTCGACATCGGTTGTAGAAGTTTGAAGTTACAAAGTTCATTAAGTTTGAATTGGAGGGTGATTCGTGTTTTTACCATTGTTTGATGCGATTTGAGGGCTCGACTAAGTTCGTATGATATTTTAGGACTTGTTGGTATGTTTGGTTGAGGTCCCGGGGACCTCGGATGGTTTCCAGATGGTTAACAGATCAAATTTGGTTTTGGGAGAACGGCTGAAGTTGCTGCACCTGGTGTAATCGCACCTGCTTATGATTGACCGTAGGTGTGAGCCCGCAGAAGTGAGACTAGAGGCTTTGGTGCAGTTTGGAAGGAAGAGGCCAGAGGTCACAGATGCGAAGGTATAACCACATCTGCACATCCGCAGATGCGGAGAGTTAACCGTAGAAGAGGATATGTGTTGCCAGGTGCAAGGTCGCAGAAACGGGCCCGCAAGTACGAGCATTGGTCCACAGAAGTGGAGTTTTTGATTTTAAGTTAACTCCATAGGAGCAGAGTGTTTGCAGCAGAAGTGGTACCGCAGAAGCGAAAATTGGATCGCAGATGCGTGATCGCTGGGCAGAAAAGGTCATGTTCGATAGTTTTATCACATTTTCAATTTTGGGACTTTGAGAGCTCGGATTTGGGCAATATTTGAGAGATTTCAAGAGGAAGCTTTTGGGTAACAATTCCTAACTCCTTTATGGTTATATCCCACAAATCTATAGTTGATTTCATCATTAATTAAGGAATTTGGGTTGAGAAAATTGCGAAAAAGTTTTGAAAGTTCATCAACCAAGTTTTTGAGTTTTGATTGGGATTTTTTATCCGATTTAGATAATTTAGGCACGAGTGAACTCGTGAGGGAATGAGTGTTTGTATTTTGTGACTTTTACCCGATTCCGAGATGTTGGCCCGGGTCAACTTTTTGTGGCGATTTTCTAATTTCTTGCTTAAGCCATGATTTCATTAATTACATTAGTTTCTTATAGTTATATTTATGGTATGTAATTGCTTTTGGCTAGATTTGGGTCATTTGGAGTCATATATTCATGGAAAGGGCATTGTTACCGATTGATTGAGTTTGGTTCGAGGTAAATGGTTTGCCTAACCTTGTGTGAGGGAAATCCCCTTAGGATTTGGTACTGTTTTGATATGCGAGCGTCGTGTACATGAGGTGACGAGTGCGTACATGGGCTATTTGTTGTAAAATCCAATTTTTTGAGTAATAATATCACGACGCGAATTTTTCACTGTCGGGACCGTGATAGTTCCTAACATTGTACCTGTCAGGCATGCCTACGTTACCGATTATTTTACCTTTTTTCCTTTATCCTTTAACAATTTACAAGTTAACAAAAATAAATCAATAGAATAAATTCGGAAGAACATAATTTAACAAATTATCTTAATACAAATAACGAAACCGTGATAAAACTCCACCCAGAACTGGTGTCACCACTCACAGACAGTCTACGAATGCTACAAACAATGGTCTGAACAAAGAAATATACATCTGTCTCCAAAGTAGGTAAAACAAAAAAGAAATAGGATAGAAGGGGACGCCAGGGCCTGCGGACGCCTGCAGGATTACCTTGGGTCTCCATTTGAAGGCAACAACCTCGAACTACGACCCGTATGGTCCAGTGCTAGGATTTGCACAGAAAGTGCAGAGTGTAGTATCAGTACAACTGACCCCATATACTGGTAACTACCGAGCCTAACCTCGGCGAAGTAGTGACGAGGCTAGGACACGAGAACCAACATAAACCTGTGTAGTTAAAAAATATGCTAATAGAATAAAAGTACTAGAACCTAAACAAAAATTAACGGGAAGGGGAAATATGCTATGGGGGTACCAGAATAAGGAATCACAGTAGTAACGGAAATTAAACAATTCATGCATTGAACCGATAACAGCAAATAAACACAGCAAACAGAAAAAAAAAATGCACGGCATCACCCTTCGTACTTTTTCTCAATCCTCACCATGCAATCAATAATAGAAATGTGCACGGCATTACCCTTCGTGCTTTATCACTCTTCCTCACCATATGAATATTTGAAATATGCACGGCCTCACCCTTCGTGCTTTATCTCTCTTCCTCACCATATGCATCAATATAAATATAAATGTGCACGACATCACCCTTTGTGCTTTATCACTCTTCCTCACCATATGCATCAATATAAATGTAAATGTGCACGGAATCACCCTTCGTGCTATATCACCCTTCCTCACCATATGCATAAGTATGAATTCGTATGGCATCACCCTTCGTGCTTTATCATTCGTTCCTCACCTATACAGTAGAAACAATAACATCCCGGCAAGGCAATCAATAATAGAAATAATAACATCCCGGCAAGGGAATCAACTATAACCAATCTTGTTTCAACAGCTAACTTCACAAAATAAATCTCAACTTGAGTCAATACTCAACAATAGTCAATTACCAAGAAAATATCATAAGTCTTGTTCAACATGGATAATCATCAATTTAAGCATGAATACTGCATAATAAGAATCACAACGGTCACAGTTTAAGACTCACTTACATGCTCGACACCAACGTATAGGTACTCGCCACCACACCTATACGCCGTACTCAACACCAACACGTAGCAAATAAGAGAACAACTTCTATTCCTTCAAGCTAAGGTTAGACCAAACACTTACCTCGATTCCATGACCAAAATCAAGCCTCAAATACCGCTTTCCCTCCAAAATTCCACCTTCAATCTGCTTGTATCTAGCCATAATTAACTTAACAACATCAATAAATGCTAAAGAATTCAACTCTAATGCTTAATTATAGTTTTCTATCATTTTCTCCAAAAGTCAAAAATCGACCCCAGGTCCGCTTGGTCAAAACTCGAGGTTCGGACCAAAACTCATTCACCCACGAGCCCAAATGTGTAATTAGTTTCGGAATCCGACTCCAAATCGAGGTCTAAATTCCTAATTTTGTAAAATCCCCAATTTTCCCTAAATCCCTAATTCTACCATGAAAGAACAAGATTTGAGCCTAGAAATCTAATGGGTGTTGATGGAAAATGAAAGAGATGAGTTTAAGAACATGTTTATCATGAAATTGGTAATAACAATTAAATTTGTAAATAGGACTCTAAAAATACGTAATCTATTTTTATGCTAGTTTGTTAGAGCAGTTGATGCTAGGCGTATGAAGTTTAATGATGAAATACAAGTTAAAATGGGGCAGTAATCAAACCGACGGGCTTGTTTCCTGGGCTTCAGACTGGTCGATTGAAAGGCGCTAAAAGGTCTCGAGGTCGATACCCAGCTCGAGCTCGAGCTATAGGGGGCCATCGGGAAAGGGATAACAATTAGGATATAATTAAAGAAGGCCCTTTATGGCCAATATCAGGTAATAAATGAAGAACAAGTATGAAAGCAATAAATGGAAAGAGTAGCCTCAAGCTAGTATGTTAGAGAGAAAAAAGAGAGAGAGTTATTATTGATCTTGTGTAGAGTAATTGGAGCAACCACAGCCCCTTACAAGGTGGTGAGGATCCCCTTTATATAGGAGGGGAATCTTGTTATAGTACAACGTTCATTAATTATAAAAGCATGGAGATGGGACGGCTAGACACGACGCCTCGACACAGGCTCTGAGTAGGCCGGCTCTGTCAGACTTAGTCGCGTGTCTTGGGAATTCCCCTTTTTGCTCTAGCCTCAATCTTCGTCTTCTTTGAGTTGGGCCTTGACATCCTTGGTGTCTCGATATATTCTTCCGAAGTGACTCGATAGCAAGAAATTAGGCCCTATGATTTTGCCTTATATAGATCGTCTCCGCATTACCCAGAACGAAGCGATGGGAAATGATTCTGACGCCTGGCTCCTCGAGCTTTTTGTGGCAACGTCATACCGATGATGCAACCTGTGGTGCGAGTTTCTGCAAAAACTGGGACATCCCTTGGACCTGTCTTTTCGATGTCATTCAATGCACTGTCGATTCCTATTCTCTAAGGTGAAAGTACCGCCGTCGATTCAGTTCTTCAGGAACGCAGTAATTGCATTCACCGGTCAGTCTTCCAAAGGCCTCGATGACTGCGTCATTATCTCCTATAAATAGGGGCATTCTTGCATGGTTTTCTATCCAAGTGCCTTCACCTCCTCACTCACCCTTCTCTCCTTATCATCTTCCTTTATTGTTGATCACCATGCTTGGAGTCTGTAGCCTCAAGGTCGTTTGACATCGTTCAAATAGGCTGTATTGTGGCCTCTTGCCTGAACTTCCCTTTGTTGGTCGAGATTACACTGTTTTGTCGTCGCTACTGTTGTCATTGCGATTGTTATTGCTATCCTTATTAGATCAAGATGACGACAGATGGGGAGTCGGCTATCCCCTTTTTTAGAAAGTCATTCGGACTATGCACCACTGCTCACAAGGGGGCTCGAATTATACACCACTGCTCACCTTCATACCCCGGCTCGACGTGGTACTTTGCCTCGGGCAGGCAGCTTGCACGGCTCAATGTTCCAAGAAGTGGATTCAAAGTAGTCGTGCAAGCGAGGCCGATGCCTGCCAAGTTTGATGTCTCTACGAGGTTCTCTTGGCCAGTGAGGGTCCTCGACCTTTGGCGGGCTAAGGAATATTTTCATCCCTCCCTACTTCTCGGCCTATCCTTTGGGGATATCAGTGCTGAAGGCCGGGATGAGGCTTATAAGGATGTGTGCTGGGAGGCGTTTGTTGTAGGAGGTGGACCTTCGAGAGTAGACTAGTCTCTAGGCTTTTACCACGTGTGGGCATCCTTTTGTTTCTTTGTTTCAGCGTAAGGACCCCTTGCGGGCTTTTGTCATTGTACGTAAGGACTCCCCGAGGGCCGTTGTAAGCCAATACTTATGAAATATGAAGACATCTTCTTTACTTCTACTTTTGATTTTTGTCGTGTTCTTGCATACTCTAGTGCGTTTGCGAGGATTTTGAATGTGTGCCTCTATTGACAATCGCCAATATTCTTTCCAACCTTTGGTTGACAGAAATGGCTCCCTTCCGAGCTCATCGTTGTTTCCAGAATCAAGCCTGAAGCGGTCCGATAATGTTGGATTATTGGGATCCTCAAGCCTCGTGGAGATAGAGTACCGAAGTGAAAGTCAACTTCGGCTACTTAGAGCTTTTACTTTGATCTTTGACATAGATAACATTTTAAGGTGTTTGTAGGCAAGTTCTGAGGAAGGAGCTATTCGGACTTAGGTGCCTTCCCAAGGTCAAGCCGTCGTGGACGGAGCTCGAAGTGCTTATTTTTCTTCTTGAGTGAAAATTTTGAGGTCGGGTACCACCCCGAAACTGGAGATGACGCCACTAACCCTTTGGGGCCTAACTTCTTTTTTGAAGGAGATCTTTGAGGTCGGGTATTACCTCGGGATCCGTATCGAGGCCGTTGGCCTCCCGGGGCTTATCCTGGGCAGGCAAATCGTTGCTATTTCCCACATATACATGGGACGACTCTTGCTTCTTTGGAAGATCCTATCATTTTAGATAGCCATCCTTCCACCTTGGTATCGAGTCCTTCATTACCTTAAGCACGAAAGTGTTGGTGTAGATCCCCGCTTCAGTTTGCCAATTCTACCATAGTTATGGCTGCTAATTCAGGGCATGCCTGGCATGGAGGGGAGAGTTCCACTCCCAGTGCTCAGGATCCGCGGGAGTTAACTTTAAAGGCTATGTATTCGATAAGAGAGGAACATGTGGAGGTGGTGAGGAGAGACTGCGGATGGGGTGAGGGGGTAGCATTGTAGGCGCTTTCCCCGGATGAGTGTATTACGGACCCTGCTGATGGATTCCTAAATGTATACTTCTACCCTTTCGCACTAGGCCCCCTTGATAGGGTCGTGCTTGATTTCTTCTTGAAGTATCAGGTTACTTTGGCGCAGATACCTACTTCATTCTGGCGAGTAGTGCTAATGATGAGATTCTTTGCAGAGAAAGCTGGGCTTGAATTCACGCTTAGTCAACTCGTCAGGCTGTACCAGCCCTTTCATCATCGAGGCCTGCTAACCTTGCGGTGCCATTCGTCCACACCCTTTCATTGTTGATGATGAGGAAGATGAGGATCAAGAGTGGGTCAGTCGATTCGTCTAGGTTCGGACGACTGACATTATCCCCGTGGAACTCATGCAATTTCTCGAGAAATAGAATCACTCGCGTGAGTGGAGTGTCTTATGCTTTCTTAGATTCGCTCGTAGCGAAAGCCAGTTTAGTAACTGCGTTTCCTCCTTTTATGCAGCAACTTCATGGGCACCGGGCGAAGTTCCCGATTTGCCTGGCTAGGTCCGGAGGTAGGCGACCCATTCTACTTGCAACAAGCGTAGGTGGTGAGTTGTGTCCTGGGGTAGATGGGAAGCGAAATACCAAGGTATGTGCGTAAGCTGCTTTTACCTTGGCCTTGGTAAATTTGAGATGATATTTTCCTCTTTTTATGTACTGACCTTGCCATTGTAGGCATCGGAAGGTCCCTAGTGGCGAGGTTGTACTCCTTTGGAGAGGGGGAGGAGTTGCCGACTTCTGAGCCAAGGGATGATGGTGATAAATGGGATATGCACTCTCAGTGCGATGGAGCTTTTAGCAGGGCTAAACGGTCCACGTCTTCGAGGAGAAAACATCGCCCGAGCCTGTTGTTCCTGAAGTCTCCAGATCCGGAGCGGTGATTTCCCTGAGCAATCATGCTTCAACCGAGGTCAGTTCTTCCACGGCTGAGGTGGCTGGACCAACAGGAGTGTGCTCGGCATTCGAGGAAGTCTGCCGGCTTCACTTCGCATTGAGTTTCGGTATAGCCCTTCCGTATCTCGTGTCTTCCCTTCCTTATCGAGTTTTTCTTCTACAGGCCTTTGATAGGCTCAGGTCTGAGCTGCTCCATCATGGGGTTAGGTTTCGAAAAGCTCTAGATGAGGGTAGGTCCCTTAGGCTCCTCTACGAGGATAATGAGGTTGAGTTGATGCACTGGCGATATGAGGCGTTCCAGAGCTCAAATTACGAGAGCTATTTGATGGAGCAGGTAACCTCTTGTAGTACGCGTCTCGCTTTTTTAACCCTTAAGGTTGATCCTTTTGCCTATCTCAATTGTAGAAAAAGACGGAGGATCTGGAGTACCTTAGGGGTGAAGCTGACCGAGTTAGGAACGATTGTGGCGAGATAAGAGCTCAGGTGCAGGCTCAAGCCTCAGAGGAGAAGGGTGCCTTGGCTAAAGTTCCCGCCTTCGAGGCCCAACTCCGATTAGATCGTGACAATGCTTCTATTCAAGCGGATATGATCGCGAAGCTCGAGTCCGAACTCTCGAAGGTCAGGGCTAAAATCGTTGATGCTCGGGTTGAAGCAGCATTGAGTCACACTAAGGCTGATAAGGAGATGTCGATTCATTTGAAGGATGCTACTGATGCCCAAGTCCATTTGACGAGGGCCCTCAATCATGAAAAGAGGATCGAGGAATATGTTCATTGCAGATCCTGAAGAGAGGTACTTGAAGAGATCGGTGCCAAGGGTTTTGTTCTCCTGGAAGTGCTAGCTCGGGAGAGGGCGGACAAGCATGATGCTCGGTCACTTCTCGCTGATGCCGCGGAGAGTGAAGATGAGGCTGTTAGGCCGTAGCCTCCTAAAGCGAGGCATAGATTTTGCCATTTTGCATGTAATATTTGCATAGAACATTTGTATATGGAGAACACACCTTTTGCGTATGTAAATAAAAGGAAGTCTGGAGCTTTTTCTCTTACGTATCCCTTTCTGCTTCGCTTTTGATCAGGCGGGATTCGGAGTTGGCGAGAATCCTTAGATTCGTAACACGATTCTGGGCGGTAATGACTCTTTACGCCTTGCCCTTGGGCATTTGTATTTTAACTATTTTGGGTTCAGTCTTCGAGTCAGTTTGCGACTCAAGCTTAATTGACCCTCAAGTCATTTTTTTGTGCCTGCATGGGCGGATGACAATGGCTCTTACGTCTTGCCCTTAGGCAATTGTATTTTAACTATTTTGGGTTCAGTCTCCGAGTCGGGCTCCGACTCGAGCTCAATCTACCCTCAAGTTTTACGTCTGCATTGGCTGGCGGCAATGGCTCTTATGCCTTAGGTCGAAGCGACCTTTTATGTATGTGGCCCTGAGGCTTCTGGAGCTGGCAATGATGACCCTTACGTTGTGCCCTTAGACATGTATAGTTAACTATTTTGGATCCGATCTCCGAATAGGATTACGACTTGAGCTCATTTTAATCCTCAAGTTTTCAAATTTTGAGCTGGTGATAGTGGCTCTTACGCTTTTGGTCGTTGCGACCTTTTACTATGTGGCCCAGAGGCTCGTTTGGCTGATGACAATGACTCTTATGCTTTTGCCCGTGGGCATGTGTAGGTTTTGTTTTCCTCTTGTTAAGGACTTTTAAAATGTTTTTTCCTAACCCGTTGTCGGTTATGGGAGAACCTCGATTTCAAGTCATTAGTTGCGATGTTCGAGCAACACGGAAGGTTTAGCTCATAGGTTGAGTAGCTAGAAGCCTTATGATTTGGAGCTGACATGGTCGAAGCTCGTTTGCCTATCGAGGGTAGCCTGTTTTAATCGGTTCTTTTCGAAGTAGATTCGAAGTAATGGCCTGTGATTTTGTTAGCGACGGTCGGGCGTCCCCCAGTCGCGTTAATTTGGCTGGTGCAACAGTTTTGACCGTAGTCATATATGTTTGGCCAGAGCCGTTTTTGATCCCGAGTGTGATAGTTTAGGCGTCTGCATTGAGGATATGCCATTTCGGGAGTCTTACAAATGCGACACATAGCCTAAACTTCGGGATTGAGTTTTATGCCTGTAGTAAGGTCTTACAAAATTTTCATGCCTGTTGAGGTCTTACAGCTTCTTCATGCCTGTTGATATCTTACAATATTTTCATGCTTGTTGAGGTCTTACAGTTTTTTCATGCCCGTTGAGGTCTTACAGTATTTTCATGCCCGTTAATGTCTTACAGTTTTTTCATGCTTGTTAAGGTCTTACAGTATTTCCATGCATGTTGAGGTCTTACAGTTTTGTCATACCGTTGAGGTCTTATAGTTTTGTCATGCCATTGAGGCCTTACAGTTTCTATTGCTATGTAAAACAGATCTTGCGAGACCGAGTTTGCCCGCTCGGGGTCTTACGGCCTTGGGTTTTCCAGTAAATGGTGATTGTCGGCAGTCTCCGAGTCCTTGAGTTTACTTAGGCTCGAAGGCCGTAACTTTTGAGCTCAGAATTGCCTCGTTAGGGCCTTATGAGCATGGAGTTTCGACCCTGAGGTCATGTGGGTGCCCAATTGTTGAAGCTAAGTCTCCGAGTATTTCGGGACGTACTCGATGGTGGGATCCTTGCCGTGAGTATGCCGAATTTTCTTTGGAGTACGAGATCCTTTTGGCAAAAGATATTCTTTTCAAAAGGGGTTCCTTCCAACATTCGAGGTTGATTGCAAAAGAAAACCTGCGAGCTCATCGGATCTTCCTTAGGAGGCACGTTGCTCTGCTAAGAACCTTGCTGGTGAGACCCTCTTCGGGGTAGAAGTTCGGCCGAGGGGAAAAAGTGCGACGGGTGTCGTTATGGCCTTGGGATCTTTGGGTAGGTCTAACACTTTCGAATGCCCTGTCCGGGTGTCTGCATACAGGTTAGCATAAAATAACGAAGGAGGAGGTAGTTTTACCTTACCGCGGGGTGTGGAGGCGATGTTCCGGGGCCCGATATGTCCCTGTTGTTTTGGAGCGAGGACTCTGTATAGCCCTCCACTTTGTTTTAATCAGTCTAGGCCGAAGACATGGTTTGATTGCCCTTTGACTCTTTCGAGAGTGGAGATATTGGTTCTGGCAATACGTTATGTGACGTGAACAGTCCCGTTGTTGCGTGTTACTCCCTGCCGACGGTTTTACTTTCGTTTCTTGTGAGGGATTTCACCCTTTGGCAAGAATGGGACGGTACTACCTTCATGCAATGCATCCACGGCCGTCTGAATAAGGCGTTCATACCTTGCGCCTCCTTTGATAATACGAAACTTGGCGTTACGATTGATGCCAGCCACGTTAACTAAGAGAATGGTCTTTCTTCCCGTCGTCGTGATCGCCGTGTAGAATCCGCCAAAGATTCAAGAGGCGGGCGTGATCTGACTCGGTTGTCCGAGCCACCCTATTATCCTCGGCCCAAAAATGTTGATCGAGTCACCTGAATTCATGAGAACTTATTTTATTTGAAACGGATCGAATGAGGAAAAAGGTTACCAATGCGTCAGTGTGAGGCTGAGACAAGGTATCGGTGTTTTCTTCGTAGAATGTGAGGGCGTCCTCGAGAATATATCTCCGGATCCACTTTTCTCCGGTGACGAGCATTTTTATCCTCTTCTTTATAAGTTCTTGGAGAGTGTCGTCGCTCCTCCACTATCATGGTAATACATCGTGGCCCATTTGCTTCGTTCTTCTTGGCCGCCTTCTTTACTTGGAACTGAACTTGAATCCGATCGCTCGACAATTTTTGGTGGTGATTTTTTTGAGTGGCTTGGCTTTATTCTTTAAGAGCTGGTGTCCATCTTCGGTCCTGTGGCCGTGCGTATTATGCGGTTCAAATAACAAGTTGTGATTCCTCTGAGAGGGATTCTACTGAATAGGTCTGGGCCATTTGGCATCCCTGGTTTTGCCAACGGTGAACACGATGTCTGATACAACGATGTTGAAATTGTATCCTGATGGGCGAGGCGCCCTCGCTGGCCTTGTGTCCCTGTCGAATCTTGCTCTATTGGTGATTCCTCGAGGATGTTGTCCTTGATCCATTCTCCGATCGTAGGGAGGTAGGCTGCGTCTCGGGGCATTCCTCCTATCTGCGACGTACGACCGGTACCTCTCCTTGTTTGACATTGATTTCTTTACCAGGATCCTGCTTGGGTATGCTGAGCCCGAGGGGGCTCCCAGCTAATCATCCATGACCCTGAGTTGCGACTGGTGCCGGGTGAGGGCATCCAGCCAGGTCTTGGCTGGGTACCCGATCAAGTTTTGTTCCAACTGCCTTAAAATCACCAGGCATTGGTCGTTTAGGCTTTGAGTGAAGGCCTGCACCACCTAGTTGCTTGATACCGGTGATAGTTCTGTTCATTCCATCTGGGGACGAGATGCGGATTCTATCAGCATTTCATTCTCCCTTTGCTCAATCTCGGATGCATCGGGCTTTCCTGTTGTCGCTTCGATATCACTGGTGAGTGCCTTCATGAAGGAATCCTCCAGTATGGTAAGTGAGTTTATGGGGTTGGGAGCTAGGCTATGACGCCACATCGTGGCCCCCTTCGAGTGCGTTTCCCCGAGCCTCTTTAATAAGGTGGAATCGATCTCATCGTCTTGTGTGTCATTGCCTTTCACCGCGCACGTATAGGCAGTGATGTGTTTATTGGGATTTGAGGTCCCGTTGTACCTTGGGAGTTCTATCATTTTGAACTTCTTTCAAGTAGGTTTCGGGGCCGCCTCCTCGGGGAACGACCTTTGTATGAACTTTTTCGAATCCATGCCCTTGAGGACATGGGGCGTACCCGGGATCTAGTCGACCCTAGAGTTGTAGGTATCGACCTCCCTGTCGTTGGCCGCTATCATTTTCATGCACGATTCGATCCTTTTGGTGAGATCCTCAAGTATTTCTACTATAGGCAAGTCGGCTATCGACTCGTTATTGCTCGATTTTATGGGTACCTATTCTGGGAGATCTTTTTCCGGCGCTACCATGCTGGGAGTCTTCGGATGGCTTTGTAACTGAGCGATAGCCAACTGTTGTGCCTACAACATTTCAAAAATATCATGAAAACTAACTTCCTGTACTTTCCGAGTCTGGGTCTTCTGGGCTTCCTGTTGGTCTCCATGTTGTATGCTTCTGTCGATGTGTGAGGTTTTGTTGACCTACTGCGCGTCTTGCAAACCCGCGTCCGCTGGAATCGGTCCAGTTGCATTATAGGGGTTCTGCGGTGGCGTGCCAATGACTGGAATAGCCACACCGTTTTCTTCATGATTTTCAAGGTAGTCATTCTCAACTCTGTTTACCGAGCAAGACATTTTGACCTAAAATTAAGAGATCTTGGACAAGAAAAAGCATGAAAGATAACTTGCGTTTGTGTAATGAAACCATCAAGAAAATAATCACTATTATTTTTAGCCCCATGGTGGGCGCCGAACTGTTTACCGTGAAAATGGTAATAACAATTAAATTTGTAAATAGAACTCTAAAAATACGTGATCTATTTTTATGCTAGTTTATTAGAGCAGTTGATGTTAGGCGTATGAAGTTTAATGATGAAATACAAGTTAAAATGGGGCAATAATCAAACCGAGGAGCTTGTTGCCCGAGCCTCAGACTGGTTGCGAATGTGAAGGCTTTTCTGGCCGCAAAACATCTCAAACGCGAAGCACAAAGTACTAGAATACCAGAAGCAGCAATACAACAGAATTTCCTAAGTCCAAAACATCCAGAAACCTATCTGAAACGCACCCGAGCCCTCGGGGCTCCAAATCTAAACATGCAAATAAGTCTAAAAATATCATACGGACCTGCTCACGTGATCAAATCGCCAAAATAATACATAAAACTACGAATTTAGCATCAAAATCAATAAAAATCTTAAGAACTTTCAAAGTTTCTATTTTCACAACCGAGGGTCCGAATCACATCGTATAAACTCTGTTTCTTACCAAATATTACAGACATAACTTAAATACCATATTAAACCTGTGCCGAGCTCCGGAACAATAATACGGGCTAGATACCATCGAAATCAAGCATCGCTAAATTTCCAAAACCATTATATTTTCAGTTAAACAATTTTCTTCAAAAATTCATTTCTCGGGCTAAGGACCTCGAAATTCGATTTCGGCATACGCCCAAGTCACATATTTTTCTACGGACCCTCTAGGACCGTCAAATCACGGGTTCGGGTCTGTTTACCCAAAATATTGACCAAAGTCAACTTAATTCAATTTTAAAGGCAAAAGTTAGCATTTTTTCTTAAATTTTCACATAAAGGCTTATCGAATATGCGACCGGATTGTGCACACAAATCGATGAGAGACAAAAGGAGGTTTTAAGGCCTCGGAATACAGATTTGACTTCTAAAATAAGAGATGACCTTTTGGGTCATCACAAATAATTTGTTTCTTCTTAATTAAGATATACCAACATGTGTAGTTATCATGTTTAGCCTAGAATATCATGTCTACGTGCCATAAATGCCCATCCAAACTCTGTGCAACATGCTTATTGGATTTACTACTTTTTCATTGACTTGTACTTAGTCTAAACTATAGGATTTCTTGTTATAGCTGTTATCTCCATTGTTTTAGTTGCGTATTTACTTTCGGACTACGGAACAATATTCTAGGAGATCCCCCTGCATATTTATTTTGTGACTACTGGACGGTATCCGGGGGTCCTCTACATATTTATTTTGGGACTATGAGATGGTATCCCGAGAGATCCCCCCTGCGTATTTACTTTGGGACTACGAGACGGTATCCCGGGAGATCTCCCTGCACATTTACTTTTGGGACTACGAGATGGTATCTCGGGAGATCCGCTGCTGTTATTCATGTGTATTGTACTATTATTCTTCTATGATTTCCTTTTTTTAAATTTCAGTCTCTTAGTATACAATGATATTTTTATTCTGCTTATTTAATTTTTATATACTAGTAAGGCCCTGACCTGACCTTGTCATTACTCAATCGATATTAGGCTAAGCACTTAATGGGTACTGTTGTGATGTACTCATGCTACTCTCCTGCACATGTTTTCGTGTGTAGATCCAGGTACCTCCTACCAGCCTCGCTTTTAGTTTCATACTTGTTGCTGCTCCGGAGACTTCAAGGTATATCTGCCCGCGTTCGAAGACCTCGGAGTCCCCCTCTATCTCTTTTGTGTCGTTCTTCCTTTACTTTTTCTAGATACTGATGTATAGAATAGTTAGACAAATTCGTAGAAGCTTGTGACTTATGATGTTCTGGTTTTATTAACATATCTGTGGTAGTTAGTTGTTAAATTTATGATTTCATTTCCATTATTCCGTAAATGTTTGACTTGCCTAGTCATAGAGACTAGTTGTCGTCACGACATCTCACGGAGGGAGGGTTGGGTCATGACAACTTGTCTCAAGGTACGCGCAATGCGAGTGAATTCTATCTCAATGAGTACTAATTTATTTAAAATTTGTGTTTAAATCATAAAATAAAAGTATAAATTCCTAAAGTTGATCATATATGTTAATTGTGCATAATAACTTGATAAATAAAGAAGGTCTCATAAAAATCCTAAATCATAAGTCAATAATTCAACTTAAAATTTATTTTAGTTTACTAATATTATAACTTTAATTTCACATGTTATCTTGCTTTCTTTTTCAGTTTCATCAAAAACAAGTCCTTAAAACCTAAATAATGCTGAAGGATAACATAAAACATATAATCAGGCAACTAATAATCTACAGCTTTCATATGATCACAAAATCAAATTAAATAGCAATGAAAATTTAAAAAAAAAAACATTTAAAAGGATACTAAAGCGAGCTCGTGAGAGAATTTATAATTGAAAGATGACTTTTCCATGAAATATTAACTCCAAAATGTTGTTTAAACAAAAGTAGGTGTGTTGCAGGAAAAATGGAATGTACTCTCATTTACTCCCAACAACAACCTGCTTCTTCAAATCTTAAAGCTCCCAAACCCCCAGATATCCCTATAAACACAGACGCAACCATAACTTCCAATAACAATCCAACAAGAAACATGATTATTGACACACCCGGCCTCAATACCTCTACTACTGTTTCTACTCATAAATCATATTTACATACTCTAACCTCTAATAATGACAATTATTCACCTCATACTGCATATGAACCTCCAAATCTTTCCCTGCTAATTGATGATGAATTGGAGGCACCATTAGATGCCTATAATATTATTCCACTTTCAATGGAAGAAAAAAATAGAATTTATAAACCTTGGCAAAATGTAATAATTGTTAAGGTCTATGGTCGCAAGGTAGAACATCAACTACTTCGCCAAAAAATCTATACCTTATGGCAACCCACAAAAAATCTACCTCTCATAGATTTGGGTTCAGATTTCTTCCTTCTAAAGTTTCAAAAGGAAGAAAATAAAAATCGTGCCTTACATAATGGCCCTTGGTTCATTTTAAATCATTTTCTCTCAGTTCGACAATGGGAACCAAAGTATATAGCATCGGAGACGAAAATAAATTATTCTGCTATATAGCTACGACTACCAGAATTACCTACTGAATTTTATGATTTCCATATCATTCAACAAGTGGGTAATAAAATTAGAAAATTACTAACAGTGGATAATTATACCTCTTCAACAACAAGGGGTCGATATGCTAGGCTATGTGTTGAAATACCGTTAGATCAACCTTTAAGAACCCATATTTACATTGGCAATCATAAGCAAAACATCCTTTATGAAGAATTAAATTTGCTATGTGTTAAATGTTGTCGGATAGGGCATAATCAGAGAGTATGCACCTACCAGGTTCAAGATGAACATCATATTGTTAGTACTCCTCTCACCACATCAGCCATTCCTAATCCTCCCCCCAATCCATCAACGGAAGAATGGAAGACAGTGCAATTTCCAAAGAAAAAAACATTATACGAAATCCAATTATAACACTGCCAACCCTAAGAGCTTTTCAGGTAAGTCTTCATACATTACTCCTCTTCTTCTTCCTTTTACGCAATTAACAATTAATAACCCTAATCCAATACCTAGTACCCTAACAACCACTAAAGAGACTATAACACCCACTTTAACCACTAATCAATTTGATACCTTAATTACTACTGATTTGGATCAGCCTGATCTACTGCCTCAACAAGCAAAAGATACAAAATTAACCTCTTCAAAATACACTCAAGTGCCTATTCAATCAGCCCAATCACAACTTGGTCTTCATTCAAAACCTATACAAAGCCATGCAACTGGCCACATCAGCACACTACACATGCACACACAGTGTCCAAACACCCCTTCATCAACACACATGCAAACCCTAATACAAGACCTACCAAACTATACCACATCTGCTTCACCCTCATCATCTTTCCCAAACCCTAATTTGATAATTCCCATGCAACTAGGTAATGATAGTTTGCCCACCTCTTCAGACCAAACAAACACACTACCACCACATCAATCATTCAAACCGACCCTCTCTTCCATTGATACACAAGCTCCTATAGTTCTTTAGAATCCGGACACAACTACTCAAATTCCACCAAACAATTCAATTACCCCACTCTCCAAGTTCCAACATGCACAAGATATTTTCCCCAAATCTAAATTACTTACGGAGACAACAATCCACAAACAACTAGTCCACTCATCATCTGCTACACAACCACACAGCTCACTCCCTTCCTCCACCACATTTGATAATGGAACCAAACACCATTGTCTACACTACACAGACTCCTTATGGACCAACACAGCGCACATCTTGGCTCAAGACAGGTTTACAGAGTCATGCTCTCACTTTCACGATGGAAGTCAACCATCAAGAGGTGATAATTCTTATAAACCATCCGAGGGACCTAGCTCAGATAGTGATGGAAGGCATGCAATTAGTGATGGAGATTTACGGAAGGTACAATTGGTCAATGACACAGGC
This sequence comes from Nicotiana sylvestris, assembly GCF_000393655.2. Classification (NCBI taxonomy): domain Eukaryota; kingdom Viridiplantae; phylum Streptophyta; class Magnoliopsida; order Solanales; family Solanaceae; genus Nicotiana; species Nicotiana sylvestris. The sequence goes on along the minus strand of NC_091068.1, from coordinate 91,354,338 downwards.
TTCTTATCTGGGGCCATACCATCAACCTCCTCTCCCCATACCATATTGGGACCCCCTTCATCTTCACCCACACCTTCTTCAAATGCCTTTTTATCCACACCCCAATACTGCCTCTCTATGGATCCAACCTTACTGTGATCCTCCACCACCTCTAACCCTAGTTTCATCACCCAACCACTCACCACCATACACTCCCAATCTAGTAAAACAAGAACAAAACTTTCAAGAGGAACTAGATGCAGCAATCATTTACAATAGAGAAACACGTCCAGTTCATGCACTTCTCAATGGAGTAAGGGTCTTTGTCCAGAAGGAGGAGTACGAAAGAAAAATATACATAAGATGTCCTCCAAATCTCCTAACAACATCATTTTGTCTAAGGCCAACTACAAATCCAGCAGTGGGGAAGTATGCAATGCTTCTAATACCCACTTTTATTCTATGACCAGGATAGACAAGCACTCAAACAAGTCAAAGAAACAGCCACATGTTTGAACCTACTGACAATCACATGAACTTTATTATCTGGATTTGCAGGGGTGTTCATTCAGATGATTTCATAAGAAATTTTCGATCCTTACTAGATTATAATAGGCCATCTGTGGTTGTACTACTGAAAACTCACAGTCAAAACTACCAAACTGTCAAGGAAGACTTTAATTTCACAGGCCTGATTGAGGTTGCAACTATTGGCCAGTCTGGAGGAATTGCTATCTTATGGTTGTCAGATGTGTTGCATGTGGAACATGCTGCCTCCACAGCTCAGGAAATACATTGCATTGTTCAGGTGCTTCCTTATCCTTTTAAATTTATGTTTATTGCCATCTACACAAGTAATAATTTAGCAAACAGACAATATTTATGGCAAAATTTAATGTGCATGTATGATAGCTATAATGGACCTTGGGTAATTGGGGGTGATTTCAATGAAATTCTAGAGGCGACTGATAAGTTTGGTGACTTATCAATTAATAATTCCAGATCAAATAAATTTTTAGATTGTATAAACGATTGTCATTTGATTGATTTAGGTTACAAAGGAAGTCGTTATACATGCACAAATGGTAGACATAGTACTAGTAATATACTTGAACGTATTGACTATATTATGGCTAATTATGATTGGCTTAAACAATACCCAAATGCTCTAGTAACACATCTTCCTCGTACCCATTCAGATCATTGTCCTCTAAAATTAGAAATACAACACTGCCCTTTACCTAGGAATTTTTTTTTAGATTTGAAACTATATGGGTTTCCCACCCCACTTTTCCATCATTAATTAACCAAATATGGTTAAAACATTTACAATTAATACATGCTATTACTCAATTCACTACTACAGTACAAGAATGGAGTAAATCCACTTTTGGTAATATTTTTAAACGTAAAAAGAAATTAATGGCTCGTCTAAGTGGTATCAATCCTCTATACATTATCCTACCTGCATTTTCTTACATAATCTAGAACATACACTCACAGTGGAATTTAATAACATCCTAAAACTAGAAGAAGATTTTTGGAAACTAAAGTCACGTGTTGACTGGTTAAATGATGGGGATGCTAATACAAAATTCTTCCACCTAAGTACTCTCAATCGTAGAAGACATAACCGTATTACTGCAATTCAAGATCAAGGAGGCAATTGGATCACTGACCCTATTTGAATCAGGGATAATATTACACAATACTATCAAAATCTATTTACAACTCAGAAAATCAGTTCCCCTAAAAATAATAGTTTAAAGCCTTCCGATATTTTATCTTCAAACGACCAATCTAGTTTAACAACCCCTTTGCAAAATTGGGAAATTATACATGCTATTAATTCTTTTAAACCTCTAAAAGCACCAAGACCGGATGGACTTCATCCTTTATTCTATCAAAAATATTGGAATATTATTGGTAACTCCATAAAATCTTTTTGTCATAGGGTTTTCAATGAACATTAAATTGACCCTTCTATTAATAACACTTTTCTTTGCTTATTACCCAAAAATAGGGATGCATCCACTATATATCAATATCGACCAATTAGTCTTTGCAATACGAATTATAAAATAATTAAAAAATCATTGCTAATAGACTGAAACCTCTCCTACAATATATAATCGACCCCACTCAATCCAGCTTTTAGAAAAATAGGAGAGCAACAGATAATGCTATTATAGTACAAGAAATTATTAACAAATTCCAAAAAATGAAAGGCTCTAATGTAAACATGCTCCTTAAATTGGATTTGGAAAAAGCTTTTGATAAATTAGAGTGGTCGTTTATACATTACTCTCTCAGCTCTCTTAATTTCCCACCGTCCTTCATAAAGATGATAATGCCATGTATTACAACTAGTACTATTTCAATTTTGATTAATGGTAATCCTACAAATTACTTTACACCCACATGTGGCATTAGATAGGGAGACCCACTGTCACCTTATTTATTTATACTATGCTTAGAAATGCTTTGATTATCATGCTTGGATACCAGTTTCACTAGGTCACCAAGGGCATCAACTGTCCCGTTTATTTTTTGCTGATAATATTATTCTTACATCAAAGATTACTGAAAAATCATGCCAAGCTATGGTCAATACGATTACTAATTTTACTAGTCATTCAGGCCAAACTATCAATTTTGATAAATCAAAAATATTTTTCTCCAAAAATTGCTCTCCAAATATAAGAACTATTATACTCCAAATGTTCCACATGAACGAGGGTAAAACATTTGGAAAATACTTAGGATTCCCAATTTTTATAAATAAACCATAAAAAATGGATTATCAATTCCTAATAGAAAATTTTAAAAATAAATTAGCAGTATGGAAAATAATTTTTTTAACAAAAGCAGGAAAGACCACTTTAATTCGTTCAACTCTAAATTCTCTTCCAAACCATATTATGCAGTATATTAAATTACCTTCTTATATAATTACTTCCCTTAATCGTTATCAACATAATTTTCTATAGGGCACCACAACACATAAGAAGAAATTACATTTAATTAAGTGGGCTACCATCACTTACCTCTCTACCCTTCGGGGTAGGGGTAAGGTCTGCGTACATATTACCCTCCCCAGACCCCATGTGTGGGATTATACTGGGTCGTTGTTGTTGTTGTTGTGTAAGTGGGCTACCATCACACAACCTATTGAGAAAGGAGGGTTAGGGATACAGAATCTCACTTTAAAAAATCAGGCTTTGCATGCCAGTCTTGCATGGAGGCTATTTCAAAACCCTCATCATCTATGGGCACAAATTTTATTACATACTTACTTAAGATCATATAGATTGCATACAACAAAAAGCTCAACAACTTGGCGTAATATAATGCAAGGATGGTCCTACTGTAAATTAGGGTTCAAATGGAATATAGATACATGAACACATGTCAAATTCTGGATGGATCCCTGGATTAGCCAAAATTATTTAATTCATATCTATATATATGGACCACTTCCAAAAAAATGAGGAAAATAAAACAGTTTCAACCTACTACTACAGTCATAATTGGCATTTAAACCTACTACCATTCAATTTACCAACAGATTTACACACACTTATTAATAACATCTACATGCCGATTCAACCTTAAACATATGACCAAATATACTGGAGTCTCACACCAAATGACATATTTTCGGCTAAATCAATGTATAATTCTTTTACAACTAGCATAAATGCTACAACAAATACTCTACCGGATAGCTACAGCTGGATTTGGAAACTATATATTCCACCAAAGATATCACATTTCATATGGTTAATTTGCTATGACAGGCTTCCAACAGCAGCATATCTCAACAGGCTAGGTGTCCTTAATTCTGCTATTTGTGCTTAGTGTCATATGTCCCCTGAAACATTAAAACATATATTTTTTGAATGTACAACTACTAGACATCTCTGGACTAAGCTCAAAATATCTATAGTAAATACAAACTCCCTGCAATGCCATGACACTACTCTCAACTGTTTTAAGGTTTTCATACATCAGCAATTACAACATACACGACATAATATTCCAAATACCACTCTTATCCTGGTTGCTTTACGGGAACTATGGCTTACACGGAATAGAATTACTATGGATCATAAACAATGTTGCTTAAATATTCCCTCCATCTTCACAAAGGCTACAAAATTTTATTATCTTACAAATCACAAAGGAAAGAATACTGCTTTAATACCATTATATATAAAATGGCACCCCCCAAATATCCATACTTATAAGCTTCACATAGATGGATCTTTCTCAATTAACCAATCCAAGTATGGTATCGAAGGTCTTTTTCGCAATGCAAAAGGAAATTGGATCATAGGTTTTGCAGGAATATCAGTACCTGGGACAGTTATTCAAACTGAACTTCTAGCTTTGCTCAAGGGACTGACAATTGCTGCCCAAAAGAATCTCAAACCACTCGTCATTGAAACAGATGAACATGCCATCCTAGGTATGTTCAACTCCAACACCATGAAATACACTAATATAATTAATGATTGCAGGTTATTACTCCTACAGCTGGATAGCCCACCTCTCCTAAGTATCTACAGAGAGCAAAATAGTATTGTAGATAGTCTAGCCAACTATGGAGCCCTGCATGCAAAGGAACCTTGTCTACTGTTTGGAAGTCCACCACTTTTTGTGACCTCAATATATCAACAAGATCAACAAGGACTGCTACGAAGAAGGATGATCAAGACTACTTCTAGCTTATGTAATAGTAATAGTCTAACTAATACTGTACCTAGTACTTATGCTGATAGTTTGGATACTTCTACTTTTACTATAGTTAATGGTTCCTCTACAGGGGCCTCAAGTACTATTTGTACTATTGTAAATCTGATGCCTTTAATGCATCTCCTTAAATGCTCTATAAGAGCTTGATTATATATATATCCATCTTTTCAACCAAAAAAAGGCATATTAACTCCAAAAAATGACTTAGAATTAAAATTAAAAAAGAAAGTAGTCTGGTGCACAAGTTATCCCGCATAATTTAAGTGAATGATCTATATAGAGTAAAAAAATTTAATATTTTAAAGTTCTAAGTATTAGGAATTTCAGTCCAAATATTTAAAAAGTTAATAAATAAATTTTTTATTAATTTACACATCTAAAAATCATAAAAATAAATTAAATGAATTATTAAATGAAGTATTTTTAATATAATAATTAACATTAATTTGGAGGGACTTCATATTTTCTTTTTTATTTATAGAAATCAAGTTTAAATTGAAAAAAGCGTTAGTTTTAAATTTTAGTCTTTTAATGTAGGTATTTTATTTAATAATCTAGAATTGAATATATAATAAGCACATTATCTCTTATTAATAAAAGAAATGGATAAACAAACGTGCTAAAGGTATGTTTGTGGTTTTTTTTTAATGATTCCTTAAGGTAAACTTTTAGTAATTGATTTTGAAGTCCTATAAATTAGGATTCGTACTTATTTTAAACAAGGAAGTATTTAATATACAAAATATAGTTAATTTTGAATCCCTAAATTTTAGGCAAATAACAAAAATTACTATTTTATCCAATATATAGTCCTAAGAACCTAGTGCTCTGATACAATATTTTCACGACCCAATTCAATTATAGGTCGTGATGGCGCCCAACACCGTTGTTAGGCAAGTGTGACGACTCGACCAGTCGTCTCATGAGTTACCGCTCCGTTTTTCCTATTTCTACTTCTTTATGCTTCGTAATTCGTGTTTTATGTGATCAGGTTGATTAGATTGAATTCAAAGAGGATTTGGTGAAGTTTGAGACACTTAGTCTCTTTTAAGAAGGTTTAAGTTGGAAAAGTCAACCGAATGTTGACTTATGTGTTAGAGGACTCGGATATGAGTTCTGATGGTTCGGTTAGCTTCGGGAGGTCATTTATGACTTAGGAGAGTAATCGGAATGGGTTTTAAAAGTTCGGAGTAGAATTAGGCTTGAATTGGCAAAGTTGATATTTTGGCGATTTCCGGTTGATAGGTGAGATTTTGACATAAGGGTCTGAATGGAATTTCGAAAGTTGCAGTAGCTTCGTGGTGTCATTTGGGATGTGTGTGCAAAAATTTCAGGTCATTCGGACGTGGTTTGGTTTGGTTTTTGATCAAAAGCGTATTTCAGAAGATTTTAGAAACTTAGGCTTGAATTCGAGGTGATTTGGTAGATTTGATGTTGTTTGAGGTGTTTTGATGATTGGAACAAGTTTGAATAGGGTATCAGGTTATGTTTGTGCTTTTGGTTGAGGTCTCGGGGGGCCTCGGGATCATTTCGGGTGGTTATAGGAGAATTTGGAACTTGGTTGCAGCAGCTGATATTGCTGCTTCTAGTGTTTTAGCACCTGCGGTTTGGGGACCGCAGGTGCGGTGCCGCACATTCGGAAAGGGAGTCGCAGAAGCGGATTCGAGAGGCTTGGTCAGTAACCGCAGATGCGGTAGGGGAACCGCACCTGCGGAGTCGCAGATGCGGCGAGTGAATCGCATATGCGGTTTGGCTGGTTAAGTGAAATTCTGCAGAAGCGAATAGTTAGACCGCAGAAGCGGGTTTTCGACTACAGATGCTGAAACGTCTGGGCAGAAGGTATATATTTCATCCTTCGCGATTTTTGAAGGGTTTAACCATTTTTGAACTCGGAATTGGAAGCTTTGGGCGATTTTGAAGAGAGAAATCAAAGAGACTTCGTTGAGGTAAGGATTTTGGACTTAAAACATACTTCTATGGTAATATTTCATGAATTTGGACTGAAATTTATGGAATTAAAGGACTAAAAATGGAGGTTTAGGGCTTGAGTTTAAGAGAGCTTAAATTGAGGATTGATGGGTCATTTTAACTCCGATTCTTGTGTTTTTATATGTATGAACTCGTGGGGAAACGAGGAATCTATTGATGTGAAAATTTATGAGTTTCGAGAAGTGGTCCGGGGGCTCGGGTTTTACTAATTTCGGGATTTTTGGTATTTTTCGATTATTTTCGCTTGGGCTTTGTTTCCTTAGCATATTGTGATGTATTCGTTCTAATTTTGGATAGATTCGATGCGAGTGGAGGCCGATTCGAGAGGCAAAGGCGTCGTAGAGTAGTATTTTCACCGGTATGAGGTAAGTAACCATTGTAAATCTGGAACTGAGGGTATAAAACCCCGGTATTTGACTTGCTTTGATAAAAGCGGTGACGCACATGCTAGGTGACGAGCGTGTGGGTGAGCACCGGTAGGAATTGTGACTTGGTCTGTCCCGTAGTGACTATTAAGCCTTGTACTTGATTTGGAAATCTTATAGTATTCTGTATTTCTATCTTTTATACTGTATTACGGGCTGTATGCCATGTTTGGGGCCTTGTGCCGACCTGTAGAACTCTTAGGGGCATTTTGACTGTTTTCCTCACTTTACTTGTTAAAAACCATATCCTCAGTCATGTTTTTACCTGTTTAAATGATTAAAGTTGGTTTTATCACTCTATTCCTAAATGTGAGGATTGTTTGGGTTGAGATCCCTACCTTCTACTATTGTGCCCGAGAGGCTGTGAGGTTAATGACTGAGAGAGGTTGAGAACCCAATTGTGAGGATATTATATGTATATATTATGGATCGGGCTGCACGCCGTAGCAATACTTATATGGATCGAGCTGCACGCCGCAGGGATATATATATTGGATCGGGCTGCACGCTGCATCGATATATCGCTTGGGCTGTAGGAGCCCCTTCGGAGTCTGCACACACCCAGTGAGCGCAGTCGACTATATATATAGATTGTGTTGCACACCGCAACGGTTACTATGATCTCTGTTATTATGAGGAGCCGAGTGCTGAGAGTGAGTACGAAGTGACGAGAGTTGAGTCTCGAGTGACTGAGAGGCTGCCCGAGAGGCCATATTTTGAGTGATTTCTTGCTCGAGGGGCCTTGTTATGTTGTTTTTCACTATTTCACTCTTCTTTTTAATAAAGCCTCTGTTGGAAATACTGCTAAGTATATGATTCCAAGCTTTAAACTGAACGTGTGAATCTTATGACGAAAACTGGTTTTAAACTGTAAAGTTGAACAATGATCCTGTTGTTATTTTCAGTTATATGTTTTAACTGCTCGTTACTATCTTCAGTCATTATTTACTTTAGTTACTTACTGAGTTGGCGTACTCACGTTACTCCATGCACCTTGTGTGCAGAAGTAGGTGCCCGAGGGGCAGAGTGAGGACTTTCTACTGAGTCAGTATTCACCGGAGATTACGAGGTAGCTACATGGCGTCTGCATCCTTGTTTTCTCCTCTTTATCCAGTTTATTTTCGCATCTCCTAGACATGATGTACTAGATGTTCAGTTATGTATTAGAGGCTCTAGACTCGTGACACCAGATTTGTCGGGCTGTGTAGTAGTGGCTATGTTGATTTTTCGCATATTTCTATAATTTTAATACTTATAATGGATTCCTCATTCAAAACTTATGTTAGAAAAATGGCTTAATGTTATTGGTAAATGGGATGTAATTATGGGTTGTCGGCTTGCCTAGTCTGTGATAGGTGCCATCACGACCGGTATTTGGGGTCGTGACAAGTTGGTATCAGAGCCTAGGTTACATAGGTCTCACGGGTCATGAGCCAATTTAGTAGAGTCTCGCGGATCGATACGGAGACGTCTGTATTTATCTTCGAGAGGCTGCAGAACCTTTAGGAAAAACTTCATATTCTTGAAACTCTTGTCGTGCAAATTTGTTAATCCAGGTTGTAACCTTTTGTTATTCTATTCTCTCCATATCAGCTTCGGATTCTCATGACTAGAGAGAGGGTGACAGGTGCCACCTTCGAGGAGGTTGCTGGTATCGCCCGTGAGATCGAGACAGTTCGCCGGCAGGAGCAAGAGGAGAGGGAGGCCAAGAGGCCTCGAGGATCTGGTAGTTTCAACAGTGCTCCTTCGAGGGGTCAATTCTAGCAGGGCAGAGGCCGGTCCTTCAGATAGGCCCATTCAGCTCGCCCAGGTTACCGTGGGGTATCATCAGGTCATGGTTATCATGGATCTCAATAGGGCCAGTTATCACACAGTGTCCTACCAGCCCAGAGCTCCTCCCGTGCTCCATCAGTCCAGGGTTCTTCCATGCCAGGACCTTTTACTGGTCATTCTGGTGCCAGGAGTTCCCTTCAGTCCCCATCTCCAGTACCGGGGAGTTGTTATGAGTGCAGAGAGTTTGGACATATGAGGAGGCAGTGCCCTCGACTTCATGATAGTCAATCTCAACAGAGGGGTCAGCCCTCGACTTTTGCTCCAGTTACTTCACCACCCGCCCAGACAGCAAGGGGTGGGGGTCAGGCAGCCATGGGTCTCCCTAGAGGGGGAGGTCGATCAGGCGGTGGTCAGATACAAGTATTGTTTCAGTCTGCCATAGAGTTGTCTCTGTATTATTTGATCCCTGTTCCACCTTTTCTTATGTGTCCTCGTATTTTGCTTTTTATTTGGGTACGCCCTGGGAGTTTCTTGCTTTACTTGTTCATGTATCTACCCCGGTGGGCGATACTGTGGTTGTAGACCGTGTGTACCGGTCATGTGTAGTGACAATTGAGGGTCTAGAGATCCGAGTGGATCTATTGCTATTGAGCATGGTGGATTTTGATGTCATTTTGGGCATGGATTGGTTATCTCCGTGTCGTGCTATTCTGGACTGTCATGCTAAAATAGTCACCTTGGCTATGCCGGGTGTGCCACGGATCGAGTGGCGAGGTGTGACTGATTGTGTTCCTAGTAGAGTGATCTCTTTCTTGAAGGCCTAGCGTATGCTTGGGAAGGGTTGTCTTTCATATCTAGTTTTTGTAATGGATGTCAGAGCTGAGACTCCTAGTATTGATTTTGTCCCAGTTGTGAGGGGTTTTCCCGATGTGTTTCATGCAGACCTGTCGGACATGCCATCGGACAGGGATATTGATTTTGGTATTGACTTGGTGCCGGGAACCCAACCTATTTCTATTTTGTCGTATCGTATGTCACCAGCGGAGTTGAAGGAATTGAAGGAGCAGCTTCAAGAACTCCTAGATAAGGGGTTCATTCGGCCTAGTGTGTCACCTTGGGGTGCGCCGGTTTTCTTTGTGAAGAAGAAGGATGGCACAATAAGGATGTGCATTGATTATAGGCAATTGAACAAGGTAACCATTAAGAACAAGTATCCTCTGCCTCGCATTGATGATTTATTTGACTAGCTTCAGGGAGCGAGAGTGTTCACCAAGATTGATCTCCATTCGGGTTATCACCAGTTGAAGATCAAGGATTCAGATATTCTTAAGACGGCTTTCAGGACCCGATATGGTCATTATGAGTTCTTGGTGATGTCTTTAGGGCTAACCAATGCCCCGGCAGTGTTCATGCATCTGATGAACAGTGTGTTTCGGCCTTATCTTGATTCGTTGTGATCATCTTCATTGATGACATTCTAGTGTACTCGCGTAGTCAGAAGGAGCACGTAGAGCATTTGAGAGTCGTGTTGCAGAGATTGAGGGAGGAGAATCTTTAGGCGAAATTCTCCAAGTGTGAGTTCTGGCTCAGTTCAGTGGCTTTCTTGGGGCACGTGGTGTCCAGCGAGGGTATTCAGGTTGATCCGAAGAAGATAGAGGCGGTTCAGAGTTGGCCTAGACCGTCCTCAGCCACAGAGATTCGTAGTTTTCTTGGTTTGGCAGGATATTATCGCCGGTTTTCCAGGGATTCTCATCCATCGCATCGCCCTTGACCAAGTTGACTCAGAAGGGTGTTTCATTTGTATGGTCGGACGAGTGTGAGGAGAGATTTCAGAAGCTCAAGACAGCTTTGACCACAACTCCAGTATTGGTTTTCCCATCAGATTCAGGTTCATATACCATATATTTTGATGCTTCGAGAGTTGGGATTGGTTGTGTATTGATGCAGGAGGGTAGAGTTATTGCTTATGCTTATCGTCAGTTGAAGCCCCATGAGAAGAACTACCACGTTCATGATCTGGAGTTGGCTGCCATAGTTCATGCATTGAAGATTTGGAGGCATTACTTGTATGGCGTATCTTGTGAGGTGTTCACTAATCATCGCAGTCTTCAGCATCTGGTCAAGCAAAAGGATCTTAATGTGTGGTAGTGGAGATGGTTGGAGTTGCTTAAGGATTATGATATCACTATATTGTACCATCCGGGAAAGGCCAATGTGGTGACCGATGCTTTGAGCCGAAACGCAGTGAGTATGGGAGTTTGGCATATATCCCAGTTAGGGAGAGACTTCTTGCAGTTTATGTTCAGGCCTTGGCCAATCGGTTTGTGAGGATGGATATTTCGGAGCCCAGACAGGTTTTGGTTTGTGTGGTTTCTCGGTCTTCGTTATATGATCGCATCAGAGAGCGCCAGTATGATGATCCGCATTTGCTTGTCCTTAAGGACAGAGTGCAGCATGGTGATGCCAGAGATGTGACCATCGGTGATGATGGGGTGTTGAGGATGTAGGGCCGAATTTGCGTGCCCAATGTGGATAGGCTTCGGGAGTTGATTCTGGAGGAGGCCCATAGCTCGCGGTATTCCATCCATCCGAGTGCTGCAAAGATGTATCAGGATTTGAGGCAGCACTATTCTCAGCATATGAAATATGAGCATCAGAGACCGGGTGGCTTGCTTTAGCAAATGGTTATTCTTGAGTGAAAGTCGGTGAGGATCACTATGGACTTTGTTGTTGGACTTCCACGGACCATGAAAAAGTTCGATGCTATTTGGGTGATTGTGGATCGGCTGACCAAGTCCGCGCACTTCATTCATGTATGTACTACCTATTCTTCAGAGCGGTTGGCAGGGATTTATATCCAGGAGATTGTTCGATTGCATGGTGTTCCGGTTTCCATCATTTCAGATAGAGGTACTCAGTTTACTTCGCCATTTTGGAGAGCCGTGCAGAGAGAGTTGGGTACTCAGGTGAAGTTGAACACAGCTTTTCATCCTCAAACGGACGGGCAGTCCGAGTGTACTATTCAGATATTGGAGGACATGTTGCGTGCTTGTGTTATTGATTTCGGAGGATCATAGTTTGAGTTTATACCGCTTGCAGAGTTTGCCTACAATAACAGTTACTAGTCAAGCATTCAGATGGATCCATATGAGGCTTTGTATGGGAGGCGGTGTACATCTCTAATCAGTTGGTTCGAGCCCGGTGAGGCTAGACTATTGGGGACTGATTTGGTACAAGATGCTTTGGGGAAGGTGAAGGTGATTCAGGATAGGCTTCGTATGGTGTAGTCGAGTCAAAAGAGTTATGCTGATAGGAAGGTTCAAGATGTATCCTACATGGTTGGCGAGAAGGTTCTGTTGAAGGTTTCACCCATGAAGGGTGTTATGAGATTTGGGAAGAAAGGGAAATTGAGTCCTCGGTTCATTGGGCCTTTTGAGGTGCTTCGGAGGATTGGGGAGGTGGCTTATGAGCTTGCTTTGCCATCTAGTTTGTCGAGTGTGCATCCGGTATTTCATGTTTCTATGCTCCAGAAGTATATTGGGGATCCGTCTCAAGTTTTGGACTTCAGCACTGTTCAGTTGGATGATTATTTGACCTTTGATGTGGAGCCAGTAGCTATTTTGGGTCGTCAGGTTCGAAAGTTGAGTTCAAAGGATATAGCTTCAGTAAAAGTGCAGTGGAGAGGTTGGCCCATGGAGAAGGCTATCTGGGAGACCGAGCAGGAGATGCAGAGTAGATATCTTCACCTATTCGATGCTTCAGGTATGTTTCTTGACTCGTTCGAGGATGAATGTTTGTTTAAATTGGGGAGGATGTGACGACCCGGCCAGTCGTCTCGTGAGTTACCGCTCCGTTTACCCCATTTCTACTTCTTTATGCTTCGTTATCCGTGTTTTATGTGATTAGGTTGATTAGATTGAGTTCGGAGAGGATTTGGTGAAGTTTGAGACACTTAGTCTCTTTTAAGAAGGTTTAAGTTGGAAAAGTCAACCGGATATTGACTTATGTGTTAGACGGCTCGGATATGAGTTCCGATGGTTCGGTTAGCTTCGGGAGGTGATTTATGACTTAGGAGTGTGATCGGAATGGGTTTTGGAAGTCCGGAGTAGAATTAGGCTTGAATTGGCGAAGTTTATATTTTGGCGATTTCCGGTTGATAGGTGAGATTTTGACATAAGGGTCGGAATGGAATTCCGAGAGTTGCAGTAGCTTCGTGGTATCATTTGGGATGTGTGTGCAAAAATTTCAGGTCATTCGGAAGTGGTTTGGTTGGGTTTTTGATCAAAAGCGTATTTCGGAAGACTTTAGAAACTTAGACTTGAATTCGAGGTGATTTGGTAGATTTGATGTTTGTTGAGGTTTTTCGATGATTGGAAAAAGTTTGAATAGGGTATTGGGTTATGTTTAAGCTTTTGGTTGAGGTCCCGGAGGCCTCGGGATCATTTCGGGTGGTTATCGGAGAATTTGGAACTTGGTTGCAGCAGCTGATATTGCTGCTTCTAGTGTTTTCGCACCTGCGGTTTGGGGATCGCAAGTGCGGTACCGCACGTGCGGAAAGGGAGCCACAGAAGCAGATTCGAGAGGTTTGTTCAATAACCGCAGATGCGGTAGGGGAACCGCACCTGCGGAGTCGCAGATGCGGTTTAGCTAGTTAAGTGAAATTCCGCAGAATCAGATAGTTAGACCGCAGAAGCGGGTTTTGGACCGCATATGCGGAAAAGCCTGGGCAGAAGGTATATATTTCATCCTTCGCGATTTTTAAAGTGTTTAACCATTTTTGAACTCGGAATTGCGAGCTTTGGGCGATTTTGAAGAGAGAAATCAAAGAGACTTCGTTGAGGTAAGGATTTTGGACTTAAAACACACTTCTGTGGTAATATTTCATGGATTGAGACTGAAATTTAAGGAACTAAAGGACTAAAAATGGAGGTTTAGGGCTTGAGTTTAAGAAAGCTTAAATTGAGGATTTGAGGGGTCATTTGAACTCTGATTCTTGTGTTTTTGATAAGTATGAACTCGTGGGGAGACGAGGAATCTAATGATGTAAAAATTTCTGAGTTTCGAGAAGTGGGCCCGGGGCTCGGGTATTGCTAATTTCGGGATTTTTGGTATTTTTCGATTGTTTTAGTTTGGGCTTTGTTTCCTTAGCATATTGTGACGTGTTCGTTCTGATTTTGGATAGATTCAACGCGAGTGGAGGCCGATTCTAGAGGCAAAAGCGTCGCGGATTAGTATTTTCACCAGTTTAAGGTAAGTAACCATTGTAAATCTGGAACTGAGGTTACAAAACCCTGGTATTTGACTTGCTTTGATAAAAGCAGTGACGCACATGCTAGGTGACGAGCGTGTGGGCGTGCACCGGTAGGGATTGTGACTTGGTCCATCCCGTAGCGACTATTAAGCCGCATACTTGATTTGGAAATCTTATATTGTTCCGTATTTCAGTCTTTTATACTGTATTATGGGCTGTATGCCATGTTTGGGGCCTTATGCCGACCTGTAGAACCCTTAGCGGCGTTTTGACTATTTTTCCTCACTTTACTTGTTAAAAACCATATCCTCAGTCATGTTTTTACCTATTTAAATGATTAAAGCTGGTTTTATCACTCTATTCCTAAATGTGAGGATTGTTTGGGTTGAGATCCCTACATTCTATTATTGTGCCCGAGAGGTTGTGAGGTTAATGACTGAGAGAGGTTGAGAACCCAATTGTGAGGATATTATATGTATATATTATGGATCTGGCTGCACGCCACATCGATATATATATTGGATCGGGCTGCACGCCACAACGATATAACACTTGGGCTGTAGGAGCCCCTCCGGAGTCTGCACACCCCCAGCGAGCACAGTCGACTATATATATGAATCGGGCTGCACGCCGCAGCAGTTACTATGATCTATGTTATTATGAGGAGCCGGAGTGCTGAGAGTGAGTACGAAGTGACGAGAGTTGACTCCCGAGTAATTGAGAGGCTTCCCGAGAGGCCATATTCTGAGTGACTTCTTGCCCGAGGGGCCTTGTTATGCTGTTTTTCACTATTTCACACTTCTTTAAACAAAGCCTCTATTGGAAATACTGCTAAGTATATGATTCCAAGCTTTAAATTGAACGTGTGAATCTAATGATGAAAACTGGTTTTAAACTGTAAAGTTGAACAATAATCCTGTTGTTATTTTTAGTTATATGTTTTAACTGCTCGTCACTATCTTCAGTCTTTATTAAATTAGTTACTTACTGAGTTGGCGTACTCACGTTAGTCCCTACATCTTGTGTGCAGATCTATGTGCCCGAGGGGCAGAGTGAGGACTTTCTGCTGAGTCAGTATTCAACACAGATTACGAGGTAGCTGCATGGCGTCCGCAACCCTGTTTTCTCCTCTTTATCCAGTTTATTTTCGCATCTCCTAGACATGATGTACTAGATGTTTAGTTATGTATTAGAGGCTCTAGACTCGTGACACCAGATTTGTTGGGCTGTGTAGTAGTAGCTATGTTGATTTTTCACATATTTCTATCATTTTAATACTTATAATGGATTCCGCATTCAAAACTTATGTTAGAAAAATGGCTTAATGTTATTGGTAAATGGGATGTGATTATGGGTTGTCGGCTTGCCTAGTACTGTGATAGGCGCCATCACGATCGGTATTTGGGGTCGTGACAGCAAGCCAACACTAATCAAACTAATGATTTTTCGTTTTAAATAAATTACTAAGTGGATAACATTTCCTCATTTGTTAAAAGATTTAGAAATTTGTAGATGTAAAATAATAAAACGGAAGCAAATGAGTGCAAATCGTAATCTTGAAAATAAATCCAAAATTATAAGTCTACTAGTGTGTGTGTCAAGACCTGGTATCGCAAGTATGTGGGTATTCTAGTAGAATATACAAAAAAATACTAATCTACTATCATAAAGGAAATAAATAGAAAAATATAACATAAGGAAAACTCCAGATGCTGTAGAACGGCTCGAAAGGTAGCTCATCGTGAAGCCTCGAGGTGGGGATCAAATATGCGCGCCGGACAGGTAACCAGATGCACCTGCCTCAGATCCTGTATAATTAAGTACAGAAGTATAGCATGGGCACATAAATAATATGTACCCAGTAAGTATCTAGTGTAACCTCGAAGAAGTAGTAACGAGGGGTGGACTCCGACATTTACTAAGGGCCAACAATATGATAATATGAAATTTTAGTTAAAATATGATATATAGAGATGACAATAGAACTCTTAATAAGAGATATCTAAATAATCCTTTCACCATATTTAAGAAACGAATCATTTCCTTCATTTAAAACAAATAATCTCTCAAACAAATAAATTAATACCAATTATGAATGGGATTTCCAGTGCTATTATCATGCACGAATTCTGCCAAGGACATACAGCCTAATCCAACATAAATATAAATTGTGCACTGCCAAGGGTCGAACGGCACGAACTATGGATGCATCTATTAACCTGCCGAGGCGAACAACCTGCTTCCACGAGAGTAGTGAACAAATCACCCCGCTCGTGGAATATACTTGCGACGCTGCTAAATATAAATTTATCAATAATTCATAACCTTTCTCTATTATTTTCAAATAAAGGAAATTCAACTAGTGTTTTGAAATCTTAAAATCCTCAACATAGCTCCATTCGATACAATTAACAAATAAAATCAGATAACGGTGTCCACAAAGCATGGTGTAAGACTAAAACTACCCATACATAAACAGGAATAGTAGCTACGGATTCTTGTCACTTCGTGCGTATGTATCCCTCACAAATAACAACACATATTAATTATGTTCACCTATGGGGTAAATTCCATCTTACAAGGTTAGAAAGAGACTTACCTCGTCTCAAGGCCTACTTTCATGTCCAAGATTATGCTTAAACCCTCAAATTGGTGCCGAACAATCTAAAACTATTAAAATAGTGTAAAAACCAATCATTATATTTCAAAAGTTCATATTCTAACTATTTAAGTGATTGCCCAACCTTAAATGTAAGGTTTCTAAAATTCATCTCGGGCCCACGTGCGAGGATTCCAGAAATTTTTGAAAATATTTGTTACCTATAATCTCATGAACTCAAATATATGATTTTCACCAAATTACCTAACAAATTTCGTGGTTAAATCTCATTTTTATTAAAAACCGAGGTTTTCCATCTAACCCATGAATTTCACAATTTTACATATTATAATCTACCCATAAACTATGTATTAAACTCACATTAGGTAGAAATCACTTACCTTCAAAAGCTAGGTTGAAATCCCCTCCTTAAAATCTGTTAAATCGCCCAAGAGTGAAAGAAAATGTGTAAAAACGGCTTAAGTTCCTTATTAAATGGACCTCACAGCCTCCAGCGATTCTGCTGTGATGACCCAGCCAGTCGTCTCATGAATTACCGCTCTGTTTCCCCCATTTCTACTTCTTTATGCTTCATTATCCGTGTTTTATGTGATCGGGTTGATTAGATTGAGTTCGGAGAGGATTTGGTAATAAATGAGACACTTAGTCTCTTTTAAGAAGGTTTGAGTTGGAAATGTCAACCGGATATTGACTTATGTGTTAGAGGGCTCGGATGTGAGTTCCGACGATTAGGTTAGCTTCGCGAGGTGACTTATGACTTAGGAGTGTGATCGGAATGAGTTTTGGAGGTCCGAAGTAGAATTAGGCTTGAATTGGCGAAGCTGATATTTTGGCAATTTCAGGTTGATAGGTGAGATTTTGATATAAGGATCAGAATGGAATTTCGAGAGTTGCAGTAGCTACGTTGTGTCATTTGGGATGTGTGTGCAAACTTTTAGGTCATTCAGACGTGGTTTGGTTGGGTTTTTGATCGAAAGCGTATTTCGGAAGATTTTAGAAACTTAGGCTTGAATCCGATGTGATTTGGTAGATTTGATGTTGTTTGAGGTGATTTGATGATTGGCACAAGTTTGAATAAAGTATTGGGTCATGTTAGTGCATTTGGTCGAGGTCCCAGGGGCCTCGGGGTGATTTCGGATGGTTAACGGGAAGATTTGGGACTTGAGAGATTTCAGAAAATTGCTGCTTCTAGTGTTTTCGCACCTGCGGTTTGGGGACCGCAGGTGTGGTGCCGCATGTGTGAGGGAAGAGGCCGCAGATGCGAAAGTTGGTTTGGCGAGCCGTTTCCGCAGAAGTGGTCAAGATGGTCGCATCTGCGAAGCCGCAGATGCGGAATTTGTATCGTAGATGCGGTTCTGGCTATTATATGAGGGACCGCAGAAGCGATTATTTTGACCACATATGCGGTACCGCAGAAGTGGGTTTTGGACCGCAGATGCGGAAAAGCCTGGGCAGAATGTATATATTTCATCCTTCGCGATTTTTGAAGGGTTTAACCATTTTTGAACTCGGAATTGGGAGATTTTGGCGATTTTGAAGAGAGGAATCAAGGGACTTCGTTAAGGTAAGGATTTTTGGACCTAAAACACATTTCTATGGTAATATTTCATGGATTAAGACTGAAATTAAAGGAATTAAAGAGCTAAAAATGGAGGTTTAAGGCTTGAGTTTAAGAGGGCTTAAATTGAGGATTTGAGGGGTCATTTGAACTCCGATTCTTGTGTTTTTATATGTAAGAACTCGTGGGGAGACGAGGAATCTAATGATGTGAGAATTTCTGAGTTTCGAGAAGTGGGCCCAGGGCTCAGATTTTTCTAGTTTCGGGATTTTTGTTATTTTCGATTGTTTTCGCTTAGGCTTTGTTCCCTTAGCATATTGTGACGTATTCGTTCTGATTTTTGATAGATTCAACGCGCTTGGAGGCCGATTCGATGGGAAAAGGCGTTGTGAGCTAGAGATTTAGCCGGTTCGAGGTGAGTAATGATTGTAAATGATGCTCTGAGGATTTGAAACCCTGGATATGCACATTGTAGTGCTATATTGAGGTGAGACACACGCTTGATGACGAGCGTGGGGTCGTGCACTATTGGAGATTGTGACTTGGTCCATCCCAATTGATGATTCTACCGCGCATTTGATTGAAACTTATTTTCTATCATCATGATTTAGGCTGATTGCCATATTTGGGCTTTGTGTCAACTATTTGAATTCTTCGGGGATTTTTATTACTATTTCCTCAGTGTTTTGACTTATTACTTGAACTCAGTCATGTTATTTTCCACTATTTTACTACTCAACCATTTTTACTCAGTTTTGAGACTTAATGATATTTTCAAATGATGTTTTGGACTGAGAAATACTGTTATACTATTGCCCAAAGGACTTGTGATGCTTTTTTTGGACTAAGTAAGGCCGAGGGCCTAGTTATGAGGATACATTGATACTGATATGAGGCCGAGGGCCTGAGATACATAAATATGCCACGAGGTGGCTTGATTGATATGAGGCCGAGGGCCTAGATTTGATGCCATAAGATGGCTTGATATTGTGCTTGGGCCATAAGGGGCCCCTCCCGGAGTCTGTACATCCCCATTGTAATGTGAGATTGAGCCCAAGGGGCTGATATTATTTTGAGATTGAGACCGAGAGGCTGGTACTGTTTTGAGATGTTGCTCGAGGGGCGGATTCGTTGATACTGTGCCCGAGGGGCGAACTTCTATTTGTTCACTTTATCTTAATTATCTGTCAATTACTTGTTTTACTTGTTGAAAAAGGGATTTTACTTGATTCTTCACTGATTTACTATTTTTAAGTGATTTTACTGCTTTGTTATAGAATGCCTTGTGTTTTACGTGTTTTCTTATCTTCAGTCATTATTTATATTTATTACTCACTAGGTCAGAGTACTCATATTACTCCCTGCACCGTGTGTGCAGATTCATGCATAGCAGGTCCCGCTCATGAGTGCTGATCCCTCCAGTCCAGGCGGTGTTTCGGAGACTACGAGGTAGCTGTTGGCGTCCGCAACCCCCATGTCTCCCTTATCTTATTATTTCTATGTTCTTCAAACAGTGGTACCAGATATTGTATTTAGTAGACTCGTATCAGCATCCTTAGTTGCTCATGACTTGCGACACCCCGATTAGGGCTGTGTCGGTTGGATTTCCGCTTTGTTATCTTTATTTCCGCTAATTGTGCTATTAAATTATGTTTGAACTATTCTTATGCTATTTAGTTGCTTAAAAGGACGAATTGTGTTAGACTGGCTGGCCTTGTCTTCACGAGAGTCGCTATCACGACTGAGTTTAGGGTTAGGGTCGTGACAAGTTGGTATCAGAGCCTAGGTTACATAGGTCTCACAAGTCATGAGCAGGTTTAGTAGAGTCTCGTGGATCAGTACAGAGACATCTGTATTTATCCTCGAGAGGCTATAAAACCTTTAGGAAAACTTCATATTCTTGAAATTCTTGTCGTGCGAACTTGCTGGTCCGAGTACTAAATTTCTGTTATTACATTCTCTCACAGATGGTGAGGATGCGAGCTACCGGAAGAGATGGACGACCACCAGTGCCACCAGTTAAGACTACCAGAGGCTGTGGATGCGGTCGTGGTCATGGCAGAGGCAGAGCAACGAGGGCAGCACCTGTAGATCCACCAACTGCCCTAGCTCAGGATTAGGCTCCAGCTATGGATGCTCCAGCAGCACTAGTTCAGGCACCAGCTGTGCCCATCGTGATTCCATGTCTTCAGAAGGCTTGGCACAGATCTTATCAGTTTGCACTGGCCTGGCTCAAGCGGTTTCAGCCACTACAGCCGCAACTACTTCATAGGCGGGAGGAGGCAATCAGACTACCGCCGCTCGCTCCCCTGAGCAGGTTGTGCAGGGACTTCAGATGCCGGGGGCGCATCCAGCCCAGCCGGTTACAGCTGCTCATGATTATGTGGTTCCTGTCATGCCGGAGGATGAGCAGCGGAGGTTAGAGAGATTTGGTAGATTGCAGCCTCCGACCTTCAGTGGCGCAGAGGGAGAGGATGCCAGGGTTTTCTGGATAAGTGTTAGAGGATGCTTCGTACAGCCGGTATTCTGGAGACCAGCGGGGTTGCTTTTACCACCTATTAGTTTTTAGGAGCTGCTTTTACTTGGTGGGAGGATATTGAGAGGCGTACGCCTGTTGGTGCAACACCCCTTTCTTAACAACAGTTCTCCATTCTCTTCCTGGAGAAGTATGTGCCTCAGTCCCGCAGAGAGGAGCTGCATAGGCAGTTTGAGTGGTTGCGAAAGGGGGATATGACCGTGTCACACTATGAGCTGAGGTTTTCTAAGTTGGCTCGTTATGCCATCTGAATGGTTCCGATAGATAGAGAGAGGATTAGGAGGTTTGTGGATGGCCTCACTTATCAGCTTTGTATTCTCATGACCAGGGAGAGGGTGATTGGTTCTACTTTTGAGGAGGTTGTTGATATTTCCCGTGAGATTGAGTCTGTTCGTCGTCAGGAGCGAGAGGAGAGGGAGACCAAGAGGCCTTGAGCTTCTGGTAGCTATAGTGGTACTCCTTCGAGGGGTTAGTTTCAGCACGGTAGAGGCCGTTCATTCAGGTCGGCTTAGTCAACCCACTAGGTTGTCGTGGGGCATCTTCAGGTCATGGTTATCATGGATCTCAGCAGGGCTAGTCATCACTTAGCGCCCTCCTAGCTCAGAGTTCATCTCGTGCCCCATCAGCTCAGTGCTCTTCTATACCGAGTGCATCTGCTAGTCACTCCGGTGCGAGGGGTTCCCTTCAGTCCCCTTCTCTAGCACCTAGGAGTTGTTATGAGTGTGGGAAGATGGGCCATATGTGGAGGCAGTGTCCTCATCATATTGCTAGTTCGTCCCAACAGAGGGGTCAGTCTTCGACTTCAACGCCAGTTTCTTCACCACCACCCGCTCAGCCAGCTCGGGGTGGAGGTCAGTGAGCCAGGGGTCGCCCTAGATGGGGAGGTCGATCATACGGTAGCCAGGCTCGTTTTTATGCTATCCCAGGCAGGCCAGATGTTATTGCTTAAGATGTTGTCATTACAGGTATTGTTTCAGTCTGCCACAGAGATGCCTCTGTATTATTTGATCCCGGTTCCACCTTTTCTTATGTGTCCTCATATTTTTCTCATTATTTGGGTATGCCCCGGGAGTTTCTTCCTTTACCTGTTCATGTATCTACCCCGGTGGTGATACTGTTGTTGTAGACCGTGTGTACCGGTCATGTGTGGTGACTATTAGGGGTCTGGAGACCCGAGTGGATCTATTACTATTGAGCATGGTGGATTTTGATGTTATTTTGGGCATGGACTGGTTATCTCCGTGTCGTGCTATTATGGACTGTCATGCTAAGACAGTCATTTTGGCTATGTTGGGTGTGCCATAGATCGAGTGGCGTGGTGTGACTGATTATGTTCCTAGTAGAGTGATCTCTTTCTTGAAGGCCCAGCGTATGGTTGGGAAGGGTTGCCTTTCATATCTAGCGTTTGTGAGAGATGTCGGAGCTGAGACTCCCAGTATTGATTCTGTCCCAGTTGTGAGGGAGTTTTCCGATGTGTTTTCTGCAGACCTGTTGGGCATGCCACCGGACAGGAATATTGATTTTGGTATTGACCTGGTGCCTAACACTCAGCCCATTTCTATTCCGCCGTATCGTATGGCACCAGCGAAGTTGAAAAAATTGAAGGAGCAACTTCAGGAACTCCTAGATAAGGGGTATATTCGGCCTAGTGTGTCACCTTGGGGTGCGCCAATTCTGTTTGTGAAGAAGAAGGATGTCACAATGAGAATGTGCATTGATTATAGGCAATTGAACAAGGTAACAATTAAGAACAAGTATCCTTTGCCTCGCATTGATGATTTATTCGACCAGCTTCAGGGAGCGAGAGTGTTCTCTAAGATTGATCTCCGTTCGGGCTATCACCAGTTAAAGATCAGGGATTTAGATATTCTTAAGACAACCTTCAGGACAAGATATGGTCATTACGAGTTCCTTGTGATGTCTTTTGGGATGACCAATTCCCCAGCAGCGTTCATGCATTTGATGAACAGCGTGTTCTAGCCTTATCTCGATTCATTCATCATAGTCTTCATTGATGATATTCTAGTGTATTCGCATAGTCAGGAGGAGCACGTAGAGCATTTGAGAGTTGTGTTGTAGAGATTGAGGGAGGAGCAGCTTTATGCAAAATTCTCCAAGTGTGAACTTTGGCTCAGTTCAGTGTCTTTCTTGGGGCACGTGGTGTCCAGTGAGGGTATTCAGGTTGATCCGAAGAAGATAGAGGTAGTTTAGAGTTGACCTAGACCGTCCTCAACCATAGAGATTCACAACTTTCTTGGTTTGGCAGGCTATTATCGCCGGTTTGTTCAGGGATTCTCATCTATCGCATCGCCCTTGACCAAGTTAACTCAGAAGGGTGTTTCATTTGTATGGTCAGACGAGTATGATAAGAGCTTTCAAAAGCTCAAGACAGCTTTGACCACAACTCCAGTATTGGTTTTGGCATCAGCTTCAGGTTCATATACCGTGTATGGTGATGCTTCAAGAGTTGGGATTGGTTGTGTATTGATGCAGGAGGGTAGAGTTATTGCATATGCTTCTCGTCAGTTGAAGCCCCATGAGAAGAACTACCCCGTTTACGATTTGGAGTTTGCTGCCATAGTTCACGCATTGAAGATTTGGAGGCATTACTTGTATGGCGTATCTTGTAAGGTGTTCACTGATCATCGTAGTCTTCATCATTTGTTCAAGCAAAAGGATCTTAATTTGAGGTAGCGGAGATGGTTGGAGTTGCTTAAGGATTATGATAGCACTATATTGTATCATCCGGGAAAGGCCAACGTGGTGGCCGATGCTTTGAGCCGAAAGGCAGTGAGTATGGGGAGTTTGGCATACATTCCAGTTGGGGAGAGACCTCTTGCGGTTGATGTTCAAGCCTTGGACAATCGGTTGGTGAGGTTGGATATTTCGGAGCCCATCCGGGTGTTGGCTTGTGTGGTTTCTCGGTCTTCCTTATATGATCGCATCAGAGAGCGCCAGTAAGATGATCCGTATTTGCTTGTCCTTAGGGACAGATTTCAGCATGATGATGCTAGAGATGTGACCATTGGTGATGATGGGGTGTTGAGAATGCAGGGCCAGATTTGTGTGCCCAATGTGGATGGTCTTCAGGAGTTGATTCTGGAGGAGGCCCACAGCTCGCGGTATTCCATTCATCCGGGTGCCACGAAGATGTATCAAGATTTGAGGCAGTACTATTGGTGGAGAAGAATGAAGCAAGATATTGTGGGGTTTGTAGCTCGATGTCTCAATTGTCAGCAGGTTAAATATGAGCATCAAAGACCGGGTGGTTTGCTTCAGCAGATGGTCATTCCTGAGTGGAAGTGGGGGAGGATCACTATGGACTTTGTTGTTGGACTTCCACGGACTTTGAAGAAGTTCGATGCTATTTGGGTGATTATGGATCAGCTGACCAAGTCTGTGCACTTCATTCTAGTTTGTACTACCTATTCTTTAGAGCGACTCGCAGGGACTTATATCTGGGAGATTGTTCGGTTGCATGGTGTTCCGGTTTCCATCATTTCAGATAGACGTACTTAGTTTACTTCACAATTTTGGAGGGTTGTGCAGAGAGAGTTGGGTACTCAGGTAGAGTTGAGCACAACTTTTCATCCTTAGACGGACGGGCAGTCCGAGCGTACTATTCAGATATTGGAGGACATGTTGCGTGCTTGGGTAATTGATTTCGGAGGATCATGGAATGAGTTTCTACCGCTTGTAGAGTTTGCTTATAACAACAGCTACCAATCGAGTATTCAGATGGCTCCATATGAGGCTTTGTATGGGAGGCGGTGTAGATCTCTAGTTGGTTGGTTCGAGCCCGGTGAGGCTAGGCTATTGGGGACTGATTTGGTACAGGAGGATTTGGAGAAGATGAAGGTGATTCAGGAGAGGCTTCGTACAGCGCAGTCGAGGCAAAAGAGTTATGCTGATAGCAAGGTTCAAGATGTGTCCTACATGGTTGGCGAGAAGATTCTGTTGAAGGTTTCACCCATGAAGGGTGTTATGAGATTTGGGAAGAAGCGGAAATTGAGTCTTCGGTTCATTATGCCTTTTGAGGTGCTTCGGAGGATTGGGGAAGTGGCTTATGAGCCTGCTTTGCCACCCAACTTATCGAGTGTGCATCCGGTATTTCATGTTGAGTGTGGAGCTAGTAGCTTTGGGTCGTCAGGTTTGGAAGTTGATGTCTAAGGATATAACTTTAGTGAAAGTGCAGTGGAGATATCGGCCCGTGGAGGAGGCTACCTAGGAGGCCGAGCGGGAGATGCGGAGCAGATATCCTCACCTATTTGAGGCTTCAGGCATGTTTCTTGACTCATTCGAGGACGAACATTTGTTTAAGTTGGGGAGGATGTGACGACCCGGCCAGTCGTCTCATGAATTACCGCTTTGTTTCCCCCATTTTTTCTTCTTTATGCTTTGTTATCCGTGTTTTATATGATCGGGTTGATTAGATTGAGTTTGGAGAGGATTTGATAAGAAATGAGACACTTAGTCTCTTTTAAGAAAGTTTTAGTTGGAAAAGTCAACCGGATGTTAACTTATGTGTTAGATGGCTCGAATGTGAGTTCTGATGGTTCGTTTAGTTTCAGGAGGTGATTTATGACTTAAAAATGTGATCGGAATGAGTTTTAGAGGTCCGGAGTAGAATTAGGCTTGAATTGGCGAAGTTGATATTTTGGCGATTTCCGGTTGATAGGTGAGATTTTGATATAAGGGTCGGAATAGAATTCTGAGAGTTGCAGTAGCTTCATGGTGTCATTTGGGATGTGTGTGCAAAATTTCAGGTCATTCGGACGTGGTTTGGTTG
Organism: Nicotiana sylvestris; assembly: GCF_000393655.2. NCBI lineage: Eukaryota > Viridiplantae > Streptophyta > Magnoliopsida > Solanales > Solanaceae > Nicotiana > Nicotiana sylvestris. Next base: position 91,328,660 of record NC_091068.1, on the reverse strand, counting down.
GGTTTTTGATCGACAGCATATTTCGGAAGATTTTAAAAACTTAGGCTTGAATCCGATGTCATTTGGTACATTTGATGTTGTTTGAGGTGATTTGATGATTGGAACAAGTTTGAATAAGGTATTGGGTCACGTTTCTGCTTTTGGTCGAGGTTCCGGGGGCCTCGGGATGATTTCGGATAGTAAACGGGAAGATTTGGGACTTGAGAGATTTCAGAAAATTGCTGCTTCTGGTGTTTTCGCACCTGCGGTTTGGGGACCGCAGGTGCGGTGCCGCACGTGCGAGGGAGGAGGCCGCAGATGCGAAAGTTGGTTTGGCGAGCAATTTCCACAAAAGCAGTCAAGACGGCCGCATCTGCGAAGCCGCAGATGCGGAATTTCTATCGCATATATTGTTCTGGCTATTAAGTGAGGGACCGCTGAAGCGGTTGTTTTCACCGCATATCCGGTACCGCAGAAGTGGGTTTTGGACCGTAGATGCGGAAAAGCCTGGGCAGAATGTATATATTTCATCCTTCGCAATTTTTGAAGGGTTTAACTATTTTTGAACTCGGAATTGGAAGCTTTGGGCGATTTTGAAGAGAGGAATCAAGGGACTTCATTAAGGTGAGGATTTTTGGACCTAAAACACACTTCTATGGTAATATTTCATGGATTAAGACTGAAATTAAAGGAATTAAATGGCTAAAAATGGAGGTTTAGGGCTTGAGTTTAAGATGGCTTAAATTGAGGATTTGAGGGGTCATTTGAACTCCGATTCTTTTGTTTCTGTTATGTATGAACTCGTGGGGAGATGAGGAATCTAATGATGTGAAAATTTCTGAGTTTCGAGAAGTGGGCCCGAGGCTCGCGTTTTGCTAATTTCGGGATTCTTGGTATTTTCCGATTGTTTTCGCTTGGGCTTTGTTCCCTTAGCACATTGTGACGTATTCGTTCTGATTTTGGATAGATTCGACGCGCGTGGAGGCCAATTCAATGGGTAAAGGCATCGCGGGCTAGAGATTTAGCCGGTTTGAGGTGAGTAATGATTGTAAATAATGCTCTGAGGGCTTGAAACCACGGATTTGCACATCGTTGTGCTATATTGATGTGAGACACACGCTTGATGACGAGCGTGGGGTCATGCACTATTGGGGATTGTGGCTTGGTCCGTCCCGATTGATGATTTTACCACGTAATTGACTGAAACTTGTTTGTTATCATCATGATTTGGGCTGATTGCCATATTTGGGATTTGTGCCAACTATTTGAACCCTTCGGGGATTTTTATTACTATTTCCTCACTATTTTGACTTATTACTTGAACTCAGTCATGTTATTTTTCACTGTTTTACTACTCAACCATTTTTACTCAGTTTTGAGACTTAATGATTTTTTAAATGATGTTTTGGGATGAGAAATACTGTTTTACAATTGCCCGAGGGACTTGTGATGATTTTTTTTGGACTGAGTAAGGCCGAGAGCCTAGTTGTGAGGATACATTGATACTGATATGAGGCCGAGGGCCTGAGATACATAAATATGCCACGAGGTGGCTTGATTGATATGAGGCCGAGGGCCTAGATTTGATGCCACGAGATGGCTTGATATTGTGCTTGGGCCGTAAGGGGCCCCTCCTAGAGTCTGTACACCCTCAGTGAGCGCGGAAACCCATTGTGATATGAGATTGAGCCCGAGGGGTTGATATTGTTCTGAGATTAAGCCCGAGGGGCTGGTACTGTACTGAGATGTTGCCCGAGGGGCGAATTCGTTGATACTGTGCCCGAGGAGCAAAATTCTATTTGTTCACTTTATCTTAATTATCTGTCAATTACTTGTTTTACTTGTTGAAAAAGGGATTTTACTTGAGTCTTCACTGATTTACTGTTTTAAGTGATTTTACTGCTTCAGTATAGAATGCCTTGTGTTTTACATGTTTTCTTACATTCAGTCATTATTTATATTTATTACTCACTAGGTCGGAGTACTCACATTACTCCCTGCACCGTGTGTGTTGATTCAGGTGTAGCAGGTCCTGCTCCTGAGTGCTTATCCCTCCAGTCCAAGCGGTGTTTCGGAGACTACGAGGTAGCTGTTGCCATCCGCAGCTCCTGTGTCTCCCTTATCTTATTATTTCTATGTTCTTCAAACAGTGGTACCAGATATTGTATTTAGTAGACTCGTATCAGTATCCTTAGTTGTTCATGACTTGTGACACCCCGGTTAGGGCTTTGTCGGGTTGGATTTCCGATTGGTTATCTCTATTTTCGCTAATTGTGCTATTAAATTTTGTTTGAACTATTCTTATGCTATTTAATTGCTTAAAAGGATGAATTGTGTTAGACTGGCTGGCATTGTCTTCTCGAGAGGCGCCATCACGACCGGGTTCGGGGTTAGGGTCGTGACATCTGCACTTGCGGTGCCTTGGCCGTATTTGCGGTCCCGCATGTGTGAAAAATTCATCGCAAGTGCACCTTTTCCTCACATGGCCGATCTCCGCATCTGTGGACAAAGGGGGTCGGTTCTGCGAGTCCATACGCTCATGCGACCAAGTCCCTCGCATCTGCGGTCATGCAGGTGCGCCAAATCTTCCGCATTTGCGGTTGCTGGGCTGCCCTCAAAATCTCGCTTTTGCGGCTTGTGGCTCGCACCTGCGGCTGGCCAAGCGCAGGTGCCATTATGACAGAAATCTGATGCTTCATTTGTTGCTTCCCAAGTCCAAACTTAGTCCGACCCTCATCCGATTGACACTCGGGGCCCCCGGGCCCCGTTTCAATGTACCAACAAGTTTGGAATGATAAAACGGATTCGCTCGAACTCGCGAAACGCCCGAAACAACATTAAAACTAGGAAATCACACCCCAAAACCAATGGAATCAAACTTAAGAACTTCAAGTTTTTCAGTTTAATTCCAATGCGCCGAAATGTCTTTACACTACTCGGAATGACACCAAATTTTGCGTGCAAGTCTTAAATGACATTATGGAACTATTCCCAGTCTTTGAATTCTGTTTGGACTTCGACATCACTAAAACCCACTCCAAACTAAATTTAAAGAACTTCTAAAACCTTCAAAAACCCAACTTTAACTATTAGGCACCAAAATGTTCTCGGGTCATCCAAAACCCATCCGAACATATTCCCAAGTCCAAAATCATTATACGAATATATTGGAACCATTAAATCCCGATTGTGAGGTCGTTTACTAAAAATGTTGACTGAAGTCAAACTTGGCCTTTTTGGCCAACCTTAAGGAACCAAGTGTTCCGATTTCAATCCGAACCCTTCCAAATCCCGAACTAACCATCCTCGCAACTTATAAAACAATAAAAGAACGTAAGGGAAGTCTTGTTTAAAGGAACGGGGTGCTATAAAGAAAAACAACCGGTCGGGTCGTTACATGCTCCGCATGTCCTCCTCGTACTCCCAGGTCGCCTCCTCGACTAATTGGCCCTTCCATTGAACCTTTACCACGAAAATCGTCTTGGATCTCGACTGGTGATCTTGTCTAGCAACAATGGCAACTGGCTCCTCCTCATAACCTATGTTCTCATCTATCTGAATAGTACTGAAGTTTAGAACATGTGACAAGTCAGTGTGATACCTGCAGAGCATAGACACGTGAAAAACCAAATGAATTCCTGATAGGTTGGGAGGTAAAGCAAGCTCATAAGCAACCTCCCCAACTTGCCTCAACATATCAAATGGGCCTATAAACCTGGGGCTCAGCTTGCCTTCTTTCCGAATCTCATAACACCCTTCATCGGGGAGACTTTCACAAGAACATTCTCACCTACTATAAATGATACATCACGCGCCTTCTGATCCGCGTAACTCTTCTTGCTAGACTATGCTGTGCGAAGTCGCTCCTAAATCAACTTTACCTTTTCAAAGAAATCCTTTACCAGATCAATACCATATAACTTAGCCTTGCTGGGCTCAAACCACCAGATGGTAAAACGACATAGACCAACCATACAAAGCCTCAAATGGAGCCATCTCGATGTTAGACTGATAACTATTGTTGTAAGTAAACTCCGCCAAAGGTAAGAATCGATCCCACTGCCCTCCAAAGTCAATCACACATGCTCTGAGTATGTCCTCCACGATCTAAACTATCCACTCTAACTACCCCTCGGTCTGTGGATGAAATGCTATGCTGAGCTCTGTATGGGTCCCCAACTCACTCTGTATAGCTCTATTGAAATGTGAATTAAACTGAGGGCCTCTATCTGATATGATGGAGACGGGCACATCATGCAACCGAACTATCTCCTGAATATAAATTTGGGCCAACCTCTCTGAGGTATACATAATCACAACAGGAATGAAGTGTGCTGACTTGGTCCACCTGTCGACAATGACCCAAACTGCATCAAACTTCCGCAAGGTCCGCGGCAACCCAACTATGAAGTCTATAGTAATGCGCACCCATTTCCACTCTGGTATAGTCATCTGCTGAAGTAGGCCACATGGCCTCTAATGCTCATACTTAACCTGCTGGCAATTTAGGCACCTAGCTACATACTCAACTATGTCTTTCTTCATCCGCCGCCACAAACAATGCTGCCTCAGGTCACGATACATCTTCATAGCACCGAGATGAATGGAATACCGAGAACTTTGTGCCTCCTCTACAATCCTCCCTCTCAATCCATCGACATTAGGAACACATAGACGACCCTGGATTCGCAGAACAATCCTCGCCAATAGAAACCTCCTTGGCACCACCCTTTAGTACTGTCTCTCTGAGGACCATCAAATGCGGATCACCAAACTATCGAGCCTAGATCTGCTCCAATAGTAAAGACTGAGTCATAAGCAGTCAATATGAAGCTTTCGCCAAATTTTGTAAGCACCAGAGGTACAGGTATTACAGTAGTGTTTAAGGCGTAATTTCCACTTATGTGGAAGGGAGTTTATGAATCAAACAGAAGATACGATGCGAGATTGGAAAGTAAGTAAGGTAAAGGCAAAGAAGATACGAGATACTCAAGTACAAAAGGTTCTGAATAGTCAAGAATTCAGATATAGTTTTGGGTTTAGTTTTAAGTTACAGAGGAGACCCTAGTGAAAATCTTGTAAATCTCTAAGAGTTAACATTCGAGGATGAATGTTTCTTAAAAAGGGGAAGGATGTTACACCCCGTTCTTTAATATTAAGCGAGACAAAATGAGTCGTTCGATTAGAATGAGTCATTGTTCATCAATATTTAGACCTATCAATTTTTACTTGTTTTCTTCCTAAGTTATATTATATGATGGCAACAACAATTACCTATAATAAAGAGAGTAGAAATAAAAAATGGTTCTAGTTTGTGTCTAGACACTTTTTGTGCATGTTGATCAACTGCATGCAAATAATTTTACTTGATGTTGAGATGTTGACTAGAGGCATTTGGAGAGTAAAGCCAAGGGAAGCGGGGGAGGTTGGTATTTAAGGAGGGTGGATGTAACGAGGGCATTCAAGCTAGCTATATACACGTTTTTCCTCAATGCGAAGCCATAAATGCCACATTTTTCTATACCAAATAAAAAAAATTCCACCATCATCTTCACCTAATCTTCCTTTCTTAATATGCGACATTAGGTTTGCTTCTCTATTCAATGCCCTGGAAGTTTAACAACCTTGATACCGCTAGATATTATGTTAGTGTGATATTTTTTTTAAGTAAAGTATTTTAGTAAAAGTTTATAAGTATAATTTTGGATAGTTAACATTTTAATATTTTCGAATATCGCAAATTATACACATAATATGAGAAAGTTTATGAGATTTTCTTTATTGTAAAGATGAAATTATTTTCTCACAAAAAAAGAAGGTTATCTTTTTATCATTTTAAGAATTAAACGCACGAAATTTATACTCGTTATATAAGATTAAGAAAATTATAAGTTGAGAAAATATATGTATTTTTTTTACATGGATGTTTTAATAAAATAATAGTGTATGTATTAATTTTATATGGTACCATATGACCTTGATAGTAGGATATATAAAGTGTATTAAAAATAAGTAGAATTTTAAGTAATTTGAAACAGTTCTTAATTATGCGGGTAACTAATAAATTACCGGGTAGCGGGATATTACCTAATTAATTTGGATAAGAACTTTAACATTGCAACACCCCCTTAAAGCATAGGTATGACTATCAAGTCTTATGAGGATAGCTGGTTGATTAAGAGGGACATAAAACTTACCCAATATTTTGTATCAATTTTTGGATATTGACAACTTATTTCAATAAATGACTTTGGAGCTTGCAAGCGTTATACTAAGTTTTCACTTTTCAATTATACTCCCCAACTCTTGTATTGAACCAATTTTCATACAACCAAAAGAGGTGATCTAGATAGTCATAGAATAATTGACAAGTCACTACTAATGTTTGCTTTGAGGATCAAACGATAGTCCTTTCAATTTTAGGTTGAGTGATGAGTTGACATGTTAGTGTTTTTTTTTCATCTCTTCCACTCCATCAAACTCCACGTATATTTACCAATGATTTCCTTTTCCAAGTTTAGGAAAACGATTCAAGATAATGAAATCTTCCTAAAGCCCTTGCTTAATGGTCAATTATGTACCTAATATAGTAACTGCGACTTTTATTAATGGAAATATCTGATCTCTTTTGTCACATGTGCATTACCAAAAGAAAAAAATAAATAAAGTGACATCACTGTCTTATGTGGCAGCCTCCTTTGAACTGGTTGATCAAATGAGATTTTATTGATCCAACAATTACTATTTTGCGACAAGAGGCCATCGTATTCTCCTAGTTCAATGGACGTTGAATTCAAGCAAGAATATCATACGAATTTTCCCTAATCTAGGAATGTTAAGACTATCCCTTCTTTCTTTTTGGCATGATCTATACAACACGAACAAAATGAACAAATGCACAAGTTTCATAAATGATTCCATAAAAATACTAGGGGTATCTATATTCTTGATTCCCCATGTGAATTATTATTATATCTTCTGTTCATGAGTCTCAGAAAAAATACATAAGTTGAAAAAATGTACTTCATGATATTACTCAAAGGTATAATGGTCTCATGACGTTTCGAGAAGTTTTATTAACGTACTTCTCATGCATTGAATTTATTTACACGTGCATTTACCCATGACTCATATGGCGTTATATACACGTATATATGTATATATATGTATATGGGATATGGAAAAATATTACGGCGTTGCATACGCACCACCACCTGATCAGCTGGTACACAATGATATGTTTGCCCACAGTGGCCGAGATGATATGATAGGATGCCCTCAAAGGCCTGATGATGCTATGAAACATGTACCTATGCATGACATGACATTCATATGTATATGCATGATATTATAATTATTTCATTATTTACAGAGCTGTCCCGACTTACAGGTTGAGTCCTTTACTCCATGTTTCTTCCATGTCTTTAATTAGTGTTGATTTACTATTAAGTTTCAGTTCTGCCCTACATACTCAGTACATTATTTGTACTGATGTCCTTTTGTTGGGGATGCTGCATTCATTCCTACAGGTATAGACAATCAGTTTGACGAGCCCTCATAGTAGATGAGGTTAGCATTCAGCGAAGGATCGGTAAGACTCCACCTCATTTGGAGTGCAGCCGTGTTTATAAGTCATTGTGTCAAAGTTTTGCAATAGACTTATGGGTAGGCCGGTACCCTGTCTCATTTTATGTCAAATAATCTTAGAGGCTATGTAGACACAGGTTTATTATGTACAATATGTCAGAGGCCTTGACGGTCCATATGTACTAATATTTTATGAACGAAGGTTCATTGATATAACATTTTCCCACTTATAACTGTATATTACGAGTTGTGGCTATGTCGGTCCATGATAGTTACAAAAGGAATGAATGAGTTACAGAGTAGTTCGCTCGGGGTACTACGACACCGGGTGCCAGCCACGCCTCCCTAGGTTTGGGGTGCGACAAAGTGGTATCAGAGCAGTTCGTGTCCTAGAAAGCCGACAAAGCCATTCCTACTTGAGTCTCACTTATGGGTGTGTTGCGCGCCATATTTATAATTGAGAGGCTATAGGGCATTTAAGGAATGTTACCCTTATTTTGTTTCCAGATCGTGCCATAGAGCTGAGTTGTATGAAGTCAATATGAAGCTTTCGCCAGATTTTGTATGCACCAGAGGTGCAGGTATTACAGTTGAGCTTTAAGGCATAATTTCTACTTATGTGTAAGGGAGTTTATGAATGAAGCAGAAGATACAATGCGAGATTGAAAAGTAAGTAAGGTAAATGTGAAGAAGATACAAGATACTTAAGTATAAAAGGTTGTGAATAGTCAAGACTTCAGATATAGTTTGGGGTTTAGTTTATGTTACAGAGGAGACCCTAGTGAAAATCTTATAAATCTCTAAGAGCTAACATTCGAGGACGAATATTTCTAAAAGGGGGGAAGGATGTTACACCCCGTACTTTAATATTAGACGAGACAAAATGAGTCGTTCGATTAGAATGAGTCACGGTTCATCAATATTCAAACCGATCACTTTTTACTTGTTTTCTTCCTAAGTTATACTATATGATGGCAACAACAATTACCTACAAAAAAGAGAGTAGAAATAAATAAAAAATGGTTTCTAGTTTGTGTCTAGACACTTGGTGCCTATTGATCAACTGCATGCAAATAATTTTACTAGATGTTGAGATGTTGACTTGAGGCATTTGGAGAGTAAAGCTCCAGGGCAGCGGGAGGGGGTTGGTATTTAAGGAGGGTGGATATAACGAGGGCATTAAAGCTAGCAATATACAAGTTTTTCCTCAATGCGAAGCCATAAATGCTACGTTTTTTGTACCAAATAAAAAAAATTACAGCATCACCTTCACCTAATCTTCATTTTTTAATATGCGACATTAGGTTTGCTTCTCTATTAAAGACCCCGAAAGTATAACAACCTTGATACCGCTAGATATTATGTTAGTGTGGTATTTTCTTTTAAATAAAGTATTTTAGTAAAAGTTTTATAAGTATAATTTTGGATAGTTAACATTTTAATATTTTCGAACATAGTAAATTATACACATAATATGAGAAAGTTTATGAGATTTTATTTATTGTACAGATAGAAATTATTTTCTCACAAGAAAAGAAAGTTATCTTTTTATCATTTTAAGAATTAAACGCACAAAAATTTATACCCTTTATATGAGATTAAGAAAATTATAAGTTGAGAAAATATTTGTATTTTTTTACAAGAATGTTTTAATGCTATAATAGTGTATGTATTAATTTTATATGGTACCATATGATCATGATAGTAGGATATATAAAGTGTATTAAAAATAGGTAGAATTTTAAGTAATTTGAAATAGTTCTTAATTATGTGGGTAATTGATTAATTATCGGGTAGCGGGATATTGTCTAATTAATTTGGATAAGAACTTTAACGTGGAAACACCCCTTTAAAGCATAGGTATGACTCTCAAGTCATATGAGGATAGGTGGTTGATTAAGAGGGACATGAAACTTACCCAATATTTTTTATCAATTTTTGGATATTGACAAATTATTTCAATAAATAAATTTGGAGCTTGCAAGCGTTATACTAAATTTTCACTTTTTAGTTATACTCCATCTCCCCAACTATTGCATTGAACCAATTTTCATACAACCAAAAGAGGGGATCTGGATAGTCATAGAATAATTTACAAGTCACTTCTAAAGTTTGCTTTGAGGATCAAACGATAGTCCTTTCAATTTTAGGTTGAGTGATGAGTTGACATGTTAATGTTTTTTTCTTCATCTCTCCCACTCCATCAAACTCCACGTATATTTACCAATTATTTCATTATTAAAGTTTAGGAAAACGATTCAAGAGAATGAAATCTTCCTAAAGCCCTCGCTTAATGGTCGATTATGTACCTAATATAGTAGTTGCGGCTTTTATTAATGGCAATATCTAATCTCCCTTGTTACATGTGCCCTTACCAAAAGAAAAAAAAATAAAGAGACATCACTGTCTCAATGTGGCAGCCTCCTTTGAACTGGTTGATCAACTGAGATTATTATTGATCCAACAATTACTATTTTGCGACAAGAGGCCATCGTATTCTCATAGTTCAATGGACATTGAATTCAAGCAAGAATATCACACGGATTTTTCTCTAATCCAAGTATGTTAAGGCTATCCCTTCTTTCTTTTTGGCATGATCTATACAACACGAACGAAATGAACAAATGCACAACTTTCATAAATGACTCTATTCATAGAAATACTAGGGGTGTCTATATTCTTGATTTCCCATGTGAATTATTATTATATCTTCTGTTCATGAGTCTCAGAAAAAAATACTTAAGTTGAAAAAGATTACTTCATAATATTACTCAAAGGTATAATGGTCTTATGACATTCCGAGAAGTTTTATTAACATACTTCTCATGCATTACATTCATTTACATGCGCATTTATCTATGACTCATACGGCATTATATAAGTGTATATATGTATTTATATGTATATGGGATATGGAAAAAGGTTACGACGTTATATACGCACCACCAGTTGATTAGCTGGTACATGATGATGATGTTTGCCCACAATGGCCGAGATGATATGATAGGATGCCCTCAGAGGCCTGATGATGTTATGAAACATGTGCATATGCACGACATGACATTTATATGCATATTCATGATACTATAATTATTTTATGATTTACAGAGTTGTCCAGACTTACAGGTTGAGTCATTTACTCCATGTTTCTTCCATGTCTTTAATTAGTGTTGACTTACTGTTATGTTTCAGTTCTGCCTTACATACTCAGTACATTATTCGTACTGATGTCCTTTTGTTGGGGATGCTGCATTCATTCCTACAGGTATAGACAATCAGTTTGACGAGCCCTCATAGTAGACGAGATTAGCATTCAGCGAATGATCGGTAAGACTGCACCTCATTCTGAGTGCAGCTGTGTTTATAAGTCATCATGTCACAGTTTTGCTACAGACTTATGGGTAGGCTGGTACCTTGTCTCATTTTATGTCAAATAATCTTAGAGGCCTTTTAGACACATGTTTATTATGTACAGTATGTAAGAGGCCTTGACGACCCATATGTACTAATGTTTTATGAATGAAGGTTCATTGATATAACATTTTCCCACTTACAATTGCACATTACGAGTTATGGCCATGTCGGCCCATGATAGCTACAAAAGGAATGAATGAGTTACAGAGTGGTTCGTTCGGGCACTTCGGCACCGGGTTCCAGCCACGCCGCCCCAGGTTTGGGGTGTGACAAACTGGTCAAACAAATCATAAATACGCGACAACGGGTACTTGATCTTGATGGTAATCAACTAGCGGTAATCAATGCACATCCGCATAGTCTCATCTTTTATCTTCACAAATAATACTAGTGCACCCCAAGGTGATAAACTGTGTTTGACGAACCCATTTGCTAACAACTCCTCAAGCTGCTCCTTCAACTCCATCAATTCTTTTGGAGCCATACGGTAAGGTGGAATAGATATAGGCTGGGTACCTGGAGCCAAATCAATAAAGAAATCAATGTCACGATCTAGTGGCATGCCTGGAAGATTAGAAGGAAACACATCGACAAACGCTCAGACTACTGGCACTAAATCAATCATTGGAAACTTTGCGGTAGTATCTCGAACATAAGCTAGATAACCCAAACAACCCTTCTCGACCAAATGTCGAGCCTTCACAAAAGAGATGACCCAACTAGATGTGCTTACAGATGAACCCTTCCACTCCAATCTCGGCAATTCTGGCATCAGTAAAGTAATAGTCTTAGCATGGCAATCAAGGATGGCATGATATGGGAATAACCAGACAATGTCCAGGGTGACCTCAAAGTCGATCATATCAAGTAACAGAAGGTCTGCTCTAGTCTCGTAACCATAGAATGTAACCACACATGACCGATAGATCATATCCACAACCACATAATTGCCCACCGAAGTGGGCACATAAATAGGAGTACCTAAAGATTCACGAGGAATATCCAGGAAATGAGCAAACAGAGATGATACATATGAATAGGTAGACCTTGCATCAAATAATACTGAAACATCCCTATCGCAGACGAAAATAATACATGTGATCATGACATCTGACGCCACTACATCTGGTCTGGCTAGAAAAGCATAGAATCTAGCTGGATCGCTGGCTGGCTGGCCTCCGTCTGATTGAACAGTAGTTGGCTCACCTCCCCCTGCCTGGCCTCCACCTATAGGATGGCCCCGTCCCACCTGCCCTCCGCCTTTAGGCGGTCAGACGGCTGGTGCTACAATCATAGGCTAATGACCCTGTTGTACTGCCTTGCCCAGAATTCTCGGACAAAAGCTTTTCATTTGACCCAGATCTCCACACTCGTAACAACCTCTTGGAACTATAGACTTCTACCCCAAAGTCTGACCCTAATGTCCTGAATACCCACTGGAAGAACCCTGGATGGCTGGTGGGCGACATGAACTCTCTGGCATGGCACTGAAATAGGCACTGGAAGAAACCTTAATAGCTGGTGGGTGGTAAGAACTCTCTGGCATGGCACTAAAATAGGGTCACGCTGGAGCACCCCGAGGAGGTGGTGGTGCTGGATATGTAGGCCTGCGAGGCTGACCCCTCCCAAACTGACCTCTGCCCTTAGTCGGGGCACCTCTAAACTCTCTAGAGAAATGGGTCCTCTTGTCCCGCTACATATGCTCTCAACCCCTATGGCAATAGCCCTCAATCCTCCGAGCAATATTCACCATTAGCTGATAAGAAGTCCCATATCAACCCCCGGGCCATACTAGCCCTAATATGAGAGTGAAACCCCGCAACAAATCTCTGCACTCTCTCTGCGTCGATAAGAAGTATCATAAGTGCACGGCGAGACAACTTAGAGAATCTCGTCTCATAATCGGTCACTAACATCTGACCTTGCTCGAGCTGCTCAAACTGACACTGCAATTCTTCCCTCTGGGAGGGTAAGAAAAGCCATGTAAACTGGTCTTAAGTCATTGGAGGAGAACCCACTGGCCTGCCGAGAAGATAAGACTGCCACCACCTACGGGCCCTGTCCTCAAACTAGAAAGTAGTGAAATCCACCCCATGAGACTCCAATATCCTCATGTTGTGCAGTCTGTCCCTGTACCTATCAATGAAGTCCTAGGGGTCCTCTAGGTTGCTCACCTCCGAAGACAAGAGGGTGTACCCTAGTCCATCTATCCAAAAGCTTCTGCAACTCACCGGTCACAGCTGGTCTAGGCTCATGTATAGCCGCTACAACTGGGTTGGCCCCTCCTATGGGTAGTGTACCCGGGGTCTAATATACTGCAGCTTCATGCCTAGGAGCCTGAGTAGTAGGGGTTTGTGCCCCCACTCCCACCTGAGATATGGCTGGGTCTGCTGGCAATAAACCAGCCTGGGTCATAGAATCCATGAACCGTAGCATAGGACTCATTACCTCATGAAAGCCTGATGCTGACATGAAATCTACCAGGGATGGATCTACTGCAGGAACCTCTCCCTGCTCCTCAATAATGGGATCCTCTACTGGATTCACTGGTGGTGCAACTGGGGCAACTATGGTATGTCCTCGTCCCCTACCTCGGGCCGATGACCTCCCCAGGCCTCTCCCTCGACCTCTAGCAACAAGGGGAGCAACTCCTCCCGAGTCCGGAACATCTGTAGCATGCGTCACCATCTATGAAAGAATAAGAGAAAGAACTTAGTATACCATCGAATGCATGATATGAGATGAACAAAAAGTAGTTTCCTAACACCCCACAGCCTCTCGGAGATAAGTACTGACACCTCTGCACCGATCCGCAAGACTATTAGGTCTGCCCATAAATTATGAGACCTATGTGAACCTAGTTCTCTGATAACTTATTGTCACGGCCCAATTCCATTATAGGCCGTGATGGCGCCCAACACCATTGTTAGGTAAGCCAACACTGATCAAACTAGTGGTTTCCCATTTTAAATAAATTACTAAGTGGATAACATTTCCTTATTTTGTTAAAATATTTAGACATTTGCCTATGTAAATAATTAAATGGAAGAAAACGAGTGCAAATCGTAATCATGAAAACAAATCCAAAAATTGTAAGTCTACTAGTGTGTGTGCCAAGACCTGGTGTCACAAATATGTGAGCATTTTAGTAAAATATATAAAAGAATACTAGTCTACTATTTGAAACAAAATAGATAGAATAATATAACATAAGGAAGACTCCAGCTGCTGCAGAACTGCTCGGAAGGCAGCTCACCATGAAGTCTCGATGTGGGGATCAAATATGAACGCCAGACTGGTAACCAGATGCACCTGCCTCAGATCCTGTACAATTAAGTACAGAAGTGTAGCGTGAATAATATGTAACCAGGAAGTATCTAGTCTAACCTCAAAGAAGTAGTGACGAGGAGTCGACTCCGACACTTACTAAAGATCAACAATATGATAATATGAAATTCTAGTTAAAACATGATATATAGAGATGACAATAGAACTTAGAATAAAAGATATCTAAATAATCTTTTCACCATATTTAAGAACCGAATCATTTCCTTTATTTAAAATAAATAATCTCTCAAACAAATAAATTAATACCAATTATGAAAGGGACTTCCAGTCCTATTATCACGCACGAATTCTGCCGAGGATGTACGACCTGATCCAACATAATTATAAATTGTTCACCACCGAAGGTCGAACAGCACGAACCGTAGATGCCTCTATTAACCTGTCGAGACAAATGGCCCGCTCCCATGAGAGTAGTGAAAATAATCACTCCCCTCGCGGAATATACTTGCGACTCGCTTAAATACTAATTTATCAATAAATCATAACCTTTCTCGATTCTTTTCAAATAAAGGAAATTTAACTTGAAGCGTTTGAAATATTAAAATCCTCAACTTAGATCCATTCGATATTATTAACAAAAAATCAGATAACGGTGTCCACAAAGCATGGTGTAAGTCTAAAAATAGTATCTACGAATCGACTCTCATCACTTCGTACATGCGTAGCCCCCACAAATAACAACACATATCAATTAAGTTCACCTATGGGGTAAATTCCTTCTTACAAGGTTAGAAAAAAGATTTACCTTGTCTCAAAGCATACTTTCCGGTCCAAGATTATGCTCAAACCCTCAAATTGGTGTCGAACAATTTAAACCTATTCAAATAGTATAAAAACTAATTAATATATGTTCAAAAGCTCATATTCTAACTATTTAAGTGATTACCTAACCCTAAATGTATGGTTCCTAAAATTCATTCCTGGCAAACATGCCCGGATTCCGAACATTTTCGAAGAAAGTTGTTACCCATAACCTCATGACATCAAATATACGATTTTCATCAAATTCCCTAACAAATTTCATGGTTAATTCTAATTTTTAACAAAAACCTAGGTTTTCTATCTAACCATAAATTTCATAATTTTATATGTTATTATCTATCCATAAACTATGTATTAAACTCACATAGGTAGAACTCACTTGTCCCGACCTAAACCGATGGGCCGACGGGTGCCCGAATCTGACCTGTCAAACACCCCTAAGCATGCGTCTAAGATATAAACCTGAATAACATCTGCTGAATTACGAGGATACTATGCATGAAGGAACCCTGTCCAAAAAGGCATATGTACATATACGTGCAACATACGTAGGGCAAGCCGACAAGGCTGCTATAGACAACTATATACCTCAAAACTGGAAGCCGGCATGGCCACATACTATCCAACTAGATATACTGTCTACAGACCTCTAATAGAGATATAACTGTACAAAGACGGGACTGAGTCACGTCCTACCCATATATATATATACAAACATATCGTACCAAAATCAAAAGCAGCTCTGAATCAAGTGGAGCATGCCAACTCTCGCTGATCAAGGATCCTAAGAAGGGGGACCGTCAGCTTGCCTACCTGCACCTGCGTGCATGAAATGCAGACCCCATGAAATAAGGCGTCAGTATGAAAAATGTACTGGGTATGTAAGGCATGAAATCAGTACGTAAAATACATGGATGAAACATGGAATAAAGAAATCCGACTGTAAATCTGAATATCTTTGTAAATTATGAAACATTTATAATGTCATGCACGTGCATATAAATGTCGTGTCATGCATAGGTATAAGTGTACATAATATCATCGAGCCACTGAGGGTATCCCATCATATCGTCTCAGCCACTATGGGTAATATCATCAACATATACTAGCTGATCAGGTGGTGGTGCGTATATAACGCCGTAACCTTTTCCCATATCCCATTTACATATATACATTATATACATATAAATATGTGTATATAACTCCATCTGGCCATGGGTCAATGCACATGTATAAGTGAATGCAATGCATGAAAAATATGTAATAATCTCAATATTCCTTCCAGATAAACTTTTTCAACTGCGTATTATTCTAAGACCCATGAATAGAAGATATAATAATATGTCATATGGGGAATCAAGAACACAGAGACCCCTAGTATTTCTATGAATAGAGTCATTTATGAAAACTGTGTGTTTGCTCGTTTCTTCTATATAATTTGGATCATGCCAAAAAGAAAGAAGAAATAGCCTTAACATACCTGGAATAGGGAAAAATCCGTGTGATATTATAGAGAAGAATTATACCGTACTCCCTTAGAGTCAAAAAAATCCCGTTGCTATTATAACATGGAGGGACTATCGTCCTTGACTTTGTATTCTTTATTGACTGACAAAGTCATTACTCATGTGTCTAGAGACGTAGCATTATTCTTAAAATCTCAGCGCCAGTAAGCATCTTTCTCATATTTAAGAGTTCTTTTGTGTAATGGCAACACCCTATGATCTGTTTATGTTTTAATATTTGTGCAGATAGTATTAGTTACGTTAGTTTGGCAAAATGATTTCAAAACCGAAGTGGTAGTAATGAGAATTATTTAAGTTTTCCATGTGTCTAGAATTTGGACTTGGAAGATTATCCATTTGTCACCTTAATTAGTATTTTGGTTGCCACCTAATGAAATTTTTCTAAGAGTCATAGTTTTAGCATGTAGCTGCCTGCCATATTTGGGAGGTTTAGTCTTATTGTAATGATTCGACCGGTTATTTTGAGCTTTTACACTTTGCTTTTCTGTTCTCGGTCATGACTAGCCCTGTGTGATATATTATGACTTATGTAAATCGTCGATTTTGATTTTCAGGGTAATCGGAATGGATTTGGAAGAACAGTTCTCAGTTTGAAGCTTAAAAATTTGAAAGGTTTGACCAAGTTTTGACTTTTTAGTATTCGATCTCGAATTTGGATTTTTATGATTTGGTTAGCTCCGTTAGGTGATTTGGGACTTTGGAGCGCGTCCAGAATGTATTTCCGAGGTCCATGGTAGATTTAGGCTTGAATTGGAGAAATTGAAATTTTGGCATTTCCGGTTGATAGGTGAGATTTTGATATAAGGGTCGGAATGAAATTCTGGAAATTGGACTAGGTCCATTGTGTCATTTGGGATATGTGTGCAAAATTTCAGGTAATTTGGATGAGGTTTGATAGATTGTTTATCAAATTCGGAATTTGGAGGTTTTTGGAATTCATTGGCTTGAATCCGATGATGATTTGGTGTTTTGATGTTATTTTGAGTGTTCCGAAGGTTGGAACAAGTTTGAATGATGTTATGGGATATGTTATCATGTTTGGTTGAGGTCCCGAGGCCTCGGGTGAGTTTCGGATGGTTAACAGACTAGTTTTGGACCAGTT
Organism: Nicotiana sylvestris; assembly: GCF_000393655.2. NCBI lineage: Eukaryota > Viridiplantae > Streptophyta > Magnoliopsida > Solanales > Solanaceae > Nicotiana > Nicotiana sylvestris. The sequence goes on along the minus strand of NC_091068.1, from coordinate 91,310,942 downwards.
GGAATTGCAGAAAAATCTGGTGTTCAGTTGCTGGTTTCCCTTCTTCGCGTTCGCGAGGGGAGTTTTGCGTTTGCGAAGGGGAAATAGAGGCAAGAGAGGATTTTTGCTTCGTGCTCGTGAAGTGCGAGCCGCAATTGCGAAGGTCTGTACAGTGGTGAATCGCGAACGCGTGATCGGTATCGCGTTAGCATAAAGGAAGTGGAATAGCTGGGACCCCAAGACATTTGTTCTACGTGTTCGCGTAGTAGGCGTCGCATTCGCGAAGAGGTGAGTCAGTTATGCATCGCGTTTGCAAGAGGGACCACGCGTTCGCGTAGAAAGAATTTGTCAGTGAAGCTTTGTGCTTCGCGAACACGAGGGTGCTGCCGCGTTCGCGATGAAGAAAATATCTGGGCAGACATATTATATTTGGAAATCGAGGGTTTAAGTCCAATATCACAAAAACCATTAGAGAGCTCAGGAGAAGGTGAAATTTTAGGAGATATTCAGTGGAGCAATTGGGGTAAGTATTTTTCATTCATATTTTATTTAATTCCATGATTTAGTCTTGAATTTCATCATTTAATATGACAAATTAGAGTGGAAATTGGGGAAAAATGAAAGAAAAGTTTGAAAATTCTTTTGGGGATTTGAATGGGCAATTAGGTCGGATTTTGATGAATTTGATATGGGTAGACTCGTGAGGGAGTAAGGATTCTAGTTTTTTGATTTCTATCGAATTCCGAGACGTGGGCCCGGGGGCCGGGTTTGGCCAATTTCAGGATTTTTTATGTAAATTGGATATTTTCGAGTGGGCTTTGTTCCCTTAGCATAGTTTGATGGTATGAATCTGCTTTTGGCTAGATTTGGAGCATTTAGAGGCTGAGTCAAGAGGCAAAGGCATCGTGGGCTAGAGTTTGGACCGAATTGAGGTAAATAATGATTGTAAATGTCTGTCCTGAGGGTATGAAACCCCAGATTTCACACTGTTGTGCTACTTTGAGGTGACGCACATGCTAGATGACGAGCTTGGGGTTGTGCACCGTTGGGGATTGTGACTTAGTCCATTCTTTATCACTGTTAAACTGTGTATTTTGTTGAAAACTTTTTGCTATCATTGTGTTTTGGAAAGTATTATCATGTTTTGGGTTGAATGACATATTTGGGCCTCGTGCCAACTGTTTTGGGACCCTTAGGGTATTTTTACTGCTATTCCTCACTGTTTGGACTTCATTTTTGTATTCAGTCATGTTATATTCTACTATTTTCATAACTCAACCATATTTACTCGTTTTTTACATTTTAAATGATATTTTGGGCTGAGCATTATGTTTTACTGTTGCCCGAATGGCTTGAGAGATTTCTGACTAAGTGAGGCCAAGGGCCTATGTTGTGAGGATACTATAGGATCGGGCTGCGCGCCGCAGCAGTGCGGTACTGATTCATGATTATGAGGCCAATGGTCTGATTTGTTACGCCACAAGGTGGCTTGTTATGATACTCATGCCAGTTTGATTATGCCACGAGATGGCTTGCTATAGCGCTTGGGCTGTAGGAGCCCCTCCGGAGTCTGTACACCCCCAGTGGGCATGGGTACCCAGTATGAGTGATATGATGTAGCCCAAGGGGCTATTGTTGTTTCATGTTGTTGCCTGAGGGGCTGTTCTTGATCCATGTTTGACGGAGGTGTTGTTCTGTCACAACCCGAATTTTTCCACCCTCGGGAGTCGTGATGACGCCTACTAATGAGAGCTAGGCAAGTCAACCCTTAACTACCTTTTTCGTTAACAAATTACTTCATTTAACAATTATCAGTGATAGCCTAAAAACAACAGAATTAAATAAATAAGTGGAAGACCTAAATTAAATAAGCTGAACAATTATACGAAAGTCAACATATGCCTCTACTCAAGAACTGGTGTCACATCCCGAACCTTCTTGTACTAAGAGTACTAAATACAACTGTTTGAAAGAAATATGACATTGTTTGTTTCGAATACATGAGATAACAAAATGAAATATAAGATAGAGGAGACGACGGGCCTGCGGACGCCTGCAAGGCTTCCTTGGTGTCTCGGTAGACTGAAGGCTGGCTCCCGTGCTACTGCTACTGTCCAATACCTAGATCTGTGCAAAAGAGCACAGAGTGTAGTATCAACACAGCCGACCCCATGTGCTGGTAAGTGTCTAGCCTAACCTCAACGAAGTAGTTACGAGGTTAGGACCAGACTACCAAATAAACCTGTGCAATTTATTTATATACAGCGGAAAGGAAAAATACAGAAATATCCAGTAAATGTGGGAAGGAGAAACATACTGTGGGGGAAATAACGGTTCTGAATAGAAAGCATCAAGTAAGGAAAGTAACAACATAACTAGAATATCATCAAGAATCGGAAATCAACAATTTGCACAGCATCAACCTTCGTGCTTTTACTCTCGTGCTCACCAAATCAATCATATAATAACAATGTGCAAGACATCACCCTTCGTGCTTTACACTCTTTCCTCACAATAGCAAACAATGCACGGCATCACCCTTCGTGCTTTTACTCTCTTTCATCACCATATAGTCAATGATAATCGGTACAGAATGGTACATCGTACGGCATGACATCACCCTTCGTGCTTTACACTCATTCCTCACAATAGCAAACAATGTACGACATCACCCTTTGTGCTTTAACGCTCTTCCTCACCCAAACAACAATCACAAACAAAGGGGCAAGGGAGTAAACAAATAATAATAGAAATCCCGACAAGGGAACACAGTTACATAGTTAAATTCCGGCAAGGGAACAATATCAATAATGTCAGCATCCCGGCAAGGGAGATAATCAACAAAGCAACAAACATCCCGGTAATGGAGAAATTTAATAACTCTTTCTCTTTCTGTCACTTTTACTTTTTTACCACTTGAGCCAACGCTCCAAAGGGTTCAATCATTTCATATACTTTCACACTTGGTAATACAACTCGAGCCAATGCTCCTCGAAGTTCAAAGATCACAATTTCTTTCACATGCTTTTTACAACATATAGAAATCATCATTAAGGCATGAAAGATACGACAAAAATTAGAATATTCGCAATATAAAGACTAACGGTCATGCCAGACACCAACATATAGATATTCGTCACCATGCCTATACGTCATACTCGACAATCAGCACGTAGCAAATAAGACTCAACTCCTAATCTCTCAAGCTAAGGTTAGACCAAACACTTACCTCAAACTTCCATGGCCAAATCAATCCTCAATTACCGCTTTTCCTCTCGAATTTGGCTCAAATCAATTGTATCTATACAATAATGACATCAACACATCAATAAAGGCTAAACAATGCGAACCCAATGCCTAATTATAGCTTTCCAAGCATTCTTCCAAAAATCCCAAAAATCGACCCCGGACCCACTTTGTCAAAACACAAGGTTCGGACCAAAATCAAATCACCCATTCACCCACGAGCCCGAATATATAATTTGTTTTCAAATTTGACCCCAAAAGGAGGTCTCTATCAAGAAAAATCAAAAAGCCCTAACTTTACCCAATTCCCTAATTTCTACCCTTAATTACATGTTTTAGGCCTAGAATTTCAATAGATGTTGATGAAAATTGAAGAAAACGAGTTAAAGATTACTAACCCACAAGTTAATGGTGAAAAGATGCTTCAAAAGTCACCCTAGAACTTTGGAGAAAAAGGAGTTTATGAAAATGTTATGAAATCCCGTTTTTGGTTCTGTTTTGGAACTTTAAAATAACTGGGCAAAATGACTCTACACATTCGCGATAGACCTCCCGCGTTCGGGATGGGTCAGGCTTTTTGGCCTTCGCATTCGCGGATAGGGGCTCGTATTCGCGAAGCTGTAGCTCCTCGAGCCCTCGCGTTCGTGTAATTGGGGTCGCATTCGCGTAAGGTGTTCTACCCATTCCCCCTGCCCAGGCACTTGGCCTTCGCGTTCGCATGGCCAGGACCGCGTTCACGAAGGTCTAGCCCCCTGCTGCCTCGCATTCGCGACCTGGTCTACGCATTCGCGTAGAAGGGAATTTCCTTCAGCAAATTTACTCATCGCGTTCGCGAGGGTTCTCCCGCGAACGTGAATAAGACCATACCAGAACTAGAAACCTGCAACTTTCATAAGTCTAGAACCACTCCGAAACATTCCCGAGCCCTTGGGGCTCCTAACCAAACACACGTACTAACTCAACAACATCATACGAACTTATCCATGCGATCAAATCACCAAACTAACCTCAAAATCAAGAGTTTTTTCAAAAATTTCATCAAGTTCAAATTTAATATTTCAAGTTCGAAACACGCCAAACGACGTCCGATTTTAACCAAACTTTACAAAAACATCTTAAATCATATATAAGACCTGTACCGGGCGCCGGAACCAAAATACGGGCCCGATACCAACATGTTCTAATCAAATTTCATTTCAATTTTTCCTAAACAATTTCAGAAAAACAATTTCCTTCAAAAATTCACTTCTCGGGCTCGGGACCTCAAAATTTGATTCTAGGCATATGCCCGAGTCCTATATTTTCCTACGGACCCTCCGAGACCGTCAATTCACGGGTACGGGTCCGTTTACCCAAAATGTTGACCAAAGTCAAATTTATTCATTTTACACTCAAAACTTAGCATTTTTCGCAAAATTTCATATTTAAGCTTTTCAGCTACGCACCCGGACTGCGCACACAAATCGAAGCAACTCTAAATGAGGTTTTCAAGGCCTCGGAAGTATAGAATGCAATTAAAAATAGGTGATGACCCTTTTGGGTGGTCACATTCTCCACCTGTTAAACAACCGTTTGTCCTCGAACGGATAGAAGAAGGAAGTACCTAAGTTGGGGAAAAGGTGAGGATAACGGCTCCGCATGTCGGACTCGTACTCCCAAGTCTCAGGAGGCTGACCTCTATACTTAACAAACAGAAGGGAAACTTTTGGATATCAACTGACGAACCTGCCAGTCTAGAATAGCTACCGGCTCTTCCTCATAGGACATGTCCTTGTCCAACAGGATAGTGCTGAAATCTAACGCGTGGGATGGATTGCAGTGATACCTCAGAAGCATGGACACATGAAAAACTGGATGCACGACTGATAAGCTCGGCGGCAATGCAAGTCTATAAGCCACCTCTCCCATTCGATCAAGAATCTCAAACGGACCAATGAACCTAGGGCTAAGCTTGCCCTTCTTCCCAAATCTCATCACGCCCTTCATAGGCGACACTCGGAGCAATACCCGCTCACCAACCATAAAAGCCACATCTCGAACCTTACAATCTACATAGCTCTTTTTCCTGGACTGAGCTGTATGAAGTCTATCCTGAATGATCCTGACCTTGTCCAAGGCCTCCTGAACCAGATCCGTACCCAACAACTGAGCCTCTCCCGGCTCAAACCATCCAACCGGAGATTGACACCGCCTACCATATAAAGCCTCATAAGGAGCCATCTGGATACTTGACTGGTAGTTGTTGTTGTAGGCAAACTCTACTAAAGGAAAGAACTGATCCCATGAACCTCCAAAGTAAATAATACAAGCTCGGAGCATATCCTCCAATATCTGAATAGTCCGCTCGGACTGTCCGTTCGTCCGAGGATGAAATGTGGTACTCAACTCAACCTGGGTGCCCAACTCTCGTTGAACTGATCTCCAGAAACGCGAAGTAAACTGCGTAACTCGGTCAAAAATGATAGATACTGGCACACTATGAAGGCGAACAATCTCCCGAATATAGATCTCAGCTAACCTCTCAGATGAATAGGAGACTGCCACAAGAATGAAATGTGCTGACTTGTTCAGCCTATCAACAATGACCCAAACTGCATCGAACTTCTTCCGAGTCAGCGGAAGTCCAGTAACGAAGTCCATAGTGATTCGCTCTTACTTCCGCTCGGGAAGCTCAATCCTCTGAAACAATCCACCAGGCCTCTGATGCTCATACTTAACCTGCTGACAATTCAAACACAGAGCCACATGTGCAACAATATCCTTCTTCATTCTACGCCACCAATAATGCTGCCGCAAATCCTGATACATCTTCGCGGCGCTAGGATGGATAGAGTATCGAGAACTATTGGCCTCCTCTAAAATCAACTCCCGAAGCCCATCCATATTAGGCACACAAACTCGACCCTTCAATCTCAAAACTCCATCAGCATCTAAGGTAACCTGCTTGGCACCTCCACGCTGCACCGTGTCTTTAAGGACACACAAATGGGGATCATCAAACTATCGATCACGGATACGCTCCAATAACGAAGAACGAGCAACCGTGTAAGCTAATACTCGACTAGGCTCAGAAATATCCAACTTCACAAATCGATTGGCCAAATCCTGAACATCCAGAGCAAGCGGCCTCTCACCGACTGGAATATAAGCAAGACTGCCCATACTGGCTGACTTTCTACTCAAAGCATCGGCCACCTCATTGGCCTTTCCCGAGTGATATAAGATAGTGATATCATAATCCTTCAACAACTCCAAACACCTCCTCTGCCTCAAATTCAACTCCTTTTGCTTAAACAAATACTGAAGACTTTTGTGATCAGTGAACACCTCACATGCCACGCCATACAGATAATGCCTCCAAATCTTCAGTGCATGAACAATGGCTTCCAACTCTAAATCATGCACCAGATAATTCTTCTCATGAATCTTCAACTGCCATGAAGCTTAGGCAATGACCTTGCCATCCTGCATCAACACTGCACCAAGGCCAATGCGAGATGCATCACAATAAACGGTATAAGGCCCTGAACCTATCGGCAAAACTAACACTGGTGTCGTAGTTAGAGCTGTCTTGAGCCTTTGAAAGCTCGCCTCATACTCGTCCGACCATCTGAACTGGGCACCCTTCTGGGTCGACCTAGTCATCGGGGCTGCGATAGATGAGAGCCCCTCCACGAACCGACGATAGTAGCCTACCAATCCCAAAAAATTCCGAATCTCTATAGCTGAGGCTGGTCTAGTCCAGTTCTTGACTGCCTCAATCTTCTTCGGGTCAACCTGAATACCCTCTGCTGATACGACATGACCCAGGAATGCAACTGAACTCAACTAGAACTCACACTTCGAGAACTTCGCATGTAGCTGACCATCCTTCAGAGTCTGAAGAACCACTCTGAGATATTGCTCGTGCTCTTCCTGGCTACAGGAATATATCAGAATATCTTCAATGAAGACTATCATGAACGAGTCCAAATAAGTCCTGAACACTAGGTTCATCAAATCCATAAAAGCTGCTGGGGCATTTGTCAACCAGAATGACATAACCAAGAACTCATAATGCCCGTACCGAGTGCGGAAAGCTGTCTTAGGGACATCAAATGTCCTAATCCTCAACTGATGGTAGCCAGACCTCAAGTCTATCTTTGAAAATAATTTGGCACACTGAAGCTGATCGAACAAATCACTAATCCTTGGCAATGGATACTTATTCTTGATTGTAACCCTTTTCAACTGCCAATAATCAATGCACATTCTCATCGAACCATCCTTTTTCTTAACAAACAACACCGGCGCACCCCAAGGGGAAATGCTGGGTCTAATGAAACCCTTCTCAAGCAAGTCTTGCAACTGCTCCTTCAACTCTGGCGGGGCCATGTGATATGGTAGAATAGATATGGGCTGAGTGCCCGGAGCCAAATCGATGCAGAAATCAATATCTCTGTCGGGTGGCATACCCGGCAGGTCTGAAGGGAAAACCTAAGGAAACTCATGAACCATAGGTAAAGAATCAATAGAAGGGACCTCAGCACTAGAATCATGAACATATACTAAATAGGCCAAACACCCCTTCTCGACCATACGCCGAGCCTTCACATACGAAATAACACTGCGGGTAGAATGACCAGGAGTCCCTCTCCACTCTAAACGGGTAAAATCCGATAAGGCTAAGGTCACAGTCTTGGCATGACAGTCCAAGATAGCATGGTAAGGTGATAACTAGTCCATCCCCAATATAACATCGAAATTGACCATGTCTAGAAGCAACAAATCCATGCGAGTCTCAAGACCCCCAATCACCACAATACAAGAATGATGGACTCGACTGACCGCAATAGAATCACCCACCTATGTAGACACATAAACAGGAATACTCAATGAATCACTAGGCAGGACCTCGTACGGTGCAAAATAATATGACACATACGAATATGTAGACCCTGGATCAAATAGCACTGAAGCATATCTATCACAAACTAGAATGGTACCTGTAATGACTGCATCTGAAGCCTCAGCCTCGGGCCTAGCTGGAAGGGCATAACATCGGGGTTGGGCCCCACCACCCTGAACTACCTTTCTGGGATGGTCTGCTACTGGCTGGCCTCCACCTCTAGCGGCCTGAGCTCCACCTCTAGGACCTCTACCTCCACCTCTAGCACCTCTACCCCCACCTCTAACTGGCTGGGCGGGCTGTGGAACACCTGGTGCCTGTACCATAGCACGAGAACCCTGATGTTGAGAGCTACCCGGTGCTCGAAGGCAAAACCTAACAATGTGACCCAGATCTTCACAAGTGTAACAAGCCCTCGGCTGCTGAGACTGCTGGCCTTGTCGACCTGAATGACCACCTCGGAAACTCTGAAGCAACGGTGCACTGATGGGAGCTGGTGGTGCGCTGTAAAGCTGTTGATCAGAATAGTGCGTCTGAGAACCACGACAACCTGAAGTGCCATGGGAGACCTAGAGAGCTGGCTGAAAGAGCCTAGGAGGATGGCCTCTACCATATGAATCTCTACCTCCAGACGAGGTACCACCGAATCTTCCTGAATGGTGGGGCCTCTTATCCGACCCGTGACCACCTCCCTATGATAGAACCATCTCAACTCTGCGGGCCACATTGGCCTTCTCCTGGAAAGTGATCTCACTCCCGGCCTCCTTGGCCGTCTGAAGACGAATCGGCTGAATAAGACCATCAATAAACCTCCTCACCCTTTCTCTCTCAGTGGGAAGTATGACACGAGCATGGCGAGCTAGATCGATGAACCTGGTCTCATACTGGGTGACCGTCATGGAACCTTGCTGGAGGCGCTCAAACTGCCTCTGATAGGCCTATCTCTGAGTAATGGGGAGAAACTTCTCCAGAAATAACACTATAAACTGCTCTCATGTCAAAGATGGCGACCCGGCTGGCCTGGCTAGCAATAATCCTTCCACCAAGTCTTGGCGGATCCATACAGATGAAAGGTAGCAAAATCAACTCCATTGGTCTCAATGATCCCCATGTTTCGAAGAACCTCGTGACAACTATCCAGACAATCCTGGGAATCCTCAGTAGATGCACCGCTGAATGTAGAAGTGAAGAGCTTGGTGAACCTATCCAGCCTCCACAATGCATCACCGGACATAGTCGCTCCATCGCCGGTCTGAGCTACTACACCCGGCTGAACTACTTCAGCCGGTTGAACCGCTGGAATCTGAATCTAGGGAGCCACCTGCTCTGGAGTGCGAGTAGCAGGAGTCTGAGCCCCTCCTCCAGCCTGAGAAGTGGCTGGTGCTACAAGAAGTAAACCTGCTCGGATGACACTCTCCATGAGGCCCACCAATCAGACCAGAGCATCCTGAAGAATTGGGGTGGCAATGAACCCCTCTAGGACTTGAGCTGGGCCCACCAAAAATGCTGGGGCCGTAACCTCCTCCTCAAAATCAACCTGAGGCTCCACCATTGGTGTTGTTGCTCGGGGCTGAGCTCTGCCCCTACCTCGGCCTCTAGCACGGCCTCAGCCTCGCCTTCTACCCCTAGTGGAAGCTACTGTTAGGGGTTCGGGCTGCTGAGCGATAGATGAGGAAGCTCGTGTTCTCGCTATCTGCGAAAGGATAGAGTAAAAATCCAATTAGCATTGAGAAACAAATCCGCATGACAAGAAAGAACAAATGTGAAATTTTTTTTAACTCTGTAGACTATGAGGAATAAGTACATACGTTTCTGTACCGATCCCTTAGACTCTACTGAGCTTGTGTGTGACTTGTGAGACCTATGTAACCAAGCGCTCTGTACTAACTTGTCACGACCCGAATTTTCCTACCCTCGGGAGTCATGATGGAGCCTACTAATGAGAGCTAGGCAAGCCAACCCTTAACTACCTTTTTCATTAACAAATTACTTCTTTTAACAATTATCAGTGATAGCATGAAAACAGTCGAAAGACCTAAATTAAATAAGTTGAACAATGATACGACAGTCAACATATTCCTCTACCCAAGAACTGGTGTCACATCGCTCACGAACTACTAAGAGTACTAAATAAAACCGTTTGAAAGAAATATAACATTGTTTGTCTCGAAGACATGAGATAACAGAATGAAATATAAGATAGAGGAGACGTCGGGCCTACGGATGCCTAAAAGGCTACCTCGGTGTCTAGGTGGACTGAAGGCTGGCTCCCGCGCTACTGTTGTTGTCCAATACCTGAATCTGTGTAAAAGAGCACAGAGTGTAGTATCAGCAAAACCGACCCCATATGCTAGTAAGTGTCTAGCCTAACCTCAGCGAAGTAGTGATGAGGCTAGGACCAGACTACCAAATAAACCCGTGCAATTTATTTATATACAACGGAAAGAAAAAATACAGAAAAATCCAGTAAATATAGGAAGGGGAAACATACTGTGGAGGAAATAACGGTTCTGAATAGAAAGCATCAAGTAAGGAATGTAACAACATAACTAGAATATCATCAAGAATCGGAAATCAACAATTTGCACGGCAACACACTTCATATTTTACACTCTTTCCTCACAATAGCAAACAATGCACGACATCACCCTTCGTGCTTTTACTCTCTTTCCTTACCATATAGTCAATGATAATCGGTACGGAATGGTACATCGTACGGCACGGCATCAACCTTCGGGCTTTACACTGTTTCCTCACAAAAACAAACAATGAACGGCATCACCCTTCGTGCTTTAACGCTCTTCCTCACCAAAACAACAATCACAAACAAAGGGGAAATGGAGTAAACAAATAATAATAGGAATCCCAGCAAGGGAACACAATTAAATAGTTAAATCCCGGCAAGGGAACAATATCAATAATCTCAGCATCCCGGCAAGGGAGATAATCAACAAAGCAACAAACATCCCGGCAAGGGAGCAATTTAATAACTCTTTCTCTTTTTATCACTTTTACTTCTTAACCCACTTTCCCACTTGATCCAACGCTCCAAAGGGTTCAATCATTTCATATACTTTCACACTTGGTAATATAAATTGAGCCAATGCTCCTCGAAGTTCAAAGAACACAATTTCTTTCACATGCTTTTTACAACATATAGAAATCATCATTAAGGCATGAAAGATACGACAAAATCAGAATATCCCCAATATAAAGACTCACGGTCATTCTAGACACCAACGTATAGATACTCGTCACCATGCCTATACGTCGTACTCGACAATCAGCACGTAGCAAATAAGACTCAATTCCTAATCCCTCAAGCTAAGGTTAGACCAAACACTTACCTCAAACTCCCACGGCCAAATCAATCCTCATTACCACTTTTCCTCTCGAATTTGGCTCCAAATCGATTGTATCTATACAATAATGACTTCAATACATCAATAAAGGCTAAACAATGCGAACCCATTGCCTAATTATAGCTTTCCAAGCATTGTTCCCAAAATCCCAAAAATTGACCCCGGGCCAGCTTGGTCAAAACACGAGGTTCGGACCAAAATCAAATCACCCATTCACCCATGAGCTCGAATATATAATTTGTTTTCAAATTCGACCCCAAAACGAGGTCTAAATCAAAAAAAAAAACAAAAAGCCCTAACTCTACCCAATTCCCTAATTTCTACCCTTAATTACATGTTTTAGGCCTAGAATTTCAATAGATGTTGATGTAATTGAAGGAAACGAGTTAAAGATTACTAAACCACGAGTTAATGGTGAAAATATGCTTCAAAAGTCGCCCTAGAACTTTGGAGAAGAAGGAGTTTTTGAAAATGTTATGAAACCCGTTTTTGGTTCCTATCTGCGAACGCGAAGCTGTAGCTCCTCGAGACCTCGCGTTCGTGTCCTTGGGGTCGCGTTCGCGTAAGGTGTTCTACCCATTCCCCCTGACCAGGCACTTGGCCTTTGCATTCGCATAGCCAGGAACGCATTCGCGAAGGTCTAGCCCCCCTCTGCCTCGCGTTCGCGACCTGGTCTACGTGTTCGCGTAGAAGGGAATTTCCTTCAGCAAATTTACTCATCGCGTTCGCGAGGGTTCTCCCGCGAACGCGAAGAAGACCATACCAGAACTGGAAACCTGCAACTTTCATAAGTCTAGAACCACTCCGAAACACCTCCAAAATACTCCTGAGCCCTCGGGGCTCCTGACCAAACACACGTGCTTGTGAGCACGTGATTTTTGCCTCGCATGACTTACTCCTACAGAATCCCCAAATTAGGATTTTTCTTTTATTATTTGGCTTTTAGGAATTAATTGCTCAATTTTCGTGTTTGTTTACATTTTGTGTGCATATTTAGTTTTATTTAAATCATGAAAAATAGCAAAAATATCACGCATTGCATTTATGATTTAATTAATTAGTAAATTAGTTTGTTTTATGAAAATGGAAAAATCACCAAACAATAACTCATTGTTTGCATTTTTAATTTTTTGTAGTTACGAATATTGGTAGTTTTCTTTCAATTTGGTATTTAATTATTATTTAGAATTAATTAATTTAATTTGGTAGGATAATTTGATTTGGAGATTAATTTAGGTTTTTCTAGTTTAATTTGGAAAAAGAAAGGAAAATTAGAAATTGAAAAAAAAGGGGAAAGAAATGAAAGTAGCCCGAATTTTGGGCCTTTTTAATTGAAATTCCCCAAGCCCAATTAACTCAACCCCCCTGAAGCCCGTTTACCCAAGTCCAAAAACCGTCTCACCCGGTCCAACCCCCCCTTCTCACCAAACAACGTCGTTTGTCTCCCCCGGATCACAATCGTTAATCTCCATTGATCCGACGGTTGGGAAGTAGCCTCCCCAGGCTATTTAAGTGTCCGAATAAACCCCACCCCCTTAGAACCCCCCCGTATGTTCCTCGTCTATCTCTCTCACCTTCATCCTTCAGAGTCCAAACCTAAACCCTAACCCGCCGCCCCTAATTATCGTCGCCTTAACCCGGCGGTGCCACCTCCGTTCACCCCCATTTTTACACCCCAAGACCTCCTTCATCTCCACTTCCCAAGTCCCTAACCCATATCTTTCAAATCCCCCTGGTTCGTCTCGAATCTTAAATCGAAGACTAGACCAAAGACCTAACCTTTCCCCAAACCACCCTAAATTAACACTAGATAACCCCCATGGCTCAGTCCTCCCTAATCCACAACGAGTTTCTCTCAAATCCTTGCAGAGTTGCTCGAATCTCAAATCAAATAAGAGACCCTAAAACCCCGAATCTCTTCACCTTCAGTTCTGAGCATGCACTGGCCCAGGCGTCTTGGTTGTCACGATTCGATGTCTGGGTTCGATGCAAAATCGATGCAGTTCACTTGTTCTTAACAAAGAACAAGTGAATAGCATCAATTTCGTTAAACCAAGAAATTTGGTTTGGTTTCGAGTTTGCTTGGTGAGTTTTTCTGTATGTCCGTTTTATCTCTTGATCTTGTTCGTTTCTTTTCCGTTTGCCTGACTAATTTTGTCTTCTGTGAATAGACTTAGGTTTAGTTTTCCCTCCTTTAGATTAATTTGGGGTTTGGTATCTGATTCTGGTCGTTTTTAATTTTTGTTTTAACTCCTAAAACTTGTTCACTAACCTTGTTTGCCCGTCTGTTTAGTTTTAGAGTTAAGTCTCTGATTTCCTTCTTGTTAGTTCTTTAGCTTAGGTTAATTAGTTTATGTTGATTTAGTAATTTATTTAATCCCTCACCTAGCTGTGAATTGATCAGTGATTGAATTAGGATTGTTGTTGAAATCATTTCATGATATCTGAGTCTGTAGTGTATTCTTTTCAATTGGATAAGTGCTCGCTTGGGCTTTGGGCTATCTCTGATCCATTTGGCAAGGAGCAACCCACCTGATTTGGTTTAGTATTGGGCCAAATTTTGACCCATCTTGGTCTGGTTCTCAAAGTAAAATTCAGGGGGTATTAAGGATAAACTGCGGAAGTTACTGAGAGAATCTCTCAAGTAATCACCCATGAAGCTTCCTAGAAGCTGCATAGTATACTTACTTGGTTAACAAGTCAAAAGTCAGGACTAATAAGCAAAGAAAAGAAGCTGAAAAGGGTCTAATTGCAAATTTGATCTTCTTTAAGCTGCCCTAATAGCTTGCCTATAAAGGCATCCTAACTTGAGACTCAAGAGAGATTTTTGATAAAAATTGCAGAAAAACAAAAACGGCTAAAAAATTGGAATGAAGTTACTGTTTCATTGAAAATCATCCTGTGATTTCTCAAGTTTTCAATTTCTGAAAAGGTTTTCTAATTTTTCTAGCGTTAAAATGGATTGAACTGGGTGTTTAAGGTTTAGTTTGTGAAGTTGCTGTGGTTACTGTTAGAGGGGGACTGTTTTTACTGCTTTCATACTCATTTTGGTTTGAGCTGATTCTACTAGTGTTGATTCTGTTGTACTGCTGCTGCTTGATTGCAAATTCTTCACATCGTTTGTTTGCTTTGCTCATTTCCAGGTATTCCTCGATCATATGGATGCCCTTTGATGTAGCTCGAAGTATGGATTTGAAAAATAAGATAAATTTTGATGTTGTGAATCTGAATTATCTTCTCTTCTTTCAATTTAGTAATTAACTTGTAATACTCGGTTTGAGAAAGATTCTGGTGGATATAGTTATTTAAGAGTGAGTTGTAATTGGAGTTTAGATCATGTTAATTGGTAAATGTTGTCCTCTTATGATTTGGTCAACATATTCTATTATTAGTATTAAATCTTGGCTTTGTGTGATCATCTTTGCTTGAGTATGGATCTGTATATTTAGGAAATCAGGAATTTAGTTTTGTTGAGTTTGTATAAATTGGATAATCTTGCATTGCTGGGTGTTCGAAATTGGTTAGTGGACCATTAGCTGGGTCATGCTTTGAGTCTATTAGCGTAAGAATGTGTTGTATTTAACCTCTGATTGTTTTGTTAGGTAGTTGCTGATGTCAAGTCTTTATTAATGGGTATCTAAGATAAGGGGAATGAGGTACAGGGGAACGTATGCCAACATATGTACATTGAGTATGGAAATTGTGTTAGTATGTAGGGTATTAATTCGATGGTGTATAAGACATGGTAAATACATCCTAGACAATTCATTTGACTTAATGTGGGTATTTGTTTGTTTAAGCAGCCATTGATATTTCGTTGTGTAAAAGATGTTAAAGATCGGTAGCTTAATTTGGACTACATAGTGGCCATCTGGAGCCCAATTTCTAATGGAATTAATTTAGGCTCAAAGGGATTCGATCCTGAGTTCCCGTCCTTCAGCTGCAATGTTTTCGAATTGGGCCTGTTACTGAGGTTTGGCCCAAGTCATTTTAAAGTCGATGGTTCCCTAGACACAGTACATTATTGGGCTCAGTTTTAAAAAAGAAATGGACCGTTGTTTACTTATTCCGTTTTTGAGTTTAAACTTTAACATAAAACACCTCTTGAGTTCCTTTGGGCTTTTTCTTTAATTAAGCTAGACTATCTCAAAAGTAGATGGGAGGTGTGCCATATTAGACAATAAAAATAGTTTATGGCCCTCCTAAATCTAGCTTGAATACCCTTTAAAATTGAAATTGAGGTGCGCCATGCCAAACAAAAATGACAATTGCATGGCCCTCATTTAATTAATCTTGTTTTGATCCTTAGAACTCGAGGCGTGCCGTTTAGTTGAAATTCCATGGCCCTCGCAAAGTTGCAAACGTATAGTCACATTAGACGCATTATTTTAATAATTAACTTCCTCAAACTTGGGTGTGCATTTCATGTGACCCAAATCCAAATCTTAATAACGTTGAATAAAATGTGTTTCGGATTGCGGGTGCATTTCATGTGGTGTGATCCAAAGACATGTTTTAGACGACGTTAAATCTTCTTTAAAAATTAATTAAAAGCGGTTAAAGTTAAAATTCGCACATAGGTTCATAATTGTTTAAATCAGATAATTAAGCTGAATATAACAGTTGAGCGACCGTGCTAGAACCACGGAACTTGGGAATGCCTAACACCTTCTCTCAGGTTAATAGAATTCCTTACCCGGATTTCTGTGTTCGCGGACTGTGAAATAGATTCAATCTTTCCTCGATTCGGGATTTGAACCGGTGACTTGGGACACCATAAATATCCCAAGTGGCGACTCTGAAGTTAATAACTAATAAATCCCGTTTCAATTGTCCTTTAATTGGAAAAACTCCCTTATACACTCCTTTACGGGGGTGTAGGTAAAAAATGAGGTGTGACAGTACTAACTCAACAACATCATACGAACTTATTCATGCGATCAAATCTCCAAACTAACCTCAAAACAATGAATCAAACCTCAAAATCAAGAGTTTTTCCAAAAACATCATCAAGTTTAAATTTAAGATTTCAAGTCCGAAAAACGTCAAACGACGTCCGATTTTAACCAAACTTTACAGAAACATCTTAAATCATATATAAGACCTGTACCGGGCGCCGGAACCAAAATACGGGCCCGATACCAACACGTTCTAATCAAATTTCATTTCGATTTTTCCTTAGCAATTTCAGAAAACAATTTCCTTCAAAAATTCACTTCTCGGGCTCGGGACCTCGGAATTCGATTCCGAGCATACGCCCGAGTCCCATATTTTCCTACGGACCCTCTGGAACCGTCAATTCACGGTACCGGGTCCGTTTACCCAAAATATTGACCGAAGTTAAATTTATTCATTTTAAACTCAAAACTTAGCTTTTTTCACAGAATTTCATATTTAAGCTTTCCGGCTACGCGCCCGGACTACGCACGCAAATTGAAGCGACTCTAAATGAGGTTTTCAAGGCCTCGAAAGCACAAAATGCAATTAAAAGTAGGTGATGACTCTTTTGGGTCGTCACATGTTCTTAATCCATGTTTTCTCGAGGGGCGGTTATTGATTCATGTTATGCCCGAGGGGTTGATTACGAGTAATTGTGAGGTAGCTTGAGGAGCTGGTTCTGTTGATATTATGCCCAAGGGGCGGTTTATGGTACATGTTTTGCCCGAGGGGCTGTTTATATTGCTATTAATTTTTTACTCACTATTTTTATCACTCGTTTGAAACTATTAAAAGTTGTTTTAAAAGGTTTTTACTGAAACTGAACATGATTTACGAAGTAAATGATTTCTGTATTGTGTTGGAGATGTCCTGCATTTGTTGTAGAGTTATGACATGGTTTACGTGTTTTCTTACTGCTCAGCTTTCATTTACTTTTATTACTTACTGAGTTGGCGTACTCACATTACTCCCTGCACTTTGTGAGCAGATTCAAGTATTTTTGAACCCGGTAGCGGGTGTTTATTGCTCAGTAGCAGAGTCATTGGAGTTAGCAAGGTAGTTGCCCGACATTCGCAGCCCTGCTCTTCTCCCTCTTGTATTCCTTAGTTTGTTTTAGTATATTTTCAGACCTTAGTAGATGCTCGTGACTTGTGACACCCCAATGTCGGGCTTGTGTATTTATTTCGCACTATTCATTTAGACTTACATTATGAGATATTGATTAATTAAAAGCTTAAAAATGATTTTTTTTATTAAATAATGGTTAATTCGGGAATTGTGTCAGCTGTCCTAGTTTCACGATAGGCGTCATGACGACCGAGTCGATTTTAGGGTCGTGACACTTATCTTTTAAGTTTATCAATTAGTTAGATAGCGTCTCGTTACCCAATAATTAACCAATTACCCGTATCATTATAATTTATCTCAAATTACTTAAAATACTACTCATTTTTAGTATACTTTATATATTATACTATCATGGTTATATGGTACCTTGTATGGTACTAGTCCATAAATATCGGGTATTATCGCTCGACTCGTATTTTATCCCAAATCGGCAACCTTCAACAAAACTCATTTTCTTTAATTTGTGTACCATTTATCCTTCATAATACTTGCTTGTTGCTTGTTATAAATAGCATAAATACGTTAACCTCAAGATAATCTCATCCCCGAGTCTATGTCGATTAACTGAAGACGAAATTTTAATGTACAAAAATACGAGATCTAACATCCTTCCCCCCTTAGAAACATTCGTCCTTGAGAGTTTAACTCCCCGGGATCTATATAAATTTGGCAGAGTCGCCTTTGTAACAATACTACTACCAACTCTTCCTGTAGAAACTCAATGATTTAACACCACATAGGACCACAATCATCAATAACGACAATGGCCTCACACAGCCAACGACAATAACTAACACAGGGATCCATACACATACCTTAAGGTTGTGAAGTCTCAGTCGGACCCTTCTTTGGAGAAAGAAATATGTAGAGATATCTAGACTTCATGTCTTCTTTGGCTCCCTAAGTCATTTCTTCCACATTGTTATTTCTCCAAAGTACTTTCACCGAAGGTACATCTTTAATTCTCAATCTCTTAACCTGTCTATCTAGTATAGCAATGGGAGTTTCTTCATATGATAGCTGCTATGTGACCTGAATGTCGTCAACTGACATAATTCTGGAAGAATCTCCGATACATTTACGGAGCATAGGCACATGAAATACTGGATGTATAGACTCCAAGTCCGAAGGCAAGTCCAACTCATATGCTACCTTGCCTACCTTGCGTATGATCCTATATGGTCCAATGTACCGAGGGCTAAGTTTTCCCCTTTTTCCCAACCACATTATGCCTTTCATCGATGATACCTTTAGGAATACCCAATCATCAACCTGAAATTCCAAGTCTCGCCGTCGATTATCCATATAAGATTTCTGACAGCTTTGAGCTTCTAATAGCCTTTCCTGTATAAGTTTAATTTTCTCGATTGCCTACTGTACCAATTCTGGTCCAACTAATGTAGCTTCCCTAACATCGAACCACCCTATAGGCGACCTACACTTCCGTCCATAAAGAGCTTCGTATGGAGCTATCTGAATACTGGAATGGTAGCTATTATTATATGCGAACTCAATAAGCGGCAGATGATCATCCCAGCTACCTTTGAAGTCTATCACACAAGCTTGTAACATATCCTCCAGTGTTTGAATATTATGCTCAGCATGTCCGCCTGTCTAGGGATGAAATGTTGCACTAAGACTTACTTGAGTCCCCAATCCTTTTTGGAAGGACCTCTAGAAGTTAGCTATAAATTGAGCTCCTATATCCGAGATAATAGATACAGGGACACCATGTAGTCTTGCATAGTCCTCTAAGGAATATGTAGTTCTAACGGGCAGAATTGAGCTGACTTTGTAAGCCTATCAATAATCACCCATATCGAATCGAACTTACACTGGGTACGAGGTAAGTATATGATCAAATCCATAGTGATTACTTCCCATTTCCAAATCGGAATCTCCATAGCCTGTAATAATCCACCGGGTTTCTGATGCTCAATCTTAACTTGCTGATAGTTAGAACACTGAGTAACAAACTTGCTATATCATTTTTCATTCCTTCCCACCAATATACTTCCCTGATATCATGATACATCTTTATCGCTCCTGGATGGATAAAATAATGAGAATAATGAGTTTTTCCCATAACATGCTGACGCAGCCCTACAACATTAGGGACACATAATCGTCCTCGATATCTAAGGACCCCATCTTCTATAATCTCAAATGATGTCTTCTCCTTCTAAGGGTGGTATCCCTATTATGAACTAACACATGATCCTTGTACTGGTGTTCATTCACTTTAGTTACTAAAGAGGGTCAGTTTTAGGATCGTGACAAGTTGGTATCAGAGCCTAGGTTACATAGGTCTCACGGGTCATGAGCAGGTTTAGTACAGTCTCATGGATCGATACGGAGACGTCTGTACTTATCCTCGGGAAGCTGTAGAACCTTTAGGAAAAACTTCACATTCTGGAATTCTTATCGTGCGTCCTTGATTCATCTTGAAATGTAATTCTTTGAAATCCTTCCACGCATTCGTATGCGTGCATGAGAACTCGGTATTGGCTGTGCATAGAAGGCTTGTGATTCCCTAATCGAGTGGCGAGATGTGATTTCTGTGTGTTGGTGTTGGGCCTGTCTAGAGGACTTGAGTTCAGGTTTTGCTTGTAGCTTGAGTCCTGATCTAGTGATTGAGTAAGCGCGTGTTTCTAGATTTATATGTTCAGTAGTGTCCCTATTAAGGGAAGTGATGACTGGATGGTTATGTGATGAGTGTGATGTGACTGCGAGATGTGTTCATATGAATTGAATGAGACGAGAATGGTCTGCTTGGGGCTAGCAAGAACTATCTGGTGCTTGATTTCCATCGTGATTTGATGTATAGCCCGAGTTGTGGGTGTGTTGAAGGTTCTTTTCATTTTGTCTAGTTGGGGAGTGAAGTAGATTTCATGTTGTGATATAAGTTCAGACTCAGGAAGATTAAGTGATTGTGTAATAGTGATGATTATGAAAGAGTATAGTGAAATACCAGATTGAGGCTAAGTAGGTGGATTACCTCCTGCAGGGTGTTTGAGATTTGTGTGATCCTTATGTAATTGGTTGGGAGTCCTCTTTTACCAGTGAAATATATGTGTTGCAATTTTAGTTTGGGTTGCTTAAGAGAGTGGGCTTGACTGTTACGAGGGTGAATGCGAGATTTGCAAAAGATTTGAAGTACTAGATGGTCTGTGTTGCACGAGCTTATGAAGGATTTAGTTTAATCATACCACGGTATTACGGATGTAATATAGTATATGCATTATGAGTGATAATGTGTTTTGATCTATGGCTTTGATCCAAGTAGGGGAGTCCGCTATTGATTAGCCGATTGCACGGTTATATGCTATGTTGGTTCCAATTTGAGACGTACTGGTGAATTAGTTATGGCTTACGGAGGTTGAGACCAAGGATGGCTCGAGTAAGGGAAATTTCAATAAAGGTTATGTTATGTTTTATAGGTGTATGAGAATCACAGAATAACTTGAGTTGTTATTGATGAAGGATGTACGGTGCATAGAACAGGAAGTTGCTTGGTTGCATTAAGGTGAGGCTACATTCTGCGGTGTCGGAGTGCTAATGGAGCACAAGTCTTCAGATCTGTTTGATCAGTCTAATTGCGGTTTGAGTAGAGTGAAGGACTCTCTAGAATGGTTCTATGGGGTTAAAGATTTACATGTAATAATTGGAGATTTTCAAGTTGTATATTTGGCTAGAAATTGAAGTTTGCATTGGATGGTGTCAAGACTCGTGGTATTTTTATATTATTATGGATTCTACACATCAGTATCAGGAAGGTGAAGGTAATGGCTTTAGAGTCGCAGAAAGTCTTCTCAGGGTAAGTATTTCGAATGTGGTGCTTTTGGAGATATTTAAGAGAGTAGTCAGCAGCTTATGAGCCTTAAGACGATATGATTTTATGCTTGGGTCTCGTGTGGTGGGTCCGGGTTGAGAATTGCGGTGTTATGGCAAGGAGAATTATCAATTCGAAGGTAATTCAGAAGAAACTTGGATGAAAAGGACAACTTCGTCGTAGGTTGGATCAGCATGGTAATGGGTATGATTAGTTCTTTGGGTGTTCATGAGGTAATGAGTTTCTACAGGTGTTTCATGGCAATGCTCTTGAGTTTTAGTGGCCTGTGTAGCTTGGTTAAGTTAGAGGGATTTAGTCCTGGCGGTTTAGTTTTGTGTAAATGGAATTCGGAGAGTTGTTGATGGTTTCTACCAGGGCTAGAGATGTATATTTCCTACGAGCCTGAGGAGTATGGGTTGTATAGTTATTTTCTTCTAGATGGGATCAATGGAAGGTTCTTAGCTAGTTGAGTAAGTAGTTGCATGTGTCTCGGAATGGATATGAAGTTCTCATATTTATCCTAGGATGGTATGGTATATGCGGTGTGCTGTGTAGGATTGAGATTTGCATGTGTAAGGTCACGGTTCAGTTTTGAAAGGAAGGTCACAAATTCTTAGATAGCATGGACAATTTCATAAGACTAGATAAATGAGATCACTGACTGGTGTGGCTTGATGAGGTCATACATTTTGGAAAGGGTGATGTGTTTGAGTTGAGGATACTTCATTAGTATTGCAACACTCTTTTGTTGGATCGACTGCTGATATTTGGGTTTGCTTGGTGGCACAGAAGAATTATAGGAGTACCTCTCGTGCAATGACTGGCTATTAGAGGTATGTTGTATATTTGGATGGTGGAGTTGGGATCAGATATGGTGATTCGCGTGCTGTATGGATTGGGAGACTGGGAGTCCTTATAACTGGTTAGGGCGTGGTTGTGGACTGCGTATATCGGTCTTGTGTGGTAACTATTAGAGGTTTGGAGAACCGAGTGGATCCTTTATTGCTTGGTATGTTAGATTTGGGATGTTATAATTGGTATAGACTAGTTGTCTCAGTGTCGTGTTATTCTGGACTGTTGTGCTAAGACGGAGACATTGGCTATGCCGGGGATGCCACGGATTGAGTGGCGAAGTACGACGGATTATGTTTCCAGTAGGGTGATTTCATTTAGAAGACCCAGCGGATGACTAAGAAGGGTTGCCTTTCTTATTTGGCCTTCATGATGGATGTCAGTGCAGAGACTCCTACCATTGATGCAGTTCTGGTGGTAAGGGATTTTCCAGATGTGTTTCCTGCTACCGGGTATGTCGTCGGACATGGTTGTTGATTTTGGTATTGATTTGGTGTCGGGCACCGTATCGTATTGCACCGGCGGGGTTAAAGGAGCTGAAGGAGCAGCTTCAGGGACTCCTTGATAAGGGGTTCATTGGTAGGCCAATGTATGTGTGTTCTAACCCGATTCGGCTTGGTTGAATTCGAGTTGTATCATTGAGGGATGTGTTGATTCGATTGTTATTGAGCTTATTAGTGATCTGGGGAGATCTATGAGTTACATTTTCTTGTTGCGAGGTGTTGGGATTTGTTGGTTATAGGCACATATGGTGCGGTTTTATTGAGGTCTCTCAGTGGAATTCGAGCGGGAAGAGTATTGGGTAATGCTCGGCGGATGGTGTATCAATTTTGTCCTTTTGGGTTTGTGTAATGTTATGTCAATTGCTTCGCCGAGATTATGATGATTTTCTTTGGTTCTAGACTTCAAATTGCGCGTGGTTGTCGATTTTGAGCATAGTGACTTGAGGTGTTTCATGTGGACCAGTGTTTGGATAGGGTCGCGCATTGCAACAATGTTATGTGGAGGTATGATCCTTCGGGTTAGGTTCATGTGTTCTGTTTCTACAATGTGTGACGGGTTGTCAGTAGTGTGTATGGTGGTACTGGTGAGCTTGCGGTATAGCTCTCTCATTTGAGTCATTTTTCTTGATTTGAGTATGTTCGGATTGTTGGTTGTTGGTGTGCAGATTGCACGAGTTGTGGCTTTAGATGGTATTGATGTGTCATGTCACCAAAGTAGCTGTGTTGGATTGGATGAGATCGTTGGGATCTAGAATGAATAAAAACGTATTCGGTTTCAGAAGGTTGGATGGATAAAATCGATGTTCAACTCAGAAATTTGCTATGGCCCTTGCCAAAGGAGAAGTGTCTTCACGAATGGTTGGTCTGAGGAATAGTTATGAATTTCTGCATGTTTCATTTATCATTGGCAATATACAGAAGTGTTGGAATGAGGCCTTATTTGATAAGAGGTTTATTTTCGGTATTTGATTGTTTTGGGCAATTACTTTGATCAGAAGTTATGTTTGAGTTATATGGTATATCATGTAATTGCATCTGAGGTTTCATGTATGGTTAGTACAGCTTGTTCGGGATTGTTTAGAGTATAGATGTGAGATTCTGACCTTGTAGATGATTTCAGAAGTGGAAATGTGGTTCTAATGTTTATGGTCTAGATTGGATTGTGAAATTTCAGTACATTGTGTTATCGGACCTATATGAGATAGGGTGATGTGGGATCACCCCCAGGTATATGCACGATAAGATTATACAGCGATTTGATGGTTTTCGGAACAACTCTGGGAACGTTCGAGGACAAACGTATGTTTAAGTGGGGCAGGATGTAACGACCCGACCGGTTGTTTTGAGATTTTGAACTTCGCTCGCCAATTATCGGGAATTACTAGCCCCATGTGATGTATTATGACTTATGTAAATCATTGGTTTTGGTTTTCAGGGTAATCGGAATGGATTTGGAAGAACAGTTCTCAGTTTGAAGCTTAAAAATTTGAAAGGTTTAACCAAGTTTTGACTTTTTAGTATTCGATCTCGGAATTGGATTTTTATAATTTCTTTAGCTACGCTAGGTAATTTGGAACTTGGGAGCGCGTCCAGAATGTATTTTGGAGGTCCGTGGTTGATTTAGGCTTGAATTGGCGAAATTGGAATTTTGGCGTTTCCGGTTGATAGGTGAGATTTTGATATAGGGGTCGGAATGAAATTCCAGAAATTGGAGTAGGTCCAGTGTGTCATTTGCGATGTGTGTGCAAAATTTCCGGTCGTTCGGACGAGGTTTGATAGACTTTTTGATCGAATTCGGAATTTGGAAGTTTTTGGAATTCATACGCTTGAATCTGATGATTTGATGTTTTGATGTTATTTTTAGTGTTCTGAAGGTTGGAACAAGTTTGAATGATGGTATGGGATATGTTGGCATGTTTGGTTGAGGTCTCGAGGGCCTCGGGTGAGTTTCGAATGGTTAACGGACTAGTTTTGGATTTGTTGGAATTGCAAAAAAATCTGGCGTTCAGTTGCTGGTTTCCTTTCTTCACATTCGCGAGGGGAGTTTCGCGTTCGCGAAGGGAACCGGAGGCAAGAGAGGATTTGTGCTTCGCATTCACGAAGTGGGAGTCACGATTGCGAAGGTTTGTATAGTGGTGCATCGCGAACACGTGATCGGTATCGTGTTAGCATAGAGGAAGTGGAATAGCTGGTCCCTCAAGGCATTTGTTCTACGCGTTCGCGTAGTAGGCGTCGCGTTCGCAAAGAGGTGAGTCAGTTATGCATCACGTTCATGAGAGGCTCCACGCGTTTGCATAGAAGGAATTTTGGTCATTGAAGCTTTGTACTTTGCGAACGCGAGGGTGCTGCCGCATTCGCGATGAAGAAAATATCTGGGCAGACAGATTATATTTGGAAATTGAGGGTTTAAATCCAATATCACAAAAACCATTAAAGAGCTCGGGAGAAGGTGAAATTTTAGGAGATTTTCAGTGGAGCACTTGGGGTAAGTATTCTTCATTCATATTTGGTTTAATTCCATGATTTAGTCTTGAATTTCATCATTTAATTTAAGAAATTAGAGTGGAAATTGGGGAAAATGGAAGAAAAGTTTGAAAATTCTTTTGAGGATTTGAATGGGCAATTGAGGTCGTATTTTGATGAATTTGATAATGGTAAACTCATGAGGGAATAAGGATTCTAGTTTTGTGGTTTCCATCGAATTCCGAGACGTGGGCCCAGGGGCTGGGTTTGGCCAATTTCGGGATTTTTGGTGTAAATTGGATATTTCGAGTGGGATTTGTTCTCTTAGCATATTTTGATGGTATGAATCTGCTTTTGGCTAGATTTGGAGCATTCGGAGGCCGAGTCGAGAAGCAAAGGCATCGCGGGCTAGAGTTTAGACCGGATGAGGTAAGTAATAATTGTAAATGTCTGTCCTGAGGATATGAAACCCTGGATTTCACATCGTTGTGCTACTTTGAGGTGACACACACGCTAGATGACGAGTGTGGGGTCGTGCACCATTAGAGATTGTGACTTAGTCCATCCCGTATGACTGTTAAACCACGTATTTGGTTGAAAATTTATTTGCTATCATTGTGTTTTGGAATGTATTGTATTGTTTTGGGTTGAATGCCATATTTGGGCATCGTGCCAAATGTTTTGGGACCCTTAGGGGGATTTTTACTACTATTCCTCACTTATTTGATTACATTTTTCTACTCAGTCATGATGTATTCTACTATTTTCATAACTCAGCCATATTTACTCGTTTTTGACATTTTAAAGGATATTTTGGGTTGAGCATCATGTTTTACTGTTGCCCGAGTGGCTTGAGAGATTTCTGACTAAGTGAGGCCGAGGGCCTGTACTGTGAGGATACTGTGGGATCGGGATGCACGCCGCAGTAGTATGGTACTGATTCATGATTTAAAGGCTGAGGGCCTGATTTGTTATGCCACGAAGTGGCTTGTTATGAGGATGAGGGCAAGTTTGATTATGCCACGAGATGGCTTGTTATAGTGCTTGGGCTGTAGGAGCCCCTCCGGAGTTTACACACCCCCAGTGAGCGCGGGTACCAAGTGTGGGTGATATGATGTAGCCCGAGGGGCTATTGTTGTTTCATGGTCTTTCCCGAGGGGCTGTTCTTGATCCATGTTTGCCCGAGGGGCTTATTACGAGTGATTGTGAGGTAGCCCGAGGGGCTGGGTCTGTTGATATTATGTCCGAATGGCGGTTTATGGTACATGTTTTGCCCGAGGGGCTGTTTACGTTTCTATCATTTTGTTTACTTACTATTTTTATCACTCGTTTGAAACAATTGAAAGTTGTTTTAAAAGATTTTTACTGAAACGGAGCATGATTTATGAAGTAAATGATTTCTGTACTGTGTTAGAGATGTCCTTCATTTGTTGAAGCGTTATGACATGGTTTACGTGTTTTCTTACTGCTCAGCTTTTATTTACTTTATTACTTACTGAGTTGGCGTACTCATATTACTCTCTACACCTTGTGTGCAGTTTCAGGTATTTCTGAACCCGATAGCAGGTGTTGATTGCTCAGTGGTAGAGTCATTGGAGTTAGCAAGGTAGCTACCCGACGTCCGCAACCCTGCTTTTCTCCCTCTGGTATTCCTCAGTTTGTTTTAGTATATTTTTAGAGCTTAGTAGATATTCGTGACTTGTGACACCCCGTTGTCGAGCTTGTGTATTTATTCTGCACTGTTTATTTAGACTTACATTATGAGATATTGATTAATTAAAGGCTTAAAAATAATTTTTTATTGAATAATGGTTAATTCGGGAATTGTGTTGGCTGGCCTAGTTTCACGATAGGCGCCATGACGACCGAGTCGCTTTTAGGGTCGTGACACTTATCAATTAATTTTATCAATTAGTTAGATAGTGTCTCGTTACCCAATAATTAATCAATTACCCGTATCATTAAAATTTATCTCAAATTACTTAAAATACTACTCATTTTTAATATACTTTATACATTATATTATCATGGTTATATGCTACCTTGTATGGTACTAGTCCATTAAGATCAGGTATTATTGCTCGACCCGTGTTTTATCCCAAATCGGCAACCTTCAACAAAACTCGTTTTCTTTAATTTGTGTACCCTTTATCTTTCATGACACTTACTTACTTCTTGTTATAAATAGCATAAATACGTTAACCTCAAGATAATCTCATCTCCAAATCTACGTTGATTAACTGAAGACAAAACTTTAACGTACGAAAATGCGAGATGTAACATCCTTCCTTTCTTACAAACATTCATCCTTGAATGTTTAACTCCCCGGGATCTATATAACTTTGGCAATGACTCGTTTGTAACAATACTACTACCAACTCTTCCTACATAAACACAATGATTTAACGCCACATAGGACCACAATCATCAATAACGACAATGTCCTCACACGACCAATGACAATAACTAACATAGGAATCCATACACATACCTTAAGGTTGTGACGTCTCAGTTGGACCATTCTCTGGAGAAGAAAATAAGTAGGGATATCTAGACATCATGTCTTCTTCGGCCTCCCAAGTAATTTCTTCCACATTGTTGTTTATCCAAAGTACTTTAACCGAAGCTACGTCTTTAATTCTCAATCTCTGAACCTATCTATCTAGTATAACTATGGGAGTTTCTTCATATGATAGCTGCTATGTGACCTGAATGTCGTCAACTGACATAATTCTGGAAGGATCTCCGATACATTTACGGAGCATAGACACATGAAAGACTAGATGTATAGGCTCCAAGTCCGAAGGCAAGTCCAACTCAAATGCTACCTTGTCTACCTTGCGTATGATCCTATATGGTCCAATGTATCGACGGCTAAGTTTTCCCCTTTTTCTGATCCACATAGTGCCTTTCATCGATGATACCTTTAGGAATACCCAATCGTCAACCTGAATTCCAAGTCTCGACGTCGATTATCCGCATATGACTTCTGACGGCTTTGAGCTTCTAATAGCCTTTCCTGTGTAAGCATAATTTTCTCGATTGCCTACTGTACCAATTGTGGTCCTACTAATGTATCTTCCCTAACATCGAACCACCCTATAGGCGACCTACACTTCTGTCCGTAGAGAGCATCGTATGGAGCCATCTGAATACTGGAATGGTAGCTATTATTATATGTGAACTCAATAAGTGACAGATGATCATCCCAGCTACCTTTGAAGTCTATCACACAAGCTTGTAACATATCCTCCAGTGTCTGAATAGTATGCTCAACCAGTCCGTCTGGGGATGAAATGTTGCACTAAGACTTACTTGAGTCCCCAATCATTTTTGGAAGGACCTCCAGAAGTTAGCTGTAAATTGATCTCCTCTATATGAGATAATAGATACAGGGAAACCATATAGTCGTACTATCTCATTAATATAAGGCCTTGCATAGTCCTCTAAGGAATATATAGTTCTAACGGGCAGAAAATAGGCTGACTTTGTAAGCCTATCAATAATCACCCATATCGAATCGAACGTATGCTGGGTACGAGGTAAGCCTATGATGAAATCCATAGTGATAACTTCGCATTTCCAAGTCGGAATCTCCATAGCCTGCAATAATCTGCCAGGTTTTTTATGCTCAATATTAACTTGCTGACAGTTAGGACACTGAGCAACAAACTCCGATATATCCTTTTTCATTCTGTCCCACCAATATACTTCCCTGATATCATGATACATCTTTGTCACTCCTAGATAGATAGAATAACGAGAAAAGTGAGTTTCTCCTATAACCTGCTGGCGCAGCCCTATAACATTAGGGACACATAATCATCCTTGATATCTAAGGACCCCATCTTCTGTAATATCAAACGGTGACTTCTCCTTCTGAGGGGTGGTATCCCTATAATGAACTAACACAGGATCATCGTATTGGTGTTGCTTCACTTTAGTTACTAAAGAGGATGTTGTCGTATCCTGAAGTGGTGGTTGAACAGGCTCAGGTTAATAAGGGTAAGGCTAAAGAAAGTGAACAAGTTGCAGAACAGGTGGTACCTCTTGCGCCACAAAATTCCAACAAAGAACAACCATCAAGCAGTGGACAAAGACTGATGCCTGCACCATTCCCTCAGAGACTGGCAAAACAAAAGAAAGAAGATCAATATAGGAAATTCATGGAGATGCTTCGTCAGATTCTATTGAATATCCCTCTAATGGATGCTTTGAGGGAAATTCGAGGCTATGCAAAAATGATGAAGGACCTTATGTCATGGAAATTTGACTTTTAGGACCTTTCCACAGTAACTTTGACACAGACATGCAGCGGGGTAGTGACAAGACCCATGGCTCAAAAGATGTCTGATCCAGGTAGGTTCACTATTCCGTGTACTATTGGGAGTTATGCTTTTGTAAATGCATTGTATGACTTAGGAGCCAACATAAACTTGACGCCTTTGGCAATATATACAAAACTAGGCTTTGGCAGAGCTAGACCGACTTCGATGCAATTGCAACTGGCTGACCGCACGGTTAAAAGACCGATGGGGATTCTTGATGATATGCTGGTACAAGTGGGAAAGTTTGTATTCCCTACAGACTTTATTATTCTTGACTGCCAGGTGGATGAGGAGATACCCATCATTCTGGGGAGGCCATTCTTAGCCACTGGGAGAGCATTGATTGATTGTAAAACTGGGGAATTAAAAATGAGATTGAACGATGAAGAAGTAATATTCAATGTTCAACAATCTATGAGGAGACCCAGTGAATATGCAAATTGCTCACTTATGGAAGTTGTGGATGTGATCCTGCATGAAGATGATGACACCCTGAATGCCAAAGATCCATTGGGAGCTTGTTGGACAAATTTAGAGGATATGGATGGTGAAGGGTTGGCAGAGTGGGTCATGGCACTCGAAGGCCAAAGATTCTGGAAGAGGGAACTTCAGTTTGAGCCCCTTGATTTAAAAAAGAAAGCTACACCACCTTCAAAACCATCAATAGAGGAATTACCACAGTTGGAGCTGAAACCGCTTCCAGCCCACCTTAAGTATGCGTTCTTGGGTCCCAATTCTACCTTGCCTGTTATTATATCATCTGGTTTGCTAGTTGTGCAGGTAGAACAATTACTGCAAGTGTTGCAGGAATGAAAAACTACCATTTCTTGGACCATGGCAGACATAAAGGGTATCTGCCTGGCCTTTTGCATTCATAAGATTCATCTGGAAGAAGGGCACAAACCTTCCAGGGAACATCAACGAAGGAGGAACCCAAATATGAAAGAGGTAGTGAAGTGGTTGGACACGGGCATCATTTTTCCCATCTCTAACAGCAATTGGGTAAGCCCCGTCCAATGTGTAACAAAAAAGGGTGGAATGACAGTTGCACAAATTGAGAAGAACGAGTTGATCTCAACTCGTACAATCACAAGGAAGAGGATTTGCATAGATTATAGGAAATTAAATGCAACCACCAGAAAGAACCATTTACCCTTGCCCTTCATTGACCAGATGTTGGACATGTTAGCTGGACGATTCCATTTTTGTTTCTTGGACGGATACTCGGTGTACAATCAGATCTCAATAGCCCAGGAAGATAGAGAGAAAATGTCCTTCACATGTCCGTATGGCATCTTTGCCTTTTGGAGGATGCCCTTTGGACTTTGCAATGCACCGGCCACATTCCAACAGTGTATATTAGCCATTTTCACGGACATGGTCGAAGAGATTATGGAGGTGTTTATGGATGATTTCTCTGTGGTAGGGGATTTATTTGAAGATTGTCTTCACAACTTTAAAAGAGTGCTCAAATGATGTGTGGAGACAAATTTGGTGCTGAACTAGGAGAAGTGCCATTTTATGGTACAAGAAGGCATAGTGTTGGGGCATAGAGTGTCCAAAAAGGGGATTGAAGTAGACCATGCAAAAGTTGGTGTGATTGAGAAGCTCCCAGCACCCACTTCAGTGAAAGCATTGAGAAGTTTCCTTGGGCATGCCGGATTCTATAGGCGGTTCATCAAGGATTTTTCAAAAATTGGTAACCCCTTATGTAAGCTTTTTGAAAAAGACCAGCACTTTATGTTTTCTGATGATTGTAGGTTAGCATTTGAGGAGCTGAAAAAGAGATTGGTGACTACACGCATCATTGTTGCACCCAACTGGGAGCAACCATTCGAGCTGATGTGCGACACCAATGATTACGCTATAGGAGCGGTTTTGAGGAAGCACAAGGAGAAAATTATGCACCCAATTTACTATAGAATCAGGACGCTTAGTGGTGCACAGCTGAACTACATGGTCATGGAAAAGGAAATGCTCGTTGTAGTATTTGCCTTCGACAAATTCATGTTATACTTGATTGGCTCTAAAGTTATTGTTTATACTGACCATGCAGCTATTAGGTACTTGATAGAAAAGAAGGAGTCAAAGCCCCGCTTGATTTGATGGGTTCTATTGCTACAAGAATTTGACCTGGAGATTCGTGACCGAAAGGGGACAGACAACCAAGTAGCAGACCACCTCTCGAGGTTGGAAGGGGCAGAAAAGAGAACGGAGATTAAAGATATCATTGAGACATTCCCGGATGAGCAATTACTTGTTGTGACAATGGAGGAGGCACCATGGTATGATGATATTGTTAATTACTTAGCATGTGGTATTGTACCTCATGATCTCCCCTTAATTCAAAAGAAAATAAAATCTGTGATTATCGGGTGTATTATTGGCATGAACCTCTATTGTTCAAAATATGTGTTGATAACATGATCCGGTGGTGTATCCCCGGGCAAGATCAACCCTTTGAATTGCAGGCTTGCCATGATTCGCCATATGATAGAAACTTTGGAGGAATTCGGACAACAACAAAGGTGCTAGAATCAGGCCTGTATTGGCCTACATTGTTCAAGAATGCCCATGCTTGGGTCAAAAGCTGTGATGAATGTCAAAGGATGGGCAACAAATCCCGTCGTCATGAGATGTAAACGACCACAATCCAAGAGGTGGAAGTGTTTGACATGTGGGGGATCGACTTCATGGGGCATTTCATAAGCTCATACGGTAACAAGTATATACTGGTTGTCATTGACTATGTCTCCAAGTGGGTCGAAGCAGTTGCTCTGCCAACCAATGATGCGAAAGGGGTGACCAGTTTCCTCAAGAAAAACATCTTCACACGTTTTTGCAACCCCCGAGCAATAATCAGTGATGGTGGCTCTCATTTTTGCAATAGAGCATTTGCACGCCTTTGTAGAAGTATGGAGTTCTCCACAAGATAGCCTCACCATACCACCCACAAACAAGCGGACAGGTGGAAGTATCCAACAGGGAAATCAAAAGTGTCCTCTCAAAAACAGTGAATGCAACAAGAACTGATTGGGCAAGGAAGCTGGATGATGCATTGTGGGCATACCGCACCGCCTTTAAAACTCCAATTGGTATGTCACCATACAAGTTGGTATTTGGAAAGGCATGCCACCTTCTGGTTGAGCTTGAACACAAAGCACTGTGGGCATTGCGGCAACTGAACTTAAACATGGAAGCAACGGGCACCACCAGAGTTAATGGGTTGCATGAGCTTGAGGATTTCCGGTTTCAGGCATTCGAGAGTGCTAGACTATATAAAGAAAGGATGAAACTAATGTATGACAAGCACATATTGGATCGGAAATTCAAACGCAATGAATTAGTGTTGCTGTATAACTCAAGATTGAGGTTGTTTCAGGGTAAGTTAAGTCCCGATGGTCAGGACCGTTCGGAGTGGTGCAAATATTCCCAAGTGGAGTTGTGGAGATCGAATCTGAAGATGGGACGAACAAATTTACAGTGAATGGGAAGAGGTTGAGACATTACCTTGGAATGACTGAAGAAAAAGGGGATAGCATAGTGATAACGTTGAAGGAGCCCCAATACACAAATAAGGATTGATGATATGAGTTTGTGTCGTGTCGCGCGCTGCATGGGAGGCAACCCATGTTTTCTTTTGTTTCTTTTTTTTGTTTTGATGTTGTACTTGATGTGTATGAAACTAACCATTTTATTAGCGTATAGGGCAATATTGGTGCATATTGGGAGAATTAGGGGTCAAGAACCAACTCCGGAAAGGTAAAAAATGAGAAGAAAAAACAAAAAAAAATCTCAGAAGACCACAGTTCGGGTGCCGCATTTTCGAAATATTCTATTTCTGGGCCACCGCGACCACTGTGGGATCACAGCACGGGCGCAATGAATTATGAGTATTCTGTTTTGTCCTTCTTCTTTCACCGCGACCGCGGTTGAACCGCGACGCGACATTCTGCCTCCCAGGTAAGTTGTAATTAAAAAAATTAATTTTCTTTTCTTTTTCTCTTCTAAACCCACTAAAAATAAAACCCCACTTCCCCCAATCCTCTTCTCACTCCAACTACCCCCCCCCCCACACCCACACACACACACTTCCCCCACTCTTTTTCTCTTACTCTAAATCCCTAACCCCATGCCCCTTTCTTCTTCTTCTTCTTCCAATCTCTCATAAACCCATTCCTCCCCCCCCCACACACACTTCCAACTCCCTCCTCCCCAACCTCCATTACACTCCAACTCTACAAGAACCAGGTATGTCATGATTTCTTTCTCTCTTCTTCTCCCCTTTTCTTTTGCAATTTTAATGTTTAAGTTGTTGTAGTATGTATAGTTAAATTTTTAGTTTTCTTTTCTTCTTTTTAATGGGTAATGTATAGAATGTAGTAGAAAAGGGCATGGTGTTGTTGTGTGAAGTTCATTGTGTTGAGTTGTGAAGTGATTGTGGTTGATTTGGGGGGGGTGAGTTTGTACTTTCATGGGATAAGTGTGTTAAAATATAGTTCCATGCACACCAAGTGCTTGTGAAATTGCCCCAATTGAGCTGTAATGGCTAACATGACCATGGTGGTGGTGAAGTTTGAGTAACCACCCACAGTTCACATAACTCAAATCCTCACTAATGGTAGCCCTTGTTTTGGCAGGTACAACCCGCGCAAACATGTCTAGTGGCAACCAATTTGTCAAACAATCTGTGTGGCTTGACGGGATCAAATATGGATAAAGTCGAGATTTACCCTGAACTCCCAATCTCTCACTTGGGATGATAAGTGTTGGCTAACAATCATCAACAATCGTTTGCTGCCATCCAGCAACACTACAGATGTTAATCGGCTAAGAGCAGCAACGATTTTCTATTTCGTCAACCACCATGATTTTGACGTGGTCTGGCTCATTCAGGATGAAATGTTCATTCGCTCCCCGAAAATACTGAAAGGGTTCTACTTCCCTTCCTTGGTCACCAAGCTGTGTCGTGTTTCACGAGTTCCTGAAAATCTCATAGTAGATGGGATGTTGCCATTAAAAGCCCCATTCAAGGCTAGCAAAATCATAGTTGGGAAAGAGCAGGTTGTGGCGGATGATGATGATAATTATGTGGATGATGATGATAAGGGAACTATGCATGTTACCACCCCACTAGGGAAGAGTGCTGATGAGGCGGGCCTATTATAGGCTCGTCGGAGTACCCGGATGACTGCCTTGGAACAAGACATGGCTGGCCTACGCACTTCGGTCACTGACCTGAGTGCTAGAGATGACACTTTGGCTACTCAAAATTCTAGGTCAGAGAAAAAGATCAGGGGCTGGCTTTGGGCGCTAGGACAAGCGAGTCACCTCGATCCTGGCACCATCTCCGATCAGTACTGAGCACTAGGGAAGTCCCTTACTTACTCTTCTTTAATTTCCTTGACATGGGGACATGCCAAATCTTTAAGTGTGGGGTGGGGCACGGTTGTTGTTGTTGTACAATTGTATAAATTTGTTTGGTGTTTTGGTTGTTGTTAATTAACTTCGACTTGGCCCGAAGACGGACACCTCTCGACGGGTCTCTTGAGGGACTTAAGTCGAACGAAAAAAATCTTCTACTAGGTAGTGTATCAACTTTCCCTTGATATTTCTTTAAACCACGGTTCTTTTCCAAGGGTTTCCATTTGAACCGGGTGTAGTTATAAATAGGATCCCTTAACTCCATGGTACCTTGAATAGAGATTGCTTTAGTGTGACACTTAGGCTCATTAGTTGACTCTAGTAATAATGCCTTACATTGTGTGTTCTTGAGTTGGCTTAAGCACCTTAAGCAGAGTGTCCGAGGTCGTTTATACATAAGTTAACATCCGGTCAACTATTCCAACTTAACCTTTCAAATAAGAGACTAAGTGTCTCAATTCACACTAAAATCTCTCTGGACCCGAGCCAACAAACTCGGTAAGACATAATACACCTGAAGAACTCAAAAGAAGCAGAAAATAGGGGAACAGGGCTATAACTCTTGAAACAATCGGTCGGGTCGTTGTATCCTTCCCCTCTTAAACAAACGTTCGTCCTCGAACGGGTCTAGAAATATACCTAAAGACTTAAATAGGTGTAGATATCTGCTCTGCATCTCCCGCTTGGTCTCCCAAGTAGCTTCCACCACGGGCTGACCTCTCCACTGCACTTTCACAGAAGTTATATCCTTTGACCTCAACTTTCGAATCTTCCACTCCAAAATAGCCACCGGCTCCGCATCATAAGTCAAATCACCATCCAACTGAACCGTGCTGAAATCTAAAACATGAGACAGATCACCGATATACTTCTGGAGCATAGAAACATGAAATACTGGATGCACACTCGACAAGCTAGGTGGCAAGGCAAGCTTGTATGCCACTTCCCCAATCCTCTGAAGTACGTCAAAAGGCTCAATGAACAGAGGGCTCAACTTTCCCTTCTTCCCGAAGCTCATAACACCCTTCATGGGTGATACCATCAGCAGAACCTTTTCACCAACCATTTAAGACATATCACAGACCTTCCTGTCAGCATAACTCTTTTATCGCGATTGCGCCATGGGAAGCTGCTCCTGGATCAATTTCACATTGTCTAATGAATCCTGAACCAAGTCTGTACCCAAAAGCCTAGCCTTGCCTGGCTCAAACCAACCTACCGGAGATCTACCCCATCTCCTATATAACGCCTCATACGGAGCCATCTAAATACACGACTGATAACTGTTATTGTAAGCAAACTCTTCGAGCGGCCGAAACTAGTCCCATGAACTACCAAAATCAATGACAAAAGCACGTAACCTGTCCTTCAATATCAGAATAGTGCGCTCAGACTATCCATCCATATGGGGGTGAAATTTTGTGCTCAACTCAACCTGAGTGCCCAACTCTCGCTGCACGGCTCTCCAAAACTGCACTGTAAACTGCGTGCCTCTATCTGAAATGAAGGAAATTGGCACACCGTGCAGGCAAATAATCTCTCGGATGAAAATCTCAATCATCCGATCTGAAAAATAGGTAGTACTCACAAGAATGAAGTTCTCGGACTTGGTCAGCTGATCCACAATTACCCAAATAGCATCGAAGGCCATGGGAGCCCAACTACAAAATCCAAGGTGATCTGCTCCCACTTCCACTCTGAAATCTCTATCTTCTAAAGAAATCCACCCGGTCTCTGATGCTCATATTTTATCTGCTGACAGTTAAGACACCGAGCAACAAACCCAACTATATCATTCTTTTCCTTCTCCACCAGTGGTGTTGTCTCAAATCCTGGTATACATTCGCGACACCCGGATGGCTGGAATACCGTGAGCTTTGGGCCTCCTCCGGAATCAACTCCCGTATCCCATCTACATTGGTCGGCCATGCATCCTCAACACCCCATCGTCTCCAAACGTCATATCTCTGGCATCATCGTGCTGCACCTATCCTTGAGGACAAGCAAATGATCATCATCATACTGGCACTCTCTGATGCGATCAAACAAGGAAGACCGAGAAACCACACAATCTAGAACCCGACTGGGCTCTGAAATATCCAATCTCACTAGCTGGTTGGCCAAAGCCTGAACATCAACTGCAAGAGGTCTCTCCCAAACAGAAGTGAATGCAAGACTGCCCATACTCACAGCCTTCCTAGTCAAGGCATCGGCCACCACATTGGCCTTTCCAGGGTGATACAGAATAGTAATATCATAGTCCTTTAGCAGCTCCAACCACCTTCGCTGCCTCAAATTGAGATCCTTCTGTTGGAACAAGCGCTGGAGGATACGTTGATTAGTAAAATACCTCACAAGACACACCATAGAGGCAGTGCCTCCAAATCTTCAACGCGTGAACAATGACAGCCAACACCAAATCATGAATAAGATAGTTCTTCTCATGGGGCTTCAACTGGCGCGAAACATAAGCAATCACTCTACCCCCTACATCAAGACATACCCAATACATATCCGAGAACCATCACAATATACTATATAAGAACCAGAAGCTGATGGTCGAACTAGAACCAGAGGTGTGGTCAAGGTAGTCTTGAGCTTCTGAAAGCTCACATCACACTCATCCGACTACCTAAAAGGAGAACCCTTTTGGGTCAATTTGGTCAAGGGCGATGCAATAGACCAGAAACCATGCATGAACCGACGATAATAACCAGCTAAACCAAGAAAGCTCTGAATCTCTGTAGCTGAGGATAGTTTGGGCCAACTCTGAACTGCCTCTATCTTCTTCGGATCCACTTGAATACCCTCACTAGATGCACGTGCCCCAAGAATGCCACTGAACTAAGTCAAAACTCACATTTGGAGAACTTAGCATAAGCTTCTCCTCCTTCAATCACTACAACAGAATCCGCAAATGCTGGGTATGCTCTTCCTGGATACGAGAGTACAACGGGATATCATCAATGAATACAATAACAAACGAGTTGAGATATGGCTGAAATACGATGTTCATCAGATGCAGGAACGCTGCTGAGGCATTGGTCAGCCTAAAAGACATTAAAAGGAACACATACAAATCCCCAAAATTCATCCTCCAAATCCCTAGCCTCAAACCCCCAAGTTTCACTTCAACACCATATAATCTAGGTGGGAAAATCAATGGGAAAACAAGATTTATGATTAAAAAATGAGTACAAGAAGCTTACCTCAATAATCCCCTCGAAAATCCTCTCCAAAATGGCCTAAGTACGAGTCCAAAATGTTGAAATAAGACTAAAATTGCGGACCCTTAATAATAAATATTCTGCCCAGGTTTTTCGCACTTGCGGCCCTCTATCCGCATCTGCAAAGCCATATTTGCATTAAAATCCCCGCTTCTGTGGAAGTCAATTACCCCAGCTTCCTTCTCTTATGCGATTACTGCACCGCATCTACGCATATCACAGGTACGAAAATCACATCGCACTTGCGGACCCATGCTCGCATCTGCACTCTACAATTCGCATATGCGACCATCGGAGAAGCGGTAATGTCCTCGCACCTGCGACTTCTAAACATCTCGCCCTTGGTCATACCTGCAATCCTTGCCATGCTTTTGTGGGCTCGCACTTGCGGTGCCCACTTCGCAGGTGAGGTTACACAAGAAGCAGCAGCACTTTAGCTGCATACCTCAACTCAAACTCAAGCCATTAGCCACCCGAAGTCAACCCGAGGCCATCACGACGTCAACCAAACATACCATCAACCTCCAAAACATCATACAGACTTAGTCGAATCCTAAAATCACCCCAAACAACATCAAAAACATGAATTACAGACGGATTCAAGCCTAATGAACTTCAAAATTTCCAAATTCTACAAACAACGTCAAAACATATCAAACTACGTTCGATTGACCTAAAATTTCGCACACAAGTCATAAATGACACCACAGACCTAGTCCAACTTCCGGAAATCCAATCCGATCCCGATGTCAACAAGTCCACTCCCGGTCAAACTTTCCAAAATTCCAACTTTCAGCATTTCAAGCCTAATTCCACTATTGACCTCCAAAACACAATCCGGACTCGCTCCTAAGTCCAAAATTACCTAATGGAGCTAATAGAACCATCAAAATTTAAATCCGAGGTAGTTTATACTTAGGTCAACATCCGGTCAACATTTCCAGCTTAAGATTTCAAATAAGAGACTAAGTGTCTCAATTCACTCTAAAATATCTCCGGACCCGATCTAACCAACCCGGTAAGACATAATACAGTTGAAGAACACAAAAGAAGCATAAAATGGGGAACAGGACTATAACTCTCGAAACAACCGGCCTTGTCATTACATAATGCACGAAGAGTGATTTCGTCTTATCTATTGATTTATGATGAAAGTGAGAGTAAAAGAATGAGGGTGATGACGTGCAGTATTATTGTTCCATTATGAGGTTGAGAGTAAAAGCACGAAGAGTTGATGTCGTGGAGTTTTATTCATGTGTTTATTCGTTTTACTGGTTAAAGGCATATTGACTGTTCTGATAATCATTTCTGTTGTAATTATCGTATCTTGTACCCCTTTCGCTTGTCCCCTCCCAATAGTACGTGTTTAGCCTTTAGTTGTTGCTATCTTGTACGTATATTAGTGTTTGCACAGGTTATTTACGTGGGTGTCTTGTCATAGCCTCGTAACTATTTCATCGAGGTTAGGCTCGACACTTACGGAGTACATGGGGTCAGTTGTACTCATACTACACTCTGCACTTCATTTGCAGATTTTGGTACGGGTCTCAACTGTTCGTGAGGTGTTTTAGGTCGAAATTGCTTTTGGAGACTCGAGGTAGATCTGCTGGCATCCACAGAACTTGAAGTCCCCTTCTAATTTCCCCATTTTACTGCTTTTTTCATTCATGACAGTTATATTTACTTCAGACTATGTTTGTAGAGATTTTAGAAGCTCGGGAGTTGTGACTCCAGATCCGGGTTGTACTAGATATTATTGGCTTTTATATTATTCCGCACTCAGTTTTAGTTTTATTTTGGCTTGATCGATTTTGTTATTGGAATTGGATAAATTTGGCTTAAAGATCCTCTAACATGGGCTTGCTTAGGAAGTGAAATGTTAGGCGTCATCACAGTCCCGAAGGTGGGAATTCCGGATCGTGACACCTTTTCTTCTAATTCTCTAAAAAACTCTCAAAAGAATTGCTTCTTCTATGTCAAGAAATGCATGCCTCACCGAACTCCATCTTAGTTCTTGTTCTTTTTATTTTATTTTTTTCTACCAGCATATCAGAAAAAGTTTATCCTTTCACATAGTTAATATGGAGTAACAAAATATCTCACAAAACACTTCAAACTTATGATGTTACCATGTAAATCGTAAACCATGACAACTCCAATATATAATGACATTTATTTTGCTCAGTTATAGTAAAGTGTGTCTTTGAGGGATAACTAAAAAATGTGGGAATACTTTTAGAGGAGTACTTGACTTTATTTCTTTTACGTCAATTTACTGTGTCAAAATATTTATCTATACGCAATAAAATTTGTCTTTTAATATGAAGAAAATTCAAAAAATCATGTTCTTGCCAGTCTTGCAATGTATGCAATCATGACTCGAATTCCTTCTTTTGTTGTGCAAAACATGAATTGTATCCTTCAGAAAAGGTAAAAAGAGGACACCATTACTACTTAATTCAACAAACAGCCTTTACTAATTCTTGCGCTGCTCCTTGGATCCTTCTTTCATTGATGCTGTGTGTCGTTGTGTATATGTATTGTAAGGTACTGTTTCTGTAAATGTTGAGCGTATGTGAAATTGTGTGTGTAAGAAAGAAAGATCAAAAAAGAAGATTTATGGGAAGATGAGAAAGCAAGGTTTTTTGGCTTTAGGGAAAGCAAATGGATAATTTAACAGGGGAGAGGGAGTTTTTAAGCTGTGTTGAAAAAGATAAATATAAAAGTTGGCCAAAGAGTTTTTAGATTTTCTTTGTATTGCCTAGAGCTGTACATATGTTGGGAAATAAAATCGTGTATTTAGCAAAAAAAAATTATTTTATATATTTGAAAACTTTTTAAGCTTAACCTATTCATTATAGAAATGTCTTGTATGCCAGAATACCACAAGTTCGAGGGTTACATTTTCTATGTATCAAAGATCTTTCTTCTTTCTTTTGAAATTAATACCTAATCGAACAGAGGGAGTAACTTTTTGTAATTAAAAATATTTAAAAATATATATAAAAAAGTTATGATAAAAAATAATATTTGACTTTCCAAAAATTATGATGTCTCATAAAGTCAGAACTGATGAAATTAAATTGAACTCAAGAATGACACATGGAATAAACGTTTGAATGTTGCATTTGGTTAATTCTTTTCGGGACACTTAAAAGTTTTGACATGTTTGGAAAATATTTAGAAGTTGAAAGGGATATAATAACCAATTCTCCTATATAGAACCGTATTTTGTGGGCTTTAGGCGGTAAAAATGACAACGGGTAGCTGCTTTTAATATTTCCGTTTAAATCTTTTTTTTTACGCAAAAGATTTTTATTTCATAATATTAAACTAGCTAATACAAAATAGAAGTATGATCATGAGGATTGTAGCTCATAATCTATGCATAGCATGCCGATTATCAAATATAGCAAGGTTTCTACAATACTTTTCAGAAATAGTTTTAATAACACTAAAACCATCTTTGTCTGCCAGCATCCTGGCCAAAACAAAGGCGAAGGAAACAACCAAACACCTATTTTATTGAAAGCTGGTAAGACTTTTGCATGCTTTGCAAGGTTGTGGGCAACTTCATTCGCCGGCCTGAAGTTGTAATGTAGCACCACTTGGTCCATTTGAGCCAGAAGCAACCTCCATGAATTAATAATAGTGTCATAAGCTTTGCATCCATCATTGATGAATGAAATTACTTGAGTGACATCAGTCTCTATCTCCAAAGGAAGAAGCTTCCTTTTATTTGCAATGATTAGTCCCTGGTAGAGAGCCATTAACTCTGCATGAATTGGAGTTTTTGGAGTAATTTTTTATGCATACCCTATCATCCAGTCCCCATGATAGTTTCTAATTATTCCTCATATACCTCTGTGATGACCCAAAAGGTCATCACTCGTTTTGAAAGTAAATTTTGTGTTTCGAGACCTTAAAAATCTCTTTTTGTGTTACCTCAAATTGCGTACGCAGTCCGGGCTCGTTTCCAAAAAGCTTTTATGTGAAAACTAAGTAAAATAAGGAAATTGACTTTTAAAATTGATTAAAGTTGACTTTGGTCAACATTCTTGGTAAACGGACCCGGACCCGTGATCCAACAGTCTCATAAGGTCCGTAGTAAAATTTGGGACTTGGGCATATGCCCGGAATCGAATTTCGAGGTCCCAAGTCCGGGAAATAAATTTTTAAAGAAAATTATTTGCTGGAAAATATAAAGGCTTTAAAAAGAAAATTTATGTAATTTTTTGATGGTATCGGGCCTGTATCTTGGAACCTGGACGAGCAAGTCCGTATGATTTTTTGGACTTGCGTGCATGTTTGATTTGGATCTCCGAGGGCTCGGTGAGTTTTGGATAGGCCACAGAGTGAATTTGGACTTAGAGAAATGGATGTTGCAGGTTCAGTTGTGTTGCAGGCTCTGATCTCGCAATTGCGAGGTCAGGCTTCGCAATTGCAAGCCCAATAGGCTTGGCAATTGTGAGAGCTTGATCGCATTTGCGAAGAAAGCCCATGCCTGCCAGTGTTCGCAATTGTGAACCTTCCTTCGCAAATGTGAAGTTATCAGGGGAGGGCCAGTATCGCAATTGCGAGGTAAGCAGACCATGCACAGGTTCGCAAATGCGAGTCCTAGTTCACATTTGCGAGCTTCGTAATTGCGAAGCTCCCATCGTAACATCGACATCTGCGACCCATTAATTGGGACTTAGATCAAA
Source organism: Nicotiana sylvestris (assembly GCF_000393655.2). NCBI lineage: Eukaryota > Viridiplantae > Streptophyta > Magnoliopsida > Solanales > Solanaceae > Nicotiana > Nicotiana sylvestris. Next base: position 91,268,069 of record NC_091068.1, on the reverse strand, counting down.
TTTTCTTCATTTTCAAACTCTCTCAAACCCTAAGCTCTCTTGGGCGATTTTCTAAAGAAAAGTTCTTCTCCAAATCAATTGTAAGTCTTTTCTAACTCATTTTCTTCAATCTACAACATCTTTTTACATGATTTCAATTCAAAATCAAGGGTTTTCAGAGGGGTATTGGGTGTTTTTGGGTAGAACTTAGAATTTTTAATTTTTGGGGATTTGGACCTCGATTTGAGATCCGATTTCATAACAAATTATATATTTGAGTTCATGAATGAATGGGTAATCGAGTTTTGGCTCAAACCTCGGGTTTGACCATGTGGGTCCGGGGTCGATTTTTGACTTTTTGGGAAAATTATTAGAAAACCTATTTTCATGTATTAGAATTGATTTATTTAGCATTTATTGATATCGTTAAGTAAATTGTGGCTAGATACACGCGAAATTGGTGGTGGAATCGAGGGGTAAAGCAGTAGTTGAGGCTTGATTATGTTCGTGGCATTTAGGTAAGTGTTTGGTCTAACCTTAGCTTGAGGGAATAGGAGTCTTGGTCTTATTTTCCATGTGTTAATTATTGAGTACGACATATAGGTGTCGTGACGAGTATCTATACGTCGGTGTGAAGCATGCCCCTGAGTCTTATTCTATGATTGATGTGACTCTGTTTTGTATTGTTCATGCTTAATATGATGATTTCTAATGTTGAACAAGGTTTATGGAAGTATTCTTGGTAATTGAATGTTGTAGAGCATTGGCTCAAGTTGAGAATTGAGTTGTGAAGTAATCTGTGGAAAAGAGAAGAGATTTATGATATTATCTCCCTTGCCGGGATGTTATTGCATTTGATATTATCTTCTTTGCTGGGATTTTTTTTACCCATGATATTGTTTCCCTTACCGGGATATTATTGATATACTATTGTTCCCTTGCCGGGATTCTATTGTGATTTTAATGATTCCCTTGCCCGTATTCCTTTGTGATTGTTGCTTGAGTAAGCAAGAGTCTAAAAGCACGAAGGGTGATACCGTGCAAGATATTGGTGAGTGAGTGTTAATGCATGAAGAGTGATGTCGTGCCGATATTGTAAATGTAAAAGCACGAAGGTAATGTCGTGCCATGATATGAGTGATAATGCACGAAGGATAATGTCGTGCCATGATTATGTGAGGTAAAGCACGAAGGGTGATGCCCTACCGATTATATTGATTCTTATGGTAAGGACGAGAGTAAAAGCACGAAGGGTGATGCCGTGCACTTGTCATTGATTTCCTTATTCTTGCTTACAGTTGAATTTTTGTGTTCCTTTCACTTCTTTATTGAAATTTTGTTTGTACATGATATTCCCTGCAACATATTTCCTCTTCCCATCTTTATCTGCTAGTTTTTGTCGTTATTACTTGTTGTATATGATATAACTGCACAGGTTTATTTGGTAGTCTTGTCCTAGCCGCGTCACTACTTTGCCGAGGTTAGGCTCGACACTTACCAGCACATGGGGTCGGTTGTGTTGATACTATACTCTGCACTGTGTGCAGATTCGGGTGTTGGAGCATTTGGACCACAATTAGGTTGCTGCCTTCAATCCATTAGGAGACCCGAGGTAGTCCTGCAGGCATCCACAGGCCTTGGCGTCTCTTTCCTATCTAGTTTTATTCTATTCTTTACTTTTTCAGAGACAGACATGTATCTATTTTGTTCGGACCATATTTGTAGTATCCTTAGATAAGGCTGTATTGTGGTCCGGGCTCGGGCCTAAATGGGCCAAACGGGCCTGGGCTTAGGCGGGCCGGGCTTAGGCGGTCCCGGGCCTAACGGGCCAAATGAGTGGAACCGGCCCACTGCGGTCCTAAGCCCATATGGTCTCGGGCTAAATGGGCCGGGCCCGCGGGCCTAAACGGGCTTTTTCGTTCCAGGCTATTTTTTTTAATTTTTTTATCTAAGGTAATTTCTTGTAAACTATATATGTATATACTAATATAAATTGCTTATATATAGCTATATAAATATATATATAGTATATATAGTATGTATAGTATGTATATATAATTATATATTGCCTTATATAATATATCGCTTATATATAATATATATACTATATATATATAGTTTATATATATAGTTTATATAATCATTTTTCTTGCCGTTGAACCCGGACTAAAATCTATTTGGTTTTCAGTCATTTTTAAACCCATTTGAAAAATCCATTTCGGATGTAGTTGGTTCAAGATCTGTAGTATTATTGATCTTGACAATATTATCCCTACTGATACTAACATCATTAACTCTATTATTTTCTCTAATTTGAGATGTGGATGCTCTAGATGGAAAATCTACCACATAATCAATTGGAGAAATATATGAAGAATTTGATCTAGTCAGTCTAGATGATAAACTGATATTATCAGTTTGATCGGGTTCATTGAACCTGATTTTAATAGTGCCATCTGAGGTTGTTCTATTTCTGTAACCTCAGTATTACCAGTGTTTCGAGGGACAACAACTTCCTTTATGACTCAATCCTTTTTATTAGGGATGGGATATCTAATCCATTTTAACACCTTATTAAGTGGTTTGTAATTAATGACTAATCTAGGAACTCCTCGTTCCTCCTCAGCATACTTATTAACATAGAAAGTAGTACAAGGCCACTTGGACTTTGAGGGTCTAATTAAACCCTTCTACTATAAGGAATCAATTTCCTTTTTACATAACTCCAAATAACCAATTTCCCCTCTTCCATTTTTGCAGTACTGTTAGCCCAAATGATAGGCTAACAGGTAAGTGTTAAACTTGGTTCTCGAAGTTTATTTACTATACATATTTGGTAGTTAAGAGTGTACTGTGTCAACCCGATAGGGTTTTGGTTAACAACTATATAGACCATGCAGTTACTAGTCTCGACAGTAAACCTTGGTTAGGCGAACCTAACCGGTGGTGCTCGTAAACCCGTTTAGGCAAGTGGTCGTTGAAGGGTTGTGAGGAGCCTCATGGTTAAAAGAAAAAGGGGTACAGGATTGCTTCCGAATAGGGCTTAGGAATGAATTACAAGAACAACAATCATATCCAAATGGCATGACGAGCCAACTCAGAAAACCTCGACTCATACTGTGACACAGTCATATCCCCCTATTGCAACCACTCAAACTGTCTACGGATATCCTCTCTGCGGGACTGCGGCACATACTTCTCCAAGAAGAGAGTGGACAACTCATACCAAGTAAGGGGCGCTGCTCCAACCGACCTACGCCTCTCATACGCCTCCCACCATGTGAAGGCAGCCCCAGTAAACTGAAAGGTGGTAAATGCCACACCACTAGTCTCAAGAATCCCTGTTGTACGGAGCATCCGCTGACACTTATCGAGAAAACCCTGGGAATCCTCGCCCTCAGCACCACTAAATGACGGAGGCTGGAGTCTACCAAACCTCTCAAGATGACGTTGCTCATCATCCGGCATAACTGGCACAACAAACTCCTGAGCTGGTGCAACCGACTGAGCTAGAGGTTCCCCCGGTGTCTGTAGTCCCTGCACTACCTGCTCAGGTGTGCGAGAAGCAGGGGTCTAATTTCCTCTCCCAGCCTGAGAAGTAGCTGATGCTGTAGTGGCTGAAACTGCCTGAGCCAGGACAGTGCAAACTGATAAGATCTGTGCCAAGGCCTCCTGAAGACCCGTAATCACGATGGGCACAGCTTGTGCCTGAACTGGTGCTGCTGGAGCATCCATAGCTGGAGCCTGATCCGGATCTAGGGCAGCTGGTGGATCTACAGGTGCTGCCCTTGCTGCTCTACCTCTGCCGCGACCACGACCGCGTCCATGGCCTCTTGGTGGTCTCAGCTGGTGACACTGGTGGTCGTCCACCTCGTCCGGTAGCTCGCATCCTAACCATCTATGAGAGAATGGAATAATAGAAGCTTAGTACTCGGACCAACAAGTTCGCACGACAAGAGTTTCAAGAATATGATGTTTTTCCTATAAAGGTTCTGCAACCTCTCGAGGATAAATACAGACATCTCCGTACCGATCCGCGAGACTCTACTAAACCCGCTCATGACTCGTGAGACCTATATAACCTAGGCTTTGATACCAACTTGTCACGACCCAATTCCCCGAACCTAGTCGTGATGGCGCCTCTCGTGAAAGCAAGGCCAGCCAGACCAAAACAGACCACCTCTTTTAAATAGTTAAATACCATAAGTAGTTCTAAAACAGGACATAATAACCATAATTTGTGGAATTTGCGATAACAACAGTAGAAACCATCCCGACACAGCCCAAACCGGGGTGTCACAAGTCATGAGCAACTAAGAAATCCAGATTCAAGTCTATTGAATACTAAATCCGATACAATAGTTCTAAAAACATGAAAATGATAAGATAAGGGAGGCACGGGGCTGCGAACACCAATAGCTACCTCGTAGTCTCCGAATCACTGCCTAGACTAGGAGAATCAACACCTAGGAGCGGACTCTGTGATGCCTGAATATGCACACATGGTGCAGAGAATAATGTAAGTACTCCGACTCAGTGAGTAATAATTATAAATAATGGCTAAAAGTATGAAAACACGTAAAGGCACAAAGAAATTCCATATCAAGCAGTAAAATCACCTAAAACAGTAAATCAGTGAAGAAATCAAATGATATCCCCTTTTAAAACAAGTAAAACAGGTAATTTAACAGGTAAATAACAAGTAAAAATCTGCCCCTCGGGCACAGTATCAATCGCTCAGAACAATATCAGCCCCTCGAGCTCACTCTCAGTACAGTATCAGCCCCTCGGGCTCAGTATCAATCACTCATAACAGTATCAACCCCTCGGGCTCACTCTCAGATCATAATGGGTACCCGCGCTCACTGTGGGTATGCAAACTACGGAGGGGCCCCTTACGGCCCAAGCGCTATATCAAGCCACCGTGTGGCATCATCACTCGGCACTTTGCCTCACATCACTCGACACTCGGCCTCACATCACACGAGCCACCTCGTGGCATATAAAGTATCTCAGGCCCTCGGCCTCATATCACTCAGCATATCCTCACATATGGCCCCCGGCCTCACTCAGTCCAAAAATCATCACAAGCCCCTTGGGCATTAGTAAAACAGTAGTTCTCAGCCCAAAACATGATGTAGAAATATCATTTAAGTTTCAAATCTGAGTAAAAGTGGCTGAGTTTGTAAAACAGTAGATATCAACAGGACTGAGTTCAATTAATAAGTCAAATAGTGAGGAAACAGTGATAAAAATCCCTGAAGGGTTCAAATAGTTAGCACAAAGCCCAAATATGGAAATCAGCCCAAATCATGATGATAACAAATTAAATTTAGTCAAATACGCGGTAAAATCATCAATCGGGACGGACCAAGTCACAATCCCCAGTAGTAAAAGATCCCACACTCATCATCCAGCGCGTATCTTGCCTAAATATAGCGCTACGATGTGCAATCCGGGGTTTCAAACCCTCAGGACATCATTTACAACCATTACTCACCTCGAACCAGCTAATTCTCTAGCTCGCGACGCCTTTGCCCCTCGAATTGGCCTCCACGCGTGTCGAATCTATCCACAATCAGAACGAATACGTCACAATATGCTAAGGGAACAAAGCCCAAAGTGAAAACATTCGAAAAATATCAAAAATCCCGAAATTAGCAAAACCTGAACCCGGGCCCACATCTCGAAATCGGGTAAAATTTACATTTTCAGAATTCTCATACCCTCACGAGTCTAACCATACCAAAATTATCCAATTCTTATACCATTTGGTCCTTCAAATCATCATTTTATATTATTGAAAGGTTTCACAATTTTCTTCCCAAATTCCATCCCAAATCATGAATTAAATGATGAATTCAATGATAGATTCATGTACTCTAGCCAAATCTGAGTTAGAATCACTTACCCCGATGAATTTCCTGAAAAACATTCGAAAAATCGCCTAAATCCGAGCTCTCTAGGTTAAAATTTTAAATAAAACCTAAAACCTCGTATTTATAGAGTACCTCTCAGATTTCAGCCTCCACAGGCCACACCAAATCGACCGCGGTCCGCACAAGCCAGTGCGGTCCGCGCAAAAACAACCGCGGCCGCACAGGCCTTCCTCTGCAGTGACAGGCCTTAGTAGTTTGGCCATAACTTTTTTTACATAGGTCAAAATCATTATATCTTTATCTTTTTGCAAACTAGACACAAAGGGCTACAACTTTTGTTTTTGAATCATCTCAAAATCCTTGTATATCAAAAGATATGAGCTTCTGAAGTAGGACCAGCGAATTGTTCCCCACCGCGGCCGCACACCATTTTGTGCGGTCCGCATGACACCTACCATGGCCGCACTTCTTTTTGTGCAGTCCGCAAAGCACATACCGCGGCCGCACTTCTTTTTATGTGGACCGCGCGGGTGGTTTCCGAGGCCTGCAACCCTCCTAGACCTGCTACAGCTATGATTTTCGGCCTAAAACATCCCGGAACCTACCCGGGACCCCCGAAACTTCAAACTAATTGTACCAACACATCCCATGACATCGTTCAAACTTGTTCAACACTTTGGAATGCTTAAAACAACATCAAATAACCAATTTAACATAGGATTTAAGCTTAAGAACTCCAAGAACTCTTAAATTATGCTTTTGCTCAAAAAGTCTATCAAATCTCGTCCGAATGACCTAAAATTTTGCACACACATCCCAAATGACACAACGAAGCTACTGTCACTCTCGGAATTCCATTTTGACCCCTATGTCAAAATCTCGCCTATCAATCGGAATCAACTTCACCAATTTAAGCCTAAATCTTCTCTACAATTGCAAAACCCATTCCGGTCGCGCTCCTAAGTTACAAATCACCTCCCGAAGCTAACTGAACCATCGGAACTCACATCCAAGCCCTCTAACTCATAAGTCAACATCCGGTTAACTTTTCCAACTTAAGCCTTCTTAAAAGAGACGAAGTATCTCATTTCTTACTAAAACCACACCAAACGCAAACCAATCAACTCGAACATAAAACACGAATAACGAAACATAAAGAAGCAGAAATGGGGGAAACGGAGCGGTAACTCATGAGACGACTAGCCGGGTCATCACAGATACTAACATCATTAACTCTATTATTTTCTCTAATTTGAGATGTGGATGCTCTAGATGGAAAATCTACCACATAATCAATTGGAGAAATATATGAAGAATTTGATCTAGTTAGTCTAGATGATAAACTGATATTATCAGTTTGATCGGGTTCATTGAACCTGATTTTAACAGTGCCATCTGAGGTTTGTTCTATTTCTATATCCTCAGTATTGGCCAAACTAGTTTGCACTGTCCCTATAAGAGACTTTTTCCAGTTCTGATTTATGCCATCTATGAGAGCTGCTATAAATCTTTCAGGTAAGCCTCTTAGCGTAAGTGGCTTAAAGGCTACTTGTATCAAGCCTCTATGTATAAATCTATGTGAATCCCTATAAGGGGCTAAATCACTTTCAGATAATAATCTGAACGTAGCATGGTCACTATCTACAGTGATAGTCTCTTCAGTAGTTTTAACTACTTGTTTTAAACTTATTCGTGCCTAATTGGTATATTACCTTAGGCTTGACTAATGATATCGTCCACTTATTAAGCAGATCTAATTGTTCAGGCAATTCATATTCTTCTTTTCTACTATTTTTAATAGTAGTTTTCTTCCTAATGATATTCATCAAGAAATTAGTGTTAAACTTAGCTTCTAAGGTTTTTTTACTAACATGGCTCTGATACCAAAAGGGGTACGGGATCGCTTCCGAATAGGGCTCAGGAATGAATTACAAGAACACCAGTCTTGGCCAGCTACTAACTTCTACAGTAAACCTTAAACCATAAGGCTCCTCACAACCCTTCAATGTCCACCTACCTAAACGGGTTTACGAGCACCACCGGTTAGGTTTACTGGATAGGTTACATGATGCTATCATATTTTCCAAATTTGATTTAAAATCAGGATATTGGCAAATTCAGATATCTGAATCAGATAGATATAAAACTGCTTTCAATGTGCCAATGGGTCAATATGAATGGAATGTTATGCCCTTTGGTTTGAAAAATGCTCCCTCGGAATTTCAAAAAATTATGAATGTTATTTTCCTTCCTTATACGGACTTCATAATTACTTATATTGATGATATTCTAGTGTTTTCAAAAAATATAGAATCTCATTTCAAACATTTAGATTTGTTCAAAAAAATTATTATTCAGAATGGTTTAGTTATATCAAAACCAAAAATGATGATTTTCCAAACTTCTGTTAGATTTTTGGGTCACAGCATTGAGAAGGGTAGAATTATTCCTATAAGTAGAAGTATTGAATTTGCTTCTAAGTTCCCTGATATAATTACTGATAAAACTCAGCTTTAGAGGACTTTAAATTGAAAAGTCTGGATGACGTAAGTTTAGAAAATATTGAAGAACTTCTTGCTAAGAAGTTAGGTGAATTTAGAGTTAGTCCTCTAAGTTTAGAGCATGCATCTACTAGCAAAGATGAAGGTACATCATCTAATGTATCAACCTATTCCTCAGTTATATCAGAGGATAGTAATGAAAATTTTGAGTTTTATACTCAAAAAGAAACAAAAGAGTTAATAATTCTTTTAGAACAATCCGACCTTAAATGGAAGTACAAGATCGCTTCCGAATAGGGCTCAGGAATGAATTACAAGAACACCAGTCCTGACCAGCTACTAACTTTTACAATAAACCTTAAACCACGAGGCTACTCACAACCCTTCAACGGCCACCTGCCTAAACGGGTTTATGTGCACCACCGGTTAGGTTGGCCTAACCAAGGTTTACTGTCGAGACTAGTAACTGCCTAGTCTATATAGTTCTTAACCAAAACCCCATCGGGTTGACACAGTACACTCCTAACAACCAAACATGTATAGTAAATAACCTTCGAGAACCAAGTTTAACACTTACCTGTTTAGCCTATCATTTAGGCTAACAGTATTGCAAAAATGGAAGAGGGAAGGAGAAGAACAGTACCAGACCAGAGACCCTGAGTTATGGCCAAGCAACCTTTTTGATTTTATTTCGAAATGAAAAATATTACAAAAGGGGTTCTTTACAAGTGGAGAGAGAAAATAGAGAGAAGGTAGAGCTAATGCTTTGGCTAACGCCTACCTCTAAAGAATGGAAAATGATCCTTATATAATGGATCAGCCTACAAACAAACAAAACTCAAAAGTAGAACTGGCCAATAAAATAATTACAGGTGTGGCCGACAAGATAAAAAGATAAAGTTCTATAATTACAAACGGACAAATTGCTTTATAAAACTAGATTCCCTTCAATAATGGAGGGACCCTTTACTGGTATAAACAACTTGTACATCCCATTTCATCATCCAGGGGATAGAAAATTCTATGAAAAAGTACATGGCAGCAATGCCCCCATTAAAGCTATTATCTTTTTGTAGTGAAATAATTTTGGGAGATATATCTACCCATTGAGAATATAAGCTTTTGAATAAACTTGGAAGTATTTCTAATGATGGACCGTATAACTTCCACCACCTGAAGAACCAATTAGGAATTTGTTGTCCAAACATATTAGGACAGAGTTTAATAAACCAAGAATGTTTCTTATTAAGATTTTCATAAAGGAATGTTTTATTAAAACATTCTACATAGTCCCAATAATTAAATTTAACCGAAATTTTTTGGTCAGGATTTGTATATTCACGATCCTTGAGGGTACTGATATCCCATTCATAAGAATGTATAACCTTCTTAATAATGATCTTCAAAAAACTATAAGTTTTTCTGGTATTAGTAGGATAAAAGTGCTGAATTTCAGCGGATCCTGTTGTTGAGAGTATAATCTCATAGTGCATCTTATATTTATAAGCAGGAGTAGCGTATGACGCTGTGTCAAAATACCTGGCCATTATTTGCCAAGGTTTATCCTTCCATTTAAGGTCAGATTGTTCCAAAAGAATTATTAACTCTTTTGTTTCTTTTTGAGTATAAAACTCAAAATTTTCATTACTATTGGGATGACCCAAAATGTCACTTTTAAATTAAATAATTATCTCGGTATTTTAAGACCTTGAAAAGTGGTATCAATAATTCCTCGACTTGCATGCGTAGTCCATATAATTTTCCGGAAGGTTTTTATGTAAAAAATGGATTAAATTGTGAATTAGAGTTTTAAATTCAATTGAGTTGACTTCGGTCAACATTTTGAGCAAACGAACCTGGATCACAGTTTTGACCATTCCTATAGTTCTGTATCGTGATTTGGGACTTGGTCATATGCCCGAAATCGAATTCGGAGGTCCCTAGCTCAAATTATCGTCATTTAACGGAATCTAGAAATCTAAGGCTAAAGATTTCTTAAGTTTGACCGGAGATTTGACCTTTGAGCAAACGACCCCAGAATGGAATTTTGATGATTCCAATAGTTTCGTATGGTGTTTTGAACTTAGGAGCATGTTCGGATTTGGATTTGGAAGTTCGTAGGACAATTTGATGCATTTTGGCAAAAGCTAGAAATTTGAAGGTTTTTGAGAAGTTTGACCGAGAGTTGACTTTTTGATATCGGGGTTGGATTCCGATTCAGGAAGTTGGAGTAGGTCCGTAATATCAAATGTGACTTGTGTGCAAAATTTGAAGTCATTCCGGAATGATTTTGATAAGGTTTGAGACACTTAGTCTCTTTTAAGGAAGCTTAAGTCGGAAAAGTCAACGGGATGTTGACTTATGTGTTAGAGGGCTTGGATGTGAGTTACGATGGTTCGGTTAGCTCTGGGAGGTGATTTATGACTTAGGTGCGTGATTGGAAGGAGTTTTGGAGGTTCGTAGTAGATTTAGGCTTGAATTGGCGAAGTTGATATTTTGGCATTTTCCGGTTGATATGTGAGATTTTGATATAGGATTCGTAATGGAATTCCAAGCATTACAATTGATCCGTTGTGTCATTTGGGATGTATGTGCAATATTTCATGTCATTCGGATGTGGTTTGGTTAGTTTTTTTATCAAAAGAGTGATTTAGAAGATTTTGAAATTCTTAGGCTTGAATCCGATGCGAATTTGGTGTTGTGATGTTGTTTTGAGCGTTCCGAAGGTTGGAACAAGTTTGAATGATATTATGGGATATATTGGCATGTTTGGTTGAGGTCCCAGTGGCCTCGGGTGGTTAAACAGACTATTTCATCTTTGGAAAAGTTGCAGATTTTTATGAGCTTCACTTGTGCACTAGAAAATTTCCGGTGCGAGGAGTCTAGTTTGGAAGCTCATATCCTGAAATCTATAAGAAATAGGAAAAATTACAAAACATGAAAGTTGTAGCCCTTACATTCTAGTTTCTAGAAAGTTAAACCATTTAGGATTTGGATATTCTATCAGAAAGTTATGATTAATTGAATTTGGCTAGTGGATCAGTTTTGACAGAATTTTCTGATGCACTTTAGAAGCTCATATCTCGGAATATATAAAGAGTTATATGGTGTACAACCTATCAAATGAAAGATCTTTGAGTTTAGTTTTTAAATATTCAAATTGTGTGTCATTTGGATATTTTCACATTGAGTAATAGGAGTTTTAACAGAAGGTGTACAACAGGGAAAATAGTAAGAGGATGTACAACCTGCACAACGCAAGGTACAACTCGATGAAGCCTGGGCAGATTGTTTTTAAGTCCTCTTGTCTGTGACTTGGATCCATTTTTCAGCATAATTGATCATTTTGAGAGATTTTTGAAGGATATTGAAGAGGGATTCAAGGATAAATGTTTGGAGGTAAGAATTTTGGACCTAAAACTCGTTTATATTGTGAAATCCACCTAGAAAATCATTGAATTCTTGCTAAAAATGGAAGAAATTGGGCTTGGGATTTTGAGATATCTAATTGGGGATTTGTAGGACCATTTGGGGTCGGATTTGAGAACTTTTGGTATATATAAACTCGTGGGGAGATAAGGAACCCGTTGATGTAAAAAAATTTGAATTTCAAGAAGTGGGCCCGGGGCTCGGGTTTTGTTAATTTCGGGATTTTTGATATTTTTGATTGTTTTTGCTTGGGCTTTGTTCCCTTAGCATATTGTGATGTATTCGTTCTGATTTTGGATAGATTCGACGCACGTGAAGGCCAATTCGAGGGCAAAGGCGCCGCGAGCTAAAGAATTAGCCGGTTCGAGGTGAGTAATGATTGTAAATGATGCTCTGAGGGTTTGAAACCCCGGATTGCACATCGTAGTGCTATATTGATGTGGGACACACGTTTGATGACGAGCGTGTGGTCGTATACTATTGCAGATTGTGACTTGGTCCATCCCGCATTGATGATATTACCGCGTTTTTGACTCAGACTTATTTGTTTTCATTATGCTTTGGGCTAATGCCATATTTGGGCTTCGTGCCAACTATTTGAATCCTTTGGGGATTTTTACTACCATTTCCTCACTGTTTTGACTTATTACTTGAACTCAATCCTGTTATTTTTCCACTGTTTTACTACTCAGTACTTAGTTTTGAGATTTAAATGATATTCTAAAAGATGTTTTGGGATGAGAAATATTGTTTTACTATTGCCCGAGGGGCTTGCGATGATTTTTGACTAATTAAAGGCCGAGGGCCTAGTTGTGAGGATACACTAGTACTGATATAAGGCCGAGGGCTTGAGATATTTATATACGCCACGAGGTGGCTTGATTGATATGAGGCCGAGGGACTAGACTTGATGCCACGAGATGGCTTGATATTGCGATTGGGCCATAATGGGCCCCTCCCGGAGTCTGTACACCCCCAGTAAGTACGGGTACCCATTGTGATCTGATATTGAGCCCGAGGGGCTATTACTGTTCTGATATTGAGCCTGAGGGGCTGTTACTGTTCTGATATTGAGCCCGAGGGGCTGTTATTGTTCTGATATTGAGCCCGAGGGGCTATTACTGTTCTGATATTGAGCCCGAGGGGCTGGCACTCTTCTGATATTGAGCACGAGGGGCTGGTACTGTTCTGATATGTTGCCCGAGGGGCGGATTTGTTGATACCATGCCCGAGGGGCAAATTTCCATTTTGTTACTCACTTGTAAACTACTTGTTTTACTTGTTGGAAAAAGGGATTTTTACTTGACTTTTCACTGTTTTACTATTTAAAGTGATTTTTCTGCTTCAGTATGGAATGCCTTGTGTTTTTACGTGATTTCTTATCTTCAGTCATTATTTATATTTATTACTCACTGGGGCGGAGTACTCACATTACTCCCTGCACCATGTGTGCAAATTCAGGCGCTGTTGGTTCCGCTTCTGAGTACTGATTCCTCCAGTTTCAAGTGGTTTTCAGGGATTACGAGGTAGTTGTTGACGTCCGCAGCCCCGTGTCTCTATTATCACATCTTTTATATTCCTTACGGACATGGTACTATTTATTGGATTAGAAGACTTGTATTATAACTCATAGATGCTCATGACTTGTGACACCCCGGTTAGGGCTGTGTCGGGCTGGATTTCCGCATATTGTTTTTCTATATTTTCCGCTATTTAGTATTATTAAACCATGTTTAGACTATATTTGTGTTAATTAACTGCTTTAAAAGATGATTTGGGTTAGACTGGCTGGCCTTGTCTTCACGAGAGGCGCCATCACGACCAGGTTCGGGGTTAGGGTCGTGACAACTATCCTCTGATATAACTGAGGAATAGGTTGGTACATTATATGATGTACCTTCAACTTTCTTGGATTGTATAAAATCCATGAATTCCTTGTATAACGGATGTTCGATATTACCTTGTGTCAAATTAGCGGCTATTAGCCTTTGATTTCCAATTTGGGCAAGAGTATTACTCTCTCTATTAGGAGATGCCCTTCCCCTTCCTCGTTGCCGAGGAGGTCTGTATACTGGCCTCATAATCTGTAGAGACAAATGGAGAACTATTAGTTCAAATATTCTCTTGTAACAAAAATCAGGAAGGGTATAATCAGACCTTTTTTGTATATAATTTCGAAATCAAAAGGAGCTAATAAAGCTTGCCACCTTGCAAACATTTGTTTAGAAATATCATGTTTAAAATATTTATTAAAGATAAACTTTGCTGCTTGACAATCAGTCTTAATCGAAAATTTTTGATTATATAAATCAGTCTGAAATTTCATAACACATTTGACAATAGCAAGAATTTCTTTAACTACAGTCGCATAATTTTTCTGGGAGTCATTCCATTTACCAGAATAAAACTGAACAAGATATTCTTGTTTATCTACTGGAGAACATTGTTTTAATATTCCTCCATAACCAATATCAGAGACATCAGTTTCCACAACCTTTGCCCAAGTAGGATTGGCGAGAGTTAAACATGGAAGGTTATTAACCTTTTGTTTAATTCTCTTGACTGCTTTAGTATTACTGTCAGTCCAAGCTTTAGGGTTCTTCTTTAGTCTTTCATAAAGAAGAGCACTATCTTTAGCAAGGTCCTTTATAAAAGGAGAAATATAATTTAAACTTCTTAGAAATCTCTGAAGCTGGGTTTTATCAGTAATTATATCAGGGAACTTAGAAGCAAATTCAATACTTCTACTTATAGGAATAATTCTACCCTTCTCAATGTTATGACCCAAAAATCTAACATAAGTTTGGAAAATCATCATTTTTGGTTTTGATATAACTAAACCATTCTGAATAAAATTTTTTTTGAACAAATCTAAATGTTTGAAATGAGATTCTATATTTTTTGAAAATACTAGAATATCATCAATATAATCAATTATGAAGTCCGTATAAGGAAGGAAAATATCATTCATAATTTTTTGAAATTCCGAGGGAGCATTTTTCAAACCAAAGGGCATAACATTTCATTCATATTGATCCATTGGCACATTGAAAGCAGTTTTATATCTATCTGATTCAGATATCTGAATTTGCCAATATCCTGATTTTAAATCAAATTTGGAAAATATGATGGCATCATGTAATCTATCCAGTAAATCTTTTTTATTAGGGATGGGATATCTAATCCATTTTAACACCTTATTAAGGGGTTTGTAATTAATGACTAATCTAGGAACTCCTCGTTCCTGCTGAGCATGCTTATTAACATAGAAAGCAGTACAAGACCACTTGGACTTTGAGGGTCTAATTAAACTCTTCTGCTGTAAGGAATCAATTTTCTTTTTACATAACTCCAAATAATCAGAGTTCATTTGACAAGGTCGAGCCTTGGTAGGAATATTATCCTTAGAGAAGTCCTCTTCATAAGGAAGTCTTATAATATGCTTCTTCCTGCTCCAAAATTGATTCGGATGGTCACCACAAATAGAAGCAGAAAATTGGTTTTTTTTAGAAAATTGATTTTTTTCTACTAACTTAGGATTTTTTAAATCCTGTTCAATTGTAATGGAAAAAATTTCATTTTTCAAAAATTCAATTTGATTGACTTTTGAAGAAATATTATTAGAAATAATCTCGTTCAAAAATCTTTGAACTGGTTCAGTTATAAACTCAAAAGTGATACTTTTACCATTGTAAGTACCGGTAAAACTTTTTGTATCCTAGCATAAAAAAGGCATTAATTTGACAAAAATGGGACACCAAGTATTACTTCCCTATCAATATCTTTTACTAATACAAAACTTTCAGGAATGCATGTATCATGTTGGCAAATATAAGCCCTAGGTAACTTATATGAAATACCCATTGCACCACCACTAGAATTTTTTAAATGATGAGTGGTTTTATGAAAATATCTGGAGGGTATTACTCCTTTCACACAATTTAAATCTGCTCCACTATCAAATAAAGCAACAAACTCTTTTTTGAAATTATAATCAGTTAAAAGAGCTATTTTTATTAAAAACTTTTGGGTGATAAAATATTGTAATCTTTCTAAAAATTCATCTTCAGGAAAATCCATTACTGCAAGTAAAGTATTAGCAATTTTTTCTTCTGAAGAACTAGCGAGATTATCTATCTCAGTAATTTTAACACTAGGAACTGTATTAATCACCACAGAATTTTCTAATCTGAAAATCCTTTCATCTAAGGCTACATTTGAAGCCTTTAATTCCGAGATTTCTTTCTTGAGATAACTTATCTCAGTACTCAAATCTTGGACAGTAGCCAACCTTTCAGGTTGAGACTTATTTTTCACTATCTTTCTGATTTCAGACATGGTGTAAGGCCCTTTTTGAGATGGAATATCTTCCATCTCTGTTCCTACTTCTTCAGTAGTAGGAATCTTATCTATTAGTTGGGACCTTAATTCAGGGTCTTTAGTAACCCTTGGAAGATCAATCAAATTATTATTAGATAGAACATTGATCTTCAAGTCTCTAAATTGGGAGTAAATATTTAAAAGTTCATTGTCGGTATTGCAACAATGATTTGAGCATTGTCCCTTATTACAGGACTCTTGCTCTTCTTCAGAAGATGAAGTATAACTTTCTTCATGAAGGACCCTTAGGTCTTCACTTGTTGCTGAATTACCTTCATCAGTGTCAAATATTTCTGGAGAGGAATTTAAAAGAATCTTACATAAAGAATTTTTGATATGATCATCTAAATCAAGTTCCTTGATTTGTCCTTGATTTTATAGTCCTTAGAGTAATGGCCTACTCTACCACATTTATAACAGGCCTGAGGGTTTTTAGATTTAATAAAACCCTTTCTTCTTTGAGTCTTTTCATGTCGTTTCTCCAGCGAACCTTTTTTTCCTTTTAAAATCCTTTTTATGGGATTTCTTCTTCTTGGAAGGTATATCAATGGCGAACTGTTCACAGAATTCACCTAGTTGTTGCCTCTCAGTGAGACAATGTTTCTTAATTTGTTGGTTTAGCTTGATGTCATTACACAAAGCTCAACCTTCTTGAGTGCATGCACTAAAGAGTCTATCGTATGAGTAATTATTATAATCTATTCTCATCCATGTGCCTCTAAGGACTTTTCTAATCCTTTCAGCAAATAAGGGAGGGAGTCCATCTATGAATTTAGACTTCCAATAAGTTCTATTACTCTCTGGTAGTTCCATCACTCTGGATAAGAAAACATCTTTATACCATCTAAAAGATGTGAGGGTTTTACACCTCAGATTCTGGAGCATTATTCTAATTGTCTCACTATTATTAGACCATCTTCCAGAAAAGTGTTCGATAATATTCATGACTAAAGAATAGACTGAGTTTTGAACAGTCTTATCATCTTCAGTCTTGGTTGCATTCATTATTTGAAAACGCTGGTCATGAGTGAGACAATTATCCCACCAGCCCTTTAGCTGACCAGTAAATCCGGCAATAATCACTTCTACAATTGCCCTATCTGTATTCTTATTAACCTTATAGATAGTACTGTACATAAGCATTCTATGTACTGTCATATAGATCTGTCTTTCAGCAAGACCATCTATGTTCCATTCATAGATATCTGACCCACTATAACCCTAGTGGTGGTGGTCATTGTCCTGTTCTTCTATTAAGACATCTTGAAGGGTTGGTCTTGGATAATAAAACATTCTTTGGTATGGCTTCCGAGCATACTTTTCAGAGATTTTATTAATCTCATCATCTACTTTCAGATTGCTAGTAGATGCATGCTCTAAACTTAGAGGACTAACTCTAAATTCACCTAACTTCTTAGCAAGAAGTTCTTCAATATTTTCTAGACTTACGTCATCCAGACTTTTCAATTTAAAGTCTTTACCTCAGGAGGTGGTTGGATACTAGCAGTAGCGATTTTCTCTTTACCTTTTGTATCCTTCTGTTGGATTTTTTGGACCTCAGCTATAAGCTTGTCCAATTTCTCAAGGATCTCAATAACCTGTTCACCCTGAATAGTCACATATATATTAGTATAATTATTCTGAGTAAGCATGGTATTCGAATTCTTAGCAGTTATAGTAGCAACATCATTTTCAAATATTTTTGAAAAAGCAGTGCAGTAAATGATTTTATCTTTACCCCTATATGGAAAGATCGTTGGGGTGGGAAAATAGAATTAACAATATTTTAATTTGTAAGTGTATAATCTCTTTCTAACACAGAAATATAGTTATAAACATGCTTAGACATAAACCATGGAACAAAAGCAATAATTTTATTTTTCTTGCTAATGTCTGTATAAAAGTCATGTCAAAAAATTGTACTAATTCAGGAGTCATGTTTTCATGAAACCATTTTCTGAAAACAGCCCATCTGGGTTTTAGAAATTCTTCTAAAATTATTTTTCTTGTCGGTGAACTCGGACTAAAATCTATTTGGTTTTCAGTCATTTTTAAACCCATTTGAAAAATCCATTTCAGACGCCGTTGGTTCAAGATCTGTAGTATTATTGATCTTGACAATATTATCCCTACTTATACTAACATTATTAACTATATTATTTTCTCTAATTTTAGATGTGGATGCTCTAGATGGAAAATCTACCACATAATCAATGAGAGAAATATATGAAGAATTTGATCTAGTCAGTTTAGATGATAAACTGATATTATCAGTTTGATCGGGTTTATTGAACTTGATTTTAACAGTGCCATCTGAGGTTTGTTCTATTTCTGTAGCCTCAGTATTGGCCAAACTGGTTTGCATTGTCCCTATAAGAGACTTTTTCCAGTTCTGAATTATGCCATCTCTGAGAGCTGCTATAAAGCTTTCAGGTAAGCCTCTTAGCGTAAGTGGCTTAAAGGCTACTTGTATCAAGCCTATATGTACAAATCTATGTGAATACCTATAAGGGGATAAATCTGTGACGACCCAAAAGGGTCATCACCTGTTTCTAATTGAAATCTGCCTCTAAGGCCCTGAAAACCTCATTTAGAGTCGCTTCGATTTGTGTACGCAGTCCGGGCCCTGAAAATTGCTAGTTTTGACCTCGAAATGAATAAATTTGACTTTGGTCAATATTTTAGGTAAACAGACCCGGACCCGTGATTTGACAATCCCGGAGGGTCCGTAGAAAAATATCGGACTCGGACATATGCCCGGAATCGAATTCTGAGGTCCCCAGCCCGAGTTTTGAATTTTTAAGTGAAATTGTTCTCTGAAAATGTTTAAAGAAAAATGGAAATGAAATCTGATTAGAAAGTAATTGTATCGGGCCCGTATTTATGTTCCGGCGCCTGGTACGTATCTTATATATGTTTTGAATCACTCATGTAAAGTTTGGTCAAAAAACAGACGTCGTTTGACGTGATCCGGACCCAAATTGGGAAAATTGATGTTTAAAAGGAAATCTGAGAAATTTCATGGATCTTGAGGCTCAATTCGATGTTCATGATGTTATATTGGTGATGTGATCACACGAATATGTTCGTAGGGTGTTTTTGAGGTAGTGTGCATGCTTGGTTTAGAGTTTTGAGGGCTCGGGTGAGTTTCTAGTAGGTTCCGGGATGCCTTAGGCTTTAGAAGATCAGATGTTGCAGGTTCAGAAATTTTGACAGGTCTCTGAACCCTCTTGCGCGGTCCGCGAGCAATCACGTGCGGCCGCGGTCGCCTTGAGCGGTCCGCGGTGGGTGTTGTACGGCTGCGGTCGGCTTGGTGCGGTCAACACGGGGCAATGATCCGCAGGTCTTCAGGGAGCCTACGCGGTCGCGGTCCGCGGTGGGAACTTCAGAGCGGTATAAATACACATGAATTTCAGTTATTTTACACTTTTCATAACCCCAAAACATAAGAGGCGATTTACCAAATAACGTTTCTTCTCTGAAACGATTGGTAAGTGATTTCTAACTTATTTTCTTCACTTCTTAACATCTTTTAACATGATTTCAACTTCAAATCAAAGATTTTCATGGGGAAATTGGGTGATGTGGGTAGAACCTAGGTTTTTCTGAAATTAGGGATTTGGACCTCAATTTGAGGTCTGATTTCAAAACAAACCATATATTTGAATTTTTGGGGGAATGGTTAATCGGGTTTTGGTCCGAACCTCGGGTTGCGACCACGTGGGCCCGGGGGTGAATTTTGAATTTTGGGTAAAACTTTGGAAAACTCATTTTCATGCATTGGGGTTGATTCATTTAGCATTTAATAATGTGATTAAGTAACTTATGACTAGATTCGAGAGGATTGATGGTGGAATCAAGAGGTAAAGCTATAATTGAGACTTGAGTGGTGTTTAAGGCATCGAGGTAAGTGTTTGGTTTAACCCTAGCTTGAGGGATTAGGTGTTGAGTCATATTTGCTACTTGCTTCTTGTTGAGTACGACGTATAGGCATGGTGACGAGTATCTATACGTTGGTGTCAAGCATGGCCATAGATCTTAACTTGAAAGTTGTTGTGTTCTTGAATGACACTTGTATACTTTAATTAATGATCCTCTATGATTAAGTATTTCCATTAATTGAACTGGGTACTAGCAAAATGAGATGGGTTATAGCTGACTCTCCCTTGCCGGGATGACTATTTCGATATCCTTGTTCCCTTGCCGGGAGGTTATTATATTACTTATGTTCCCTTGCCGGGATTTCTTGTGATTATGTGATGAACTAAAATGGGAGCGGGTGGTACGCCTACCACAAGATATTATGAAATGGGAGCGGGTGGTACGCCTACCACAAGATTGATGAAATGGGAGCAGGTGGTATGCCTACCACAAGATATTATGAAATGGGAGCGGGTGGTACGCCTACTACAAGATATTATGAAATGGGAGCGGGTGGCACGCCTACCACAAGATATTATGAAATGGGAGCGGGTGGTATGCCTACCACAAGATTGATGAAATGGGAGCGGGTGGTACACCTACCACAAGATATTATGAAATGGGAGCGGGTGGTACGCCTACCACAAGATATTATGAAATGAGAGCGGGTGGTACGCCTACCACAAGATATTATGAAATGGGAGCGGGTGGTACGCCTACCACAAGATTGATGAAATGGGAGCGGGTGGTACGCCTACCACAAGATATTATGAAATAGGAGCGGGTGGTACGCCTACCACAAAATATAATGAAATAGTAGCGGGTGGTATGCCTACCATGAGATAAAATGAAATGGGAGCAGGTGGTACGCCTACCACGAGATATGAGAAATGGGATCGGGTTGCACACCTACAACAATAGGAAACAGATAGTGAAAGTTGCCTTTATTTTCTTCATTTGTGATAGAAGTTATAGTGCTAGCTTCCTTATTATTCCCTATTATTTCTTTTAACTGCTATCCCCGAAGCATGTTCCCCTTCCCCAGCTTTAACTGCTTATTACTTGTTTACTTTTCTGCCATATATTATATAACTGTATAGGTCTATCTGGAGTCTGGTCCTAGCCTCGTCACTACCTCGCCGGGGTTAGGCTAGACACTTACCAGCACATGGGGCCGGTTGTGCTGATACTACGCTCTGTGCTCTTTTGCACAGATCCAGGTTTTGGATAGCAGCAGTAGCGCGGGAGCCAGCCTTCAGTCCAGTGAGACACTAAGTCTTCCGCATATTTATTTAATTTCGTTGCTCTCATGCTATCACCGATAATTGTTAAAAGATGTAATTGTTAACAAAGTAAGCAGTTAAGGATTGGCTTGCCTAGCTCTCATTAGTAGGCGCCATCACGACTCCCGAGGGTGGGAAATCCGGGTCGTGACAAGTTGGTATCAGAGCTCTAGGTTACATAGGTCTCACAACTCATGGACAAGCTCAGTAGAGTCTGAGGGATCGGTACAGAGACATTTGTATTTATCCCCTAGAGGCTACCGAGTTAGGAAAACTTCACATTTGTTCTTTCTTGTCGTGCGGATTTGTTCCTCAAATGCTAATTGAACTTCTACTCTATTCTTCGCAGATGGCGAGAACACGTACTTACTCATCTACTGCTCAGCAGCCCGAGCCCCCTACAGTAGCTCCCACTAGGGGCAGAGGGCGAGGGTGAGGCCGTGCTTGAAGCCGAGGTAGGGGCAGAGCTCATCCCCGAGCAGCGCCACCAGTGGCGAAGCCTCAGGTTGATTTTGAGGAGGAGGTTCCAGCCCCAACAGTTCCGGTGGGCCCAGCTCAGGTCCCAAAGGGTTTATCGCTACCCCAGTTCTTCAGGACGCTCTGGTTCGATTGGTGGGCCTTATGGAGAGTGTCACCCGAGCAGGTTTTCTTCATGTAGCACCAGCCAGTTCTCAGGCTGGAGGAGGGGCTCAGACTCCTGTTACACGCACTCCGGAGCAGGTAGCTCCCTAGATTTAGGTTCTAGTGGTTCAGCCAGTGGTGGTAGTTCAGCCGGGTGTAGTGGCTCAGACCGGCGATGGAGTGGCTATGTCCGCCGATGCTTTGTGGAGACTGGACAGATTCACCAAGCTCTTCACTACTACTTTCAGCGGAGCTCCTTCTGAGGATCCCCAAGATTTCCTATACAGCTGCCACGAGGTTCTCAGGAACATGGGCATTGTTGAGACCAATGGGGTTGATTTTGCTGCATTTCGCTTATTTGGATCCGCCAAGACTTGGTGGAGGGATTATTGCTTAGCGAGGCCAGTCGGATCGCCATCTTTGACATGGGAGCAGTTTTCAGTGTTGTTTCTAGAGAAGTTTCTCCCCGAGACGTAGAGAGAAGCCTATCGGAGGCAGTTTGAGCGCTTTCAACAGGGTTCCATGACGGTCACTCAGTATGAGACCAAGTTCATCGATCTAGCTCGCCATGCTCTTGTCATACTTCCCACCAAGTGAGAGAGGCCGATGAGGTTTATTGATGGTCTTATTCAGCCGATTCGTCTTCAGATGGCCAAGGAGGCTGGGAGTGAGATTATATTTCAGGAGGCAGCCAATGTGGCCCACAGAGTTGAGATGGTTCTGTCATAGGGAGGTGGTCATTGGTCGGATAAGCGGCCCCGTCATTCAGGTAGATTCAGTGGTACCTCGTCTGGAGGTAGAGATTTATATGGTAGAGGCCATCCTCCTAGTCCCTTTCAGTTAGCTCTTTAGGTCTCCCATGGTACTGCAGGTGGTCGTGGTTCTCAGACGCACTATTTTGATCAGTAGCCTTACAGTGCACCATCAGTACCTATCAGTGCACCACCGCTTCAGAGTTTCCAGGGTTGTCTGCCCCAGCAATCGAGGGCTTGTTTTACTTATGGTGACACGAGGCACATTGCTAGGTATTGCCCTCAAGCTTCGAGCAGTTCTCCGCATCAGGGTTCTCATTCTATGGTACAGGCACCAGATGTCCCACAGCCTGCCCAGTCAGCTAGAGGCGGGGCCAGAGGTGTTAGAGGTAGAGGTAGAGGTCCTAGAGGATGAGCTCAAGCCGCCAGAGGTGGAAGCCAACCAACAGCAGGCCGTCCCAGAGAGGTTGTTTAGGGTGGTGGGGCCCAGCCCCGATGTTATGCACTTCCAGCCAGGCCCGAGGCTGAGTCTTCAGATGCAGTCATTACAGGTCCTATACTGGTTTGTGATAGAGATGCTTCAGTGTTATTTGATCCAGGGTCTACGTATTCGTACATGTCATCTTATTTTGCCCCACACCTGGTCATGCCTAGTGATTCACTGAGTATTCCTGTTTATGTGTCTACACCGGTGGGCGATTCTATTATGGTCAACCGAGTTCATAGTTCTTGTATTGTAGTGTTTGGGGGTCTTGAGACCTGTGTTTATTTATTGCTTTTAGACATGGTCGACTTTGATGTTATATTGGGAATGGATTGGTTATTCCCGTATCATGCTATCTTGGAATGCCATGCCAAGACCGTGACCCTAGCCTTACTGGGTTTGCCCCGTTTAGAGTGGAAAGGGACTCCTGGTCATTCTACCCGAAGTGTTATTTCGTATGTGAAGGCTCGGCGTATGGTCGAGAATGGGTGTTTGGCATATTTGGCTTACGTTCGTGACTCCAGTATTGAGGTTCCCTATATTGATTCTATGCCCGTGGTTCGTGAGTTTCCTGAGGTTTTCCCTTCAGACCTACCGGGGATGCCACCCGACCGGGACATTGATTTCTACATTAATCTGGCTTCGGGCACTCAGCCCATTTCTATTCCGCCATATCGTATAGCCCTACCGGAGTTGAAAGAGTTAAAAGAACAGTTGTAGGATTTTCTTGAGAAGGGTTTCATTAGACCCAGCATTTTGCCTTGAGGTGCACCGGTTCTGTTTGTAAAGAAAAAGGATGGTTCGATGAGAATGTGCATTGATTACCGGCAATTGAACAAGGTTACAATTAAGAAAAAGTATCCACTGTCGAGGATTGATGATTTGTTCGACCAGCTTCAGGGTTCCAAGGTATTTTCAAAGATTGACTTGAGGTCTGGCTACCACCAGTTGAGAATTAGGGCATCCAATGTCCCTAAAACAGTTTTCCGCACTCGGTACGAGCATTATGAGTTCTTGGTTATGTCATTCGGGTTGACCAATGCCCCAGTAACGTATATGGAGTTGATGAACCGAATGTTTAGGCCTAATTTGGACTTGTTTGTGATAGTATTTATTGATGATATCCTGATATATTCCCGCAGCTATGAGGAGCACGAGCAACACCTCAGAGTGGTTCTTCAAACTCTGAAGGATAGTCAGTTATATGCTAAGTTCTCAAAGTGTGAGTTCTGGTTGAGTTTAGTGGCATTCCTGGGTCACGTTGTATCAGCAAAGGGTATTCAGGTTGATCCAAAGAAGATTTAGACAGTCAAGAACTGGCCTAGGCCAGCATCAACTACAGAGATTCAGAGTTTCTTAGGATTGGCAGGCTACTATCGTCGGTTCGTGGAGGGGTTCTCATCTGTTGCAGCCCCGATGACCAGGTTGACCCAGAAGGGTGCCCAGTTTAGATGGTCGGACGAGTGTGAGGTGAGCTTTCAGAGGCTCAAGACAGCCCTGACTATGGCGCCGGTGTTAGTTTTACCCACAGGTTCAGGGCCTTACACTGTTTATTGTGATGCATCTCGCATTGGACTTGGTGCAGTGTTGGTGTAGGATGGCAAGGTCATTGCCTATGCTTCGAGGTAGTTGAAGGTTCATGAGAAGAACAATCCAGTGCATGATTTGAAGTTGGAAGCCATTGTTCACGCATTGAATATTTGGAGGCATTACCTGTATGGCGTGGCATGTGAGGTGTTCACGGATCATAAGAGTCTTCAGTATTGGTTCAAGCAAAAGGAGTTAAATTTGAGCTAGAGGAGGTGGTTGGAGTTGTTGAAAGATTATGACATCACTATCCTATATCACCCGGGAAAGGCCAACGTGGTGGCCGATGCTTTGAGTAGAAAGTCAGCCAGTATGGGCAGTCTTGCTTATATTCCAGTCGGTGAGAGGCCGCTTGCTTTGGATGTTCAGGCTTTGGCCAATCGATTTGTGAGGTTGGATATTTCTGAGCCTAGTCGAGTATTAGCTTGCACGGTCGCTCGTTCTTCGTTATTGGAGCGTATCCGTGATCGGTAGTTTGATGATCCATATTTGTGTGTCCTTAAAGACACGGTGCAGTATGGGGGTTCCAAGCTGGTTACCTTAGGTGATGATGGAGTTCTGAGATTACAGGGTCGGGTTTGTGTGCCTAATGTGGATGGGCTTCGAGAGTTGATTTTAGAGGAGGCCCATAGTTCTCGGTTCTCTATCCATCTGGGCGCTGCGAAGATGTATCAGGATTTGCGGCAGCATTATTGGTGGCGAATAATGAAGAAGGATACCGTTGCCTATGTGGCTCGGTGTTTGAATTGTCAGCAGGTTAAGTATGAGCATCAGAGGCCTGGTGGTTTATTTCAGAGGATTGAGCTTCCCGAGTAGAAGTGGGGAGAGAATCACTATGGACTTCGTTAATGGACTTCCGTTGACCCGGAAGAAGTTTGATGCAGTTTAGGTCATTGTTGATAGGCTGACCAAGTCAGTGCATTTCATTCCTGTGGTAGTCTCCTATTCGTCCGAGAGGTTAGCTGAGATCTATATCTGGGAGATTATTCGTCTTCATGGTGTGCCGATATCTATCATTTCGGACCGAGGTACGCAGTTCACCTCGCGTTTCTGGAGAGCAGTTCTGCGAGGGTTAGGCACCCAGGTTGAGTTGAGTACAACATTTCATCCTCAGGCGGATGGACAGTCCGAGCGGACTATTCAGATATTGGAGGATATGCTCCGAGCTTGTGTTATTGACTTTGGAGGTTCGTGGGATCCGTTCTTACCTTTAACAGAGTTTACCTACAACAACAGCTACCAGTCGAGTATCCACATGGCTCCTTATGAGGCTTTATATGGTAGGCGGTATCGATCTCCGGTTGGATGGTTTGAGCCGGGAGAGGCTCGGTTGTTGGGTACAAATTTGGTTAAGGAGGCCTTGGACAAGGCCAGGATCATTCAGGATAGGCTTTGTACAGCTCAGTCCAGGCAAAAGAGCTATGCAGATCGTAAGGTTCGAGATGTGGCTTTTATGGTTGGTGAGCGAGTGTTGCTCCGAGTGTCGCCTATGAAGGGCGTGATGAGATTTGGGAAGAAGGGAAAGCTTAGCCCTAGGTTCATTGGTCCATTTGAGATCCTTGATCGAGTGGGAGAGGTGGCTTATAGACTTGCATTGCTGCCTAGCTTATCAGCCGTGCATCTAGTGTTTCATGTGTCCATGCATCGAAAATATCACAGCGATCCATCCCATGTGTTAGATTTCAGTACTGTCTAGTTGGACAAGGATTTGTCATATGAGGAGGAGCCGGTGGCTATTCTAGACCATCAGGTTCACTAGCTGAGGTCGAAGAGTTTTCCTTCGGTTCGTGTTCAGTGGAGAGGTCAGCCCCCTGAGGCATCGACCTGGGAGTCCGATTCCAATATGCGGGACCAGTATCCTAATCTTTTCCCCGACTCAGGTACTTCCGTCTTCAGTCCGTTCGAGGACGAACGATTATTTTAGAGGTGTAGAATGTGACGACCCAAAAGGGTCATTACCTGTTTCTAATTGAAATCTGTGTCTCCGAGGCCCTGAAAACCTAATTTAGAGTTGCCTTGATTTGTGTGCGCAGTCCGGGCGCGTAGCCGGAAAGCTTAAATGTGAAGTCTTGTGAAAATTGCTAGTTTTGACCTTGAAATGAATAAATTTGACTTCGGTCAATATTTTAGGTAAACAGACCCGGACTCGTGATTTGATGATCCCGGAGGGTCCGTAGGAAAATATGGGACTCGGGCATATGCCCAGAATCGAATTTCGTGATTTGATTAGAAAGCAATGTTATCGGGCCCGTATTTTGGTTTCGATGTCTGGTACGAGTCTTATATATGTTTTGAATCACTCATGTAAAGTTTGGTAAAAAACGGACGTCGTTTGACGTGATCCAAACCCAAATTGGGAAAATTGATGTTTAAAAGGAAATCTGAGAAATTTTCATGGATCTTGAGGCTCAATTCGATGTTCATAATGTTATATTGGTGATATGATCACGCGAATATGTTCGTAGGGTCTTTTTGAGGAAGTGTGCATGCTTGGTTTAGACTTTCGAGGGCTCGGGTGAGTTTCTAGTAGGTTCCAGGATGCCTTAGGCTTTAGAAGATCAGATGTTGCAGGTTCAGGAATTTTGACAGGTCACTGAACCCTCTTGCGCGGTCCGCGAGCAATCACGTGCGACCGCAGTCGCCTTGAGCGGTCCTCGGTGGGTGCAGTGCGGCCGCAGTCAGCTTGGTGCGGTCAGCACGGGGCAATGATCCGCAGGTCTTCATGGAGCCTGCGCGGCCGCGGTCCTTCTTGCGCGGTCCGCGGTCGGAACTTCAGAGGGGTATAAATACACGTGAATTGCTGTTATTTTACACTTTTCAAAACCCCAAAACATAAGAGGTGATTTTCCAAACAACTTTTCTTCTCCGAAACGATTGGTAAGTGATTTCTAACTTATTTTCTTCACTTCTTAACATCTTTTAACATGATTTCAACTTCAAATCAAAGATTTTCATGGGGAAATTGGGTGATGTGGGTAGAACCTAGGTTTTTCTGAAATTAGGGATTTGGACCTCAATTTGAGGTCTGATTTTAAAACAAACCATATATTTGAATTTGTGGGGGAATGGGTAATCGGGTTTTGGTCCGAACCTCGTGTTGCGACCACATGGGCCCGGGGGTGAATTTTGACTTTTGGGTAAAACTTTGAAAAACTCATTTTCATGCATTTCGGTTGATTCATTTAGCATTTATTAATGTGATTAAGTAACTTATGACTAGATTCGAGCGGATTGGTGGTGGAATCAAGAGGTAAAGCTATAATTGAGACTTGAGTGGTGTTCAAGGCATCGAGGTAAGTGTTTGGTTTAACCCTAGCTTGAGGGATTAAGAGTTGAGTCATATTTGCTACTTGCTTCTTGTTGAGTACGACGTATAGGCATGGTGACGAGTATCTATACGTTGGTGTCAAGCATGACCGTGGGTCTTAACTTGAAAGTTGTTGTGTTATTAAATGACACCTTGTATACTTTAATTAATTATCCTCTATGATTATGTATTTCCATTAATTGAACTGGGTACTAGCAAAGTGAGATTGGTTATAGCTGATTCTCCCTTGTCAGGATGACTATTTCGATATCCTTGTTCCCTTGCCGGGAGGTTATTATATTACTTATGTTCCCTTGCCGGGATTTCTTGTGATTGTGTGATGAACTAAAATGGGAGCGGGTGGTACGCCTACCACAAGATATTATGAAATGGGAGCGGGTGGTACGCCTACCACAAGATATTATGAAATGTGAGCGAATGGTACGCCTACCACAAGATATTATGAAGTGGGAGCGGGTGGTACGCTTACCACAAGATTGATGAAATGGGAGCGGGTGGTACGCCTACCACAAGATATTATGAAATGGGAGCGGGTGGTACGCCTACCACGATATATGAGAAATGGGATCGGGTTGCACGCCTGCAACAAGAGGAAACTGATAGTGAAAGTTGCCTTTATTTTCTTCATTTGTGATAGAAGTTATAGTGCTAGCTTCCTTATTATTCCTTGTTATTTCTTTTAACTGCTATCCCCGAAGCATGTTCCCCTTCCCCAGCTTTAACTGCTTATTACTTGTTTACTTTTTGCCATATATTATATAACTGTACAGGTTTATCTGGAGTCTGGTCCTAGCCTCGTCACTACCTCGCCAGGGTTAGGCCAGACACTTACCAGTACATGGGGCCAGTTGTGCTGATACTACGCTCTGTGATCTTTTGCACAAATCCAAGTTTTGGACAGCGGCAGTAGCGCAGGAGCTAGCCTTCAGTCCAGTGAGACACTGAGGTAGCCTTGCAGGCGTTTGCAGGCCCGGCGTCTCCTCTATCTTTTATTTCCATATGTTATCTCATATATTCGAGACAAACAGTTTATATTTTCTTCCAAATGGTTGTATTTAGCACTCTTAGAAGTTCGTGAGTAATGTGACACCAGTTCTTGGGTAGAGGCATATGTTGATTCTCGCATTATTGTTAAGTTTTCTTTAAATTTAAGTCTTCTGCATATTTATTTAATTTCGTTGCTTTCATGCTATCGCCGATAATTGTTAAAAGAAGTAATTGTTAACGAAGTAAGCAGTTAAGGATTGGCTTGCCTAGCTCTCATTAGTAGGCGCCATCAGGACTCTCGAGGGTGGGAAATCCGGGTCGTGACAAAATCACATTCAGATAATAATCTGAACGTAGCATGGTCATTATCTACAGTGATAGTCTCTTCAGTAGTTTTAACTACTTGTTTTAAACCTATTCTTTCAAAGGTTCCTAATTGGTATATTACCTTAGGCTTGACTAATGGCATTGTCCACTTATTAAGCAGATCTAATTGTTGAGGCAATTCATATTCTTCTTTTCAATTGTTTTTAACAGTAGTTTTCTTCCTAATGATATTCATCAAGAAAATAATGTTAAACTTAGCTTCTAAGTTTTTTTTACTAACATGGCTCTGATACCAAAAGGGGTACAGGATCGCTTCTGAATAGGGCTCAGGAATGAATTAAAAGAACACCAGTTCTGGCCAGCAACTAACTTCTACAGTAAACCTTAAACCATGAGGCTCCTCACAATCCTTCAATGACCACCTGCCTAAACGGGTTTACGAGCACCACCGGTTAGGTTTACTGGATTAATTACATGATGCTATCATATTTTCCAAATTTGATTTAAACTCAGGATATTGGCAAATTCAGATATCTGAATCAGATAGATATAAAACTGCTTTCAATATGTCAATGGGTCAATATGAATGGAATGTTATGCCCTTTGGTTTGAAAAATGCTCCCTCGAAATTTCAAAAAATTATGAATGATATTTTCCTTCCTTATACGGACTTCATAATTGTTTATATTGATGATATTCTAGTATTTTTAAAAAATATAGAAACTCATTTCAAACATTTAGATTTGTTCAAAAAAATTATTATTCAGAATGTTTAGTTATATCAAAACCAAAAATGATGATTTTCCAAACTTCTGTTAAATTTTTGGGTCATAACATTGAGAAGGGTAGAATTATTCCTATAAGTAGAAGTATTGAATTTGCTTCTAAGTTCCCTAATATAATTACTAATAAAACTCAGCTTTAGAGGACTTTAAATTGAAAAGTCTTGATGACGTAAGTCTAGAAAATATTGAAGAACTTCTTGCTAAGAAGTTAGGTGAATTTAGAGTTAGTCCTCTAAGTTTGGAGCATGCATCTACTAGCAAAGATGAAGGTACGTCATCTAATGTACCAACTTATTCCTCAGTTATATTAGAGGATAGTAAGGAAAATTTTGAGTTTTATACTCAAAAAGAAACAAAAGAGTTAATAATTCTTTTGGAACAATTCGACCTTAAATGGAAGTACAGGATCGCTTCTGAATAGGGATCAGGAATGAATTACAAGAACACCAATCCTGGCCAGCTACTAACTTCTATAGTAAACCTTAAACCACGAGGCTCCTCACAACCCTTCAACGGCCACCTGCCTAAACGGGTTTACGAGCACTACCGGTTAGGTTGGCCTAACCAAGGTTTACGGTCGAGACTAGTAACTGCCTGGTCTATATAGTTCTTAACCAAAACCCCATCGGGTTGACACAGTACACTCCTAACTACCAAACATGTATAGTAAATAACCTTCGAGAACCAAGTTTAACACTTATCTATTTAGCCTATCATTTAGGCTAACAGTACTGCAAAAATGGAAGAGGGAAGGAGAAGAACAGTACCAGATCAGAGACCCTTAGTTATGGCCAAGCGACCTTTTTGATTTTATTTCAAAATGAAAAATACTACAGAAGGGGTTCTTTACAAGTGGAGAGATAAAACAGAGAGAAGGTAGAGCTAATGCTTTGGATAACGCCTACTTCTAAAGAATGGAAAATGATCCTTATATAATGGATCAGCCTACAAACAAACAAAACTCAAAAGTAAAACTCGCCAATAAAATAATTACAGGTGTGGCCGACAAGATAAAAAGATAAAGTTATATAATTACATATGGACAAATTTCTTTATAAAAGAAGATTCCCTTCAATAATGTAGGTACCCTTTACTTTATTAAAGATGTCTTTATTACCCCCAATAATTTATCTGACAGGGCCTTCAATAATTCAGACTTTGCTTTTCCCTTTGTCATTTTTCTCCGAAGATTCTTCGGCATTTTCCTTCATCTTTGTAAGGAAATCTTCAATTTCTTCAATATTGATTTTTGTGTCCGAGGGGTTCTGAGCTTCACCTACCACACATACTTCGTCATTTGAAGTGCTTCCGATAGAGGCCATAGAGATATCATCTCTAATTGTTGTTTCAAAATTTCTTGCTAGATTCTTTTTTATTTCTTCGAAATAGGAAGTGAGGATCTATTTCTTCGATATAGCCCCTTTCTTCATTTGGAGCCTCTTTGTGATTATTCAAAAGGACTTAATTTTTCCTCTACAACCTGTGTTCTGTCTAATTTGATATAGGCCTCTATCTTAGCCTGTGTTTGTTGGATTAACTCTTCACCATATATCTTCCCTGGCTGGTTGGGATGGAGTAATTTTATCTAAAACTTATGATAAAAGATTCTATTCAAACAAGGAATTCCATCACTGGTATAACCAACTTGTACATCCCATTTCATTATCCACGATATAGAATATTCTATGAAAAAGTACATGGCAGCAATGCCCCCATAAAAGATATTATCTTTTTGTAGTGAAATAATTTTGGGAGATATATCTACCCATTGAGAATATAAGCGTTTAAATAAACTTGGAAGTATTTCTAATGATGGACCGTATAACTTCTACCACCTGAAGAAACAATTAGGAATTTGCTGTCCAAACATATTAGGACAGAGTTTAATAAACCAAGAATGTTTCCTATTAGGATTTTCATAAAGGAAAGTTTTATTAAAACTTTCTACATAGTCCCAATAATTAAATTTGACCGAAATTTTTTGATCAGGATGTGTATATTCACGATCCTTGAGGGTACTGATACCCCATTCGTCAGAAGGTATAACCTTCTTAATAATGATCTTCAAAAAACTATAAGTTTTTCTGGTATTAACAGGATAAAAGTACTGAATTTCAGCGAATCCTGTTGTTGAGAGTATAATCTCATAGTGCATCCTGTATTTATAAGCAAGAGTAGCGTATGACGCTGTGTCAAAATACCTGGCCATTATTTGCCAAGGGTTATCCTTCCATGTAAGGTCGGATTGTTCCAAAAAAATTATAAACTCTTTTGTTTCTTTTTGAGTATAAAACTTAAAATTTTCATTACTATCCTCTGATATAACTGAGGAATAGGTTGATACATTAGATGATGTACCTTCATCTTTCTTGGATTGTATAAAATCCATGAATTTCTTGTATAACAGATGTTCGGTATTACCTTGTGTCAAATTAGCAGCTATTAGCCTCTGATTTCCAATTTGGGCAAGAGTATTACTCTCTCTATTAGGAGATGCCCTTCCCCTTCCTCGTTGCCAAGGAGGTCTATATACTGGCCTCATAATCTGTAGAGACAAATGGAGAACTATTAGTTCAAATATTCTCTTGTAAGAAAATCAGGAAGGGTATTATCAGACCCTTTTTTATATATAATTTCGAAATCAAAAGGGGCTAATAAAGCTTGCCACCTTGCAAACATTTGTTTAGAAACATCATGTTTAAAATATTTATTAAAGATAAACTTTGTTGCTTGACAATCAGTCTTAATCGAAAATTTTTGGTTATATAAATTAGTCTGAAATATCATAACACATTTGGCAATAGCTAGAATTTCTTTAGCTACAATCGCATAATTTTTCTGGGAGTCATTCCATTTACCAGAATCAAACTGAACAAGATATTCTTGTTTATCTACTGGAGAACATTGTTTTAATATTCCTCCATAACCAATATCAGAGGCATCAGTTTCCACAACCTTTGCTCAAGTAGGATTGACGAGAGTTAAACATGGAAGGTTATTAACCTTTTGTTTAATTCTCTTGACTGCTATAGTATGACTGTCAGTCCAAGCTTTAGGGTTCTTCTTTAGTCTTTCATAAAGAAGATTAGTATCTTTAGCAAGATCCTTTATAAAAGGAGAAATATAATTTAAGCTTCCTAGAAATCTCTGAAGCTCGGTTTTATCAGTAATTATATCTTGGAACTTAAAAACAAATTAAATACTTCTACTTATAGGAATAATTCTACCCTTCTCAATGTTATGACCCAAAATCTAACAGAAGTTTGGAAAATCATCATTTTTGATTTTGATATAACTAAACCATTCTGAATAATAATTTTTTTGAACAAATTTTAATGTTTGAAATGATATTCTATATTTTTTGAAAATAAAAGAATATCATCAATATAAACAATTATGAAGTCCGTATAAGGAAGGAAAATATCATTCATAATTTTTTGAATTTCCGAGGGAGCATTTTACAAACCAAAGGGCATAACATTCCATTTATATTGACCCATTGGCACATTGAAACAGTTTTGTATCTATCTGATTCAGATATCTAAATTTGCCAATTTCCTGATTTTAAATCAAATTTTGAAAATATGATGGCATAATGTAATCTATCCAGTAAATCATTTTTATTAGGGATGGGATATCTAATCCATTTTAACAACTTATTAAGGGATTTGTAATTAATGACTAATCTAGGAACTCCTCGTTCCTGCTCAACATGCTTATTAACATAGAAAGTAGTACAAGACCACTTGGACTTTGAGGGTCTAATTAAACCCTTATGCTATAAGAAATCAATTTCCGTTTTACATAACTCCAAATAATCAGAGTTCATTTGACAAGGTCGAGCTTTGGTCGGAATAATATCCTCAGAGAAGTCCTCTTCATAAGGAAGACTTATAATATGCTTCTTCCTGCTCCAAAATTGATTCGGATGGTCACCACATGTCACGACCCCAACCCTGGTCATGATGGCGCACAACACACTGCTAGGAAAGCCTGACCATTCAACAACATTATCCCAAATTCTTATTCAGATTATAGATAAATATCACAGAGAATTTACTAAGTCATCACTTTCAAGTGTATAATTAATAATAAAACCTTCGAAAATTCAACTAAAATACCACACCATAGCCCAATAGAATCCGGTGTCACGAATATGAGCCTCTAATACAGGATATCCACCAATTACAAGTCTATCTAGGAAAAATGCGAAATAAAAGATAGAGATAGAGGGGAGAGATCAAGGCTGTAAACGCCATGCAACTACCTCAATACTCCCGGATACTGCTGCTCAGCTAAACAAATCCTCACTCAGCCTGTGGTGTACCTGGATCTGCACGCAAGGTGCAGGGAGTAATGTGAGTACTCCGACCCAGTGAGTAATAAACATAAATAAAGGATGAGAATAAGAAATCGTGGAAAAATACAAAGTAAACTATAACTGGCAGTTTAGAACAACAAATAGTGAAGCAACAAGTCAATTAAATCAGAGTACCAAATACTAAGATAGGTATAACAGATAAAAACAAATGCATGAGTGCAATACAATGTATATGATGGTACACTCTATGCATGAGTGCAATGCAATGCATATGATGTTACTCTCTAGTACCTACTGCGGCGTGCAGCCCGAGCCATCCATTTTATTTATCGCCGACGGCGCTCACTGGGGGTGTGTACAGACTCCAGAGGGGATCCTACAGCCCAAGGGCAATATCAAGCCATCTCGTGGCATCAAATCTAGGCCCTCGGCCTCATATCAATATCAGTATAATTACCCAGGCTCTCGGCCTCAATATCAATGTAATCAACCAGGCCCTCAGCCTCAATATCAATGTAATCAACCAGGCTCTCGGCCTCAATATCAATATAACACTGCTGCGGCGCGCAGCCCGATCCATGCTCAGTCCAGAAATCATCATAAGCCCCTTGGGCATTTGTAAAACAGTAGTTCTCAGCCCGAAATATCATTTAGAAATATCATTTAAATTTTCAAATCTTAGAAAGATGGCTGAGTTTGCAAAACAATATTTAAAACCTTGGACTGAGATCAAATGATATGCATGTATGCGAAAACAATGATGTCAATCCCTGAAGGATTCAAATAATTGGCAAGAAGCCCAAATGTAACAATTAAATCCACATAAGGATGATTCTCAATTTAGTTCAAGTAGAAAATACGGTAAAAACATCTCTCGGGACGGACCATGTCACAATCCCCAATGATGCTCTACCCTACGCCCGTTATCCGGCGTGCAAGTCACCTTTATATGGCGTTACGATGTGAAATTCCGGGGTTTCAAACCCTCAGTACATCACGCGTGGTCACTATTCACCCGAGCGTTTACTGTTCACGCGTGGTTACTATTCACACGCGGTTACTGTTCATGCTGCTAAAAAATTACAGCAGCAGCCAAAAAAATTACAGCTTTTTTTTGTTTCACTAAAATGGCTCTAAATCCATCATACGAACTCGAAATTTGATGATTCTTGTTCCTATGAGTCACAAATAATGATACGAACATTGTCCTTCAATCGAAACTCAATTCGGAGCTCGTTTGCTTAGTGCGATATCCATTTCGCTCGTTAAACAATTTACTCATGTTTCGCGTCAAAAACTCAATCGCGACTTGATGAAATTAGACCAAACTTTCCAGATCACTCCTATAATTCATTATTTAAATTCTGGAAATCTCGAAATAAAATTTTGATCTCTAGAACTAAAAATAGACCTTTGGATCATTACATGCTTATGCCCAAACGGTAAAAATCTTCGAAAAACTCTTCCAAAACTTATCCGAGCCTCATGGGACCCCGACCAAATATGCCAACATAATTCATAACATTATTCAAACCTCTTCCAATCATCAAAACACCTCAAACAACATCAAATTACCCAAAACGCATCGAATTCAAGCCTAATTTTCTAAAAACTTCCGAAATACAATTTCGATAAAAAACCCGACCAAAACCACGTCCGAATGACCTGAAATTTTGCACACATATCTCAAATCACCTAATGAAGCTACTAAAACTCTTGGAATTCCATTCCGACTCTCGGATCAAAATCTCACCTATCAACCGGAATTCGCCAAAATTCTAACTTCGCCAATTCAAGTCTAATTCTACACCGGACCTCCAAAATTACTTCCGATCACACTCTTAAGTCACAAATCATCCCCCGAAGCTAACCGAATCATCGGAATTCAAATCCGAGTCCTCTAACACATAAGTCAACGTCTGGTTGACTTTTCCAACTTAAACCTTCTTAAAAGAGACTAAGTGTCTCATTTCCTATCAAAACCAATCCGATTTAACTCTAACACACCGAATACCGATAACGAAACATGAAGAAGCATAAAATGGGGAAAACGGAGCGGTAACTCACGTGACGACGGGTCAGGTCGTCACATTCTCCCAAACTTAAACAAATGCTCGTCCTCGAGCGTACCTAGAGTTGTCCTAGAAGCCAACCGAAAGCTGAATGACCTTATCAAGCATAAACCCGGGGATGATCCCACTTCACCCTATCTCACATGGGTCCGATAACACGTTTTAACTAAAATCACACAATCCAGTCTAGCCCATAAATCATAGAACCACATTTCACTTTTCGAAATCATACACAAGATCAGAACCTCACACCTATATTCAGAATAAGTCTGAACCAGCTGTAATAGACCATGCCTTCAACCTCGGGTGCAATTATATGATATACCAATAACTCAAACACATGCATCGATAACTTCCATTCACAGCAGTTGCCCACAACAACCAAATACCGATAGAAATCTCTTATTAACCAAGGTCTCATTCCAACACTTTCATATACTGCCAACGGTAATTTAAACACGCAATAAACCATAATTATTGCTCAGATCAACCATTCATAAGGCCATTTCTCCTCTGGCAATTACCATAACAAATTTTTGAACCGAACCTCGATATTTACCCATCACACATACTGAAATCGAAACCATTCGCATTCATTAATGATTTCAACGATCTCTTCTGACCAAACACACTACTCTGGTGACATGACACATCAATACATGCCTAAGCCACAACTTGCATAATGCGTGCACCAATAAGAAACAGTCCGAACATACTCAATTCATGAAAATGACTCAACTGAGAGAGCTGTACCTCAAACTCACCAGTACTGCCACAACACAAGGTTGAGACCCTATCTCACATCATAGAAATAGGACACACAAATTTGACCTGCAATGTCATGTTTCCACACAGCTTTGCTGCAACGCGCGTTCCTATCCAAATACTACTCCACAGGAAACACCTCAAGTCACTATGCTTGAAATCGACAACCATGCTCAATTGATGTCTGGAGCCAAAGCAAATCATTACACCCATGGTGAAATAAATAACATACACCACGCAGACCTGATAGAACATAACCGGTACGTTATTCACCGAGCAACACCCAATTACTCATCCCGCTCGACTTCCACTACTACAACTCCTATCGGAGCCAGACGATCCGGTGCTCGGCACCAAATTAATACCGAAATCAAGAACCTCACTCGGCGACATGCCTAGCCATATGAAACTCATCTGAAAAGTCCCTCTATACTGGAACTGAATTAGTGATAGCAACCTTTGCACTGACATCCATCACGAATGCCCAATTAAGAAAGCAATCCTTCCCAACCGCCCGCTGGTTCTTTGAAATATAAACCACTCTACTAGAACAAAATCCAACGCACTTCATCACTCAACCTGTGGCACTTTCGGTGTTGCCCGTAGTGCAATAGTTCAGAATCACTCAACACTAAGACAACCAGTCTGAATTCCGACATCACATCCAAAATCTAACATACCAGCAAACAAAGATCCACTCGAGCCTCCAAATCTTGATTGCCGCTAAACGGTGTCGAATACACACGGTCCACCACCACAACCTAGCCTGTACATGAGAACTTCCAGTCTCCAACTCCATATGGCACACAAATTATCATACCTGATTCCAGTTTCCATCGTGCGAATACATGCACACCTTTGATACCCAATCATTCCACGACAGATACTCAAAATATTCCTGTGCTACCAAGCAAATCCGAATACCACCAGTGGACCCACCAAGAACATGCCGCAATACTACCGAAATATCATCAGTTTAATCACTTTACCTCTTTCTGAGACATATATTCTCATCAAATCACTTCCAATTAGCAATACCATTTCCTTAATCATCTGAAGATCATTCACCCTAATCATCTGAAGCTCATTTCTCTAATCACCTAAAGTTGCCCGTACCACCTAAGAATGTTATGAATTTCCATTCAGAACTGAACTGTAACCTTACACACGCAAATCTCAATCCTTCACAACATATCCCACATACCATACCATCTTAAGGTAACATGAGGACTTTACCTCCTTTCCGAACCATGAACATTTACGTACTCAACTAGTCAAGAACTTCCATTG
Source organism: Nicotiana sylvestris (assembly GCF_000393655.2). NCBI lineage: Eukaryota > Viridiplantae > Streptophyta > Magnoliopsida > Solanales > Solanaceae > Nicotiana > Nicotiana sylvestris. The sequence continues at coordinate 91,229,378 of NC_091068.1, read as the reverse complement.
ATCCCATCTAGAAGAAAAATCATTACACATCCCATCCTTTGCATGACATACATAGGTCTTGTTCAAATTCTTACAATACCGACACGACGGATGAGATCTGTACAAATTCATAACACCGCCGAATCAAAAATTCATTGGGTCTATACTTCTGGAAAGAACTATCACCTCATTATGAACCAAACAATGGTCTTAGCCCCTTAATTTACTTCATATACTCAGATTACACTGATCTCGAATTCAATGATCTCGTCTCACCCATTACGAACTGCTCAGGCAATAAGCCACCCCAGACATAATCAAAAGCCGCATATGATGCCCCTAATATGCCAATAGGCTACCAATTCGAACGCGATACACAAAAGGAAAACGAACTCTGGAAGGAATTTCCAATCCCACGCACTAATATGGACTTTCCGCAGAAAACAGGAAGCAAGGCATACAAAATAGCATTTAGAAAACTATACTCAACATCACACTGTTGCAAACTTCATACTTGGTTACATCTTTAATCAATCAAGTGATCAAATGCCACACTTATATAATCTCCCCGTGGGACACACTCCCACAACCTACCACAACCATATCTGGAGCGTACCTCCAAACCACCGGTCGCACTAACGCTGAAAAGTGATCAAGAATTATTAACCAGGATGCAAAACCCTTTTTTTTACAAAACATCGATCTTAGGTGACGCTGAAGACAATACCAACTTACCGTAAACATCAAAACTTATCTCCTGCTCATCCGAGCTCATGACATCTTGTCAAAAAATTTCCTTCACTCGTGCCATTCTCAGCCCAATTTCCACAACCAGAACTAATTCACCAGCATGCATCCAATCAAAACTAACATAGTACATAACCGCACAATCCGCTAACCAATAGCAAGCTCCCCAACTTGGCTCGAAGCTATAGATCACAATATACTATACTCATAATGCATATACTCCATTGTTGCCTCAATACCATAGTGAGATTAAACTCAATCCTTCATAAGCTTGTGGAAACACAAATCATTTAGAATTTTTAACTCTTCTGCAAATCTCGCATTCACTCACACAATAGTTAAGCCCACTCTCTAGGTGATCCAATTTTGATTTCAACACATTTTATTCACTTGCAATTGAGGTCTTCTAATAGATAACATAAGGATAACACAACTTTAGAACACCCCGCAGGAGATGACCCACCTGCTTTGCCTCCAACTAACATTTCTGCATACCTTCCACCACCATAAGCATTACGTAGTCACTTGATCTTCCTGAGTCTGTACTAATACCGCAACATGAAATTTACTTCACTCCCAACTAGGAGCCATGAAAAGATTCTTCACACGCCCATAACTCGGGCTATATCTTGAATCACGATGGACTTCAAGCATCTATTAGTTTTTCCATCATTCACCAGACCCTTCTCGTCGCTTCCAAATCATATAGATACGCCTCGCAGTACTAACATACTCATCACATAGCCACAACCATCATTTCCACTAACAGGGACACTACCGAACATATAAGTTCAAAAACACTTGTTCACATAATCAACACCTCGGCACTCCAGCCATAGGCAAAGATCCAACCTCAAGTCCACCAGACTGGCCCACCATAAACTCACAAAGATAACATCTCGCCCCTCGATCGGGGAATCACAAGCCATCGAGGCACATCTGATACTAAGCGCTCATGCGCGCATACGAACGTGTGGAAGGAATTTCAAAAGTTTCTTTTCCAGATGAATCAAGGACGCACGATAAGAATTCAAGAATGTGAAGTTTTCCTAAAGGTTCTGCAGCCTCTCAAGGATAAATACAGACGTCTCCGTACCGATCCACGAGACTCTACTAAACCGGCTCATGACTCGCGAGACCAATTAACCTAGGCTCTGATACCAACTTGTCATGACCCCAACCCCGGTCATGATGGCGCCCAACACACTGCTAGGAAAGCCTGACCATTTAACAACATTATCCCAAATTCTTATTCAGATTATAGATAAATATCACAGAGAATTTACTAAGTCATCACTTTCAAGTGTATAATTAATAATAAAACCTTCGAAAATTCAACTAAAATACCACACCATAGCCCAATAGAATCCGGTGTCACAAATATGAGCCTCTAATACAGGATATCCACCTATTACAAGTTTGTCTAGGAAAAATGCGGAATAAAAGATAGAGATAGAGGGGAGAGATCAAGGCTGCGAACGCCATGCAGCTACCTCAATACTCTCGAATACTGCTGCTCAGCTAAACAAATCCTCACTCAGCCTGTGGTGTACCTGGATCTGCACGCAAGGTGCAGGGAGTAATGTGAGTACTCCGACCCAGTGAGTAATAAACATAAATAAAGGCTGAGAATAAGAAATCGTGGAAAAATACAAAGTAAACTATAACTGGCAGTTTAGAACAACAAATAGTGAAGCAACAAGTCAATTAAATCAGAGTACCAAATACTGAGACAGGTATAACAGATAAAAACAAATGCATGAGTGCAATGCAATGCATATGATGGTACACTCTATGCATGAGTGCAATGCAATGCATATGATGGTACTCTCTAGTACCCACTGCGGCGTGCAGCCCGAGCCATTCATTTTATTTATCGTCGACGGCGCTCACTGGGGGTGTGTACAGACTCCAGAGGGGCTCCTACAGCCCAAGCGCAATATCATGCCATCTCGTGGCATCAAATCTAGGCCCTCGGCCTCAAATCAATATCAGTATAATCACTCAGGCTCTTGGCCTCAATATCAATGTAATCAACCATGCCCTCGGCCTCAATATCAATGTAATCAACCAGGCTCTCGGCCTCAATATCAATATAACACTGCTGCGGCGCGCAGCCCGATCCATGCTCAGTCCAGAAATCATCATAAGCCCCTTGGGCATTTGTAAAACAGTAGTTCTCAGCCCGAAATATCATTTAGAAATATCATTTAAGTTTTCAAATCTTAGAAAGATGGCTGAGTTTGCAAAACAGTATTTAAAACCTTGGACTGAGATCAAATGATATGCATGTATGCGAAAACAGTGATGTCAATCCCTGAAGGATTCAAATAATTGGCAAGAAGCCCAAATGTAACAATTAAATCCACGTAAGGATGATTCTCAATTTAGTTCAAGTAGAAAACACGGTAAAACATCTCTCGGGACGGACCATGTCACAATCCCCAATGGTGCTCTACGCCACGTCCGTTATCCGGCGTGCAAGTCACCTTAATATAGTATTACGATGTGAAATTCCGGGGTTTCAAACCCTCAGGACATCATTTACATCAATTACTCACCTCAAACCGGCCAAAGCTCTAGCTCGCTATGCCCTTGCTTCTCAAATTAGCCTACTCGTGCGACGAATCTGCCCAAAATTACAACGAATATGTCGCATTATGCTAAAGGGATAATACCCAATCGAAAACACTCGAAAAATATCAAAATTCACGAATTTGACAAAACCCGAACCCCGGGCCCACGTCTCAAAACTCAGAAATTTTTACGTCATCGGGTTCCTTATCTCGCCACGAGTCTATACATACAAAAATTTCTCAAATCGGACCACAAATGGCCCTTCAAATCCCAAATTTAGAATTTCAATTTCAAGCCCTATTTTCTTATAATTTGGCTATATTTTCATCAATTTCAAGGATGATTTCACAATATAATCATGTATTTAGTTCTGGAGCATTGTTATAATGGTCTCACTGTTATCTGACCATCTTCCAGAAAAGTATTTGGTAATATTCATGACTAAATAATAGACTGAGTTTTGAACAGTCTTATCATCTTCAGTCTTGGTTGCATTCATTATTTGAAAACGCTGGTCATGAGTGAGATAATTATCCCACCAGCCTTTTAGCTGACCAGTAAATCCGACAAAAATCATTTCTTCAATTGCCCTATCTGTATTCTTTTTAACCTTACAGATAGTACTGTACATAAGCATTCTATGTACTGTCATATAGATCTGTCTTTCAGCAAGGCCATATATGTTCCATTCATAGATATCTGACCCACTGTAACCCTGGTGGTAGTGGTCATTATTCTGTTCTTCTATTAAGACATCTTGAGGGGTTGGTCTTGGATAATAAAACATTCTTTGGTATAGCTTCCGAGCATACTTTTCAGAGATTTTATTAATCTCGTCATCTACTTTCAGATTGCTAGTAGATGCATGCTCTAAACTTAGAGGACTAACTCTAAATTCACCTAACTTCTTAGCTAGAAGTTCTTCAATATTTTCTAGACTTACGTCATCCAAACTTTTCAATTTAAAGTCTTTTATCTCAGGAGATGGTTGGATACTAGCAGTAGCGATTTTCTCTTTACCTTTTGTATCCTTCTGTTGGAGTTTTTGGACCTCAGCTATAAGCTTGTCCAATTTCTCATGGATCTTAATAACCTGTTCACTCAGAATACTCACATATATCTACAGTGATAGTCTCTTCAGTAGTTTTAACTACTCGTTTTAAACCTATTCTTTCAAAGGTGCCTAGTTGGTATATTACCTTAAGCTTGACTAATGGTATCGTCCACTTATTAAGCAGATCTAATTGTTGAGGCAATTCATATTCTTCTTTTCTACTATTTTTAACAATAGTTTTCTTCCTAATGATATTCATCAAGAAAATAGTGTTAAACTTAGCTTCTAAGGTTTTTTTACTAACATGGCTCTGATACTAAAAGGAGTACAGGATCGCTTCCAAATAGGGCTCAGGAATGAATTAAAAGAACACCAGTCCTGGCCAGCTACTAACTTCTACAGTAAACCTTAAACCATGAGGCTCCTCGCAATCCTTCAATGGCCACCTGCCTAAACGGGTTTACGAGCAGCACCGGTTAGGTTTACTGGATTGATTACATGATGCTATCATATTTTCCAATTTTGATTTAAAATCAGGATATTGGCAAATTCAGATATCTGAATCAGAGAGATATAAAACTGCTTTCAATGTGCCAATGGGTCAATATGAATGGAATGTTATGACCTTTGGTTTGAAAAATGCTCCCTCGGAATTTCAAAAAATTATGAATGATATTTTCCTTCCTTATACGGACTTCATAATTGTTTATATTGATGATATTCTAGTATTTTGAAAAAATATAGAAACTCATTTCAAATATTTAGATTTGTTCAAAAAAATTATTATTCAGAATGTTTAGTTATATCAAAACCAAAAATGATGATTTTCCAAACTTCTGTTAAATTTTTGGGTCATAACATTGAGAAGGGTAATTATTCCTATAAGTAGAAGTATTGACATTGCTTCTAAGTTCCCTAATATAATTACTGATAAAATCCAGCTTCAGAGGACTTTAAATTGAAAAGTCTTGATGACGTAAGTCTAGAAAATATTGAAGAACTTCTTGCTAAGAAGTTAGGTGAATTTAGAGTTAGTCCTCTAAGTTTAGAGCATGCATCTACTAGCAAAGATGAAGGTACATCATCTAATGTACCAACTTATTCCTCAGTTATATTAGAGGATAGTAAGGAAAATTTTGAGTTTTATACTCATAAAGAAACAAAAGAGTTAATAATTTTTTGGAACAATCCGACCTTAAATGGAAGTACAGGATCGCTTCTGAATAGGGGTCAGGAATGAATTACAAGAACACCAGTCCTGGCCAGCTACTAACTTCTACAGTAAACCTTAAACCACGAGGCTCCTCACAACCCTTCAGCGGCCACCTGCCTAAACGGGTTTACGAGCACCACCAGTTAGGTTGGCCTAACCAAGGTTTACTGTCGAGACTAGTAACTGCCTGGTCTATATAGTTCTTAACCAAAACCTCATCGGGTTGACACAGTACACTCCTAACTACCAAACATGTATAGTAAATAACCTTCGAGAACCAAGTTTAACACTTATATATTTAGCCGATCATTTAGGCTAATAGTACTGCAAAAATGGAAGAGGGAAGGAGAAGAACAGTACCAGATCAGAGACCCTTAGTTATGGCCAAGAGACCTTTTTGATTTTATTTCAAAATGAAAATTACAGGAGGGGTTCTTTACAAGTGGAGAGATAAAATAGAGAGAGGGTAGAGCTAATGCTTTGGCTAACGCCTACCTCTAAAGAATGGAAAATGATCCTTATATAATGGATCAGCCTACAAACAAACAAAACTCAAAAGTAGAACTCGCCAATAAAATAATTACAGGTGTGGCCGACAAGATAAAAAGATAAAGTTCTATAATTACATACGGACAAATTGCTTTATAAAAGAATATTCCCTTAAATAATGGAGGGACCCTTTACTTTATTAAAGATGTCATTATTACCCCCAATAATTTATCTGACAGGGCCTTCAATAATTCAGACTTTGCTTTTCCTTTTGTCATTTTTCTCCGAAGATTCTTCGGCATTTTCCTTCATCTTTGTAAGGAAATCTTCAATTTCTTCAATATTGATTTTTGTGTCCAAGGGGCTCTGAGCTTCACCTACCACACATACTTTGTCATTTGATGTTCTTCCGATAGAGGCCATAGAGATATCATCTCTAATTGTTGTTTCAAAATTTCTTGCTAGATTCTTTTTTATTTCTTCGAAATAGGAAGTGAGGGTCTCTTTCTTCGATATAGCCCATTTCTTCATTTGGAGCCTCTTTGTAATTATTTAAAAGGACTTAATTTTTCCTCTACAACCTGTGTTCTGTCTAATTTGACATAGGCCTCTATCTTAGCATGTGTTTGTTGGATTAACTCTTCACCATATATCTTCCCTGGCTGGTTGGGCTGGAGTAATTTTATCTAAAACTTATGATAAAATATTCTATTCAAACAAGGAATTCCATCACTGGTATAACCAACTTGTACATCCCATTTCATTATCCACGATATAGAAAATTCTTTGAAAAAGTACATGGCAGCAATGCCCCCATAAAAGATATTATCTTTTTGTAGTGAAATAATTTTGGGAGATATATCTACCCATTGAGAATATAAGCGTTTAAATAAACTTGGAAGTATTTCTAATGATGGACCGTATAACTTCTACCACCTGAAGAAACAATTAGGAATTTGCTGTCCAAACATATTAGGACAGAGTTTAATAAACCAAAAATGTTTCCTATTAGGATTTTCATAAAGGAAAGTTTTATTAAAACTTTCTACATAGTCCCAATAATTAAATTTGACCGAATTTTTTGATCAGGATGTGTATATTCACGATCCTTGAGGGTACTGATACCCCATTCGTCAGAAGGTATAACCTTCTTAATAATGATCTTCAAAAAACTATAAATTTTCTGGTATTAACAGGATAAAAGTGCTGAATTTCAGCGGATCCTGTTGTTGAGAGTATAATCTCATAGTGCATCCTGTATTTATAAGCAAGAGTAGCATATGACGCAGTGTCAAAATACCTGGCCATTATTTGCCAAGGGTTATCCTTCCATGTAAGGTCGGATTGTTCCAAAAAAATTATAAACTTTTTTGTTTCTTTTTGAGTATAAAACTCAAAATTTTCATTACAATCCTCTGATATAACTGAAGAATAGGTTGGTGCATTAGATGATGTACCTTCATCTTTCTTGGATTGTATAAAATCCATGAATTCCTTGTATAACAGATGTTCGGTATTACCTTGTGTCAAATTAGCGGCTATTAGCCTCTGATTTCCAATTTGGGCAAGAGTATTACTCTATCTATTAGGAGATGACGTTCCCCTTCCTCGTCGCCGAGGAGTTCTATATACTGGCCTCATAATCTGTAGAGACAAATGGAGAACTATTAGTTCAAATATTCTCTTGTAAGAAAATCAGGAAGGGTATTATCAGACCCTTTTTTATATATAATTTCGAAATCAAAAGGGGCTAATAAAGCTTGTCACCTTGCAAACATTTGTTTAGAAACATCATGTTTAAAATCTTTATTAAAGATAAACTTTGTTGCTTGACAATCAGTCTTAATCGAAAAATTTTGGTTATATAAATCAGTCTGAAATATCATAACACATTTGACAATAGCAAGAATTTCTTTAGCTACAGTCGCATAAATTTTCTGGGAGTCATTCCATTTACCAGAATCAAACTGAACAAGATATTCTTGTTTATCTACTGGAGAACATTGTTTTAATATTCCTCCATAACCAATATCAGAGGCATCAGTTTCCACAACCTTTGCTCAAGTAGGATTGACGAGAGTTAAACATAGAAGGTTATTAACCTTTTGTTTAATTCTCTTGACTGCTTCAATATGACTGTCAATCCAAGCTTTAGGGTTCTTCTTTAGTCTTTCATAAAGAAGAGCAGTATCTTTAGCAAGATCCTTTATAAAAGGAGAAATATAATTTAAGCTTCTTGGAAATCTCTGAAGCTCGGTTTTATCAGTAATTATATCTTGGAACTTAGAAACATATTCAATGCTTCTACTTATAGGAATAATTCTACCCTTCTCAATGTTATGACCCACAAATCTAACAGATATTTGGAAAATCATCATTTTTGATTTTGATATAACTAAATCATTCTGAATAATAATTTTTTTGAACAAATTTTAATGTTTGAAATGATATTCTATATTTTTTGAAAATAATAGAATATCATCAATGTAAACAATTATGAAGTCCGTATAAGGAAGGAAAATATCATTCATAATTTTTTGAAATTCCGAGGGAGTATTTTACAAACCAAAGGGCATAACATTCCATTTATATTGACCCATTGGCACATTGAAACAGTTTTGTATCTATCTGATTCAGATATTTAAATTTTCCAATTTCCTGATTTTAAATCAAATTTGGAAAATATGATGGCATCATGTAATCTATCCAGTAAATCATTTTTATTAGGGATGGGATATCTAATCCATTTTAACAACTTATTAAGGGATTTGTAATTAATAACTAATATAGGAACTCCTCGTTCCTACTCAACATGCTTATTAACATAGAAAGTAGTACAAGACCACTTGGACTTTGAAGGTCTAATTAAACCCTTCTGCTATAAGGAATCAATTTCCTTTTTACATAACTCCAAATAATCAGAGTTCATTTGACAAGGTCAAGCTTTGGTCGGAATAATATCCTCAGAGAAGTCCTCTTCATAAGGAAGACTTATAATATGCTTCTTCCTGCTGCAAAATTGATTCGGATGGTCACCACATGTCACGACCCCAACCCCGGTCATGATGGCGCACAACACACTCCTAGGAAAGCCCGACCATTCAACAACATTATCCCAAATTCTTATTCAGATTATAGATAAATATCACAGAGAATTTACTAAGTCATCACTTTCAAGTGTATAATTAATAATAAAACCTGCGGAAATTCAACTAAAATACCACACCATAGCCCAATAGAATCCGGTGTCACAAATATGAGCCTCTAATACATGATATCCACCTATTACAAGTATGTCTAGGAAAAATGCGGAATAAAAGATAGAGATAGAGGGGAGAGATCAAGGCTGCGAACGCCATGCAACTACCTCAATACTCCCGGATACTGCTGCTCAGCTAAACAAATCCTCACTCAGCCTGTGGTGTACCTGGATCTGCACGCAAGGTGCAGGGAGTAATGTGAGTACTCCGACCCAGTGAGTAATAAACATAAATAAAGGCTGAGAATAAGAAATCGTGGAAAAATACAAAGTAAACTATAACTGGCAGTTTAGAACAACAAATAAGGAAGCAACAAGTCAATTAAATTAGAGTACCAAATACTGAGACAGGTATAACAGATAAAAACAAATGCATGAGTGCAATGCAATGCATATGATGGTACACTCTATGCATGAGTGCAATGCAATGCATATGATGGGGGTGTGTACAGACTTCAGAGGGGCTCCTACAGCCCAAGCACAATATCAAGCCATCTCGTGGCATCAAATCTAGGCCCTCGGCCTCATATCAATATCAATATAATCACCCAGGCTCTCGGCCTCAATATCAATGTAATCAACTAAGCCCTCGGCCTCAATATCAATGTAATCAACCAGGCTCTCGGCCTCAATATCAATATAACACTGCTGCGGCGTGCAGCCCGATCCATGCTCAGTCCAGAAATCATCATAAGCCCCTTGGGCATTTGTGAAACTGTAGTTCTCAGCCCGAAATATCATTTAGAAATATCATTTAAATTTTCAATTCTTAGAAAGATGGCTAAGTTTGCAAAACATTATTTAAAACCTTGGACTGAGATCAAATGATATGCATGTATGCGAAAACAGTGATGTCAATCCCTGAAGGATTCAAATAATTGGCAAGAAGCTCAAATGTAACAATTAAATCCACGTAAGGATGATTCTCAATTTAGTTCAAGTAGAAAACACGATAAAAACATCTCTCGGGACGGACCATGTCACAATCCCCAATGGTGCTCTACCCCACGCCCGTTATCCGGCGTGTAAGTCACCTTAATATAGCGTTACGATGTGAAATTCCGGGGTTTCAAACCCTCAAGACATCATTTACATCAATTACTCACCTTAAACCGGCCAAAGCTCTAGCTCGCTATGCCCTTGCTTCTCAAATTAGCCTCCTTGTGCGACGAATCTGCCTAAAATCACAACGAATATGTCGCATTATGCTAAAGGGATAATACCCAATCGAAAACACTCGAAAAATATCAAAATTCACGAATTTGACAAAACCCGAGCCCCGGGCCCACGTCTCAAAATTCAGAAATTTTTACGTCATCGGGTTCCTTATCTCTACACGAGTCTATACATACAAAAATCTCTCAAATCGAACCACAAATGGTCCTTCAAATCCCAAATTTAGAATTTCAACTTCAAGCCTTATTTTCTTACAATTTGGCTATATTTCCATCAATTTTAAGGATGATTTCACAATATAATCATGTATTTAGTTCTGGAGCATTGTTCTAATGGTCTCACTATTATCAGACCATCTTCCAGAAAAGTGTTCGATAATATTCATGACTAAAGAATAGACTGAATTTTGAACACTCTTATCATCTTCAGTCTTGGTTGCATTCATTATTTGAAAACGCTGGTCATGAGTGAGATAATTATCCCACCAGCCTTTTAGCTGACCAGTAAACCCGGCAATAATCATTTCTTCAATTGCCCTATCTGTATTCTTATTAACCTTACAGATAGTACTGTACATAAGCATTCTATGTATTGTCGTATAGATCTGTCTTTCAGCAAGACCATATATGTTCCATTCATAGATATCTGACCCACTGTAACCCTGGTGGTAGTGGTCATTATTCTGTTCTTCTATTAAGACATCTTGAGGGGTTGGTCTTGGATAATAAAACATTCTTTGGTATGGCTTCCGAGCATACTTTTCAGAGATTTTATTAATCTTGTCATCTACTTTCAGATTGCTAGTAGATGCATGCTCTAAACTTAGAGGACCAACTCTAAATTCACCTAACTTCTTAGCAAGAAGTTCTTCAATATTTTCTAGACTTACGTCATCCAAACTTTTCTATTTAAAGTCTTTTATTTCAGGAGATGGTTGGATACTAGCAGTAGCGATTTTCTCTTTACCTTTTGTATCCTTCTGTTGGATTTTTTGGACCTCAGCTATAAGCTTGTCCAATTTCTCATGGATCTTAATAACTTGTTCACCCAGAATACTCACATATATATTAGTATAATTGTTCTGAGTAAGCATGGTATTCAAATTCTTAGCAGTTATAGTAGCAACATCGTTTTCAAATATTTTTGAAAAAGCAGTGCAGTAAATGATTTTATCTTTTTCCCCTATATGGAAAGATTGTTGGGGTGGCAAAATAGAATTAACAATATTTTAATATGTAAGTGTATAATCTCTTTCTAACACAGAAATATAGTTATAAACATGCTTAGACATAAACCATGGAACAAAAGCAATAATTTTATTTTTCTTGCTAATGTCTGTATAAAAGTCATGTCAAAAAATTGTACTAATTCAGGAGTCATATTTTCATGAAACCATTTTTTGAAAACAACCCATCTGGGTTTGTGACAACCGAAGGGTCATCACCGAAGTTCTTCCTTGTTCTGTGCTTTCGAGGCCTTGAAAACCTCGCTTTTAGTTGCCTCGATTGGCGTGCGCAGTTCGGGCGCGTAGCCGGAAAGTTTTGATGTTAGAATATGTGAATTATGTGAAACATTTGATGAATTTTGGTATTAATATGCATAATGTTGACTTCGGTCAACATTTTGGGTAAACGGACCCGGACCTATGATTCGACTGTTCCGGAGGGTCCGTAGAAAAATATAGGACTTGGGCGTGTGCCCGGAATCAAATTCTGAGGTCCCAAGCCCGAGAAATGAATTTTTGAAAGAAATTGTTTTTCTGAAATTTGATATGAAAATTTGAAATGAAAAGGAGTTAGAAAATATAGGTATCGGGCTCGTATTTTGGTTCCGACGCCCGGTACAAGTCTTAAATATGTGTTAAGCACTATCTGTAAAGTTTGGCTAAAAACGGACGTCATATGACGTGTTTCGGACTAAAAATGGAGAATTTGAGTTATGAAAGTTGAAGAAAGAAAATCATGTGTTTGAGGCTTGATCCTATATATATGATGTTATTTTGGCGATTTGATCGCACGAGTAAGTCTGTAAGATGTTTTTAAGGTTGTGTGCATGTTTGGTTTGGAGCCCCGAGTGCTCGGGTGAGTTTTGAATGGGGCCCGGGAGGTCTTAGACTTAGAAAAAATATACAGATTCAGATGTTGCAGGCCCAGCGCGGCCGCGGCCATTTCCGCGCGGTCCGCGCTGGCAGCCACGCTGCCACAGTGCTTTTCTGTGCGGTCCGTGTGGTGGGGTTCAGAGGGTCGACCAGCGCGGCCGCGCACCAAATCAGTGCGATCGCGCCGGGTGGGTTCAGAGAGAGCCCACTTCTCCCCTCCCTCGGCGCGGCCGCGGTGCATTTCTATGCGGTCCGCGCCAGCCCCCAGAAAAATGTATAAATTCGGGATTTTTAGTCATTTTTCCACTTTTCAAAAACCCAAAACCTAAGAGGCGATTTTCCAAACAACTTTTCTTCTTCAGAACGATTGGTAAGTGATTTCTAACTTAATTTCTTTATTCCTTAATATCTTTTAACATAATTTCAACTTCAAATCAAAGATTTTCATGGGAAAAATTGGGTGTTTTGGGTAGAACCTAGGTTTTCTACAAATTGAGAAGTTGGACCTCAATTTGGGGTCCGATTTAAAAACAAATCATATATTTGGATTCATGGGGGAATGGGTAACCGGGTTTTGGTCCGAACCTCGAGTTTCGACCACGTGGGTCCGGGGGTATTTTTGACCTTTTTGGGAAAAACCTTGAAAAATCTATTTTCATGCATTGGGGATGATTCATTTAGTAATTATTAATGTGATTAAGTAACTTATGACTAGATTCGAGCGGATTGGTGGTGGAATCAAGAGGTAAAGCTATACTAGAAGCGTGAGTTGAGTTTGGAGCATTCGAGGTAAGTGTTTGTTCTAACTTTGGCTTGAGGGAATAGGATTAGGATGATATTTGCTACTTGCTAATGTGGAGTACGGTGTATAGGCATGGTGACGGTTATCTATGCACCGGAGTCTAGCATGACCGTGGGTCTTGATTGCTTTTAATTCGAATAATGTGACACAAGCTCCTTGTTTATTTGATGAGTTTCATATAATATGAATGGTTGAGGTAAAATTGCGATTGGTGTACTTTTGGAGCGTTAGCTCGAACATGAATGTGTTAGTTGAGGAAGAATGGATTTAAAAAGGAGAATGTGTTGTGAATACTCCCTTGCCGGGATGTGTAGACTGATATATATATTCTCCTTTGTCGAGATATTTTGGGCTGTTAGTCGTACCCTTGCCGGGTTAAAGGTATTGAGTTGTTATTCTCCCCTAAAGGGGTCTACTATATGAAGTCAAATATTATGCCGTCCACTTATATATGATATTATGGGATCGTGTGGCACACCGTCCACTTAAATATGATATTATGGGATCGTGTGGCACGCCGTCCACTTATATATATATATATATATATATATATATATATATCATGGGAACCGGAGTCTCTTCTGCTTATTTCCGATATTTCATTTTTATCTGTTACTCCCTGATAGCATGTCCCCTCCCAGTTTTAATTTGTATTATCTTGTTATTGTTTTCTTGCACTTGTTGTATATATATCTGTACAGGTTAATCGTGGTAGGTACTGTCTACCCTCATCACTACTTCACCGGGGTTAGGCCAGGCACTTACCAGCACATGGGGTCGGTTGTGCTGATGCTACACTCTGTGCATTTACGTGAACAGATCAGGGAGCAGCTTGCGGACCACAGTAGCAGAATTTCTGGGAGCTATCTTCAGTCCAGGGACTCTCGAGGTAGCCTAGATGGCGTTCGCAGGCCGAAGTCCCTTTCCATGTTTTCGTTTGTTCATCTTGTATCAGACAAACATGATGTATTTCCTTTCAGACATTGTTTGTAGTATTATATAGTAGTCCGTGAGCTAGTGACACCAGACCTTGGGTAGTGATGTTTATTAAACTTCCGCACTTTTGGTTTTCAGTTGCTTTAGATTTAAAGTCTTCCGCTTAAATTTTGTCTCGTTTATTATATTGTTTGAAAGAAAGCAGGAAAGGTGTTTTAAATATTTGGCTTGCCTAGCTCCGATAGTAGGCGCCATCACGACACCCGATGGTGGGAAATCCGGGTCGTGACAAGTTGGTATCAGAGCACTAGGTTACTTAGGTCTCACAACTCACGGACAAGCTCAGTAGAGTCTGAGGGATCGGTACGGAGACGTCTGTATTTATCCCGCAGAGGCTACTGAGTTAGGAAAACTTCACCTTGTTCATTCTTGTCGTGCGATTCTGTTTCTCAAGTACTAATTGTCCTTACACTCTGTTCTTTCGCAGATGGCGAGGACACGTGCTTCCTTTTCTACCGCGCAACAGCCTAAGCCCCCAGCAGCAGCCCCTATTAGGGGCAGAAGGTGAGGCCGAGGCCGTGCCAGAGGCCGAGGCCGGGGCAGAGCTCAGCCCCGAGCAGCATTTCCAGCGACAGAGCCTCAGGTCGATTTTGAGGAGGAGGTTCCGGCCCCAGCTGTTCCAGTGGGCCCAGCTCAGGTCCCAGAGGGTTTCATAGCCACTCCAGTGCTTCAGGACGCTTTGGTCCGATTGGTAGGCTTTATGGAGGGCATTTCTAGAGCGGGTTTGCTTCCCGTAGCTCCAGCCACATCTCAGGCTGGGGGAGGAGTTCAGACTCCCGATACTCATACTCTATAGCCAGTAGCTCCTCAGGCTCAGGTTCCAGCAGTTCAGCCAGCCGTGGCAGTTCAGCCAGCTGTGGCAGCCCAGCCAGGTATTGTGGCTCAGTCCAGTGATGGTGCGGCTATGTCCGCGGATGCTTTGTGGAGGCTTGATCGTTTCACCAAGCTCTTCACTACTACATATAGTGGCACTCCCTCAGAGGATGCTCAGGATTTCATATTCAGTTGTCATGAGGTTCTACGGATTATGGGCATTGTAGAGACCAATGGGGTCGACTTCGCCACTTTTCGCCTGGCAGGATCCGCCAAGACTTGGTGGAGGGATTTTTGTTTAGCCAGGCCAACAGGGTCGCCATCATTGACCTGGGATCAGTTTTCGGAGTTATTTCTGGGGAAGTTTCTTCCAGTTACTCAGCGAGATGCTCTTCGCAAGCAGTTTGAGCGTCTACAGCAGGGTCCTATGACGGTCACCCAGTATGAGACCCGGTTCATTGATCTTGCTCGTCATGCCATTGTGATACTCCCCACCGATAGAGAGAGGGTGCGGAGGTTTATTGATGGGTTGGCCCAGCCGATCCGTGTTCAGATGGCCATGAGTGCCGGTAGTGAGATTTCATTTCAGGAGGCGGCAGATGGTGCCCGCCGGATAGAGATGGCACTTGCTCAGGGAGGTGGTCATGGGTCTGATAAGAGGCCCCGTCATTCGGGTAGATTCAGTGGTACCTCCTCTGGAGGTAGGGATTCTTATGGTAGAGGCCATCCTTTGAGGCCCTTTCAGTCAGCTCTCCAGGCTTCTCATGGTACACCAGGTGGTCGTGGTTCTCAGCCACAGTATTCTGACCAGCAGCTCTTCAGTTCACCATCAGCACCTATCAGTGCACCACCACTTCGTTATTCTCAGCAGCCGAGGGCTTGTTATACTTGCAGCGATGTGAGTCACATTGCCAGATATTGCCCTCGAGTTTCTAGTAGCTCGCAGCAGTAGGGTCCTCGCCCGATGATCCAGGCACCAGTTGCCCCACAGCCTGCCCAGCCAGCTAGAGGCGGGGGTAGAGGACATAGAGGTGGAGGTAGAGGTCTTAGAGGTGGAGCTCAGACCGCTAGAGGTAGGGGTCAGCCAGCAGCAGATCGTCCCAGGGATATGATTCAAGAAGGTGGGGCCCAACCCCGTTGTTATGCCTTGCCAGCCAGGCCAGAGGCTGAGTCATCAGATGCTGTGATTACAGGTACTATTCTGGTCTATGATAGGGATGCTTCTGTGCTATTTGATCCCAGATCTACGTATTCATATGTGTCGTCCTATTTTGCACCCTATTTGGTTATGCCTAGCGAGGCCTTGAGTATTCCTGTATTTGTGTCTACGCCAGTGGGGAATTCTATAGTGGTGGACCGGGTTCATCATTCATGTGTTGTGGTATTCAGGGGTCTTGAGACCCGTGTTGACTTGTTGCTCTTGGATATGGTGGATTTCGACGTTATATTGGGGATGGATTGGTTATCCCCGTATCATGCGATCTTGAATTATCATGCCAAGGCCGTGACCTTAGCCTTACCGGGTTTACCCCGTTTAGAGTAGAGAGGGACTTCTGGTCATTGTACCCGCAGTGTTATCTCGTAGGTGAAAGCTCGGCGTATGGTCGAGAAGGGATGTTTGGCCTACTTGGCGTATGTTCACGATTCTAGTGCGGAGGCCCCTTCTATTGATTCTGTGCCCGTTGTTCGGGAGTTTCCTGAGGTTTTCCCTTCAGACTTGCCGGGTATGCCGCCCGACAGGGATATCGACTTTTGTATTGATTTGGCCCCGGGCACTCAACCCATTTCTATCCCGCCATATCGTATGGCCCCGCTGGAGTTGAAAGAGTTAAAGGAACAGCTGCAGGATTTGCTTGAGAAAGGTTTCATTAGACCCAGTGTTTTACCTTGGGGTGCGCCGGTGTTGTTTGTTGAGAAAAAGGATGGTTCGATGAGAATGTGCATCGATTACCGGCAATTGAACAAGGTTACAATTAAGAATAAGTATCCATTGCTGAAGATTGATGATTTATTTGACCAGCTTCAGGGTGCGAGGGTGTTCTCAAAGATAGATTTGAGATCTGGTTATCATCAACTGAGGATTAGGGCGTCTGATGTCCCCAAGACAGCATTTCGCACTCGGTATGGGGACTCTGAGTTTTTGATCATGTCATTTGGATTGACTAATGCCCCAGCAGCGTTCATGGAGTTGATGAACCGAGTGTTCAGACCTTATTTGGACTTGTTCGTGATAGTCTTCATTGACGATATTCTTATATACTCCCGCAGTCAGGAGGAGCATGAGCAGCACCTCAGAGTGGTCCTTCAGACCCTAAAGGATAGTCAGTTGTATGCTAAGTTCTCAAAGTGCGAGTTTTGGTTGAGTTCGGTCGCATTCCTGGGTCATGTCGTATCAGCAGCAGGTATTCAGGTAGACCCGAAGAAGATAGAGGCAGTCAAGAACTGGCCTCGACCAGCTTTCAGCTACGGATATTCGGAGTTTCCTGGGGTTAGCAGGTTACTACCGTCCGTTCGTGGAGGGGTTTTCATCCATTGCAGCCCCTATGACCAGATTGACCCAAAAGGGTGTCCAGTTTAGGTGGTCGGACGAGTGTGAGGCGAGCTTTCAGAAGCTCAAGACGGCTCTAACTACGGCACCAGTATTGGTTTTGCCCACAGGTTCAGGGCCATATACGGTCTATTGTGATGCGTCTCGTATTGGGCTTGGTGCAGTGTTGATGCAGGAAGGCAAAGTCATTGCTTATGCTTCGAGGCAGTTGAAGATCCACGAAAACAATTATCCGGTTCATGATCTCGAGTTGGCAGCCATTGTTCATGCCTTGAAGATTTGGAGGCATTACTTATATGGCGTGACGTGTGAGGTTTACACTGATCACAAGAGTCTTCAGTATCTGTTCAAGTAGAAAGAGTTGAATTTTAGGCAGAGGGGGTGGTTAGAGTTACTAAAGGATTATGATGTTACTATCTTATACCACATGGGGAAGGCCAATGTTGTGGCCGATGCATTGAGCAGGAAGTCCACCAGCATGGGTAGTCTTGCTTATATTCCAGTCAGCCAGAGATCGCTTGCTTTGGATGTTCAGGCCTTGGCCAATCATCTTGTGAGGTTGGATATTTCTGAGCCTAGCAGAGTGTTAGCTTGCACGGTTGCTCGTTCCCTCACTATTAGAGCGTATCCGCGAGCGGCAGTTTGAGGATCCCCATTTGTGTGTCTTGAGAGACACGGTGCAGCGTGGAGGTGCCAAGAAAGTAACCTTAGATGATGATGGTGTATTGAGATTGCAGGGGCGAGTTTGTGTGCCCAATGTTGATGGGATTCGAGAGTTGATCTTAGCGGAGGCCCACAGTTCTCGGTATTCTATTCACCCGGGCGCCGTGAAGATATATCAGGATCTGAGGCAGCACTATTGGTGGCGTAAGATGAAGAAAGACATCGTTGTGCACGTGGCTCGGTGTTTGAATTGTCAGCAGGTTAAGTACGAGCATCAAAGACCCGGTGGTCTATTTCAGAGGATTGCACTTCCCGAGTGGAAGTGGGAGAGGATTACGATGGATTTCGTTAATGGACTTCCGATGACTCGGAAAAAGTTTGATGCAGTTTAGGTCATTGTTGATAGGCTGACCAAGTCAATGCATTTTGTTCCTGTTGCAGCCACCTATTCGTCCGAAAGGTTAGCCGAGATTTATATCAGGGAGATTGTTCGCCTTCATGGGGTGCCGTTATCTATCATTTCGGATCGGGGTATGCAGTTTACCTCACATTTCTGGAGAGCGGTTCAGCGAGAGTTGGGCACTGAGGTTGAGTTGAGTACAGCATTTCATCCCCAGACGGACGGTCAGTCCGAAAGGACTATTCAGATTCTTGAGGACATGCTCCGAGCCTGTGTCATTGATTTTGGAGGCTCGTGGGACCAGTTTTTGCCTTTAGAAGAGTTCGCCTACAACAACAGCTACCAGTCCAGCATTCAGATGGCTCCGTATGAGGCGTTGTATGGTAGGCGATGTCGGTCTCCAGTTGGATGGTTTGAGCCGGGAGAGGCTCGATTATTGGGTACGGATCTGGTTCAGGAAGCCTTGGACAAGGTCAGGATTATTCAGGATAGACTTCGTACAGCTCAGTCCAGACAGAAGAGTTATGCAGACCGCAAGGTCAGAGATGTTGCTTTCATGGTCGGTGAGCGGGTATTGCTCCGTGTATCGCCTATGAAGGGCGTGATGAGATTTGGGAAGAAGGGCAAGCTCAGCCCTAGGTTCATCGGTCCATTTGAGATTCTTGATCGTGTGGGAGAGGTGGCTTATAGACTTGCCTTGCCACCTAGCTTGTCAGTTGTGCATCCCGTGTTTCATGTATCTATGCTCCGGAAGTATCGCGGAGATCCATCGCACGTGTTGGATTTCAGCACTGTCCAATTGGACAAGGATCTTTCATATGAGGAGGAGCCGGTGGCTATTCTAGACCGGCAGGTTCGACAGTTGAGGTCGAAGAGTTTTCCTTCAGTGCGTGTTCAGTGGAGAGGTCAACCTCCTGAGGCATCGACCTGGGAGTCCGAGTCCGATATGCGGAGCCGTTATCCTCATTTATTTCCCGACTCAGGTACTTCTTTCTTTTGTCCGTTCGAGGACGAACGGTTGTTTTAGAGGTGGAGAATGTGACGACCCGAAGGGTCATCACCATAGTTCTTCCTTGTTCCGCGCTTTCGAGGACTTGAAAACCTCGCTTTTAGTTGCTTCGATTGGCGTGCGCAGTTCGGGCGCGTAGCCGGAAAGTTTTGATGTTAGAATATGTGAATTATGTGAAACATTTGATGAATTTTGGTATTAATATGCATAATGTTGACTTCGGTAAACATTTTGGGTAAACGAACCCGGACTTGTGATTCGACGGTCCCGGAGGGTCCGTAGAAAAATATGGGACTTGGGCGTGTGCCCAGAATCAAATTCTGAGGTCCCAAGCCCGAGAAATGAATTTTTGAAAGAAATTGTTTTTCTGAAATTTGATATGAAAATTTGAAATGAAAAAGGGGTTAGAAAATATAGGTATCGGGCTCGTATTTTGGTTCCGACGCCCGGTACAAGTCTTAAATATGTGTTAAGCACTATCTGTAAAGTTTGGCTAAAAACGGACGTCATATGACGTGTTTCGGACTAAAAATGGAGAATTTGAGTTATGAAAGTTGAAGAAAGAAAATCATGTGTTTGAGGCTTGATCCTATGTATATGATGTTATTTTGGCGATTTGATCGCACGAGTAAGTCCGTAAGATATTTTTAAGGTTGTGTGCATGTTTGGTTTGGAGCCCCGAGGGCTCGGGTGAGTTTTGAATGGGGCCCGGGAGGTCTTAGACTTAGAAAAAATATACAGATTCAGATGTTGCAGGCCCAGCGCGTCCGCGGCCATTTCCGCGCAGTCTGCGCTGGCAGCCACGCGGCCACGGTGCTTTTCTGTGCGGTCCGTGTGGTGGGGTTCAGAGGGTGGACCAGCGCGGCCGCGCACCAAATCAGTGTGGTCCGTGCCGGGTGGGTTCAGATAGAGCCCACTTCTCCCCTCCCTCGGCGTGGTCGCGGTGCATTTCTGTGCGGTCCGCGCCAGCCCCCAGAAAAATGTATAAATTCGGGATTTTTAGTCATTTTTCCACTTTTCAAAAACCCAAAACCTAAGAGGCGATTTTCTAAACAACTTTTCTTCTTCAAAACGAATGGTAAGTGATTTCTAACTTAATTTCTTTATTCCTTAATATCTTTTAACATAATTTCAACTTCAAATCAAAGATTTTCATGGGGAAAATTGGGTGTTTTGGGTAGAACCTAGGTTTTCTACAAATTGAGAAGTTGGACCTCAATTTGGGGTCCGATTTAAAAACAAATCATATATTTGGATTCATGGGGGAATGGGTAACCGGGTTTTGGTCCGAACCTCGAGTTTCGACCACGTGGGTCCGGGGGTATTTTTGACCTTTTTGGGAAAAACCTTGAAAAATCTATTTTCATGCATTGGGGATGATTCATTTAGTAATTATTAATGTGATTAAGTAACTTATGACTAGATTCGAGCGGATTGGTGGTGGAATCAAGAGGTAAAGCTATACTAGAAGCGTGAGTTGAGTTTGGAGCATTCGAGGTAAGTGTTTGTTCTAACTTTGGCTTGAGGGAATAGGATTAGGATGATATTTGCTACTTGCTAATGTGGAGTACGGTGTATAGGCATGGTGACGGTTATCTATGCACCGGAGTCTAGCATGACCGTGAGTCTTGATTGCTTTTAATTCGAATAATGTGACACAAGCTCCTTGTTTATTTGATGAGTTTCATATAATGTGAACGGTTGAGGTAAAATTGTGATTGGTGTACTTTTGGAGCGTTAGCTCGAACATGAATGTGTTAGTTGAGGAAGAATGGATTTAAAAAGGAGAATGTGTTGTGAATACTCCCTTGCCGGGATGTGTAGACTGATATATATATTCTCCCTTGTCGGGATATTTTGGGCTGTTAGCTGTACCCTTGCCGGGTTAAAGGTATTGAGTTGTTATTCTCCCCTGAAGGGGTCTACTATATGAAGTCAGATATTATGAACTATATTATGGGATCGTGTGGCACGCCGTCCACTTATATATGATATTATGGGATCGTGTGGCACGTCGTCCACTTATATATGATATTATGGGATCGTGTGGCACGCCGTCCACTTATATATGATATTATGGGATCGTGTGGCACGCCGTCCACTTATATATGATATTATGGGATCGTGTGGCACGCCGTCCACTTATATATGATATTATGGGATCGTGTGGCACGCCGTCCACTTATATATGATATTATGGGATCGTGTGGCACGCCGTCCACTTATATATGATATTATGGGATCGTGTGGAACGCCGTCCACTTATATATATATATATATCATGGGAACCGGAGTCTCTTCTGCTTATTTCCGATATTTCATTTTTATCTGTTACTCCCTGATAGCATGTCCCCTCCAAGTTTTACTTTGTATTATCTTGTTATTGTTTTCTTGCACTTGTTGTATATATATCTGTACATGTTAATCGTGGTAGGTACTGTCTAGACTCATCACTACTTCGCCGGGGTTAGGCCAGGCACTTACCAGCACATGGGGTCGGTTGTGCTGATGCTACACTCTGTGCATTTTTGTGCACAGATCAGGGAGCAGCTTGCGGACCACAACAGTAGGATTTCTGGGAGCTGTCTTCAGTCCAGGGACTCTCGAGGTAGCCTAGCTGGCATTTGCAGGCCGAAGTCCCTTTCCATGTTTTTCGTTTGTTCATCTTGTATCAGACAAACATTATGTATTTCCTTTCAGACATTGTTTGTAGTATTCTGTAGTAGTCCGTGAACTAATGACACCAGACCTTGGGTAGTGATGTGTATTAAACTTCCGCACTTTTGGTTTTCAGTTGCTTTAGATTTAAAGTCTTCCGCTTAAATTTTGTCTCGTTTATTATATTGTTTGAAAGAAAGCAGGAACGGTGTTTTAGAAATTTGGCTTGCCTAGCTCCGATAGTAGGCTCCATCACGACACCCGATGGTGGGAAATCCGGGTCGTGACAGGGTTTTAGAAATTCTTCTAAAATTATTTTTCTTGCCGGTGAACCCGGACTAAAATCTATTTGGTTTTCAGTCATTTTTAAACCCCTTTGAAAAATCCATTTCGGACGCAGTTGGTCCAAGATCTGTAGTATTATTTATCTTGACAATATTATCCCTACTTCTACTAACATCATAAACTATATTATTTTCTCTAATTTTAGATGTGGATGCTCTAGATGAAAAATCTACCACATAATCAATGGGAGAAATATATGAAGAATTTGATCTAGTCAGTTTAGATGATAAACTGATATTATCAGTTTGATCGGGTTTATTGAACTTGATTTTAACAGTGCCATCTGAGGTTTGTTCTATTTCTGTAGCCTCAGTATTGGCCAAACTAGTTGCATTGTCCCTATAAGAGACTTTTTCCAGTTCAGATTTATGCCATCTCTGAGAGCTGCTATAAAGCTTTCAGGTAAGCCTCTTAGCGTAAGTGGCTTAAAGGCTACTTGTGTCAAGCCTATATGTATAAATCTATGTGAATCCCTATAAAGGGGCTAAATCACTTTCAGATAATAATCTGAACGTAGCATGGTCACTATCTACAGTGATAGTCTCTTCAGTAGTTTTAACTACTTGTTTTAAACCTATTCTTTCAAAGGTGCCTAGTTGGTATATTACCTTAAGCTTGACTAATGGTATCGTCTACCTATTAAGCAGATCTAATTGTTGAGGCAATTCATATTCTTCTTTTCTATTGTTTTTAACAATAGTTTTCTTCCTAATGATATTCATCAAGAAAATAGCGTTAAAATTAGCTTCTAAGGTTTTTTTACTAACATGGCTCTGATACCAAATGGGGTACAGGATCACTTCCGAATAGGGCTCAGGAATGAATTATAAGAACACCAGTCCTGGCCAGCTACTAACTTCTACAGTAAACTTTAAACCACGAGGCTCCTCATAACCCTTCAACGGCCACCTGCCTAAATGGGTTTACGAGCACCACCGGTTAGGTTGGCCTAATCAAGGTTTACTATCGAGACTAGTAACTGCCTGGTCTATATAGTTCTTAACAAAAACCCCATTGGGTTGACACAGTACACTCCTAACTGCCAAACATATATAGTAAATAACCTTCGAGAACCAAGTTTAACACTTACATGTTTAGCCTATCATTTGGCCTGTTTAGGCAAAGCATTAGCTCTGCTGTCACGACCCAAAATCCCAACCCGGTCGTGATGGCGCCTCTCGTGAGGACAAGGCTAGCCAATCAACAAAACAGTACATCTCTTTATAATTACTTAGCAGGAATAAGTCTAAATCATGGGCAATATAATCTTAAATGCGAAATAAACGTGATAGAACAAGGAAAACCCTCCCAACTCAGCCCGAAATCGGGGTGTCACAAGTCATGAGCTACTACAGAGTTTACTAATATTTTACAAAGTCTGGAATTATCATAAATAAAAAAGATAAGGGAGAAAACGAAGCTGCGAATGCCATGCAGCTACCTCGATAACTCCGCTGAAAACTGAACAGTAGAAAACTCGCTCTATGCCTCAGGAATACCTGTACCTGCACACATGGTGCAGGGAGTAATGTGAGTACTCCAACTCAGTGAGTAATAAAAATAAATAACTACTGAAAGCATGAAATCTCATAAAGGTACAATATAATGCTATCTCAAGCAGTAAAATCAATTATACAATAAAACCGTGGAATATCAGATAATTCTCTTTTAAAACAGTGAAGACAATTAAATTTCAACAAGTAAGGAATAATCAGAAACTTGCCCCTCGGGCTCAATATCAAATTCTCAATACAGTATCAGCCCCGCGGGCTCACTCCCAACTCACCAGCACACAATATCAGCCCCTCGGGCTCACTCCCAACTCACCAGAACACAAACATCGGCCTCTCGGGCCCACTCCCAACTCACCTGGGTACCCTGCGCTCACTGGGGGTGTGTACAGACTCCGGAGGGGCTTCTACAGCCCAAGCACAATATCAATAGGCCTGAAAGCCTTCACACATCACACACGAGGCCTGAAAGCCTCCTCATATAACACTCGAGGCCTGAAAGCCTCCTCATATAACACTCGAGTCCTGAGAGCCTCCTCATATAACACTCGAGGCCTGAGAGCCTCCTCATATAACACTCGAGGCCTGAGAGCCTCCTCATATAACACTCGAGGCCTGAAAGCCTCCTCAAATAACACTCGAGGCCTGAAAGCCTCCTCATATCACTCAACATATCCTCACGTATGGCCCTCGGCCTCAATCAGTCCAGAAAATAATCATAAGGCTCTTGGGCATCAGTAAATTGGACTGAATATGGCAATAATATTTCACAAAATAATATAATTCAATTGGACTGAGTTCAAATAATATTTCAATTCGTGAGGAAAATAGTGATGTAAATTCACAAAAGATTTCAGATAATTGGCACGAAGTCCAAATATGGCAATAAGCCCAATCATAGTGAAAAACAATAAATCTTTATCAATTACGCGGTGAAAATATCAACTGGGATGGACCAAGTCACAATACCCAATAGTAAATGACCTCGCGCTCGTCATACAACGCGTGTCTCATCTCAACATAGTTGTATGTTGTGCAATCCGGGGTTTCAAACCCTCAGTGCATCATTTAAAATCATTACTCACCTCTAGCTCGCTATGCCCTTGCCTCTCTAATTGGCCTCCTCGTGTGACGAATCTGCCAAAAATCACACAAACATCGATGAAGTTCGATTTCTAAAAGACGGGATTTTAACCATACATATTTGAAATTCGCCCCTTAATGATACTATAATGATCCCATACAGTTATGTAACTTCAATCTACAATACAACACTCAATAGGGCCAATATTAGTACTAGATCCCATAAATTATGCCATTTAGGCATATTATCAAACATCTTGTAGGCATAAATATTTACACCTCTTAACTATAGCATTGGTTCCTCCAACTATCACCATTAACCAACAATTCATCCCACTATTATTCTTTAACAATTTATACTCCTAACATCACATGTGTGATCAACCATTCACACCCAAACCAACAAAAATTCCATCAAATAAACACCTTTAAATCCCTACCATGTTCATGTATTTAAATTGGGAATTTATGGCTTCCAACCACCATACAATAAGTTGTAATACTTGATTCATACTCATATTCCCATAATATATTCATATATGTGAGTCTAAGGGTGTAGGATTACCTTTTGGAAGAAATCTTGCAAAACCCTCCTTTGAGTTCTTGAAGGAATTTCTTGAAAATCTAAGGATTTTTAAGATCAATCCATGTTAATATAAGTGTTTGGGAGTAGTAATCAACTCAAAATACTCCAAAAATCTTACCTTAGGAGTGCAATTGGGTGTCTTGGTCGAATTGGGGGTGTTGGGGAAGCCCTAGGCTTGAGAAATGACTCAAAGTCCATCATTTCCCGTCCTTAGGTGTATTTAGAGGCCTGACACTAGCACACCCGCGCTAATCCCGTGCTAGTGAGGCAGAAGAATACTCAATTAGAGCTGGCTACGCGCTCCGCGCTAAGGCCGCGCTACTGATACATGCCCAGTAAAATGATCATACATTTCTGTATACACCTCCAAATTAAGAACGGTTTATTGTGTTGGAAACTACACTCATAGGGCTTTAGTTTGATAGGTAGATCCTCACGCAACTCCATATATAACTGGATATATGGTCGTTTAAAGTGAGGTCTTGTGCACACTCATTTACAATTTCGTCTATTATGAAATTTCTCAACTTCAAAAGTTCCCATTAGCCATCCGAAATCACCCCGAGGTCCTCGGGACCTCAACCAAAAATACCAATAAATCTTATAATATTATTCAAACTTGTTCCAATTATCAAAACACCTCGACTAACACCAAAATTATCGAATTACATCGAATTCAAGTCTAAGTTCCTTTAAAACTTCCAAAACGAGCATTCGATCAAAAACTCGACCAAAATATGTCAGAATGACTTGAAATTTTTCACACATATCCAAAATGGCATAACGAAGTTACATTAATTCTCGGAATTCCATTCCGACCGTCGGATCAAAATTTCACCTATCAACCGGAAATCGCCAAAATACTAACTTCGCCAAAATGAGCTAATTTCTTCACCGGACCTCCAAAATTAATTCCGATTGCGCTCCTAGGCCTTAAATCATCCCCCGAAACTAACCGAATCATCGGAATTCAATTCCTAGCCCTCTAACTCATAAGTCAACGTCCAGTTGACTTTTCCAAACTAATTCTTCCTTAAAGAGCCTAATTGTCCCATTTCATACCAAACTCGATCCGAATTGACTCAAATTCACCAAGTACACATATTGAAACATGAATAAGCATTTAACGGGAAATACGAGATGAAAATACAGGAAACAACGGTTCGGGTCGTTACATCTACCTTCTCTCTATTTTCTCTCTCCACTTGTAAAGAACCCCTTCTGTAATATTTTTCATTTTGAAATAAAATCAAAAAGGTCGCTTGGCTATAACTAAGGGTCTCTGGTCCGGTATTGTTCTTTTCTTTCCCTCTTCCATTTTTGCAGTATTGTTAGCCTAAATGATAGGCTAAACAGGTAAGTGTTAAACTTGGTTCTCGAAGGTTATTTACTATACATGTTTGGTAGTTAGGAGTGTACTGTGTCAACCCGATGGGGTTTTGGTTAAGAACGATATAGACCAGGTAGTTACTAGTCTCGACAGTAAACCTTGATTAGGCCAACCTAACCAGTGGTGCTCGTAAACCCGTTTAGGCATATATATATATATACTATATCAAATTTAAACACAAAATAAATTGCAAAGAAATATTCAAGGGAATGTCTTATAATTTTTATTATTACGACATTAACAAAAAATGGCAATATCTTTCTTAGTCTTCCTCCCCCAATGGAATGAGCACAACAAGGTACTAATACCACCATTAAAAGAAAAAAAAACTAAGGAAGTATGCCAAAATACAAGTTACATATTAGTTTATGTATTATCTCAAACAAATCTCATAAATCCTTCAAGGTCCGGAGGAATTTCCGGTGGTGGTGGTAGAAAAGAAGCTTGTTCATCACCACTTCCGGGCGAAGCATCATCCTGCGCAAGTTCCACTAGCATTTCTTCATAAGCTTCGTCTATCTCCGGTTGTGATTCTGCAAGTCCAAAATTTTTTCTTTCCGAACGGATCCAATCTCTGAAGAGTACTAATTTTTCCAAGCTCTCCCTCATAGACGCCCTATGATCACCGATTTAAAGTCTCACTTGACTGAAAGTACTCTCTGATGCCACTGTTGAAGCTTGAACACTTAAAATATCTCGAGCCATCCTTAAAAGAATCGGAAAGTGTTTTTGTTTGTCCTTCCACCATTCCAAAACATCGAAGGAGCCGTCGAGATTCTGATTCAAGTCCCTGCAACAAATAAACTTGAAGCTCATTTAGTTGTGAACTATCACCAATATTATCACCTTGAGAACCCCGAAACTCCGTCCAAGAACTAAGGATTTTTAGGCCCGCAGTTCTTTTAGATGATTGTGAACTAGACGAAGTAGGAGTTGAAACATTTGGTCTAGCATTATCTAAGGCAAGTTGAGAAGCATTATAAATTGTTTGAGCGTTTATTTTAATTGAGGCTTTTGCATCTCCAAGTGTAGCAAATTCCTCAGCTTAAAGTGATAAAGCGTTATAAATTTTTGAGTACCAAAAGTGAGGACCTCCTAATTTCATTGTAGGATTTAACACTGCAGCAACAACAAAAATAGGGGGCATAGGGAAAAAATATTTTTTAAACTTAGCTTTCATAGAATTAATAGCTTGTTGATAAATTACCCCACCCTCTGAAAATTGAGTAAATAAATCTGCAAGTGCTGCAATATAAACTAAACAGTTATAAATAGTAGGATAATATTACCCAGATAATTCATATGTAGCAACATGAAATTATTCTAAAAAGTCTACAAGCATTTTAACATTAGTCAATCTTGATTTGTAAGGTGCTTGTCATCATCATCATCATCATCATCATCATCACCTACACGAGCATTATATGTTGCTCTTATTGGGTTTCTATATTCATATGCAATAACTAAACTTTCATACATGTAATTCCATCTAGTCGGACAAGGTTTAGGAACTTTTTTTTCTCAAATGTCAAATTCATCACATTTTTTAAAATAATCTCTAAGTCTACTTCTACGGTTTGAATAAAAAGGCCAATTAAGAGCTATTTTAACCTTTTCAATTTCTACATTTAAAACTTTCATACCATCACCGACGATTAAATGGTAAATATGACAAATACATCTAATATGAAAAATATTACTAAATGCAGGATTTAGTGTAGTTGTAAGAAAGCCTATAGCATTAGTGTTACTAGAAGCATTATCCATTGAAACCAACATTATTTTATCTCTAATGCAAAAATATCTACAAATATCTGCAACTGTGTTAGCAATAAACTTACCTGTGTGGCGTGAATTAATTATTCTATACGCAATAATGCGCTTTTGCATTATCCACTCCTCATATATCCAATGACTTGTAACAGTTAGATAATCACAGTCATTACCACTTCTACCAATATCAGTAGTAATAGCAATGCTATAAGTAAATAAATAGCGCAAATATTGTTCATATTCATGTTTATATTTATAAATATCACTCTTTACGGTTGTGCAAGGCCATCCTTTATAAGTAGGATTAAAAACTCTTCTAATATAATGCACAAAATGAGGTTAGAAGGAAAACTATAGGGTAAGCACATAACAGTAACCATTTTTGCCAATTCTTCACGATCTTTATTTGGATCATAATATAAAATGTCACCGGTAACAGTGTTAATTCCCGGTTGAACTACATTTGAACCTGTACTAGGGTTAACCGTAGTATCTACACTTGTCCCCTCTTGCGCAGCTTTCATTTGTAAATATCTAGCTTTATCTCTAGGGTGTTTCAATATGTGTCTAGTCAAACTACCCATATTGCTACGGTCTCCAGTATATTTATGAGCCATCAAAGACCCACAAGTTTTACACTTAGCCTTATTTTGTTCTCTTAGTTGAGTAAAAAAGTGCCAAACAAGAGATGTTTCGGGCCGTTTAGAAGGTTTTCTATTAAATGTAGGGGTTACTACAGGAGGGTCAGGCGGGGCATCAGTTGGGTTATTAACAGGACTAGTAGGTGTATCATCAAAATCCGGTTGCGTTTCATCTAAATCATCATTTTCCTCATCATTTTCAAAGATAATTTGATTAGGATAAAGAGCATTCATAACTTCTTCATTTAATTGTTGACCAGGTGCAACATCATGGCAAAATGGACTATCAAAAAATTGAAAACAAGGGTTATCACTATCAAGAATTATAGGTAGAGGAGGACGGGTAACAGGTCTGGGTCGGGGAGCCGGGGGAAGATTAGTATCTTGGCGACTAGATTCACCAATTTTAGATTTTCCCTTACCATTACCACCAAATATTTTTTTCAAAGAAAATTCCATATTAATTATAATTATACTAAATAAAACAAACAAAACTATAATATTAAAACTTAAGAGTTGGAACGAGTTTACCGAATTGACGAACAACTTCTTGAAAATTGAATATCGTTAAAGACTTGAATACTTCAATTCACCAACTTCACAATTTTTCACGAAATTGCAATAATAAAGTAAGAAATTATAGAAGAAAATTAGAGAGAGATTGATGAATTTGTGAGTAAAAATGAAATAATGAGGTGGTATTTATAGTTGAGAATAGGGAAAAGTGTAATTATAAAAAGTTTGGGGTTAAAACAAAGTTTGGAGGCCAGATGACTATTTTTTAAAGTTCCAAACGGCTGAAAATTGAAGGCCAACTGCTAGATTTTAAAAATCTGACCATTGGCCCTTTTTAAAAAAAAAATTAAAAATAGTCGTTGGGGCCCGTTTGGTCCCGGGCTAAATTGTCCCGGGCTCACGGGCTATTTGGTCAGGACCGGCCCGCTATGTGCTTTTGCACCACTAGAGACCGGCCCATTTGAACCAGCCCATTTGGCCCGTTTGGCATGCGAGCCCGGGCTAGGCCCGGCCCACAATACACCCTTATCCTTAGATAGTCTGTGAGATTGTGACACCAGTTCTGAGTGGTTTATGTTATGGATTTGTATTGGTATTAGCTTAAATTAATAAATTTCATTCTTCCGCTTTAATATTTTCGTTGTATATAAAATGTTAACTCGCAATTGTTAAGGGATTAAAAATGATAAGGGTAAAATAATTGGAATAATTTGCTTTCCTAGCTTTCACTAGTAGGCTCTATCACGACTCCCGAGGATGGAAAATCTAGGTTGTGAAAAGTTGGTTTCAGAGCTCTAGGTTGCTTAGGTCTTACAATTCACGGACAAGCTTAGTAGAGTCTGAGGGATCGGTACGGAGACGTCTATATTTATCTTCTAGAGGCTACAGAATTAGGAAAAACTTCACATCTATTCTCTCATGTCGTACGACTTGATTTCTCAATGCTAATTGAACTTCCACTCTGTTCTTTCGCAGATGGTGAGAACACGTACTGCTTCATCAGCTGACCAGTAGCCCGAGCCCCCAGTAGCAGCTCATGCGAGGGGCAGAGGCCATGCTAGGGCCCGAGGTAGAGGCAGAGCTTAGCCCAGAGCTCGAGCAGCAACACCAGCGGTGGAGCCTCAGGTTGAGTATGACGATGAGGTTCCAACCCAGACAGTTCTAGCAGTACCAGCTCAGGTTCCCGAGGGGTTCATCGCCACCCCAGTACTTCAGGATGCTCTGGTCCGTCTAGTGGGCCTTATGGAGAGTGTCGCCTAGGCAGTCTTGCTTCCTATAGCACCAGCCGTCTCTCAGGCTGGAGGAGGAGCCCAGACTCCAACTACTCGCACTCTGGAGCAGGTGGCTCCCCAGTTTCAGACTCTAGCAGCTCAGCCAGTTGGGGTAGTTCAGCCTGATGATGTGGCACAGACCGGTGAGGGGCCAGCTATGTCTATTGATGCCTTGTGGAGGTTGGACAAGTTCACCGAGCTTTTCACTACTACTTTTGGTGGTATATCTTTTGAGGATCTCTAGGATTATTTGGACAGCTGTCATGAGGTTCTACGGAACATGGGGATATTGGAGACCAATGGGGTCGAATTTGCTTCTTTTTGTTTGTATGGATTCGCCAAGACTTGGTGGAGAGATTATTGTTTGGCTAGACCAGCTGGGTCGTCGGCTTTGACTTGGGATCAGTTTTCCCAGCTATTTCTGGAGAAGTTGCTTCATATCACTCAGAGGGAGAACTATCGGAGGCAGTTCGAGCGTCTCCATCAGGGTTCTATGATTGTTACTCAGTACGAGACTAGATTTATTGACTTGGCCTGTCATGTTCTTCTTATACTTCCCACTGAGAGAGAGTGAGAGTGAGGAGGTTCATTGAGGGACTCGTTCAGCCTATTCGATTGCAAATGGATAAGGAGACGGGGAGTGAGATTTCTTTTCAGGATGCGGCCAATGTGGCCAGGAGAGTTGAGATGGTTCTATCACAGGGGAGTGGTCAGGGGTCTAACAAGAGGCCTCGTCATTCGGGTAGGTTCAGTGGTGCCTTATCTAGAGGCAGAGATTCTTTTGGTAGGGGCCATTCTTCCAGGATGTTTCATTCAGCACTTCAGGCTTCTCACGGTGCTCTAGGTGGTTGTGGTTCTCATATGCAGTATTTTGATCAGTTTCCCTATAGTGCACCGCTAGCTCCTATCAGTGCACCGCCGCTCCAGCATTTGTAGAGTGGTTATTCAGGCCATCAAGGTCAGCTATCTCAGTAGTCGAGGGCTTGTTATACTTGTGGCGACACGAGGCATATTGCTGTATTTTTCCCTCGTGCACCGAGCAACTCTCAGCATCAGGGTTCCCGTGCCATGGTTCAGGCACTGAGTGTTCCATCGCCCGCTCAGCCAGCTAGAGGTGGAGGTAGAGGTGCTAGAGGTGGAGGTAGAGATATTAGAGGTAGAGGTCAGGCCGCTAGAGGTGGAGGCCAGCCAGTAGGAGACCGTCCCAGAGATGTAGTTTAGAGTGGTGGAGCCCGGGCCCAATGTTATGCTCTTCCAGCCAGGCCTGAGGCTGAGGCCTACGATGCAGTCATCATAGGTATTGTTCTGGCTTGTAGTAGAGATGCTTCAGTTCTATTTGATGCAGGATCTACATACTCCTATGTGTCATCTTATTTTGCACCGTATTTGGTCATGCCTAGTGATTCCTTGAGTGCTCCTGTATATGTGTCTACACCGGTGAGTGATTCTATTGTGGTAGATCGTGTCCATCATTCATGTATAATTGTGATTGGGGGTCTTGACACTCGAGTAGATTTGTTACTTTTGGACATGGTTGATTTTGATGTCATATTGGGGATGGACTGGTTATCACCTTACCACGCTATCTTAGACTGCCATGCCAAGACTATGACCTTAGCCTTGCTAGGTTTGCCTCGTTTAGAGTAGAGAGGCACTCCTGGCCATTCTACCTGTATGGTTATCTATATATTAAGGCTTGGCATATGGTTGATAAGGGATGTTTAGCCTATTTGCCATATGTTCGTGATTCTAGTGCCGAGGTTCCTTCTATGTATTATGTGCCCATTGTTCGTGAGTTTCCTGACCTTCAGACCTGTCGGGTATGCCACCCAATAGGGATATTGACTTTTGCATTAATCTGGCTCCGGGCACTCAACCATTTCTATTCTGTCGTATTGTATGGCCCTGCCTGAGTTGAAAGAATTGAAGGAGCAGTTGTAAGACTTGCTTGATAAGGGCTTTATTAGACCTAGTGTCTTGCCTTGGGGTTCGCCGGTGTTGTTTGTTAAGAAGAAGGATGGATCGATGAGGATGTGTATAGATTATCGGTAGTTAAACAAGGTTACAATCAAGAACAAGTATTTATTGCCTAGGATTGATGATTTGTTTGATCAGCTTCAGGGTGCCAAGGTATTTTCGAAGATTGACTTGAGATCTAGCTACCATCAGTTGAGGATTAGGGCATCCAATGTCCCTAAGATAGCTTTTCGCACTCGGTACGGGCATTACGAGTTCTTGGTGATGTCATTCGGGTTGACAAATGCCCCAACAACTTTCATGGATTTGATGAACTGAGTGTTCAAGCCTTACTTGGATTCATTCGTGATAGTCTTCATTGATGATATTTTGATCTATTCCCGCAGTCGGGAGGAGCATGAGCAGCATCTGAGGGTTGTTCTTCAAACTTTGAGAGATAGTCAGTTGTATGCTAAGTTTTCGAAGTGCGAGTTCTGGTTGAGTTCAGTTGCATTCTTGGGTTACATTGTTTCAACAGAGGGTATTCAGGTGGATCCGAAGTAGATAGAGGCAGTCAAGAACTGGCCTAGACCCGTGTCAGCTATAGAGATCAGGAGTTTCTTGGGTTTGGCAGGCTATTACCGTTGGTTTGTGGAGGGGTTCTCTTCTATTGCAGCCCCGATGACCAGGTTGACCCAGAAGGGTGCCCAGTTCAGGTGGTCGGACGAGTGTGAGGCGAGCTTTCAAAATCTCAAGACAGCTTTGACTACGACGCCGGTGTTGGTTTTGCCCACAGGTTTAGGGCCATATAAAGTTTATTTTGACACATCTCGTATTGTACATGGTGCGGTATTGATGCAGGATGGCAAGGCCATTGCTTATGCTTCGCGATAGTTGAAGATTCATGAGAAGAATTATCTAGTTCATGATTTGGAGTTAGCAATCATTGTTCACGCACTGAAGATTTGGAGGCACTATCTATATGGCGTGTCATGTGAGGTATACATGGATCACAAGAGTCTACAGTATTTGTTCAAGCAGAAGGAGCTAAATTTGAGGCAGAGAAGGTGGTTGGAGCTATTGAAAGACTATGATATCATCATCTTATATCATCTGGATAAGGCCAATGTGGTGGACAATGCTTTGAGTAGAAAGTCAGCCAGTATGAGCAGCCTTGCGTATATTCCGGTCGGTGAGAGACTGCTTGCTTTGGATAGTTCAGGCTTTGGCCAATCAGTTCATGAGGTTGGATGTTTCTGAGCCCAGCCATGTGTTAGCTTGCACAGTCGCTCGTTCTTCATTATCTGAGCGTATTAGAGATCGGCACTATGATGATCCTCACTTGCTTGTCCTCAGATACACGGTGCGTCACGGGGGTGCCAAGTAGGTTACAGTTTGAGGAGGCCCATAGTTCTCGATACTCTATTCATCTGGGCGCCGAAGATGTATCAGGATTTGCGGCAGCATTATTGGTGGAGGAGGATGAAGAAGGATATTGTTGCACATGTGGCTTGGTGTTTGAATTGTCATCAGGTAAAGTAAGAGCATCAGAGACCTGGTGGTTTGTTCCAGAAGATTGAGATTCCTGAGTGGAAGTGGGAGCGCATCACTATGGACTTTGTTGTTGGACTCTCACGGACTTAGAGGAAGTTTGATGTAGTGTGGGTTATTGTTGATAGGCTGACCAAGTCAACGCATTTCATTCCTGTGGCGGTTTTCTATTCTTCTGAGCGGTTGGCAGAGATCTATATCTGGGAGATTGTTCGTCTTCATGGTGTGCCCGTGTCTATCATTTTTGACCGAGGTACGCAGTTTACCTCACATTTCTGGAGGACAGTTCAGCGAGAGTTAGGCACATGGGTCGATTTGAGCACAGCATTTCATCCTCAGACGGAGGGCAGTCCGAGCATACTATTCAGATTTTGGAGGATATGCTCCGACTTTGTGTCATTGATTTTGGAGGCTCGTGGGATCAGTTTTTGCCTTTAGCGGAGTTTTCCTACAACAACAGCTACCAGTCGAGCATCCAGATGACTCCCTATGAGGCTTTATATGGTAGGCAGTGTCGGTCGCCGATTGGGTGGTTTGAGCCGGGAGAGGCTCGGTTGTTGGGTATGGATCTAGTTTAGGATGCCTTAGACAAGGATAAAATCATTCAGGATAGGCTTCGTATAGCTCAGTCCAGGAAAAAGAGTTATGCCGACCGTAAGGTTCATGATGTGGCATTCATGGTCGGCGAGCAGGTGTTGCTTCGGGTGTCGCCTATGAAGGGCGTGATGAGATTTGGAAAG
Source organism: Nicotiana sylvestris (assembly GCF_000393655.2). NCBI lineage: Eukaryota > Viridiplantae > Streptophyta > Magnoliopsida > Solanales > Solanaceae > Nicotiana > Nicotiana sylvestris. The sequence continues at coordinate 91,193,534 of NC_091068.1, read as the reverse complement.
AAGGTCAATCTAAGCCCTAGATTTATTGGCCCGTTTGAGATTCTTGTTTGAGTGGGAGAGGTGGCTTACAAACTTGCATTGCCGCCGAGTTTATCAGTCGTGCATCCAGTGTTCCATGTGTCCATGCTTCAGAAGTATCATGGCGATCCATCCCACGTATTAGACTTTAGCATCGTCCAGTTGGACAAGGACTTTTCCTATGAGGAGGAGCCGGTAGCTATTACACCGACAGGTTCGTTAGTGAAGATTGAAGAGTTTCCCTTCTATACGTGTTCAGTGGAGAGGTCAGCCTGCCGAGGCAGCTACCTGGGAGTCCGAGTCCGATATGCGGAGCTGATATCCTCATCTTTACTCCGACTCAGGTACTTTTCTTATGTATGTTTGAGGACGAACGTTTGTTTTAGAGGTAGAGAATGTGATGATCACTCGTTTTGAAAGTAAATTCTGTGTTTCGAGGCCGTAAAACCCTCTTTTTGTCTCACCTCGATTTGCGTGTACAGTAAAATAAGGAAATTGGCTTTTAAAATTGATTAAAGTTGACATTGGTCAACATTCTTAGTAAACGAACCTAGACCCATGATCCGACAGTCTCATAGGGTCCGTAGTAAAATTTGGGACTTGGGCATATGCCCGGCATCAAATTCCGAGGTCCCAAGCCCGAGAAATATATTTTTAAAGAAATTTATTTGCTGGAAAATATAAAGGCTTTTAGAAGAGAATTTATGTAATTTCGTTATAGTATCGGGCTCGTATCTTGGTTCCGGGGCCCGGTACAAGTTTAAAATAATAATTAAGTTGAATTTGTGAAGTTTGGTAAGAATAGGAGTTTTTTTAGTGTAAATAGAATCTTTATTTGAGAAATATAGAAATTTTGATATTCTTGAGTGATTTCATGAATTTGAGGATTATTTCATAATTATTGATATTATTTTGATTATTTGACTGCACGAGTAAGTCCGTATGATGTTTTTGGACTTGCGTGCATGTTTGGTTTAGATCCCTGAGGGCTCGGGTGAGTTTTGGATAGGCCACGGAGTAAATTTGGACTTAGAGAAATGGTTGTTGCAGGTTCAGTTGTGTTGCAGGCTCTGATCTCGTAATTGCGAGGTCAGGCTTCGCAATTGCGAGCCCAACAGGCTTGGCAATTGCGAGGGCTTGATCGCATTTGCGAAAAAAGTCCAAGCCTGCCAGTGTTCGCAATTGCGAACCTTCATTCGCAAATGAGAAGTCATCAAGGGAGGGCCAGTATCGCAATTGCGACAATTTGTTTGCAATTGCGAGGTAAGCAGACCATGCACAGGTTCACAAATGTGAGGCCTGGTTCGCATTTGCACAAATGCGAGCTTCACAATTGCAAACCTCCTGTCGCAATTGCGACATCTACGACCAGTTAATTGGGATTTAGACGAAATTTTCTTCATTTTTCAAACTCTCTCAAACCTTAAGCTCTCTTGGGAGATTTTCTAAAGAAAAGTTCTTCTCCAAATCAATTGTAAGTCATTTTTAACTCAGTTTCTTCAATCTACAACATCTTTTTACATGATTTCAATTCAAAATCAAGGGTTTTCATGGGGGAATTGGGTATTTTTGGGTAGAACTTAGGATTTTCAATTTTGGGAATTTGGACCTTGATTTGAGGTCCGATTTCAAAACAAATTATATATTTGAGTTTGTCAGTGAATGGATAATAGGGTTTTAGTTCGAACCTCGGGTTTTGACCATGTGAGTCCGGTCACATGGAAGTAGCAAACAAATTATATTTTGACTTTTTGGGGAAATCATTAGAAAACGAATTTCCATGCATTAGAATTGATTCATTTAACATTTATTGATATCGCTAAGTAAATTGTGGCTAGATACAAGCGAATTGGTGGTGAAATCTAGGGGTAAAGTAGTAGTTGAGGCTTGATCGTGTTCGTGGCATTTAGGTAAGTGTTTGGTCTAACCTTAGCTTGAGGGAATAGGAGTCTTGGTCTTATTTGCTATGTGTTAATTGTTGAGTACGACTGTAAGCACGTGATTTTTGCCCTATATGAGAATTACTCCCAAAAAATTCAAAATAAAATGATTTTCCTTGGTGTGCAATTTTGAGAATTTTGTGACATTTTGGATAATTATTTGTATTTGTCTGTGCATGTTTATTTGTTAAATTAATAAAAAAATACAAAAATATGTCGCATTTTGCATGTAGGATTTAATTCTACAATTTGTTAGTAATTAAGTTTGTTTACAAAAAAAGGAAAATTACAAAAATAGGCATCTTTGCATTTTTAGCATTTAATGTCCAAATATACAATTTTATGCTTAATTATTACTTAATTGTGCGTTAATTGTTATTGGGAGTTAATTTGCACTTTTATAACTTAGTTTAGTTCTTAATAATAATTTAAGTACTTTTATAATTTAGTTTCAGAAAAATAAAAGAAGAAAAGAGAACAAAAATACAAAGAAAAATCGGATTGGACCACTTCTTCAATTTTCAACAACAGGCCCAAATAATTGCCCAACCTTCCCCATGACCCGGTCCACTTCAAACCGGGTCGACCCGGTCCGCCCCATTAACCCAAATACCCAACACCCTTCTTCATTTTTCAAAACACAAAACAAAAACAAAAAATAAAAAAAAAACAAAAAACCCTAAAAACTAAGAAAAGGATCCGCCCCCCTCCCTTGGCTTCTTCTTCTCCAAACTTTCCAAACACGCCAACGTCCATGGCTGCCCTTCACCAGCCCCATCGACGACCAACTCCTGCTCGCCTCACGTCTTCATCATCCTCACAAACCAGCCACGCCGGCCAGCTTCCAAGCAAACCCCCCCCCCCCATGGTCGAACCAAACAGCTCCCTCCTTCGCTGCGTTCTTCTCCTTCTTCAAGCCTCGTCGACTATGACCACCTAACCATCGACCAACCCATCACCACTAGTTGCTTCTGTTCACTGCGTCGACCAACCCACTGTTTGCTCCTTCCGTTGTTTGAAGCCCCCCATCGCCGCTGCTTCGTCACGGCCAAGCTCACGCAGCTACTACTGCTGTCACTGCCCTCGACGGACTGCTGCTGCTCACGTTTCTGGGAGTTAATCTGCTGGCCATGGCAGCATCATCGTTAGTTGCTACTGCTTCATCGTCCAAACGGACCCAGCCGCGCTGCTGCTTCACTTCATCTTCTTTGAGCTTAAGCTCACCATGGCCAAGCTGTTTCCGGCGCTGCTTCTTCTGCTTTCAGCTTCTTCACGTAAATCGCACCCCAGCTTCTTCAGTCAACTTCTTAAATTCGAGTTCGTCGTTGGTTAGTCGTCCGTCGTTTCGATCCGGTTAGTAGATTTTTGAGTCTTATTTTTGTCCGTATTTCGTTTTGACGTTTCTCGAATCTAAAATCCGTAGATATTTGATTTTTGGTTTTGTTCATGTTCATATGTTTTGTTGAAATAATTTTCAGATTTCAAATGGAAAATTTAATTAGTTGTTTTTCATGTTTATTTCATGTTTGTTTTATTGTTTAGGTAAAAATTTGTTAGTTTAATGTTTGTTAAATTCAGATTGGAATTTAATTAATTATTTCTTCAATTTGTTTCATATTGTTATGTATTTTCCAGAAATTATTAATGTTGTTTGAGTCATTTAATCCGTCATGGTTGTTGTTTAAAAATAGATTTAGTTCATGTTCATCTTTGTTTGAAGTTCATGTTTAATCCAGTGATTTAATGTGAGTTTCTGTTTGTTTTTGATTTGTTGATTTAGTTTGAATCATGTATTTTGTTGTTTGTATTGTTGTCTCTTTGTTCATTCATTTTTGGTCTAAGTTAACCAGGATTGGTTCCCGATATGGTTAATTTACTTCCATTAATTTGGAGTTGTGTTGTTCATCGTGTTCATATGATTTGTTGTTGAAGATTGTTGAGAAATTGGTCATCTTGGCTATATTTTGGTTAAGTTATGATTAATTGTTTGTTTAGAGCTGATGGGGGTAGTTTGGTAAATTGCATTACATTCAGGGGTAGAATGGTAATTGCAATAAGGACGGAGGGGTAGTTTGGTAATTGAACATTTTGATTAATTCTTTATGTTAAGCATGGGGGACAAAATTTAATGGGGTGGTGTTTGATATAATTGTTTAACATAATGGGGGACAAAACATAATGTAGTGGAGGGGAATATTGCATTTGTTTATGTTAGGCATGGGGGACAAATTGTAATGGGTTGGGGGTTGATGTATTTATTTAATGTAGGCATGGGGGACAAGGTTTAAAATAAAGAAAACATTAAGTAGTGGGGAAAAGCATGCCCTTGGGGGAATAATTTCGGGTTAGGGATTCAAGACTTGTCTTGCTATATATAGAGTCATTCTTGACATTAAAAGAGGACGAAAAAACATTGAAAGAGGACCGGAAAAATTAGAGAAGAAGATTTGAGATAGAGAATTAGAGAAGAGTAGAACAAGACTTAGGACTTGAACATTTAAACAGATTTTTACACTTGAGAGCAGACAGACTTGAAACATTTTGAGAGTAAAAGAGAAATGCAATTTGAACTTTCACTCGAATAATTTCCGTTTGCTTTTCTCGAGTGTTATTCAAAATCAGTAAACTACTGCATCTTGTATCTGTCTCTCTTCTGCTTTGACTGCGATTGCACTTTGGTATTGCTGATTTTTCAATCCGTTGCTGGGTTATTGTACTGGTTGTTACTGGTTTGCGGGGTTGCTGAACCTACTGTTGCTGTGTTATTATTGCTGCTGACTTCTCCTTCTTTCGTTCTTGTACTGCCGTTTCCAGGTACATATTTGTACACTCTCGGCTTGAAGCGAAATGAAATATTAATCAGGCTCTTGTTCCTGTTGAATTCCTTTTGTTTAGATTTGTGTTTGAATTAATTTTCCTTTCGTTGTATAAAAATGTAGTTACTTGATTAATGAGTAATGAGGTTACATATGTATAACTTCTTCATCTAATAATGTTAGTTTAAATTAATCAAAGAATAGTTAATCTGTTTTGATATTGTGGTATGCCAATCTCATGTTCTCGTATTATTGAATAATAAAATATAGAATGAAAGCAGTTTTTCTTTGTACAAACTCGATCGCAATTTTCCATTCGCATTAGCCGTAAACTAATAACTAATAAGTTACGTTTTTTTCAGCATGTAATTAATTTAGAGTTTTTCTTTTATTTTAGAGACGAACTTAATAGAAGAAACGTAGCCACTATAGGTTTATCCTTTTAAATAAAATGAGACGAGCCTCGCCAAATAAATCACACATCGCTGGGGCCCTCAATAAATGTATGTGTTAATTACTTAGAACTCGGGATCGGCCGCTTAGCGAACTTCACGGCCTTTTCTCAAAATAACCCTGCGCTAGTCGCTTTAGGCGCGTATTTAATAATGTTATCTCCTTAAACTCGGGTGCACATTTATGTGACCCAAATCCAAATCTCAACGAAATCGAAATGTGTCTCTAATCACGGGTACATTGATTGTGACGTGGTCTGAGATGTATTTCCATGACATTGCAAATTCTTTTTAATAATGAATGAGACGAGCCTCGACAAACAAAAAATGCACAAGCTGCGGGGCCCTCTAAATGTATATATTAAAATACTTAGAATTCGAGGACAGGCCGTTTAGCGAATTTTACGGCCTTCCCCAAAATAACAAGACGCTAGTTGCTTTAGGCGCGCCTTTAATAATTTATTTTCCTTAACTCGGGTGCACATTTATGTGACCCAAATCCAAATCTCAACCGAGTCGAGATATGCCAAACAACTACGGGTGCATTGATGTAACGTGGTTCGAGATATGTTTCCACGACGTTGCAATTCTCGTAAAATAATAACAATAAGTAAGAAAGCGGTAAAAAGATAAAATTTTGCACATAAGTTCATATTTGTATAAAATCAGATAATCAAGCCGAATATAACAGTTGAGCGACCGTGCTAGAACCACGGAACTCGGGAATGCCTAACACCTTCTCCCGGGTTAACAGAATTCCTTATCCGGATTTCTGGTGCGCAGACTGTAATATGGAGTCATTCTTTTCCTCGATTCGGGATTAAAATTGGTGACTTGGGACACCCTAAATCTCCCAAGTGGCGACTCTGAAATAAATAAACAAATCCCGTTTCGATTATCCTTTAATTGGAAAAAACTCCCTTGTACCCTCTCGGGTATGGAAAAAGGAGGTGTGACAGCTCTGGCGACTCTGTTGGGGATGAAAACCCAGAACCACTGGTTCAGGGTTAGAAATTCGAGCTTAGATAAATTGTTATATTTGGCTTTATCTGATTTTTACATGTTTGAGCCTAATGTGCTAAATGTTGTTTTTACCGCTTTGATATTATTTAACTGTATATATAAAATGTGCCGAACCCCCTCTCTTCTCTCTCTTGAGGAGTGCACGCTGGTCGTGACTTCTTTCTGTTAGTGTCATATACCAAAATAGAACGAGGATTCAGAGGAGTTGCAAAACCGGATGGCCTTTTGGTTACCGGTACACAGCTCCCATCCTCGGCTCGAGTTGTCCGCTCGGGTAAGCCAAGTCTAGAACAAACACCTAGGCTTTAAAGCTTAGTATAACAAAGCCTCATGCCGGATCCCTAGTAGGAACGCTTATTTGCATCATGTGCATTTGACTTAGGGGACTCAACACAGGGGTTGAGTCCGTCTAGGACAGGTGCACCAAAAATGAAAATGACCATCCTGATGCATCTTACTTGCTGCTACTTGCGCATTTATTTGATTCGGACTTGTGTGTTGACCGACTTTTGAATATCAGGAATGATATTTTGAAATTGAAAAAAAGAAATAGCGGTTAGGGAATCGATTGTATATTTTTGAAAAAAATCCAATGCCCAAATACTGTCAAAACTCTGCCGAAATTTTGAAAAAAAATATATCTTATTAGTTGGTTTTATTAAAAGCAAAGGAAAAATAGAAAAAAAAAAGTCGTTGCTCTTCAAAAAAAAAATAGTTTGTCTTGCCATGAAAATGAAAATGCAAAAGAGTCTTGTTTTTAAAATGGTTTTTTATTTATTTATTTGTTTACGAAAATGCCAAAATAAAAAATAAAATAAAAAGAGTCGGTCGTTGAAAGTGGTTTTATTATTTGTTGTAAATATATATATATATATATATATATATATATATATATATATATATATATATATATATATATATATATATATATATCTTTATTTGTTGCAAAAATATTTGTCTTGCCAAAAAGTCTAGAAATGTTTTTTAGACCCCCAATTTTCAAAACAAAAAATCCAAAAATATTTTCCATTATTTGACTTCTTTAGAAAGTCTTTTTAATTATTTTTAAAAAAATATATATATAATAAGAAAATATCCGAAAATATTTTCCTTCTTTTTTCAAAATTGAAAAGAAAATTCAAAATTCAAAAAAATATTTTTAGAAGCATTTCTTTTATTAAAGGTAAAATTCCGAAAAATATTTTCTTTTTCTTTAGAATAAAAAAAACAAAAAAAAAACAAATGAAAATTCAGAAAAAAATATCTTAGAAGTCTTTCTTTTAATCCAAAAAAAAAATACTTCCTTTCTTCTTTTAAAGTAGTTCTTTCACAAATTCAAAAAAATAATAATAATAATAAAATAAAAAGTTAGTTCATTTACTTTATTCAAAACTACCCGAACTACGCGGGTTTGATTCTCACCGGATGTGAGATACGTAAGCAACCCTCATCGGGTCCAACCCCTTCTTTTGCTAAAATAGCCAAAAACAAATAAATAAGCAAAAAAAAATGTCAAAATTTTAATTTTGTCATGATTAAGTCGGGTGATGCTGTTTTGTCAAGACATAGCCGAATGTTCCCGAAAGGGACGCCGGAAGGCTGACTTTGCATAAACAGCCACCTTTTGGGACATGTCTAAGATTTGGTCCAGTTACCCACACAGCTTTAAAAAATCTTCGTCCTCGAGACGCTGAAGGGCCGTGTTTGCAACACCAGGTTTTTATTATAATTTGGAAAAAGAAAAAAAACAAAGAGTCAGCGGTCAGGTGAATACCGTTTGGGCTTTTGGTCAAAATAAGCCGAGCCAGCTTCGGCAGTGTCTTAAACCGTTCTTGCCGAAATAGCCTTAGAGTATCTTTTAGTTGTCGAAAGGCTATTTTCGTAAAAGAACGAACAAGTTTGTAAAGTGTCATAAACTAATCCTCCCCGGCCTCAAAATTCATGTGAAATTGGGAAGGGGCCACATTTGTAAAAATAACTGTTTGGTTGCATTTGTCAAACGGAGAAAGGGAGTTGGCCTTTTGTTTTTGAGTTTGTTTGATTTTCGAGTTTTTAAGTCATCCTTAAACCTCTGAAACCCAGTTTGTTTTATTATGAAAATTGATAAAAAAAATGTTTATTATTGTTTATCTTTTATTGGTCACGAACTACGCTCGGTCTGATTTATGCGGGGTCATGATACGTAGGCAATCTCCATAAGATTCGACCACAACAAAAAGAAAAGCAAAAAAAAAAGAAATGAAAAAAGGGAAAAGAAAAGAAAAAATGAGAAAACAAATCGAAAAAAAATGAAGAAAAAATGAAAAAAAAATCGAAAAAAGAAAGAAAAAAAAAAGAGAAAAAAAAAAGAAAAAGAAAAAAAAAATGTTATTAATAATGGGGACCGACGGAGTCCATTCTAACCTGTTTCGCTTTGAATCACAAAGAAAGTTAATGTGGTTGGTTTGTGGTAAGCCGGACAATGACACCCAGAACATCGCGCAGAATCCTATTGGGAACTTGTTGACGGAGGTTGATGATATTGAAGCTGGTAATGGTCTTGGCAGTATTGATGCAAAGCTCATTGGCTAAGATGTCAGTTTTTGATAAAGTGGGAGGCCGCTCCGTTCCTTGGTTAGCAAGAGAGAAGCTGTTGGTGGCTTATTTTTGTTGTCATTTCTGTTGTCCAGATTATTCTTAGGGTTGTAATCCGGATATTGTCTTGTGTCAAACCTTCTTATCTTTCCATTTTGTCATAGCGGTTTGTTTAAGTTTTGTCCCGTTTGTTTTTTTGGGTTTTGTTCTGGTTTGTTTTGTTTTGTTATTCAAACCATTTCACCGGTAGTCTAATGCAAAATCCGGTCTTTTATTATTTCCAATTTTCTTTTGTTTAATCCTTTTATCATTTTTATTCAACGCCGATTCTAGTGACATGACATGCGCACACAGTTTGGGCCTAATCTTAAAAGTTAATCATAAAACCCTGGGAAGGTGATCAAAGCATTTAAAGGAAATAAGAACGGTTTGAGATTATTTGAAGCCCGAGTCATGTGGAACTGGGGCAAGTAAAACATAAAGAAAACCGTTAAATGCAAGATTCGCCAAATTGGCATGAGGGTCGTGCATGAGAGTGAGAGTGTCGCCCAGCAGTGCTTTAGAAATGACAAAGGAAAAATAAAATGTTTAACATAATTGTCAAAGTCCAGCACCATCGGAAGAGACTATAAATCTATGTTCAATTGTGTTGTTTGCACTTGGCATGTTTTGAAGACTGGAATGACGAAGGCATTTTGTTCTGCTACCTAAACACTTTATCCTTCGTTACCCCTTTTGAGCCTTATTTATTTTCTTTCATATCCCCCGTTCGGAATCAGTAGCAACGAAAAAAAAAAGAAAGAAAGAAAACAACAAAAAAAGGGAAAAATAAAAGAAAAGAAAAATGATAACAAAAAAAAACAAAGGAAAGTCAAATGAAAGCAGAGGAATTGGGAACTACGTTTGACCTAATTCCTCAAAGAGGATACGTAGGCGCTTCACGGCTCGGTCATAGTTTTGAAAAATGAAAAATCAATTAAAATATCCCCAAGCAAGAAACTGGGGCAAAGGTTGCAAATAAATCTAGTTTCCGAAAGTTGTAATTTTGAACCCAGAATTTATTTTGTATTTTTGAGCCTTTTATACCCTTTCTTTCTAGCCCTATCCAAAAACCTACATTACGGTCCAAAGAAAGACCTTCTGATCAGTTTTCAAAAGATGCCAAGTCAGACAAACGAGAGTCTTACCGGCGAACATAACATTTTGTTCCACAGCAGAAAGGACTCTAATCTCCAACAGAGAGAGTCATACCGGCAACACTCCAAATCCCCAGCTGAAAAGTGATACAAATGAGAGAGTCTTATGGGTGAAAACCTTCACAGACACCATAAGGCGATGAAAGCTGAGAGAAAAACCAAAATGAGATAGGCTTGATAGTGAAAACCCTTCGGGCACTACAAGTCGAATAAGATTGAGAACCAGATGAGGAATTGCCAATTGAAGGTCTTGAAATATGACTGACAGCGGAGGATAGGCCATATGTGCATGTCATGACCATTAGAGTCGGTATCTGCGCTTGATAGGTTTTTATTTATAGTTTCTTTTGTTAAAGAGTCATCATTTTCCTTTGTCTTTTATTCTGTTCCTTTTATCTTTTTCCTTTCATAGAAAAATTCTCCAGTAGAGCCTGTTTGGTCAAAACTAGTGGGAAATGACTTCAAAATGGGCCATCAACTCTCCAATCATGCAAGATGAGATCTGACTAGTACATCCAAGTGGTATAGTCAGCAAGGAACAAGCGCGAGGCCAGTGTCAAAAAAAATATCCCCAGCAAAAGGGAGTTGACAAAAGGATTGACGAGTGTCAAGAGGGATATCCCAGCCGAAATCAAAGGTTGTTAAACCTCAAGACCAAGGCCCGTGGACAAAGCAAGGAGAGCAGTGAGCATGATTTGGGAAATTCATACGATACTAAAAGATCGGTGAAGTGCAAGTTTCCAGGCTATGTCACAAAAGAAGAGGGATATCCTCAGCAGGAAGGGATTATCCCCAGCAAATAATATCATCTCCAACAAGTTGTGGAACGCAGAGCAAGGAATGAGAAAAGGGAAAAGCCATCCCAGTAGGAGTATCACAACCAACCACCATGTTTTAAACTAACAAATTCTATTTGATTTGAAGCAGGTAAAGGAAATGGCATTGAGGCCAGAAATGCATGCCACAAGGGATATTATCAAACTGGGGCAGAAAATTTTCCTTCTATTTAGAAAATTTTCTGGAAGTCAGGTACCCATTCGGGGAAGAATAAAGATAACGCCAGTCTCAAGGGAAGTGGTCTTTGAACCAGTGTTGCCCCCAACATAATAAGTTTCAATGGAGGAAGTCGTTCCCCAGCAAATGGAAGAAACTTGAGCTCAGAAAAAGCAAGAGGCCAGCATCATTCCCAACAGCCTTCCGAAGAGTGAAGCACTAGTTCTGAAGGAATCAGAATCCCCAGCAGTGTTATCCTCGACAGCGTTATCCCCAGCTGATAACATTTTACCCCCAACAGGTAAGTAAATAATTCCCCAACAGTGTTATCCCTAGCAGTTTTGAGGAGTCCAACACAAGTTTGGTGAAAATTGGTATCCTCAGCGGTTCCTTTCGGGGAAGGGCAAAACGGGTCTTAAGGGAGTTAGTCTGCAATGGAAGAAGCTAACAATAATAATAAAAAAAATTAATAATAATAAATAAATATATAAATATATATATATATATATATATATATATATATATATATAAAAGGGAAGTAGTTTGCAGAGGAATGAAACATCCTACTCAAAGGGAAGTAATTTTGGAAGGAGTAAGATAACATATTTACTCAGCAGAGTTATCTTCAGCAGTGTTAGCCCCAATAGGGTTACTCAGCAATTCGCAGTGTTATCCTCAGCGGATCATCGAGATGTAGAAGCATCCTCGACAGAGTTTTGGGCAACCCAGAGTGGGTAAGGAAAAGTGAAAATTCATCCCCCGCAAAATAATCCCCAGCAAGTTTTCGAGGTAAGACATTTTCAAGTCTCAAAGATATTTTGGGTTCATCCGCCCTCGAATAGGATATTTTGGGTTCATCCGCCCTCGAATAGGATATTTTGGGTTCATCCGCCCTCGAATAGGATATTTTGGGTTCATCCGCCCTCGAATAGGATATTTTGGGTTCATCCGCCCTCAAATAGGATATGTCGGGTTCATCCGCCCTCAAATAGCATTTTATTTTCAAAGATGTTGTTAAAGACAGGCGCCCACCTGAATAACGAGAGGAATACTTTTTTGTCTGTCCATTTCATATTTTAGGCGCCCACCTGTATAACAAGGGAATACATTCCACGCCTTTACCAATAGGAGACGCACTTCCTAGGTCTAGTTTTGCCAATAGGAGACGCACTTCCTAAGTTTTACCCATAGGAGACGCATTTCCTAAGTTTATTTTACCCATAGGAGACGCACTTCCTAAGTTACTTTTACCCCAGAGGAGACGCACTTCCTGAATTAAGATTTCACGCATAGGAGACGCACTTGCTAAGTTAAAGATTTCATTAATAGGAGACGCATTCCACGCCTTTACCAATAGGAGACGCATTTCCTCCTAAGTTCATTTTACCCATAGGAGATGCATTTCCTCCTAAGTTTACTTTTACCCATAGGAGACGCATTTCCTCCTAAGTTTAGTTTTACCCATAGGAGATGCATTTCCTCCTAAGTTTAGTTTTACCCATAGGAGACGCATTTCCTCCTAAGTTTATTTTACCCATAGGAGAGGCATTTCCTCCTAAGTTTAGTTTTACCCATAGGAGAGGCATTTCCTCCTAAGTTGTTGAAATCAGGAGCCCGCCTGAAGAGAGGAAAGGCGTTTTATTTTTAAAAGTTGTTGAAATCTCGCCAACCTAAAGAAAGGAATGGCATTTTATTTTCAAATTTGTTGAAATCAGGAGCCCGCCTGAAAAGAGGAATGGCATTTATTTTCAAAGTTGTTGTTGAAATCAGGAGCCCGCCTGAAGAGAGGAAAGGCGTTTTATTTTTAAAAGTTGTTGAAATCTCGCCAACCTAAAGAAAGGAATGGCATTTTATTTTCAAAGTTGTTGAAATCAGGAGCCCGCCTGAAGAGAGGAATGGCGTTTATTTTCAAAGTTGTTGTTGAAATCAGGAGCCCGCCTGAAGAGATGAATGGCGTTTATTTTCAAAGTTGTTGTTGAAATTAGGAGCCCGCCTGAAGAGAGGAATGGCGTTTATTTTCAAAATTGTTGTTGAAATCAGGAGCCCGCCTGAATAGAGGAAAGGCGTTTTATTTTTAAAAGTTGTTGAAATCTCGCCAACCTAAAGAAAGGAATGGCATTTTATTTTCAAAGTTGTTGAAATCAGGAGCCCGCCTGAAGAGAGGAATGGCGTTTATTTTCAAAGTTGTTGTTGAAATCAGGAGCCCGCCTGAAGAGAGGAATAGCCTTTATTTTCAAAGTTGTTGTTGAAGTCAGGCGCCCACCTACATAACGAGAGGAATACTTTTCAGTCTTTAAATTTCATGTCAGGCGCCCACCTACATAACGAGAGGAATACTTTTCAGTCTTTACATTTCATGTCAGGCGCCCACCTACATAACGAGAGGAATACTTTTCTGTCTTTTCATTTCAAGTGTTGAAGTTGGGAGCCCGCCCATAGAACAGAGGCATGCATTTCAGTCTTTTCATTTCAAGTGTTGAAGTTGGGAGCCCGCCCATATAATAGAGGCATACATTTCAGTCTTTATATTTCCAGTATTGAAGTTGGGAGTCCGCCCATATAACAGAGGCATACATTCAGTCTTTATATTTCCAGAGTTGAAGTAGGGAGCCCGCCCATATAACAGAGGCATACATTCAGTCTTTATATTTCCAGTATTGAAGTTGGGAGCCCGCCCATAGAACAGAGGCATACATTCAGTCTTTATATTTCCAGATTTGAAGTTGGGAGCCCGCCCATATAACAGAGGCATACATTCAGTCTTTTCATTTCAAGTATTGAAGTTGGGAGCCCGCCCATATAACAGAGGCATGCATTTCAGTCTTTACATTTCAAGTGTTGAAGTTGGGAGCCCGCCCATAGAACAGAGGCATACATTTCAGTCTTTACATTTCAAGTGTTAAAGTTGGGAGCCCACCCATATAACAGAGGCATGCATTCAGTCTTTTCATTTCAAGTGTTGAAGTTGGGAGCCCGCCCATATAACAGAGGCATACATTTCAGTCTTTTCATTTCAAGTGTTGAAGTTGGGAGCCCGCCCATATAACAGAGGCATACATTCAGTCTTTTCATTTCAAGTGTTGAAGTTGGGAGCCCGCCCATATAACAGAGGCATACATTCAGTCTTTTCATTTCAAGTGTTGAAGTTGGGAGTCCGCCCATATAACAGAGGCATACATTTCAGTCTTTATATTTCAAGTGTTGAAGTTGGGAGCCCGCCCATATAACAGAGGCATACATTTCAGTCTTTAGATTTCAAGTGTTGAAGTTGGGAGCCCGCCCATATAACAGAGGCATACATTTCAGTATTACATTTCAAGTGTTGAAGTTGGGAGCCCTCCCATAGAACAGAGGAATACATTTCAAGATCAAGTCAGAAGACAATAAAACAGAGGGTTACAACAGGAATCCCCAGCAGGAAACAATAAAAATCCCCAGCACCGGGAAACAGACGGTTGCAACAAGAGGTCCCAGCACAAATTCAAGCGCCTGAGTTAAAAGGAAGAAAGGACGCGTTTTGAAAGAAGTGGCATGCCCAGCATAAGATGTCAATCTTAATGAAGAAAGCCATGTCCCCAGCGGACCAAGAAAAATGATGAAAACTGGTATTCAGAAAAGCAAAGGGCCAATGTCATTCCCAAATTCACGGAAGAAAAGCACCGGAGGAAACACAAGCCGACAAGAAAGCAAGGCAACAAGAACAAATTTCAGTCTAGCCTAGCTTCTTGTTTTCTTTTAAGCACGGTGTAACAAGGAGATCGGTGAGCAGTGATAACAGCATGCAACAGCAGTAACATTGCAGTCCCACGGTAGTCCCAGATACCAAAACTTCCCGAACTACATTAACCTGATTCCCCTTTAGCCAGGGATATGTAGGAAACCTTTGAAGCAAAGGTTCGGTTAAATCTTTTTCAAAAAATGCTTCACACGGAGTACTCGGATGGGCAAAAATCGCTCGCTTTATCTTTGCACGAAAACCCTTCGTGTCTCCGGGCAAAGAGGGGCAGCTGTAAGCACGTGATTTTTGCCCTATATGAGAATTACTCCCAAAAAATTCAAAAATAAAATGATTTTTCTTTGGTGTGCAATTTTGTGATATTTTGTGATATTTTGAATAATTATTTGTATTTGTCTGTGCATGTTTATTTGCTAAATTAATAAAAAAATACAAAAATATGTCGCATTTTGCATGTAGGATTTAATTCTACAATTTGTTAGTAATTAAGTTTGTTTACAAAAAAAGGAAAATTACAAAAATAGGCATCTTTGCATTTTTAGCATTTAATGTCCAAATATACAATTTTATGCTTAATTATTACTTAATTGTGCGTTAATTGTTATTGGGAGTTAATTTGCACTTTTATAACTTAGTTTAGTTCTTAATAATAATTTAAGTACTTTTATAATTTAGTTTCAGAAAAATAAAAGAAGAAAAGAGAACAAAAATACAAAGAAAAATCGGATTGGGCCACTTCTTCAATTTTCAACCACAGGCCCAAATAATTGCCCAACCTTCCCCATGACCCGGTCCACTTCAAACCGGGTCGACCCGGTCCGCCCCATTAACCCAAATACCCAACACCCTTCTTCATTTTTCAAAACACAAAACAAAAACAAAAAAACCAAAAACCCTAAAACTAAGAAAAGGATCCGCCCCCCCTCCCTTGGCTTCTTCTTCTCCAAACTTTCCAAACACCCCAACGTCCATGGCTGCCCTTCACCAGCCCCATCGATGACCAACTCTTGCTCGCCTCACGTCTTCATCATCCTCACAAACCAGCCACGCCGGCCAGCTTCCAAGCAAACCCCCCCCCACGGTCGAACCAAGCAGCTCCCTCCTTCGCTGCGTTCTTCTCCTTCTTCAATCCTCGTTGACCATGACCACCTAACCATCGACCAACCCGTCACCACCAATTGCTTTTGTTCGCTGCATCGACCAGCCCACTGTTTGCTCCTTCCGTTGTTCGAAGCCCCCCATCGCCGCTGCTTCGTCACGGCCAAGCTCACGCAGCTACTACTGTTGCCACTGCCCTCGACGGACTGCTGCTGCTCACGTTTCTGGGAGTTAATCTGCTGGCCATGGCAGCATCATCGTTAGTTGCTACTGCTTCATCGTCCAAACGGACCCAGCCGTGCTGCTGCTTCACTTAATCTTCTTCGAGCTTGAGCTCACCATGGCCAAGCTGTTTCCGGCGCTGCTTCTTCTGCTTTCAGCTTCTTCACGTAAATCGCACCCCAGCTTCTTCAGTCAACTTCTTAAATTCGAGTTCGTCGTTGGTTAGTCGTCCGTCGTTTCGATCCAGTTAGTAGATTTTTGAGTCTTATTTTTGTCTGTATTTCGTTTTGACGTTTCTCGAATCTAAAATCCGTAGATATTTGATTTTTGGTTTTGTTCATGTTCATATGTTTTGTTGAAATAATTTTCAGATTTCAAATGGAAAATTTAATTAGTTGTTTTTCATGTTTATTTCATGTTTGTTTTATTGTTTAGGTAAAAATTTGTTAGTTTAATGTTTGTTAGATTCAGATTGGAATTTAATTAATTATTTCTTCAATTTGTTTCATATTGTTATGTATTTTCCAGAAATTATTAATGTTGTTTGAGTCATTTAATCCGTCATGGTTGTTGTTTAAAAATAGATTTAGTTCATGTTCATCTTTGTTTGAAGTTCATGTTTAATCCAGTGATTTAATGTGAGTTTATGTTTGTTTTTGTTTTGTTGATTTAGTTTGAATCATGTATTTTGTTGTTTGTATTGTTGTCTCTTTGTTCATTCATTTTTGGTCTAAGTTAACCAGGATTGGTTCCCGATATGGTTAATTTACTTCCATTAATTTGGAGTTGTGTTGTTCATCGTGTTCATATGATTTGTTGTTGAAGATTGTTGAGAAATTGGTCATCTTGGCTATATTTTGGTTAAGTTATGATTAATTGTTTGTTTAGAGTTGATGGGGGTAGTTTGGTAAATTGTATTACATTCAGGGGTAGAATGGTAATTGCAATAAGGATGGAGGGGTAGTTTGGTAATTGAACATTTTGATTAATTCTTTATGTTAAGCATGGGGGACAAAATATAATGGGGTGGTGTTTGATATAATTATTTAACATAATGGGGGACAAAACATAATGTAGTGGAGGGGAATATTGCATTTGTTTATGTTAGGCATGGGGGACAAATTGTAATGGGTTGGGGGTTGATGTATTTATTTAATGTAGGCATGGTGGACAAGGTTTAAAATAAAGAAAACATTAAGTAGTGGGGAAAAGCATGCCCTTGGGGGAATAATTTCGGGTTAGGGATTCAAGACTTGTCTTGCTATATATAGAGTCATTCTTGACATTAAAAGAGGACGAAAAAACATTGAAAGAGGACCGGAAAAATTAGAGAAGAAGATTTGAGATAGAGAATTAGAGAAGAGTAGAACAAGACTTAGGACTTGAACATTTAAACAGATTTTTAC
Organism: Nicotiana sylvestris; assembly: GCF_000393655.2. NCBI lineage: Eukaryota > Viridiplantae > Streptophyta > Magnoliopsida > Solanales > Solanaceae > Nicotiana > Nicotiana sylvestris. Next base: position 91,176,060 of record NC_091068.1, on the reverse strand, counting down.
ACTTGAGAGCGGACAGACTTGAAACATTTTGAGAGTAAAAGAGAAATGCAATTTGAACTTTCACTCGAATAATTTCCGTTTGCTTTTCTCGAGTGTTATTCAAAATCAGTAAACTACTGCATCTTATATCTGTCTCTCTTCTGCTTTGACTGCGATTGCACTTTGGTATTGCTGATTTTTCAATCCGTTGCTGGGTTATTCTACTGGTTGTTACTGGTTTGCAGGGTTGCTGAACCTACTGTTGCTGTGTTATTATTGCTGCTGACTTCTCCTTCTTTCGTTCTTGTACTACCGTTTCCAGGTACATATTTGTACACTCTCAGCTTGAAGCGAAATGAAATATTAATTAGGCTCTTGTTCCTGTTGAATTCCTTTTGTTTAGATTTGTGTTTGAATTAATTTTCCTTTCGTTATATAAAAATGTAGTTGATTGATTAATGAGTAATGAGGTTACATATGTATAACTTCTTCATCTAATAATGTTAGTTTAAATTAATCAAAGAATAGTTATTCTGTTTTGATATTGTGGTATGCCAATCTCATGTTCTCGTATTATTGAATAATAAAATATAGAATGAAAGCAGTTTTTCTTTGTACAAACTCGATCGCAATTTTCCATTCGCATTAGCCGTAAACTAATAACTAATAAGTTACGTTTTTTCAGCATGTAATTAATTTAGAGTTTTTCTTTAATTTTAGAGACGAACTTAATAGAAGAAACGTAGTCACTATAGGTTTATCCTTTTAAATAAAATGAGACGAGTCTCGCCAAATAAATCACACATCGCTGGGGCCCTCAATAAATACATAACAATTGACTAGACTTTGGATTAGGCCGTTTAATGAACCTTCACGGCCTCTTTCTAAAATAACAATACGTAGTCTCTTTAGGACATGCTGTAATAAATCCTACCTTCTTAAATCCGGGTGCACATTTATGTGACCCAAATCCAAATCTCAACGAAGTCGAAATGCGGCTCTAGCCACGGGTACATTGATTGTGACGTGGTCCAAGACGCATGTCCACGACGTTGCAAATTCCTTTAAAAATAAAAATGAGACGAGCCTCGCCAAATGAAAATACAAAGTTGCGGGGCCCTCAGTAAATATTTGCTTTAAAATTGCTTAGACTTCGGGATGGACCGTTTAGCAAAATTCCACGGCCCTACCCAAAGTAGATGATACGCTAGTCGCTTTAGGCGCGCCTTTAATAATTTAATTTCCTTAAACTCGGGTGCACATTGATGTGACCCAAATCCAAATCTCAACGGAGTCAAAGTGTATCGACGACCACGGGTACATTGATTGTAACGCGGTTCGAGATACATTTTCACAACGTTGCAATTCTTGATAAAAATAACAGTAAATGATAAAAGCGGTTAAAAGTTAAATTTTGCACATAGGTTCAACATGTATTAAATCAGATAATCAAGCCAAATATGACAGTTGAGCGACCGTGCTAGAACCACGGAACTCGGGAATGCCTAACACCTTCTCCCGGGTTAACAGAATTCCTTATCCGGATTTCTGGTGCGCAGACTGTAATATGGAGTCATTCTTTTCCTCGATTCGGGATTAAAATTGGTGACTTGGGATACCCTAAATCTCCCAAGTGGCGACTCTGAAATAAATAAACAAATCCCGTTTCGATTGTCCTTTAATTGGAAAAAACTCCCTTGTACCCTCTCGGGTACGAAAAAAGGAGGTGTGACAACGACGTATAGGTGTGGTAACGAGTATCTATACGTCGGTGTCAAGCATGCCGTGAGTCTTATACTATGATTGATGCGACTTTGTTTTGTATTGTTCATGCTTAATATGATGATTTCTAATGTTGAACAAGGTTTATGGAAGTATTCTTGGTAATTGAATGTTGTAGAGCATTGGTCAAGTTGAAAATTGAGTTGTGAAGTAATTTGTGGAAAAGAGAAGAGGTTTATGATTTTGTCTCCCTTGCTAGGATGTTATTGCTTTTGATATTATCTCCCTTGTCGGGATGTTATTACTCATGATATTGTTTCCCTTGCCGGGATATTATTGATATACTATTGTTTCCTTGCCGGGATTCTATTGTGATTTTAATGATTCCCTTGCCCGTATTGCTTTGTGATTGTTGCTTGTGTAAGGAATAGTGTAAAAGCACGAAGGGTAATGCCGTGCACGATATTGGTGAGTGAGTGTTAATGCAAAAGGGTGATGCCGTGCTGATATTGTAAATGTAAAAGCATGAAGGGTGATGTTGTGCTATGATATAAGTGATAATGCACGAAGGATAATGCCATACAATGATTATGTGAGGTAAAAGCACGAAGGGTGATGCCGTGTCGATTATATTGATTCTTATGGTGAGGACAAGAGTAAAAGCACGAAGGGTGATGTCGTGCACTTATCATTGATTTCCTTATTCTTACCTACAGTTGAATTTTTGTGTTCTTTTCACTTCTTTACTGAAATTTTGTTTGTACATGATATTCCCCGCAGCATGTTCCCTTTCCCATATTTATCTGCTAGTTTATGTCATTATTACTTGCTGTGTATGATATAACTGCACAGGTTTATTTGGTAGTCTTGTTCTAGCCTCATCACTACTTCGTCGAGGTTAGGCTCGACACTTACCAGTACATAGGGTCGGTTGTGCTAATACTACACTCTGCACAGTGTGCAGATCCCGGTGTTGGAGAATTTGGACCACGGTGAGGTTGTTACCTTCAGTTCATCAGGAGACCCGAGGTAGTCCTGCAGGCGTCCGCAGGCCTTGTCATCCCCTTCCTATCTAGTTTTCTTCTATTCTTTACTTTTTCATAGACAGACATGTATCTATTTTGTCTGGACCCTATTTGTAGTATCCTTAGATAGTTTTGTGAGATTCTGACACCAATTCTGGTTGGTTTATGTTATGGATTTGTATCGGTATTAGCTTAAATTGTTAAATTTCATTCTTTCGCTTTAATATTTCCGCTGTATATAAAATGTTAACTCGCAATTGTTAAGGGATTAAAAATGATAAGGGTAAAATAATTGAATAATTGGCTTGCCTGGCTTTCACTAGTATGCACCATCACGACTCCCAAGGATGGAAAATCCAGGTCGTGACAACCACCAGATGCTTTAGCTTTGTCAAAAGCTCCATCTATATTTAATTTATACCAGCCAGTAGGTGGTTTAGTCCAACTAATTGATATGTTAATTTTTTATCCCAGTGGGATTCATGATCAGTAAGTAAGTTAAACTCAATGGACTGGTTGGAAATCCTTTTTAAGGAGATAGGCACGGATGTTTTATTAACATTGTTGTTGTTCCTAGATAACCAAATGTTCCAAATTATGAAAGGAAACAATGAGCTCCAGGTAAGGAGTTTGTTGGGTAGGTGTGGGTTTTTTTCCTTGAGGTACATAAGCCAATTTTGGTTGTTTGTATGAAAATTACTTACATCAACACCTAATTCCTTCCAAAGAGGTTGGAGCAACGGGCATGTGATGAAAATGTGTGAGATAGTTTCTGGCTCCTTACAAAATATTGTGCATTGCTCGTCAATGTTAATACCTATACGAGATAGATAACTATGGCAGGGTAATTTATTATGGTTACAAAGCCACAGGAAGAATTATATTTTATTGGGACAGTGCAAGGTCCATATTGTAATGACCCAACCGGTCCTTTTGAATAAGTACAACCTCATCTCCCTATATACTGCTAAATTCATGCTTCACGGTTATTATGTAACTTGCTGGGGAAATGGGTTCGGGTTCAAAAAGGGTTTTGAAAGGAATTGAGACACTTAGTATCCAAGAAGAGATTTTATGTTGAATTAAATTGACCGAAAGGTGAAATATGAGTAAACGAATCCATAATGGATTTTTGATGATTCCATTAGCTCTGTATGGTGATTTTGGATTTAGGAGCATGCCTGAAAAAATATTTGGAAGTTTGTAGTTTAATTAGGCTTGAAATGGCGAAAACGAGAAGTCATAATTTGGGAGTTTGACCGAGGGGTTGACTTTTTGATATCGTGATCAAAATCCGATTCAAGAAGTTGGAATAGCTCCATTATGTCATTTATGACTTGTGTGTAAAATTTGGGGTGAATCGGACTTGATTTGATAGATTTCGACGTTGTTTGTGGAATTTGAAAGTTCCTAAATCCTTAGGCTTGAACCCGAGGTGGATTTGGTGTTTTGGTGTTGTTTTGAGTAATTCAAAGACTTGACTAAATTTTTATGATATTATGGGATGTGTTGGTACATTTGGTTGAGGTCCCGGAGGCCTCGGATGAGTTTCAGAGTGAATTTTGAGCGAGTCTGGACGTTTCGGAACTCTGAGATGGTTCTGGCACTTTTGGGAGTGCAGACCGCACCAAAATTTTGCATACCACGGAGGGGAGTGCGGACCGCACATCATTTTGTGCGTACCTCAGTGCAGACCACACAAAATGGTGTGCGGCCACACACCAAAAATGGTCCGCAGAATCGCTGGTCCGACTTCGTAAGCTCATATCCTTTGATCTACAAGGAATTTGGGGTGATTTAAAAATGAAAGTTGTAGATCTTTGAATCTAGTTTTCAGAAACATATTATAATAGCCATTTGGACATCTGTAGAGAAATTTATGGCCAAAATAAGAAAGCCTATTACTGCAGTCAAAACATGTGCGGACATCAGTCGTTTTTGTGCGGACCGCACTGGTTTTGTGCGGACAGCACTTGTTTTTGTGCGGTCCGCAGTGGTGGAAATCCGGGGGTGCTCTATAAATATGAGGTTTTGGGTTTTATTTAATATTTTGACCTAGAGAGCTCGAATTTTGGTGATTTTTCGAAGGTTTTCAAGAATTTCATTGGGGTAAGTGATTCTAACTCAGATTTGGCTAGAGTACATGAATCTATCATTGAATTCATCATTTAGTTCATGATTTGGGATAGAATTTGGGAAAAATTGTGAAATCTTTCAAAAAGATAAAATGATGATTTGAAGGACCAAATGGTATTGGAATTGGATAATTTTTGTATGGGTGAACTCGTATCGGAATGGGTATTCGGTTTTTGTAAATTTTGTAGAATTTCGAGGTGCGGGCCCGGGGAGTTAACTTTTATTGACTTTTCGCAAATTGTATAAGAATCATAGCTTTATTAATTGGAATGATTTTCTCTTGCATTGTTAGATGTATTCAAGTCGTTTTTGGTTAGATTGAGTCGAGCATTGATGAATTGGAAAAAGGAAAAGCTAAATTGAGTATTGAATTGGCTGGATTGAGGTAAGTATCTTGCCTAACCTTGTGTGGGGGACTACCCCTTAGGATTTGAGTCCTCTATGCTAATTGTAGTCCGTACACGCGAGGTGACAAGCGTGTGCTCGGTCTTCTCTGTGGGAGAATTGTCCTTTAAGATTCTTAGGTCCTTATGCTCATTATGTGGAAAGTATCCCGTTATGGTTGGGTTTTCTAATTGCTTAAATTACCTATATATGCTCCATATGATGTTATTAGTTTTTCTCTAATTCGTACGTGTTACTTAACCCTTAATTGCCTTAATTGAAGCTTCTTATCATTTTGTTATCTCTGAATTGTAAATTCCTCTATGACTCTGTGTATATATGCTAGGTGTCCAAATTGTTATGGTTGTCGGTGTAGTTATCACGTGCCTGTTATGTCTTACTTTTTTGGTTAAGGTTATTGCGCTTCTTGGTTTTCCTGTGATTCTCTTGTTGCCGTGCATTCATACTCCTGGTGGTTGAATTCCTTGTGATTGGGTTATTGGATTGTTTTTGAGTATTCTTCGTATTGCTGTTGTGTGCTTACTTTGGGGCTACGAGACGATATTCCGGGAGATCCGCAGCATATATATTGAGGATACCAAAAGATCCCGAACACATATATTAAGGATACCAAGAGATCCTCGGGATACCAAGAGATCCCTGGCATTTATATTGAGGATACCAAGTGATCCTCGGGATACCAAGAGATCCCCAACACATATATTGAGGATACCAAAAGATCATCGGGATACTAAGAGATCCCTGCATTTATATTGAGGATACCAAGAGATCCTCGGGATACCAAGAGATCCTAGCACATATATTGAGGATACTAAGAGATCCTTGGGATACCAAGAGATCCCCCAACACATATATTGAGGATACCAAGAGATCCCAACATTTATATTGAGGATACCAAGAGATCGTCGGGATACCAAGAGATCCCAGCACATATATTGAGGATACCAAGAGATCCTCGGGATACCAAGAGATCCCCAGCATATATATTGAGGATACCAAGAGATCCTCGGGATACCAAGAGATCCCTAGCTCGTATATGGAGGATACTAAGAGATCCCCGAGTATTTACATTTGGGACTACAAGACGGTATCTTGGGAGATCCCTGGTTGTTATCTCTGCATTGAGTTCTACTCCTACTGTTATCATTTTGTCTCTGTTGTAATTGTTGTTATTAATTCAAGTGTTTTAACGGTTTAGATTCCTCTACTGATGTAATCCTTTGTGTTGGAACCCATAGTGTTTACAATACTTCGCCTTATTTTTATGTATATTTCAATACTTCAAATTTCAACAATTGTTTTATTTTTAACTCAATTGATTTCTCAATTAAATTTTTCTTAAAGCGTTTGAGGTTGTATTTTACTTGAAAAGGAATTTCTACTAAGTTAATTTATTAAATCCCTTGTTAAAGGTGAAAATCATCTGATGTTGTATTTCAATTGAAAATGGTACCTTCTTTATTCAAATGATTTCTAATAAGAACTTTATCTTTTCTTGTTGAATTCCTAGTTGGTTTATACATTGTACCCTACTTTATGTTATGTAAATGAGACTACTTGAACATCTTAATTGTATTGATTATTGCCCTATGTACTGAGTAGCACGAGAACGTCGTTGCACAAAGTGAGATAGAAATATGTGGGCACGAGGTGTCGGGTGTACTAAAGGTTTGATAGTTAAGGTTATGATATAAGACATTGAGTTTGAGATGGCTGGAATTGTGCATCAGAAATGATATGATTTATTGAGTTGACGTCGCCTTTCTTAATTGAGTACATTTTTGACTTGTCTGTGTCCCAGCTATGTTGGTGTTAATTTACTTGGTTAACTTCATTTCCATCTGGGTTTCCCTTATTGTTTCTACTGTTTGTGGTTGAGTTTTCTCCCTGTTGCTGATATTACCTTGTTATCATATCCCGATTGTTTATTGTTATATCATGTTCAATTTATTTGACCAGTAGGTGTCTGGACTGTTTCTCGTCACTACCCCACCAAGGTTAGTCTTGATACTTACTGGGCGCCGCCGTGGGGTGCTCATACTACACTTTTGTACATTTTTTGTGTACAGATCCAGGTATTTGATCGGTAGTAGTTGTGCGGGTTGTTGTAGTGGAGACTCAAGGTAAACCTGCTATAGCGTTCGCGGGCCTTAGAGTCACCTTCATTTGTACTTATTTCCATTTGTTCCTTTTTGTTTCGGAGCAGTGATGTATTTATTTTGTATAACTACTCTTAGAAAGGCTTGTGACTTGTACCACCGATTTTGGAATTTGTAAATTGTTAAGAGTTATTGAACTTAAAGTTGGCAAATATCAATGTTATTTCAGTTAATGTTAGGCTTACCTAGTTTAGAGCCTAGGTGCTATCACGACTCCTTCGGGGGGATTTTTGGGCCATGACAAGTTGGTATAAGAGCTCTAGGTTCATAGGTGTTACAAGCCATAAGCAAGTTTAGTAGAGTCTTACGGATCGGTACGGAGACGTTTGTACTTATTTTTGAGAGGCTACAGAACTATTAGGATAACCTCACTTCTTTCATTCCTTATCGTGCGACATTTATTCAACTTGAAGCATATAACTTATGTTGTTTTACATCCACTCGTGTATGAAATTGCGCACTCGGTAATAACTATGGGCTAACGGTCAGTGGAACCACAGAGGGGTTATGAGGGAGCCAGGATTGCTCAATCGTTGTTACCAAGTGTTGCCAAGATTGAAGATGCGGAAGTATGGATAGATCACCTAGTGAATCATGTAGGGGTGCAATGGACCCTGGCGTCTGGTTGACTTATATGAGCTGTGAAGGTTAACATTGTGGATTATCGGATGTTGTGACCTATGGATTCGTGCCAAGTGAGGGGAGACCACTATTAACGATCAAATTGCGGGGTCATGTATTATACCAATTTTGGCCCGAGATGTATTTATGTGGTATTGAAAGGTTTTCCAAAACTTGTATATGATCAAGAGCTGAGATTTGAATGGGATGATGATGAGACTTGTGATATTCCCGCGTCCTTAATAATTCTACATTTCTGTATCAGCGGGGTCATGGAAACATATTCAGTATACTCATAGTGCTCCAGTTAATCAGGGCACTCGCGTGGGGCAGTAATCTTTAAATGCACCACTGGTATGGGATTTCCTATAATGGATATCCTAGTTATCCGGCACAGATTCTGTATGAGCAATTTGACCGCAGATTGGTTGTTATGAATATGGTGATGAGGGAAGAAGGGCACTAGGGTCGTAGCATCACCTAGGTGGCTAATTGACGGGTAGATGTTACTAAGGACAGATTGACATATTTGGGGATTATGCTATAACTGTTGCACAATTGCACCCACTCTCACACCTCTCGGTAGAGAGAGTGATTTTGCCCAATTGACTCTCTCGAGACAAATTGGGTAGGCCAATGAGACCAAGCAAGTAGGGTTCAAGTAGGGTGATTACTCTCTCGAGATTTACCCCGTTAATTGGGACTACCATTTCTCATGGGTCCATCCCAATTCCTTGTTGGGTCAATTTTGGGGTCATAGACTCTCTTTCTCAAGAAGAGTTAAACCCACTAAGCTTGAATCAGTGTTTGCAACCACCAATTCTTGAATAAAAACATAAAATCAACCCAAATAGCAAACACCCAATATCAATCTAACCCTAGATGGCAACACCCATCAATTACCCACACTAAGGTTGAGCCACAACCCTAGCTAATGAGTTTAGCTACTCATTCTAAATATAGAAATTGACGAAATAGATGAAGAAATAAACATAATAATTGATTACTAGAAGAAACTACAATAATCTATTGTTAATGTAAAGCAAAATATGCCAAAAAAATGGCTACAACACCGAGCGCAGCTATCGTCTAAAGTTCCCCGATAAAAGATAGCCCTCAAAAATAGTAAAATGTTCTATTTATACTAGGATGGAAAAACTGGACAAAAATACCCTGCGGGGTCAGTGCGGGCCGCACAAAATGGACCGCGGCCGCACTGGCTCTTGGACTTCAACTGTTTGATAACTTGAACTAGGGGACGCGAATCGCGTGGAAGGGTACCGCGGTCGCGATGGCAACTGGCACGGTCCGCGCAGGCGTAATCGCAGACCGCGTGACCAAAAGTGCACTTCTCTGAACCTCTGCTCCGCGGATTGCGTGACCAAAAGTGCACTTCTCTGAACCTCTGCTCCGCGGACCGCGTAAATGGTACCGCGGCCGCGAAGCCTAAACGCGGACCGTCGTATATGGTATCGCGGACGCGTAGCTCTTAGCCTGATTGTTCCCTTCTCTGAACTTCCTAGTGCGGCCGTGGCTGCTTTTGCGCGGTCCGCACTAGGCCCATTTTCCTCCATTCACTTGGTCTTGATACTGGAGTAGGTTTCACTCCTTTTTGAGCCGATATTTGACCTTTTGTCAATTTGTCGCTCAAACCTACAATCAAGCACAATTTGTGAGCATTTTGGATCTATTTTGTAGCAATTTATAATCACAGCATAGGTAAGTAGGGGGATAAAACACGTTGAAATCCCGACTTATCAACTCCCCCAAAACTAAACCTTTGCTTGTCCTCAAGCAAACAAAATAAGATCCACCCCTTAACGAAAAATCCAATTAATTCCAGTTATCCTAAAGTAACCTCAACAAGTATCAATTGGGACTAACAATTGCCCTCAATACGAATGCATCATTAACACATTTAAACTTTGAAAACTATGGATCAAGTGTGACACAAGAGCATCAAGAGTTGACACATTTCATCAAAGAATTTCTCTCAACTACTTTGGCCATTGTGGAACCCAAACTCCCATATCCTCAACTCTCCCTACGCGAACCTCACCTTTTAAGTATTGACACACAAACAGAGGTTAATGGAATTTATCTCATCTCTCTCAAGAAGAAGGTCACAAGTCCGGCTCTAAGTACCATATGCTTTCCCCTTATGTGAGTATCCACTAATGTAGGCTCCCTTCAACTCAAGATCAAATAGGGCTTTTGTGGAGTCATTGTGAAGGCTTTTGGGTAAGGGTAGGACATATTTTTATTCAAGTGGGTTCAATATTCCCTTAAGCACTTCTTTTGATTCATTTTGGCACAACTCTTTTGACTCTTTTGAGTATTTCACTTTTTTACAAGGGGTTAGAGAGACACATTGTCACTCTTTCTTATGTAATTCAAAACATTTCTCCTTTTTCTACTTTTTCCACACCTTTTTCACTTTTTGTTTTCCTTGAATCCCTTTTTATTCTTGTTCACATTGGACTTTCTTTTTGTCTTTTTCTTTTCTTGCTTTTTCATTGCCTTCCTTTTCTTTTGCTTTTGTACCTTTTTACCACTTTGCTTCCTTTCATGTCTCTCCCCCCAAACTTAGACATTTGCCATTACTCAAGGGAAGATTTGGGTGCCAAGAGAGGGTAATCATTTAGAACGGGTATAGGCTTGTAGCATTGGTTCTTGAAAGAAAAAGGTTTAAGGCTCAAAAAGGTTAACTAGGGATCATCTCATTGGTAGGCTATGGAATTGTTCAACTTAACATTTGGATCAAGGAGAGCCTATAATCACTTCTCAAGTCAAATTTCACCTAGGATTTCGCCTCAACAAACATTCAGGGCAAGTTCTAGACCATTGGCTCGGGACATGGACTCACATTTCGATTCCTTACCACACATGCTAGGGGATTGCTAAAGACATCGAGTCGAGGGCTCACAACGACCTTAGTTACAATTCAAGCACACAATGGTCCGAAAAGATCACATGATGATTGTTTGGTCAACGCAAGAGTCTCAAAGCCACGACTTTCACCACCCTGAACACAACATTATGTCTTTGACCATGGGATCAAAGGCAGATGTACTAGGCCCAAGTGAAGCTTTGCTTGAGGTACCCTTAACTACAATTATCAAAAATAAAAGAAAAATCAAAGAAACGGACTCAAACCCTTAAGAAGGTTGTCACGCCATCTATCATTGGGAAGAGCCACCCGGTTCACACAAGGGCTTATTGGAAGCGTCAAAAACAAAACAAGAGGCTACGAGCCTAACTACAAAGCTAAAAACGAAAAAGAAATTGCGAAAATAGAAAATAGAATGAATAAGTACAATAGGAGAGTAGAATATACAACGGGGGATAAATATATACAGAAATGTAACTTTATATACAGATCAAAAGAGAGAATAAAAAGTAGAAAGTATGATAAAAGTAGCTAAATGTAAAGTTATATACAGCCCAAAATAGAAAATCAACAAAAAGATAGACAAAGAATCTACATATACAGTCATCAAGATAAAAGTAGGGCGCACCCCCACGAATAAAAGCTGGCATTGTCCTCAATGCCAACTAACAAAATAATCATCAAAAACAAAGTAAAGGATATAGGAGCTCCCTAGGCCTGGTCCGACTGCATAGGATCATCAGTGGTCCCCAAGTCCTCTGTATGTACGGGAACCTCAGACTGGTTCCCGATCTCCTGCTGCTCAGCTGCTGGGACTGGGGCCTGCTCCTAGACCGACTGGATGATAGGTGCATCACTGGAAGAGGTCTCTTGTGGGTCTGCTAGCTCAATAACTACACCAACTAAACTGGGGAGCTTCCTCTTCTTTCTTGGAGGCCTGGGTACCTGCTCCTGCTCCTGCTGTGGCTGTGGCACTGGTGCTGCTGCTGGGGCTGGATCCCCGAATAGCAAGTCTAAAGGCATCTGGTCTACCAATAGCTTGTCCACATCAGTCCTTAGAACTTTCACCGACTCCTTGGAAGCCCTTGACTTCCTCATCTTCTTGTGCTCCTTGGCAAGCTCCGTCAAAGCCTTGCTATGTGAATCCACCGCCTTAGTCAAGGCATCCTGAGTTCTCATAATCTTCTCCTCGTTGTCCAAGAGCTTCTTCAGTGTATCCTCAATGGACTGAGGAATCCGAGCAGTGGAAGATGCTGAGTGGGCCTCAACTGTAGCAGACAATGTAGACAACTTGGATGTCGCAGCTGACATCTAGTTGTTCAAACTGGTTAGTGTCTAGCTTAACTGATGGGTCGTGAAAGGATGTGTCCGAGAAGAAGGAACCCCCGGGCCAGCTGAAGTACTGGGGCCAGTAGAAGAGGGGGGTCCTGGAGGCAAATCATCAACAGTGGTGGCAGCAGGCATGGTGGAAGGCTCTGTGGAGGGCTCAACAGAAGACTCTACCGCAACTGGCTCCTCAGACTGGCCAGTTGGGGTAGAAGCAGGCGGCTTGTAATTTTTGTCCTTGGGGTTGTCTGACCCCTTCAAACTGTACTAGGAGAACGGAGCCACAAGTTTGACCTTGACGTCAAACGGTCTCTTCTCCACCTCCAAGTCCCGGAAATACATAGTGAGGGTGCTGGGAAAAGGGTAGTTCCGGTCATGCTCAACCCCCACTGTAGAAATGATGCGGGACATCACATTTCCCACGTTGATAGGATATTCTGCCATAATAGAACCAATAAGAACCGCCCGGGCAAGTGGAATAGTCTGATCATGGGTAGTTGGGTCGAGCCGACTGCACACAAAGGTCAACCACCCTCTAGCCTCGAAGTTGAAAGTTCTCCGAAGTATTTTGGCCCCTGCTTGTAACCATTCTGGAAACGTACCCGGGATTGCCAGGTATGAAGCTAACCACGGATGAACCTCCTCGCCCATTGCTAGCTTTTCATTGTAAAGGGACTCATCTTCATCATTGAACCCCAAATATTCATTCAGTACCTTCCCAGTGAATACCACATTTTTGTTTCTCACTTTGGTCACCTTAGTGCCCTTCAAGATATGGGCCACATTGCTATAAAACTCCTTGACCATATGCTCATTCACCTTCACATAATTGTCTTTAAAGAACTCCCAACCCATTCGAGCCTAAAACCGTCTTTGCACATTGGGGTGTAGAGGTAGAAGGTCTTTGTCAATGAAGCTCCTCTCAAGAATCAACTTCCGTGACGGCCACCATTCCCTAAACTTGTGGAACGCCACCTGGCTGACAAATCGATCTTCCCAAACTTCAGGTTTTCTAGTTCGTTCAACACCCCCCAACCTGGGGCACACCACTGTCTGTTACCTCATTATCACTATTAGTTCCACCTTCTGCACTCTCCCCAGATACTAAAGTTGTGGGGGAGGTGGAGTATCCACCGCTGCCTCCTGCTGAGCCATGAGACGACTCAGAAGGTACACGTTGTGGAGCTTGGACAGTATGTGAAGCTGGGACTGAGGGATCTGGCCCTGAGTCAGAAGAGAGGTCTTGAGAGGGTACGTACTCACTCCCCGATTGGTCATCATCTATAACAACTTGTTGCCTTTTTTTCAGTTTAGGTAGGGGAGTGAGTTTAACTTGTTTCCCTTTTCCTCCCGAGAGGAGTCACCTCGGCCAGGTTGTTTGGCACTTCTTCCTTGTTGTTTTACCATTGTCTGCAAGCAAATGCATCTAACATTGTTAGTTTAAGCACAGGCAGTGAAGCAGGTGAATGAATTAAAGTTGCAGACAGCCAAAATAATTATTGCAGACACTGCTGCAGAAACAGGCACCGCGGACCGCACCATCAGGAGTGCGGCCGCATTGGAGGCACCGCGGACCGCGCTAAGGCGACCGCGGACCACACTGAACAAAGCCCCAGAAAAAGACTTCTCTGAATCTAAGCACCGCGGTCCGCATAAAATGGGTACGCGGCCGTGTTAGGGGTGCCGCAGACCGCACAAAAGTTACTGCGGCCGCGCTGGGCACAAGTATTTCCTTAGTCAATTAAGCATCGCGGACCGCGTGGAAGTGTAACGTGGACCGCGTTAGGGCACTGCGGATCGCGCTAAGGAGACCACGGGCCGCGCTAGGTCAATTTTTTTTACAAGCATTCAGGTAGGGTTTCATTCTTTGCTAAACATAGTTCAAATTTTTTACCTAATTTGTCCCTACACAATTTACCCATCTATTAGGCATGACAAGAACATAAACCCAGCAATAAACACTACTCTACGCTAATAATTAAATAAAAAGGAAGAAATTATGAGAAGAAAGAAGAAGATAACAATTACTTGGCAAGCCAATAAGATGAAAATATGAATTAAATCAATCAAAATGCATGAAACATTTACCAGGTGTGTGAAGATTGTGTTCAATTAATCCAAGCAATCAAGAATTACGAGTAGGGATAGTATGAACAGTAGTTTTAGGTCTCTGAGGATTCAAAGTTCGAAAAATGTAAAATGAGGCCCGTGGGTTCTATTTATAGAAAAGGCTAGGGCCCCCATACTCACCTACCAGCGCGGCCGCGCGAAAGTGATCGCAGACCGTGCTGGGTATCGTCAAGTTGAGCATCAGCAGACAGCCTTACTCGGACTGCGCAAAAGCACATCGCGGCCATGGAGGCCCATTGCGGGCCGCGTAAATAGTACTGCGGACGCATTGGAAAACTTCCGAGAATATCTTATTCAGCTCATGCCAGTGCGGACCGCACAAAGTGCACCGCGGCCGCACTGGCTAACTTCAGAGACTGCAATTTTTCTACTTTCTTTTGCACTGCTTCAACACAATCCCTGCAACATCTCACAAACAATTAGCTCAAAAATCCTAAGCTACAAAGAAAATCAAAGAGAAAGAGAAAAAAAAAGACATGGGTTGCCTCCCAAGAAGCTCCTGATTTAACGTCACGGCATGACGCATGCTACCACCACATCACTTTAGATGAATGAGTGCCACCACGTGGCTATCATCGAACTTTCCCAAATAATGCTTGACACGATGCCCATTGACTCTGAACACTTCGTTATTCTTGTTCCTTAGATCAAGAGCACCAAATGGGGTCACGAACACAACTTCAAATGGCCCACTCCACGTTGACTTGAGCTTACCCGGAAACAGACGTAACCGGGAATTAAACAAGAGAACTATATCCCCAACTTTGAACTCCTTGCCCCGAGCATATTTGTCGTGAAGGTACTTCATTTTGTCCTTGTACAAGGACGAGCTGGAGTATGCATGGAATCTAAACTCATCGAGCTCATTAAGTTGTTCAACCCTCAGATTTGCAGCAACATCCCATTCTAAGTTCAACTTCTTCAAGGCCCACATGGCCTTGTGCTCTAATTCCACCGGAAGATGGCAAGCTTTCCCAAACACCAACCGATATGGAGACATACCGATCAGAGTTTTTTAAGCCATCTGATAAGCCCAAAGAGCGAGCATCATCCAACTTTTTCGACCAATCGGTCCTATTAGCATTGACCATTTTAGACAAGACACTCTTAATTTCTCTGTTGGAGACTTCCACTTGGCCACTAGCTTGAGGATGATAGGGGGTCGAAACCTTATGATTGACTCCGTACTTAGAGAGCAACGTGTCGAAAGCCTTGTTGCAAAAGTGAGACCCCCCATCACTGATGATAGCACGAGGAGTGCCAAACCTTGTGAAAATACTCTTTTTCAAAAATGCTACCACACTCTGGGCTTCATTGTTGGGCAAAGCCACGGCTTCAACCCACTTGGAGACATAATCTACCGCTACAAGAATGTAAGTGTTTCCATAAGAGCTCAAAAAAGGACCCATGAAGTCGATACCCCAAACATCAAAAATATCTACCTCGAGAATCGTATTGAGGGGCATCTCATCCCTTTTTGAAATTCCGCGGGCTCGTTGGCATTCATCACATCTTTTGACCACATCACCGGCATCTTTAAACAAGGTAGGCCAATAAAATTCGCAACTGAGTACCTTTGAGGTCGTCCTCTCCCCGCCATGATGGCCACCATAGGGTGAAGAATGGAAAGCCTCTAAGATACTCAATTGTTCTTCCTCCGGGACACATCTACGAATCACACCATCCGTGCAAATCTTGAACAAGTATGGCTCATCCCAATAGAAATCCAAACTATCCCACTTGAGCTTTTTCCTTTGGTTAGAAGAGAGCTCACACGGGATTATTCCGGTCACAAGGTAATTGGCAACATCGGCAAACCATGGCATCACATTCATTGATACCGCAAGGAGTTGCTCGTCGGGAAATGAATCATTAATCTCAAGGCCATCACAAGGCCTCCCCTCCTCCTCCAAACGGACAAGTGGTCCGCCACTTGATTCTCACTATCCTTCCGGTCAACAATTTCTAAATCAAACTCTTGAAGAAGTAACACCCATCTGATCAATCTCGCCTTGGAATCTTTCTTGGTCATCAAATACCTAAGGGCGACGTGATTGGTGTGCACTATAACTTTGGCCCCCAAAAGGTAAGGTTGAAACTTTTCCACAGCAAACACAATAGCCAACAATTCTTTCTCGGTGACTGTATAATTTCTTTGAGCCTCATTCATGGTTTTGCTTGCGTAGTACACCGGATGAAACATTTTGTTGACTCTATGGCCCAGAACAGCACTAACCGCAACGTCACTAGCATCACACATGAGCTCAAAAGGCAAGCTCCAATTTGGTGCGGTAATGATAGGGGTAGAAGTCAACTTGAGCTTGAGAAGCTCGAATGCTTGCATACAATTCTCATCGAACAAGAACGTTGCATCTTTCTCTAGCAACTTGCACAATGGATGTACCACTTTAGAAAAATCCTTTATGAACCTCCGATAGAAACCCACGTGCCCAAGGAAACTCCTCACCCCTTTGACAGAAGTAGGGGGAGGGAGCCTCGAAATAACCTCAATCTTGGCCTTATCAACTTCAATTCCTCGCTTCGAGATCTTGTGACCCAACACTATACCTTCTTCTACCATAAAATGGCACTTTTCCCAGTTTAGAACAAGGTTGGTATCTTCACACCGAGCCAACACTCTATCCAAGTTTACCAAGCATTCCTCAAAAGAATCCCCACCCACGCTGAAATCATCCATGAAGACCTCCAAGATATCCTCCACCATGTCGGTGAAAATAGCCATCATGCAACGTTGGAAGGTCGCCGGAGCATTACACAATCCAAATGGCATTCTAGAGAAAGCGAATGTGCCATAAGGACATGTAAAGGTGGTCTTCTCTTGGTCCTCTGGGGCAATTAGAATTTGATTGTACCCCGAGTAACCATCCAGAAAGCAATAGAAAGCCCGGCCCGCAAGACGATCAAGCATTTGGTCAAGGAATGGCAATGGGAAATGATCTTTTCTAGTCACCTTGTTCAGCTTCCGGTAATCCATACAAACTCTCCACCCGGTGACCGTTCTAGTGGGAATGAGCTCATTGTTGTCATTGGTCACCACGGTCATACCACCTTTCTTCGGCACACACTGCACCGGAGAAGTCCACGAACTGTCAGAAATAAGATAAACCACCCCAGCATCTAGCCACTTGATAACCTCTTTCTTTACTACTTCTTGCATAGCCTCATTTAGTCTTCTTTGATGCTCAAGTGAAGGCCTCGCATCCTTCTCCAATATGATTTTATGCATGCAAAAAGTGGGGCTTATACCCCGAATATCAGCTAGAGTGCATTTGACTGCCCTTTTTCGCTTTTGAAGAACCGCCAAGGTGGCCTCAACCTGCATGTTAGTAAGGCAAGAAGAAAGAATAATAGGTAAAGTAGAATTTGAACCCAAGAATTCATACCTAAGGTGTGGAGGAAGTGGATTCAACTCCAACACTGGTGGCTCCTCAATCGATGGCTTTGTAGGTGGAGTTTTGCGGTTTTCAAGATCTAGAGATAGCCTTCTAGGCTCATAAGAATATGAACCCATACCATGCAATGCATTCACGCACTCCACTCTACTAGCATCATCATTGACATCCATATTAAGAAGCACGGCCTCAAGGGGATCTTCGACATGGATCATGGAACTTGTGTCATCCACTATCACAGCTGTGACAATGTCCACAAATGAACACACCTCCGTGCTATTGGGTTGTCTCATTGATTTGCAAACATGGAATACCACCTTCTCATCTCCCACTCGGAATGTCAACTCACCCGCTTCAACATCAACCAATGCCTTCCCCGTAACTAGGAAAGGTCTCCCAAGAATAATTGGCACTTCAAAGTCTACCTCACAATCTAATATGACAAAGTCGGACGGCAATATGAATTTATCAACACGGACAAGAACATCATCAATTATGCCCAAAGGTCGCTTCATCGATCGATCCGCCATTTGAAGTCTCATTGAGGTAGGTCAAGGTTGCCCAATTCCCAAAGTCTTGAAGACCGAGTACGGCATCAAATTAATGCTAGCCCCCAAGTCACAAAGGGCCTTGGCAAAATCCGCACTTTCGATAGTACAAGGGATAGTAAAAGCTTCGGGATCCTCAAGCTTGGGTGCCATTGAATGCACTATGTCACTCACTTGATGAGTCATCTTAATTGTTTCACACTCCATCTACCTTTTCTTTGTAACCAAATCTTTCATGAACTTCGCATACCCCGGCATTTGCTCAAGTGCCTCAACCAAAGGGACATTGATTGTGAGGCTCTTCATCATGATAATGAATTTTTTGAATTGATTATCACTCTTTTGCTTTGCTAACCGTTAAGGATAAGGTGGAGGTGGCCTAGGCAAAGGTGCTTTGGCCTTTTGTACAACCGGCTCGGGGATGTTAATCACGTGTTCCTTAGACGGGTTCACGGCATCTTGAGTCCCTACCTCGGCTTCATCATCAATATCAATCCGCACATCATTGTTCACATTTTGATTAACCACATCATCAACAATCAAAGGTACATCATCATCCCGCAACTCAACATCTTCATTCATAACTTGTTTTTGCATTGAGTCATTCACATCACTGCCTCTCCCACTTCTTGTTGTAACCGCAATCACATGATTATTATTCCCACCCTTCGGGTTCACCACCGTATCACTTGGTAGAGCACCCTTGGGACGAGTATTCAATGCTTGAGAGATTTGGCCTAATTGCACCTCCAAGTTCCGGATAGATATGTTATGCGAAGCTAATTGGGCCTTGGAATCTTGGTTCTTTTTCATCATTTGCTCGAACATGCTTTCAATTCTCCCCATATCACTTCCGGACGAACTCAGACCTTGAGAAGGAAAGGGGGTGGATTGTTCGATTGTTGGTACATGGGGAGCCTTTGAAAGCCTTGCCCCCGGTTGCCTTGGTTCCCGCTATTGTTCCACCCTCCTTGATTGTTGTTGTTGCCCCAATTATTGTTACTACCATTCCAATTCCCTTGGTTGCTTTGATTACCCCAATTGTTGTTTTGGTTATTGTTATTCCAATTACCTCCGCCTTGTTGTTGATTGTTGTTATTCCAATTACCTCCGCCTTGTTGTTGATTGCCCCAATTTCCTTGAGGACGCCACTATTGATTCGAAGAGTTGCCTCCATTCCCTTGGTAGTTATTGACATATTGGACCTCTTCGCTTTGATCATCATAACACTCATTTGAATAACCACCATCATCATTGTTGTTGTCATATTGTTCACAATTACTTTGAGGTTGTTGTCCTCTTTGCCTCCTTTTCAACATAGAAACACCTTCCATTGCATTGACTTGGCGCGGGTTTTGGACTTGTTGAAATTGCGCCTTTGACAATTGATTCATAGTTGTTGTAAGCTCGGCGATGGCTTGGCCATAATCGTTAAATTCCTTGTGCAAATAGATGATCGTGGGGTCACCTTGGGGCACATTTTCTCGGCTTTGCCATGCCGAAGAGGTGTCGGCCATTTCATCAAGTACATCACATACCTCTTGGTAAGAAAGTTTCATAAAGTTCCCTCCGGCCAATTGGTTCACAATGCATTGATTTGTGGTGTTGATGCCCCGATAAAAGGTTTGTTGAATCATAGCCTAGATCATGTCGTTATTAGGGCACTCTTTCACCATTGTTCTATATCTTTCCCATATCTCGTGCAAAGGTTCTGTTGGCTCTTGATTGAAAGCTAGAATTTCATCCCGAAGAGCTGCCATATGACTTGGAGAAAAGAACTTGGCAATAAATTTGTCCGCCAATTCATCTCATGTTGTAATAGAATGATTGGGGAGCCTTTCTAACCAATCCAATGCTTTACCCCGAAGATATTACGGGAAAAGCCTCAATCTCAACGCATCCTCGGACACGTTTGTCTGCTTGCTACCCCAACATGTATCCACGAACCCCTTCAAGTGCTTGTAGGCATTTTAATCAGAGGCACCCGTGAAATACCCTCTTTGCTCGAGCAAGGTCAACATAACATTTGTGATTTGAAAGTTCCCCGCCTGGATTCGGGGAGGAACAATAGCACTGGCATATCCTTGATTTGGTAAACCTCTGGGAGCCACTCTCGGCGGTGCCGGAGGAGGGTCTGGAATATTGTTGTTCTCATTTGCATTTACATTGGCATTTCGGCCTCTCCGTGGAACTTGAGGTAAGACCTCATCTTGTTTTAGATCCTCTACCTCCTCCCCCCTATCACATTGCTGAGAGGGCCATTTGTATTAAGATCCATTGTACCTGATTGATCGACACAAACAAATTAGTAAACAAGAAGGATAGAGAAGCAAAACACAAAACTAACTAAACAGATAGTCAACACCGTAAGCTCCCCAGCAACTGCACAAAAACGTTATCGCTGCCAACTCGACACTACGCTATGGTAGGAAGAGCGGGTCGCAATAGCTTTTACCCGAATAGAGGTCCGGGATCGAATTTCCACAGAGAGCTAGTAGTGGAGTTGTATTTTCTGTCTAGCCTAGAGTTGCGGTTGTGCTTCTAATGTCACTTCAAATATTTTTGAGTTTTTATATTTATAACTAATATTACAAAACTAAGGATTAAAGCTAAATTATGCTAAGAGAATATTACTAAGTTGTAATTAATGGGAAGAAGAGCACTAGGGTCGTAGCATCACCTAGGTGGCTAGTTGACGGGTAGATGTTGCTAAGGAAAAATTGACATATTTGGGGATTATGCTATAACTGTTGCACAATTGCACCCACTCTCACACCTCTCAGTAGAGAGAGTGATTTTGCCCAATTGACTCTCTCGAGACCAATTGGGTAGGCCAATGAGACCAAGCAAGTAAGGTTCAAGTAGGGTGATTACTCTCTCGAGATTTACCCCGTTAATTGGGACTACCATTTCTCATGGGTCCATCCCAATTCCTTGTTGGGTCAATTTTGGGGTCATAGACTCTCTTTCTCAAGAAGAGTTAAACCCACTAAGCTTGAATCAGTGTTTGCAACCACCAATTCTTGAATAAAAACATAAAATCAACCCAAATAGCAAACACCCAATATCAATCTAACCCTAGATGGCAACACCCATCAATTACTCACACTAAGGTTGAGCCACAACCCTAGCTAATGGGTTTAGCTACTCATGCTAAATATAAAAATTGACGAAATAGATGAAGAACTAAACATAATAATTGATTACTAGAAGAAACTACAATAATCTATTGTTAATGTAAAGCAAAATATGCCAAAAATGGCTACAACACCGAGCACAGCTATCGTCTGAAGTTCCCCGATAAAAGAGAGCCCTCAAAAATAGTAAAATGTTCTATTTATACTAGGCTGGAAATATTGGACAAATATACCCCTGCAGGGTCAGTGCGGGCCGCACAAAATGGACCGCGACTGCACTGGCTCTTGGACTTCAACTGTTTGATAACTTGAACTGGGGGATGCGGACCGCGTGAAAGGGTACCGTGGCCGCGATGGCAACAGGCACGGTCCGCGCAGGCGTGACCGCGAACCGCGTGACCAAAAGTGCACTTCTCTGAACCTCTGCTCCGCGGATCGCGTAAATGGTACCACGGCCGTGAAGCCTTAACGAGGACCACGTAGATGGTACCGCGGTCGTGTAGCTCTTAGCCTGATTGTTCCCTTCTCTGAACTTCCTAGTGCGGTCGTGGCTGCTTTTGCGCGGTCCGCACTAGGCCCATTTGTCCTCCATTCGCCTGGTCTTGATACTGGAGCAGGTTTCACTCCTTTTTGAGCCGGTATTTGACCTTTTGTCAATTTGTCACTTGTTACGACCCTAGTTCACCAA
Organism: Nicotiana sylvestris; assembly: GCF_000393655.2. Classification (NCBI taxonomy): domain Eukaryota; kingdom Viridiplantae; phylum Streptophyta; class Magnoliopsida; order Solanales; family Solanaceae; genus Nicotiana; species Nicotiana sylvestris. The sequence goes on along the minus strand of NC_091068.1, from coordinate 91,153,881 downwards.
CCGTGAACATGTCATGACGGCACCTAGTCTCCGTGACCAGGTAAGCCTAACACTTGCGGAAACATAATAATTGCGGAAAAATAGAATACCATATTTAATTATCTAAAAAGGAAATTGTACTGAATGCCGCTCGGCATATACGACTCAATATCTTAAGACTAAAACAATCCCAAAACCCGGAAACTCAGGGGAAAACACAAGCTACAGAAATGTATAGTGAGGCTCCAAACTCCAGAATATCTAACAAACGGAAGGAAAGAGAACTAAGTACTAAAGATAGAATAAAGAGGGAAACTCGTCGGTCTGCGGACGCAGCAAATCTACCTCGAAGTATCTGTAGTCCTCCTGCCTCACTGATAGTGCACCTGAGTAGAGGTACCTGGATCTGCACATGAAAAACATGCACAGAAGAGGCGTGAGTACACCACAGCGGTACTCAGTAAGTACCAAGCCTAACCTCGGTTGGGTAGTGACGAGGAAGGTTAGGGCCCTACTGAGGTTATATAAAATATAAATATGGCAGGATAAGATAAGCAGTGCAATTGAGAACCTACAGTAAGAATCTATACAGGATAGTAAGAGTACAATAACGGAAATAATGATGAAAGCAAACCATAAGGAAAGTAACCGGGGATCTCTAAGTATCCCGAGGATCTCTTAGTATCCTCGACATGTACTAGGGATCTCTTTGTATCCCGAGGATCTCTCGGTATCCTCAATATAAGCCAGGGATCTCTTGGTATCGCGAGGATCTCTTGGTATCCTCAATATGTACTAGGAATCTCTTGGTATCCCGAGGATCTCTCGGTATCCTCAATATATGTGCGGGGGATCTCCCGGGAATCTAACCCGTAGTCCCAAAGTAAATGTGCAGGGGGAATCTCCCGGGAATCTAACCCGTAGTCCCAATTTAAAACACAGAGCAGCAACACAAGAATCTAACCCTTAGTCCCAAAGTAAATGTGCAGGGGGAATCTCCCGGGAATCTAACCCGTAGTCCCAAAGTAAATGTGCAGGGGGAATCTCCCGGAAATCTAACCCGTAGTCCCAATTTAAAACACAGAGCAGCAACACAAGAATATTAAATTAAATGCTAATTTCGTACCAAGTAAACATTTACTTCTAGCCTAACATGCTTCACGTAATGCAATTTAGGCAATTTAAGCAAATAGGCAATTAAGTCAACTAAACATGCCTTTCTAGACTAGCAACATGCTAAATTCACAAGTAGAATAAAACAAGAAAAGAACACAATTGAAATACTTAAGGAAAACCCGGATTTTCAACAATTAGCTCAAGTACGCGTTCGTCACCTCACGTATAGGGCATTTCAATTATCAAATATAGCACATCCTAAGGGGAAAGGTCCCCCGCACAAGGTTAGACAAGCCACTTACCTCGAACCGGCTCAAAATCAACTAGAAACCACGCTTTTGCCACGAGTATCCGACTCCAAATGGCCCAAATCTAATCAATTCAATTGCATATCGTAAATATCATCTCAAACAAATGATCCTATGTTTTAATTCAAAGCTAATACGCGAAATTATGGAAAATGACCAAAACGCCCCTCGGGCCCACGTCTCGAGATCGGTAAAAATTAATATTCCCAGAAACCTCGCACTCTCACGAGTCTAACCATACGAAATTTATACAATTCCGACACTATTTGGTCCTTTAAATTATCATTTTACATTTTTGAAAGGTTTCACAATTTTCTTCCCAAATTCTCTCTCAAATCACGAATTAGATGATGAATTCAGTGTTAGATTCATGTATTCTAGCCAAATCTGAGTTAAAATCACTTACCCCGATGAATTTCTTGAAAAACTTTCGAAAAATCGCCAAAATCCGAGCTCTGTAGGTCAAAATATTAAATAAAACCCAAAACCTCGTATTTATAGGTACCCCTTAGGTTTCCAGCTACTGCGGGCCGCACCAAAACTCACGCGGTCCGCACAAAGGCAACATGCGGCCGCACAGGCCTCCCTCTGCAGTGACAGGCTTTAGTATTTTGGCCATAACTTTTGCTACAAATGTCCAAATGGCAATGTCTTTACCTTTCTAGAAACTAGATATGAGCTTCCGAAGTAGGACCAGCGGGAGGGCCCTTCACCGCGGCCGCACCCCACTTTGTGCGGTCCGTGCGACGCCTACTGTGGCCGTGCCCGCTTTTGTGCGGTCCGCACAGCACTCAATGCGGGCGCACTAATTTTTGTGCGGACCGCGTGAGTGAGTTATGGGGCCTGCAACCCCTGTAGACCTGCTACAGTTATGATTTTTGCACTGAAACATCCTGGAACCTACCCGGAACTTCCGGAACTTCAAACCAATTATACCAACACATCCCGTGACATCGCTCAAACTTGATCAACACTTCGGAACGCTTATCACAACATCAAATCACCAATTTCACATAGGATTCAAGCCTAAGAACTCCAAGAATCTCTTAAATTATGTTTTCGATCAAAACCTATATAAAACCCCTTCCGAATGACTTGAAATTTTGCACACACATCCCAAATGACATAATGGAGCTACTGAAACTTCCGGAATTCCATTCCAACCCTCGGATCAAAATCTCACTATCGGACCGGAAACTTCAAAAATTCAAACTTCGGCATTTCAAGCCTAAATTAGCTACGGACCTCCAAAACACATTCTGAACACGCTCCCAGCCCCAAATTCACCTAACGGAGCTAACGGAACAGTCGTATTTCCATTCTAAGGCTGTCTCCCCACTGTTCCGACTTCGGTCAACTTTCTAACACTTAAGCTCTCATTTAGGGACTAAGTGTCCCAAAACTCTTCAAAACTCAAAATCGAGCATCCCGGCGAATCACATTAGCAGAAATAAACTTGGGGAAAGCAGTTAATAGGGGATCGGGGCATTAATTCTTAAGACGACCAGCCGGGTCGTCACATCGCTCAAACCTGCAATCAAGCACAATTTGTGAGCATTTTGGGACTATTTTGTAAAACTTTATAATCACAGCATAGGTAAGTAGGGAGATAAAACACGTTAAAATCCCGACTTATCAGTCAATCGGACTTGATTTGATAGATTTCGACGTTGTTTTTGGAATTTGAAAGTTCCTAAATCCTTAGGCTTGAACTCGAGGTGGATTTGGTGTTTTGGTGTTGTTTTGAGTAATTCGAAAACTCGACTAAATTTGTATGATGTTATGGGATGTATTAGTACATTTGGTTGAGGTCTCTGAGGCCTCAGATGAGTTTCGGAGTGAATTTTGAGCGAGTCTGGATGTTTCGAAACTCAGAGATGGCTCTGGCACTTTTGGGAGTGCGGACCGCACCAAAATTTTGCATACCACAGAGGGGAGTGCGGCTGCACACCAAAAATGGTCCGCAGGATCACTGGTCTGACTTCGTAATCTCATATATGTTGATCTACAAATAATTAGGGGATGATTCAAAAACAAAATTGTAGATCTTTGAATCTAGTTTTCAGAAATATATTATAATAGGCATTTGGACATCTGTAGAGAAAGTTATGGCCAACATACTAAAGCATGTCACTGCAGACAAAACCTGTGCGGACAGCAGTCGTTTTTGTGCGGACCGCACTGGTTTTGTGCGGACAACACTCGTTTTTGTGCAGTCCGCAGTGGTGGAAATCCCAGGGGTGCTCTATAAATACGTGGTTTTTGGTTTTATTTAATAGTTTGACCTAAAGAGCTCGGATTTTGGCGATTATTTCGAAAGTTTTTCAAGAAATTCATCGGGGTAAGTGATTCTAACTCAGATTTGGCTAGAGTACATGAATCTATCATTGAATTCATCATTTAGTTCATGATTTGGGAAAGAATTTGGGAAAAATTGTGAAATCTTTTAAAAATGTAAAATGATGATATGAAGGACCAAATGGTATCGGAATTGGATAATTTTTGTATGGGTGAACTCGTATCGGAATGGATATTCGGTTTTTGTAAATTTTATCAGATTTTGAGGTTCAGACCCGGGGAGTTGACTTTTATTGAATTTTCGTAAATTGCATAAGAATCATAGCTTTGTTAATTGGAATTATTTTCTCTTGCATTGTTAGATGTATTTAATCGCTTTTGTCTAGATTGAGCCGAGCATTGATGAACTGGAAAAAGGAAAAGCTAAATTGAGTATTTAATTGGCCAGATTGAGGTAAGTATCTTGCCTAACCTTGTGTGGGGGACTACCCCTTAGGATTTGAGTCCTCTATGCTATTTGTAGTCCGTGCATGCGAGGTGACGAGCATGTGCTCGGTTTTATCTATGGGAGAATTGCCCTTTAAGATTCTTAGGTCCTTATGCTCATTATGTGAAAAGTATCCCATTATGGTTGGGTTTTCTAATTGGTTAAATTACCTCAGATTTGGCTAGAGTACATGTCCAAATTGTTATGGTTATCGGTGTAGTTATCACGTGCCTGTTATGTCTTATTGTTTTGTTAAGGTTATTGCGCTTCTTGGTTTTCCTGTGATTCTCTTGTTGCCGTGCATTCATACTCCTGGTGGTGGAATTCCTTGTGATTGGGTTGTTGGAGTGTTTTTGAGTATTCTTCGTGTTTCTGCTGTGTGTTTACTTTGAGACTACGAGACGATATTCCGGGAGATCCCTAGCATATATATTGAGGCTACCAAGAGATCCCCAACACATATATTGAGGATACCAAGAGATCCCCAACATATATATTGAGGATACCAAGAGATCTTCGGGATACCAAGAGTTCCCTGGCATTTATATTGAGGATACCAAGAGATCCCCAACACATATATTGAGGATACCAAAAGATCCTCGGGATACCGAGAGATCCCTGACATTTATATTGAGGATACCAAGAGATCCCCAACACATATATTGAGGATACCAAGAGATCCGCGGGATACCAAGAGACCTCTAGCATTTATATTGAGGATACCAAGAGATCCTCGGGATACCAAGAGATCCCCAACGCATATATTGAGGATACCAAGAGATCCTTGGGATACCAAAAGATCCCAGCACATATATTGAGGATACCAAGAGATCCTCAGGATACCAAGAGATCCCCAACACATATATTGAGGATACCAAGAGATTCTCGGGATACCAAGAGATCCCAGCACATATATTGAGGATACCAAGAGATCTTCGGGATACCAAGAGATCCCCAGCATATATATGGAGGATACCAAGAGATCCTTAGGATACCAAGAGCTCCCGAAATTTATATTGAGGATACCAAGAGATCCTCGGGATACAAGGAGATCCCAGCACATATATTGAGGATACTAAGAGATCCCCAGCATATATATTGAAGATACCAAGAGATCCCTAGCTCGTATACGGAGGATACTGAGAGATCCCAGAGTATTTATATTTGGGACTACAGGACGGTATTCTAGGAGATCCCCGGTTGTTATCTCTGCGTTGAGTTGTACTCCTACTGTTATCATTTTGTCTCCGTTGTAATTGCTGTTATTAATTCAAGTGTTTTAACGGTTTAGATTCCTCTACTGATGTGATCCTTTGTGTTGGAACCCATAGTGTTTACAATATCTTGCCTTATTTTTATGTATATTTCAATACTTCAAATTTCAACAATTGTTATATTTTTAACTCAATTGATTTCTCAATTAAATTTTCCTTATAACGTTTGAGGTTGTATTTTACTTGAAAAGGAATTTCTACTAAGTTAATTTATTAAATCCCTTGTTAAAGGTGAAAATCATCTGATGTTGTATTTCAATTGAAAATGGTACCTTCTTTATTCAAATGATTTCTAATAAGTACTTTATCTTTTCTCGTTGAGTTCCTAGTTGGTTTATACATTGTACCCTACTTTATGTTATGTGAATGAGACTCCTTGAACATCTTAATTGTATTGATTATGGCCCTATGTACTGGGTAGCATGAGAACGTTGTTGCGCAAAGTGAGATAGAAATATGTGGGCACGAGGTGCCGGGTGTGCTAAAGGTTTGATAGTTAAGGTTATGATATAAGACATTGAGTTTGAGATGGCTGGAATTGTGAATCAGAAATGATATGATTTATTGAGTTGACGACGCCTTTCATAATTGAGTACATTTTTGACTTGTCTGTGTCCCAGCTATGTTGGTGTTAATTTACTTGGTTAACTTCGTTTCCATCTGTGTTTCCCTTATTGTTTCTACTGTTTGTGGTTGAGTTTTCTCCCTGTTGCTGATATTACCTTGTTATCCTATCCCGATTGTTTATCGTTATATCATGTTCAATTTATTTGACCAGTAGGTGTCTGGACTGTTCCTCGTCACTACCCTACCAAGGTTAGTCTTGATACTTACTGGGCACCGCCGTGGTGTGCTCATACTACAATTCTGTACATTTTTGTGTACAGATCTAGGGATTTGATCGGTAGTAGTTGTGCGGGTTGTTGTGGTGGAGACTCAAGGTAAACCTGCTACAGCGTTCGCGAGCCTCAGAGTCACCTTCATTTGTACATATTTCCATTTGTTCCTTTTTGTTTTGGAGCAAGATGTATTTATTTGTATAACTACTCTTAGAAAGGCTTATTCTTTTTTGTTTCGGAGCAAGATGTATTTATTTGTATAACTACTCTTAGAAAGGCTTGTGACTTGTACCACCGATTTTGGGATTTGTAAATTGTTAAGAGTTATTGAACTTCAAGTTGGCAAATATCAATGTTATTTCAGTAAATGTTAGGCTTACCTAGTTTAGAGTTTAGGTGCCATCACGACTCCTTCGGAGGGATTTTTGGGAGTTTGTGGAAGGTTCCACTGCTCCTACATGACTTGGATCAGTGTGTGGTTCATATGGGGAGGTAGGGAATAAAGAATATTGTTGATTCAGGCTTGATTTGTGTAATTGTTCACTACTAAGTGTATGCCTTTCGCTATTAGTTGGGCTAGATAACGAGTGTTTTGAATTATGATGACCATCTCTTGGCCATTGATTTGGATGTTGAACGTTATTGCATGGCCTAGAATGCCTGCTTCCAACCAAGAGGTTGGTTGTTAGTTTTGAGGTTGTGGAGGAGATGTGAAGAACAGTGGTTGATTTGGGAAGTGGGGTGGCATAGGAGGAAGATTGTCCGTCATTGCTATTCTGTGGTGGTTTGGAATGTGGACAAGGCAGAATCTTCTCTTTGTTGGTAACGGAAGTCTTGGCATCTTCTTCTTGGAATTGAGATAATATATTAGTGGTAGTATTAGGGTGAGTAGGTTTAATGATCTCTACAAAATTTGTAGTTTGTTCGATGGATTCATAACTTGGCGTGTGGGAATAAAGAATATCAAGGTTGGATTTGGATGATGCCAAGTGCTTTGAGGGTTCAGCCATTTGGCAATCTACCTTTGCATGCAAGCCTATGTGTAATTTGGACGTGTTAGGAGGGAGGGCTTAGTTGTGATTAGAGGGTAAATTGGTACTGGTTGTTTCTTTTAATATAGGGGTAACCGGGTATTCTATATTTTTATTTTTTGTGGAAGGTTCATCTAATGATTGGTGTGGAGAAACCAATGTCTCCTCAACCTCATCCACGTGTAATGAGCTTTGCATGCAGTGGGTGTTGGGGTTTTTGGGTAGATTTGGTATTGAGCTAGTTTCAAAAACCAGGGGCTCATTTTCTAACATCTCAAAAGAATTGGTAGATTTAATGCCAATATTTGTGGAAGATGTTTTAATATCGATTTTATTTTCAGATGAGTAACTGACCTTTGTGTCAGGAGATGAGGAAGCAACTACATTTTTTGCCATATATTTAAACTTTTGAGAAGTATATTTATGAGAAATAAAGGACATACCTAGGGCTGGATCATTGAGTTTTAAACTTTTACCTGAATTGGATGCTTTTGCTATTGGGATTGCCTTTGAGCCAGCCTGCCTTTTCTTGTTGAACGTGATAGTCACCCAATCGGTTTGGATTCTTTGTTGTGTGTTTGTGACATAATCACTTTGGACTACTTGTTGAGTATTAGTGATTTGATTTACCTGTGGCCTTTGGGAAGTGGTATTTTGGAGAGTGACCAGGCATTATAATTGGTTGTGGCCTAGCCTACCACAATTTTTACATAGGAAATTTTCTCATTCATATTGTATATGTTGCTTGTAATTTCCAATATATAGAAATGGTTTAACTGGCGATTCCATTGAGACTTCCACATAGAGTCTAGCATAACGACCTCTTAGTGTAAAGGAGGTACATGCATCAATTTTTAAGTAATTTGCCTATTTTGTTGCCAATCTTTTGTAATATGGTAGAGTCATTAAATTCAGCGGGGAGTTGAGGGAGACGAACCCATACAGCAAACTTTAGTTGTTTGGCTTCACTGGCTATAAAGAGAGGTTCCCATTTCTGAACCAACAGGTGGAAGCCATTAATAAACCAAGGCACATTACTGAGAACTTTGGCCATATTTTCCTCCTTGGTGAATTTAACAATGAAGTAATCTTCCCCAAGGTCTATTAGGTTAAAATTTTCACATGGTTTTCTTAATTGGCAGAGTTTTCTTTTTAGATATTGGTGGAGGATTCTTTTACCTATTAGTTTAATTATGAGAGAGTATTTCCAAGGTTGGTATATCCTATGGAGGTCATCTACGGATATGTGAATTTGTAGGTTTTCATTGATGCCTTGGGTATATTGAGAGCAAATCTTGAGGTTGGATATATCTTGTAGGGGGTCACCAAGTTGCATGAAGGAGTCTTTAGTAGCGGCTGAGTCTAGTGGTGGTTGGGAGATGTGTTTATTGATAGAATCCAGAAGGAGGACGTCTTTGAACGATGATGTGATAGTATGAATGTTAGTGGTTGAATTTGGAGCATAATTAGAATCATTACCTTCATGCGGATAAAGTGTATTGGTTGAATTTGTAATAGGAGGGTTATTACCTTCATGCTCATGATTAATAGTCGGAGATTTTGGGGGGATTGAAAGGATTGGTGGACAGTTCGAGGAAGGTTTATCATTGCTAATGTAGAAAGCAGAGAAGAAGATATTTCCATCGGCCTCCGACCATCCACGAGTGTTTTTTTTTTCTTTTTTCCGTCTATTCTTTTAATAGGGGTCTTAAAAACGATATTCTACACTTCCTTTTGACCTGTCCTATTAAAATGGAAATTAATAAGAGTATACCAGAAGAGGACAATTCTTTAATTGCTCCTGTTAATTTTACACGGGAGGGGAAAAGAATACAGCCGAGAATTATCTTGTTGTAGTTGTCTAATCGATCGAATTATATACATTAGTTCGTATGATTTTTTTCAGTTTGTACTCCAAAAACTAATACTCCATCCGTTTCATATTAGATGAGCTACTTTTCTTTTTAGTCTGTTTCAAAACAAATGACACATTTTTAAATTTAGAAATAATTCAACTTCAAACTCTTTCATTTTACTCATTTACATTTAATGAGATATTTTTATAGTCACACAAATGTCTGGCCCCACAAACCTTTTACCCTTTAAGTTTTTAAGATCACAAGTTTTGAAAGTCTTCTTTCTTTTTTTCAAACCTCGTGTCAAGTCAAACTACCTCATCTAATATGAAACGGAGGGAGTAGTATATTTTTATATCTTAAATTTTTCATTTTATGTTTAACGAAATGATTTACAATTATACAAATATTTATAGTTTTTTTAGATTAAAATATCCATTTTTTTCTTCATTTTTTGTGTCCAATCAAAACTACCACGTAAAACAAAACAACAGGAGTAGTAGGTGAATGTACAGTTTGTTATTGTCGAAGTTGAGCTTTTACTAACACAAAGTAGACCACGTGTTGAAATAATGCGATATAGACTATAGAGTAGGGTGTCTGTGCAAATGCTGTTGTTTCAATAAAGTAGACTCATCTTCGGCACAATTTAACAAGGGAAAACCAAGGACCCTCTTTACCTTTAGTCAAACATCCTCTCCTAACGCTAAAATATCTTCTTGATACTCCCTCCATATGTGGCATATTCAGAAAGGCAACGATTAATTCATCAAAATACAAAGTTTTGATGTGAATTTACAAACTTGTCATTGGATTGGTCCGAAATCATAGAGTTCTCGTTACTTCGAAAACCACACAACTCTCCCTTTTAAGAAAAATACTTCCTCCGGTCCGGTTTAATTGATTCTTTTGGATATTTTCACACGTATTAAAAATTCATAAGTTAACATTAATTACAATAAAATTGACCGTATTAATCTTAATTTGTTCATTAAAAATATAATAGATACTCCTAAGCTTTTTATTCCAAAGGCAACTTTGAAAAAAAGAAATTAATTCCTTCTTAATATCTGAAGAAGAAAAAAATATTATGAACCACGTAAAAGAGGCCAAAAAATTAAATAAAATGGACCGGAGGGAGTATGAGTTAAAATGCACTTTTTAATAACAATGGTGTTAGGGTACCTAGTGATTTTTGCTTCTATTGGGGTTAAATCTAAGACTTTATGGTTCTCATCCTAGTTCATTAGCCATTAAACTATACCTTTAGGTATGAAATTAAGATGCCTCGATAAACAAAAAACGACATATCAAAATATGCATAAAAATATAACTATTATTTTGACTAGTGATGTCGGTGGAAGTAAATTTTGAACACATAAAATAACCAAACCTTGAAGATACTTCAAAATCTTAACCTCGAACTATAAGAGAGACTATATATAATAGATGGAAATAGGCATGAGAAGGAGTGAAAATAATTAATTATTATTTTTTCACATATATTGCACCTAAGTATAACATGTTTTAAATGTCTAGACCAAAAAAACATATAATTATAACTATGATTCATCTATCTTTTCAACATCAACATTATAATCATTAATAATGGCAGTTTGAAAAGCAAAAGAGCAGAAGGTGATATGATTTGAGATTTAAAAAAAAAGGCAACGGAATATGAAAAATAATAACAATTGAAACATAAACCAACTTGTTATAAATAGAATTGTATTTAAGATGAATATCTATATTCTAGAGAGACTCTAGGGTTTGTTACTTCAGGACTAAGTCACTTTTCACCTATAAATAGAGGGGTTCTATTCCATTTGTAATTCATCACAAATCAATAAGAATTCTCTCTCTCTGCTTTTCTCTGCAATGATCTTCTTCTTCTTTTATTGTTTTATAATACGTTATCAGTATGAGACTCTAACCAATTGAGTAGAGGCTTTGAGATACGTGCATAGTGTTCAACTTGTACATAATATTGAGCATCATGATTGTCAATTGTTACATGAACTTCCTTCATGATCATATTTTGGATTTAACGTAAGTATTTTACTTTATTTTTCTCTTTTAAATTCTTGTCATTCTATATTTAATTTTAAATAAGCAAAGATGATTAATTTTGATTGTAACTCTAATGGAGTTTGAACGAAATTATAACCACCCAAAGTGGTAAAATTTCTATGTCTTGCCGTGATCAAATTCATGTATGATTATGGGCACAAGAAGTGAAAATCCGTCCCATTGATTTTGCTTCATTCTTATTCCCTTAAGAGAATATGATAACAGTATGTGATAAGTCTGAAAGAAGACAAAATTATTAACGTGAAGGTATCAATGGATGAGGACGTGGCAATAGACGAAATTATAATCATCATCATTAGAGTAATGAAAACAATTAGGATTCTCAAAATAATCCTTCACTGTGTGAAAGTAATATTTGTCATCGATTTGACATGAGATTTTGTAAAATACATATAGATATTTATGGTCCATTCATGATGTGAATGTGACAACATGTGATTTATGAATACATATTCATTCTTAGAAGAATATGAACGTGCTAGTGGTAGTGGATATACCATATTAATCTCTAGAAAAAGATATGAGATGAAATAAGAAAATTATTTCATTATTATGGAATGAATGGTCATTGATCGTGTACCTAATGTAATTATGCCAAAATATTATGGCAATATGATTATTACAGGGCAAAAGCAATATAAGCAATATATCTTGCCTATAATAATTTTGACCATGACCATAATAGTATAACTTTTTTCCTTGAAAGAAATATTTACCATATAGATGTTGATGAATATGTGGCAGTACAAAATTAATTGAAAGCTCTAGAAGAGCCAATTATACTACTTTGGAGAAATAAAATTGATTATCAATAAGGTATGGTGGCGTAGTAAGTCTCAAAGAAATTTAGTGAGTTTCTAAAGTATTCCCGAAAGCGATTGGTTATATTGAGAATATAAATAAAGGAAAGATTTAATATCTTATATTACTACAACTTGTAGGGGTAATATATATGTGAAAAGCTACCCGCTTTATTCTCCAGTTGTACCACACAAAAGAATATCACAATAAAGTAGAGGTTTATTGATATAAAAACTCATATCATAATGCACTTGGAGTTTATTCATAATTGCACATGTCATGGTGTAAATCTGAAGTTTATCAATATTGATAATTTCTCCAATTGGCATAATTGGTTTAGCCATTAATTTAAGTATAATGTGCAAAATAAAAGAGAATTCACATGGGTATATATTAAAGAACTAGAAAGTTCTTTACGAATTCTCTTATGTTGCTTGTTCTTGTTAATTAATAGGCCAACTAATATTGGGATTGAATCCTATGAATACTGAAATATCAAAGGTGAATATGGGCTCATTCACTTGCCATGTATACCACATAAGATGCATCTATGAGATGATTACATGTGCGATTATTATTAACCCGCAACCTGGTGTTTGTGAGGTAACTTGCTCAATAATTTAATTTAGAGCATAATTTCTATATTTTCTATTCAAGATAGTTTATCTTGATAAGTTGGTTTACATCATGGTTAGTTATTGATTGTCTCCACTTAATAGCTAAACTATTGCTTATGAGAACAAAGTTATGTATATCAGTTTGATATACATTAGATACGAAAGTATATTACATTCTCCCGTCACAAGTAGTTCAGGGTCAGGAACCAAATAATTTCATCTTATTATTATTAATGTGCTGTGTATATTTTAATTAACACCATAACACATAAAGATGGATTTTCAAAAGTTGAAAAAGTAAGTTAGTTTTTCTAACCTGAGGGGGAGATAGAATAAATAGCTAAGAAAACATTACGTGGAATGAATAATAATTTCTACATCTAGATCCTCAAATAAGATAATATGAACTAGAAGTTCATAAAAGATAATTCATCTGCAATATATTGCAAAGCATGCCAGACGTATTTGCTGACCCAAAAAAGTAACTATATTCTAAATGCAAATGCTATTATTAGAATAAGTCCTAGAAGGACAAAATCTATGGTACACTTAAAGTGTATAGACAAACCGGTTTCAAATAAACTTCTCGATAAAGAAGATGAGCAAATGATCAAAATGATCATAATAAAGGAGACAAGTAATCTAGAAGATTACATGACATAACACTTCATAAAATCTCATGAGAGATTCAAGTACCTAAATATATGAATGAAGAGATCTCTATGTTATGTCTATACGAAAACAAGAAGGTTGGAACCGATATAAAATGTTCGTAGACGACATCTATCATAGCGCTAAGTATAGATGAGGATCATAAGTTTATCGAAAACAGATACAAAAATATTGGCCAAATAGAAGAGACACAATTCAAATAGAATTGGTTTCATATGAAATACATGTAGTTCAAACACTTGAAAGTAGTCAATGGTGTGTACAATCACTTTTATCTATCTTATATGTCGAGTATGATATGAAAACTTGATATGCATCTAAAGTCTTTATATATGGCTTATATGACAATCCTTGAAGGATTTAAATTGATTAAAGCATATAAAATTCTTGGTCATGAATGACCATCACTACTAAAAAATCTGGTTTTAGCGACAGACCAATTCTGTAGCTAAACAGAAAAATCCTGTGCTAATCTCATTTAGCGACATATTATCAAGAAATTCTGCTAGCGACGGGCGATTTAGCGATAGATTAGCGATGACGTTCGTAGCTAATTCCAGTTTTTTGTAGTGCATATCCTAAGTGCTATTTGCACACATATGTATCTTGCTATAGCTATAAGAATGATAATATGATAGCGAGGATTTTCAAGGTGCAACATATTCATTGGAGTTAATATGGCTGATTTATTCATCAAATCTTCACCGATGTCAACCTTCAAGAATCTAGTGCACAAAATTGGAATGCGAAGGCTCAAAGATGTGAATTGATGCTCTCATCAAGGGAAGTTAATGCGCGTTGTACTCTTTTTACTTTACAAGGTTTTGTCCCACTGGTTTTTCCTTACAAGGTTTTTAACGAGGCAACCAAAAGGCGTATTGTTAGATATGTGTACCCTTTTTCCTTCTCTAGAATTTTTTTCCCACTGAGTTTTATTTTAGTTAAGATTTTAACGAGAAAGATTATTTGTTAAATAGATATTCAAGGGGGAGTGTTATAAATAGAATTGTATTTAAGGTGAATGTCTATATTCTAGAGAGATTTTAGGGTTTGTTACTTGGTAGCTAAGTCACTTTTATTGTGATAACCTTTTAAATTCTGTGCTCTGAGGCCTTAAAAACCTCTTTTTATCTTATCTTGATTTGCGTGCATAGTCCGGGCGCGTTTCCGGAAAGCTTTTGTGTGAAAACTAAGTAAAATAAGAAAATTGGCCTTTAAAATTGATTAAAGTTGACTTTGTCAACATCCTTGATAAACAGACCCGGACCTGTGATCCGACACTCTCGTAGGGTCCGTAGTAAAATATGGAACTTGGGCATATGCCCGGAATCGAATTCCGAGGTCCCAAGCCCGAGAAAATTTTTTTTAAAGAAAATTTATTTGCTGGAAAATGTAAAGGCTTTTAGAAGTAAATTAATGCAATTTCTTGATGGTATTGGGCACGTATCTTGGTTCCGGAGTCCGGTACAAGTTTAAAATAATAATTTGATTGAATCTGTGGAATTTGGTAAGAATCGGAAGTGATTTGGTATAAAACGAACCTATAGTTGAGAGAAAATAGAAATTTCAATGTTCTTGAGTATTTGTATGAATTTGAGGTTGAATTCGTAGTTGTGATGTCATTTTGATGATTTGATCGCACGAGCAAGTCTGTATGATGTTTTTAGACTTGCATGCATGTTTAGTTTGGAGCCTAGAGGGTTCGGGTAAGTTTTGGATAGGCTACGGAGTGAATTTAGACTTAGAAAATAACTGTTGCAGGTTTA
Source organism: Nicotiana sylvestris (assembly GCF_000393655.2). Lineage (NCBI taxonomy): Eukaryota > Viridiplantae > Streptophyta > Magnoliopsida > Solanales > Solanaceae > Nicotiana > Nicotiana sylvestris. The sequence goes on along the minus strand of NC_091068.1, from coordinate 91,138,746 downwards.
GAGAAGTTGCTAGTCTTTGAACTGAGCTGTGCGATCCGCGGTGAATCCTCGCGACCGCGGTAGGGTCTTCGCTGCTGCAGTGGGGTTTTCGCGGTCAGCGGTAGGCAAGGCCAAATCTCCGCGGTCGCGCTCTACATTTCACGGTCCGCGGTGGAGCTCCGCTGCCGCTTTCCTTTTTCTGTGGTCAGTGGTAAGGGTATGAGAGAGGTATATATAAACGAGACTTTTCAGCCATTTTTCATTTTTCAAAACTCTAAAACATAATAGGAAATTTTTCAAAACACTCTTTCTTCCCCAAAACACAAGTAAGTGATTTTTAACTCATTTCTTTCACTCCTTAACTTCTTTTTACAAGATTTCATCCTAGAATCTAGGGTTTACATGGTGGAATTGGGAATTTTGGGTAGAACTCAGGAATATCAAGATTTGAGAATTTAGACCTCAAATTGAGGTCGGATTCTAAAACCAATTGTATATTCGGGCTCGGGGGTGAATGGGTAATCGGGTTTTGGTTTGAATTTTGGGTTTGGACTAAGCAGGCCCGGGGTCAATTTTTGATTTGTTGGAGAAACAGTGGGAAATATATTTTCATGCATTGGAATTGGTTTATTTAGCGATTATTAACGTTATTAAGTAAATTGTGACTAGATACAAACGAATTGGAAGTGGAACCAAGAGGTAAAGCGGTAGTTGAGGCTTGATTATGTTCGTACATTGAGTAAGTGTTTGGTCTAACCTTAGCTTGAGGGAATATGAGTTGTAGTCTTAACTGCTATGTGTTAATTGTTGAGTACGTCATATAGGTGTGGTGATGAGTACTTATACGTTAGTGTCAAGCATGCCCGTGAGTCTTATACTATGATTGTTGTGACTCTGTTATGTATTGTCCATGCTTAATATGATGATTTCTAATGTTGAACTAGGCGTGTGGAAGTATTCTTCGTAATTGAACATTGTAGAGCATTGGCTCAAGTTGAGATTCGTGTTGTGAAGTGATTGTGGAAATGAGAAGAGGCTTATGATATTGTTTCCCTTGCCGGGATGTTATTGCCTCTGATATTGCTTTCCCTTGCCGGGATATTATTGTGGTACCATTGCTCCCTTGCCGGGATTCTATTATGATTTATTGATTCCCTTGCCTGAATTGCTTGTGATTGTTGCTTGGGTAAGGAAGAGTGAAAGGCACGAAGGGTGATGTCGTGCATGATACTGGTGAGTGAGTGTTAATGCACGAAGGGTAATGTCGTGCCGATATTGTAAATGTAAAAGCACGAAGGGTGATGCCGTGCCATGATACGAGTGATAATGCACGAAGGATAATGATGTGCCATAATTATCTGAGGTAAAAGCACGAAGGGTGATGCCGTGCCGAATCTATTGATTTTTATAGTGAGAACGAGAGCAAAAGCACGAAGGGTGATGTCGTGCACTTGTTACTGTTTTTTGTATTCTTTCTCATAATTGAATTATGGTGTTCTTTGTGCTTTTCTACTGAATTTCTGTTAGTACTTGGTATCCCCGCGGCATGTTCCCCCTTCCCATCTCTAACTACTAGTTTCTGTTGTTATTATTTGTTGTATATGTTATAACTGTACAGGTTTATTTGGTAGTCTTGTTCTAGACTCGTCACTACTTCACTGAGGTTAAGCTCGACACCTACTAGCACATGCGGTCGGTTGTGCTGATACTACACTCTGCACTATGTGCAGATCCCGATTCTGGAGTATTTGGGCCATAGAGAGGTTGTTGCTTTCAGTCCAGCGGAGACCCGAGGTAGTCCTGTAGACGTCTGCATGCCTTGGCATCCCCTTCTATCTTTTCCATTCTGTTTTTATGTATGTCAGAGACAGACTTGTATTTTCCATTCAGACCATTGTTTGTAGTATTCGTAGATGGTCCGTGACATTGTGACACCAATTCTGGGTGGAGTTGTACGTTGGATTCTGTATTAGTATTTGGTTAAACTATTAAATTTCGTCTTCCGCATTTCTGTTTATTATGATTATTCCGTTGTTGATCACATGTTAATTCATAAATGCTAAAGGTTAGAAAAAGGGTAATAAAATCTATAATACTCGACTTGCCTAGCTTTCATGAGTAGGCGCCATCACGATTCCCGAGGATCGGAAATTCGGGTTGTTACATTTACCCTATAAATATAGGGGTTCAATTCCATTGTAATTCATCACAAATCAATAAGAATTCCTCTATGTACTTTTCTCTGCAATGCTCTTCTTCTTCTTTTATTGTTTTATAGCAATACATTTCAATTAAAGTAATCTGAAACAATCAAGCAATGAATTTTTTTTAAAACCCTAGATGAACGTCTCAAACAATATTGGACAACTTCGATCGCTTCCAAAGAATGACAAAAACGAATCCTAGATAGAAATGAAGGAAAAGAAGATTACCCTCAATAATCTCAATTTTTTAAAATAGACAATCCAAAGTCAAACAAGAATCAAAAGGTCCAAATTCTCTCTCAAAGGAGTTTCTACTCTCAAAATACGCTAGTTGCCTCAATGAAATAAACCCTAGGCTATTAAAAGACTCAATGGGAAAATAGGAAAAGTCTTGAACTTAACTCTTTAAAGAAAACTCGTCATGGACGTGCGCTGTAGCACACCTGGCACCTAGGGCATGAAACAGGGTGTGTAGAGACTCCAGTCAATCTGTCTCGCTCTCTATCAAGTTGCGTTGCAATGCAACATGTTGGAGACTGCCATGGATGTGCTTGAGCTAAGCTTAGACATAGTCAGAAGAGAGAAGAGAGATTGAGAAAAAGGGGAACTGTTGTATTGAAGAAGAAAGCTACAGTACACGGTATTAATACACTTTTCTAACCGCCTAAACTAACTAATGTACAAATTACATAATTACCCTCTACACTATAACTACTTAACTACCCTTGTGTCTATATCCTCAATACTCCCCCTCAAGCTGTGTAGTGTGAATAAGTTGTACACTCCCAGCTTGGATAGTAGGAAATCATGTTGTGCCTTCCCCAGTCCTTTGGTTAGTACATCTCCTAGCTAGAGGTTTGTAGAAACACGTGCAATCTGAATTAGGCCCTGTTGAATCTTTTCTCAAATAAAATGGCAGTCAATCTCGATATGTTTGGTTCTTTCATGATAGATGGGATTTGCAGCAATTTGAATAGCCACTTTACTATCACAATAAAGCTTCACTAAAAGCTTTAAGTCCACATTCAATTCTTTAAACAACCATGTTAACCAGACTACTTTTGCTATTGCATTGGCCATACTTCTGTACTCAGCTTCTGCAGAGCTCCTTGACACTGTATTTTGTTTCTTGGACTCCAGGAGATAAGAGAGTCACCCAGCTTTATACAAACCCACTCACTGACCTTCTAGTCATTGGGCAAGTGGCCCAATCTGCATCACAATATACTGTGAGTTGGTCAGAAGATTGAGATGATAGCAGAATCCCTAGCCCAAGTGCATTCTTTAGGTACCTTACCACCCTCAGTGCTCCTTCCATATGTGACTTCTTTGGCTTGTGCATGAATTTTCTTAAATTCTACACAACATATGTCTAGCCTTGTCATGGTAAGATACAACAGCTTCCCAACTAATTTTTGATAGTTGCTTGGATCACTAAGTAATTCATCAGCATCTAGAGTTCCATGTGCATTGGATTGATCATACTCTGCACTGGTGAGCTTATGGCTTGTGTCTAGAGATGTGCAGGCTGGTTTAGAACCTGCAAACCTAAGTGGGGCAATGAGATCAAGTGTGAACTTCCTTTGACAAACCAAAATGCCATGTATGCTTCTTGCAACTTCAAGGCCAAGGAAGTATCTCATCTCCTCTAGGTCCTTGATCTTGAAGTGAAGTTGAAGCACAGCTTTGGCATCCTAAATTAACTGAGAAGATGATCCAGCGATTAAGAGACCATCCACATAGATCAGAATAATGATCAAATGAGAACCAGACCTCTTACAGAAGAGGGAATAGTCATGATGACTCTATACAAAACCTGAGGATGAGTTGGCCTCACTAAGCTTTAAGTTCCATTGTCTAGAGGCCTGCTTGAGCCCATACAAGGACTTCTAAAGCTTGCCAACTCTAGGAGGCTCCCCCTCACCTAGAAGACCAGGGGGTGGAGTCATATACACTTCTTCGAAAAAATCACCTTGAAGAAAGGCATTGAAGACATCCATTTGGTACAACTTCCATCCTTGCTTAGCAGCTAAAGATAGAACAGTAAGGACTGTGAACATTTTTACCATAGGTGAGAAGGTCTCTTGATAATCAGGACCCTCTTGGTGTGTGTAACCTTTGTCCACTAAGCGAGCTTTATACCTTTCTACCTCACCTTTGGCATTATACTTCACCTTAAATACCCATTTACACCCTATAGCTCTCTTATCAGTTGGAAATGGAACTAACTTCCAGGTGTGGTTGTCCTGTAGGGCCGGTAACTCTACATCCATATCCACTTGGGATCTCGAAGGGCATCAGCATAGAAAGTTGGTTCTGTAACATCTGAGAAAGAGCAAAGTGACTTGAAGTAAGGTGGATACAATAAAGCATAAGATATGTATGCAAACAAGGGATAACTGGAACCCAAAGCAGTAGAATGACCAACTTTTGGCATTCCATGAACAAAGTCATTGAGCCAGCCAAGTAGTTTAGAAGTCCTAGTAGACTTCTTTAGTTCCTCTTCTGGCAAATCATGTAATGGAACCATAGTTGGGTGTGGCATCACTGCTTCAGGAGGTGATGTGAGGTGAGGTTGTTGTAGAGTCTCAGAAGATGGATCAGAAGGAGTAGAAACTGAGGAAGCCTCAGGATTAAGAGCTGAGGAAGTCTCAGGAGAATGTGGAGGTGCTACTACTGAAACTAGAGCTATCTCTGAGAATTTAGAGGTAGGATCAATGATGAAAGCATCATCTGTATCAGCAAACTGTTCAACATTAGTCCTCCTGCCTGTGGAAGTTATGGTGTTGAATGGAAAACTGTATTCCTTAAAAGAGACATCCCTGCTTACAAAAAAATGCTTGTTATTGAGACTGTATAGCCTATAACCCTTTTGAGTGGATGAATATCCCATATGCACTGCTGGTTCTGCTCTAGCTCCAAATTTGTCACTTCTATCAGTGACAATAGCGTAGAATAGGATTATTCCCAAAACCCTGAGATATTGTAGTCTAGGTGGTCGACCATAGAACTTTTCAAAGGGAGACTTTCCTGCTAATGTTGTAGATGGTATTCTATTAATCAGATATACTACATTTTGTATGCAAAATCCCCAAAATCTTAGTGGAATGCTTCCCTAAAACTTGATGGCCCTAGCAACCTTAAGAATCTGTCTGTGCTTCCTTTCCACCACTCCATTATGCTGGGGTGTGTAGACACAAGAACTTTGATGAACCACACCTACATTCCTAAATATATCTGCACAATGTGAATTAAAGAATTTTATTCCATTGTCTGTCCTGAACATCTTTATTGCACTGTTAAACTCAGTCTTCACAAGAGTCATGAAGCCTTTTATTATAGTAGGTATATCACTTTTAAGTTTGAGCAGAAATATCCAAACCATTCTACTATAGTCATCTACTAAAGTGAGAAAAAAATCTATTCCCATCATAGGTAGGGGTTTTATAAGGACCCCATACATCACAATGTATCAAATCAAATGTTTTAGAAGCCCTACTAGTACTTTGTGGAAAAGGAAATCTTGTCTATTTAGCCAAAGGACAAATAGGACATACATTATTACTATGCAAACTACCATGTTTTATTATGTGCATCTGCTGTAGAACCTTGTGTGGAATGTTCCCAAGTCTTCTGTGCTATAGCTCTTCTTCACTGGTCACACAGTGTTGTTAAGGCTTGAACCCTATCTCTATCACTGTGAGGCCAATAATATAAATCTCCTTTAAGCCTACCAGTCCCCTTCGCCTTCCCAGTGTGAAGGTCCTGCATTAGGCAAAAATCCGGAAAGAACAACATACAGCAGTTTATCTCCCTAGTTAGTTTTGACACTGACAGTAAATTATATTTAAAAGCTGAAATGCAAAGCACATTGGATATAATCCCTTGATCTAATTCAAAACTTCCTACACAAGGAGTGGCTAAGCTATCTCTATTTGGCAAATGAACTTTTTCACCTATACTTTTAGACTACTCATTAGGCTTAGAAATTATTTTATTGTGTGACATCATGTGATTTGTTACCCCTGTATGTACTATCCACTTATCATCCTTTGTTTTACTATTAGTAGAATAAGTTACACTAACTGCATTTGCAAGCATTAGAGGTCCAGTTATACCTGCTGCATTAGCTGTTGATTCAGGTGTATTGTCCTTTTGTAGCATCTTCAGAATTTGGTCATATTGTTCTAGAGTGAATGGCATTGGCATCTGCATGCTCAGTCCTGCATCTTTCTCCACACCCGCAAAACTACCTATTGATCCTATATAACATGCATAGGTGTAATCAATATTTGGACCTAATGGTCGTGTAACTCCATAACCTGTGTGACCATTCCTGAATTATTTCTCACTCCTTGATGTTGTCCATGATTCCCTAATTGTGCAGAGTTACCAAAATATGCTGAATTATCCACTAGCTTTCTTCTGCCTTGAAATTTGTTGGATATCCAATTAATTGATAACAATTCTCTTTGTTGTGTCCTTTCATTCTACAGAATTCACACTATGTATTGAAATTCTTTCTAGGTTTCTACATATGAGGTCCTTTAGCACTCCAAAGTGTAGTAATATCATTGACCTCCATTAGTGGGTTGAGACCTATAGAGCTACTCCCTGACGATCCTTTCCGAGTCTCATTCTCGATAACCATGGCATATGCTTGATTTAGACTAGATTCAGTGGATTTCATAAGACTTTGACATCTTGCCTAACTATATAAGTCATTTAGACCTCCTAAAAATTAAAGTAACCTCTATTGATTCAAGAGCTCAACATATTCCTTCACAGATCTAGGAGGCGGCACAACTGCATCAAATTCACCCTATAATTCCTTTAATTTTGTAAAATATATAGAAACAGAGTGGGTACCTTGAGATATTTTTGCAATTTCCCTATGTAGCTGATAGATCCTCATTCGATTGACCTTGTCAAATCTTTCACGAAGATCCTCCCACACAGCTCGGGCATTCGATGCATACAATATCCCACTAAGTAGATCTGGCGATACAATATTTATAATCCATGAAAGAACTATAGCGTTACAAGTTTCCCAATCCTCATGCAATGCTACCGGAAATGAGGCCTTGGTGTGTTTACCATCAACAAACCCTAGCTTTCGCTTAGCTTGAATTGCAATCTTCATCGATCTCTGCCATAAGACATAGTTCTCGGATCCTTTGAGCTGAAACGGAATTAGCACTGAGCTCGGGGTGTCTGATGGATGCACGAACAGCGAATACATATGGTCAATTTGTTTTCCCCCATTTCTAAATCGAAGAAAAATATCAGAGTTTTGAGAAATCATCTATCTTCTAACTGAGCTCTAGCTTCTGCAATCGAGTGACGAAGTGGCGTGTTTAGATCTTCTCTGCTAGCTCTGATACCATGTCGGAGACTGCCATGGATGTGCTTAAGCTAAGATTAGGCATAGTCAGAACAGAGAAGAGAGATTGAGAAAAAGGGGAACTGTCGTATTGAAGAAGGAAGCTACAGTACATGATATTAATACACTGTTCTAACCGCCTAAACTAACTAATCCACAAATTACATAATTACCCTCTACACTCTAACTACTTAACTACCCTTGTAAATATATCCTTAATACAACACTCAACACTCTCCAGTACTTGTTTCTCGCAATCGACAAGCCTCAAAATGTAAATTTTTGGTTTACAAGAATCGTCAAAGCAACTATCCAAATATCTTTTAGCCAACTGTTGAAGATCATGCAACTCCCTAGCATATATTTCTTGGACGTTCTTGGACTTGAAATGTGTCAACATTCCACTAGAGATCAACTGCAACGTTCTCTGCTTTCTCTACTTTGCTCCGACTACCCATGATGAGTGTGTTAATTGGTGAACCGTTTTAGCATCAGGGCTTTCTAAGTGAAGACCAGTCCCAGACCACTATCTAAACCAACTCTTCAAGATAGCTAGTTGACGACCTAGGCAACCTAAGCAATGTTCATAATAGTCCATGTTAGAAAAATTTGTGAAAAGGAAGATTGGTGGCTTTGACGGAGTAATTTATATACTAAGGAATTTAAGCTCTCGTTTGGCCATAGATTTTGACTTTATTTTTTCAAATTTTTTGTTTATGAAATATGATCTTGTTTTAGAAAAAAAATTCAAAAATTTTCAAGTTCCCAAAAATTGGTTTAGGGCAGTTTTTGGGCGATATTTTTTCTTTCACTCACAAAAATTCAAGTTCTTTTCAAATAAAATGCATATCCAAACACAACTTCAACTTCCAAAAATTATTTTTCAACACGACTTCAAAAACTCTTTTTTCAAGTTTCAACCAAATCTATGTCCTAACGCTAGCTAAGTCTTCATTCTCTTGCTTTTGGGTTTGTGATAGAATTTCTCCGGAATTTTTACAAAGGTAAATGTAATCCAAGTGCAGTTATAAATTTTAATCATCCTAAGAACACGATATGAATATTTTGAGAGGGAAAGAGAAGTAAACTGTTGGCAAAATCCAGTTCGATATGTGTATGTTCAGGAGGCAAAACGGGTACTTGTAATATAAGATACTAGTGAATTTGTCCGTGCTTCGCACGGTATAATAGGAAATTTAGAATGACCTTATAAATCAAGTCGTGATAGAGATAATTTTTTGTTTAATTAAAACTATGTTTTTTCGCTATGTCACGACGCCGGTTCGCCCTCCGTGAACCATCATGACGGCACCTAGTCCTCTACGACTAGGTAAGCCTAACAAATACGGAACATAAATGAAACTTGCGGAACAAAATAATCAAAAGCCAAAATAACCGAATGAAAACAATAGTTAAAATGCCGCTCGCCATATACAACACAACATTCTCAGAATCAAGTACACTATCCCAAAACCCGAAAACTCACGGAACCACAGAAGGGCAAATGTTAAAAGCTAGAATAGAAAGGGACTCCTCGGTCTGCGGACGCGGCAGATGTACCTCGAAGTGTCTAGAGCAGTCGTCTCGCCTCACGGATGGTAGGACTGAGTCGCAGTACCTGGATCTGCATAAGAAAAATATGCGCAGAAGGGGCATAAGTACACCACAGCGGTACTCAGTAAGTGCCAAGCCTAACCTCGGTCGGGTAGTGACGAGGAAGGTCAGGGCCCTACTAAGGTTAAATAAAATATAAAGTTTGACAGTCTAGGACAGAACATTATAAATAAATACAACAGTGAAAGTAATAGAGGATATAAAAAGGGGCAACAACAACTATTATAGAGACAAGGCAAAATACGGAAAGAAATGCGACTTAGCACCAAAATAACAACCGGGGATCTCCCAAGATACCGTCCTGTAGTCCCATATATACATATCCAGTGGATCTCCCGGGATCCCGTCCCGTAGTCCAACTCATAGTGCGCGGGGATCTACCGGAATCCCGTTCCGTAGTCCCAAATATAAATACCCAGTACTGTGGGAATCTACTGGGTGCATTCTCGTAGTTCCATATAACTGTGCAGGGGGGTCTACTGGAATCCCACAACCGCAGTTCCAAAATAAACAAACAAGGGGGAGCTACCGGAATCCCACATCCGTAGTCCCAAAATAAATACACAGCAGCAATAGGAAAATATACAGAAATGACAAAAATTTCATATTAAGGCAATAAGTGATTCTAGCCTAGCATGCTGCACAAAATTCAAGTAAGGCAGGTTGAGCAGATAAAGCAATTAAGTCACTTAGACATACTTTCCTAAGCTAACAACATGCTTAATAATGCAAGTAATAAAAACAGGAAATGAACATACTAGTGATTACTTAATGAAAATCGGATTTCCAACAATTAGCACAAGTACGCACTCGTCACCTCACATACAAGGCATTTCAATTACCAAATATACCAATCCTAAGGGGAAGGTCCCCCACACAAGGTTAGACAAGCCACTTACCTCGAACCGGCTCAAAGATCAATCTGAAACTACACTCTTGCCATGAGTACTCGACTCCAAATGGCCCTAATCTATTCAATTCTATTTCATAACATAAATAAGATTTCAAGTAACTGATTCTACAAAGAAATTCTAAGCTAATACGCGAAATTAGGTAAAATGATCAAAACGTCCCTTGGGCCCACGTCTCAAAATCGGGTAAAATTTATATTTTCCGAATCCTCACACTCTCCCGAGTTCATGCACCAAAATTATCCAAATCTAAGGTCAAATTCTCAATCAAAAGTCGAATTCTAGGTCTAAGAACTTTCTTCCAACTTTTCCCCAATTTTCATCTCCAATCCGAAATTAAATGATGAATTCATATTTGGATTAATGGGTTACAATCAAAAAGGAGTTAAGAATCGTTACCCAATCGGTATCTCTAAAATTCCCTCAAAATCTCGCTCAAATCCGACCTTCCAAGCTTAAGTTTTGATAAAAATGGCTAAACCCTCGATTTCGAACATAAACATTCTGCCCATGCGCATTCTTCTTCGCGAACGTGAGGCTACAATCGCGAATGCGATGCACTAAAGTTCCACTGGCCAATCTCCCTCTTCGCGAACGCGATGCCTGAGCCACGAAAGCGATGATCATTTCTCTTCTCCTACGCGAACAGGGGACTGCCTTCGCGAACGCGTAGGCACAAAGTCTCACAGCCTCGTGAACGCGAAGCGTTAATTCCTCACCAGCCCCAGTTCCTCTTCGCGAACGCGAGACCCCACTCGCGAACGCGAAGAAGGAAACCAGAATGACTGCTGCAACATTTTTCTGCAATTCTCTAAGTCCAAAAATGACCCGTTGAGCATCCGAAACATACCTGAGGCCCCCAGGACCTCAACCAAACATGTCAACCAATCCTAAAACATCATTCAAACTTGTTCCAACCTTCGTAACGGTCAAAACAACATCAAAACAACTATTTTTCATCGGATTCAAGCCTAAGAATTCCAAAAACTCTAAAAATATTCTTTCGATCAAAAAAGTCTATCAAACCTCGTCCGAATGACCTAAAATTTTGCACACATGTCACATTAAACACTACGGAGCTACTCCAACTTCCGGAATTCTATTCTGACCCCCGGATCAAAATCTCACTATCGAACCAGAAACTTCAAAAATTCAACTTTCGGTATTTCAAGCCTAAATTAGCTACGAACCTCCAAAACACAATCCGAACATGCCCCTAAGCCCGAAATCACCCAACGGAGATAACGAAACCATCGTATTTCCATTTCGAGGTCGTATTTACATTGTTCCGACTATGGTCAAATTTCCAATACGTAAGCTCTCATTTAAGGATTAAGTGTCCCAAAACTCTCCGAAACTCAAAACCGAACATCCCGGCGAATCAAAATAGCAGAAATAAACTTGGGGAAAATAGTTAATAGGGGATCAGGGCGTAAATTCTTAAGACGACCGGTCAGGTCGTCACATCCTCCTACACTTAAACATTCGTTCGTCCTCGAACGAGCATAGAAGCATACCTGAAGTAGTGAAAAGATGAGGGTAACGGCTGTGCATATCCTGCTCGATCTCCCAGGTCGCCTTCTCGACTGGCTGGCCCCGCCACTGAACCTTTACTGATGCAATGGTCTTTGACCTCAGCTTTCTAACCTGCCTATCCAATATTGCCACTGACTCCTCAACATAGGATAGATCCTTATCCACCTGGACTGAACTGAAATCCAACACGTGCGACGGATCACCGTGATACCTCCGGAGCATCAAAACATGAAATACCGGATGAACTCCTGCCAAGCTGGGAGGTAAAGCAACCTCCCCAACACGCCTCAATATCTCAAAAGGGCCAATAAACCTCGGACTCAACTTCCCTTTCTTCCCAAATTTCCTAACGCCCTTCATAGGCGAAATCCGAAGCAGAACCCGCTCTCCAACCATATAGGAAACATCACGAATCTTCCAATCCGCGTAACTCTTCTGTCTGGACTGGGCTGTACGGAGTCTATCCTGAATCACCTTAACCTTCTACAAGGCATCCTGAACTAAGCCTATGCCCAATAATCTAGCCTCACCCGGCTCAAACTAACCCACCGGGGATCTACACCGCATACCATATAAAGCCTCATACGGTGCCATCTGAATGCTGGACTGATAGCTGTTGTTGTAAGAAAACTTTGCCAATGGCAAGAAATGATCCCAAGACCCTCCAAACTCAATCACACACGCACAGAGCATATCCTCAAGAATCTGAATAGTGCGCTCGGACTGTCCGTCCGTCTGAGGATGAAATGTTGTACTCAACTCCACCCGAGTACCCAACTCATGCTCAACGACTCTCCAGAACCGTGATGTGAACTGAGTACCTCTATCTGAAATGATGGACACTGGAATACCATGCAGACGAACAATCTCCCAAATATAAATCTTCGCGAACCGCTCCGAAGAATAAGTAGTACACACATGAATAAAATGAGCAGACTTGGTCAGCCGATCCACAATCACCCAAATTGCGTCGAACTTTCTCAAAGCCTGTGGGAGCCCAACTACAAAGTCCATGGTGATCCGCTCCCACTTCCACTCCAGAATCTCTATCTGCTGAAGCAACCCACCCGGTCTTTGGTGCTCATACTTCACCTGCTGACAGTTAAGGCACCAAGCTACAAATCCAACTATATCTTTCTTCATCTGCCTCCACCAATAGTGCTGCCTCAAATCCTGATACATCTTCGCGGCACCCGGATGAATGGAATACCGCGAGCTATGGGCCTCCTCCAGAATCAACTCCTGAAGCCCATCAACATTAGGTAACAAATCAGACCCTGTATCCTCAACACCCCATCATCACCAATAGTCACATCTCTGACATCATCGTGCTGAACCTTGTCCTTGAGGACAAGCAAATGAGGATCATCATACTGCCGCTCCCTAATACGATCAAATAAGGAAGACCGAGAAACCACGCAAGCTAGAACCTGACTGGGCTCTGAAAGATCCAATCTCACAAACTGGCTAGCTAAGGCCTGAATATCCATCGCCATAGGCCTCTTCGATGCTGGTAAATAAGCCAAACTCCCCAAACTCTCTGCCCGACGACTCAAGGCATCGACCACCATATTGGCCTTGCCCAAGTGATACAAAATAGTGATATCATAGTTCTTCAGCAACTCTAACCACCTCTTCTGGCACAAATTTAGATCCTTTTGCTTGAACAAGTGCTTCTAGCTCCGATGGTCAGTATAAATCTCACAGGGAACCCCGTATAAATAATGGCGCCAAATCTTCAGGGTGTGAACAATGGCAGCTAACTCAAGGTCGTGAATAGGGTAGTTCTTCTCATGTATCTTCAACTATCTAGACACGTAGAAAATCACCCTACCGTCCTGCATCAACAACGCTCCGAGGTCAATCCTCGAGGCATCACAATAGACCGTATAAGACCCCAAACCTGTAGGCAATATCAAAACTGGGGCTGTAGTCAAAGCTGTCTTGAGCTTCTAAAAGCTCGCCTCACACTCCTCCGTTTACTGAAACGGAGCACCCTTCTAGGTCAACCTGGTCATAGGGGCTGCAATCGATGAAAAACTTCCACAAAATGACGGTAGTAACCCGCCAGGCCAAGGAAACTACAGATCTCGGTAGCTGAGGATGGTCTGGGCCAACTCTGCACGGCATGTATCTTCTTCGGATCCACCTGAATACCCTCACTCGATACAACATGGCCTAAGAATGCCACTGAATCCAACCAAAACTCACATTTTGAGAACTTAGCATATAACTTCTTCTCTCTCAGAGTCTGAAGCACAGTCCTTAAGTGTTGCTCATGATCTTCCCGACTCCGGGAATACACCAGAATATCATCAATAAAGACAATGACGAATGAGTCAAGATACGGCCGAAACACACTGTGTATCAAATGCATAAAGGTTGTTGTGGCATTAGTCAATCCAAATGACATAACAAATAACTCGTAATGACCATACCGAGTCCTGAAAGTAGTCCTCGTGATATCTGGCTCCCGAATCTTCAACTGATGGTAACCTGAGTGCAAATCAATCTTAGAAAACACCTGTGTGCCCTGAAGCTGGTCAAATAGATCATTAATACGAGGCAAACGATAACAGTTCTTCACTGTAACCTTATTTAACTGGCGATAATCAATACACATACGCATAGAACCATCCTTTTTCTTCACAAACAATACAGGAGCACCCCAAGATGATACACTGGGCCGAATAAAACCCTTGTCAAGCAATTCCTGTAACTGATCCTTCAACTCCTTCAACTTAGGAGGAGCCATACGATATAGAGGAATAGATTGGGCTCAGTGCCCGGCAATAGATCAATGCCAAAATCAATATCTCTATTAGGCGGCATGCCTAGAAGATCAGCTGGAAACACATCGGGAAAATCCCATACTACTGGAACTGAATCAACTGAAGGGGTATCAATACTGACATCTCTCACATAAGCTAAATACGCGTCACACCCCTTCTCAACCATACGCTGAGCTTTAAGAAAAGAAATAACTCTATTGGGAGTGTGATCTAAAGTACCCCTCCACTCAACACGCGGTACACCTGGCATTGCCAGCGTCATAATTTTGGCGTGTCAATCAAGAATAGCATAATGGGGTGACAACCAGTCCATGCCCAAGATAATGTCAAAATCTATCATGCTGAGCAACAATAGATCGGCTCTAGTCTCAAAACCACTAAGAGCAACCAAACACGACCGATAAACGCAGTCCACAATAAGAGAATCTCCCACAGGAGTAGAAACATAAATAGGGGAACTCAAAGAATCCCGAGATACACCCAAATGCAGGGCAAAATAAGAAGACACATAAGAATAAATGGAGCCTGGATCGAATAGAACTGATGCATCTCTATGACAAACCGATATAATACTTGTGATGACAAAATCGGAGGCATTAGCCTTGGTAGAGGCAGGAAGGGTATAGTATCGGGCCTGGCCTCCCCCTCTAGGGCGACATCTACCTCTGGCTGGCTGAGCAGGTAGGGTAGCAACTGGAGCTATAACCATAGCCTGAGAACTCTACGGGGCACGCTGTGGCTGAGAAGTCCGTGGAGGTGCACCCCTCCCAAGTCTGGGGAAATCCCTCACCATATGATATGTGTCACCATACTCAAAACAAGCTCTGGGAGGACGTGGTGGTTATGACTGGCTCGGGCCAGGTCTGCTGGACTGACCCGTGAAAGCACTCCGCGCAGGACGCGTGCTAGATACCGGTGGTGCATAAGAAGGCTCTTGAGGTTTAGGAGGAGCGGGAATACCACTAGCTGCTGGAAGAGCTGAATGTATAGGACGACTCATACAACCCCTACCATGAAGACCTGCAGCTGGGGCACGGGCACCAGAGAAATGGCCCGACTCTCGAGACCTCTTGGCCTCCCTCTCCTCTCTCTCCCTAACATGCATACCCTCAATCCTCCTAGCAATGCTCACCACTTGCTGATAAGAAATATCCATCTCCAACTCACGAGCCATGCTAGACCTGATGCTGGGAATAAAGCCCTCAATAAACCAGCGAACACTCCCACGAACAGTAGAAGCCAAGGTTGGTGCATGCTTAGCCAAACTAGTGTAACAGACTGCATACTCTGAGACAGTCATAGTACCCTGGCGCAAATGTCACACTCTCCGCGCCATGCGTTCCTGAGGCTCTGAGGAACATACTCTCTCAGAAACAGATCTGAAAGCTGAGTCCAAGTCAGCGAAGCAGCCTCATTCGGACTGTCTAACTCATAGGTGCGCCACCACTCATAGGCGGTCCCTCGAAGTTGGAAGGTAGTGAAGGAAACCCCACTCGATCCTGATATACCCATGGTACGGAGAATGCGGTAACTCTCATCTAGAAATCCCAGAGCATACTCTGATGCTAGACCGCTGAATATAGGAGGCTTGTACCTCTTGAACCTCTCAAGCCTCAGTTGTTCCTCCTCGGAAGTAGCTGCCCTGCCCTCAGGCTGAACTGGCACTGCAGGCAGTACATAAATAATCTCAAGGACCTGCTCAACATGCACTCGCTGCTCAGAAGTGCGGGCGGCGGGAGTCTGTGCTCCTCCCCCGGCCTGAGATGTAGCTGTAGCAAGGTGAAGCAACCCTGCCTGAGCGTGTAGATGCTCATGAACTATGCCAGAGTCTTCTGAAGAACTGGAGTAGTAGTAGCAGTAGGCGTGTCAGGTGCCTAGACTCCGGCGAAAGCTGCTGATAGTACCTCAACGGCAGCTCGCGCAGGTGCTCTGGCTGCACCACGTGTGCGTCCTCGGCCTCTACCCCGACCCCGGCCTCTAACGGCTATAGTAGGGGGCGCGGGTGCATGATCATCTCGGGTAGCACGTGTCATCACCATCTGTGAGAGAATAGAAGACAGAAGTTTAGAATTGTGATGTCAAAATATCGCACGACAAGGAAATCAAATGAGGTGAAATTTTCCTAACAGTTACATAGCCTCTCGTAGATAAGTACAAATATCTCCGTACTGATCAGCGAGACTCTAATAAACCGGCTTGTGATCCATGACTCATATGAATCTAGAGCTCTGATACCAACTTGTCACGATCCCAGTTCGCCCTCCGTGAACCATCGTGACGGCACCTAGTCCTCTACGACTAGGTAAGCCTACCAAATGCAGAACATAAACAAAACTTGTGGAAGAAATAATCAAAAGCCAAAATAACCGAATGAAAACAATAGTTAAAATGCCGCTCGGCATATACAACACAACATTCTCAGAATCAAGTACACTATCCCAAAACCCGAAAACTCACAGAACCATAAGCCTTTGGATATCTACAATGTCTAACTCCAAAATATCTAACAAGGGAAAGAAATACAGAAGGGCAAATGTTAAAAGCTAGAATAAAAAGGGACTCCTCGGTCTGCGGACGCGGCAGATGTACCTTGAAGTCTCTAGAGCAATCGCCTCGCCTCACGGGTGATAGGACTGAGTCGCAGTACCTGGATCTACATATGAAAAACATGTGCAGAAGGAGCATGAGTACACCACAACGGTACTCAGTAAGCGCCAAGCTTAACCTCGGTCGGGTAGTGACGAGGAAGGTCAGGGCCATACTAAGGTTAAATAAAGTATAAAATTTGACAGTGTAGAATAGAACAATATAAATAAATACAACAGTGAAAGTAACACAGGATATAAAAAGGGGCAACAACAACTATTATAGAGAAAAGGCAAAACACGTAAAGAAATGCGACTTAGCACCAAAATAATAACCGGGGATCTCCCAGGATACTGTCCTATAGTCCCATATATACATATCCAGTGAATCTCCCAGGATTCAGTCCCGTAGTCCAACTCATAGTGCACGGGGATCTACCGGAATCTCGTTCCGTAGTCCCAAATGTAAATATCCAGTACTGGAGGAATCTACTGGGTGCATTCCCGTAGTTCTATATAATTGTGCAGGGGGATCTACCGGAATCCCACATCCGTAGTCCCAAAATAAACAGACAAGGGGGAGCTACCGAAATTCCCCATCCGTAGTCCCAAAATAAACAGACAATGGGGAGCTACTGGAATCCCACATCCGTAGTCCCAAAATAAATACATAGCAGCAACAAGAAAATATACAGAAATGGTAAAATTTCATGTTAAGGCAACAAGTGATTCTAGCCTAGCATGCTGCATAGAATTCAAGTAAGGTAGGTTGAGCAGATAAATCAATTAAGTCACTTAGACATACTTTCCTAAGCTAACAACAAACTTAATAATGCAAGTAATAAAAATCGGAAAGGAACATACTAGTGATTACTTAATGAAAACTGAATTTTCAAAAATTAGCACAAGTACGCACTCGTCACCTCACGTACAAGGCATTTCAATTACCAAATATATCAATCCTATGGGGAAGGTCGCACACACAAGGTTAGACAAGCCACTTACCTCGAACCGGCTCAATAATCAATCTGAAACCACACTCTTGCCCCGAGTACTCGACTCCAAATGGCCCAAATCTATTCAATTCAATTTCATAACATAAATAACACTTCAAGTAACTGATTCTACAAAGAAATTCTAAGCTAATACGTGAAATTAGGTAAAATGACCAAAACGCCCCTCGGGCCCACATCTCGGAATCGGGTAAAATTTATATTTTCAGAATTCTCACACTATCCCGAGTTCATGCATACCAAAATTATCCAAATTTAAGGTTAAATTCCCAATCAAAAGTCGAATTCTATGTCTAAGAACTTTCTTCCAACTTTTCAGCAATTTTCATCTCCAATCCGAAATTAAATAATGAATTCATATTTGGATTAATGGGTTACAAGCAAAAAGGAGTTAAGAATCGTTACCCAATCGGTATCTCTAAAATTCCCACAAATCTCGCTCAAATCCGAGCTCTCAAGCTTAAGTTTTGATAAAAATGGCTAAACCCTCGATTTTGAACTTAAACATTCTGCCCAGGCGCGTTCTTCTTCACGAACACGAGGCTACGGTCACGAACATGATACACTAAAGTTCCACTAGCTAGTCTCCCTCTTCGCGAACGCGATGCCTGAGCCGCGAACACGATGATCTTTCTCTTCTTCTACGCGAACACGAGACTGCCTTCACGAACGCGTAGGCACAAAGTCCCACAGCCTCGTGAACGTGAAGCGTTAATTCCTCACCAGCCCCAGCTCCTCTTCGCGAACGCAAGACCCCACTCGCGAACGCGAAGAAGGAAACCAGAATGACTGCTGCAACATTTTTCTGCAATTCTCTAAGTCCAAAAATGACCCGTTGAGCATCCGAAACACACCCGAGGCCCCCGGGACCTCAACCAAACAGGCCACCAGTCCTAAAGCATCATTCAAACTTGTTCCAAACTTCGGAACGGTCAAAACAATATCAAAACACCTATTTTTCATCGGATTCAAGCCTAAGAATTTCAAAAACTCTAAAAATACTCTTTCAATCAAAAAGTCTATCAAATCTCGTCCGAATGACCTGAAATTTTGCACATACGTCACATTAAACATTGCGGAGTTACTCCAACTTCCGGAATTTCATTCTGACCCTCAGATCAAAATCTCACTATCGAATCGAAAACTTCAAAAATTCAACTTTCGGCATTTCAAGCCTAAATTAGCTACGGACCTCCAAAACACAATCCGAACACGCCCCTAAGCCCAAAATCACCCAACGAAGCTAACGGAACCATGATATTTCCATTCCGAGGCCGTCTTCATACTGTTCGGACTACGGTCAACTTTCCAATACTTAAGCTCTCATTTAGGGACTAAGTGTCCCAAATTCTCCGAAACTCAAAACCGAACATCCCGAGAAATCAAAATAGCAGAAATAAACTTGGGGAAAATAGTTAATAGAGGATCGAGGCCTAAATTCTTAAGACGACCGACCGGGTCGTCACACGCTGCTAACGAAACAATTAAAAAAAAAGGAAATAAAATGAAAATGAGTCGCCAGCATAGGAATTTGGTATGAATTTGGTCATTTTTTGTAATTTAGAAAGGAAAAAAAATCTCTTTCTCTTTTGTTATAAATGCAAGTGGAGAATAATGTATGAAGAATTTAACTATGTTTGTCATGCACTTTTCTACCAATTATTCCCCTTTAATAGTCCATTGATAAAATAATTTTAATTTTGTGAAAAACGTGATCTACATTTTTTAATTTGAAAAGTAAAGAATAAAATTGAAAGAAACGAACAATGAAAGAAGAGGGGAAAAGGAAAAGAGGAATCACGTGAGAAACAACTTTAATAATATCTGCAAAAAATAAAACAATCCAAATCTAGTAAATTCATACACCAACCAACTTGCGAAAACCAACAAACTTAAAATCAATAAATATGAACAATTATAAACCAAAGAAGGGACAAAGAAACTCCATAAACTAAAAAAACCTCAAACGAAGGTCAAAAGCACAATATTTCCAACTATAATCAATGTAAATAGGAAAGAGTAATAACATTTGATATAATTTTTAGAATTTATAGTTGGAAAATGTCCCAAATACATATGAAAAACAAAATAGAAAAATAAAAGATATATAATAATTGCAGAAGTTCATGAGTACGGGTAAAGTGAGTAAAGTTGAAGACATTATTTTTCAAGGAGAAGCTTCATGACCATTTAAGAAGATGCAAGTCTTGGTAACATCTGAATCTACCATCTTTTGCCTTTTGTTTAAGATCAGGTCACGATTACAATGACCAATAGAAAAACTGCAAAAAAAAAAAAAAGAGAAAAAAAACTAAGATAATAATTTAGGATGTAAACGAACATGAAATAAGAAATAGAGAATAACAATATACAGACCCATTTCGGAAGGAGTTTTTAAAAGATCTCTTTCCATGGAAAAGGATCCATAACGCTCCAAACAATGGAAAGGTGTTAACGTATAAGACCAAGTAAAACCAAGAAAGAGTTAAATAGTAAATAAATTGATATAGTAGAAAGGAAAACAAAAAACTGCAACCCTAATAGTGCAATAAAAATCCGTTAATAGAAATTCTACATTTCTTAACACCAATAATAAATACAAGAAATAAGACATATTGGCATAAATCTGATTTTACAATTCGGCAATAAGAATAAACTTCTTGTTACCAGCCTCCCCTACTTTCAAATCCTCAAACGTACGTTGAAGCCTAAACTTGGGAACATAAAAAGGTGTGAGCAGGAGTAACTTAATGATAGCATTAAGTGTGAAAGGCATAACGGATGGAAGAGGAGAAAGTACAATTAGGAGGAAGAAAGTGTCTTTTGAAATGGGTGTGATTAAGAGGTTAATAAAGTGCCTTTTGGAAATTTTAATTGAGCACAATAAATTATAAAATGAAAGAAAAGACAAAATTTTGAGATAAAAGAAAAATAGGTTCCTTGATTGATAGGCATACCACATTAGATTTCAATTGCCCAGATTTTTATATATATATATATATATATATATATATATATATATATATATATATATATATAGATTTGTTAAGATAGTTATTCTTAACAGACACAAATTCTCTTAATAGACAATTAAAAAGTCATTGTTTTTGTTTATTAGAATTTAGATTTAGATCCCGTTTGGCTTATCTGATTTGAAGTAGCTGATAAACATTAGGTATTGAAAAATATTTTTAAGTGCTGAAGCTGATTTAATAAATAAGCAGTTATGTGTTTGGATAAAAGTGCTGAAATTAATAATAAGCAACTAAAGAATTAGGTATACGAAGAGTTTTGTTTTAAAAAGAAGTATTTTAGGGATATAATAATAAATATTTTGGTCAAACCTAAAGTGCCTATAAGCTGAATTCGATAAGTTGGGGGAGACCAACTTATGACTTTTGGCTTATTTTTGGCTTATAAGCACTTAACTTATAAGCACTTTTAATTTTCCAAACGTGTAGATAAGTCAAAAAATGCTTATAAGCCAGTTTGAATAGCTTATAATCTTAGCCAAACACCCTCTTATTTTCTTTCTTTTTCTATCAATAACTACAACTAACAATCCAATAGGGATATTGCAGTGACCAGGAAGAACAGTAGCAGAAGCTAAAGGAAAGTTACTCACCGACCACGTTTGATTAAATCAGAGGTCAATACCGCTGGATAATGGCAAAATCAGAAATTTAAAAAATTATAAGAATATGACATTTGGAAAAAAATAATTAACTAAGCAAGTGACCTACATAGGAGCGAGGGATTGTTTCAAAATTACTTTGTGGACGACGAATTTTTTGTGACGGTAATGGGGAGCCACTGTATGACCTATATGTTAGGGTTTGAGCTATGGAATTAGCTACTAACGATTGTATTAGAGTTGATTACCTACATCATATTTCTTGGAATGCAATATTTTTTTGAATCCTACGTGAATGCGAGATGCTTCGTACACCGGACTACTCTTTTACCAAAGTGATTTAGGACTGGAAGAATATAATTATAATAGTTTTGAATTTCATGCTTAATGGCAATGGTTGTTTTTATTCAGTCAACAAAATTATAATTTCAAAGCAGAAAAGAGATTTTTAAATCTAACTTATCCCCTTTTAGTGGAGCTTGATCTTTTTCGATCAGTTACTCCACGTTTCGATAGCGGACTCAGGATTTTGTGCAAGTGGGTTCAATCAGAGAAGTCCATAACTAACATAAGCGGTATAAGCCGTATAAGCGGGTTCAAAAATAATTTCTATGCAAAATTTATATTGCTTTAGCCATAATTTATACATATACACAGTATTATTTTTTGACGAAGCAGGTTCAGTTGAACCCATTTCTCACCACTTGTGTCCGCCCCTGCCAAGTTTAGATTCTTCTCCATACCACATCTATTACATGGCAAATAGCTCTTCAATAATCTATATATAAATATAAAACTAAGAATTGACAAGATGATGTGACGGTCCTCTAAAGGCATCATTCTTGTTTATCTTTTTTCTTTTTTCTTTTTTTGAAATTTCATCCTAATTTTAGTAGAATCTCCATTATTAAAATGCTTTTCCTCATAACTATTGTTACGAGTTTAAATAAGGAAAGAGGAGGAAATTTGGAATTGAATTAATGCTTTTCCTCATAACTAATTTTTTGGTACGCGCGTTGCGCTTGTACCCCATCTCAATAAAGTATAATTTTTTTGTAAAATCAGAGCCTCGTTTTAAAATTTCTTCGATAGTGTGAAGATTCTATGCGTATTCACACTGAGACCAATCTTTGCTATCAACTCTTTGATCAATGAAACTGGCGAACAAATTGAATATCTTTTTTACCCTTTAGAAATAGAGTTCACACTAAACAAAAAAGCCATTTAATTATTTGCCTAATATTTAAAATTATAAAATATCCTATAACTTTATTATTAGTAGTAAATCTTTTCTTATTTGAACTTTATAAAAAGTCCTAATATTTAGGACTTTAAATTCAAGTAAAATGTGCTTTCCATAAATTATTTACTTTTTAAATGAATGACATTTAATTTACACGTAACTCTAAATTTGAAGAATATTACTTCCTTGTTAGTATTTGTTTATTTTTTATTTTGTAACTGTTAGAACAGTTATTTTCTATTAAATAATTATTCTTTAATATGAGAAAATAAATTAAAATGACTATTTTGTCTAGTATGAAATCTATTTTTAAAGGATAAAAAAGACAAACGACA
This sequence comes from Nicotiana sylvestris, assembly GCF_000393655.2. NCBI lineage: Eukaryota > Viridiplantae > Streptophyta > Magnoliopsida > Solanales > Solanaceae > Nicotiana > Nicotiana sylvestris. The sequence goes on along the minus strand of NC_091068.1, from coordinate 91,115,517 downwards.
TTTAACTAAGGATTTTCGTGCATTTAATATAATATAGAGTATAGATAAATATAAATATAAATATAAATTATTAAAATTGACGGGCAAATAAGAGAAATTGAATTGGCAAGGAGGGCGACCTAATTGTGTAATTGGTGCGTTCTTTCTAATTTAAGAATTTGTAAACATACTGAAGATTTGTAGGAATATTCATTTTTAACTGAAGAAATTACAATGTTAGATCTTGACTCGGACTCATTTACTTGTTCTTTTGAAGGGATAACATAGACAATTCGATTCCAACAAGGAGATATAACCGAAATCTAGAGTCATTTCTTTAAAATAATGCTTCGATAATGAACTTTAAAGTCCTAAACAGTAGGAATTTCTACCTAGTTCAAATAAGGAAAAATTTAATATTTTTTTAATTTGATTTTAAGGTTCTAAATATCTGGCAAATAATTAAAATTACAATTTTGTCCAACATGAAATTAATTTTTAAAGGGTAAAAAAGGCGAACGACATTTCACTAAGGGCCTTCGTGCTTTTAATATAGTATAAATAAATTATTGCTACGACTTTAAATAAAGAAAGAGGAGAAAATTTTAGAATTGAATTACATCTTTCTTTATATACATTAATTATGAATATTAAATAAGGGAGATGAAGAGATTCAATTTAATTGGGTAAAATAAGTAGCTTTAGTGACTTAAAGAAGAAAAGGTGTAAAATAAAGCTTGTAAGGAGTATTAGCAATTAAATCAGAAACGGCTCTCCCCACTTCTCCTATTTTTCTTCACAAATCCGATGAAAGCTCTTCGTTTCATTTTTTCAATTGTTAGTAGAAGTAATTATACAATTATGAGTAGTAAATTGGATTTAATCGGTTATTTATCTTTTGATCTTTCTCATTCTACTTGACCACCCAATTTCTTATTCAACTATATATTATGGTCTGTGGTTTCATTTCAACATGGCTGGTGAGTTTTCAAATTCTTTTTCACTTTAACAGTATTCGTATTAAATGTTGTAAAAGTTATAGTGAAACCAAATATTTCAGCAAATGTTGTGAAACCAAATATTTCAGCAAATATTGATATATCCACACGTATACATATTAGATTATATTTATGTATATAGATATGGAGAAGACTAAGGTGATGCTGATGGTGATATTAAAAATATTTTTCTATCAATTTTCAGGAGCCGATGAAGAAGTTTGGCAAGCATTTGTTCAATGATAGACGATTAATTTTGGCAAGTTTTTCTATCTGTCCATTATTTTTGTAGTTCGTATGCAACTTCCATCTTCAAGTCATTGTTGTTTTTTTTGCTTTTGTGTGTTGTATATCGAATATTGTGCTGCAATGGTACTCTTTGGTATCTTTCTCTTCTACCTAATTAGAAGTGTAACAATTTTAATTATTTTCAATTCTTTTATTTAAGGTTTTGCATATATAGTAACTCCAAGTATTAAATTGAATGTGGTAAAAATATAAAATTTCTTCCCTCTTTAAGATTTTTGAATAGTATATTGCCAAAATATTAAATTTAATGAGGTAAATTGAAAGAGCATTTGTAGGAAAGAGAAATAAATAGGAAAGAAAGACAAAATAGTTTATAGAGCAGTGTAAGATAGGAGTAGAGAGAAAAAGGAAAGAAAAAAATACTAGGAAGATTAGGCAATTAAAATGGAAGGAAAAAGAAGATCAATAAAAGAAAAGATTGTAAAGAGATTTTCTTTTCTATTTTTGGTTTCTTTACTTTTCACTTTATTTTTATTAAATTTTTACTATTTTAGTGGAAAGAACAAATTAAATGCATATAATACATTCATGTTTCTAATATATTAACTAAACTAAGAATCGCGTATTAAAACCATACGCACATGCCTCTCCCCCACACAAAAATACAAATCTCCTTACTTTTTTTTTTTCCCTATGAAAATGTTCTGGTGATAGAAAATGCAACATTTAAGCTCTAACTTCTGATAAGAATATTGTATTTTGTGACTAGATAAATACATAGAATTGTTTCTTATATGCATTTTTAAGTAGAAAGAAGTTATCTCTACTATTTGGATTAATTTTATAAATAATTATTTTAAATTCTATTATAATATCAAATATAACTGCGCGAAGCGCGGATCAATTCTCTAGTTAGAGAAAGAAAGTTGGAGATAAGATAATAGGAATGTAAATGAGGCGGGACGGGATACTCTTCCTTTTTTCGGTTGGTTAAATGAAAGTCATGTGACACTCCATATCCCTAGACATTTAAATGATAATCAAATCATGAATAATTAGTGCCCTTTAAAGACATTTAATGCAGTTTTAAAAGTCAGCAGATGATATATTTCTTCTAGTGATGCAATAGATGGTGTGTGTTAAGTTAACCATCATTAGAGCTTACGAAATAGTATTGTAGTGATGCAATTTGAACTAGGTGTTTATCAAGCTTACCATCATTAAAGCTTAAGAAAATTATGTCCCTACATGACTTAAACGAGGAGTGGATTACTGACATCTAGTGTTGGACGGCAGAACGATGATAACATTGTTTTATATGCATTTATTTGATGTGTATTTTCACTTTAATTTATTACTTAATCATGAACAGATAATTTAACTTGGTATAAATACAAAGTGTAAATAAGATTTTTTCATGGGCGTGGCGTAGGCTTAGTTTGAAATAAGCAACGGATGTCATGTTTGGTTATGAAAAATTGTGATGAATTATGGAGACTAGAGTATTTAAAAGTTGAACTTCAATATGCACCAAGAGTACGGCTAGTGACTAATGAATTAAATAAAAATTATGTGAGATCAATATTCAAATTCTAGGCACAAAAAAGTTAGGTAATTTCTACTTACGCCTTCGTGGCCAAAGTTACTCAATTCGTGAGCTGGTGGTCTATGGAATAGTCAATTTGTGTGCAAGTTGGCCATAATACCACCGTTTTCTGAAGAAAAAAACTGAATACTATGAACCAAGAGACGTTAATTCAATACGATAGCTTCTGGATTCCAAGGCCAAGATGGGTAAGCCTTCACTAGAGGAACCTTTTCACTTTTTGTTATAATTGAGGAACTTCAAAATCAATTCGTCAGCTAATGGATAATTGGGCCTAGTTGGAGGCTTCTCCGACAAATGAGATATTGGGCTTAATTGGAGGCTCTTAAAAGGGATTTTTTCCTTTCTTATACCATATATGAATTTTATTACCAAATATGTGCATAGTATCTAAATTACCCGTCTAGTCCACATTTTTCCTACAATTTATGTACCATTCGTTTATTAGGAATTAATAGGGCAGAATCTTCCCCTAATAACGCGAGAAAAATCAGGAACGAATCTTGGGATTGATTGATTCTGCATTAAATTCAAGTTTTGAAACGGAAAGGAGATTTCGCAACAATTGCAGAACATATCTTCGAGATTCAACAAACTGAATTCAAATTGTAGAATTCAAATCTTCGAGATTCAACAACTCAACATTGCTATATTCTGTTCTTCGTCGTTTTCAGAAATCAAATTGGCGATCATATATCTGTTCTTCATCTTTTTTTTCTCAATCTAGAAATCCAAAAAACGAAAAAAATTAGAATAATACATCAGCAACAACACGCAATCATGTCCAAAATCGCAATCATGCTACAATTGAATGAGAATTGGGATAACTATGGCAGATTTAGAAATTTTGAAGTTGATGCCATTTTGTTAGATGAGAATGCAAGCTACAGTATTCTGATTTCTACAATTGCAGAACAACTATCGATTGATACTTCAGAAAAAATTATAGAAATCAAATACATGGTGAACGACAATTGTCCCCCAATAAAGATTAGGAATGATATGGGGGTTCGTGTGTATATGGAGACCAAAAAGGAGAATAAAAACTTAGGTTCATATCCGTTATGTATAAGTGTACGAGATTTCAATATGGAATTGGAAATCACCAACGATAACACAAGTGCAGGTTTGTATAGTTCAAAATTCCATAGAATTATGGTTTTACGGTATTATCTACAAAATTACTATATTTACCTACAATTAAACTACAAATCAGTTTAATGAAAGAATAAAGCAATGTTGTTTTCAAAATTATCTACAAAGTTACTACATTTATACGACAAAATAAACTACAATCTATGATTAGAAATTGTTGATTTCAAAATGTTGTCTTCAAATAAAACTACAATCTATGTTTAGAACAAAATCTAGTCAAATAAAATACAAATCAGTTTATTATGTACGAAGCAGTATTGTTCTCACAAATTTCTATAAATTACAATAGTTATAGTACAATTTAACTACAATGCCTGACATCCTAAAATGGACGACTACAAAATTTTCACTATATCTACAAATTATCTACAAAGATTTTACAAAATTATAATGACACTGTTTATCTTTATTTTGATGCAGGTTCGTCTGGATCCCTAAAGTTACTTAATATGACATCCTCTCCAGCTATAGAGGAATATCAAAGTGAAATAATAACAGAATCTACACAAACTGCTATTGAAGAAGGACAAGTGTATCAGGACAGGCAAACTGCAGCTACTACAATGAAGCACTTTTCTGTGATGCACAAGTTCCAGTTCAGAGTTAAAAGATCTAGTCATAGAAGGCATAGAGATATTTGTGGAGAAAAGATCATTAAAAGCAGTGTTTTACTCAAGATATGTGTTTTTAAACATTGTAGATAAATTGTAGTTACATTGTAGTTAAATTGTAGTTTATGTTACTTTATGTTAAAACAGTCCTTTTGTTGCATCTACATTTATAATCTGTATTAAATGTTGTATTTTTTTGTAGCTACTGGCTTGTATGCGTTGGTGAAAATTGTAAATGACACTTCAAGGCATTGTCAATTAATGATTCCGCAATGTTTAAGATAAGGAGTTTCAACCGACAACACACATGCTCCTTAATGGATGAAACATTCATACAGCGCAAACGTACTGCAGCTGTAGTTGGTAGTATGGCCATTCCAAAGTATTATGATCCTAAGACTGTTTACACACCAAAGGACATACAAACTGACATGTTATCTGAACACGGAGTGAACCTAAGCTACATGCAAGCATGGAGAGCAAAGGAAAAGGCTTTACAGTTTTTGAGAGGGAATCTGGCTGACTCCTACAGCAAATTACCCAAATATTTTTATATTCTTGAGGAGATTTATCATGGTTCGGTTGTTAAATTGAAGAAGACAACAGATGAATACTTCTTATACGCATTTGTTGCTATTTGTACATCAATAAGTGGTTGGCAACATTGTAGGCCAGTAGTAGTGGTTGATGGGACATTCTTAAAGTCAGCCTACAGGGGGATTATGCTGACAGCAAGCACCATAGATGCAGCAGGTAAAAAGTGTAAAAATTTTGTAGTTATTTTGTAGGCAGTCTATAAAATGTAGATACATTGTAGTAATTTTGTAGTTATTTTATAGCTATTACATGAAATGTAGATACATTGTCTATATTATGAAGATATATTGTAGTTGTTATGTATTTATATTTTTATATACATTTTCAAAGTTGCCAATTAATATTTTATGAATTAATAATGTAGGTACAATATTGCTCTTGACATATGCTGTGGTTAATTCTGAAAACGACGCATCTTGAAAGTGGTTCTTTGAGCAATTCAAGCAGGCATATGGTGAAAGACCTTTAATGTGTGTTGTTTCAGATAAGAATAAGAGTATACTGAAGGCAACATCAATTGTCTATCCGGGCATGACACACTACTCTTGCATGTGGCATATTTGGACAAATATAAGGTCAAAATTCAAGAAGGGTCATCTACAATTACATGAATTGTACTTGCTACAACACAGTCATACACTTTGGATGAATTTAATGAAAGGATGTCGAAGATTGAAGAGGTAGACCCGCGTGTGAAATCTTACTTATATGATATTGGCTATCATAGATGGTCAAGAGTACATGCAACAGTGAATAGAACGTGGACAATGACATCAAATATTGCAGAGTCGTTGAAAGCTGTAACAAAAGATGCAAGAGAGCTGCCGATATTTGACCTTTTAGAGTATATGCGAACACTGCTAGAACGTTGGACCAACGAGAAGTTATTGAAGGCGAAGGGTACTTTCACATTTCTTGGGTCCAAATTCAACAAAGAATTAGAGAACAACAGAACATTATCTCAGAAGCTTAGGGTAAGATCTGTTTATTTGGTGCAGAAAAAATAAATTACTTAATATGCAATGTTTCCAGATTGTAGATAAATTGTAGTCAAATTGTAGATAATTGTAGGTTGTAGATAAGGTGTAGAATATTTGTAGATGATTTGTAGATAGGTTGTAGATAATCTATTTTTATGATTGAGATAATATTTTTTCTGTTTGTTCTACAATTGTAGGTGAGGACTTCAACAGATCATATACATACTGTGTTAGATGGTGTGAAGTGGTACATTGTGTGTCTAGAAAACAAAAAATGTAGCTGTGGCCAATTCCAACTTGAAGAACTTCCATGGACATGCTTTGACAGCATTAAGGCACAGGAATGAAACATATGAAAACTATTGCTCTCCGTATTACACAAGGGAGAGCCTTCTGCGTACGTATGAAATACCAGTAAATCCTCTTCCTGATGAAAGCAACTGGAATGTGCCACAACATATTTTGGATGAGGTAGTAAATCCACCGATGGGAGATAAAAGGCAGCCAGGGAGACATCGAAAGGAAAGATATAAAACATATGATGAAATAAAGTCAAAGAAATACAAGGTGTCATGTGGAAATTGTGGAGGTGAAGGGCATAACAAAAGATCTTGCAAGAATGCGCCCAAGAAGAAATGAATATCATGTAGTTAGAATAGTTATTCAAACTAACTGTTAGTGAGTTAAAGTTAGCAGATTTTTTGTGTAATCGTTTAAGTTTTTAAAGATCATTATGAAGTAGACTACAATTTGTTTATGTATGCTTAATATGCTTTTATGTATTGTGTCAGGCATCTAAATTTGTCTTTGATATAATGTAATTAAATTTTAATATTTATTATCTACAATACAACTGATATCAAAAAAGTAATTTTAATGTAAAGTGTTTCCAGATTGTAGGTAAAATATAGATTAAATGTAGTTAAATTGTAGTCTTTGTAATAATTTGTAGATAAATTATGGATAATATATTTCTAGGATTGGAGTATTTATTTCTTCTGTTTATTGCGTAATTTAACTTCAACTGACAGTTATATACAGATATTACCTAGAACTTAAAGGTATTTCGTAAAAATTATGAACATATACAACTACAAAATTATATACAATAACTACATTGAGTGTTTCCAAAATGTAGATATTGTGAAGATTATTTGTAGGCAAATTGTATTCTAACATCAAAATACTCATGTTTAATATAATGAAGATACAGTGATGTAAACAACCAATTTATATTCAAGTGAACAACTAATAATGAAAGATAAAATAACAAAACAAAAAGGTATACTGCAATAAAAAAATAAAATTTTGTTCATAAAGTAGTGTATTCTCCTTCAACTACAAATTGGCATCAACTAAACTAGGAAAACAAGATACTATTTCTTCTTTCTCTCGACTTTAGTCTTCTCATTCAAAGCAGCAACACCCTTCCTCCTTGCTAGCCTGCCTGTAACCTCACTTTCACTGATTGACCCATCTTCTTGCTTCTTTGTAGCATAGTCCCATAGGAGAGCTCCATAGCGTCTACGGTGTTGGTCGATATTCGAAAGGTCTTCTGAAGGGATTGACAAATCTCTAAGGCTAACATACTCCGCAAAAGCAGCCACAAATACACCACAATCGCTGCATAAGACAAAAAAAATTAATTATTTAACAAATGATTATAAAAAAATAATAATTAAACATCTAAAAAGAGAGAATAGTTTTTTTACAGTGATCCTTCCTTTTGCTGTGGAATCTCCGCAACCATCCACAGTATGTTGAGAGGCTCTATAACTGGTTTCTCAATGTATGCCTTTGTGGTCTTGAAGTCAATGTCTTTACGCTTCCCGTAGAAACCAGTGCAAGACAAATACAGAGGGATAATGATTGAAAGCTTATCAACACATGATTCAACAACATTATGATGGTGTGAAGACACCATGGAATCATACACATAAAGTTGTCTGTCCGCTATGTCAAAAACGACCAACAACCAATGGAAATTCTCTACAATGTTCACGGGCATGATGACATAGTCAACTTCATCCCAGGCAACATTAGCAAGAAGTCTATACCCAAGAATATATTCTGCAACATCATCATCGGGTTTAACAACCGAATACTTTTTTCTGGTGGAGAACTTATGAACTTCTCATAGATTTGTTCAATCTTTGACTTGAACAAGCAATCGGTTGTTGTAAACCTAGTATTATTGTTGTTGGGGCCATATTTGCCTCTTTTTCTCAGGTAATACATAATAACATCAATGTGCTGCAAAATAAAATAAAATCTACTATAAGCTACAGTGTAACTACAATTATAAACAAAGCAGCTACACTTTAAACTACAAAGCCAGAATTCAAATAATCTAACAAATAGCTACACTTTAGCTGCTATACACAACAACAAATAGAACACAACAACTACCATAAGGTCTCAATAATATCTACATTCAAACTACAGTTAATATTATAAGTCTTCAATTTGCTCTACAATTTAACTACAAATTAACTACAATCATGAAATACAGATATACCAATTCTGTCCAAATTACCAAATATACAATTTTTACATACAATTCATCATCAAATATGATACATAAGGTCCAACCTAAATACAATCACACTATAAATAATAAGAGCAACATTTATAAGAAATGTCTACATTATATCTACAATTTAAAATAAAAGGCATGGTCACATATATTTCATATCTACAATATAACTACAATTATACTACAAAACAGAAGACAAAATATATCTTGTGGATTTATTCTTTGATACTTACCGAGTCATTGAGGATTTATCCGGGGTGAGCAAGGGAATAAAATCAGTGCTTCTTATCCACATTTTCAACTCCAAGGTCTAACCAAGGCTTGATTTGGTTATCCTTTATGGGAAAGGGAGCCTTCCTCTTGTAACAACAAATAAATGTCCAATAAAAAAAAATCACAGAATGAATTACATATTTAAACTTTAAAATGCTGAAATGAAAGTGTCAAATTAAGCATTCATACCTCTTATATACTTTGTCACTACGGTGGTATAACCATTTGTTGAACTTATCTAACACATCAGAATCTACATTTTTACCTATAAGAGTTGTGAAGGGGTGCTTGAGGTAGAAACATTTAGGTCCAATAGAGCTGCTGCCTCCAGAACTATATAGAGGTATGAAAGGTGATCGTGCATGTTTCCCCGGTTGCCTGGTTCTCCCCGGATGAATAGGGGTTGCTTCATTTGGTATGGGCTCGCCATATTTAACCAATTGTGTTAAGTTGTCTGGCAACTCAAAGTCATCCAATATCACACCCTTATTATCAATGCTTGATCCTTCAGAAATAACTTCATCCACATGTTGTGCATCTTCACCTTCATTTAGCTGTTTCTCAATGACTTGTTCTGTCTGAGCTGCTACAGTCACTCCGTGAATTGGGGACTGTGCATTGATATCTTCAATATTTGTTACATAAAACATAACTTACTTAACAGGAATGTAAAATTGTATAAACAATAATTATTTATTCTGAATGACAGTATGATATTATACCTGCTTGTTCTACCTCGGCTGCTTCTTGAAATTCTGAATATAAGTCAACATGTGCTGGAACATGTTCTTGACAAACTGCAGCTTCAATTTATAATTAAAAAAAGGTAAATAATACTAGATAATGTTGCCTTGAAAGTTGTAGATATATGTAGGAAGTTGTAGATAAAATGTGAATAATAAAACTATGCTCTATAAAGTTTTATACTAAGTGTATATATTTGTAGGTATTTTGTAGATACCTGTGTTGCTTGTGCTTACATGCACTTGATCACCAATATTGAACTGAAATTGCTGGTTGTTCACTCCTTGTTGTTGGTCATTGTTTTTGGTTGAACTACCAGCAAACTAAAGATTTTATGTTAGTTTGAGTATATTGTTTCATATGTCATAATTTCTTTTGGTATATAAATATATGTCAACTCTTACCTTTGCCTCATCCACATCATATCTCCTGTTTATCAAATTCAAAACACTCTTCACAGAATCATCTATAAACACTTGAAGGTCATGGAGTTCCTCAAATACAGCCTTCCTAAAATCCTCTAACTTTCCATCAACCTAAAAGTTAAAAATATAGTTAGTTGGTAATTTTATTCAAATAAATTACAAATCAGTTTAATTATGTACGAGGCAGTATTGTTTTCACAATTGTCTACAAATTGCTACAATTATACTACAATTTAACTACAATGTGTGCAATCCCAACAAGGCTGACTATAGAATTATACTACAATTTAACTATAATGTATACTACATAAATTATTATGAAATATAGATAAATTGTAGCAAATATGTAAATATATTGTAGTTAATAATATTACCTGCTCAATTCCCTTTTCTAGCTTCCTGAGCTTCTTAGCAACAGATTCCTTGTCCTCTTGACAATCTGTATGTTTGGGTTCCAATGTTGGAGAATCAACATTTGGAACCTCTGATGATTGTGCACCTTGTTCATCTTCATACTCAATCTTGTTTGGCAGAGTAAGCACTCCAATCTCTTCTCCAGATTCAGTCATGCTTGTGAACTGAATGATGAAAAAAACAGTTAGTTCCACTAAGGCAGAAAATGTAGACTAATTATAGATATTATGAAGGTAAATGTAGCAACATATAAAACTGAAAAAAATACCTTAATCCACTCAGACTTGATCATCTTCTCTTCAAAGGCAGTTAACCAAATCTGCCCCTTAGTAGCTGACCATTTTAATATGCGAGGTATTGAGTCAGAATACCTCGTAGTAAGCTCCGTGCTGATAGTCGAGCAACACTCATAAAGCCACACTTGCAAGGCTAATGAGCATCCCCGTATGAGATAAGAATGTACACGAGGAATTAGACGATGCCTAACGGATTCCATAACCTGATTGAACGATTTAATACCCCATGGGTATGACTCAAACTGACCAGACTCTACCAAATCGAACCTAAAGTGGTCTATATAAGACACATGGTCTTTGTCATAAGGGCAAACAAAAAATTCCAAAAGATAAAGAATACACAACTTGACTGCATCCTCATCGTTTACCCAAGATCTATTTGTTACTATGTTTTTCAAATACCACTTTTCTACTCTCTTTTTTGTTAGGAAAATAGCTATTCATTAACTTGCTAACATAACTAGAAGTATATACATAATCTGTAAACTGATTCACACAATTTAAACCGGTAATTAAACCAAACTCTCTCAATGAAAAATTCAATTTCCCCCCTTCAAGTGGACTGAAAAAAATGATTCATTAGACTTAGACAGTTCATACTTCATCAGAAGATGAATAGCTTGGTTTTGCATGCAAATGGAGGGGAAAGACAGTAAGTAACCAAAACAAGTGTTTTTAAAAAGTTTTAAAGCACTTGGAGACAATAACTCTTTTATCTGGCTAGGAATGCTAGGATCACACAAAGTGTGGAATCTAAGCACCCCATAATCCACATTATGTGGGGCAAAATAATGTCCATTCTGCACAAAATGATAAATTATTTCACATTAGTAAACTGCATAAAAATGAAGCATTAATCTGCATATTATCTACATATAACTACACAATCACTACACAAATAGCTAAAAACAAATCAGGAAGAAAAAATACATACAAATCTGCTTCAAAAAAATACAGCCTACCCACACATATAACTACAAAACACTACAAGACATCTATAGATATAAACATTATCTACAAAAATGTAGGAAGAAAAAAGTAACTACAGCTCTGTTTCAAAATTTAAAAGCTAACGACAATATAACTACAAAACGACTAGTATACTAACTGTAATTATCTTTAACCTTAAATATTAAGGGTAATAAGGTTTCATATGTGGCATAGGAAGGTAAAAATTCCTTCTTAAAAATGAGATATTGGGCTAGTTGGGCCACTGAGTCCACCTTAAAAATCAAGAGAAATTTATCTGGAATACAACATTTGAAGAGTTATTTATAAGAAATAAAATTACTCTAAAAGAAAACATAACATACAACTTATTACAATTATTTAATTAAATTATATACAACTTTTGATATCCCTAAAATATCTTATTATGGAACTTGAAATGCCACCCATCAAGAGAAATTTACCTGGAATACAAAATTAAAAGAGTTATTTATAAGAAATACAATCACTTTAAAAAAAATACATATAATTTATTACAACTTTTTAATTAAATCAGATACAGTTTTGATATCCTTAAAATATCTTTTTATGGAACTCAAAAATAGGGATTATGCCACCCATCAAGAGAGATTTACCTGGAATATAAAATTTAAAGAGTTGTTTATATACAATCACTTTTAAAAAAATTACATTCTCCATTGTTCCTCTCTAACAAAGCAGTTTATAGGCTAGGATAGAAATTTAAGCTCTTTAGTTGATTTGTCAATTTTGGCTTCATACTTTTTAGACAATGGACTTTTTGCGCGATCAAACTTGCTATTTCTTCTGGTGCCTTTTTCTGTTGGATGTCACACATGATATGTTGTACCAGACAAGCTCATTCTATAGATCTCTGCAAGGGAGTTCCTTCTATTAACTTATACTCTTGCGCAGTTGATCTCCTCCCTCCATTCCATAGGACCTCTTTTGATACCAAGCCATTTTATATATATATATAGAACTATAATATAATAAATACAATATAATAGTATACTCAAATACCCATATATTATACTAGTATGTTGATATTCCATTAATCAACGGGATATTGGTGTTACGGAAATGGCCAAATATACCTTTGTACTATTAGAAAAGGTTTAAATGTACCCCTCGTTATACTTTGAGTTCAAATATACCCCCTGTCGTTATACTATTAGTTCAAATATACCTCTTTTTCATTAAGTTTGTCCAAAGTGGACATCCAATCCTACATGACACTAACATTTGATGAGGTGGATGCCACATGGCTTGCCACCTCAGTGCCCCTAACCCATTTTACTGCTCCCTTCTATATTTTTTCACTACTAAAATTTCCTTCTCTCCCACCATTATTGCCACCATTACCGCTATCATGAAAAATAAAATATTGTATTTCAAATTTTAGTCTTTTATAAATGAATTAGGCGCTGAGGCGGCATGTCATGTGGCATCCACCTCATCAAATATCAGTGCCACGTAGGATTGGATGTCCACCTTATACAAATTTAACAAAAAAGGAGTATATTTGAATCAATAGTATTACGGCAGCGGTATATTTGGACCAAACTATAACGAATGGTATATTTAAACAATTTCTTATAGTACAGGGATATATTTGGCCATTTTCCGTATTAGTTATTACATATTTTGTATACCTTGAATATACGATAATAGATTTTTTTTTCTCATATTCATATAATGGTATAATATAAATAGAATGAGAATGATTACATATATTTTATATTATATTATTCCTTTCCTATTACAGTATATCAATATTTGACTTCTTTTTATTTTTGTTGTATTTCTTCTATACATTAAACTAATCTATACACAAAATAAATATACTTCGAATAATATATTATATTAATATACTTAATACCCATATATTAGTATATGGTGGATATGCTAAAACATATTTCTCATATACATTATATAGTATATTATATTAATTATTTAAATATAATATTTTATATATGATGAATATGATGTAACAGATTTCATACATATATTATATAGGACTCCTATATTATATAGATTACACGTCTCACCTATTCTTTAATTGTAGCCGAAGGAGAATTTTCAGAAAATGATTCATTACATTTGAATTGTGGCGATTTGGCTATACTACATTTTAGGGATGTAGAGCATTTTTTTCAGGAAAAATATGATTGTAAAATTAGGATTCAATGGATTGAAGATCGATCTCTGGTTCCATCGAGCCAGGATACGAGGTTAGAATGTTCGTCCTCGAGAACATTGAGTTCACGACCCCGAAATTGACCCTGACCCCAAATGAGTTCGAGAAAACAGTACCAGACCGAATAACGGAAGGTTGAAATATTCATAACCGATCGGGTATCACGGCGGAAATCTCGGCATGTATCAATAGGGAACTGGCAAATCAGCAAATCAGGAGATTTTTACCTTTTATAGAATTGCATCTAAAGTAGGACTCCCCTACTATATAAATGGGGTCCGATTACTTGTAAAAACACATTGTAACACACATCCCAAAGCAATATACTGTTATTTTCTCTTTAAAGTTCTTATTCAACTGTGTTTTAATACTGATCAAAGTGTATTCTGTTCAAGGGTGGTTCACATCCTCAGGGATGTTACTGTTCAATTCGTGTGGCTTGAATATACTTTATCATATTTCACTTCAATTGCAATTTAATTTATCGCTTTGTATCAATTTAATTCACATATCTTTAAAACCACTTACAAATTCAATTGTTATCCGATTTTGAGGGTAAATAGTTTGGCACCCACCGTGGGACTAACGATAATAGTGGTTATTTGATACTGTATATGGTCGAAATCGGGTTCATCTACTGCGTGACAGAACGGGATTGAAACTTAATGGATTGAAGATCGACTCTGTCACGACCCCAAAACCAACGATACCATGTAATGGAGGCTAAGAATTAAGATTTGTGTCTTCTTATGTGTTATTGTTATTTTAGATATAGACAAGTTGGTGTCGTGGAATCTTTTGGTAGAATAAAAAATAAATAAAATAGTAACTATAGAGTATCACTATAAGTTTTTTTTTTTTTTTTTTTTTTTTTTTTTTTGTGACAATGAGTTTTGAGTAGAGATTCAAACAAAGATATGTATGCATTTTAAAAGATCCTAAATTGTAAATAGCTTAGGCGAAAACCGTTCCAAATAGTTTCCTTAAGATATTATAAAGTTTGATCCAGATATAATAGGTTTTGTAAATACGAACTCCAAAGCATCTTCATTATAAGCAACTTCACATTCTCCTTTCTATATATGTAGGAAAGAGAAAAGATGTTGTAGCATATTCTTGATTCTATTAGTTCTTCAATTATGATAATGAGACTCGCATAATCTTTTAACATTAAAAAGCTAGAGCTGGCATATTTAATTAATTAAACGTGTTTACCCGTGACACAGTCCCTAATTACTCGAGCTTATAAGTGATATCTACCCAATTCTCGTGCATGCCATGGATCCCCACACGCAATGACCCCTTAAAATCATACATTTTTTTATGTAGATAAACATTGTCCATGGAATCACACGATCGAGTTATACTCCAAGATTACTTTAATTAGGAACCTTTTTTTTTAAATAATCTCATATAATTAAAGTGATTAAACATTCATTTATTTGAGTATTATATATGCTGATCAGGTATGATCTAAACGAAAGTCATTAGTGTATATATATACTAAAAAAGTGTTGACAACATTGTCTTAACTACAAATTAGCAAAGCAGAAATTGATCGAGTCTTGAGAGTATTATCAAAATGCTAGCTGTTTCTTCTTCAAATAACTTTGGCTGGCTTTTGGAGGATCCCATAAGCTATGAACTAAACATGACTACTTCATCAGATTCAGTTGCTGCCCTTCATCCATCATCTCAAACAAGACTTCTTGAACACTGTGATTCCAAGAAATTTGATCAGATTAATAATGATGATCAACCTGATCAGATGGTGAAGAAGCTCAATCACAATGCTAGTGAGCGCGATCGCAGAAAAAAAATCAATAGCTTATATTCCTCTCTTCGTTCTTTGCTTCCAGCTTCTGATCATGCGGTGTGATTTCTTTTTTGCAATTAATCCTATTGCTTTGTTCCTTTTTTTCTTTTTAAGATAGTCCTTGATTAAACCGATGCACACCATTTATAATCAATTGTAAATAGTTTATATTCATATTATGCTAACGAGACTTGATCAATTTTTATGTTCACAGAAAAAACTAAGCATTCCATCGACAATATCAAGAGTGCTAAAATACATACCAGAGTTACAAAATGAAGTGGAAAAACTAATTGAGAAGAAAGAAGATCTTACATCGAGAACCATCTCTAATAAAGAAAATTCAGCTGATTTTAACAAGCAAAAAAGAAGAGGAGGAAATGACAGCTCTTCATTAGTTATTTCAGCAAGTGAAGTTGGTGATAAAGAGGTAGTTATTCAGATATCTACTTTGAAGATCAATAAAGGTTCATTTGCTGAGGCTGTATCAGACTTAGAGGATGAAGGACTTCTACTACTAAATTCATCTTCTTTTGAAACTTTTGAAGATAGAGTCTTCCATACCTTGCATTTTCAGGTATTACTAAAATAGCCTTTTGTTTTCTTATTGCCACCTGGTCTTTTGATGGCAAAAGGGCATGTTTTATTGACATCATAGAAGGAAAAAAAATGAACAGAGGGATAAAGTGAGATAATGTTCTTTTTAAATAAGAAACATATAGTGATGAACAGACTACAACGGATGGAATGGTATCTTTTCGTATAGAGATTTTTTTCTTTCTATTATCCTAATTCCTAATTACTGTTTTTTTCCCTTTTGTGTATTGTTAACCAGGTTCAAGGAACAATGGTAGTTGAGCTTGATACGTTACGAGACAAGCTATCATCGTATTTTCAGAAGGAAGACAAATTATAATTACCACAATGA
Source organism: Nicotiana sylvestris (assembly GCF_000393655.2). Lineage (NCBI taxonomy): Eukaryota > Viridiplantae > Streptophyta > Magnoliopsida > Solanales > Solanaceae > Nicotiana > Nicotiana sylvestris. The sequence goes on along the minus strand of NC_091068.1, from coordinate 91,098,744 downwards.
GTTTCTAGTTTAATTATTAGCCGGATTTAGCTTACATAGAAATACTGTATTCGTAGTTTTCCTTTTTGTTGTTTTACCATAGGATAGAATCAGCAAAAAATGTAAATGTCTTTTCATTTTCCCTTGTAATTGTGAACGCCTTCATTTTCAAGAGAGGCAATATCTTGTAATCATTGACATGGTGACTATTAATATTAATTAACAAGACCAAACGCTTTGGACTTTAGTTCTTTTTATTTTCTTTCCGTTGTTTTTATTTGCCATGTTGTAGATTTCTTTTGCTTTGGCTTTTACTTTCTCTATCATGAACTCTTGACCATAGGTCTAGGATCCGAACCTTAAGTATAAAGTCTTTTTTGATAGGGTATATCATGTTTCTTTTCACTGTATCATATTCAGCTCTATCAAGTAACTCAGACGAAGAGATGGATCTTAAATTTGATTATACAAAGAAGGTTGTCACTCATGAAAAAAGTTTTAAGACCATGGACTTTACTTTTGTGATATTTGGATTCCTTATCTTTAGTGGAATTTGGGAAGACCCTTTGACGCATAACTTGATACTGGTCTGTGACTGTAGTTCAAATATTTTGTCTCTTTAGGGACTAGAAATGAAATATAATGGCAGTTAATGATTGTCACAACTCTATATTTTGCAGAAAAAAAAGAACTAAACAATAGTTGTAATCAAGTTGAGAAAAGTACTTCAGTCGAAATTTAAAGACGGATTCATGACTTAATTTAAGTGTGTTCATCGACTTAGAAAAGGCCTACAATAAATTTTGATGGAGGTTTTATAAAAATGTTTGGAGGCTAAAGGTGTACATGTTGCCTACTTTAGGGCAATTAAGGACTATGATGGAGCGAAGACCCAAGTAGGAACAGTGGGAAGGGACTCGAACTACTTTCCAGTAATGATGGGGTTGCACCAGGGGTCGGCACTCAGCCCTTTATTGTTTTTGCCCTGACGATGGATGTGCTGACGTGCCACATACAAGGGGAGGTGTCGTGGTGCATGTTAATTGCAGATGATATTGTATTGAATGACGAGACACGAGGTAGTATTAACGCGAGATTAAGGGTTGGAGGAACACCCTGGAGTCTAAAGATTTCAAGTTGAGCATGACCATGACAGAATACTTGGAGTGTAAGTTCAGTGGTGAGATTCAGGGAGATGAAGGGGAGGTGAGGCTGGATTCACAAGTCATCCCTAGGAGAGGAAGTTTTAAGTACCTTGGGTCTATTATTCAGGAGGATGGGAGATTGATGAAGATGTCACACGTCGTATTTGGGCAGGATGGATGAAATGCAGACTCAATTCTGTTATTTTGTGTGACAAGAAGGTGCCACCAAAACATAAAAGTAAGTTCTATAGAGTGGTGGTCAGACCGACAATGTTGTATGATGTTTGCCCAAGTGAAGGTTTGTTTTGAAGATTGACAAAGGAAACTCATGCATGAACCAGGTCCATCCCTTGTGTGTATAGACACGGGCAGATACGAGCATGTGAGATGCACGTGAAAGAGATGAGCTTAACTTGGTATAATTGATATCTCCTGATCGAAAAGGTTGCATAATTGACAAGGAGAAGAACTCCTTACTCAAAGAGCACACTATCCAAGATAGGGAAGGAATTAGAGGTTGAAATTAACTATAACTCTTCCACCAAAGAAGAGTAGCATTACAACTCTAGTTATTTTCTACTCTACTAACTCTATAAATCGCAGGATGTTCTCACTTTACATGTGATGCACAAAAGTAGAAGTAAAATGTGAATTGAGAGCAAATAGCAAGGCATTTTGCAAGCAGTTCGTGTGTGATTCAAGTATGCAAACCTGAAGCTACATGAACCAGATTGAAGAACCAGTTCCATGTGTCTGTATTTTATTCTAATTCAATTGTAGTAGGTATTTTCATATTGTACCTTTCAGCTTTATCTAGAGGCAATTGTAATAGGTACTCAGAGTATTCAAGTTGGAGTTAACTTGAAGTTGTCGCAACAGCTAGAGGTTATTTACTATAACAGGATTAGAGTTAATTCTAGGTTTACAAAAGTGTTTTGTAAATGAAGTTTTGGCTCAGTGATTTAGTGGAGAGTTTGGAAAAATCCTACTGAGAAGTTGGTCGTAGTTTTTCCACCTTTTGAGCTAGGTATTTTTCACATAAAATACTTGTGTTCTTTACTTTTCGCATTTACTATTTCAGCAATAGTAGGTGTAGACAATAAAATTTGCGTCGAGAAATAAAATTAAGACCGAAAAATATTGCAACAATCGTAGTATTTGATTTCAAATAATATGAGTGTACAATCTCTATGAATCCTCTGATTCTTCTTTTCAATAGTAAATAAATTCAAAGGCCTTTGAGCTTGATCTTGAATATGTAGTTATCGCCACGAACGATGATTTTGTTCTTAAGCTTTAGCTTGATTGCTCGAACTTGACCTTGATTTGTTCTTCATTCTTGAGCATGAACTTGATTGCTTGAAGCTTGAAATTTGTGGAGGAATTCGCAGTGTTTGATCCAGGAGCTCTTTCTTGCTTCTTGTTATAACTTCTGATGTCTTTTCTGGTTATGAAGACCCATATTTATAATTGTGGAAAGGAAGAGTTATGATAAGAACAAACTCTTTCCGACCAATCAAATTGAAGTGTGACAAGACCACATTTGATTTGCCAGAACATGCCACTTGCACACATGGCGGATTTCATTAGTCTTTTAATGTGACTTGGCATGCCTTGTCATTTTGACACGTGGCATGATCATGTTGGCTCTTCCACTTGACTTGCGTGCCACGTCATATGACACATGACACCAAACTGGGTCTATAGGAAGATGACATCTTGGGGCTTAATGAAGTGGGCTCATCACTTTAGCCTAGCTAAATAGGCTAGCCCAATAAATTAAGACTTATTTATTTAATCCATATATATTGGATTAATCCAATTATATTAGCCCATAATATTTATTCGGACCAATATATCTTGAATTTAAAATAAGTTCAAATTAATTTATGAATTTAATTGGTACAAATTTCATATGCTTACAAATACCCCTGCTTCGAGACTTGACTGTCACAAACAATAAGACAAGGATTGAAGTATTATGAAGACATCAAATGGAATAATTTTGAACCCCCAATTTATTAACTTAGGCGATTTATTTGTAATGGAAAAACTTGTCATTTGCTTGCAATTTGCTTAAAATAGAAATTCATCTTCCCGTGAAGACAAATGATAGACCACGTAAGCTTGAAACTTTGGCATTTTGCCAATGACTTTCACTTTTGGTTACCGAAAGAATGAAAGCACGTGACCACTTTTTTGCATTTGGAATTCTATTGAAAAGTCATACAAGCAAGCACTACTTCATAATGAATATGTATGCCTACTATTTTACCACAGAATTGGATGCCGAATATTTTCAAATCCGTCTCTAAGCCAAATAACTTTGGTTTACTTCTATTTTGATACGGAACAGTCCACAACCAAGTCCATGTCGGAGTCAAATTGTTGCTGCCGCCTGGTACTGGTTCCCACATCGAGAAACAGGCTTCTCAATTTTCTCTTCTGCCATCTATATAAACCCGCTTGCTCGTATTTGTGGAATATCAATTCGCAGTATTTTGCAAGCCATTCTAGTCTAATTTCGTAGACTCGGAAGCATTGACGCGAAAGTAATTTTTTTTATTTTGATTTTCTTCCTTTGTTATGCTTTTTGGATTTTTTTAGGTCAAACAATAAGGATGTATTCTTGTTTAACGAGATGATCCATGCGTGAAGAAGACGATCTTGGGGTGTGGGGATGGGGACTCATCCTCGCCCGAATATCGGAGAGATTACTCTCATGGTCCAATTATTAGAGAGATTACTCTCAAGATGACCCAACTATCGGAGAGATTACTCTCAATGTGGAACGACTATTGGAGAGATTATTCTCAATGTACCCCGATTATCGGAGAGGTTACTCTCAATGTTGCTCGACTATCGGAGAGATTATTCTCAAAATGACCCAACTATCGGAGAGATTACTCTCAAAATGACCCGACTATTGGAGAGGTTACTCTCAAAATGACCCGACTATCGGAGAGATTACTCTCAAGGTGGCCCGATTATCGAAGATATTACTCTCAAGGTGGCCCGACTATCGGAGAGATTACTCTCAAGGTGGCCCGACTATCGGAGAGATTACTCTCAATGTGGCTTGATTATCGGAGAGATTACTCTCAATAAAAATTATAGTTCCTTTTAAGGACAAACCCACGAAGAGGCCAACTTAAGGTACAAAGGGACTTATATGTCCACCTTAAGATTGGAAAGTTATAAAGCTTCAACTCGAAGATGACATCGACTCGACGACATCGACTTGAACACTTGGAAAACTTTGAAGATTTGGTAGACATTGCAGACTTCAACTCGAAGAGCGGTTGACTTTTAAAATTCAATTTGAAAAATTAGCAAACTTGAAGACTTCAACTTGAAGATTTGGAGGGCTTAAACAATTCAACTTTAAAACCGGCGAATTTCAAGACTGAAACATGAAGACGGACGGACGTGAAGACTTCAACTTGGAGACTTGGAGGGCTTAAATATTTCAACTTGAAGAGTGGCGAACGTGAAGACTTTAACTTGAAGACCGACGGACTTGAAGATTTCAACCTGGAGACATCAACTTGAAGATCGACGGACTTGAAGACTTCAACTTGGTGACTTCGAGGGCATAAATATTTTAGCTTCTCTTTTGCTTTATATTGTTCGACTTTTATCTTAGTCGTATAATTTTCAGCTTTACGCGCTTGCAACAAAAGATTCATATCTTGTCGAGGGAGAGACCAAATAATGAACCGTTTCATTTCTCGAAAATTAGACTTAATATCTAAAGTATATCCAAAACTTAGAATCAAACACCTTCAGAATCGCCCCAGATAATATTTTTTAACACCAACTTTAGATTCCACAACATTAAAATTTTTAGATTTGCATAGTGTCACCAAAAATATTATATCTTGGTGTAGAAAAGTCAAAATCACGAACTGTTTGATCTATTGGAAACTAACTTCCAAATCTATAACATACCCAAAATACAAAATTTAATGCCTGAAGGATAGTTTCAGATAATATTTTGTATTCAATACTAAATTCTGACACACCGAGGATTTTAGATTTGCGCGACTTCGCCAAAAGTTTTGTATATTGAAATAGGGACGTCAAAATCATGAACCGTTTGATCTATTAGAAACTAAACTTCAAAATTTATAATATATCCAAAATTTAAAATTTAATTCCTTAAGGATAGTTTCAGATAATATTTTGAAGTCAATACTAAATTCTGACACACTGACGACTTCAGATTTGCGCGACTTCAGTAAAAGTTTTGTATCTTGAAGTAGGGGCGTCAAAATCACGACCTACTCGATTTCTTGGAAACTAAACTTCAAAATCTAAAACATATCAAAAATTTAAAATTTAATTCCTTAAGGAGAGTTTCAGATGATAGTTTGAAGCCGACTTGGGTTTCTGATATGCTGACAGTTCCAAATTAGCGCGACTTCAGCAAAATTTTTATTTCTTGGTGTGGAAGCCTTGAGATTGTAAGACCCCTTTAACTGATTGAAATTGAAATTAAAGAGCTTCATTCTCACTTTACCAGACTTCAATGCAAATGCTTGGCAGCCTCCTAAAAGAGATTAATTATTTTATTGAAGACACCAATTTACCATAGCGGCTTGCCCCCTTTAAATCAAATGGGATCCAAAGTTTAACAGAAGAATGGTATCTCAGCTCGATTTTCAAGTGCCGATTGAATGGATTACTTTCCATCGTACTTCATTCGGACAACGATTGGGATTATGTATGTGTTGAACTTATGCGACTGAACATAGAATGAAACTCTAAGTTTCCTACTTACCTCGGTGAAGAGGATCAAGTCATACCATAGTTCAGAATGGGTGATTTTCTTTTTCTTTTTTTACATGTTCTAACTTTTGCCTAGGCTGCCTCTTTCGAGGTTTTCAACCTAGCGGACATTTTTTTTGGTGGGCCGTACACAGTTTAGACTCATGCGGGCCAGCAGTGTAGGAACATCCAGTTTAGGCTTGTGTATCAAGGAGTGTTACAACTTCAAGGATAATAATTATTCAAAAACTTGCCATTGATAGGGCCGATTCTCATGCCATCTGCATTTGCTAGCTTGTAAGCCCCACTTGAGTAAGCTTCTTGTACGACATATGGCCCATCCCATTTTGAAGTGAACTTCCTTATAAGTTTATAGGAAGTAATTATGGGTCTTCGTACGGAAAGGACTTGATCTCCTACTTGAAAGGATCTTGGGCGAACTCTTTTATTGAAGGCGCGAGACAATCGAGCTTGATAACATTCAAGACTCTGTTGAGCTTGCAACCTCTTCTCATCAAGAGCCTCCAACTCTACTAATCGAAGTCGAGCATTTTCTTCATCAGTGATCCCTTCTTGAATAGCTAATCGTAATGAAAGTATTTGATGCTCGAGTGGCAAGACGACTTCGACTCCATAAATGAGTGCATAATGGGTCATTTGTGTTGGCGTGCGGTGAGTTGTCCTATATTCCCATAGAGATTCTTCCATACAGTCATGCCAATCCCTTTTGGATTTGGAGACGACTTTCTTTAACAGGTTGCATAGAGTTTTGTTGAATGCCTCGGCTAGACCATTGGCGGAAGCATTGTGCATAGAAGAGTTATGTTGCTTGAAGCCAAAGAGTTCACAAATCTTGTTCATCAACCTATTGTCGAACGGCTTGTCATTATCCTTTATTATGTAATGAGGAATGCCAAAGCTATAGGTAATGTTTATTCGGATGAAACTTGCAACATTTTCCTTTTTTACTTCCTTAAGAGCAACAACTTCAGCCCATTTTGAGAAGTAGTCAGTTGCAGCGAAGATGTATAGGTGCCCACCAGAGAACTTTGGTAGTGGTCCAACAACATCCAATCCCCAAGCGTCAAAAGGGCAGGATGCAACAGTTGGGTGCAACACTTCAGAAGGTTGATGAATAAAATTCGCATGGAATTGGCAAGTCTTGCATTTTCGAACGTAGTCCAAGCAATCCTTTACCATCGTTGGCCAATAATATCCCATCATTTTTATATGGAAGTGAATCTTTGCTCTAGACTGGTGTGATCCACACACCCTAGAATATGCCTCTTGCAAATCTTGGAGTGTTTCTTCTTTCCCCAAGCATCGCAAGAGTACTCCCTCGAATGACCTTCTGTATAGAGTATCTTTGTAGTAAAGGAAGCGAGGTGCACGTCGACGGATTTCAGTCCTTCTCCTCAGATTATCTTGCAGTATCCCATAGCTTAAATAGTCGATAATGGGTTGTCGCCATTCTTCTTTCTCAGCTTCAGAAATAGCGACAAGATGCTTGAGTTCATTTTCTTCACCTTCAACCTCATTTGGTAGCAGTACTACCATTTTTGACAGACATTAACTTGCGCTTGATCAGGCAGGGTTAACGATGAAGCTAGGGCAGCTAAAACATCCGCCTTCTTATTTTCTTTCCTTGGCACATGTTGAATAGTCACGTCGCCGACCCATCCTATTAATTTCTTAGCATAATTATGATAAGGGCGTAATTCAGATTTTTTGACCTCGTAACTGCCTAAAGCTGATTGAACACTAACTGGGAGTCACCAAAAACTTGCAATTGCAACTGCTTCATATCGACAGCTATTTCAAGACCAAGTACTAATGCTCTATACTCAACAACATTGTTGGAACAGAATTGCGTCAACATAAAAGAGTAGGGCAAAACTTCACCTTGAGAAGTGACAAATACTACACTAGCACCAGCTCCTCCGCGATGTGCAACACTAGCAAAGTACATCTTCCATGGAGGTTGAACTTTAATGACCATTGTGTCCTCATCAGGTAGTTCATTAGTTAGCTCCCAATCTTCAGGTATGGGGTGATCTGCCAAGAAGTCCGCTAACACTTGTCTTTTTATAGCCTTATGAGGGATGTACACAATTTCAGATTGTTGAAATTAGAGGTACCACCTTGCTAGTCGATCATTAAGGACAGGTTTTGACATAACGAACTTGACTGGATTTGCTCTAGAAACCAAATGAAAGACATGAGCTTGAAAATAGTGCTTCAAATTTTGGATTGAGAAGACTAGCACCAAACATAACTTTTCGATTGGTGAATAATTCAGCTCATTTAGTGTCATCATCCTGCTCAAGTAGTAAAGGGAGTTTTCTTTTCACTATTTTCTTGGGCCAACAGACCAACAGACCTTTCTTGTGCTGAAATGTATAGTATCAGCGGCTTTCCAAGTATAGGGGCTGCCAAAACTGGAGGCTTCATCAAGTAAGTTTTGATACTTTCAAAGGCACTGTTATAAGCTTGGTCCCGCTTGAAAGGAACACCCTTCTACATAAGGCGACTGAATGGCTGGCGCCTCCGAGGCTCATGAATTTTCAAAATTGCATCTACTTTGGCTTGATCAATTTTGATCCCTCGATGCCGGACAATGAAACCAAGGAACTATTCAGAAGTAACTCCAAAGGCACATTTCAATGGATTCATCCTAAGTTGGTACCTCCGGAGCAACTCAAACACCATTCTCAAGTCCTTCAAGTGGTCGCTCTTCTTTCTTGATTTTACGACCAATTCGTCAACATAGCATTCGATATTCTTGTGGAGAAGGTCATCAAAGATATTCTGCAGAGCTCTTTGGTAAGTAGCACCAGCATTCTTCAAGCCAAAAGGAATTACCTTATAGCAATAAATACCCTTTGGGGTACAGAATGCAGTGAGCTCTTCATCTTTTGGTTCCATGCAAATTTGGTTATAGCCCGCCGAACCGTCCATGAAAGACATTTCCTCATAACTATCATTAGCTCTGGAATAGAAAGTGGGAATTCATCTTTCGGACACGCATTGTTGAGATCTCTAGAGTCAACGCACACTCGAATCTGACAATTTTTCTTCCTTACAGGGACAATACTCGAAACCCATGTTGGGTATTTAACTTCACGAATAAAACCAGCTTTGATGATTTTGTTAACTTCACTTTCAATTAAGGTAACAAGTCCGACCTAAAGAACCTTTGAGCGTGCTTAACAGGACGAGCGCATTCTTGACTACAAGGTGATATACTGCTACTTTTGGGTCCAAGCCAGGCATCTCTTTATAACTCCAAGAAAATACATCTTTAAACTCCTTGAGTAACTCCATATAAGTACTTTCTTCATCGGCTGCTAGTAAAGCACTCAGATAAGTGGGCCTTAATTCTTCATCAGTGCCAAGGTTTACTTCTTTCAAAGCGTCCACTGTCGTTTTTACCTCTTCTTCAAGTTCAGGTGGAGCATCTTTTGCATCTTTATCTTGGGGAGGGTCTACATCGTTGAAGAATATGTGATAACACAGTGGAACATCGTCCAATTTCTCATCATCCTCTATTAGAGATAAAACACCGTGCTCGCCGTGTGCAGTAACATGATACGAAGAACCCACACTTTCTTCATCTTCATCATGTTCTTTAGTGTAGACCACAGTGTATGGCTTCACCTTCAGTACCTTATCACATGAAACCATGGCTTTTGTGTGTTGCTTCATTCTAAAAGGAACCAAACTTTGGAAATCCTTAGAGATCTTCTGGATTTTGGGCGAAGTGGGTGTTCTTGTATTTCGATAATTTCTCTGGAACTTATTCCCCTTCTTTAATGGACCCAATCTCTAAAATATGGAAGTTCTCGCAGTTGATTTTCCAAGTCGATCAAAGATAGAAGGCCTGTTAGAAGCGGCAGATTCGTCTTCTACAGTGATATAATTGTTGCTTGCCCTTATTATGGAGATACGCACTGGTGACGGTTGTTTGTATCCTAAACCTTCCCATGGTTGCCTCGTCGCAGCTTTTGATGGGTTATTCCCTAACTTTGATGGCTCATTGGGATTGTATCCAGCTTTTGCAAATAGCCTGTAAGCGTTAAGATCAAAACCTTCATCTATTCGCTTTGTAGGGAGTGCCATATTCTGCAAATGATTTTGGGCCACAAACCCTACAAGTGGCTTTGAGGACAACTTTACTGCCTCAATTCATTTTACCAGAAGAGTTAACTCCTTAAGCATGTTAGTTTGGAGATTAGATGATTCACATTCATCTTTCTTCCTTTTAGGGATATAATGGAGCGCATGACTTACTTTCTTGCAATAAGACGCAATATTCGCTCTATAAGAATTATTCGCGTTGGGTTGTACCTCCTCAGTAACAGTTTTTGCTTCACCAGTATTCACCTCAACTCTTTTAGCTGTGGGCTCATTATTTTTGCTTTTCATGCCATCATCAGCTTTTAGCTCCTTCACAATGCGGTTCTTCAAGTAGAACTTTGCATCGGCGAAGTGTGACTCACCTTCGGTAAATGGTTCATCATCAGCAACTATCTTCTTCCCAACTTCACCCTCATAGTATTTTAAACATTGATGGTAGGTAGATGGAACTACTTTATTCTCATGTATCCAAGGCCTTCCAAGCAAAACGTTGTATGAAGTCTTTGCATCAATCACATGCAGCCATGCACTTGATTGCATATCTTCAATGGTGATTCCCAGCCTGATCGTGCCTATGGCTCTTTTCCCCCCTTGGTTGAATCCTTGGATCATTACACGACTTTTTGAGAGTTCGTTCATGGGAATACCAACTTTTTTCACAGTGCGAATTGGCAAGATGTTCATTGAGGATCCTCCATCAACCAAAATTTGATTTACCCTTTCATCACGCATGTAGCCAATCAAGTACAACATGTGGTTATGAAGAGTGTCACCTAGTAGAAGATCGTCATTTGTGAACGTAACTTTGTCCTCGCACGCATTAACTTCTTGAGGAATAGACTTGATGAGCTTTTCTGAAGATGGTGCCAATGGTAGGTCATCACTCTTTTCTTCCCCTTTACCAGCATTGCAAAAAGAGGCCTCAATACCATCACGGGAGATCTTCATGCGAAACCAACATGGAAAATAATCCTCCAAGGTCACTAGATGTCGTGGATTTTAAGGGTGGTGAACCTCCACTTTTGCTTTCCCCAAATGCCTACCTGGATTCTATTTCACTGGTCTTTTTACCATCATTTTCCTTGTTGGTTGTTCTATCGATTCTTTCTGTGGGCTCCTTTTATGGCGCCTACAACGGGTCACCAACGTCCAACCTTCATCATCATCAGGTTGATCGATTTTAACTTTGTTGTTCTACAGTAATCCTTCATCTTTACTTTCTTTAAAACCACATAATTCATCCGAACTGAATGAGCCAAAGGTGATAGAGACTTGGTTTGCGCTTGCTTTCTCATCTTCAAACACGACTTCTTTTCACGATCCAAGTCCATAACTTTTTCCTTGAAGACAAAGCACTTCTCTAGAGGGTGGCTCACAAGTCGATGGTATTTGCAGTAATTTGGGCCATTCGTTTTACCAGCTTTATTCAGCCGCTTCATCTCCGTAAGCTCAATAAGATTTAACTCAAGGAGTTCTTCAAAAATTGCTGGCACATCAGAATCCAGAAATGGGTACTCCTTTTCTTGCATTTCTTTTAGAGTCAACTTCCCACTTAGTTTATCTTGAAAAAAAGTGAATTTCGTACTCTGCTTCTTGCTCACCTTCGTTGTGAACTTCACAGGTGATGTGTTGACATTCATAGCTTCTTTGTTTTCAGATCTGGGTACAAATTTGCTCCATTTCCTTACTTCTTGCTTGCCACTCCCTTTGCGAGGCTCATAAATAGGCAGCCTTTTATTTCCAGCGGCGATCATGCTCAATTCCATGTCATGGTCACGAGTTGCAAGTTCTTCAAATGTGCTAGGCTTGATACCTTGAAAGATGTAGCGCAATCCCCCATGCATGCCTTGGATGCACATCTCTATGCCAGAAGCTTCACTAAGTCTATCTTTACAGTTGAGGCTTGCATTCCTCAAACGATTGATAAAGTCAATAACTTGTTCACCCTTCTGTTGAAGAGTACTTGTGAGTACCACCATGCTTATAGTGCGCCTTGTGCTATAAAAGCTATTGAGGAACTCTTGCTCTAGTTGATCCCAGCTATCAATAGATCCCACCTCGAGGTCTGTATACCAATCAAAAGTATTTCCTTTTAGTGAGCGTACAAACTGTTTGACGAGGTAATCTCCATATGTCCAGCATTGTTGCATGTCTCAATAAAGTGCGCCACATGTTGCTTTGGATTGCCTTTACCATCAAACTATTGAAACTTCAGAGGTTGATAGCCAGCGGGCATCTTTAACATATCGATCATTGCAGTGTATAGCTTTGCATATCTAAGGGAAGACTTGCAGCAACTTCATACTTATTCTTAATAGTTCCTTCAAAGAATTCCTTCAATTGATCAATGTGAATCACCCCTTTCGATGAGATAGGGATAGCCTTAGCGGATGTTGCTCGTCTTGGGGGAGAATCAATCTCTAGAACTTCTGGGAGCTTTCCAAGTGCATGGGTAGATTCTTCTTCCACCAAGATTCCCACCTTGTCTGTTAGCTTGTCAATTCTAGCATCTTGAGTTTGCATGCACTTAGTCAAGCCAGCGATTACTTTCGTCAAGTTTGCCAACTGCTCTTCCATAGATGAAGTGTTTGTCACCATGGCTTGCATGATTGTTGTAGATGATGGGGAGTAGCATGGATTGTCACACAGATTGATTCTTGAATGGCTCACGCTATGCAGTGTAAGTGGGGAGGATCCATCATTTGAAGCATCATCATCGTCCTTCACAGCAGAGTTCTTGGATCCAGAGAAGTTAAGCAGAGCAAGTGTTTTCTTGATCTTTTCAGCAACACCGCTTCCTCATTTGGGTGCGTTTATGGAAGATCTTGCTCCTTTTGAGGAAAAAGATCTGAAAACAGAGGTTGATGCGGACGGCACTTAGAGTGCTTGTTGTCCTAAAGAGCTTGCTTTGCTCCTCGTAACCGGTCCGAAGCTCCCAAAGGTAACATCGAGGATGCTTTCCACATCAACATAGAACCTGGAGTTAGCAGCCTTGGTGGAAGTTGATTCGGGGTTGATTTTCTTTGAATCCATTTTGAGGTTCTGAAACTTTGGTGATTGAAAAGCTGAGATGAGAGGTAGAGATTATCCCACCAAGCGTGCCAGAATTTGTAGACAATAAAATTTGCATCGAGAAATAAAATCAAGACCGAAAAATATTGCAACAATCATAGTATTTGATTTCAAATAATATGAGTGTACAGTCTCTATGAATCCTCTAGTTCTTCTTTTCAATAGTAAATAAATTCAAGTGCCTTTGAGCTTGATCTTGAATATGTAGTTGTTGCCACGAACAATAATCTTGTTCTTGAGCTTTAGCTTGATTGCTTGAACTTGACGTTGATTTGTTCTTCATTCTTGAGCTTGAACTTGATTGCTTGAAGCTTGAAAATTGTGGAGGAATTTGCAGTGTTTGATCTACTAGCTCTTTCTTGCTTCTTGTTATAACTTCGGGTGTATTTTCTGGTTATGAAGACCCCTATTTATAGTTGTGGAAAGGAAGAGTTATGATAAGAACAAACTCTTTCCGACCAAGTGTGAAAAGGCCGCATTTGATTGGCGAGAACATGTCACTTGCACACGTGGCGCAATTTCATTAGTTTTTTAATGTGACTTGGCACGCCTTGTTATTTTGACAGGTGGCATAATCCTGTTGGCTCTTTCGCTTGACTTGGCGTGCCACGTCATATGACACATGGCACCAAACTGGTCCTCTAGGAAGATGATATCTTGGGCTTAATGAAGTGGGTTCATCACTTTAGCCTAGTTAAATAGGCTAGCCCAATGGATTAAGACTTATTTAATCCATATATATATTGGATTAATCCAATTGTGTTAGCCCATAATATTTATTCGGACCAATATATCTTGAATTTAAAATAAGTCCAAGTTAATTTATGAATTTAATTCGTACAAATTTTATATGCCTACAGTAGGTTAAAGAACACTTAGAAGAACTAGGTCGTTCCATAATCAGTTTAAGCGAAAAATTAAACACCACATAAACCACCCCCTCTTGTGTGGTATTGACGTTAAAACATCAACTAGTATCAGAGCATGTTATCTTTGAAGAGGCTAACACCTTAGGAATAGATGAAGATGAGTGCACCATCTGGCAATTGGGAAAGACAATCCACTGATAGGCCACAACCCTTTAATGGCCAGTACTACTCTTGGTGGAAAACCAGGATGAGAGTTCACATCATCGGAGAGGACTATGAGCTTTGGGACATTGTCACCAATGGACCATTGGCTACCTTGGAGAAAAATTCTGAAGGAGTAGATGTGCCAAAGACAAGAGTTGACTGCACTACTGAAGACTGAGGAAATGTGATAAGAATGCCAAAGCTAAAAAATGGCTTATTTATGGACTTGATCCAGATGAGTACAGTAGAATCCAAAGTTGTACCACTGCTAAGCAAATATGAGACACTCTGCAAGTGGCCCATGAAGGAACACCTCAAGTGAAGAGGTCTAGAGGAACTTTACTGTATTCCCAATATGATAACTTTATCATGAAGGAAGGGGAAACCATCCAAGAGATGTATACAAGGTTCACCACACTGACAAATGAACTTAAGTCTCTTAGAAGGATTATTCCCGAAGAAGACAAAGTTGAGAAGATTTTGACAAGGGTTCTGCCAGTCACTTGGGAGAGCAAAATCACTGTCATTCAGGAATCAAAGAACATTGTCACTCTTAAGTTTGATGAGCTAATTGGAAATCTCACTGTTTATGAACTTAGAAGGCAAACCATGAAGATGGATGTACCCAAGAATGAAAGGAGCCTGGCACTTAGAATCACTGACGGTTCTGAACTAGAAGATGATGAAATAGTCATGATCACAAAGGACTTCAAGAAGTATCTAATGAGAGGAAAGGGTCTTTCAAGAAGTGGAAGCTACAGTAAACCAAAAGTTCCTAAAAAGCAAACCAATGAGGGGTGCTACAAGTGTGGGAAGACTGATCACCACATCAAAAATTGCCCTCAATGGGAAATTGAATGGAAAAAGGAAAGAGTTGAACGAAGAAATAGGAAGAAGGAACTGGTTCAACCCAAGAAGAACAAAGGATCAACAAAGGCTATGGTTGTTGCTTGGGAAAAAAGCTCAGATGAAGGCTTAGATGATGAAGATGCAAATAAACAAGTATTTATGGCCACTGGAGAATCTGATGAGGAATCTAAGGTAAGTGTAATTCATCTCAAAGACAAGATTAAATTTTTGTTTAAAGAAAGGCTATATGAGTTATTTATAGATTTCATTGATGAATCTGAGGATGTAAACAATGAAAAGGAACAGTTGTCTAAGGAATTTGTGATTTGGAAAGCTAAGTGCAAAAATCTGGAACTTAGGGTTAGTGAAAGTTAAAGTAAAAAAGCTGAGTTAAAGAACCAGGTTCATGAATTTGACACCACTGTCCTAGAGCTTAGATCTAAAAATCTAAGATTGTAATTAGGAACATGTTAAAAGAAATCCGATCACACACAACTTACTTTAGAAGAAAATTTAGGAAAAATGAAGGATGAGTTGTACAAAAGGGATGAGCAGATAAGAGTCCTAAATGAAGATCTAAGCAAGGTAAAGCATGAGCTATATAGAATACATAAATGGAAGAGGTCCTCTGATGCACGTTCATGGCTATACGAATACCATAGTAGCAACAAGAGAGGACTTGGCTATGGGACCCCTGCACCTAAGTGCGATCCCAAAAGCAAGTACCTCACACTTCCTAGTAATAAAACTTGCACACACTATGGTAAAACTGATCACTATAAAAGTGAATGCATTTCAAAAGAAAAGGCTAGTCAAAAGAATAAAGAATTTGTCAAGGGAAAAATAGGCTGCCAGGTTGGGCTAAAAAGAATCCGATTTACCCTTTTTTCCTATAAAAAGGGACCCAAACTAGTTTGGGTTCCTAAGACTAACCCCTGATTTCCTTTTGCAGGTTCAAGTGAAGGGGAGCAGCCAAATGGTACATGGATAGTAGCTGTTCAAAGCATATGCCAGGAAGAAAGAACTAGTTCCTTTCACTTGAGGACCTCAAATGAGGTAATGTCTCCTTTGGAAATGGGAAGAAAAATGAGATCATTGGGGTTGGAAAGGTAGGTAAGACTGATTCTCACTCTATTGAGAATGTCTACTTGATAGATGGCCTAAAATGCAGCCTAATCAGTGTATCACAATTGTGTGATAGAGGTAACTTGGTAGCATTCACCTCTACCAAATGTTTTGTGATAAATCTTACCACTCACAAGATTGTTTTGCAGGGAAAAAGAGTGAACAATATATATATATTATAGATATGTCCACACTTTCAGAAAATAAACTCACTTGCTTAAGTGGGTTGGATAATGATCCCCTCCATTGGCACAAAAGAGTGAACCATCCCAGTCTAAGTGAACTCAACAAACTAGTATCCAAGGCCTTGGTGATAGGACTGCCTAACATTAAGTTCAAGGAAGACAAAGTTTGTGAGTGCATGAGGGAAGCAGGTAAGATCCTCTTTCAAAAACAAGAAAATGGTAAGTACCACCAGAACGATGGAACTGGTCCATATGGATTTTTGTGGACCAATGAGAACACTGAGCAGATGTGGTAAGAGATATGTTATGGTGCTTGTTGATAATTACTCTAGGTTTACTTGGACATTGTTTCTGACATCAAAAGATGAAGCATTCGACATGTTCACTTCCTTTGTTAAAAAAACTCAAAAACAACTAGGTAATCAACTTGCATCAATTAGGTCTGATCATGGTACTAAATTTGAAAATGATAAATTTGCTGAATTTTATGATGTGTATGGCGTAGATCATAACTTTTATGCACCTACGGCTCCACAATAAAATGGTGTAGTTGAAAGAAAGAATAGGTCATTGGAAGAAATGGCTAGGACTATGCTTCTTTCTAGTAAATTGCCTCATAGTTTCTGGGTAGAAGCTGGGAACACTGCATGTTACATCATAAGTAGGTGCATGACTAGACCTCTTATTGAGAAGACTCCTTATGAGTTACTTAAAGGGAGAAAGCCAAATATATCCCATCTTAGGTCATTTGGATGCAAGTGCTTTGTGCACAATAATGGCAAAGACTCCCTAGGTAAATTTGATCCCAGAAGTGATGAGGGAGTAATCTTGGGATATTTTTCACATAGTAAAGCTTATAAGATCTATAACAAAAGAACTATGTGTGTAGAAGAAAGTGTACATGTGGTTTTTGATGAAACTAACATTCTTTCTGAGAGATAGGAACATGAAGATGAAGCAATTAGGCTGGTAAAAAATTCAAATGAAACCATAGACTAGACTAAAGATGCACCAGAGGAAGGAACAAGTGATGGAACAGGTTCTTCTACTCAGGGCAACGTGATAGGGGGAACTAAACAAAGAGGAGCTGAATCTCAAACCTCAATGGAACCTGTCCATGAACTTGTTCCTCAGAAACAAAACATTGGAGGAACATCAAGAGGAAATCAGCTGGTTGTGAAACCTTACAAGTACCAAAGTTCTCATCCCATTAAGAACATAATTACTGATCCAACCTCTGGAATCAAAACCAGATCTTCTTTGAAGAATTTTTGTGCTTTTGATGCTTTTCTATCTCTTATTGAACCTAAAAATGTTGTTGAGGCTTTGTAGGATGCAGAATGAGTGAATGCAATGCATGATGAACTCAACCAATTTAAGAGAAGTCAAGTTTGGCATCTGGTACCAAGACCTAGGGGCAGATAAGTGATTGGCACTAAATGTGTCTTCAGAAATAAACTTGATAAAGATGGAACATTTACAAGGAACAAGGCATGATTGGTGGTTCAATGGTATAGTTAAGAGGAGGGCATAGAATATGATGAGACTTTTGCTCCAGTTGTAAGATTGGAAGCTATTAGACTCCTGATAGCTTTTGCTGCTTACATGGAATTTACTCCATCAAATGGATGTCAAGAGTACCTTCCTCAATGGCTATCTCAAGGAAGAAGTGTTTGTCAAGCAACCTTCGGGGTTTGAAAGCAAGGAACATCCTGATCATGTATACAAACTTGACAAGGTACTTTATGGGCTCGAGCATTCTCCAGGAGCATGGTATGAAAGATTATCAAAATTTTTGCTTGAGCATGACTACAAGAGAGGTAAAATTGACAATACTTTGTTCTTGAAAGAAAAAGCTAAAGATCTCTTGGTAGTTCAAATATATATTGATGATATAATCTTTGGAGCAACCACTGATAAGTTAAGTAAAGAATTTGCTAAATTAATGGGGAGTGAATTTGAAATGAGCATGATGAGTGAGCTTAATTTCTCTTTAGGCTTATAGATTAAACAAAATTCAAATAGAACTATGATCCATCAACAAGTATGTAAAAAAGCTGCTTAAAAGGTTTAAAATGGAAGATTCCAAAGAAATTGACACTTCTATTGCAACAGCTACAAAGTTGGATAAAAATGAACCCGGTTCATCTGTTGATCAGAAGTTGTATAGGGAAATGATTGGCTCATTGTTGTATCTCACTGATAGAAGACCTGACATTATTCTCAGTGTAGGCTTTTGTGCAGGATTTCAGGCGAATCCAAAAGAGTCTCACTTGACTGCTGTCAAGAAGATTTCGAGATACCTAAAAGGCACCACTGACCTTCGCCTCTGGTATCCAAAAGGTAGTAATTTTAATCTAGTGGGATATGCTGATTATGCAGGTTTATTGTGGATATAAAGAGCACTTAAGGTATTGCACACTTTCTTGGCTCATATCTTGTGTCTTGGGCTACTAAAAAGCAAAATTATGTAGCCTTATCTACTGCTGAAGCTGAGTATGTTGTTGCTGCTTCATGTTGTGGATCAAACAACAATTAATGGACTTTGGAATTGATGTTAGTTGTATCCCTATGTTTTGTAATAACATTAGTGCCATTAGTATGACAAAGAACCTGGTTTATCATAAGAGAACTAAGCACATAGATATTAGGTACCATTTTTTTAGGGACAACTATGAGAAAGGTTTGATCACTGTGGAGTTTTGTGCTACTAACAAACAAATAGATGACATCTTAACAAAAGCTCTAAGTAGATATCACTTTGAAAGGAACAAGTTAGAATTAGGGATGATTAAGATCACCTAAAAGGACAAGTTCAAAATTTCACAATCGAAAAAAAATAAATTGTTTAGAAAATCTGTAAATTTTGTACATAAGTAGATTAGATTTGCTCAATCTCATACTTTCAATAGTATACTCTTGTGTCATGTGTTAAAATAATTCATTAATCTTGAATGATATTTCTCTATTTTGACAAATTTAGACTTACACAAGAGTATTCTCGATGAAGAACCTGGTTCATCAAGATTACACGGTATATTTGCTACACACTATATAACTTAAAATAATAATATTTGGATCATGAGCAGAGTCCTACCTAATTCCAAAGTTCTTTTGAACTTATCCGTTATAAGTGAATCAGTTCCGTTCAAAGACTTCTAACCGAATTAAACTACCTAGATATTAGGGATAAACTCCAATGTCTTTTCAAACCTGAAATTCAGTTTTATTAGACTTTTAAAAGTCTTAAAAGCCTGTCATTACCCATTAATTACCTCCTTTTATATTGATCAACATTATTGCTTTCTTCACTCCACTACTTTTCAAGCCGTCAACCACTCTCCACTTCTCTAATCCTCCAAATACATTTTACTTCTCTTTTCTTCCAGAACCAAGCAAAGAAATGGCTAACACTCCTAAAAGCCCTTCATCATCACCACCATAAGAAACCACTTCCACACCCACTACCACTCCTGCAACCACAACTCCTGCAACCACACCAATCTCTAAGAAAAGTATAGTAAAAATGATGGCTCGTAAGATTGTCACTAGAGGAGAGCAGATCGAGAAAATAAACAAACAATTTAAAGCAGGTAGGGAAGAAGAATCCCGGAAATCTGAAGATACACTTAAGTCTGCTACTGAGGGAGAAGAAAGTGGTTCTTCCAAAACTGAACAGGTATCTTCTGGTCCTAAAGTTACTCCTGAGACAAATTCTCAAGTTGCTTCAAAATTTGGAGAATAAGTTTGTACTGGTAGGGTTTACAGCAGGTGTTGAGACTACAGAATCTAGAGAAGTTGGTGGTAATAATGAAAAGGGAAAAGAAAAAGAGAGCAAGGGTGCTAGGAGTGTTGTGAGGGGAAAGGGTAAAAGAGTGGTTGATTCTTCACCCACTATTGTTAGTCTAACCAATGAAACAGGTGCAATAGTTGTTTTGGGAGAGGAATCTGCTGGAATAGAGGAGAGTGTATACAAAATAGGGGTAAGTGGGTCTGGTGAAGCTGCTAAAGGGCTAGTTCAACTTAGGAAAAATGTAGATGAACCTGTTCCATCTGAATAGGAAACCCTAGCAGACCTACTAAAAAGGTGAATGAGAGTTATAACCCAAAAAAGAAGGGAAGTTCAAAGGCTAAAACTCCTGGCACTGCTAGGACAAATAAGAAAAGGAAGGCTGCCCCTTCTGTCCCTTTTGTTACTGTTGAAATTTCTCCCACAAAAGGTAGAGCCACAAGAAGCCAGAAAAGGCAGAATGAGGAAAAATTGGAGAAAACCTTGGAGGAAAGCAGAAGAAAAGCAGTTGCTAAGGGAAAGAAGAAGATGAGTGAGCCTATTGAGGCTGCTGATGTTGGTGAGACGGACCTGGTCCTTCAAGATGAAGAGGAGACTGATAAAGTGGAGGTTTTGACTCCCAAACCCAAGAAAGCCAAGACTTCCACTAAGAAGTCTATTTCAGAGTCAAAATTTGCTGTAAAATCAAGAAAAGTGAAACTTGTAGATGAAGAAGAATGGAGTGGGGAGGAAGAAGAAGATGACTCTGATGATGAAAAAGACAAGATGACCAAGTTTGGCAAAAGGACTATTTTGAAAGGAAGACTCCTCAGAGACTTGGAGGAGCAAAGAATGGTGTTGCTATTGGAGAAGTTGGAATTGCAAGGATGGAAGGACATAGCCTTTCAGATGGATGGTAGGTTGGCCAGGAATGAAGTTGTTGAGTTTATGGAAAATTCTGAGGTGAAAAATGGAAGGGTTACCATTATGGTGAAAGAAGTGCAAGTCTCTTTCGATGTGAAGGAGTTGGGAGAAATTCTGGGTGTACCTACTGAGGGGTACAATGACTATACAAAGCTCAAGTGGACAAGCCTAAACAATCTTCCTATTGACCTTGCCATTACCTGAAAATTCAGTTACAATAAGGAGGAAATTGAGCCCAAGACTGTGTACAAGAGTGAGATGAAGCCATCTTACAAAGTGTTGTTCGAATTTGTCAACAAATATGTTATGCCAAGGTAGGAAAAGAGGCACATTTCAAACTTCATGGACTTGGTCTTGATGGAGTGTTTGGATAGTGGGAGGCAGATTAACTAGTATGGATTTATTATCCAGCTTCTTGATAGGGTTCTAAATGACACCAAGACTCATACCATTACCTATGGCTTTATTCTCACAACTGTGCTTGCACATTTCAAGGTACCTATGAAGAAGTGGGAGGTTGGTACAAGCAAGGATCATTTTGAGGCAAATACTCTGCTTGCTTGTGACTATGAAATCCATGCCACTACTAAAGAACCTGGTTCATCCAAGAAGGTACCAATGAATAGCAAGGTGCGAGTCTTGGTGCAAGAAAGTAGGGCTAAGGATGCTGAGATTGAGAGGCTGAAGAAGAGATTGGCAAAGGTGGAGACGAAGAGAGATGCTCTAAGAACTGAGCTGGCAAGAGAAAAGGAGTAGAATGATGGCATTCTTCAGGATATGTTGAAACTACTCCAAGCCAAAAACCAAGCATCTGGTCCTTCCCAACCTTAAACCTCCTAGCCTAGTTTAGATCAACCAGTGGCCCAGTTCGGGATTTTTTTTGCTTTTGCTCATGTTTTCAGTATTTTTATTTCTTCTTATGCTTTGTGGTAAAATCTTATCAATCATCAATGAAATTCACTAACTTTTGCTCTAACTATTTGTTTATATTTATTTAATGGTTAAAATTCTTAGCTTGATCAATGATGATTAATTCATGATTGCATTTAAAGTAGTCCTAGTGGCCATGAATAAGTTTTAAAATCTAGTTATCTTAAATATTTATGCAAATTTTCGATGATGCCAAAAGGGGAAAAGGTTGTGCTTTACACTTTGAACAGTGGTATTTATAACCTAATGTACCTGGTCCTTGATGATAAGTGATAAAAAGAAAAAATGTTTCTAACATTGTGTTGATGTTGAGCTAAGTTGAAGCAGGGCCTAAGCTTATGAAAAGCACCGAGTTTGTCATCATCAAAAAGGGGAAATTTGTTGGCCCAAGTGAAGGTTTGTTTTGAAGATTGACAAAGGGAGCTCAGGCATGAACCCGGTCCATCCCTTGTATGCGTAGACATAGATAGATTCGAGCATGTGGGATGTACGTGAAGGAGATGAGCTTAACTTGGTATAATTGATATCTCCTGATCGAAAATGTTGCATAATTGACAAGGAGAATGACTCCTTACTCAAAGAGAACACTATCCAAGACAGGGAATGAGTTAGAGGTTAATGTTAACTAGAACTCTTCCACCAAGGAAGAGTAGCATTACAACTCTAGTTATTTTCTACTCTACTAACTCTATAAATCGCAAGATGTTCTCACTTTACAGGTGATGCATAAAAGCAAAAGTTAAACGTGAATTGAAAGCAAAATAACAAGGCATTTTGCAAGCAGTTCGTGTGTGATTTAAATGTGCAAACCTGAAGCTACATGAACTAGATAGAAGAATCAGTTCCAAGTGTCTGTCTTTTATTCTAGTTCAATTGTAGTAGGTATTTTCATATTGTACCTTTCAGCTTTATCTAGAGGCAATTTTAATAGGTACTTAGAGTATTCAAGTTAGAGTTAACTTGAAGTTGTCGCAATAGTTAGAGGATGTTTGCTACAACGGGATTAGAGTAAATCCTAGGTTGACAAAAGTGTTATGTAAATGCAGTTTTTGGCTTGGTGATTTAGTGGAGAGTTTGGGAACATCCTACAGAGAAGTAGGTCGTGGTTTTTTCACCTTTTGAGCTAGGTGTTTTCCACGTAAAATACTTGTGTTCTTTATATTTCGCATTTACTATTTCAGTAATAGTAGGTTGAGGAATACTTAGAAGAACCAGGTCCTTCCATAATCAGTTTAAGCGAAAAATTGGACACCACACAAATCATCCCCCTCTCCTCTTGTGTAGTATTGAAGTTAAAACATCATATGGGGCTGAGTGTTGGCTAGTAAAGAGCGTCCATGTCCAGAAGTTGAAGGTAGCAGAGATGAGGATGTTGATATGGATGTGCGGGTACACCTGATTAGGTAGGATTAGGAATGAGATTATTCACGACAAGGTGGGTGTGGCCCCTATTGAGGAGAAGATGGGGGAAACGAGGCTTAGGTGGTTTGGACATGTAAGGAGGAGAAGCACAAACACGTCAGTAAGGAGGTATGGGAGGTTGATATTGGAGGTCTTGAGGAATTGGGGAGAGATAATTAGGCATGACATGGCGCAGCTGCAGCTAACCGAGGACATGACCCTTGATAGGAAGGTGTGGAGGTCTAGGATTATGGTAGTAGATTAGATGGTCTAGATTGTTCATACTGGTAGTATTAGTACGTACTCTCGCATTCTGTTGGTATTAGGTTTCCATGACTACCTGTCGTTTCTTTCATTTTGGTCATCTTACTATCTTGTTGTTTTTTATGCTGCTTTTAAATGGCTTCTCGGTATTGTTCCTTCTTGTCTTTATTTTTATTAACGTGGTGCCTATGCTTTCCTTAGCTGGGGGTCTATTAGAAACAACCTCACTATCATCACAAGCTAAGGGTAAGGTCGTACACACTACCCTCCCCAGACCCTACTATGTGGATCATACTGGATATGTTGTTGTTATTGTAAATTTTTTGACAATGAGTACAAACACAATAAAAATATACTTCATCCATTTTAATTTATGTGAACCTATTTTCTTTTTAGTTCGTGCCAAAAAGAATAACTCATTTCTATATTTAGAAATAGTTTTCCTTTTTGCAAAGATTTATAGCCTCAAAAATTATATGTGTCTTATTTTACATCACAAGTTCAAAAGCCTTTTCTTTTTTCTTAAGCTCCGTGCCCAGTCAAATATGTTTACATAAATTGAAATAAAGGGAGTATATATTTAAAATATTTAATTAGATATACATTGAATTTGATTTGTTAATTAGGTTCTAAATTAAATTAATAATTTTGTATGCATTGAATTGATCATTTAAGACAATACATAGTTTCAACAAAATTACTGGATTCGATCGAACTCGTAATTCAGTTCGCCGATGTGTTTAATTTGATTAAACGTGCTTACACGTGCCATGGACACTAAATACTCGACTAATCTTACCCAAGGCTTGTGTATGCCATGGATCCCACACGCAATTACACCCTACAAGTATATACATTTCTTATGTAGATAAACATTGGCCATGGAAATACACAAGTCTATTACTTGTTATCTTAAGAAGAAAAGACCAAATCATTAGTATAACCACCAATCGATAATTATTATTTAAGGCTTATGCTGAGGTATGACCTGATCAAAGCTATTGGCATAAATTCTCATCACAAATGTAACGACTGCAATATTGTCTTACAAAAATTAGTAAAGCATAAATTAATTAAGTTTTCAGAGTATTAGCAAAATGCTAGCCATTTCTTCTTCTCCTTTGTTTTCTGACCATTTTTGCTGGCTTTTGGAGGATCCCATAAGCCATCATTTTATAAACACTGCCACAGATACTTCAGATAATTCAGCTGCTGCACTTCATTCATCATCATCATCTCAAACAAGACTTCTTGAACACTGCGATGCCAAAAAATTTGATCAGATTAATAATAATGGTAATCAACCTGATCAGATGGTAAAGAAGCTTAATCACAATGCTAGTGAGCGTCATCGCAGAAAAAAATCAATAGCTTATATTCCTCTCTTCGCTCTTTACTTCCAGCTTCTGACCATAAGGTATTATGGATTATTTAAAACAAAAAAAAATAACTATCCTATTTTTCAATTCAATCTCTGAGCTTAAGATTTAAACTTAAATTTGCGCTGACAAGACTTGATCATTTTTTATGTTCACAGAAAAAACTAAGCATTCCATCCACAATATCAAGAGTTCTAAAGTACATACCAGAGTTACAAAATGAAGTGGAAAGACTAATTGAGAAGAAAGAAGATCTTACATCAAGAACAATCTCTAATAATGAAAATTCAGCTGATTTTAACAAGCAAAAAAGAAGAGGAGGAAATGAGAGCTCTTCATTAGTTATTTCAGCAACAGAAATAGGTGACAAAGAAGTGGTGATTCAGATATCTACTTTGAAGATCAATAAAGATTCATTTGATGAGGCTGTATCAGACTTAGAGGATGAAGGACTTCTTCTACCAAATTCATCTTCTTTTGAAACTTTTGAAGACATCGTCTTCTATGCCTTGCATTTTCAGGTATGGAATGTTTTTTTTTTCAAAATAAGGAATTTAATGTGATGCATAACATACATCATATAAATCGAAATGGAGAGAGTAGCATCTTTTCGTATATAGTTTGTTTGTTCTATTATCCTAATTCCTAATTGTTGTTTTCCCCTTTTGTGTATTATTAAGCAGGTTCAAGGAACAATGGTAGTGTTTAATCAAAAAATAGAATTTCAGTCAAAGCTAGAATTTAGAAGAACACGGGTTACTGATAATCAAAAGAGTATATAGAGGAAAGTAATTTGAGGTAATTAGAGTGTAATCAAGAGAAAAAACAAGTAAATCAAAGTATATTCCGATAATATCTCTTGTTCCTACAATTGATCAGATACCTCCCTTTTATAGGTATCTTAAAGATATGCGTTTTCCCCAAATCATAATGAGGCTATTATGAATAATTAAAGACATTGAATACTACGTTACATAATCATTATAATCAATACAAATTCCCTAACGTATCCAGTATTTAATACCTGTCAAATTCTGTATCTGCGCTCTTTACTGTGGTCAGATCCATTCCTTTTGATTCTTGGATATAAATGACTTAAACATGTACGGCCACCCGTGCCTCTTCCTTTGTCTTTGCTCGTTTCTATTGTTGCTCGTGCCTCTTGATTAATTGTAATTCTTTGACTATTTGACCAGTCCACGTGTCTCGACACGTCATCCTTATATAAATGTAATTTTTTCAAATACAGATAGTCCCCCTATTTTCCATTTATTCATCAGTTAAATATTTGGGAAGTGGTTTTCATTAAAACGAGAATTTTTGTCACCATTAATGTTATGACAAAATTGACGCTTCAATTGTCACTTCCATTTAATACTCCGTACACGTATCAATTTTTCATTGGTTCTGCAGTTTTTGCAGCCTTTTTCAAGGTTTTTACGGTTCCACTATTTACGAAGTGCCAGTTATCATAATTGTGATCCTTCCTTCACTGCACTTTTATCTTTGGCGGTCGATTATCAATATAAGTATAACTTCTTTCCTTGTCTTTTACCTCATAAAATTTTACTGAACACTTAATTTCTCCATTCTCTGTTTACTTCTTCTTTACATCATTCCTCTTCGCTATGTCTTCACAAACCCTCTCTCTCCAGAATCTCCATTGTCGATTATTTCCCCAATGCCCCTATTAGGCATAGAAGGGGAGGTAGGCTTCGTAGCTTAGGATCTACTCGAGGTGGTTCGTCTATGCCTTCTTCTAGTTCTGGTCCCTCTTCTAGAACCAGAGGTTCCCTTTCTCACAAATCTTCTTCTAGGAGTAAAGAACCTTCTGAACCATTACGCAAACCTTTAGTAGAAGAGATAGTCCCTACAGAATTATCTTTTTACCACGATAGGGAATCTCTAAGAAACTAGACTGCCACTTTGGATCGTGTCGATACTTACCCCGCTCAAATTACAGAAATTTTGACTCCTGTGGTTCGTAAGGATTGTCATTGGAGTAACGATTTTCCCATTATTATCCCTAATCTGAATCAGAGGATAACTTCTTATTTAACTGGGTTTTCTTTTGTTTACATATACCCTTTTACTTTAGGGTTCAGACCAACGATTGACCCAGTCATTCTCGAATTTTGCCGTTTCTTCAACGTCTGTTTGGGCCAAATTGGTCCGATCATATGGAGGGTTGTTACCTGTTTAAGGCATTTAGCCACTAAAGCCAAAGTTCCTTTTACTTTCCCCCACTTGATTCATCTTTACTCACCTGGGCTTTTTCGCAATGGTGTTCTTACACTAGTAGCCAGGAGTAAGAGGGTTTTGGTGAGTCCCGAAGATGACAAAGACCGCGACTGGTATGCCCGATTCATTGCTTCCACCACTGTTGGTTTAGTGGGTGAGGATAATGTTCCCTTCCCTGAGAAGTGTAATTTTGCACGTAAGTCTTTTAACCTTCTCGTACCTTTTTTCCTTCAAGTTTGCCAACTTCTCTAATTTTGCTTTTGTTATTTTTTTCTTAGCTACCATGGGAGTTGTGGGGGATGTTCCCAACTTCCGTGGTTGGGTAGATAAATTGCTGAAGATCACACCGATGAACGGTAGGTCTTGGAAAACACTTTCTAACTATTTTGGTTGGAAGGTAAAGACTCATGATAAGAATTTATATTTTGTGCCTTTCGTATCTATATTCTCTTTTATTGCTCTAATTTCTATCCTTTTTTTGTCTGGATTTGCTATTCGAGGAGTTACTGCTGAAGTAGTTGCGGCTTCTCGTGATTCCTAGGGAACCCATACTCCTTTAGGAACCCATATCTCTTTAGAAAGAGCCCGAGAAATAGTTTTGGGTTCTTCTTCTGCAAAAAGGAAAGTTGCAGAAGAGGAAGACTCTGAAGAAGAGGGAGATGAGGTCTCCCTGGTGACAAGGCCTCGAGTTAGGAGATGCATCGTATCTGATGACAAAGCTGAAGTGTCGGTTTCTCTTACCGAACCTGTTGAAACTCCAATAATAATTCCGGACGATGACGTCACTCCCCACGATACTCGTGAGTCTATTGACCAACTTTTCATCAGCAGATTTGGCCGTGAAGATGTAGGACCTATTTTAGACGAAGTACCCTTATCTTCTTTTCCAACTCCCATGCTTGTGGTTCCTTCCTTACCGGCCCCAGCTATTTCCGTTCCTTCTTCTACTGCTTGTACCTCTTCTCCGGCTCCTCCTTTGACTATTCCCCCTCCTATCGTTCATCATACAAAAGCGGGCTCTTCAAGTAGAAGTGCCGATATGAGGCGGGTAACTATTGAAGTTCCTGGTGAGAGCAGCCTTTTGAGAAAGTCAGGTCAGGTAGATGCATGGTTGGAGCCTTTAATCGGCACAATTGAAAAAGCCAAGTTGGAGAGTCATAGTTCCCTGACTTTAATGAATGATATCGTACATGCTACTTTGAAGGTACTTTCCTTCTCTTCCTTTTTTGCTTTATAATTAGACTATCTTTGAGGATTCTTACTTCCTTTTCCCCTTTTCAGGCCAATCTTATTGGCATAGAAATGATGAAAAGAATCGCCCCCTTGGAGAAGATAGCACGTGACTCTCATTCGGAAGCAATCAATTGGAAGGAGCAATTTGAGCGTGCACAGATTGATATAGAAGACTTACAAGAGAGCAAGAGTACCTTAGAGCAGCGAGTGCGGGCTTTAACTTCAGAATTGGCGGTTGCAAAAGCTTCTTCAAGCCAAGCAGAAAAAGACAAAGAACATCTCGAGTCCTCCTTCTCAGAGCAACTATCTAAAGCTAGTGAAGAAATCAAAGAGTTAAAAGCTCTTTTGGACCAAAAGGAAGTTTACGCTGGGGAGCTCGTGCAAAACTTGACTCAAGCACAAGAGGATCTCAGAATCGCAGCTGATAAAGTGCGTGTTTTAGAATGATCCCATGACTCTCTTCAAGTTTCCCACAACTCCGCCTTGGCTGAAAATGAAGAGCTAAAGAATGAGATCGCTGCTTGGGAAAAGGATTATGAGATCCTTGAAGAAAAATCTGTTGTCGAGACAAGTTGGGCATTTTTGAATTCTCATCGTGATACCCTACTTGAAGCTGGTCAAGAAAACTTCAACCTGGAATTGGAGTTAGCTAAGATCACCAAAACCATTGAAAAGGCTCAACAAACTCAGGACTTCCCTTCTCCCGCGGCTGAAGCTCCCATGAATGTTGAAGCTGATATGGGTATCCCAATTCTTTCAAGCCCAATCAAATTTGTTACTACAAGCCAGACTGAAACTGCATCTGTTGATATAGCTGCCCAAATTGAACCCACTGTTGTCGATGCTCCTGCTTCGGTTCCTCAAACTTCTCACTGACCGGTTTTGAACGTTCTAGTGATTTTGCTTTTGTTTTGGAAAACTATAATCAGACCCTTAACTTTATTTGAGGGTTGATTTTGAAGTCGTAAGTCCCCAAGTCTTTTATGGGGCAGGCAATCTATATAGACAATCTCGTAGTTGTATGACTAAGTTTGTCCTTAGTCTTAGATTTTTACATATTAAGAAGTTCCTCGTGTTATTATTATAAACTTCTGTTATCTTTATTCTTGCCTTAATTTTTAAGGACTTACAGAATAATTTGCATTTTTATTCTTCGAAAATGCTTCTGTTATCCTCATGACTAATTAATTTGAACATGAGTTTTATAAAAGAGGGCCCTTTTATATTTCGACACTTAATGAAGTAGACGTCTCAACTTTATAATGGTGTTAACATACGATAAAAGAAATAGGAACACACATGTTTCTTTGAAATAACTTTGACAAGTTGTTATTGGAACTTATAATTCTTTACATGTATTTGAAGTACATCTATAACTTTCTCGTAACTATTTTTCTTGTAACAGATTTTTACAAAAGAAGAGTAATATGTACGGGGTTTTTCCTTATAACCCGTTTTAGTATATGGCCTTTACCCTAATACCCTAAATATAATGAGGTTTTTGTTTCTCTTTAGCCTCAGCTCGTGGCTCTATCTCGTAACTTTTATTCTGCACTTGACTCTTTTAGGCTATTTACTCTGCACTTGACTTTTTTAGGCTTGATTTTCCCTCAATCTTCTTTTCCTTCTTTATACACATGTCTATGTATATTATGTAGTCCCCCAAGTGTTTGAGTGTTGAAGTATGAAGCCTCGAGCACTTGATAGTTCCTCTCATTTGGTTGTTTTCCTGAAAAGGAAAAACACACGGGACTCGGAAGGGCGATTATAGATGAAAACTGCGTACCCCGTATTTATTTCTATCAGAATAGTTGTAACCCTAGGCCAGGAATTTTAGGTTACTCCGTGTGCCTTACAGGTCGTAACTCATCATTTAGTACGGTATAGCTTTTTGCCTATCATCTAAAATTGTTAGTAAAATTTTAACAATTCAAAAATGAAATATAAAATGGTTATACCTGACCGTGGGTTTCCCTTAGAAATAGTATCTCTTCAAATGAACAGCATTCCAATGTGATGGTAGTACTTTGCCATCCATTGTTTCTAGTTCATATGCTCCTTTTCCTGCAACATCACGAACTCTGTAGGGTCCTTCTCATGTTGGACTTAATTTTCCTGCGTTAGCTGCTTTTGTAGATTGAAAAACCTTTTTAAGCATGAAGTCCCCAATTTTGAAGAACCTGAGGCGTGTTTTTCTATTGTAGTATCGTTCTATGACCTGTTTTTGTGCTGCCATTCTTATTAGTGCAGCTTCTCTCCTTGCTTCGAGTAAATCTAGGTTGACTCGCATCTCCTCGTCATTAGATTCTTGTGTCGCCTGCGTGAATCGGGTACTCCGTTCTCCTATATCGACTGGAATCAAAGCTTCAGTTCCATAAACCAATGAAAACGGTGTTTCTCCCGTACTAGTTTTCGTCATCGTACGATATGCCCATAAAGACCAGGTAGCACTTCTGGCCAATTTCCTTTTGACTCTTCTAATCGTTTCTTCAAATTGTTGATGATGACTTTATTTGTTGATTCTGCTTGCCCATTACCCACTGGATGATAAGGCGTAGACGTTATTCTTTTAATTTGCCAACTTTGAAGGAATTCCGTGATCTGAGCTCCTATAAATTGAGGGCCATTATCACATACGATCTCCTTTGGTACACCAAATCGACATATGATATTCCGCCAAATAAAATCTCGTACTTCCTTTTCTCGCACCTGTTTGAATGCACCTGTCTCCACCCATTTAGTAAAATAATCAGTGAGAACAAGCAAAAACTTTACCTATCCTTTTGCTTGTGGTAATGGACCCATGATATCCATTCCCCATTTCATAAATGGCCATGGCGCAATGACTGGGTGTAATAGCTCCGTAGTTTTATGCATATTGTTATCGTACCTTTGGCATTTATCACATTTGGCTACCAAACTTTCCGCTTCTTCTTCCATTTTAGGCCAGTAATAACCTGCCCTAATTAAGGTTCTTACCAGTGATCTTCCACCTACGTGATTCCCGTAATGTCCCTCATGTATTTCTCTCATTACATACTCTGTTTGTGAAGGTCCAAGACATCTTGCCAAGGGATCACCGAACATTTTACGATATAGATTGCCTTGTTTTAAGCAGTACCGAGTAGCCTTTCTTCGTAGCACATAAGCCTTTTTCTTGTCATCAGGGACGGTTCCATACTGCAAAAAAGCAACAATTTCGTTCCTCCAATCTCATGTTAAGTTATTAAAATTTACCTCATTCACATCAGGATCAAGAACTGAATGAAATAAATGTATCATTGAGGCATTTGCATCATTTGCCACGTCGGCTGCATATGCGAGATTAGCTAGGGCGTCTGCTTCAAGATTTTCGTCCCTGGGTATTTGTCTAACTTTCCAATTTTGAAATTGTTTTATCAATTCCCGTACCTTTTCCAAGTACTGCTGCATCCTTGCTTCCCTGGCTGTATAAGTCCCCATCATCTGATTGACTACGAGTTGTGAATCACTCTTGATTATAATCTGATTTATGGCAAGTTCCCGTGCCAGTTCTAAACCTGCAATCATAGCCTCATATTCTGCCTCATTGTTAGTTATGGAATGACATTTGATAGCTTGCCGAATGGTTTCACCCGTAGGTGGTACCAATACGACCCCTAAACCTGCTCCTTTTATGTTAGACGAGTTGTCAGTGAATAAATTCCAAGTCCCTGGGTTAGCTCCATTGAATACCTGCAATTCTTTTTCTGCTTCTAACTGCATTCCCTGGCTAAAATCAGCCATGAAATCAGCTAATACTTGTGATTTTATAGCAGTTCTAGGTTGGTATGCAATTTCATATTCACTTAACTCTATTGCCCACTTAGCTAACCTACCTGATAACTCATGCTTATGTAATATGTTACGTAAAGGGAAGGCAGTTACTACAACGATAGGATGACACTGAAAGTAAGGTCTTATCTTTCTAGATGCCATGATTAACGCAAATGCAAGTTTTTCTAACTGAGGATACCTCTTCTTCGCACCTAACAAAGATTTACTTACGTAATAGATAGGGGATTGTTTACCTTGTTCTTCTCGGACCAAAACATCGCTTACCGCCACTTCCGAAATAGCAAGGTAGATGAGTAGTTTTTCCCCAGCCTTTGGTTTTTCCAGCAAAGGTGGATTTGATAAGTACATTTTCAAATTCCTAAGTGCCTGTTGACATTCCTCATTCCATTCAAAATGATCCTGCTTCTTAAGGGCTGAGAAGAATTTGAAACACTTTTCTGACGATCTAGAAATGAATCTTCCCAAGGCTGCAATTCTTCCTGTTAATCTTTGAACTTCTTTCTTGTTTGAAAGTATGTCAGGAATTTCCTCAATGGCTTTAATATGTGTAGGATTCACTTTAATACCACGGTTAGAAACAAGAAAACCCAAAAACTTACCTGAACCAACGCCAAACGCACATTTTTCGGTATTTAGTTTCATATTAAATTTGCGCAAAATCGAAAATGTGTCAGATAAGTGTGATATGTTATCCTTTGAGTACTGAGTTTTAACAAGCATATCATCTATATATACCTCCATGGTCTTTCCTAAATGCTCTTGAAACATTTTGGTAACTAACCTCTGATACGTTGCACCTGCATTCTTTAGGCCAAAGGGCATTACCTTATAACAGTAAGTCCCCCTTTCTGTTATGAATAAAATTTTTACTTCATCTCTTGGATCCATTTTAATCTGATTATAACCTGAATATGCATCTAAAAAACTTAACAGCTTGTGACCTGCAGTTGCATCAATCAATTGATCTATGCGGTAGTGGAAAAGAATCTTTAGGGCAGGCTTTGTTAAGATCTGTGTAATCTACACAAACCCGCCACTTACCGTTCTTTCGGAACCACAACAGTGTTAGCTAACCAGTTAGGATACTTTACCTCTCGAATGGAACCAATTTTTAGCAATTTTCAGACTTCTTCTTGAATCACCTGATTCTTGAAAGTCCCTTGCTTTCTTTTCTTTTGCTTCACAGGGGAGTATGATGGATCTTCATTTAGTTTATGAGTCATAACTTCTGGTGGTATTCCTGTCATGTCAGAGTGGGACCAAGCAAAGCAGTCCATGTTAGTTTTCAAAAATTCAGTTAACTTACCTTTCATCCCTTGGTCAAGATTGGCTCCTACAAAGACTTTTTTATTAGGCCATTGAGCAAATAACACGACAGGCTCTAATTCATCTATCGTTGTTTTGATATTTTCATTCTCTTCTGGTTCTTGAATGGTATCAGGCATTGAGTCTACGTCTGTTTGCCCTTGTTCAGTCGAGGCTTGTGCTGCGAAGTCCTCAACTGCCTTCTGTGATTGCTATTTACCTTCACTTCTCATACTTGTATTTGCAACAGAGTTGATAGCCCTAGAAATATGTTGATCTCCACGAATTTGACAGATTCCCCATAGCGATGGAAATTTAATAACTTGATGCAAGGTCGAAGGAACAACATCCATTTCGTGGATCCAGGGTCTTCCAAGAATCATGTTGTAAGCCATCTCTATGTCTACTACCTGGAACTTTGTATCTTTGACGACCCCTTCAGCAAATGTGGTAAGTATTACCTCTCCTTTCGTGACAACACTGGAATTATCAAATCCAGATAGAGTATGCGCCTTTGGTATTACTCTATCATTAGCTTGCATCTCATGTAATACTCTTAGCAAAATAATGTTGACAGAACTACCTGGATCAATCAATACTCGTTTCATATTAGTATCATATACAATTAAAGAATTACCAGTACATCGTTATGGGGGGTTGATACACCATCTGTATCTGCATCATTGAATGTAATATTGTCTTCCTCTAAAACATGCCGCACCCGTTTTCCTTGGGTAATTGTTACTTTGGAAATTTTGTTAGCTGCAGTATATGATATACCATTAACGTCTTTACCCCCACTTATAACGTTAACAGTTCTTTTGGGAGAAGGTGGTTTTGGAGGGTCCTGCCTGTTCTTCATGTAAGCCTGCTTGCCTTTCTCACTGAACAAATCAGTAAGATATCCTTGTTTTAATAAATGATCAACTTCACTTTGTAAGAATTTGCAATCTGTTGTTTTGTGCCCGTGGTCATTATGAAACTCGCACCAATGGTCAGGGTTGCGCCTGTTTGGATTCGATCTCATTTCCTGTGGCCACCGAACCTTATCTCCCATGCTTCTCAAAACAGCCACGAGCTCAGAGGTGTTGACATTGAAGTTATAACCACCGAATCTTGCTTTTAAACTTCTATCGTCATCTCGTGACTCTCTGTTGTTTCGCTTATTCCTGAATTTTGATGAAGAACCTAATTCTTTATTTCTTGATCTATGATCGTACCTTTGATTATCCTGCTTTGACCGTGAGTCTTTTCCCGAAGGTCCCATATAAGGCTCGTACTTGTTTTTACCGGACCTTTTTTCGGTCTCCGCCCGTCTCGAACTTATCTTTTCATCTTTTTGGAATTGCGGAACAGTATCTTCCTCAATCCTCAACTTCGTGCTATACCTGTTATAAACATCATTCCACGTTGTAGCTGGGAATTCTCGAAGGTTTTTCTTAAGTCTCCTCGTAGCTTCCGAACTCTTTTCATTTAAATTACTTGTGAAAGCTATCGCTGCCCAGTTGTCAGGTACGCGTGGCAATGTCATTCTTTCACGTTGAAATCTGTCCACGAATTCTCTAAGTAGTTCAAAGTCCCCTTGCTTGATTTTAAAAATATCCTCCATTCTTTTCTCTATTTTTGAAGCTCCCGAGTGTGCTTTGATGAAAGAATCTGCAAGCTCAGCAAAAGAATTTATAGAATTTTCGGGTAAAAGAGAATACCAAGTTAACGCTCCTTTGGTGAGTGTTTCACCAAATTTTTTGACTAAGACTGATTCAATCTCCTGCTTAGTCAAATCGTTGCCTTTTACACCCATTGTGAACGCAGTCACGTGATCTCTTTGGTCTGTTGTTCCATCATACTTTGAAATATCAGGCATTTAGAACTTTTTTGGTATTGGGAGTGGAGCAGTACTTGGCTTCCAGGGTTGTTGCGAATATCTATCCATATCTACCCTTTTGATTATGGGCGGCACCCCGGGTATATGCTCTATGTGCTCACTTTGCTCCTTGAGCTGTTTCTGCAAGGTTAGTACTAAATTTTGCAAATCAGAATTAATGACATTACCTGGTTCTCTCTCCTGTGACTTACTGGGAGTTCCACCGCTAACTGAATTAACAAGTCCAGAACGAGGGTTTTCCACAGTGTTATTATTTGGAGTAGGTGTGGGTGTTGCAACAGGTAACTGGTTAACGAGTGCCTCAACAACTTTGTTGACCTGAGCAACAATTAATTTCTGCAAAGCTTCATCAACAGCTTCAACATTTTCAAATTGAGCATACTCGTTTATTTGAGACCCATCTGGAGTACCCTCACGAGATTGTCGTAGAGAGTCTTGAGGAGTAGGAACTTGAATGTTAATATTCTGTGGACCTCCCTGACTTTGTTGGTTCTCTTGGTTTCCTGGGGTGTTGTCATTGTTATTCGACATAATTGATGCAACAAGGAAGGTTAAGTGAAAAGAAAATAGATTATCAAATTCTCGGTAACGGAACCAATTTGTTTAACCAAAAAATAGAATTTCAGTCAAAGCTAGAATTTAGAAGAACACGGGTTACTGATAATCAAAAGAATATGCAGAGGAAAGTAATTTGAGGTAATTAGAGTGTAATCAAGAGAAAAATCAAGTAAATCAAAGTATATTCCGATAATATCTCTTGTTCCTACAATTGATCAGATACCTTCCTTTTATAGGTATCTTAAAGATATGCGTTTTCCCCAAGTCATAATGAGGCTATTATGAATAATTAAAGACATTGAATGCTACGTTACATAATCATAATAATCAATACAAATTCCCTAACGTATCCAGTATTTAATGCCTGTCAAATTCTGTATCTGCGCTCTTTACTGTGGTCAGATCCATTCTTTTTTATTCTTGGATATAAATGACTTAAACAGGTACGGCCACCCGTGCCTCTTTCTTTGTCCTTGCTCGTTTCTATTGTTGCTCGTGCATCTTGATTAATTGTAATTCTTTGACTATTTGACCAGTTCACGTGTCTCGACACGTCATCTTTATATAAATGTAATTTTTCCCAATACAGGTAGTTGAGCTCGACATGTTAAGAGACAAGCTCTCATCTTATTTTGAGAAGGAAGACAAGTAATTAATTCAACGAATTTTCTAGTTTCATTATTAGAAGGATTAAACATTTATATGTTTTAGCATCTTTTTTACTTTTTATTATTTTCCGTAGGCCATGATCGGCAAAAAATATGTAGACACATTTTGCTTTGACTTTTTCTTTTTGAACTCTTGACGGGAGGTCTAGAGTTTGAACCTTGAAAATAAAGTCTTTTACACAGTAGCAATTAATTAGGAATATCAAAGCTTTCATAGTGAGTTTTCTATGACATGAACCAGAATTAGTCGGACTTGTGTATTGCAAACATGAGATGATTGAATCCAAAATTTGGATATTTTAAGAATTTGAGTAGCTAGAACGTCTTGTTTCGTGGCTGCTCCTATCAATGCACTGCCTAGCCGTTTTGGAGAAAAGAATTCTTTCAGCCATCGGGAAGATCTTAAATTTGATTATAAAAAGAAGGTTGTTACTCTGAGAAAAGTTTTAAAACCATGGCCTATTACTTTTATGATACTTGGATTCCTTATCTTTCCTGGAATTTGGGAAAACCCTTTGACGCATATTTTGATACTGGTCTATGACTGTAGTTCAAATATTGTTTTGTCTCTTTAGGGACTAGAAATAATATATAACTAGGAAACATATTCGTGCTTTGCGCAGTGCATTACTACTACAACAATAACAACGGCTCAGTATAATCTCACAAGTGGGATCTGGGGAGGGTAATATGTACGCGGACCTTACCCCTACCCCGAGAGACATAGAGGTTGTTTCCAGGAGACCTTCAGCTCAAGAAAGCAACAAGAGACGATATATTAATATTATCAATAAACTCATAATAAAATAACAGCAATATAAGAGATACGAAATACGAAATGCGCAATGCATTACTCAATTTAGAAAATCTTTTATATAAATTTTGTCATCTCAAATGAGATAAAAGAATTTCATGTATATTAAATATAAGTAATTGGTTTCTTTTTTTCATTATATAGTATAAAATAATTATTTTTCTAAAAATTTTATCTGTTGAAATTTAAAAAAACATGAAATAATAAAAGTTAAAGAAACTAAACACAAACGAAAAAAAAGTTGGCATCACAGGTCTCTGTTCTGTCCACTAAAATAATATTTTTGTTGTACATATATATTGTTTACTTCTTCAATTTTTTCTTTCTTTAGTCTCCTATGTATTCTTTTTGTTCGGTATTTGTCCATATTTTCTTACCTTAATTGGTTTTTCTATCTCATGAAAGAAAGGACAATATATTTATTTTTATTGGATTTTCCTTTTTGTAAAAGAAAATTATAATTCTTCCATGTTTGGCTAGTACTTTTTCTTGTAGGAAAATGTTTGGACTTCTATAAATTGAGGATCCTTCCTTCTTATTCAGTGGCATCCACAATGTAGCCATATGAGGTTCGAGAGTCGTGTTTAGGGAAAGAACTTTACGGGACAAGTATTAGTGAGTTGCTTGTGTTTTCCTTTTCGTGAGGTTGTTCTCTCGATATTTTGTACTCACTTTTTATA
Organism: Nicotiana sylvestris; assembly: GCF_000393655.2. Lineage (NCBI taxonomy): Eukaryota > Viridiplantae > Streptophyta > Magnoliopsida > Solanales > Solanaceae > Nicotiana > Nicotiana sylvestris. Next base: position 91,060,542 of record NC_091068.1, on the reverse strand, counting down.
TAATGGACTGCTCATCTAGCACGTGGACGTACGTCAGTTGACCGAACCACATTAAATATTTGTGTCTCTTTTGGTATATTTCTCTTTTGTTGAATGATTTATCGTCATTCAAGGTTTCATTTGCTAGCTTCCGCATGACACCTGCTTTTTTCGATCCTATCACTTTTTTTCCTCCTCTTTTGTCCCTCTCTCCTCTTACTTCAGCTACTATTTCATCCCCTTCAGCCACCCTCTGAAAATTACTCCTAACAGTTTATAAACTCCCTACATATCTCTTTCAGTTTTCATCTCCCAATTTTCTGGTAAATTTCCAAAAAGTTAGCTAAAAGACCAACTCATTTACAAAAAGAAGAGATGAAGTACACAAAAGCTCACAAGCAAAGAGACTTTACAAAAAGAGAAAGGATGAAACATAGCTTTAAAAATTGTCGTAATCACTAAAAAAAATGCAAGGACGTAGAAAATACTTCAACGGCATTTTTTTCTCGTCTCAATAGAAAAAGGAAAGAAAAAGAGGAACTAATATATGTCCATGAGCGGGAAGAGGAAGAGGTAGAGCAGCCTCAATAAAAAAAAGTATTAGCTAGAGAGAACAGAAGAAAATTAAAGAAAAAAAATTAGAGGGTGAAAATATTGGGACGTTATTAACAACTGATGACGAATAGTGGAATTAAAAAAGCATAACCCCCAAATCAATATTCATCCATGCATCGGACAAGTATACGAAAATACACGCTAATTAGTACAGTATATATGTAATCATGATTTTATTAAAAGGAATAGACTTTTATATAAAACCCCTAGACCTCAGAGTCCCAGACTCTTACTCATGTGATGATAAATGATAATCTAATTTTTAGTAAACCTCATCTTTTTTCTATCTAATTTCCAACTCCACCAAAAAATCACAACATATAAACGGGCAGAATCATGCATGTATAAAAATAAAGAAACAACAAACAAAGTAGGGGTTATGGACTTTAAAAGATGTAACGCTTCCGAAGAGGTGCAACACGTGCTGACATTTTAAAATAAGAAAAATGGAAAAAAAATGAGAAAAAGGCCAAAAAAGAGAAAGATAAATAGAATTCCAACACTATCGAGTATGCACATCACTATATATATTCGTGCTTGGGGGAAACGTCTTTACAAATACAAAAATCAAAAATATTTAAAAAATAAAAATTAAAAAAAGAAAGTTGACGTACATAAATAAAATAAAGGTGTAGACATTAATCCCTATATTTAGTTTATTTTTTTGTTCTACCAAGGAAATAAAAGTTTACAATATAAATACACAAAAAGTAGAACTAACACGCTAATAAGCATAAATATCGTAGACCGACTAAAAAGTAAGGGAAAAAAATATGGAGAAAAGGGGGAATAAGAACATAACACGTATTTGCTAACCTCGAGCCTCTCTTTGAGAGCATCAGCTTGATACAAAAAAAAAAACTAAAATCCCAAAAGAATTACACAAAAGAAAAGAAGAAAAAATCTAAGAAAAAATATGTAAATTATGAGTCGATTAACAAAACAAAAAGAAAATATAAACGCACACTATAAAAATAGTCATACTGTCAGGAATGACAAAAATAATGATTTTAAACATGTCAAAAAATTTAGTCTTGTCCAATTGAACATGTTGAATATCAGCACATGGATTTGAAACAAAAATAAACAAAAATTAAAATCACAAAGAGTTGCAGTCCAGTAAGCACAAAGTAATGAAAGAAGAATACCTTCTGATTGACAATAGCAAAGAGAAAAATATGCACACTATAAGAATAATCCCACTCTTAAAATAACTGAAGCCGAAAGAGGTATACCTATTGACTATTGTGAGATTGTCAGGTATGACGGTCGAAAGAGAAAAGAGAGGCTAGGAAAAGGCGTTACTTTTTCCAAAGGAAAAGAGTCGGACGTAACTCATAAAATTAAAGAACAAAAGAAGAGGAAGAGGCGTATTAAAGAGCGGAAGAGGAGGAAAAGGCGCAAGAATAAATAAGACAATTTATTAGGCGTGACTTTTCGTTTTTTTTTAATTAGCACATAAAATAAAAAGGAATATATGGGAAACTGGCAAAAAAAGGAGAAAAAAGATAAGGAGATTTCCTTGTTCAAAAAAGTGCATCACCTTACCTAAGTCCTGCTTTATATAGATATATAGATGTAGATTGCATTTTAGTTAATGAGGAAAGAACTTTTGTCAAAAATTAAAGGCGAATTCATGACTTAATTCAAGTCGACAGATGTATAATTGTTAATCTTTGTGACAATGTAAAGGTAACAAATATATATTATTTCCAATATTTGATCAGAATATAATAGGTCGTTGTCGGTAATAATTGACAAAAAAATAACTTGTCGGTAATAATTAACAAAAAAGTACGTGTAGCATACTTGATAATCTATCTTTAAAAGAGCTGGCATATTTAATTAATTAAACGTGCTTACACGTGACATGGCCACTAAATACTCAAGCTTACAGGTGAATTCTTACCCAAGTCTCGTGCATGCAATTGATCCCACACGCAATATAATGACGCTGTACATAAACACCGTCCATGGAAATACATACACAAGTCTATTGCTTGTTATTTTAAGAAAACAAAATGATTAAACATCCTGTCAGAAAATAATCAGTAAATTGAAAACGAAATTGAGAAGGCTTGAGGGGTGAAAAAAACTTTTTTGAAAGAAGATATTGCCCGTATTTTAATTGCGGATCTTTTTTATAATACAAGAAGTCAAGAATATATATATGCTGGTATTTCTATGCCACTTTGCTGGAAAAAACTCTTATTGATACACTAAAAATCCAGACCTTTTGGAAGAGACGTTTCTCTTTCAGAATAGACATGTTCAATATAACCACACTCAAATAAAAAAAATTAAATTTAGATAAAATACAGTTTTGGTTGTAAAATAAAATAATAACATACCATGTTGTTTGGCTTTATTTTCAAGGAAAACAGACAAGAGAACAATACGGGGAACAAATAGGATCAGGTCCTCAGGTCGTCGGGCAAATCAACTCTACAGTTGTTAAAGCTACTGCACTGCACTTACAACAGTACAACTGCATTTTGCTGGAGATTGGAAATGCCCTTATAACTACTCTCATGATCTCTCACATATATACATCATGTTACATGGATTTGACCAAACACTTGCATTTGTAAAACATACATTCCCTCATGTGTGCAGCCGTCTATGTTTTCCTTAGGTGCATTGAAGAACAAAGCAGCTACAAAACAAAGGACCAGATCCCAACATTGAATATGTCTAATGTCCTTAAGTATTGTTATGTTTTGTTTCATTTTATTTACTTATAATTCCTACACAACTTGTTAGAAGTATTTAGCAGGACATCATTTAAACCATTATTGCTTATGGTTGTTTGACTAGAGTTAGTCAAGTGTGAAGCTTTGTAGTAGAGTTATCATAAAGAGCTTACAATATAGGTATTGCAAGAGGTGAGAGATTAAGAGTTTAATTCCTAAATTGCAATAGGTTGTAATCTAAAGTTTGCTCAGTTAGTAAAGTTGAAATCTTACTAGTATAGATTGTGAATTTTAATCTCGTGAGCTGGGAGTTTTCCACATAAATATTATGTGTTCCTTATTTACTGTTATTTTGCTGTGGGAATTGATAGAGAACCAGGTTCTCTATAGTTTGGTGGATCCCTAGTTTCTATTAGTAATGTAATGATCAAATAACCATGATCAATGCAATAATAAGCACCAAACAAGAATAAGATAGAATATAACAGGCCAGAGAAATTAAGCTTGATCTCTATTTTATTAATCTCCTAGTATTGTATAGCAGAATAATAAATCTATGTATAACAGTATCCATTTCGCCACTCCGAAGCCCCAGAGAAAAAACACTTTAATCTGACTTAAGAGATAAGGAAAAAACACTTTAAAACAATTTTGTTGGATGCATATGTTCCAAACAATTTCAATGGTTATCTTGTGCTAAATATGTCAATAGTTAAATTTAGCCACACTTTACAAATAATATCACATAGTCTGCAGTCTTTGCCCAGAATTTAGATTTATGTCTTCTCTTTGAAACTTAATTTGTTATGTTTAATAATTACCAAATTGGCGACAATTATAGTTAAATATGACACATAACTTCCCAATAGCTCTTTAGCATCAAGGAACTTACTACCATAGAAGTTTGCACCACTCTTCGGTGGCAAATCGAGTCTATAGAAGACAAATAGGTTGACACTGATGATATTCCAAAAGAAAGAATAGTTAAAACCTTGACTATAGAGAAGAAAAAACATTTGAATTTCAACAAGTAAAAGATGCAAAAACCAAATATAGAAATAAAACACATTTGCACTTTCTTGCCGAGAGATAATTTGTTTAACCAAAAAACGATTTCTCGGTCAAAGTCAATATCTAGATGAAATCGGGTTACTGATAATCTAGATTTACTTCACTTTCCCAACGATTTTGGAAGAAATAAATCAAAGAATGAAAATAATTGATAGAGAAAATAAGGAATGAACTAATAATCACTCCCAAAAATTAAGGCTCAAAGCTTGGAGAATAAAGCAAAGAATAATTGTATGAATTTCAATAATCATCGTTCCTTTCTCCTGTAAATGAAATGTCAGCTCTTATATAAGAGCATATAATTATAATAGTTTCCTTACTTAATTTGGGATCATTAATGGTATTAGTTGTATTGATTTCCCGTTCATGTTTAACCGTAACAGAAATATTTATGACTAAAGATTCCTTGTAACTGTTGTCACACCTCTTTTTTCCGTCCCCGCGAGGAGTGAAGGAGTTTTTTCCAATTAAAGGACAATCGAAACGGGATTTGTTTGTTTATTTCAGAGTCGCCACTTGGGAGATTTAGGGTGTCCCAAGTCACCAATTTTAATCCCGAATCGAGGAAAAGAATGACTCTGTATTACAGTCCGCGAACCAGAAATCCGGATAAGGAATTCTGTTAACCCGGGAGAAGGTGTTAGGCATTCCCGAGTTCCGTGGTTCTAGCACGGTCGCTCAACTGTTATATTCGGCTTGATTATTTGATATAATACATATTATAAACTTATGTGCAAATTTTATCCTTTAACCGCTTTTATTATTTTTATTTATTGTTATTATTTTACGGAGAATTGCAACATTGTGAAAACGTATTTCAAACCACGTCGCAATCAATGCACCCGTGGTTATCGACACATTTCGACTCCGTTGAGATTTGGATTTGGGTTACATAAATGCACACCCATATTTAAGAAAATAATTTTGTTAAAGACGTGCCTAGAGCGACTAGCGTATTGTTGTTTTGGGAAAGGCCGTAAAATTTCACTAGATGGCCAACTCCGATGTTCTAAATAATTAATGCATATATTTGTGAGGGCCCCGCAATCTATATATTTTACTAGGCGAGACTCATCTCATTTATTTTAAATGGACAAATCTTAAAGCGACTACATTTTTCTATTAAAATTAGTCTCTAAAATAAAGAAAGAAAATCCTAATTAATTACGAGCTCTTTTTTTATTTAAGAAAACATGGCATACTAATTGCTAGATTAATATAAATATTGATGAAAAGGAATTTTACTCACAAAATTCGAAATTATAAATAAAAATAAAAATTAGACAACTAATATTCAAAAGAATCAAATATAGCTAGATTAAAACTCGCATTGTTATGAAAAAAACTATTGAGATTAATTATTCACAACCATTTGAAACTAGATTTAACCATAATTACTAATGCTTATTAGAAAGTTTATTAAACTTAAACGTTCTTCTAATCTTGTTTGAACTCAAATCATGCCTTAATGCCTAATTCGCGAAATTCAGTTTAAATTCATACCTTAGCTAAATTTAGCTACTTGTTCACGATTAACCTACTGTTGATAATCTTAAAACCTTCATAACTAGTGAACTAACCCATTTTGCCAAACCGATTCATTAAAGACTAACTTATGTTATTTTCTCTTATTCCATTTATTATTCAGTAATACATGAAAATAGCCTAAATATAATCAATAAAAGGAACAAAGAAAAGCGACATTAAAACTTCAAAATTCAATTCTTCATATGTATTCATGCTTCCACATTATTAGCTTGCAATAGCTAGTGTTACAGTCGTGTACCTGATATTGGAACAAAAGAAAAGGGAGATCAGCAGAAATTCAGTAGCATACAACAACAGCAACCCCAGCAACCAGTAACAACCAGCAACGAGAAACCAGTGACAGATTTTAAAATCAATATAAAAATCCAGAAACACCGACAACAATCAACGGACGGAAGCCAAAGGAATCTTTTCAGATTTGAAAGACTAATTAATGTTCAACCCTTAATTTCTGAATCCGTATATCAGAATATTTAAATTGTATATCGGGTGTATACTATTCTTCTTTTGAATTTCCAGAATGTTTTTCTTTTTATTTTTGGAGTCTTAGTATTTTCGGAATTTTTCTCTCTCTTTAATATCCAGCTCTCTTTTTTCTCTATCTCTCCTTCTTCTTTTAAAAATCTGATCAAGTCTCTCTATTTATCCCCATCTTTCAGCATTTTTTAAACATAAAACTCACTATCTTCCCACTCAACCCCCTCTTAATCCCACTACTTAATGTTTTGTCCCCCACTACATTAAACAAATACCCCATTATATTTTGTCCCCCATGCTTATATTAAACAATTTCATTATTCCCCACCATTATATCTTGTCTCCCATTATTGATTATTTTAATATTATTTTAATTCTAATTGAAAGAGCACTCAAAATAAATAATTGTTCAGAATTTTAATTCCAAAAATACTCCTTTGACCTTACTGAAATTACCATTTTACCCCTGAACGTACTGCAAATTACCAAACTACCCCCATCAGCTATAACCAATTCACCTAATCAATTTCAACCAAAATACAGCAAATATGACCAATTTCTAAATAATTTTCAACAACCAATTCAAACTAAATGATGAACAACAAAGAAACAACTAAAATTATTTTGATTGAACAATATTTTTAAACAACAAACAAACCTATTTTTAGATTCAACAACAACAACAACAACAAACAAGTATATTCAGATTTCTAAATTCAATAATCATTTGAACTTAAAATTAAATCTAACAACATTACAATCAATAATTTCTATATTAAAACTAAACAAGATCATGAAACAAACTGAAGAAATAATCAGAAATGATAAACAACAAACAAGAAAATCAAACTTATACTAATTTCGGATTCAAGAACAATCAAACAAAGTATGGACATAAATGAAAAGATTCAACAACAATAACAAGCAAGTTTTATTCAAATTCGAATTAAACTCGAATTAAGCTTAAACAAAACAAATAAACATATTCAAATCACTATACTTCAAATAATCAATTGATCTTTTTAAATTAAATCCAACAAAATTATAACAAAGATACATTGAATCAAAAAAAAAATTAAAACCAAAACATAACTGCACATTAAATTACTGAAAAAACGAACTTCAAACAAAATGAACACGAATTAAATCTATTTTAAACAACAAACAACGGATTCAAGCGATTTAAACTAACACTCTTCTATATTAAAATTAAATCCTTTTAAATTAATAAAACAAATTGAAAAATAATTAATTGAATCTTCAACTTAAATCTAGAAACATTATAATTAAGCTAATCAATTTCTACCTAAAAATAAACAAGAAAAATGAATGAAAACAAACTGGAAAAAAAAAACGATGAACATGAAATTAATATCAAATATATTTGATTTCAATTCCGAAAAATATCAAACAAATTACGGACAGAAACGAAACTTAAACCAACTAACCGGATCAGAACGACGAAGAACTTAAATGAAAACAAATCCGTCCGGAAGCGATTATCGCACCAAGACTGCCAACGACCTAACGAATCTTGAATTCAACGACAAACTCACCTTCCCTTTAACCTTGACGACCTCAAAACAATAAACGACGACCTCGACGGAAGCTCGAATAAATGAAATGGTGGCAGCAAAACAGCAGAAGCGAAACAACGTCGTGGCAGCAACACCGCAGCGGAAGGGAGGCGCTAGGGGCATCGACCAACAGCCATGGGATTTGTTTGGACGTGATGGAGCTGCTGGGAAACGACTGAAGAAGATGAAGTAGTGGCAGCATGATGGAGCAGCAGCAGCAGCACGAAGCAGTTAGCAGTAGCACAAAGCAGTAGCAGCAAGCGAGGAGAAGAAGACGCAGCAACAGTGGTGGCAGAGCAGAAGAAGCAACAGCGACGAGCTTGCAACTCGTCCATGGTCAGCAACGACGGGCTGGAAGTTCAGGTGGTCGTCCGACATGGTCGTGGTGGACGTGAGGACTGTGGTTGTTTGGGTTTGCTGGAGGGGTCGTTTGAGAAGGTGAAGCAGCAGCGATGGCTTCTTGAGACGCGGCGACGATGTTCGTTGACGGGCTGCTTCAAGTGGTCGACGGAGCTGTTCGTCGTCGATGGCTGGAGCTCGACGGATGGTGGTGCGATGAAGACGACGCAGCAGGGGTGGCGGGGCAGCCATGGATGGCTTGTTTGGAGCTTGAAGAAGAAGAAAGAAAAAGAGGGGGGGTGGCGGATGGGTAGTGTTTTAGGTTTTGGTTTTTTAGGGTTTTTTGGTTTTTTTGTTTTGTTTTGTGTAAGATGGGGGGGGTGTTGGGTATTTGGGTTATGGACCGGGTCGACCCGGTTTGAAATGGACTGGGTCATGGGGAAGGTTGGGTATTTTTTTGGACTTGTGGCTTGAATTTGAAGAAGAGCCCAATTCCGATTTTCTTTATATTTTTGCTCTCTTTTCTTCTTTTATTTTTCTAAAACTAAATTCTAAAAATCCTTAAATTATTATTAAGTTATAAAAGCGCAAATTAACTCCCAATAACAATTAACGCACAATTAAGTAATAATTAAGCATAAAATTGTACATTTGGACATTAAATGCTAAAAATGCAAAAGATGCCTATTTTTGTAATTTTTAATTTTTGTAAAACAAACTTAATTACTAACAATTGTAGAATTAAATCTTACATGCAAAATGCGATATATTTTTGTATTTTTTATTAATTTGACAAATAAACATGCACAGACAAATATAAATAATTATCCAAAAATGTCACAAAAATTCTCAAAATTGCACACCAAGGAAAATCGTTTTATTTTGAATTTTTTGGGAGTAATTCTTTCATAGGGCAAAAATCACGTGCTTACAGCTGCCCCTCTTTGCCCGAAGACACGAAGGGTTTTCGTGCAAAGATAAAGTGAGCGATTTTTGCCCATCCGAGTACTCCGTGTGAAGCATTTTTTTGAAAAAGAAAAATTTAACCGAACCTTTGCTTCAAAGGTTTCCTACATATCCCTAGCTAAAAGTGAATCAGGTTAATGTAGTTCGGGAAGTTTTGGTAGCTGGGACTACCGTGGGACTGCAATGTTGCTGTTGTTGCATGCTACTTTTACTGTTTGCTGACCTCCTTATTACACCATGCTTAAAAGAAAAATCAAGAAGTTAGGCTAGACTATGGATTACAAGATCCCATCTATCTTCCATTTGTTCTTGATGCCTTACTTTCTTGTCGGCTTGCGTCGATTCCGGTGCTTCTTTCTTTCGAGAACTGACGGGGGTGACACCGACATTTTGCTACTCTGAATACCAATTCTCACTGTCTGGTTCGGTCCGCTGGGGATATGGCTTTCTTCATTAAGCTTTGTTATGCTGGGCATAATTCAATGTTCACAGGCCGCTTCTTTCAAGATGCGTCTTTTCTTCCTTTTGACTCATGTGCTTGATTTTGCACTGGGATCTCTTGTTGCAACCTTCCGCTTTCCGGTGCTGGGGATTTTTATTGTTTCCCGCTTGGGATTCCTGTTGGATTCTTCTGCTTTACTGACTTGCAATGTATTCCTCTATTATATGGGTGGGTTCCCAACTTCAACCAACAACTTTGAAAATAAATTCGCCATTCCTCTCTTCAGGCGGGCTCCTGACTTCATCAAACTTTGAAAATAAAATGTCATTCCTTTCTTTAGGCTGGCGAGATTTCAAAAACTTTTAAAAAATAAAACACCTTTCCTTTCTTCAGGCGGGCTCCTGACTTCAACGACAACTTTGAAAATAAAATGTCATTCCTTTCTTTAGGCTGACGAGATTTCAACAACTTTTAAAAATAAAACGTCTTTCCTCACTTCAGGCGGGCTCCTGACTTCAACAACAACTTTGAAGATAAAATGCCATTCCTTTCTTCAGACGGGCTCCTGACTTCAACAACAACTTTGAAAATAAAATGTCATTCCTTTCTTTAGGCTGGCGAGATTTCAACAACTTTTAAAATAAAACGCCATTATGTTCTTCAGGGGGGGCTCCTGACTTCAACAACAACTTCGAAAATGAAATGTCATTCCTTTCTTTAGGCTGGCGAGATTTCAAAAATAAAACGCATTTCCTCTCTTCAAGCGGGCACCTGACTTCATCAACAACTTTGAAAATAAAATGTCATTCCTTTCTTTAGGCTGGCGAGATTTCAACAACTTTTTTTTTAAAAAATAAAAACGCCTTTCCTCTTTTCAGGCGGGCTCCTAACTTCAACAACTTTAAAAATAAAAATGCCATTCCTTTCTTTAGGCTGGCGAGATTTCAACAATTTTTAAAAATAAAACACCTTTCCTTTCTTCAGGCGGGCTCCTGACTTCAACAACAACTTTGAAAATAAAATGTGATTCCTTTCTTTAGGCTGGCGAGATTTCAACAACTTTTAAAAATAAAACGCCTTTCCTCTCTTCAGGCGGGCTCCTGACTTCAACAACAACTTTGAAAATAAAATGTCATTCCTTTCTTTAGGCTGGCGAGATTTCAACAACTTTTAAAAATAAAACGTCTTTCCTTTCTTTAGGCTGGCGAGATTTCAACAACTTTTAAAATAAAACACCATTCTGTTCTTCAGGGGGCTCCTGACTTCAACAACAACTTTGAAAATAAAATGTCATTCCTTTCTTTAGGCTGGCGAGATTTCAATAAATAAAACGCCTTTCCTCTCTTCAGGAGGGCTCCTGACTTTATCAACAACTTTGAAAATAAAATGTCATTCCTTTCTTTAGGCTGGCGAGATTTCAACAACTTTTAAAAATAAAATGTCTTTCCTCTCTTCAGGCGGGCTCCTGACTTCATCAACAACTTTGAAAATAAAATGTCATTCCTCTCTTCAGGCGGGCTCCTGACCTCAACAACAACTTTGAAAATAAAGTGACATTCCTTCTTTTAGGTTGGCGAGATTTAAACAACTTTTAAAAATAAAACGCCTTTCCTCTCTTCAGGCGGGCTCCTGACTTCAACAACAACTTTGAAAAATAAAATGCCTTTCCTTTCTTTAGGCTGGCGAGATTTCAACAACTTTAAAAAATGAAACGCCTTTCCTCTCTTCAGGCGGGCTCCTGATTTCAACAACAACTTTGAAAATAAAATCCTATTTGAGGGCGGATGAACCCAAAATATCCTATTCGAGGGCGGATGAACTCAAAATATCCTATTCGAGGGCGGATGAACCCAAAATATCCTATTCGAGGGCGGATGAACCCATAATATCCTATTCGAGGGCGGATGAACCCAATTTCTTCAACTTAAATGTAAAGACTGAAATGTATTCCAACTTAAAAACATGAAATTTAAATTGTCATTCTACAGGTGGGCTCCTGACTTCTTTAACTTAAAATTTAACAACCTCCGTTCTACAGGCGGGCTCCTGACTTCAACAATTTCTTAAATTTTAACACCTTCATTCTCCAGGCGGGCTCCTGACTTAACAATTTCTTAAATTTTAACACCTCCATTCTCCAGGCGGGTTCCTGACTTCTTCAACTTCTCAGATTTTAACACCTCCATTCTCCAGGCGGGTTCCTGACTTCTTCAACTTTTCAAAATATATTCAGCCTCCATTCTCCAGGCGAGCTCTTGACTTCAACAACTTCCTCAAAATTTTAACACCTCCATTCTCCAGGCGGGCTCCTGACTTTAACAATTTCTCAGATTTTAACACCTCCATTCTCCAGGCGGGTTCCTGACTTCTTCAACTTCTCAGATTTTAACACCTCCATTCTCCAGGCGGGTTCCTGACTTCTTCAACTTTTCAAAATATATTCAGCCTCCATTCTCCAGGCGGGCTCCTGACTTCAACTCTAATACTTTAAAAATAAATCAAGCTCCTTTCGAGCTTTGGAGAAAGATTCATCGGACTAAGATTTGATATCTCAGGAGAAAATTTCATCAGACTAGGACTTTTATCCTAGTAGGAAAATGTAAAGATCAGAGGTTTGAGAAACTTACCTTTGTAATTCCTTCTTTTCTTTTCTTTTTCCCTTGCGCTGCTTTGTTCCTGTTTCAACTCTCAAGCAAAGAAAATTTTATCAGTTTTTAAAATGGTGGCCGATTTGTGGCCTTGCTGGGGATGATTTTCTCCTTTAAAAGCTCGTGTTGTCTTTCCCCGAGACTGCTGGGGATAACACTGCTGGGGAATTATTTACTTACCTGTTGGGGAATAATATTATTGGGGAGTCTCCTTTCTTCCCCTTTTCTCCAAAGCTACTTCCTTCAAAACTTTTCTCTCTCAACATTGCTGGGGATAAAATGTTATCAGCCGGGGATAACGTTGTTGAGGATAACACTGCTGGGAGATTTTGATTCCTTCAAAACTAGTGTTTCACTCTTCTGAAGGCTGCTGGGAATGATACTGGCCTTTTGCTTTTTCCGAGCACAAGTTTCATCCTTTTATTCTGTCCGCTGGGGAACAACTTCCTTTATTAAAACTTGTTATGCTGGGGGTAAAACTGGTTCAAAGACCATTTTCCTTGAGACTGGTGCTATATTTATTCTTCCCCGAATTGGTATTTGACTTCTAGAAAATTTTCTAAATGAAAGGAAAATTTCCTGCCCCAGTTTGACAATCTCCCTTATGGCATGCATTTCCGCCATCAATCCCATTTCCTTTTAAGATTCGACTGTGGTGGTTGGTTGTGATACTCCTACCGGGGATGGCTTTTCCCTTTCTCCTTCCCTGCTCTGCGTTCCAAAAAAAACTTGCTGGGGACGATATTATTTGCTGGGAATGATCCCTTTCTGCTGGGGATATCTCTCTTCTTTTGTGGCATAGTTCGAAAACTGTCATTTTCCCGACCTTTTATTCTCGTATGAATTTCCCAAATAATGCTCATTGCTCTTCTTGATTTGTCCACGGGCCTTGGCCTTGAAGTTTAATAACCTTTGATTTCGGCAAGGATATCCCTCTTGACACTCGTCAATCCTTTTGTCAATTTCCTTTTACTGGGGATATCTTTCTTGACATTGGCCTCGCGCTTGTTCCTTCCTGACTTAGACCATTTGGATCTTCTAATCAGATCTGGTCTTGCCTAATTGGAAAGCTGATGACAGATTTTGAAGTCATTTCTCACTTGTTCTGACCAAACAGACTCTACTGGGGAATTTTCTATGAAAGGAGAAAGATAAACAAAAAGGGAACCGAATAAAAGACAAAGGAAAAAGATGACTCTTTAACAAGAGAAACTATAAATAAAAACCTATCAAACGCAGATACCGACTCTAATGGTCATGACATGAGCATGTGGCCTATCCTCTACCGTCAATCGTCTTTCAAGATTTTCATTTGGCGATTCCCCATCTGATTCTCAATCTTATTCGACTTGTAGTGCCTGAAGGGTTTTCACTATCAAGCCTCTCTCATTTTTTTTTCTCAGCTTTCATCGCCTTGTGGTGTCCGTGAAGATTTTCACCGATAAGACTCTCTCATTTGTATCACTTTCCAGCTGGGGATTTGGAGTGTTGCCGGTATGACTCTCTCTGCTGGGGATTAGAGTCCCTTCTGTTGTGGAACAGAGTGTTATGTTCACCGGTAAGACTCTCATTTGTCTGGTTTGGCATCTTTTGCAGACTGATCAGAAGGTCTTTCTTTGGACCGTAATGTGGGATTTTGGATAGGCTAGAAAGAAAGGGTATTAAAGGCTCAAAAAACAAATCAAATTGGGGTTCAAAATTACAACCTTCGGAACCATATTTGTTTACAACAATCGCAACCCTTGCCCCAGTTTCTTGCTTGGGGATTATTTATATTTTTTTTTAATTTTTATTACACCATGACTGAGCCGTGAGGCGTCTACGTATCCTCTTTGAGGAATCAGGTCGAACGTAGTTCCCAATTCCTCCGTTTTCTTCTGACTATCTTTTGTTTTTTTGTTATCATTTTTCTTTTCTTCTTTTTTTCATTTTTCTTTTGTCGTTTTGTTGATTTTTTTTTTCTTTCTTTTTTTGTGTTTTTCTTTTTCTTTTTTTTTTCTTATCTTTTTATGTTTGTGTTTCTACTCTTTGCTACTGATTCCGAAAGAGGGGTATGAAAGAAAACAAATAAGGCTCAAAGGGTTAACGAAGGAGAAAGTGTTTAGATAGCAGAATAAAATGCCTTCGTCATTCCAATCTTCAAAACACGCCAAGCACAAACAACACCATTAAATATTCACCACATCTTCTAATTGTGCCGGACTTGATAACCATATGCATACATTTGTCTTTTTATTTTGTCATTTTTAAAGCACCGTTGGGCAATACTCTCACTTGATTTTATGGTTTTTTTTATGTTTTATTTGCCCCAGTTCCGCATGACTCGAGCTCCGAATAATCTCAAACCGTTTTTATTCCTTTTAAATGTTCCGATCACCTCCCAATGGATTTATGATTATCTTTTAAGATCAGGCCCAAACTGTGTGCGCATGTCATGTCACCAGAATCGGCGCTGAACAAAAATGATAAAAGGACTAAACAAAAAGATGACTGGAAATAATAAAAGATCAGATTTTGCATTAGACTACCGGTGAAATGGTAAAACCAAACCAGAATAAAATCCTAAAACAACCCGGCCAAAACTTAAACAAACCGCTATGACAAAATGGAAAGATAAGAAAGTTTGACACAAGACAACATCCGAATTACAATCCGGACAACAGAAATGACAACAAAATAATCCACCAAAAGCTTCTCTCTTGCAAACCAAGGAACGGAGCGTCCTCCCACTTTATCAAAACTGGCATCTTAGCCACTGAGCTTCGCATCAGTATTGCCCAGACCATTGCCAACTTCAATATCATCAACTTTAGTCAACAAGTCCCCGATAGGATTCGAGTGCTTCTGTTATCAAGCCTTATCCCCGCAAAGTGTGTATCATGATGTGCAGGTAAAGGATTCTGCGCGATATTCTGGGTGTCATTGTCTTGGATCACAATCAGGGTTTCCTGGATCTTGTGTTTCCGGCTTACCACAAACCAACCACCTTAGCTTTCTTGCGATTCAAAACAAAACAGGTTAGAATGGACTCAGTCGGTCTTCATTATTAAGATCTTTTTTTTTCTTTTTTCTTTCTTTTTTTTCGATTTTTTTTTCATTTTTTCTTTTCTCTTTTTTTCATTTTTTTCTTTTCTCTTTTTTTTTGTTGTGGTCGAATCTTATGGAGATTGCCTACGTATCATGACCCCGCATGAATCAGACCTTGCGTAGTTCGGCCCAATAAAAGATAAATAATAATAATAAAACATTTTTTTTTTCTGGAATTTTCAATTTTCAAATTAAAACAAACTTGATTACAAAAGTTTTAAAACTGACCATACTAACAGACTTTGACAAAAGACAACAAACGGCCTCGAAAATCAAATAACTCGCATACTCTAATCAAAGAATTACAAACTCAAAAACAAACGGTCAGTTCCTTTCCCCGTTTGACAAATGCAACAAAACGGTTATTTTTTGCAAATGTGGCCCCTTCCAAATTTCATATGAATTTTGAGGCCGGGAAGGATTATTTTATGACACTTTACAAACTTGTCCGTTCTTTCACGAAAATAGCCTTTCGACAACTGAAAGATACTCTAAGGCTATCTCGGCAAGAACGGTTTAAGACATCACCGAAGCCGGGCCGGCTTATTTTAACTAAAAACCAAACGGTATTCACTTGACCACTGACTATTTTCTTGTTTTTTTTTTCAAATAATAAAAGACCTAGTTTTGCAAACACGACCTTTCAGCACTTCGGAGACGAAGATTTAAGGTTGTGCGGGATAACTGGTCGCAACCCAAAAAAATGACCAAAGATGGTCGTTTACGCAAAATCAGCCTTCCGGCGTCCCTTTCGAGAACATTCGGCTATTTTTGACAAAACGGCGTGACCCAACTTATTTATGACAAAATTAAAATTTTGATATTTTTTTTATTATTATTTATTATTTGTTTTTGGCTATTTTAGCAAAATGGGAGGTTGGATCCAATGAGGGTTGCCTACGTATCTCACATCCGTTGAGAATCAAACCCGCGTAGTTCGGGACATCATGAATAAAGTAAATAAACTTTTTTTTAATTATTATTATTATTTATTTATTGAAGGAAAGACTTATAAAGAAGAAATGGGGCATTTTTTCAAAGAAGGATTTCTGAAGATTTTTTTTTTTTTTGAATTTTGAAAGAGAAAATTCTAAAGAAGAAAGAAAATATTTTTGGAATTTTACTTTCAATGAAAGAAATGCTTCTAAAAAATATTTTTGAATTTTGACTTTTCTTTTCAATTTTGAAAGAAGAATGAAAATATTTTCGGATTTTTTGGAAGAAATTAAAAAAAAATATTTTTATTTTTTTTATTTTTTAAAACAATTAAAAAGACTTTCTAAAGACATCAATAATGGAAAATATTTTTGGATTTTTCTCAAAAATTGGGGGTCTAAAAGAAACCCTTTTTTTAGAAAGGAAATAAAGAAAAATACTTTTTGGATTTATATAAAGAAAAATACTTTTTGGATTTATATATATATTGCAACAAATAATAAATCCACGTTCAACGCAAGACTCTTTTTATTTTCATTTTTGGCATTTTCATAAACAAACAAATAAATAAATAAATAAAAACCATTTTAAAACAAGACTCTTTTTTCATTTTCATTTCAAACTATTTTTCTTTTCTATTTTTTGAAAACAATAGAGAATAACGACTCTTTTTTTTTCTATTTTTCCTTTGCTTTTAGTAAAACAAACTAATAACACAGCTTTTCCATTTTCTCAAAATTACGGCCGAGTTTCGACAGTATTTGGGCATTGGTTTTTTTTTCAAAATAAACAATTAATTCCCTAACCGCTATTATTTTTTCTTTTCCTCAATTTCACAATATTCCTGATATTCAAAAACCGGCCAACACACAAGTTCGAATCAAATAAATACACAAGTAGCAGCAAGTAAGATGCATCAGGATGGTCATTTTCATTTTTTGGTACACCTGTCCTAGACAGACCCAACCCCTGTGTTGAGCCTCCAAAGTCAAATGCACGTGATGCAAACAAACGTTCCTACTAGGGATCCGACATGAAGCTGAGTTATTCTAGGTTCATAACCTGGGTATTTGTTCTAGACTGTGTACCCGAGCGGACAACTCGAGTCGAGGAGGGGGCTACGTACCGGGGACCCGCGAGATCGTCCGGCTTTGTAACTTGTCCGGCCTCTTTCTTATTTCAGGTATTGACACTAACAGAATAGGGAGTCTCGACCAGCGAGCTTCTCCCCGGAGGTAAGAAGAGAAGGGTTTCGGCACAGTTTATATACAGTTCAGATAATATCAAAGCGGTAAAAGCATCATTTAGCACATTAAGCCCAACCATGTAACAAAATCAGATAGAACCAAATATAACAATTTATCTAAGCTCGAATTTCTAACCCTGAACCAGTGGTTCTGGGTAATCATCCCCAGCAGAGTCGCCAGAGCTGTCACACCTCCTTTTTCCATCCCCGCGAGGGGTGAAGGAGTTTTTTCCAATTAAAGGACAATCGAAACGGGATTTGTTTGTTTATTCAGAGTCGCCACTTGGGAGATTTAGGGTGTCCCAAGTCACCAATTTTAATCTCGAATCGAGGAAAAGAATGACTCTGTATTACAGTCCGCGAACCAGAAATCCGGATAAGGAATTCTATTAACCCGGGAGAAGGTGTTAGGCATTCCCGAGTTCCGTGGTTCTAGAACGGTCGCTCAACTGTTATATTCGGCTTGATTATTTGATATAATACATATTATAAACTTATGTGCAAATTTTATCCTTTAGCCGCTTTTATTATTTTTATTTATTGTTATTATTTTACGGAGAATTGCAACATTGTGAAAACGTATTTCAAAGCACGTCGCAATCAATGCACCCGTGGTTATCGATACATTTCGACTCCGTTGAGATTTGGATTTGGGTTACATAAATGCACATCCATATTTAAGAAAATAATTTTGTTAAAGACGTGCCTAGAGCGACTAGCGTATTGTTGTTTTGGGAAAGGCCGTAAAATTTCACTAGATGGCCAACTCCGATGTTCTAAATAATTAATGCATATATTTGTGAGGGCCCCGCAATCTATATATTTTACTAGGCGAGGCTCATCTCATTTATTTTAAATGGACAAATCTTAAAGCGACTACATTTTTCTATTAAAATTAGTCTCTAAAATAAAGAAAGAAAATCCTAATTAATTACGAGCTCTTTTTTTATTTAAGAAAACATGGCATACTAATTGCTAGATTAATATAAATATTGATGAAAAGGAATTTTACTCACAAAATTCGAAATTATAAATAAAAATAAAAATTCGACAACTAATATTCAAAAGAATCAAATATAGCTAGATTAAAACTCGCATTGTTATGAAAAAAACTATTGAGATTAATTATTCACAACCATTTGAAACTAGATTTAACCATAATTACTAATGCTTATTAGAAAGTTTATTAAACTTAAACGTTCTTCTAATCTTGTTTGAACTCAAATCATGCCTTAATGCCTAATTCGCGAAATTCAGTTTAAATTCATACCTTAGCTAAATTTAGCTACTTGTTCACGATTAACCTACTGTTGATAATCTTAAAACCTTCATAACTAGTGAACTAACCCATTTTGCCAAATCGATTCATTAAAGACTAACTTATGTTATTTTCTCTTATTCCAATTATTATTCAGTAATACATGAAAATAGCCTAAATACAATCAATAAAAGGAACAAAGAAAAGCGACATTAAAACTTCAAAATTCAATTCTTCATATGTATTCATGCTTCCACATTATTAGCTTGCAATAGCTAGTGTTACAGTCGTGTACCTGATATTGGAAGCAAAAGAAAAGGGAGATCAGCAGAAATTCAGTAGCATACAACAACAGCAACCCCAACAACCAGTAACAACCAGCAACGAGAAACCATTGACAGATTTTAAAATCAAGATAAAAATCCAGAAACACCGACAACAATCAACGGACAGAAGCCAAAGGAATCTTTTCAGATTTGAAAGACTAATTAATGTTCAACCCTTAATTTCTGAATCCGTATATCAGAATATTTAAATTGTATATCGAGTGTATACTATTCTTCTTTTGAATTTCCAGAATGTTTTTCTTTTTATTTTTGGAGTCTTAGTATTTTCGGAATTTTTCTCTCTTTAATATCCAGCTCTCTTTTTTCTCTATCTCTCCTTCTTCTTTTAAAAATCTGATCAAGTCTCTCTATTTATCCCCATCTTTCAGCATTTTTTAAACATAAAACCCACTATCTTCCCACTCAACCCCCTTTTAATCCCACTACGTAATGTTTTGTCCCCCACTACATTAAACAAATACCCCATTATATTTTGTCCCCCATGCTTATATTAAACAATTTTTTTATTCCCCACCATTATATCTTGTCCCCCATTATTGATTATTTTAATATTATTTTAATCCTAATTGACAAAGCACTCAAAATAAATAATTGTTCAGAATTTTAATTCCAAAAATACCCCTTTGACCTTACTAAAATTACCATTTTACCCCTGAACGTACTGCAAATTACCAAACTACCCTCATCAGCTATAACCAATTCACCTAATCAATTTCAACCAAAATACAGCAAATATGACCAATTTCTAAACAATTTTCAACAACAAATTCAAACTAAATGATGAACAACAAAGAAACAACTAAAATTATTTTGATTGAACAATATTTTTTAACAACAAACAAACCTACTTTTTAGATTCAACAACAACAACAACAAACAAGTATATTCAGATTTCTAAATTCAATAATCATTTGAACTTAAAATTAAATCTAACAACATTACAACCAACAATTTCTATATTAAAACTAAACAAGATCATGAAACAAACTGAAGAAATAATCAGAAATGATAAACAACAAACAAGAAATCAAACTTATACTAATTTCGGATTCAAGAATAATCAAACAAAGTATGGACATAAATGAAAAGATTCAACAACAATAACAAGCAAGTTTTATTCAAATTCGAAATAAACTCGAATTAAGCTTAAACAAAACAAATAAACATATTCAAATCATTATACTTCAAATAATCAATTGATCTTTTTAAATTAAATCCAACAAAATTATAACAAAGATACATTGAATCAAAAAAAAAAACCAAAACATAACTGCACATTAAATTACTGAAAAAACGAACTTCAAACAAAATGAACACGAATTAAATCTATTTTAAACAACAAACAACGGATTCAAGCGATTTAAACTAACACTCTTCTATATTAAAATTAAATCCTTTTAAATTAATAAAACAAACTGAAAAATAATTAATTGAATCTTCAACTTAAATCTAGCAACATTATAATTAAGCTAATCAATTTCTACCTAAAAATAAACAAGAAAAATGAATGAAAACAAACTGGAAAAAAAAACGATGAACATGAAATTAATATCAAACATATTTGATTTCAAATCCGAAAAATATCAAACAAATTACGGATAGAAACGAAACTTATACCAACTAACCGGATCGGATCGACGAAGAACTTGAATGAAAACAAATCCGTCCGGAAGCGATTATCGCACCAAGACTGCCAACGACCTAATGGATCTTGAATTCAACGACAAACTCACCTTCCCTTTAACCTTGACGACCTCAAAACAACAAACGACGACCTCGACGGAAGCTCGAATAAATGAAATGGTGGCAGCAAAACAGCTGAAGCGAAACAACTGCTCGTCGTGGCAGCAACACCGCAGCAGAAGGGAGGCGCTAGGGGCATCGACCAACAACCATGGGATTTGTTTGGACGTGATAGAGCTGCTGGGAAACGACTGAAGAAGATGAAGTAGTGGCAGCGTGATGGAGCAGCAGCAGCAGCACGAAGCAGTTAGCAGCAGCACAAAGCAGTAGCAGCAAGCGAGGAGAAAAAGACGTAGCAACAGTGGTGGCGGAGCAGAAGAAGCAACAGCGACGAGCTTGCAACTCGTCCATGGTCAGCAACGACGGGCTGGAAGTTCAGGTGGTCGTCCAACATGGTCGTGGTGGACGTGAGGACTGTGGTTGTTTGGGTTTGCTGGAGGGGTCGTTTGAGAAGGTGAAGCAGCAGCGATGGCTTCTTGAGACGCGGCGACGATGTTCGTTGACGGGCTGCTTCAAGTGGTCGACGGAGCTGTTCGTCGTCGATGGCTGGAGCTCGACGGATGGTGGTGCGATGAAGACGAAGCAGCAGGGGTGGCGGGGCAGCCATGGATGGCTTGTTTGGAGCTTGAAGAAGAAGAAAGAAAAAGAGGGGGGTGGCGGATGGGTAGTGTTTTAGGTTTTGGTTTTTTAGGGTTTTTTGGTTTTTTTGTTTTGTTTTGTGTAAGATAGGGGGGTGTTGGGTATTTGGGTTATGGACTGGGTCGACCCGGTTTGAAATGGTCCGGGTCATGGGGAAGGTTGGGTATTTTTTTGGACTTGTGGCTTGAATTTGAAGAAGAGCCCAATTCCGATTTTCTTTATATTTTTGCTCTTTTTTCTTCTTTTATTTTTCTAAAACTAAATTCTAAAAATTCTTAAATTATTATTAAGTTATAAAAGCGCAAATTAACTCCCAATAACAATTAACGCACAATTAAGTAATAATTAAGCATAAAATTGTACATTTGGACATTAAATGCTAAAAATGCAAAAGATGCCTATTTTTGTAATTTTCAATTTTTGTAAAACAAACTTAATTACTAACAATTGTAGAATTAAATCCTACATGCAAAATGCGACATATTTTTGTATTTTTTTATTAATATAACAAATAAACATGCACAGACAAATACAAATAATTATCCAAAAATGTCACAAAAATTCTCAAAATTGCACACCAAGGAAAATCGTTTTATTTTGAATTTTTTGGGAGTAATTCTTTCATAGGGCAAAAATCACGTGCTTACAACTGTACTGATATTCCTTCCTTAATTACATCAGGTTCGTGTATCTTCTCTTCTTTGCAACCTTTATTCATTCGGCTCCTGTTTCTCCTTTTACAGCTATCAGGCTTAGATTTTTCCTCTATATAACCCCGTGGATGTTTCTTCCTTGCCTTTTTCTGCACTCTTTAATTCGTCTAATTAAGAATGCCACTTGTCCTTACATCGATGTTTCACGTACCATGCCCTGTCAGCTTGTTGATAGCCCATGTGCCATGTCTTTTTTCCACCAATACAGATAGTCCCCCCACTTTCTGAATATTCTCAACTGAATATTCGGAAAGTAGTAAGTTTTTATGACAGAAATTCTTTGCCGTCGTTTCTCGAGTATCATTATTCCTCCTTCAAAATCGATGCGACGTATGTCACATTCATTTAATGTCCATACCACATGGCTTCTTATGATTGGATTTGTAGTTTCTCAGTGCTTTTTAAGGTTTTTTTGCGGCTGCGTCAGTCACGAAGTGATGGTTCCATTATGACGCTTCAAAATGACCAATTTTTAATGATGTCGTATCTCCATATAAATACTTCATACTTTTGATTTCTTGAAACCTTCTTGCATTTGTATCCATTATCTTAGTGCTTCTCGGTACCTTTTCTCTGTATTTCCTTTGTTAAACATGTCTTCATCAACACCAGACCCTCGCAAAGTTGTGATTGTCAACGAGCTTGCTCCTTCTGCTGCCTCTACTAGAAGTAGGAGAGGTGGTAGATTTCATAGCCTTGGTTCATTATATACTCGTGGTTCTGCCAGCCCATCTTCTTCCAAACCTAGGGATCCTCTGACCCCTAAATACTCTTCTAGAAATAAGGACCTGAATGAACCTATGCAAGAGCCTACGGTTGCTGAGATTGTTCCTCAAGAATTTTCTTTTGTGTTAGATCGTGAGACCATAAGGAATCAAGTCTCCTCTATAGCTTCCCTTAACCCTGCTAAACTGTACCCAAGTTTAATCACTCTTGTCTTTCTTTCCTTAGTTCGACAAAAATGTCATTGGAAATCAGATTTTCCAGTTTTAATCCCTTGTGTTAGTCAAAGAATCACCTCTTACCATGCCAGGTTTTCTTTTGCTTATACCTACCCTTTCACTTTAGGGTTTAAGCCTCCCATTGATCCAGTGATCATCGAGTTTTTTCGTTATGTTAATGTGTGTCTTGGCCAGATTGGTCCCATCGTGTGGAGGGTGATAGCATGCCTTCGTTATTTATCAGATTTGGTCTCTGTTCCTTTTACCTTTCGTCACTTACTTCATCTTTACTCCCCCAAGTTGTTTCGTGAAGGAATATTTTCCCTTGTGGCTAGAAGTAAAAGAGTGTTAGTTAGCCCCCAGGATGACCGAAACCGTGGTTGGTACTCCGTTTTGTTGTTGCCCCCACTAGTGGGTGAAGAAAACATGCCTTTTCCAGAAAAATGGAACTTTGCACGTAAGTTTTCTTCTTTTTTTTTTTAAATATATATCTTGAATTCTGTCATGTAACCATAAATGATATCATACTCCCCGAGTTATATTGCCCACTTAGCTAATCTACCTGACAATTCCTGTTTATTCAATATATTCCTTAGGGGGAAAGCAGTTATAACAGAAATAGGTAAATGAGCAATCTTTCATCGTCTTTTGGTTTGGCCAACAAAGGCGAATTCGATAGATATGACTTTAGGTCTTCGAGAGCTTGTTGTCACTTATCAGTCCATTCAAATTAATTCTGCTTTTTCAATACTGAAAAGAATTTAAAACTTTTTTCCGACGACTTTGATATAAACCTTCCCAGAGCTGCTATCCTGCCTGTTAATCTCTGCACTTCTTTCTTGCTCGTGAGTATATCTAGTATTTCCTCAATAGCTTTGATCTGTGTAGGATTTTCTTCAATACCATGTTAGAAATAAGAAAACCTAAAAACTTACTTGAAGCCACGCCAAAGCACATTTTTTCGGATTTAGCTTCATATTATACTTGTGGAGAGTTTCAAAGGTGTGTTAGAAGTGTTTTAAATGATCTCCCGCCTATGTTGACTTGACTAACATATCGTCTATGTAGACTTCCATGGTTTTTTCCAGATGTTATTTGTCACCAATCTTTGATATGTGGCTCCGGCATTTTTCAAGCCAAATGGCATGACTTTATAACAATAAGTCCCCCTGTTTGTGATAAATGAAGTTTCTTTTTCATTTAGAGGGTCCATTTTTATTTGGTTATAACCTAAGTACACATCTAAAAAGCTTAAAAATTCATGACCCATGGTAGAATCAATTAGTTGATCTATATGCGGTAAAGGAAATGAATCTTTAGGACATGCCTTATTTAAATTAGTATAGTCTACGCAAACTCGCCATTTTCCATTCTTTTTTGGAACCACAACGTTACTAGCTAACCAATCCAGGTATTTTACCTCTTGTATTGAATCAATTTTCAAAAGCTTTTGTACCTCATCCTGGATCACTTGATTTTTGAAAGATCCTTGCTTCCTTTTATTTTGTTTGACAAGAGGGTATAATGGATCATCATTCAGTTTATGAGTCATCACCTTCGGTGGCATACCTGTCATATTTGAGTGCAACAAGCAAAGTAATCTGTGTTAGCACGTAAAATTTCAATTAATTACCTTTCATATTAAGGCTCAAATTTGCTCTGATGTAAACTTTCTTGTGTGGACAGTGGTCAAATAATATTACGACTTCAAGCTCCTCGGTGGTTGTTTTAATGTTCTCATTTTCCTCAAGTTGTTGAATCACATCGGGTCTCAAGTCAACATCAATTTGCCGTAGTGTGACTTCAGTTGAGATTTTAATAGCAGTATCCTCAACTAAATTCTGTAATTTCTATTCCACATCTAAACTGTTGGTTCTTATGCTTGCAAACACCACCGAGTTAATACTTCGTGAAGCTTGTTGGTCAATACAGATTCGACGGATTCCCTACTGTGAAGGAAATTTGATGACTTGATGCAAAGTGGATGGGACAACATCCATATCATGAATCCATGGCTTTCCTAGAATCATATTGTAGGCCATATACGCATCTATCACATGGAATTTTGTATCCTTGATGACCCCTTCTGCAAATGTGGTAAGTACAATGTCCTCTTTCGTAACTACGCTTGAATTATAAAACCTAGACAAGGTTCGTGCTTTTGGTATGACCTTATCATTAGCTTGCACTTCATTCACCACCCTCGGTAAAATGATATTTACTGAGCTACCTAGATCAATCAAAAGTCGTTTTACATTAGTATCATGTACACGCAAAGATATTATTAATGCATCGCTGTAGGGAATCATCAAGCCATCCACATCTTCATTGTCGAATGTTATAATGTCGCTATCCAAGACATGGCAAACACGCTTCCGGTGAGTGACAGTGACCTTTGGCATCTTTTTGCGGCTGTATATGACACTCCATTAACCTCATCTCCTCCAGATATGACGTTAACTGTTCTTTTTAGTAATGGAGGCTTTGGGGGTTCCTATTTGTTCTTCATGTATGATTGTCTTCCTTTCTCACTAAACAAATCAGTAAGATAACCTTGCAACAAAAGTTCGACCTCTCCTTGCAAAAGCCTGCAATCTGCTGTTCTATGGCCATAATCATTATGAAACTCGCACAAAAAATCTAGGTTTCTTTTTTCGAATCTGACTAGATGTCTTTCGTCCATCACACCTTATCTCCCATACCTCTTAAAACAACCACTAATTTAGAGGTGCTAACGTTAAAGCTGTAATCCCCTATTCTTGCTTGCGTATCAGAATAATTGTTTCGGGTATCTCGTCCTTTTTTAATCTAGATGAAGAGCTTGCATCTTTTTGCCTTGATCTTGGATAAAATCGTGGATTCTCCCATTTAGAACGAGAATCTCGTCTCTTAGTTCCCATGTATGGCTCGTACCTATTTTTACCATACCTCCTTTCCGATTCTGAGCGTCTCAAACCTGATCTTTCTTCTGCCTTTGGAGGTACGACTGTATCTTCTTCTATCCGCAGCTTCGTACTCTATCTATTGTACATACCGTTCCAAGTTGTTGCAGGAAATTCTCACAAACTTTCCTTCAATTTCCTCGTAGTTTTTGAACTTTTCTCGTTCAAGTTGCTCGTGATTGCCATAGCTGTCCAATTATCAGGTACTGGAGGCAACATCATCCTCTCCCCCTGGAATCTATCTATGAATTCCCTAAGCAATTATGTACTTCATTGTTAAACCTTAAAGATGTCCTCCATCCTTTTTTCAACTTCCAATTGTACTTGTCACGACCCGAAATTTCCACCTTTGGGACCGTGATGGCGTCTAACATTTCACTCGCTAGGCAAGCCAGCGTTAGAAAACCGTTAAGTCAATTTTCATTCAATTTCAATAAATAAAGTTGATTAAGTCAAAATGAATTAAAGCTGAGTGTGAAATAACATAATTACTCATAAATATCTACTACGATTCGGATCTGGAGTCACAAGTTACGAGCTTCTAGAATTTACTACAAATAAAGTCCGAAAGAAATACAACTATTCGAAAGAAAAGAATTAGTGAAATAAGTAAAATAGAAGGGGACTTCAAGGTATGCAGACACCAGCAGATCTACCTCGAGTCTCCGAATGAACAAATCGAAACTGCTCCAACTCACGGACAACTATCACTACAAAAAAATGCTCACTTTGCGGAGGTTTTATTTACATATTGCGGCGGTCAGTAACGTCCGCAATATACTTTTACGGCGATCTCCAAAACCCCTGCAATATTGTTCGCCGCAACCAATTTGTGGGGGGGTTTTGACAGACCGTCGTTATTATATAGCGGCGGGTATAACCTCCGCACTTTGGTAGTTTGGCGCTGTGACATTATAAAATAGCGGAGGTCTGAACCCCCGCAATTTCTTTATTTAACCTTCGCAAACTTTATAACACAATTATTATTATAGGTTGAACAGCGGCAGTTATAACCTCCGCTATTCAATTTTGTTCTGCAACGTTACTACATAACTATTCCAATTTCAATTATAATTTTCTTTTAACAATTAATAAAGGCAAGTTTCCCAACTACTGGAATATTAAAAAGATAAATCGATCTTTGCTTTATGGTAAGAGGGAAATGTAGTGAGTCCACATTAAAGTAAATTATCATTAGTCTCAAAATTTTGTTTTAAACACAGTCCTAACTAAACATCAATATTATAATTAGTCTTAAAACTAACATTAAACAAAACATCCAGTCCAACCATTATGGACAAAAGATCTACTATGACCATTCAATCAAGTACGATACTTAATTATCTAATACATTTGAAAGCAACTTCAAAGGTTGTTGTTAGGATTACTTTCATCGGATGATCTTCTTATATCCATGGGTGCAATGGATCCGCTAGCCACATCACTTGGCTACAAAACAATCAAAAGAAAATATATTTAACAAAAAGTACCTCAACAATATCCTAACTAATAATACTTGAATTGATTAATTATACTTTACGAAATTAAATAAGAAAGTTATGAACTATTCTTACCGTTGAACGAGGAACAGAAACAAATATCCCTGCAAATTCTTCAGGTATCTTCCCTTCTTTAATTATCATATACACCTTAAAAGCATTCATCATTTGAGTGTTAGCACTCATCATTTGAGTGTTAACATTCATCATTTCTTTGTAGTTATCTTGGCTTTGATTGTGGGCATTCAACATTTGATTGTACTTCTCTTGACATTGGGAAGAACACGAACCATTATTATAACTTGAAGCATTCAAATCACTATAACGAGGTCTTGTTTGTCTAAAAGCTCTGCCAGGAACAACTCCCAATTCTAAGCACCTTACCCTTCCAGAGTGCTCTTTTCCCAACACCTTACCAATAACATCATTTGGCAAAGTTTCGGACTCATCCACGGTGCTTTGTTTCAATTCTAGTTCAATTTTTTCCTAAATACATTACACACCAAAAGTCAGAGCCCTTATTTCAATCATTGATTGACAAGTTAAAATTAGTGTAATTTCACCAACAAATTATCCACATTCTCTCTAGTTCATAGTGGCTGACAGTTTCTAGAGCTTCCTTTAATTAATTGGCTTATACAATACAAATTTGAATTAGTCGGATCAATAAGTACTAGATACTGGATGGTTAAATAAAGAAGACTAGTCAAGGACTCAAAATAAGCCACATGTTTAAAGAACCACAAGTTAATGAATGCATGAATGCATGCGCTCATAAATAAGCTCATGTTGCACCATACTTAGCAATTAAAAAAATCTGAAAGCCACAACACATAGTGGAGCAATAGGAATATATCAGATTGAACCAATTTGTCCCATGGTCAAAATTGGATTTTTGATTCATTTTTTTAGGAATACTTGTGGTGACTAGGTGAGTAGTCTCAATCTTTTTACAGGCATTCTTGTTGTTACCAATTAAATGTTTCTTGGATTTAGTCATAACCTGGTCTTCTATTCTTCGGTTTGGCCAGTTGTCAATTTCTGTTGAATATACATAGCTGCAATTAATATCTAAAAACATGGGAGATAACATTTCAAACGCTGTCCTTTTAATTTACTCAAGCATGATCAGCTTCCACTTTATTCATTTTGTCATATTGACTAATAAATCTGTCCAGTGAATGCAAAATATTGGTATATACAGCAATATTTGCAGCTTCATGTTCACTTTTGCCAGTAAAAAGAGATACTTAAAAATAAGGTTTGATGTGTAAGATGGAAATGTGTGTCAAAGAAATATGGCCTCAAACTCAGAAGACAAACTATGTATTCTGCCTAGATATTAAGGCAATATGTTATACTTGGCTCTTTTATTTCCGAGAAGAAAAGAATGCCGATAGTAAAAATTTCGAAGTGTCTTACACATATCTCTTTTGCCGCCTCATTAACATATGATCCATCCTCATTCCTATGTGTAGCGAGATAAAGTTGTCCTCGTCCAGACTTTTGTCCAGTCTCAGCCATCTATAAATGAAAAGGTCAAATTCGCATTAACTTAACTAACTAGGAATAGTTGTTAGTTTAATTAAAGTATCCAAAATGAATTATTACCATTTCAGCCCTTCTTCTAGAGTTAGGTTTGGAGGCACCGATATGTGAAATATTTTGTTTCTTCCGAATTTTAGCATTTCTTTTACAAGTTTCGTTACAAGAAGATGCCAGAAAAAAATTACATGTTAGAATATATATCTGAATCTTAGTGTTTGCTTTACCTGCATGCACATGCAAGGACACAGATGGGGGTCATTATTTGCATTATGTAGCAATTGATCCAGTTTTACCTTTGTATCTGCAGGTAGAATGGAACAAATAATACAAAAGGGCATCTTCTTACAACCTAATAATGACTAAAGAGGAGAAAGAACACAAGTCTATTATTTCATCATTGAGTAGAATTTTGAAAGATTTCATTGGGACCCAAATCAGCAAAAGCTCCAGCCTTTCTTGTCCTTTCCTCAATCTTAAAAGAAAAATAGTAAAGTGGTAAACTAAAGATAGAGGTCACTCGTCTCAATGCTACAGTAAAGTGGCAAAAGCACATTATATTATTCACTTGCACTGATAGAACTCAGATTTGAACTGCTGCTTCGCCAACAGTGTTCAACCAGAACTTGGATTTGAACTGCTATGGTCACATAAGAGCACTAATGAACCTTGTCTAATGCTCCACACGAATTTTCAAATGGGACAGTGGGAGTAAATATATCAATACTGCTCATCCTAACAAATTAAAGAAACTAAGGGAGTATTTCAGATTTGGTGTCCCACCATATTTTTGTCATTTGTCCCTAACAACCATTCCTCTTCTCCTCCACACGAATTTTGAAACTTCTTATATCTAAGCTATAGGCTTGTTGAAAAGGGGAGAATTCATACATACACAAAAATAGAGAGGAACAACCATTCCATACTCTCTGTTGCCTCAATCTTAAGCCATCAACTTAAAAGGTTAGTCAATTAGTATCTAATAACTTAAAAAAGTTTGTTTAACTGAATATTTTTGTATGGCTATATATCTTCAAAAATGTTTTCTGCAATGACTTTTTCCTCTTCTTTATCCTGATGATGTTTTATGTATGGCTATATCTGCAAAACTATTTTCTGCTATGACTTTCTTCAATTTCATTCTATTCTTACTTCATCAGTTGTAATTTGACATGTTACTGTCTCATGTCTCAAGAAACTCAAGTGAGAAATAGACTTTTAAAGAGAAGAAGACAGAACATAAATTCCAAGACAAAATTTACTATTTTTCAAACCTCTTAAATTATAATTCTCGGGCTGCTGCTGTTGTTGACTGTGAAATGATGCAGAAAGTTGGAGAAATGAACCACCTAAGTCAAAATATTGAGACACCATTTCTTGATTCTCTTTTAACTAAGTTGATTTCAGGAAACTCAATTCTTGAATACTCGATCGGATCAAGAACAAGTTGAGATGTATTTATGTCCAGTAATACAACTTCTGAACTTATAGAAGAAGAAGATGATGGTGAACAAGAAGGATTATTTGATACTGAAATAGGGTTGTTGGTATTCAAGAAAAGTGACAATTTAACAGTACCAGCAGGAGAATGAAACAAATCAGTGGAAGAAAGGCTAAAATCTTGAGTGGTTTTTCCTTTACCAATAACTGAAGAATTAGGTACTAAAGCAAATCCTAAGAGTTGATCTTACATTAGTGTTTTGGCTCTACTAAGCATCCATATTTCACATTTGAGAATCGAGTCAATTTGGGATACTTTCATGGCTAAATCTTCATTGAAATCAGGAACTTTGCCACCACCATTTATGATCCTTGTTGATATGGCTTCATCAGGATTGTAAGTAAGTGAAAATTTGGCATAAACATCTTGGTTGTCATAGATACAAATGTTGTGTATGTTCCTAGCATTGTGGACATGAATTTCAAGAATCCCAGAGAATTGAGATTCTGAATCTGTACTTATATTTGGATTGTATAGAAAACTTGTTGATGTTTCCTCTTAAATTTACTACATCAAGTTGTCACGCTCCAAAACTGGAGGGCAGTGAGTAGTAACCGACAACCAACTAGGCTGGTGTTATGGAACGAACCTTTAACCATGTCATAACATTTGACTATAAAACGTGCACTGCAAACCCTTCTGATAGAGGTTGTAGGCAGCACATACAGAAGATAAATTGGGAAACTGTTGCTTAAAGACAATTTTGTTCGTCGTGTATAGACTTTTATATGCAGATGTGACACAACGAATATGCTAAAATCACGCAAGCTACACCTAACATCACATGGAAGTAATTTTGTTTTCAGACTTAAATTTTCTTACAATATCAGTTTGATTTATTCGGTAGTAACAGTTTATGTTATTTTTCAAGTTATTAAACCAAGAATACATCCAAGCAGAAGTATCCTCGTTGTTATATAAATGGACAGTATCCTCGTTGTCTGTTTCAGTATTTACCAAGAACTAAATTCCAAGTAGAAAACCTTTATTCAGTGAATAGACAAGAAATGTAGCATCAAAATGCCATCCCCCAACTTTAAACCCCGAAAATAATAAATAAAGTATATTATACATACAGCCAGTTCGGAACTTGCAGAAACCAAATTGTAAACTCATATTCAATTCTAATTCCCAGAAATAACACATTTCGAAAACTGCATATTTGTAAACATCACCAACCAAATCGCAACTCCAGAAAAATAGTTTTCAAACACATAAAGCACATCTACAACAAAACCAATTTGAATCTGGAAAGGAAAAAAAATTAATATTCAACACTATGAAGAAAACTAAAAACCTGTTTATACTTTAGTTGTGCTCTTTGATCAGTACTA
The DNA here is from genome assembly GCF_000393655.2 of Nicotiana sylvestris. Classification (NCBI taxonomy): domain Eukaryota; kingdom Viridiplantae; phylum Streptophyta; class Magnoliopsida; order Solanales; family Solanaceae; genus Nicotiana; species Nicotiana sylvestris. The sequence goes on along the minus strand of NC_091068.1, from coordinate 91,028,456 downwards.
AAATAGTACCTTGAGACAATTGCGTCTTCTCTGAAGGTCCCCAGGAGTTCTAAAATACACATGCAAAAGGAAATATTTCAATTAAGTCTCAAATCACAGAAATTAACCTACAAAATACACAAAAATCTAAATTTTAGAACCTATAATACCTAATGCCAAAGAAGAAAGAGGACTTGCATCTCAATTTCAACAAAGAGTATTATATCCTTCTTCAAAATACACCGATTCTACCAAATTTCTGCTCCTTTCTGTTGAGAATCGAAAAACATCAATGCTACACGCATTAACAGAGAAATTACAGAGAAAGAAAGGCACAAATTTTTTCGAGCCTTAACAGAGAAAATCAGTAGAAGAAAACACAAATTAACAGAGAAAATAAACTTAAAACCCACATACATGAGAAAGAAAGACAAAAAAGCAAAATGAAAGGACTGATAGAGATGATTTTGCTCTAATCACAATATTAATGCTATACGATTGAGAGCTTCAGATCTTTTCGAGGAATCACAATATGAACTTACATCCATTTTCTGGGTTGATAGCTTTCTAGGTTGATTTTACAAAAAAGCAAAATCAAAGCAGAGAGCAAAATCAAAAGAGAAATTTGGAATTTTGCAAGTTATGGCAGAGAAACTATACGGGCTTGAGCAGAAAAGCTATGGCAGACAGAATTTAAGAGAGCTGAAAAGGTTTGGGAATAAAAGGGAGGGAAAGGATTAAAAAACGAGGGAAATATTGGGGTTAGGGGACGCTATTTTTTGTAAGGTTTGCGGAGGTTAGTGACCGCCGTAAATGTAATATATTTGCGGGGTAAATAAATCCCTATAGTTTGATATAAATTGCGGAGGTTATAGTAACTGCCGCAATAAAACTTCTGCAAATTTGACATTTTTTTGTAGTGCTAGGGTCGGTACCAAAATCTGCACAAGAAGTGCAGAGTGTAGTATGAGTACAACCGACCACATATATTCGTAAGTGCTGATCTTTATCTCGATGAAGTAGTGACGAGGCTATGACAAGATACCTACATAATAAACATGTGCAGATAACAGTATATGTACAAGATAGCAACAAAGAAAAGCTAAACAGGTATTAGCGGGAGGGGAACATGCTAAGGGAATACAAGGTACGAGAGATACAACAAAAATGATAACCAGAACAGTCAATATGCCTTTAACCAGTAAAAACAATTAAGCACAAGGAAGAAAATTGCATGACATCAACCTTCGTGCTTTTACTCTCATCCTCACAATGAAACAATGATACTGCACGGCATTACCCTTCGTGTTTTTACTCTCACTCACTGTATAAATCAATAGAAACGGAACGACATTACCCTTCGTGCATTAACTTTCATAACATGGCACAACATCACTCTTTGTGCATTAACATTCACATACGATATGACATCACCCTTCGTGCGTTAACACTTCCCCTTACCACATAACAATGAACAAGTAATAACAGGGAGATAGGATCAGCAAGTACAAGCCTTACTTTAACAATGGTTCCACAATACCAACCTCAACTTCAGAAACAATACTCAAATATCATAGATAGTCCATAAATGCGGAAAGAATTATCAATTTTGTAATTATATAGTCTAAGCATGGATATCATGATCAAAGAAAGCATTAAATAATAAGAAACAAGACCCACCCGCATAATTTAGCCCAACAAAAACGCACAAGTACTCGTCGACTCACATATACGCTATACCCAACATTTAAACAAGCAGCAAATAGGCAAACAAGTCCTAATCCCTCAAGTCAAGGTTAACCATGACACTTACCTCGCTCTAAAGGATCTATTTAAAGCTCAATCGCGACTTTGCCCTTCAAACAAGCCTCTGAACTAATAGAATCTAGCAAATTACCAACCAAATAATTCAAATTAAGCCTTAGGAATTACCCACGATTGCAAAGAATTTAATTTAGGTCATTATTGAAAAAGTCAACAAAAGTCAACCCTAGGCTTGCTTGGTCCAAACTCGAAATTTGGACCAAACCCCGATTATCCATTCACCTCCGAGCCCGGTTATGTAATTTGTTTTGGAATTTGACCTCAATTTGAGGTCTAAATCCCCATTTTATAAAAATCCTTAATTTTACCCAAACCCTCAATTTCCACCATGAAAACACAAGATTTTTGGTTGAAATCTTAGGAAATGTTGTGAAAGATTGAAAGAATCAAGTTTAGAATCACTTACCAATGATTTGGGGGAAGAAGAGTCCTTTGAAAAATCGCCTCTAGGGTTTCTAAGTTTGAAAATTTGAGAGAATGAACAAAAATCCCGTTGAACTCCCATTTTAATCAGTTGCAGATCTCACATTTGCGACCAGGGGTTCGCAAATACGAAGAAACCATCGAAAATGCGAAGCTCTTCACATCTATGCTTTCATCACAAATGCGATGAATTGTTCGCATATGCAAACAATGATCTCCTGCAAATGCGACCTTTTGATCGCAATTGCGATCACTGTACCCCCTGAGCCACTTTGTAAATGCGAAGTTTTGTTCGCAAATGCGGACTTGAGGTTCCCCAGCTACTCTTCGCAAATGCGGTGAGTAACTCGCAAATGCGAATCCATCAGTGGCCGCAAATGTGAAGCCTGGCCTCGCAATTGCGAGGTCTGAGGCCTGCACCAAAAACTGAAGAACACCAGCAATGTTCTAAGTCAAATATCACTCCATAGCCTATCTGAAACTGACCCGAGCCCTCGGCACTATAAAAAAAATGTGCACACAAGTCTAAAAATATTATTCAAACTTGCTCGCGCGATCAAATTGCCAAAATAACACCTAGAACTACAATTGAGCATGAATTCCAAGTAAATTTTCTAGTAAACTCATGAACTTTTAATTTCACAACCGGAAGGTCGTATCACGTCAAACCAACTCTGTTTCTGATAGGTTTTCAATATCTTTGCTTTGTATTTTGATGATTTAATAAACATAACGTCAAGAACCAGATAGGGAACCTGACTCACTTGGATTACACTGCATCTAACGGATTCCAGCCAAATGTGAACTTGCTACAGCTTCAGGAGGTAGGAACCCAGACAAGGGCCTGATACTCTTGTGGGTTCCTCACGACAGTACAAAGTCAATTGGACACAGCTGGATACGAAGATTCCGGCGCACTGCATTGTTTCCAGCGCCCACTCATTCTCTGATCAACTAAAGTACAATGATTCAAGTTAGTCAACTCAAGACAATCTGGGCAGTGTGCACAAGTACCAGATCATGAACTTGATCCCTTGGTGCTCCCCTAACAGAAGTACAAGTCAACTATACAGCTGGATCACAACTGCAGAAAATGACTGTCCGCAACTGTACAAAGAGGAACACAATAGGGACCTGATCCCTAAGGGTTCTCTGACAAAAGTACAAGTCAACTATACAGATAGAACACAACTGAGTGACTGTTCGTAACTGTACAAAGAGGAACACAATAGGGACCTGGTCCCTTAGGGTTCTCTGACATAAGTACAAAGTCAACTACAGCTGGAAAGCAATTGCAGAAAGTGATTGCCTGCAACAATACAACAGACAAAGCAACAAATGGTGCAACAATCACTTTCCATTGGGATTAAACATCATCACTGTGAATTGACATCACTAAGGTAATGTCTTGTGTAGTATAAACCTTATGCAATACATAAGATTCAGGTTCAACACTTGCAAATACAGAAAACAAAAATTCTCTCAAGTGCTCAAGAACCTCTCTCAAGAACAAAACTGCTGCAACCTCAAGGACCTGATCCAAGATCGAAGATATCTTAAGTCCTTAGGTTTGTGGAGTCTTTGTAATTTGTTCTTCATTGTAACTCTTATCTGGCTTTCTTAGAAGTGTTGATTAGATTGAGTCATAAGCAAAAGCCTTTGTAACTATAGTGTGACAAAGTGGCTTGTGGTGGAAATATCACAAGTTAGTTAAAGCCTTTATAACCGCAGTGTGACAAAGTGGCTTATGGTGGAAATACCACAAGTTAGTCAAATTCTTTGTAACTAGGATAGTTATAGAGTGGCTTGTGATGAGAGCATCATAAGTTAGTTGAAGTCTTTGCAATAGGGTTATTGTAAAGTGGCTTGTAATAGGGAGATTGCAAGTTAGTGAAGTTAAAAGCCTACAAGTGTAGGTCGTGGTTTTTTGATCCCCTTGTGTGGGATTTTTCCACGTAAAAATCCTCGGCCTTATTTACATACACCTTTACTAGCATTTTATAGCAGAATCCCATAAAGGACCAGGTACTCTACTAATTGGTGGACTCACACAAACTTATCACTGTACCCAACTGATATAGGACCAGATCGCTATATAGTTTGGTTCATCAGTATTTTTAGAGGAAACACATAGAGAACCCGGTTCTCTATACAATCTGGTAGACGTACGGTTTTAACAAGTGATATCAGAGTAGGTTCTTCCTATCAGGCTAACACCTAGGAAAGATCCTCATGGCTGCTCCACCAACTTTTGAAAGGAGAAAACCAAAGAAGGAAAAGTATCGGGTACTTAAAGTTGTTAACAATGATTTGAGTGAGAAAGACAGTTATATGGCTTACTTAACCAAAAGGTTTCAGAAGATGGTCAGAAGAAATAGAGAAGTGCTAGAAAGGGACAACTCTAACAGATCAAAGAACAATGATCTTTGTTACAAGTGCGGAAAGGGTGGACACTTCATGAAAAATTGTCCTCTCTTGAAACAAGAATTCTTCAAGAACTTCAAGAGAAAAAGATCAACTGAATATGACTAAACCTTTGCGTTGATGGCCCAATGAGATGATGATGAAGACGATGACAACAAAGAGGTAAATTTTAGGGATGTTCAGAGAAATCTAAAATCCTATTCTCCAAGAAAACTCATGTCTTTAGCTAATGTATTAATCAATGCCTTTCATAGTTTTGTGGAAGATAGGGATTCTTTGACCTTAGAGTTAGCATAATCTGAACAAACTAGAGTCGACTTAGTGGCTGTAGTTACTGACCATAAGAAAACCATTGAAATTTTCAGAAAAGAAAGAATGATCTTTTGGCAGAAATTACAGACCTAAGCGAAGCAATAGTGAAACCTTAGACTAAGTTAAAACCTGAAAAATTTGGAAAAGGAAAGGAGATAGCCAGTGAGGAACACATTAGGCTTGAAAATGAGTTGAAAGCTGCTAGAACTAGGATATGTGGTGAACTCGAGAAAAATAGGCAGCTTCAAGTTGAATTGAAGAGAGTAAAAAGTGATCTTGAGAAATCTCTCTAGTGGACCTGGTCCTCAGATGCTATCACTGCCATGTACTTCAATAATAGTAGAAACAGGCAGGGAATCGGGTTCCAAAAGGAGAAAACTCATTACAACCCTCACAGTAAGTACGTCATAGTTCCTGATAACTGGTTGTGTACCCACTGTGGGAACAATGGGCACTTCAAAGAAAATTGCCAGGCTAGGGCTCAATCTGTTCAGAAAAACAAAGTGCTTACTGACAAAGTGACAACTAACAGGAGACCAGGTACCGCTTGCAAGAAACCAATGTTGCCTGCATGGACTAGAAAAGCCTTTATCCATCCCTTCTATCATAACAAGGGACCCAAACTAGTTTGGGTTCTTAAATCTAACCCATAATTTAGATGTGTAGGGAACAGTGGGAGGAAGTGAACTGCAATGGATCATGGACAGTAGATGCTCAAAGCACATGACTGGAAATACCATGGATTTTCTCTCACTGAAAGCCTTGCAAGGAAGGGATGTACCCTTTGGAAAATGGAAAGAAGGGGTACATTCTAGGTATGAGGAAGAAAACAAGGTAGAAGTTCATGTCTAAGCTGGTGATATGAGCTGTTTGAATGTAGTTAATAATGATTCCAAGACATGGCATAAAGGATTGGGGGGATACAAGTTTCTCACTTCTGGATATATTGATGAAGAAGGACATGGTCCATGGTTTGTCAAACTCAAAGTTCAAAGAACACGGAGCATGCAATTCCTATGGGAATACTGAGCAGGAGTGAAAAGAGGTGCATGATCAGACCTCTCCTAAACAAAACCCCCTATGAGTTGCTCAATGAAAGAAAACCAAAGATAACTCATCTGAGAACCTTTGGATGAAAATGCTATGTTCTCAACAATGGGGAGGACCAGCTTGGGAAGTGTAATGCAAAAAGCGATGAAGGAATCCTTCTGGGATACTCCCCTCAAAGTGAAGTCCACAAAGTCTACAACAAAATGGCACACTGTGTGGAAGGAAGTGTTCATGTGCTATTCAACGAGACATCCTCCTCTAAAAGGGAGGAAACGGCGATGGTTGAGATAATGAACTGCTTTTGGTCCTTGGAAAATATATGGAGTTTCAAATGGGAAGGCTGATTTGATGAGTAAGATGAAGGAGACAAGTGAGAGACAATGTAACATCCTCTTCTACTTCTCAAGAGGAACCTGGTACTTCCATTACTACCCCTAGCCTTCTCAGCATTTCTATCCCAAATAAAACCAAAAAATATCAAGGAAGCCTTGTAGGATGCAGACTAGAGTACTGAAATGCAAGAGGAACTGCATCAATTTGAAAGAAACAAGGTATGGCACCTGGTACCTAGACCAGGTGGGTATTCAGGAATGAGCTGGATGAAAATGGAAATGCTACAAGGAACAAAGCAAGGCTTGTTGTCCAAGGATTCAATCAGGAGGAAGGGATCGATCATGATGAGACTTTTGGCCCAGTAGCTCGCATGGAAGCTATTAGGATCCATATTGCCTTTGCTTCACATATGGAATTCACCTTATTCCAAATGGATGTGAAGAGTGCCTTCCTGAATGGTTCTCTCAAAGAAGAAGTCTATATCAAGCTACCTCCATGCTTTTGAACGTCATGTACATCTTGAATATGTATTGAAATTGGATAAAGCTCTGTACGTATTGAAGCAGGCCCCTAGAACCTGGTACGAGAGACTATCCAAGTTTTCTCTTAGAAAATGGCTTCACAAGAGGAAAAATTGACAATACATTGTCTTTGAAGAAACAGGAAAGGAACCCGCTCATTGATCAGATTTATGTAGATGACATCATATTTGGAGCTACAACTAACTCATTATGTGAAGAATTTGTTAAACTCATGGGAAGTAAGTTTGAAATGAGCACAATGGGGGAACTGAATGTCTTCCTGGATCTTCAAGTGAAGCAGTCCATAAAGGGAACGTGTATCAGTCAGAAATGCATCAAAAAACTCTTACAAAGGAATGGTATGGCAACATGGGAATCATTGGATCTCTACTCTACCTTACTGCCAGCAGTCCAGACATTGTATTCAGTGTGGGATTACATGCAAGGTTCCAATCAAATCTAGAGGAATCTCATCTGAAGGCTGCTAAGAGAATTCTAAGATATTTTAAGGGCATACAGAACCTGGTTCTATAATATCCTTCAGCTGAAGAAGAATATGATACAACTGCCTAATTAAGATTCTTGTTTCTACTGACACGACTGTGATAGTCACACTAAGGTAAAATTGGCTAAAGTGTTTTCTGACTAGGCCTAACTCACATCTAGACTGTTGCAGGTAAACATGCATAATGATCATAGAAGCTAAAGGTACAGTGTTGAACTTCAGAGGAGAGCTGCAAAAACCCTTTTACAAAAACAGGCCAGGAACCTGGTTCCTACACCACAGGTTAGTAGTAATCTGTTTTTTGCATGCTTGTTCAAAGAAAAATGATAGCAAAATTAATTCAACTGCCACATCATCCGACTTTTCAGACCAGCAGTTCTAAACCATTGTCTCCCTCTACATCACTTTAATTTTTCCTTCAGAACTCTCTACCACTTCTCTCACCATGGCCAACAAATAATCGCCTTTTGCTCTTGCCATCAACATCATTCCCACATCTCCTCCTCCCTTAACACCGTCACCGGAAACCCACTTCTTTACTATCCCTGATACTACTTTACCCATACCGGTTTCCTCCTCATCTCTAGTCACCTCATCTCCAGTCTCACTTCCATGTGTTGCAAACCATACTTCTCCTCTATTCTTGAATCTTAGGGGGGAAGAAACTCCATTGTTAGGGGATGAAAGGACTCTGGTGCTTTTTGAGTCTCCGGTTCATGACACCGTTATAGAAGAACCTGATTCTCTTTTAGCTGAAACAAACCAGGTGGTTGTAGAAGAAAGAGGGTTTTGAGTCCGCATTGCAGAAGAGTAAGCAGAGTATTAAAAAAAAAGATTGATGAAATAGGGGGAAGCTGTGGCTGATAAACACATTCCAGCGGTTGAGGTTGATAAAGATGTTGTGGACGAACCTAGTTCCTTAGCGCAATGATCTACAAAAGGTTGTGGGTGACAAAGATTTGTTTGAGGGTGCCATTGTGGCTGTTGCAAGCAGGAATGGAAAGTTTATTGAAATATCTAGAAAACAAAAGTGAGAAATTGTGGGAGGACCTGGTTCAATGAAGACCATTCTAAGTGATAGTGGCCTTGGGCAGGAGAGTTAACTCAGAAAAGGTCTTGTGGGGTCGCACACTTGCACGACAATCTAAGAGATGACAGGTATGAGACAAGTTCTGGGCTTAGGCAACTAGTGGAGAACCTGCTGTCACACCTCCTTTTTCCGTCCCGCGAGGGGCGTAAGAGTTTTATTCCAATTAAAGGACAATCGAAATGGGATTTATTTATTTATTTCAGAGTCGCCACTTGGGAGATTCAGGGTGTCACAAGTCACCAATTTTAATCCCGAATCGAGGAAAAGAATGACTCCATATTACAATCTGCATACCAGAAATCCGGATAAGGAATTCTGTTAACCCGGGAGAAGGTGTTAGGCATTCCCGAGTTCCGTGGTTCTAGCACGGTCGCTCAACTATTATATTCGGCTTATTTATCTGATTTTAATACAATTATGAACCAATGTGCCAATTTTAACTTTTTACCACTTTATTATTATGATTTTCAAAAGAATGTGAACATCGCTTAAAACACGTCTTTGGACTGCGTTACATGAAATACACCCACAATCCGGAACACATTTTATTTGATGTTTTGGGATTTGGATTCGGGTCGCATGAAATGCACACCCAAGTTTAAGAAGGTAAACTATTAGACACGCGCCTAAAGAGACTATCGCATTGTTATTTTGGGAAGGTCGTGAAATTCGCTAAACGGCCCGTCACGTAAACTAAGTATTTTAATATATACATTTAACGAGGGCCCCGCAACTTGTGCTCTTTATTTGGCGAGGCTCGTCTCATTTTTATTTTAAAAGGATATCCTAAAGCGACTACATTCTTCTATTTTTGTCCGTCTCTAAAATGAAAGAGGGAAAAGGATCCTAATCCCATTACATACTTAAAATTGTTATGGTCGAACTCTAAACAAAAAGAAAAATTTTATGAAATTCCAAATGCAAGGGCACGTATGGGTCATCCGTTTGTCAAATCGTGGGCTGGGGTCCAATGTATATGGTATTATACGGGACTTGGGTTGTCCTCATTCCGTTATGAGCCTAATTGCTTGTTTCTACGCCTATTCGTGAGTTTGCAAAGCTGAAAGATAAACTGATACTATTTCATTTAACAGTTTGTTGTAAGTTTAAAATAGGCGATCTGTTGGCATGAAAGGACTTTAAGATCTAGTTTTAATCCTAATTCAGACCATTTGCATACTGAAATTAAGCTGTCATGACAATTAGAAGTCCATTTACCTAATTCTAGTTTGACATGCATCTTTACAAACAAACTGAAGTAAGCAGGGCGCTTTTCAGCATCATATCCTTCTTTTAGCTAAGGACCTACATAGGGAGTTCATAAGCTAAATGACTGCATATATAAAAATGGTCCAATTATACAGCTCTTTGGTAGGAGTCTACATATCAGTGATACATAAAATGGCTTAAGTACAATTAATAAAGAAAACTAAATTCAGTTTATAACTTCAACTTAATCAAGTGTGTATTCATGCTTCAAATGTCAACTTCAAACATGGAATTACATCGACTTAGGATGTGTACCTGGATTCAGACAACAAGAATAAGAAGAAGAGGAAGAATATCAGCAGCAAGCAGCCAAGCAGCAGTAATACAACAGTAACAAACAGCAACAATGTAACCACTAGTTCACGAACAACCAACAGCAGTTTCAACAATGATAAACCCACAGGTGGTCGAGCACCAAACAACAATCCCAGAAACAGAGTAGTAAACCAGCAGAAAAACCCAGAATATTCAATGCAATAGCAACAACAGTTCAATGATCACAACAACTCGGCGAATAACCAACAACAACTTCAATAGCAATAAGACCAGAATCAGTCAGCAGCCTACAGAAGCCCAGAATACAGTAGTAATCCCGCAGAGAAATCAGAGTACCCTAATGAAACAGTGACAACCCAACTAGAATAACTGACTTGGCAAAGATAGCTTGACCACCTTAGTCTCTTATGCAGTTTCAGACAATATTTAGTTCACAGTGTTTCTGAAATTTTCTTTCTGTTTTTCTTTCAATTTTTTCCAACCCCTTCTTGATAAAAGAATGATCTCATTTATAGGCCTAAAAGACCTTCACAGGACTGCCCCTTATTCCAGACTTCCTCCCCATACCCTTTAGCTTCCCACGCCTAAGCATCTTCTTGATGCAAGTCATTTTGGTTCCCCACTATAGCATGCTTGTCATATTGATTCATTCAAGAGTCATGGGTTCAATAAAGTATTCATTTTAAACTCCCATGCTCTTATGTTTTGTCCACACTAATACTAGATTAATAGTATTTTTGATTAAACAATTGACAGCCCATTAATCCTAAATTTGTCAGTCTTTGACACCAAAATTATCCAACAAAACCCCTGATCATTACTGCCCTGCCCCCACCCTTTCATTCTGTTGAATCTGCCAGTTATAACTAAGTAGAACCTAGTTCGAACCCCCTACAGCTAACAAACAATAACCTATAATTAGTTCACCATAACCTATTCAACCAAAGTCAGACAGTAAGAGTTAAGTTGATCCTAGTTGATTTAGCGACTAATTAGCATACGACGACGTTACTCAGGTCGACTATACATACCATTATATGAACAATCAATCGACAAACAACATCGACTAAACAGGGCACCAAATCATTTCAATACTCGGGACATTTAACATGGAGTTTACGAAACTTAACTAGTCGACAACATCAATCGAAGCGAATAGACATCTTATAACACACACTTAACACTGAAGAAAAAGAAATCAACCAAACAAAAGGGTCTTTGAAGATGGGGGGATTGACAGAAAAATAATCAAAAATCTAGAACAAATCTACGAACATATGCATAACACATAAACAAAAGGAAAGAAAAGAAGATTACACCGGAAACTTACATCAAAGCGAACCAGGCCTGGCTTTTAGGGTTCTTGAGCTCAGATTTGGGGTTCGAAGGGTTCTACCTATATTCGACCGGAACCAAAGGCATCTGGGGTATGAGGGAGGCCAGGGGGTGTTGTGGTGTAAGTTTGGAACTCATCCGGTGACTTAGGGTTTCGGCTCGAATCTTTGATTGAAGATTCGAGCACCGTGGAGGTGATTCGAAGTTAAATGGCCAGGGATTTGTGTTCAGGGTGGCTTGTAGGTACAGTGGTGTGACTATGGTAGTCACCGGCGTCCTTGCCACCGAGTTTATGTTGAGAGGGAACCAGGGCGGCTGCTAGGGTTTCGGGGGGTTTGGGATCCTTTCTGAGGGACTTGGGCTGCTTTTGGGCCTCAAATTTTAAAAGAAAATAGGCCCAATCCGATTTTTTAAACAATTTGCACTCTTTTCTTTTGTTTTCTAATTTTAAAACACAACTAAATTAAAATGAAATTAAAACACCCATTAATTAACACTTAACACAATTATCACACACATATTAAAATATTTAAATAGGTAAAATCACACAATGGCGACAAAATAGAATAAAAGATGCATATTTTTGTGAATTTCCTTTTAATAACCGAATTATGGTTTAATTACACACGACATATATATTTTGTATTTTTGTTTGATTAGATTAAATGAAAAATGGACAGAACCACAAATAAATACCAACACATGTCACGTAAAATCCAAAAATTGTACAGCGAGGCCATTTGTTATTATTTTGATTTCTTTTGGAGTGATTGTCCGTGAAGCAAAAATCACGTGCTCACAGCTGCCCCTCTTTGTCCGAAAACACAGAGAGTTTTCGTGCAAAGATAAAGTGAGCGGATACGAGCGATTTTTGCCCTGTTGGAGTACCCCGTGTGAAGCATTTTTTGAAAATATTTAACCGAACCTTTGCTTCAAAGGTTTCCTACATGTCCCTGGCTAAAAGGCAATCAGGTTAATGTAGTTCGGGAAGTTCCGGTAGCTGGGACTACCGTGTGACTGTAATGTTCGCTGCTGTTGTATGCTGTTACTGCTGTTGTATGATGTTACTGCTGTTGTATGATATTACTGCTGCTCTACCGGTCTCCTTATTACATCGCGCTAAAAAGAAAACAAGACGCTAGACTAGACTACAGATCACAAGATTTCATTTATCTTCAACTAGCTCTGGTTGTCTTGCTTGCTTGTCGGCTTGTGTTTCTTCCGGTGCTTTTCTTCCGTGCACTTGGGGATGACACTGGCTTTTGCCCTCCTGAATACTCGTTTCACCATTTCGCTCGGCCTGCCGGGGATATGGTTTTCCTTATTGAGCTTTCCAGCGGTTCCTCTGGGGATACGGCTTTCTTCATCAGATTTGCTATGCTGGGCACATTTAATGTTCAACAACCCGCTTCTTTCAAGACGCGTCTTTTCTTCCTTTTTGACTCATGCGCCTGGATTTGTGTTGGGACCTTTTGTCGCAACCTTCCGTTTCCCGGGGCTGGGGTCTTTTATCGTTCCCTGCTGAGGATTCTTGATGTAACCTTCTACCTTCCGGTGGGCTGCTGATTCCAATATCTGCAGTATAGGGCTCAAAAGTATTTCTCTCGTTATGCAGGTTGGCGCCTGAATGCAAGACATGAAATGTATTCCCTTGTTATGCAGGTGGGCGCCTAAAACAAAATGAAAAGACAGAAATGTATTCCCGCATTATACTGGTGGGCGACCTAGAACAAAAATGTATTCCCGCATTGTACTGGTGGGCGACCTAGAACAAAAATGTATTCCCGCATTGTACTGGTGGGCGACCTAGAACAAAAATATATTCCCGCATTATAAATGTATTCCCGCATTATACTGGTGGGCGACCTAGAACAAAAATGTATTCCCGCATTATACTGGTGGGCGACCTAGAACAAAAATGTATTCCCGCATTATACTGGTGGGCAACCTAGAACAAAAATGTATTCCCGCATTATACTGGTGGGCGACCTAGAACAAAAATGTATTCCCGCATTATACTGGTGGGCGACCTAGAACAAAAATGTATTCCCGCATTGTACTGGTGGGCGACCTAGAACAAAAATGTATTCCCGCATTATACTGGTGGGCGACCTAGAACAAAAATGTATTCCCGCATTGTACTGGTGGGCGACCTAGAACAAAAATGTATTCCCGCATTGTACTGGTGGGCGACCTAGAACAAAAATGTATTCCCGCATTGTACTGGTGGGCGACCTAGAACAAAAATGTATTCCCGCATTGTACTGGTGGGCGACCTAGAACAAAAATGTATTCCCGCATTGTACTGGTGGGCGACCTAGAACAAAAATGTATTCCCGCATTGTACTGGTGGGCGACCTAGAACAAAAATGTATTCCCGCATTGTACTGGTGGGCGACCTAGAACAAAAATGTATTCCCGCATTATACTGGTGGGCGACCTAGAACAAAAATGTATTCTCGCATTATACTGGTGGGCGACCTAGAACAAAAATGTATTCCCGCATTATACTGGTGGGCGACCTAGAACAAAAATGTATTCCCGCATTATACTGGTGGGCGACCTAGAACAAAAATGTATTCCCGCATTATACTGGTGGGCGACCTAGAACAAAAATGTATTCCCGCATTATACTGGTGGGCGACCTAGAACAAAAATGTATTCCCGCATTATACTGGTAGGCGACCTAGAACAAAATGTATTCCCGCATTGTACTGGTGGGTGACCTAGAACAAAAATGTATTCCTGCATTGTACTGGTGGGCGACCTAGAACAAAAATGTATTTGAATTTGTTTCCTCGTTCCTTCGAGAAAATTTTCGAACAACGGCAGAAAATTTTCTGCCTCGGTTCTGGTGACCTTTCGTACGGCGTGTTTTTCCGCCATCATCAATCTCTATTTTCCTGTAGAAATCAAAGAGAATCTTGTTAATTTTAACATGGTGAATGATCGTGTCACTCCTGTTGGGGTATGATTGTTCCTTTCCTTTTCCTTGCTCTGCGCTCCTAAAAACTAGTTGGGGAATAAAGTTGCTTGCTGGGGTGACATGCCCGCTGGGGATGGTTTTCCATTTATCCCTTCCTTGCTTTCTCGCTTCAGAACAAGTTGTGGGAGTCCTCCTTAATCCCAAAACCACTCCCTTAGCAGTTTATTTCCTACCAGAACTGCAAGGCACAGAATGTTATAGCCTGGGGATAACCTTTAGGACTGTTAGGGTTATCTTACAGCGGATTGATTTTCCCTTCCTGTGGTGTCTGACCACCTTGGACCTGGGTCCGTGATTTATCGACATTCTGCGGGGGAACCTTCTTGGAACTTGGTCCACAAGTCCCTCACCCGTCGTCACCCTTAACTTTCTAAACAATTTGTCCTTTGGTTTTGCAACAAAATTCCTTTTGTCTTATTTCCTCGGCTTTTGGCCTGTCCCCTTCGTCTTTCCTTCGTACCGATTTGGCCCCTGGTAGTAGACTCTGAAAAATCCCTTTCAAAACAAATCTCTGGGAAGAAATGAAAGGATAGAAAAAGAAAAAAGTCTCTCTGAACAAATGCTGGGAGGGAAAGAAGAAAAGAAAAGAACTTATCTGGATGGCATAACTGGTCCTTATGATCATGTCGTGCACTAGGGATTCCCGACCCAATCTATTTGTACCAATCAACCTGCCTGATGGCCTTACTTGCTGGGGATAAATAGGTGTCCATTTCTTCGCGAATGCGGATCTTTTTTGCCAAACTGTCTTGTCGCCTTACAGTGCCCTTCGAGGGGTTTGCACTAATAAGACTCTCTCTTTTCTCTCAGCTCCCGGCGCCTTACGGTGCCTGTGAAGGTTTTCACCGATAAGACTCTCTCATTTCATATCTCTCATCTTTCGTCGCCTTATGGTGCCTACGAAGGTTTTCACCGATAAGACTCTCTCATTTTGCCCTTCAACGGGGAATTAGGGTGCTGCCGACATGACTCTCTCTTTCAGAGATTCTTTCTGGCTATCAATTCATTTCTCATTTATGATCCCCTTCTTTGCTGGAGATCAGCGTATTATCCTTGGATTCCGTTCTCCTAACTTGGCACTCCTCGGATATTGATCGGGAGGTCTTTTTTAGATATCGGTGTTGGGTTGTGTGTCAAAAAACGTAACTTCGATGGGTGAAGTGTTACAACTCTTGGAATCAAACCCTTTTGGATATTCAAAACATAATTCCTGCCCCAGTTTTCTTGCTTGGGGAATTTTATATTTACACTATGTTGAGCTATGCGCATTACGCACACTGTGACCGAGCCGTGAGGCGCCTACGTATCCTCTTTGAGGAATCAGGTCAAACGTAGTTCCTACCGGTTTTTTCTTGCGATTTTTATCTTTTTTTTTTCCATTTTCTTTCTTTTTTTTCTTCTTTTTTTTCATCTTCTTTTTCATATCTTTTTCCCATTAGTGATTCCAAAAGAGGGGTATGAAAGAATAATTTAAGGCTCAAAAGGGGAAAGCAATGGTTAAAAGTGTTTGGATAGAAGAAAGAATTGCCTCCGTTATTTCATTATCCAAGAAGTACCAAATACAAACAAACGAACCAATAACTATCCTAATCGAAGAAATTAGGCATAATATCTCTTGACTGCGTCAGAATTGATAGCCATGTCGACATATCTTCCCTCGATATCTGTTAGGCACAAAGCACCGTTGGACAACACTCTGGTCACGATATAAGGCCCTTGCCAATTTGGGGCAAACTTGCCTTTTGCTTCGGCCTGATGCGGGAGGATCCGTTTCAATACCTGCTGCCCTACTTCAAATCTTCTGGGGTGTACCCTTTTATTGTACGCTCTTGCCATTCTTTTCTGATACAACTGGCCATGACACACTGCTGCCAATATTTTTTCATCTATTAAGCTCAGCTGCTCTAAACGAGCTTTGACCCATTCATCATCATCAATCTCGGCTTAAACGACAATCCGGAGGGACGGAATTTTGACCTCAGCTGGTATTACTGCCTCAGTTCCGTATAGCAACAAATAAGGAGTTGCACCTATGGATGTCCGGACTGTGGTGCGATAACCCAACAAGGCAAAGGGTAATTTCTTGTGCCATTGTCTGGATCCTTCCACCATCTTCCGCAGTATCTTCTTGATGTTCTTATTGGCTGCTTCGACCGCTCCATTTGCCTTGGGACGATATGGGGTGGAATTGCGGTGTGTAATCTTGAATTGTTGGCATACCTCTCTTATCAGGCTGCTGTTAAGATTTGCGCCATTATCCGTGATGATCACTTTTGGTATCCCAAACCTGTAGATGATATGGGAGTGAACAAAATCCACCACTGCCTTTTTGGTTACCGACTTGAAGGTTTTAGCCTCGACCCATTTGGTGAAGTAGTTGATGGTCACCAAAATGAACCTATGGCCGTTGGATGTTGCCGGATCGATAGGCCCAATGACATCCATGCCCCATGCAACAAATGGCCAGGGTGCTGACATCGTATGTAACTCTGTTGGCGGAGAATGAATCAGATCTCCATGTATCTGACACTGATGGCATTTCCTCACGAAAGCGATACAGTCATGCTCCATGGTGAGCCAATAATACCCCGCTCGAAGGATCTTCTTTGCCAATACATATCCGCTCATATGTGGCCCGCAAACTCCAGCATGTACCTCTGCCATAACTGTCGTGGCTTGACCGGCATCTATACATCTTAACAATCCCAAGTCCGGGGTTCTTCTGTACAACACTCCCCCGCTGAGGAAGAAACCATTCGACAAACGCCGAAGGGTTCTTTTTTGGTTCCCAGTGGCCTGTTCCGGATACATCCCCATTTTGAGGTACTCCTTTATATCATGAAACCAAGGCTCGCCATCTACTTCCTCTTCTACCGCGTTGCAATAAGCGTGCTGATCACGAACCTGGATGTGCAAAGGGTCAACATACATTTTGTCAGGGTGGTGTAACATTGACGCTAAGGTGGCCAATGCATCCGCAACCTCATTATGAACTCTCGGGATATGTTTGAATTCCACTGATCGAAATCGCTTGCTCAGATCGTGCAAACATTGACGATATGGTATGAGTTTCAAATCCCGTGTTTCCCATTCACCCTGAATCTGATGTACCAAGAGGTCCGAGTCTCCCAAGACAAGAACGTCTTGGACATCCATGTCCGCAGCTAATCGCAGACCCAAAATGCAAGCTTAGTACTCGGCCATATTATTGGTGCAATAGAAGCGTAGTTGAGCTATAACAGGATAGTGACATCCTGTTTCAGAAATGAGTACTACTCCTATTCCAACCCCTTTCGCGTTCGCGGCTCCATTGAATAAAAGCTTCCAACCTGGTTCCTCGGGTAATTCCAGCTCACCCGTATGCATCACTTCTTCGTCGGGAAAATATGTTCTCAAAGGCTCGTATTTTTCATCAACGGGATTCTCTGCCAAATGGTCGGCCAACGCTTGGGCTTTCATGGCCGTCCTCGTCACATAGACGATATCAAACTCTGTGAGCAGAATTTGCCATTTTGCTAACCTCCCTGTGGGCATAGGTTTCTGAAAAATATACTTCAATGGGTCCAAACGGGATATGAGATAAGTAGTATACGAGGACAGGTAGTGCTTCAACTTCTGAGCCACTAAAGTTAGGGCGCAGCATGTTTTCTCGAGTTGAGTGTACTTGACCTCATATACTATAAACTTCTTGCTAAGATAATAAATGGCCTGCTCCTTCCTTCCTGTGACATCATGTTGCCCCAGTACACAACCAAACGAATTTTCCAGGACCGTCAGATAAAGAATTAAGGGCTTCCCTGGCTTAGGCGAAACCAACACGGGTGGATTGGACAGATACCCTTTGATTTGGTCGAAAGCCTCTTGACACTCTGCCGTCCAGTTTACCGCAACATCTTTTTTCAGCAGCCGAAATATGGGTTTACAAGTCGCCGTGAGTTGAGCGATGAACCTGCTGATGTAATTGAGTCTCCCTAACAAACTCATTACCTCTGTTTTGTTCTTTGGCGGTGGCAAATATCTGATGGATTTGATCTTGGATGGATCTAACTCAATACCCCGTCGACTGACGATGAATCCTAACAGCTTTCCTGATGGAACCCCGAATGCGCATTTGGCCGGGTTGAGCTTAATATCATACCTTCGGAGTCTTTGAAAAAATCTCCTTAGGTCTGCTACATGGTCTTCCCGACGCCAAGACTTTATGATCACATCATTTACGTACACCTCAATTTCTTTGTGTATCATGTCGTGAAACACAGTAGTCATTGCCATGTACGTTGCCCCGGCATTCTTCAATCTGAACGGCATCACCCGGTAACAGTAAGTTCCCCATGGTGTAATAAAAGCTGTCTTTTCCGCATCCTCTTCGTCCATTAGGATCTGATGATATCCTGCATAACAGTCCATAAAGGATCCGATCTCGCGTCCGGCGCAGTTATCAATCAGGATATGGATGTTGGGCAATGGAAAGTTATCCTGCATAACGGTTATTTTTTGCAAATGTGGCCCCTTCCAAATTTCATATGAATTTTGAGGCCGGGAAGGATTATTTTATGACACTTTACAAACTTGTCCGTTCTTTCACGAAAATAGCCTTTCGACAACTGAAAGATACTCTAAGGCTATCTCGGCAAGAACGGTTTAAGACATCACCGAAGCCGGGCCGGCTTATTTTAACTAAAAACCAAACGGTATTCACTTGACCACTGACTATTTTCTTGTTTTTTTTTTCAAATAATAAAAGACCTAGTTTTGCAAACACGACCTTTCAGCACTTCGGAGACGAAGATTTTAAGGTTGTGCGGGATAACTGGTCGCAACCCAAAAAAATGACCAAAGATGGTCGTTTACGCAAAATCAGCCTTCCGGCGTCCCTTTCGAGAACATTCGGCTATTTTTGACAAAACGGCATGACCCAACTTATTTATGACAAAATTAAAATTTTGATATTTTTTTTTTATTATTTATTATTTGTTTTTGGCTATTTTAGCAAAATGGGAGGTTGGATCTAATGAGGGTTGCCTACGTATCTCACATCCGTTGAGAATCAAACCCGCGTAGTTCGGGACATCATGAATAAAGTAAATAAACTTTTTTTTAATTATTATTATTATTTATTTATTGAAGGAAAGACTTATAAAGAAGAAATGGAGCATTTTTTCAAAGAAGGATTTCTAAAGATTTTTTTTTTTTGAATTTTGAAAGAGAAAATTCTAAAGAAGAAAGAAAATATTTTTGGAATTTTAATTTCAATGAAAGAAATGCTTCTAAAAAATATTTTTGAATTTTGACTTTTCTTTTCAATTTTGAAAGAAGAATGAAAATATTTTCGGATTTTTTGGAAGAAATTAAAAAAAAATATTTTTATTTTTTTTATTTTTTAAAACAATTAAAAAGACTTTCTAAAGACATCAATAATGGAAAATATTTTTGGATTTTTTCTCAAAAATTGGGGGTCTAAAAGAAACCCTTTTTTTAGAAAGGAAATAAAGAAAAATACTTTTTGGATTTATATATATATTGCAACAAATAATAAATCCACGTTCAACGCAAGACTCTTTTTATTTTCATTTTTGGCATTTTCATAAACAAACAAATAAATAAATAAATAAAAACCATTTTAAAACAAGACTCTTTTTTCATTTTCATTTCAAACTATTTTTCTTTTCTATTTTTTGAAAACAATAGAGAATAACGATTCTTTTTTTTTTCTATTTTTCCTTTGCTTTTAGTAAAACAAACTAATAACACAGCTGCCCCGCCACCCCTGCTGCTTCGTCTTCATCGCACCACCATCCGTCGAGCTCCAGCCATCGACGACGAACAGCTCCGTCGACCACTTGAAGCAGCCCGTCAACGAACATCGTCGCCGCGTCTCAAGAAGCCATCGCTGCTGCTTCACCTTCTCAAACGACCCCTCCAGCAAACCCAAACAACCACAGTCCTCACGTCCACCACGACCATGTTGGACGACCACCTGAACTTCCAGCCCGTCGTTGCTGACCATGGACGAGTTGCAAGCTCGTCGCTGTTGCTTCTTCTGCTCCGCCACCACTGTTGCTACGTCTTTTTCTCCTCGCTTGCTGCTACTGCTTTGTGCTGCTGCTAACTGCTTCGTGCTGCTGCTGCTGCTCCATCACGCTGCCACTACTTCATCTTCTTCAGTCGTTTCCCAACAGCTCTATCACGTCCAAACAAATCCCATGGCTGTTGGTCGATGCCCCTAGCGCCTCCCTTCTGCTGCGGTGTTGCTGCCACGACGAGCAGTTGTTTCGCTTCAGCTGTTTTGCTGCCACCATTTCATTTATTCGAGCAAAAAATAAGCCGACCCGGCTTCGGTGATGTCTTAAACCGTTCTTGCCGAGATAGCCTTAGAGTATCTTTCAGTTGTCGAAAGGCTATTTTCGTGAAAGAACGGACAAGTTTGTAAAGTGTCATAAAATAATCCTTCCCGGCCTCAAAATTCATATGAAATTTGGAAGGGGCCACATTTGCAAAAAATAACCGTTATGCAGGATAACTTTCCATTGCCCAACATCCCGCATTATACTGGTGGGCGACCTAGAACAAAAATGTATTCCCGCATTGTACTGGTGGGCGACCTAGAACAAAAATGTATTCCCGCATTGTACTGGTGGGCGACCTAGAACAAAAATGTATTCCCGCATTGTACTGGTGGGCGACCTAGAACAAAAATGTATTCCCGCATTATACTGGTGGGCGACCTAGAACAAAAATGTATTCCCGCATTATACTGGTGGGCGACCTAGAACAAAAATGTATTCCCGCATTATACTGGTGGGCGACCTAGAACAAAAATGTATTCCCGCATTATACTGGTGGGCGACCTAGAACAAAAATGTATTCCCGCATTGTACTGGTGGGCGACCTAGAACAAAAATGTATTCCCGCATTGTACTGGTGGGCGACCTAGAACAAAAATGTATTCCCGCATTGTACTGGTGGGCGACCTAGAACAAAAATGTATTCCCGCATTGTACTGGTGGGCGACCTAGAACAAAAATGTATTCCCGCATTGTACTGGTGGGCGACCTAGAACAAAAATGTATTCCCGCATTATACTGGTGGGCGACCTAGAACAAAAATGTATTCCCGCATTATACTGGTGGGCGACCTAAAACAAAAATGTATTCCCGCATTATACTGGTGGGCGACCTAGAACAAAAATGTATTCCTGCATTATACTGGTGGGCGACCTAGAACAAAAATGTATTCCCGCAATATACTGGTGGGCGACCTAGAACAAAAATGTATTCCCGCATTATACTGGTGGGCGACCTAGAACAAAAATGTATTCCCGCATTATACTGGTAGGCGACCTAGAACAAAATGTATTCCCGCATTGTACTGGTGGGTGATCTAGAACAAAAATGTATTCCTGCATTGTACTGGTGGGCGACCTAGAACAAAAATGTATTTGAATTTGTTTCCTCGTTCCTTCGAGAAAATTTTCGAACAACGGAAGAAAATTTTCTGCCTCGGTTCTGGTGACCTTTCGTACGGCGTGTTTTTCCGCCATCATCAATCTCTATTTTCCTGTAGAAATCAAAGAGAATCTTGTTAATTTTAACATGGTGAATGATCGTGTCACTCCTGTTGGGGTATGATTGTTCCTTTCCTTTTCCTTGCTCTGCGCTCCTAAAAACTAGTTGGGGAATAAAGTTGCTTGCTGGGGTGACATGCCCGCTGGGGATGGTTTTCCATTTATCCCTTCCTTGCTTTCTCGCTTCAGAACAAGTTGTGGGAGTCCTCCTTAATCCCAAAACCACTCCCTTAGCAGTTTATTTCCTACCAGAACTGCAAGGCACAGAATGTTATAGCCTGGGGATAACCTTTAGGACTGTTAGGGTTATCTTACAGCGGATTAATTTTCCCTTCCTGTGGTGTCTGACCACCTTGGACCTGGGTCCGTGATTTATCGACATTCTGCGGGGGAACCTTCTTGGAACTTGGTCCACAAGTCCCTCACCCGTCGTCACCCTTAACTTTCTAAACAATTTGTCCTTTGGTTTTGCAACAAAACGCCTTTTGTCTTATTTCCTCGGCTTTTGGCCTGTCCCCTTCGTCTTTCCTTCGTACCGATTTGGTCCCTGGTAGTAGACTCTGAAAAATCCCTTTCAAAACAAATCTCTGGGAAGAAATGAAAGGATAGAAAAAGAAAAAAGTCTCTCTGAACAAATGCTGGGAGGGAAAGAAGAAAAGAAAAGAACTTATCTGGATGGCATAACTGGTCCTTATGATCATGTCGTGCACTAGGGATTCCCGACCCAATCTATTTGTACCAATCAACCTGCCTGATGGCCTTACTTGCTGGGGATAAATAGGTGTCCATTTCTTCGCGAATGCGGATCTTTTTTGCCAAACTGTCTTGTCGCCTTACAGTGCCCTTCGAGGGGTTTTCACTAATAAGACTCTCTCTTTTCTCTCAGCTCCCGGCGCCTTACGGTGCCTGTGAAGGTTTTCACCGATAAGACTCTCTCATTTCATATCTCTCATCTTTCGTCGCCTTATGGTGCCTACGAAGGTTTTCACCGATAAGACTCTCTCATTTTGCCCTTCAACGGGGAATTGGGGTGCTGCCGACATGACTCTCTCTTTCAGAGATTCTTTCTGGCTATCAATTCATTTCTCATTTATGATCTCCTTCTTTGCTGGAGATCAGCGTATTATCCTTGGCTTCCGTTGTCCTAACTTGGCACTCCTCGGATATTGATCGGGAGGTCTTTTTTAGATATCGGTGTTGGGTTGTGTGTCAAAAAACATAACTTCGATGGGTGAAGTGTTACAACTCTTGGAATCAAACCCTTTTGGATATTCAAAACATAATTCCTGCCCCAGTTTTCTTGCTTGGGGAATTTTATATTTACACTATGTTGAGCTATGCGCATTACGCACACTGTGACCAAGCCGTGAGGCGCCTACGTATCCTCTTTGAGGAATCAGGTCAAACGTAGTTCCTACCGGTTTTTTCTTGCGATTTTTATCTTCTTTTTTTTTTCATTTTCTTTCTTCTTTTTTTCTTCTTTTTTTTCATCTTCTTTTTCATATCTTTTTCCCATTAGTGATTCCAAAAGAGGGGTATGAAAGAATAATTTAAGGCTCAAAAGGGGAAAGCAATGGTTAAAAGTGTTTGGATAGAAAAAAGAATTGCCTCCGTTATTTCATTATCCAAGAAGTACCAAATACAAACAAACGAACCAATAACTATCCTAATCGAAGAAATTAGGCATAATATCTCTTGACTGCGTCAGAATTGATAGCCATGTCGACACATCTTCCCTCGATATCTGTTAGGCACAAAGCACCGTTGGACAACACTCTGGTCACGATATAAGGCCCTTGCCAATTTGGGGCGAACTTGCCTTTTGCTTTGGCTTGATGCGGGAGGATCCGTTTCAATACCTGCTGCCCTACTTCAAATCTTCTGGGGTGTACCCTTTTATTGTACGCTCTTGCCATTCTTTTCTGATACAACTGGCCATGACACACTGCTGCCAATCTTTTTTCATCTATTAAGCTCAGCTGCTCTAAACGAGCTTTGACCCATTCATCATCATCAATCTCGGCTTCAACGACAATCCGGAGGGACGGAATTTTGACCTCCACTGGTATTACTGCCTCAGTTCCGTATACCAACAAATAAGGAGTTGCACCTATGGATGTCCGGACTGTGGTGCGATAACCCAACAAGGCAAAGGGTAATTTCTTGTGCCATTGTCTGGATCCTTCCACCATCTTCCGCAGTATCTTCTTGATGTTCTTATTGGCTGCTTCGACCGCTCCATTTGCCTTGGGACGATATGGGGTGGAATTGCGGTGTGTAATCTTGAATTGTTGGCATACCTCTCTTATCAGACTGCTGTTAAGATTTGCGCCATTATCCGTGATGATCACTTTTGGTATCCCAAACCTGCAGATGATATGGGAGTGAACAAAATCCACCACTGCCTTTTTGGTTACCGACTTGAAGGTTTTAGCCTCGACCCATTTGGTGAAGTAGTTGCTGGTCACCAAAATGAACCTATGGCCGTTGGATGTTGCCGGCTCGATAGGCCCAATGACATCCATGCCCCATGCAACAAACGGCCAGGGTGCTGACATCGTATGTAACTCTGTTGGCGGAGAATGAATCAGATCTCCATGTATCTGACACTGATGGCATTTCCTCACGAAAGCGATACAGTCATGCTCCATGGTGAGCCAATAATACCCCGCTCGAAGGATCTTCTTTGCCAATACATATCCGCTCATATGTGGCCCGCAAACTCCAGCATGTACCTCTTCCATAACTGTCGTGGCTTGACCGGCATCTATACATCTTAACAATCCCAAGTCCGGGGTTCTTCTGTACAACACTCCCCCGCTGAGGAAGAAACCATTCGACAAACGCCGAAGGGTTCTTTTTTGGTTCCCAGTGGCCTGTTCCGGATACATCCCCATTTTGAGGTACTCCTTTATATCATGAAACCAAGGCTCGCCATCTACTTCCTCTTCTACCGCGTTGCAATAAGCGTGCTGATCACGAACCTGGATGTGCAAAGGGTCAACATACATTTTGTCAGGGTGGTGTAACATTGACGCTAAGGTGGCCAATGCATCCGCAACCTCATTATGAACTCTCGGGATATGTTTGAATTCCACTGATCGAAATCGCTTGCTCAGATCGTGCAAACATTGACGATATGGTATGAGTTTCAAATCCCGTGTTTCCCATTCACCCTGAATCTGATGTACCAAGAGGTCCGAGTCTCCCAAGACAAGAACGTCTTGGACATCCATGTCCGCAGCTAATCGCAGACCCAAAATGCAAGCTTAGTACTCGGCCATATTATTGGTGCAATAGAAGCGTAGTTGAGCTATAACAGGATAGTGACATCCTGTTTCAGAAATGAGTACTACTCCTATTCCAACCCCTTTCGCGTTCGCGGCTCCATTGAATAAAAGTTTCCAACCTGGTTCCTCGGGTAATTCCAGCTCACCCGTATGCATCACTTCTTCGTCGGGAAAATATGTTCTCAAAGGCTCGTATTTTTCATCAACGGGATTCTCTGCCAAATGGTCGGCCAGCGCTTGGGCTTTCATGGCCGTCCTCGTCACATAGACGATATCAAACTCTGTGAGCAGAATTTGCCATTTTGCTAACCTCCCTGTGGGCATAGGTTTCTGAAAAATATACTTCAATGGGTCCAAACGGGATATGAGATAAGTAGTATACGAGGACAGGTAGTGCTTCAACTTCTGAGCCACCAAAGTTAGGGCGCAGCATGTTTTCTCGAGTTGAGTGTACTTGACCTCATATACTATAAACTTCTTGCTAAGATAATAAATGGCCCGCTCCTTCCTTCCTGTGACATCATGTTGCCCCAGTACACAACCAAACAAATTTTCCAGGACCGTCAGATAAAGAATTAAGGGCTTCCCTGGCTTAGGCGGAACCAACACGGGTGGATTGGACAGATACCCTTTGATTTGGTCGAAAGCCTCTTGACACTCTGCCGTCCAGTTTACCGCAGCATCTTTTTTCAGCAGCCGAAATATGGGTTTACAAGTCGCCGTGAGTTGAGCGATGAACCTGCTGATGTAATTGAGTCTCCCTAACAAACTCATTACCTCTGTTTTGTTCTTTGGCGGTGGCAAATATCTGATGGATTTGATCTTGGATGGATCTAACTCAATACCCCGTCGACTGACGATGAATCCTAACAGCTTTCCTGATGGAACCCCGAATACGCATTTGGCCGGGTTGAGCTTAATATCATACCTTCGGAGTCTTTGAAAAAATCTCCTTAGGTCTGCTACATGGTCTTCCCGACGCCAAGACTTTATGATCACATCATCTACGTACACCTCAATTTCTTTGTGTATCATGTCGTGAAACACAGTAGTCATTGCCATGTACGTTGCCCCGGCATTCTTCAATCTGAACGGCATCACCCGGTAACAGTAAGTTCCCCATGGTGTAATAAAAGCTGTCTTTTCCGCATCCTCTTCGTCCATTAGGATCTGATGATATCCTGCATAACAGTCCATAAAGGATCCGATCTCGCATCCGGCGCAGTTATCAATCAGGATATGGATGTTGGGCAATGGAAAGTTATCCTTGGGACTTGCTTTGTTGAGATTGCGGTAGTCGACGCACACCCTGATTTTCCCGTCCTTCTTCGGAACTGGCACCACATTGGCCAACCACTCGGGATATCGAGTGACCCGAATGACCTTCGCCTGCAGCTGCTTAATCACCTCTTCTTTGATCTTTACACTCATTTCTGTTTTAAATTTCCTTAGCTTCTGCTTGACCGGAGGGTATGCCGGGTTAGTGGGCAATTTGTGAACCACTAGATTGGTGCTTAATCCCGGCATATCATCATATGACCATGCAAAAACATCTTTGAATTCCACGAGGGTTTTGATCAATTCTTCCCTGACGTTTTGCTCAATGTGGATGCTGATTTTGGTTTTTCTGACATTATCCGCGTCCCCTAGATTCACAGCCTCAATGTCATTTAGGTTAGGCTTGGGTTTCTCTTCAAATTGGCACAGTTCTCGGTTTATCTTTTCGAAGGCTTCATCCTCGTCATATTCAGACTCGTTGTCACAAACGACCTCTTGTATCATTAAGTCGGACTCGGATTGATTTATTAGACTAGGTCGAAGATCCGCTGTGCATGCCATATCATTAGAACCAGTAAAAAGAGAACTGTTCAGAAAGAAAAAGAACAAAACAAAATTAAAATGAGATAAAAGAAGAGAACTTTATTAAACTTGCGGCATAACAGGGTTCACACTTTTACAAAAAATAAAATAAAATTTGGATTACACCCTAGAATAATCCGAACAACAAAAAAAAAGCATAAATCAAAGCCTACTACCAAGACTCTCCCCGAACAGGAAGAGGAGTAACCGTCCAATTGTTGGTTTTGGCCTCAGGCCCCCACAAACTGTATGTCCGCTCTGCTGGAACTCTCTCCAACTTCTACCATATTCACATCCGTGAATAGCCTCTCGAAACTCTGATTTAAGTCCCCGTCCATCCCAATCAATGTTCCGAGAACTTTTGGGACCGGTGGCCCCTTGGCACTTGCTCTGACAAAAGATCTTGAGAGACGGGGCACGGGTTTGGGAAGAAACCAGACTTTCTTCTTCATTTTTTGCGCTCGCTTTACATCTGGCGCAGTTGGTTTGAACCCCAACCCAAAGGTTTCCAAATTTTTGGGCAGGGAGACAGGTTGGACAATCCCCTGAAGCTTAACCCCCAGGCCTTTTCCCGGCACAAACCCATTGCCCAGCATTTCTGAAACCATCATGACCGTTGCGGAAGCTACCCTAGGGTGTTGAATGATCTCACCCTCAGAAATCTTGTTTGCCGACATTGCATCAAAAATCTGGTAGACCCAAGGACCCTTGTCATCATTGGTCTCTATGAAGGGCACAATGGTGCCACCCATGGGGCATACAGTGTCCTCGCCGTGCAGTACGACCTCCTATCTATCCCACTCGAACTTGACCATTTGATGCAAGGTGGAAGGCACTGCTTTGGCTGCGTGGATCCACGGCCGTCCTAACAGAAGGTTATAAGATACCCTGGCATCTAATACCTGGAACTCCATGGTAAACTGGACTGGACCGATGGTCAATTCAAGTACAATATCCCCCACAGTGGCTGTTCCATTTCCGTCAAATCCTTGGACGCAAATACTATTCTTGTGGATTCTTCCATCGTCGATCTTTAACTGGTTCAGGGTAGATAATGGACAAATATTGGCACTTGAGCCGTTATCCACCAATGCCCGAGTAACTATCGAATTTTCGCATTTGACAGTTAGGTAGAGAGCTTTGTTATGCTCCGTGCCTTCTACCGGCAGATCATCATCTGAGAATGTTACCCTGTTCACCTCGAAAATTTTGTTGGCAATCGTTTCTAGGTGATTTACAGAAATCTCGTTGGGCACATGAGCCTCATTCAGTATCTTCATCAGGACCCGACGATGTTCATCAGAATGGATTAGTAATGATAGCAGCGAGATCTGGGCCGGTGTTTTCTTCAACTGTTCGACCACGGAATAATCTTGCACTTTCATCTTCCTCATGAATTCCTCAGCTTCTTCTTTGGACATAGGTTTCTTTGTTGCAGCTGGGTTGGGTCTTCTCAACTCCACCGGAGCAAAACACCGTCCTGATCGAGTTAGCCCTTGCGCTTCACAACTATCTTCCTCCACTTGTTTTCCTTTGTATATCACCACTGCCTTCTCATACTTCCAAGGCACGGCCTTGCTATCAATCATCGGCAGTTGGACTACAGGCTTTATGGTGACCAGTTCCCTGTACACCCCTTTCAACACAACTGCGGGTGTGGGTGGAGTCCCTGATATTACCAACTTGGCTGGCTCGGGTTTCTTTGTTACGGTGGACGGACTCTTTCCCAGTATCACTACTGGCTTGACGCCTTCTCCCTGCGACTGTACCCCCGGTCTTCCATTGGTCGATCCTTCTTTCGGAGCGGCCTGGATCATCATCACTGTCTTGGCTTCCTCGTCTCTCCTCCCTCATACACCAACTCGATCATGTGAGCCTCGTGGTGTGTTGGAAATGGGTTCTGGTTGATGTTAGGTGCCTCCGGCGTCTGGACCTCGATCTTATTGGCATCAATAAGATCTTGTATTGCATGCCTTAACTTCTAACACTTTTCGGTATCATGCCCCAGCATCCCTGAACATTACTCACAGCTTATTGATCGGTCCAAATTTTGGGGTGGGGGATTTGGTCCTCGAGTCTCGACAGGACTAACCAAACCCAATTGCTTCAATTTGTGGAACAAAGCGGTGTAGGTTTCTCCCAACTCGGTAAAAGTTCTATGTTTCTGTAGCCTGTCATTCCTAGCAGCTTGATTTCCCCGAAAGCCTGCCCCTTGAGGGTTTCTATATGCCCTTGGTGGAGGATAGGTGTTTTGTGGTGGTGCATATGTGTTCTGGGGAGCCGGCGCGGGCCATTGCGGGCGAACCGGAGGCTGAGTGTATGTCTAGGCTTGGTGTACGGAGAAATATGGTTCTTGAGGTGGATAGTAGTGTTGTGGTGGCTGTATGGGTAGTTTGGCCTGTGGGGTCTGGGTTGGTTGTAGTGTGGTTTGCCAGACCTGGACCAACTGCTTGCCTCGATCGTGGCAATTTCTTCTTTCTTCCTTCTTCCCAGCGCACCTCCCGTGCCGCTCTGAATAGCCTGGGTCGTTGCCTTGAGTGCCGAGTAGTTCAATATTTTGTCAGACCTCAGACCCTCTTCTATCATGACCCCTATCTTCACTACTTCATTGAAGGATTTTCCAACCGTCGTCACCGAGTGACCAAAGTAAGTTGGATCTAGTGTTTGCAAGAAGTAGTCCACCATTTCTCCCTCTCTCATGGGAGGATCAACCCTGGCCGCTTGTTCTCTCCAGCGGAAACCAAACTCGCGAAAATTTTCCCCAGGCTTTTTTCCGGTCCTCAGCAACGTGAGACGGTCAGGGACTATCTCGAGATTGTATTGAAAGTGACCTGCGAAAGCTTGTGCCAGGTCATCCCAAGTGTACCATCTGCTGGAATCCTGTCTGGTATACCATTCCAGCGCCGATCCACTCAGACTTTGGCTGAAATAAGCTATCAGTAGCTCATCTTTGCCGCCTGCCCCTCTCATTTTGCTACAAAAACCCCGCAAATGTGCCATGGGATCCCCGTGCCCTTCATATAAATCAAACTTAGGCATCTTGAACCCAGCCGGGAGTTGGACGTCCGGGAAAGGGCATAAATCCTTGTAGGCCACGCTGACCTGGTTGCCCAATCCGTGCAGGTTCCTGAAGGACTGCTCCAGGCTTTTGAACTTCCTCATTACCTCATCTTGTTCTGGGAATTTAACCGGCTTTTCAATCTCTGCCGGTACCTCTAAGTGCGGGTTGTAGGTATGGGGTTCTGGTGCATGAAATGTGGGCTTAGGGGGATAGTATTGCGTATCGTAAGCCTGAAACAATGGCTCGCTGGTTGATCTTTGCAGGGTGGCTGATGTGGGTCCCACAAAAGTAGGAACATTTGGTGTTGGGAGAGGTTGATGGGGTGGTGGAGCTTGGGAATCATGGGGTCTTCTCTCCTTATGATAACGGTGTTTCGGGAGGCTTGTTGAAGGGCTGGAGTGAGGGTATTCCGGCATGTGCCCTAGTGGCTCAGGGCTCTTTTGTGCTTTGGCTAGAGCTAACTGCATTGCATTCATCTCTAGTCCCATCCTTTCTATCTTTTCCATCGCTTCTTTTAACAACTGGCTCAACGGCCTTTCTTCCTCGGTACTATTTTCTGAAGTAGTCATGCTTGTTGTCACCGGTCCTTTGGATCTGGTCTGGTAAGGGTGTGTTGCCAGAATGCTTTAACAACTAACTGTCTGGATTCTCGGTGGAAAACAATAAACTTGTTAGCGTTAGAGTTCAATAGATTAGATAACAAATATTGGGGATGCAATGCTCCTAGGCAGTTAACCGTTTCTAACATGCTTTGCTTCAAACAACATGCGTCATCCCGACTTGCTTATTTGTCCCTTTAAAGTACTTTGGGAACCCCTGTATTTTATTCTATTTTTGTTTTTTCTTCTTCTTTTTTCTTTATTAATGGCGGTCGAATCTTATGTGGATTACCTACGTATCACGTCTCCGCGCGAATCAGACCGGGCGTAGTTCTGCCACAAAGTAAAGACACACAAAAATTCTCTTGGAATCATTTAATTCACCATCAAAATTTTTATTACAAATTACTTCAAACAAAGAACAACAGTAGTACAGATTCTGAAGATCTTAATCTGATTTGATTGAAGAAAAGAAAACAACAGATGGGAAGACAACAAAGCCAATTAAACAAGACTCGAACAAAGGACTAAAATTCCAACTTAGGGGCCCGCGAGGCATCATTCGGCCTTTCCGCGGTCCTCGGTGTAAGGTCTTTCTGCAAGCTCTTCAACTCATTCATGATCCGGTGGACGCAGCCCATGATGGAAACAAGGAGGGTTTTCCGAGGTATTTGCTCACATGCTAGGCATCTCATGTAGATGTAGTGCCCAATCTCATCAATCCTTCCTCGAATGTTGTCCCTTTCAACGAACAATTGCTCTATTCGCCGGTTTTTTAATCCCAGTGCTTGAGCATTGTCGGCAAGTCGATCCCGGAACATCTCCATTTGTCTTTCCATTCTGGTCATTGCATCGTAGCAGCGTCTTCTGTCGGCCTGGGCGTCTCGTGCTTGTTTGAAGATCCGCTTCTGAAGAGTGGAGCTCGTTTGCCTTAATGTCCCGATGCTCATTTCATAATCCCTTATGACTTGTTGCAGACGCTGCCTCCGGGCCAGTGTACCTTTTGCCCATCTGACCCTCATTCTGGCTATGCAAGCTTCCGATCTCTCTAATTCTTCCCGGCTTTTGCTGACCTGATTCCTCAAATCTGCTATCAATCTTTCGTCGGAGCGACGTTTCTGCCGGTCGCTGTTACTCTTACTGACTTGGCGAATGCGGGCTTTCAGTGTCTGGTTCTCTTTGGCTAATTTGTTCTTTTCAGCCTGCTCAGAGGCGACTTGCACATTGTTATCAAATGTAAGCCTTTCGACTTGTCGCTTTAGCGTCCCGATTTCAGCTCGGTAGCCTTTCTCCCTTCTTAACCAGCCCCACTGCTCCTGCGAATCATCCGTGAACTGTAGGACGTGGGCTTTTTTAGCAGGTCTCTGCCGAATCTGGAACTGTCTTTCGAACCAAGCATCGTACTTTGGGTCTACCTCACCTTTAGCCAGTTCTCGAACCATGGTCTTGGGTTCCAAGAATCTACATTCGTGCCACAACTTTCTAATCTTTCCTTCGGGAAATACGACTCCCGGTCTCAGCTCAATGGTGTGCTTGCTTAGATCTTCATCAGTAGGAATTACTTGAAACCTGCCCAGCTGGCACA
Organism: Nicotiana sylvestris; assembly: GCF_000393655.2. Lineage (NCBI taxonomy): Eukaryota > Viridiplantae > Streptophyta > Magnoliopsida > Solanales > Solanaceae > Nicotiana > Nicotiana sylvestris. The sequence goes on along the minus strand of NC_091068.1, from coordinate 90,996,170 downwards.
ATACCCGATGAGGAGCATACGGTTGGATGCTGTGAAGTCCCATTAAAAGAACATGACATTCTTCAGCTGCCATGTATATCACCTTAGTATCAATCAACCAACCAAATGCCCATTCAATTTGGTCGGCTGTCGTTGACCTTAATCATGTAAACCATGCTTCGACACCTTCAGGAAATCTGACGCCTGTCATGCGCTTCTCAAAGCCGCTGATACAATTCCTCTCAGTCAATCCGCGGTTCAGGTATCCTGCTCGGTGATGGAGGTGTTCTTGCATCCATAGCTGAAGTAACAGGTTGCACCCCTGGAAGAACTTGCCTCCTTCTCGGCATATAGTTAAAGCTCGGTAGATTTCGGACAAAATCAAAGGAACCACAGTACTGTCAGTTCTTTTGATTGCAACATCGGCCATCCCTACCAGGCCTATCTCTACTTTCTTATCCTGGTGGGGGCAGACCACGATTCCCAGGAATGCTGTGATGAAAGCCAAAGTACGTCTTGCTTCCCATTTGTTTCTGTTCCCGCCATGAGTTAATCCGAGGTTTGGTTCCTTAAAACCCTGAGGAGTTCCGTACCGTTGATACAAGAATTGGAGAGCACAACATCCTCTCGACAAATCATCATTTTGTACCTTCCGACTAATGCTTAGCAAATCCAAAAACGCGTGCGGAGATACTGGCCTTGGCGAAAGTAAATATTGCCCTCTTAACCTCCCATTCAATCCCGCATATCCGGCGACTTCCTCTAGTGTCGGTGAAAGTTCAAAGTCAACAAAACGGAATACATTACGGGTTGGGTCCCAAAATGGTATTAGAGCTTCAAGAATATCTGTCCTTGGCTTAATACTCAGCAAATTGACAAAACCTCCCAATACTTTTCCCACTATCTCTTTGCTATCGGCTTCCAGATCATTCCACCACATGTGGAGTTGTAGAGGGACCTCGCTAAGGGCCGAGAACGATTCATTTTGCTTTGTGCTCATCCTGCACATTTATTAGGGTAATTAAAGAAAAAACTCTTACTAAACTCAAAACAGAACTATCTATACTTGATTTTTGAAGATGAAGGACTTGGTTTTTCAAATACGGCCTTTCAGCACTTCAGGGACGAAGATTTTTAAGGCTGTGTGGGTCAACTGGACCAAAAATCCTAAACATGACCCAAAAGGTGGCTCTTTATGCAAAGTCAGCCTTCCGGCGTCCCTTTCGGGAACATTCGGCTATGTTTTGACAAAACAGCATCACCTGACTTATTCATGACAGAATTAAAATTTTGACAGGTTTTTTTTTTTGTTTAATTATTATTTGTTTTTGGCTATTTTAGCAAAAGGTGGGGTTGGACCCGATGAGGGTTGCCTACGTATCTCACATCTGGTGAGAATCAAACCAGCATAGTTCGGGCAATAAACTGACTAATTTTTCAACACCAAACATATTTTTTCTTTTTCTTTTGTAGCAAAAAAAACTACTCTCTTTTTCGTTTTTTTTTTAATTCTTTTTTGAAAATAAAGCAAGTTAAAATAAAAGACTCATTCCAACACTTTTTCTGCTTTTTCTAGGCAAACAAACAATTGAAAAAGTAAAAATATTTTTTCAAAATTTCAGTAGCGTTCCGACAGTACTTGGATTTTTTTTTTAAAATTAATCATCTAACTATCCATTTGCTATTTTTCTCCTTTTCAACAAATAATAAAACAACCTATCCCAAAAAAAAAAAAATTCCCCTTTTTTTTTTTGCTTTTAGTAAAACAAACTATTAAAAATAATATATATATATATATATATTTTTTTTTTAGAGTTTCGACACTATTTGGACATTGTTATTTTTCGAAGCAGAAGATTTAACCCTATATACTGCTATTTTTCTTCTTTTTTTTCAAATTTTCCCAATATTCAAAATCGGTCGGCATGCGAGTCTGGAACAAGTAAATGTATAAGGCCTACAGGATGCAGTAGGATGGTCTTTTCATTTCAGGTTGCTAGTCCTAGACGGACCCAACCCCTGTGTTGAGTCCCCTAAGTCAAAAATGCACATGATGCAGATAAGCGTTCCTACTAGGGATCCGGCATGTGGCTTTGTTATACTAGGTTCAGAACCTGGGTGTTTGTTCTAGACCTGGCTTACCCGAGCGGACAGCTCGAGCCGGGGGGGGGGCAGCGTACCGGGAATACAGAAGCTTCACCGGCTTAGCAACTTGTCCAAACCTCGTTCTAAATTGGGATTTGACACTATACAGAAAAGAAGTCGTACGAACTACACCCTTCTTCATGATTCAGAAGACTCAGAGAGGATATGGGTTTCGGCACAGTTTATATACAGTTCACAAAATATCAAAGCGGTAAAAGCAGTTATTTAGCACATTAAGCACAGATCATGTAACAAAATCAGATAAAGCTGAACATAACAATTTATTCTAAGCTCGATTTCTAACCCTGAACCAGTGGTTCTGGGTATTCATCCCCAGCGGAGTCGCCAAAGCTGTCACACCTCCTTTTTCCGTCCCGCGAGGGGCGTAGGAGTTTTTTCCAATTAAAGGACAATCGAAATGGGATTTATTTATTTATTTCAGAGTCGCCACTTGGGAGATTTAGGGTGTCCCAAGTCACCAATTTTAATCCCGAATCGAGGAAAAGAATGACTCCATATTACAGTCTGCGTACCAGAAATCCGGATAAGGAATTCTGTTAACCCGGGAGAAGGTGTTAGGCATTCCCGAGTTCCGTGGTTCTAGCACGGTCGCTCAACTATTATATTCGGCTTATTTATCTGATTTTAATACAATTATGAACCAATGTGCCAATTTTAACTTTTTACCACTTTATTATTATGATTTTCAAAAGAATGTGAACATTGCTTAAAACACGTCTTTGGACTGCGTCACATGAAATCCACCCACAATCCGGAACACATTTTATTTGATGTTTTGGGATTTGGATTCGGGTCACATGAAATGCACACCTAAGTTTAAGAAGGTAAACTATTAGACACGCGCCTAAAGAGACTATCGCGTTGTTATTTTGGGAAGGCCGTGAAATTCGCTAAACGGCCCGTCACGCAAACTAAGTATTTTAATATATACATTTAACGAGGGCCCCGCAGCTTGTGCGCTTTATTTGGTGAGGCTCGTCTCATTTTTATTTTAAAAGGATATCCTAAAGCGATTACATTCTTCTATTTTTGTCCGTCTCTAAAATGAAAGAGGGAAAAGGATCCTAATCCCATTGCATACTTAAAATTGTTATGGTCGAACTCCAAACAAAAAGAAAAATTTTATGAAATTCTAAATGCAAGGGCACGTATGGGTCATCCGTTTGTCAAATCGTGGGCTGGGGTCCAATGCATATGGTATTATATGGGACTTGGGTTGTCCTCATTCCGTTATGAGCCTAATTGTTTGTTTCTACGCGTATTCATGAGTTTGCAAAGCTGAAAGATAAACTGATACTATTTCATTTAACAGTTTGTTGTAAGTTTAAAATAGGCGATCTGTTGGCATGAAAGGACTTTAAGATCTAGTTTTAATCCTAATTCAGACCATTTGCATACTGAAATTAGGCTGTCATGACAATTAGAAGTCCATTTACCTAATTCTAGTTTGACATGCATCTTTACAAACAAACTGAAGTAAGCAGGGCGCTTTTCAGCATCATATCCTTCTTTTAGCTAAGGACCTACATAGGGAGTTCATAAGCTAAATGACTGCATATATAAAAATGGTACAATTATACAGCTCTTTGGCAAGAGTCTACATATCAGTGATACATAAAATGGCTTAAGTACAATTAATAAAGAAAACTAAATTCAGTTTATAACTTCAACTTCTTCAAGTGTGTATTCATGCTTCAAATGTCAACTTCAAACATGGAATTACATCGACTTAGGATGTGTACCTGGATTCAGACAACAAGAACAAGAAGAAGAGGAAGAATATCAGCAGCAAGCAGCCAAGCAGCAGTAATACAGCAGTAACAAACAACAACAATGTAACCAGTAGTTCACGAACAACCAACAGCAGTTTCAACAACGATAAACCCACAGGTGGTCGAGCACCAAACAACAATCCCAGAAACAGAGTAGTAAACCAGCAGAAAAACCCAGAATATTCAATGCAATAGCAACAGCAGTTCAATGATCACAACAACTCGGCGAATAACCAACAACAACTTCAATAACAATAAGACCAGAATCAGTCAGCAGCCTACAGAAGCCCAGAATACAGTAGTAATCCCGCAGAGAAATCAGAGTACCCTAATGAAACAGTGACAACCCAACTAGAATAACTGACTTGGCAAAGATAGCTTAACCACCTTAGTCTCTTATGCAGTTTCAGACAATATTTAGTTCACAGTGTTTCTGAAATTTTCTTTCTGTTTTTCTTTCAATTTTTTCCAACCCCTTCTTTCTAAAAGAATGATCTCATTTATAGGCCTAAAAGACCTTCACAGGACTGCCCTTTATTCCAGACTTCCTCCCCATACCCTTTAGCTTCCCACGCCTAAGCATCTTCTTGATGCAAGTCATTTTGGTTCCCCACTATAGCATGCTTGTCATATTGATTCATTCAAGAGTCATGGGTTCAATAAAGTATTAATTTTAAACTCCCATGCTCTTATGTTTTGTCCACACTAATACTAGATTAATAGTATTTTTGATTAAACAATTGACAGCCCATTAATCCTAAATTTGTCAGTCTTTGACACCAAAATTATCTAACAAAACCCCTGATCATTACTGCCCTGCCCCCACCCTTTCATTCTATTGAATCTGCCAGTTATAACTAAGTGGAACCTAGTTCGAACCCCCCACAGCTAACAAATAATAACCTATAATTAGTTCACCATAACCTATTCAACCAAAGTCAGACAGTAAGAGTTAAGTTGATCCTAGTTGATTTAGCGACTAATTAGCATACGACGACGTTACTCAGGTCGACTATACATACCATTATATGAACAATCAATCGACAAACAACATCGACTAAACAGGGCACCAAATCATTTAAATACTCGGGACATTTAACATGGAGTTTACGAAACTTAACTAGTCGACAACATCAATCGAAGCGAATAGACATCTTATAACACACACTTAACACTGAAGAAAAAGAAATCGACCAAACAAAAGGGTCTTTGAAGATGGGGGGATTGACAGAAAAATAATCAAAAATCCAGAACAAATCTACGAACATATGCATAACACATAAACAGAAGGAAAGAAAAGAAGATTACACCGAAAACTTACATCAAAACGAACCAGGCCGGGCTTTTAGGGTTCTTGAGCTCAGATTTGGGGTTCGAAGGGTTCTACCTATATTCGACCGGAACCAAAGGCATCTGAGGTATGAGGGAGGCCATGGGGTGTTGTGGTGTAAGTTTGGAACTCATCCGGTGACTTAGGGTTTCGGCTCGAATCTTTGATTGAAGATTCGAGCACCCTGGAGTTGATTCGAAGTTAAATGGCCAGGGATTTGTGTTCAGGGTGGCTTGTAGGTCCAGTGGGGTAACTATGGTAGTCACCGGCGTCCTTGCCGCCGGGTTTATGTTGAGAGGGAACCAGGGCGGCTGCTAGGGTTTAGGGGGGTTTGGGATCCTTTCTGAGGGAGATGAAGGAACAGGGTGGGGTGCTTGGATAGGGGGCGGGGTCAAAGGGTTAGGTTTATATACGAATTAGGGGTTTAGATCCTGGCCGTTGGATCGGGTGAGATTGATGGCCAGGATCCCTTGTCTAATGCAGAACGGCGTCGTTCCACTTAAGAGGGGATCGGGTTGGTCCGGGATCAAATGGATCGAACCGGGTTTCATTGGGTCGGGTTAAGGAATGGGTAAGGGAGATGGGACGAGGGCCGTCAGATCGACCTGGTTTGAACGGCTGAGATGAACTGTCCCTGAAACGACGTAGTTTTGGTGTTGAACTACATCGTTTTGGTGGCCTGGGGATGGGTTGCTTGGACTGGCGGACTTGGGCTGCTTTTGGGCCTCAAATTTTAAAAGAAAATAGGCCCAATCCGATTTTTTAAACAATTTGCACTCTTTTCTTTTGTTTTCTAATTTTAAAACACAACTAAATTAAAATGAAATTAAAACACCCATTAATTAACACTTAACACAATTATCACACACATATTAAAATATTTAAATAGGTAAAATCACACCATGGCGACAAAATAGAATAAAAGATGCATATTTTTTGTGAATTTCCTTTTAATAACCGAATTATGGTTTAATTACACACGACATATATATTTTGTATTTTTGTTTGATAAGATTAAATGAAAAATGGACAGAACCACAAATAACTACCAACACATGTCACGTAAAATCCAAAAATTGTACAGCGAGGACATTTGTTATTATTTTGATTTCTATTGGAGTGATTGTCCGTGAAGCAAAAATCACGTGCTCACACCTGCGGGAGAAACTGCTTGACTAACAGTTGTCTGCAATTACCCGCATGGACTTAGCTCTCAAAATCATTGATGCCTCCTCTTCCAAGCCTCCATCTTCTAGTGCCCCCTAGGATCCTCTCAGTGGCCAGTTATCTTTTGCTCTGATGATTTTGTGGCTATTGTTTTTCTTTTTTGTTTGTCTTTTTGTGATGGCATGTTGGATTTCACCGTGCTGCTCCTGTTGAAACAGTCAAATTTCTCATCAATAAAACAACTCTTCTTTTGCTTGTACAATGCTTGTTTTCCCTTTTGCTTCTCTTTTCTATCATGATTGTGTGCATATATGTGGCATGAGTTAGCCTTGTTGGACTTCTTTATGCCTTTTTGTCTGATTGTGTCTTTTTGTTGATACTAAAAGAGGGAAAACTAGAATCATGGGGAACATATGTCAGGGGGAACATATGTAGTTGGTGGTACCTTATCTGGTTAAGTCAAATAATCATCAATGTTAAAAGTTTGTCATCATAAAAAAGGGGGAAATTGATGGACTTAAGGTCTTTTAATCTATGTTTTGATGATTTAACAAACTTTCTGTATGGAACTAGATAAAAGACCAAGAATGATAGTAAAAAGTCAGGGGGAACATGTGGGGAAACATGTGTCATAAAGGCAGGGGGAACTTGTGGTCTCCTGTTATTCAATCTGGTTCTCTGAATTCTAACTCCTCGTTTTCAATGCTAAGTTCGTCACTATCAAAAAGGGAGAAATCGATAGGATTTCAATATCTTTGCTTTGTGTTTTGATGATCTAACAAACTTAACGTCAAGAACCAGATAAGTAACCTAACTCACTTGGATTACACTGCATCTAACGGATTTAAACCAAATGTGAACTTGCTACAGCTTCAGTAGGTAGGAACCCAAGCAAGGACCTGATACTATTGTGGGTTCTTCACGGCAGTACTAAGTCAATTGGACACAGTTGGATACGAAGATTCTGCCACACTTCACTATTTCCAGCGCCCACTCATTCTCTGATCAACTAAAGTACAATGATTCAAGTTACTCAACTCAAGACACTCTGGGCAGTGTGCACAAGTACCAGATCAGGAACCTGATCCCTTGGTGCTCCCCTGATAGAAGTACAGGTCAACTATACAGCTGGATCGCAACTGTAGAAAGTGATTGCCCGCAATTGTACAAAGAGGAACACAACAGGGACCTGATCCCTTAGGGTTCTCTGACAGAAGTACAAGTCAACTATACAGTTGGAACACAACTGAGTGACTATTCGTAACTGTACAAAGAGGAACACAACAGGGATCTGTTCCCTTAGGGTTCTCTGACAGAAGTACAAAGTCAACTACAGCTGGAAAGCAACTGCAGAAAGTGACTGCCCGCAACAGTACAACAGACAGAGCAACACATGGTGCAACAGTCACTTTCCATTGAGATTGGACATCACCATTGTGAATTGACATCACTAAGGTAATGTCTTGTGTAGTATAAACCTTATGCAAGGCATAAGATTCAGGTTTAACACTTGCAAATACAGAAAACGAAAATTCTCTCAAGTGCTCAAGAACCTCTCTCAAGAACAAAGCTACTGCAACCTCAAGGACCTCATCCAAGATCGAAGATATCTTAAGTCCTTAGGTTTGTGGAGTTTTTGTAATTTGTTCTTCATTGTAACTCCTATCCGACTTTCTTAGAAGCATTGATTAGGTTGAGTCATAAGCAAAAGCCTTTGTAACCGTAGTGTGACAAAGTGGCTTGTGGTGGAGACATCACAAGTTAGTCAAAGACTTTGTAACCGCAGTTTGACAAAGTGGCTTGTGGTGAAAATACCACAAGTTAGTCAAATTCTTTGTAACTAGGATAGTTATAGAGTGGCTTGTGATGAGAGCATCACAAGTTAGTTGAAGTCTTTGCAATTGGGTTATTGTAAAGTGGCTTGTAATAGGGAGATTGCAAGTTAGTAAAGTTAAAAGCCTACATGTGTAGGTTGTGGTTTTTTGATCCCCTTGTATGGGATTTTTCAACGTAAAAATCTTCAGCCTTATTTACATACAACTTTACTAGCATTTACAGCAGAATCCCTTAAAGGACCAGATACTTTTCTATCGGTGGACTCACACAAACTTAGCACTGTACCAAACTAATATTGGACCAGATCGCTATACAGTTTGGTTCATCAGTATTTTTAGAGGAAACACATAGAGAACCCAGTTCTCTATATAGTCTGGTGGATGCACAGTTTTAACAGTTTCTCACCAAATCTGGCAAACAAGTCATAAATATAGTATTGGACCTATACTGGGCTCCAGAATCAAAATACGGACCCGATATCCCAAAAGTCAAACATTTCAAAGGCATCAAGCTTTTAACTTTCAAATTTCAACAAAGTGTGATAACTCGGGCTAGGGACTTCCGAATTCGATTATGGGCATACGCCCAAGTCCCAAATCAGGATACGGACCCACCGAGATCATCAATACACAAATCCAGGTTCATTTGCTGATTGACCGAAGTCAACGCAATGGATTTTAAGGTAAAAATTTCATATTTTGTCAGTTTTTAACATAAAAGCTTTTTGGAAACATGCCCAAACTGCACACGCAAATCGAGAAGTAGTAAAATGAGGTATTCAAGACTTCAAAGCATAAAATTAGGTTCTAAAACATAAGAGGACCTATCGGGTCATCGTATTCTTCACCTCTAAAACAACCATTCGTCCTCGAACGGACATAGAAAAGTACATGGACTGGTGAAAAGGTGGGGATATATACTCCCTATGTCCGACTCGAACTCTTATGCAGCTACCTCGACGGGCTGAACTCTCCACTGCACTCGAACTGAAGGATAACTCTTCGACCTCAACTGACAAACCTGCTGGGCTAGAATACTTATCGGCTCTTCCTCATAAGCCAAATCCTTGTCTAATTGTCCCCGACCATGAATGCAACATCATGAACTCTACGGTCGGCATAACTCTTCTGTCGAGACTGAGCTGTGCGAAGTCGATCTTGAATAATTTGACTTTATCCAAAGCGTCATGTACCAAATCTATACCCACTAATCGAGCCTCCCCCGGCTCGAACCATCCAACTGGAGGTCGGCACCGCTAATCGTATAATACCTCATAGGAACCATCTGAATGCTCGACTGGTAGCTGATGTTTTAGGCAAACTCTAAAAGTGGCAAGAACTAATCCCAAGAACCTCCAAAGTCTATAATACAAGCGCGGAGCATATCCTCCAATATCTGAATAGTGCACTCGGACTGTCCGCTCGTCTAAGGATGAAATGTTGTGCTCAACTCAACTTACGTGCCAACTCACGCTGTACTGGCCTCCAGAAGTGAGAGGTGAATTGTGTATCTCTATCAAAAATGATTGACACGGGCACACCATGAAGACGAATGATCTCGCGGATGTAAATCTCTGCCAACCGCTCTGTAGAATAAGTAATTACCATAGGAATGAAATGCTCTAACTTGGTCAGCCTGTCCATAATGACCCAAACTACATTGAACTTTCTCTGAGTCTGTAGGAGTCTAACAAAGAAATCCATAGTGATACACTCCCACTTCCACTAAAGAATCTCTAACTTCTGAAGCAAACCACCAGGTGTTTAATGCCATACTTAACTTGTTGACAATTTAGACACCGAGCTACATATGCAACTATATCCTTCTTCATCCCCCCCCACCAATAATTATGCCGCAAGTCCTGATACATCTTGGTGGCACTCGGATGAATAGAGTACTAGGAACTGTGAGCCTCTTCAAGAATCAACCCACAAAGTCTATCTATATTAGGCAGACAAACACGACCCTGCATCTTCAAAACTCCATTATCTCCAATCGTAACATGCTTGGCATCACCGTGCCGCATTATGTCCCTAAGGAAAAGCAAATGAGGGTCATCATACTGCCGTTCCCTGATGTTCTCAAATAATAAAGACCGAGCGACTATACAAGATAGAACATGACTGGGCTTAGAAACATCCAACCTTACAAACTGATTGGCCAAAGCCTGAACATCTAATGCAAGCGGCCTCTCATCGACTGGAATGTATGCAAGGCTACCCATACTCACTAACTTTCTACTCAAAGCATCGGCCACCACATTAGCCTTCCCGAGATGATACAAGCTGGTGATATCATAGTCTTTCAATAGCTCCAACCACCTTATTTGCCTCAAATTGAGCTCTTTTTTTTGAATAAATATTTCAAGGTTCGATGATCCATGAATACCTCACACGAGACGCTGTAAAGATAGTGCCTCCAAATCTTCAACGCATAAACAATGGCTACCAACTCTAAGTCATGAACAGGGTAATTCTTCTAATGAACCTTCAACTACCGCGATGCATATACAATCACCCTGCCATCCTGCATCAATACCACATCAAGTCTAATATGACATGCATCACAATACAACGTATAAGATATTGAACCTATGGGCAACACCAATAATGGCGCCGTAGTCAAAACAGTCTTGAACTTCTAAAAGATCGCCTCACACTCATATGACCATCTAAATGGGGCACCCTTCTGGGTCAACCCGTTCAACGGGTCTGATATAAATAAGGACCCCTCCACAAACCGACAATAATAACCCGCCAAACCCAAGAAACTCCAGATCTTTATAGCTGAAGTAGGTCTAGGCTAGTTCTGAATTGCCTCAATCTTTGTAGGATCCACCTGAATACCCTCTGCTGACTCAATGTGTCCCAAGAAAGCGACTGAGTCCAACCAAAACTCGCATTTTGAAAACTTAGCATAACTGGTTGTCTTTTAGAGTCTGAAGTATGATCCGAAGATGCTGCTCATGCTCCTCTCGACTGCAAGAGTAGATTAAGATATCATCAATAAATACAATCACAGAGGAATCCAGATAGCGCTTGAATGTCACACCCCAAACCTGGGGGGGGGGAGGAGACCGACACCTAGTGCCTCACCTATCCTTGTGTACCAACTTGCGACTAAGGGACCCTGAACGTATAATGTCACACTTTGTCCATGGGGCCACATTGCATGACACTTTACAAAGCAAAATATAAAACTGTACTGAAACTAAAGCCGACTAAACATCAATATAAAGCTGGGCCGACAAGTCTGTCATAACTACTACAGTTGACAAACCAACAAAATATACATGCAAGGCTTACAAGCCCAACATACTGCACTAAGTGATAGGATATGTCTACAAGCCTCTACTAATACATGTACTGTGATCGGAACAGGACCTCGACCTACCCATAACATATATACATATATATACAAGATATACACAAAACTCTAGACCCAGCAACACCGAAGGACGTGGAGCTTACCGATCAAGCTGAACTCGGGCAAACCTACTGAAAAGGTCTACCCGTATGTCTGTCTGAATCTACATGCATGAAATGCAGCATCCCCAAAAAAGGGATATCAGTATGAAATAATGTACCGAGTATGTAAGGCAATAAAATAACTAAAAGTAATCTGGGAGTCAAAGATGATCTGGAGATATACTTACTTGCTGATACTGGCGCAACTCTCTCAATATAGTAAGTAAAATAAATGTCTGATCCTATATGGCTCAGAACGTGTAACTACTTCACCGTAGTAGGCTCGCTCATAGGCGCTCGACCATACTAGTATCTGTATCTCGGCCATACAGGGCTTGCTCATAGGCGCTCGACCGCAGTAGGATCGGTATATAATTTAACATCTGATCAGAGGTTGCCCAATAGGGGCTAGCCCACCGATTATAACGTGATAGTGATGAAAATACTATAATATATATATATATATATATATATATATATATATATATAACCTCTTCTCTCTTGACAGGAAGAAGACAATACTCAATTGAATATAAAGTCCCGATAAGGTAGAATACTGTAACTTATGAGACTAGGATAATGTATATAAATTTGGGAGTATGAACTTCTCTTAATGCTTCATTATCAAATACATGTAATTACGAGATAATGCCAAAATGAGGGAAGGGCTTAGCCTTAATATACTTGAGCCGATTCTCCTTACAATCCTTCCATCACACGTCAATTGCGACAACATTTAACAACGCATCAAAGTAGGAAAAAATCCGTATGATATTTTTGAGAAGGATTGCACCATACTCCCTTAGAATCGCAAAATCCCGTTGCTATTATGCTAAGAAGTCTCGTATGAATTCTTGTTGAAGTAACTCATATTACTATGAAGATAGATGTATCTCTCTTTTGAATTTGATCCTAATCTTGTATAATTTTTCTTTGTTGAAGCTCATCTGTCACTTTTGAAGATGATTTCATATAAACTCCTTGTTTTGGAGATTTCATCCGTTCCTTCCTTTTGAAATTCTAATCCATCTCCCTTTAATGAATTAGGGAGGTGGACTTTTAACCTTGAGAGTGGGCCCCACTTTAGGGATTACTTAGCCACAAATTCTCCTAATATATGCCACCTAGTAACCTAAGATCAAGAGTCACCAATTGATTTTTGAGTCTCATTTTACTTGCTTCCATGTGGGTTCAAGAGTTTATTCCAAAATATCTTAATTAATTTACCAATTTCTTAATTAGCTTGGTAATTCCCCACTAATCTAATAACTAACCAATTACCCACATAATTAAGAATTATCTCAAATTAGTTAAAATACTACTTGTGTTTAACACACTTTATACACCTTACTATCATGGTCATATGGTACCTTGTATGACACTAGTCCATAAATAAACGGGTATTATAGCTCGGGCCGCATTTTTTTCTTAAATTGTCAAACTTCGACGAAACTCATTTTTCTTCTATTAGCTTACCCTCTAACCTTCACGAATTTACCTATCACTTGTTTGAAATAGCACAATACTTATAATCCCAAAATAATCTCATTCCCGAACTTATATCGATTAACTTATGACAAAACTTTAATGTACAAAAATGTGGAATATAACATCTCATTTCCGCGCTTTCATCAATTTACTTATGGCGTACTTTCACGTACGAAAACATAGGGTGTAACATTATTTCCCCCTTTGGAACATTCGTCATCGAATGTTGGCTAATGCACCTATCATTTTCATAACACATAGTTCTTGCGAATACTTTAATACTCTCCTTGCCATTTTAGGCAACTATTCTGTGATATTATGCACCATGTATGACTCTGACCTTGTAAGTGTGCCTATGAGACTCTTCTCTCATTTTTCCTTCATCTTTTAGCCAATCTCTAGGCCTCACTTTGTAAACATATACAGAGCTTGATAAGATGTACCTCTGGGCATTTATGAGTTTACTGAAGTTCTTCGCTCGTTACTTTGTTGAACTTATGAATATTGCTATATCTTACTTCAAAGACCTGGTTATCCATCTGTAAGACTTTACTGCATCTAGTTAGGTCATGTTATTCCACAACTCTTACTTCGATTTATCATTACTGAGGTCTGCTACCAAACTCCAGGTTACTCTTGTTGCTTATCCTATATGTATAAATCTAAGTCCTTTAATGCTTTTTCATAACTGTCATGCCCTGAACCTAGAGGGGGGAGGGGAATACTATACTTCTATAACTGTATTTCATAGCATCCCAATGTGATTTAACAAACATGGGTATTTTAGTCCTGTACAATTCATGAAATCCCTCTTTTTTTCTTCAAATCATTACTCAATCGAAGGCCCAAACATCATCATGTATCTATCACAATCACACCCTTATTCTACTACTAGGGCGACATTCCATCTCTTTTAAATGCTATTAGTCTCAGACTCCTTTTAGTTCATTTAGGCTATACTAAAATTTCTATAACTTAGAGAAACCATCAACTCTTCTTGTTTTAATGGGTTTAATCCCGAGGACTTATCCATTCTCGTCACCTTCTCACTCACCCTTTCTTATCCTTACTCTTGTCTTCCTAAAACCTTGTCTCTTTACCATATATTAGCTTGTGACCTACACATATTTATTTATATTATTCGCAACCTCCCTTCAACTTTCTTGCTTCATAGATCTCCTTATGTTATTTTGGAACATCAACTGAGACATCACATCGTCTCCAACTCTTCTTTGCTCTCTTGACTAGATCTCTTGATACCTAGAAACCATAGGCTGGAAAGTATGCCACTAATGACACTACGATCATTCCTAAATACGGAATCCCCACGTTTTTACCCTTTTATCTGAAGTGTGGACTGTTCACAACTTTCTGCATTTGAGTATCTCGTACATTGTTCATCTTTACCTTACTTACCTTAAAGTATCGCATCACATCTTCTATATCATTCGTGACCTCCCTTTCACATTGGTATAATTCACATCCACAACTTGAAGCTCTATTATAATACTTGCACTTTTGGTGCATATACAATCTAGTGGGAGCTTCATACTGACTTCTTATGAGGCTGGTACATTTCTAACTGGCTTTATCATAGAGCCGTTATAGAATATGGTTGTTGTACTATATCTTTTGTACCTTTGATATTAAGAGTGATTCTACAATGTTCTCAATCATGATGTCTATAATTTTCTAGGTCCAATAATCATACTCCTAATTTACTTAGTTGATGTAACTCTTTAGTTTCCTCCACCTTCTGATCAGCCTTTATGTAGGCTTAAGCTATCTTCCGATCTGCCGCTCATGGTATTAGTTATTACTTTAGCCTTTCATGGACACTCTAGAATATCCGTGACACAATCTTTTAATAATTAAATCCTTTGTCTATGACCTGGACCCAATTCTTTCTTTTAACTTATATCGGAGTCTTCTATGGCTGTCTGATTGTCAACATATATGCTGAATGGATAATACTCCGAAACCTTAAGTGTGTTCATAACGTAACTAACTTTGGATCATTGATCGAATAATTCCTTTCGTTCCTTTTCAGCTTTCTTTAAACATAAGCTATTACTTTTTCTGGTCTTTCTGCCCCTTGTTACGTGCATACTTAGCTTATCTTAATTCCCACACATGCCGGAGTTTTCATGTAACTCATATGATCTTGAATATTACTTTTGATTTTTCTTCCCATTCAGTAGTCACAGTAGGTGCCACTTTTTCATGGAGTGCGTACAATGTTGTTGTGAGACTGGTTTTACATGACCATTTATCTTTCAAGTTACCATGTTTAGGTTGAAGCCTTCTTCCTTATTTCCTCAGTTAGTCTTTCATTGTAGTACTTAGGGAGGACCTTCTGACTCTTGTAAAGTTGCGAGCTTATTATATCGTATCCTACGGAACTTTTGATGTCCTTCCTCACCTATAATTATTCATAGTTGCCTACATCCACGCCCCTATGCTTGTAGGGTTGCTTCTGAACTAATATTTTGACTATCTTCCTAGTGGACTTCTCTTTTATTTCCGTAACACTCATACGACACCTTTAACTTTCTCAGCTCTTATTTGAATATACCTTAAGTATTATAATGTCATATCCGCGAGACTGAATTCCACACGTTGGGGTACACTATGTTTATCTTGCATGATCTGTTGATTTGTCTATATCCTCTTGTCTAGCCATAACTAGGCTCTTCCTGAATCAACTACTAACAACTCGTTGGCCAATTCTCATATCAATATTCCGCGTAATCTTTCTTGGGTTATTTCCTTTGTCTTAATTTACGACTCCTACTGGCTCCTTATTTATCAATAACATCTCGGGCAAGAAACCTTACTTGCTCTCCTTGACATCGTGTTAGCATAATGTTCTGGAATCGTAGCATATCTGTAGGCTTTGAGTTAGTGTAATCTTATCCCTTTCTTATTTTTATCGCATTCTTCCTTTACCATTCCGTAATTACTAGAACCACTTAGTTCTGACTCAATGCCCCATCACTCTATATCCCCCCTTAGGGGAGTACTAAGATCTAGCGCTACAACAATCTACCTATAGATGTTTTACCTTTTTATCTTTGGCGTCTTCTCACATCGTCGATGACCCTTACTTGCCTTGCGGTTATCTTTCTGCACCAAGGATAACAAATTTCCTTCCTTGCTAGGGTGACACTTAGTGTAACTGGTACATACAGTCCCTTAAGCTTAACTTTGTTCACATTGCCTGCTTTAGGGAGCATCTTGCTGAATGACCATTCTCTGACTTTCTCATGAATCTTCTTCTATTGTTCATTCTTTTATCGCCGAAACAAAATTTGAATTTCTCATGATGTTGGCCATCATCAACTCACTCAGTCCCTAATTCATGTTTAGTTTATCTTGTTTAGCAGCCCACACTGATTTCTAGTACTCTAGGTCTAACTTTTCCTTCTGGTAGTTGTGTTGGAGTCACGAATTTATTTCTCGAAATGAGGATATGAATTTATGGCCTAGACTCTTTTGTTGTCTCAAGGCTTGTCACCTCTTGTCTTTTCCTTCACTTGACTATAGACTCTGTAATACTGTCATCTTTTTGATCTACCGTTGTCATCCATGTATCACATCTTACTCATAATGCTTCATTGACTCTCTTCTTATTTCCCATTAACATTTATGTCTATCACTTTATTCTGAACACTCGAACAAGACATTCTTTTGCTTTTAGCTTCCCTTGCTCCATCTACCGGCTCTTCGGGTTGCCTAACATTCTTTCTCTACTATGGACGGGAGCCATACTAAGGTAATATTTATCCCTTCCAGGCTTCCAGTGCATATCTTTTTAGTACTCATATCTAGATATACTATTTTAGAGTGCACCATCTGGGCGTCTCATAAGGAGATCTATTAGTACATTTGCAATATCCTTCGGACATATCAACTAATACAAACGATCCATTCACCATTTTGGGTGACTCTAACCCCAGTCGAATCTTGATATCCCGTCCTTTTTTAAACTACACTTGTTAGCCCCCATAGGGCATAACTGAGATGGGTGTGACCAATTATACATACCTCTGTTACAACTGAAGGTAACTCAAAATGCTCACATTTTTCTGCTTGAATTGTAAATACTGATAAGCTTCATTAACTGGGCACCTCGCGTGCTTCTTCATCTTGCTTCTTTTTCTTATTGAAACTTGTACCTTCTGATTCTCTAATTGCTTTTCACCATATGTGTGGATAGATATTCTTGTCTTAAGGCTCCTTATTAAGAAGCTTACACGTATTAGTACACACATGATCTGCTAAAGACCTTACATTTACTCATCACAAACATGATGCAAAATCGAGTTCCTCTGACTCTACTCTTTCACAGCCACATTCAATCCCTTACCAACCGCCTTTCTAGATGTAGGCATCGTCGTATTATGAATAAGCTAGAGTTTAGGAAATTAAGTTCTTACAACTGAGCTCTACCACACGATCTAGAGTAAGAAGAAAGAGTGACAGTCTGAAATGCCCTGTAGCCTCCTACTTATAAGTGTAGTGTATAACACACCCATAAACAAGACTCTACTAGACACGGTTTGTAGACTCTCAAGGACACAACTGCTCTGATATCACTTTTGCCATGCCCCGAACCTGGGGGGGGGGGCAAGACTAGCACCCGGTGCCTCACCTATCCTTGCGTACCAACTTACGACTAAGGGACTTTGAAGATGGGCCGACAAGGCCGTCATAACTACTACAACTGACAAACCAACAAAATATACATGCAAGGTCTACAAGCCCAACATACTACACTAGCTGACATGATATGTCGACAAGCCTCTACTGATAGATGTATTGTGATCGGAACAGGGACCCGACCTACCCATAACATATATACATATATACACAAGATATACCCAAAACTCTAGACCCGGCAACTCCAAAGGATGTGGAGCTTATCTATCAAGCTGAACTCAGGCAACACCTACTGAAGAGGTCTACCCGTGTGTCTGTCTGAATCTCCACGCATGAAATGCAACATCCTTAGAAAAGGGATGTAAGTACGAAACAATGTACCGAGTATGTAAGGAAATAAAATAACTAAAAGTAATCTGGGAGTCAAAGATTATCTAGAGATATACATACCTGCTGATACTGACTCAACTCTCTCAATATAGTAAGTAAACTAAATGTCCGGTCCAATAAGGCTCGAAACGTGAAACTGCTTCGTTGTAGTAGGCTTGCTCATAGGCGCTCAACCATACTAGTCTCTGTATCTCGGCAATGCCAGGCTTCCTCATAGGTGCTAGACCATAGTAGGATCGGTATATAACTTACCATCTAATCAGAGGTTGCCCAATAGGGGCCTCACTATCGATTAATGCTCGATGGTGGTGAAAATACTGTAATATTGTGTGTGTGTGTGTGTGTGTATATATATATATATATAACATCTTCTCTCTTGAATGGAAGAAGACAATACTCAATTGAATATAAAGTCCCGATAAGGGAGAATACTATAACTTATTAGACTAGGATAATGTATATAAATTCGGGAGTATGAACTTCTCGTTATGCCTCGTTATTAAACACATGTAATTACGAGATCATGCCAAAATGAGGTAAGGGCTTAACCTTGACATACCTGAGCTGATTTTCTTTACAATCCTTCCAACACACGTCAATTGCGACAACATGTAATGGCGGATCGAAGTAGGGGAAAATCTTTACGATATTCTTGAGAAAGATTGCACCGTACTCCCTTAGAATCACAAAATCCTGTTGCTAGTATTCTAAGAAATCTCGTATGGATTCTTGTTGAAGTAACTCACGTTACTATGAAGATATATGTATCTTTCTTTTGAATTTGATCCTAATCTTGTATAATTTTTCTTTGCTGAAGCTCATCCGTCACTTTTGAAGATGATTTCATATGAACTCCTTGTTTTGGAGGTTTCATTTGTTCCTTCCTTTTGAAATTCTAATCCATCTCCCTTTAATGAATTAGGGAGGTGGATTTTTAACCTTGAGAGTGGGCCCACTTTATTACTTAGCCACAAATTCTCCTATTATATGCCACCTAGTAACCTAAAATCAAGAGTCACCAATTGATTTTTGAGTCTCATTTTACTTGCTGCCATGTGAGTTCAAGAGTTTATCCAAAAATATCTTAATTAATTTACCAATTTCTTAATTAGCTTGGTAATTCCCCACAAATCCAATAATTAATAATTACCAACATAATTAAAAATTATCTCAAATTACTTAAAATATTATTTACTTTTAACACACTTTATATACCTTACTATCATGGTCATATGGTACCTTGTATGACACTAGTCCATAAATAAACGGGTATTATTGCTGGGGCTGCATTTTTTCCCAAATTGTCAAACTTCGACGAAACTCATTTTTCTTCGATTCGCTTACCCTATAACCTTCACAGATTTACCTATTACTTGTTTGAAATAGCACAATACTTATAATCCCAAAATAATCTCATTCCCAAACTTATATCGATTAACTTACGGCAAAACTTTAAATTAAAAAATGCAGAATGTAACATCTCATTTCCGAGCTTTCATCAATTTACTTATGGCGTACTTTCACGTACGAAAACATAGGGTGTAACATCATTCCTCCTTTTAGAACATTCGCCCTCAAATATTAACCAATGCGCTTATCATTTTCATAACCCATAGTTCTTGTGAATACTTTAATACTCTTCTTCCCATTTTAGGCAACTGTTCTGTGATATCATGCAGCCTGTATGACTCTAACCTTGTAAGTGTGCCTATGCGACTCTTCTCTCAATTTTCCCCCAGCTTTTGGCTAATCTCTAGGCCCACCATAGATCACCACAAGAATAACAAGACCTCGATTGATGTGACTGCTGGCCCTGAAACTGACCTTGTCGGCCAGAGTAATCATCCTAAAAACTCTTGAGCGAAGGTACAATAATATGAGCTGGTGGTGCACTATAGGCTAGCTGGCCGGAACAAGAAATATGAGGGCCACGACCACCTGAAGCACCGTAGGATGCCTGGAATGCTGATTGGAATAGCCTGGGAGGATGGCCTCTGATGAAATACACTTGCCCTCAGATGAGGCACCACTAAATCCACCGGAATGAAGAGGCCTCTTGTCAGACCCCTGATCCCCCCCCTGTGCAAGAACCATCTCGATTCACCGGGCGACATTGGCAACCGTCTGAAACGAAATCTCACTCCCGGTCTCCTTGGCCATTTGCAACTTGATAGGCTGAGCAAGTCCCTCAATAAAACTCCCCACCCTCTCTCTCTCTCTCTCTCTCGGTAGAAAGCAGAAGAATAACATGACAGGCCAGATCCACAAATCAGGTCTCATACTAAGTGACAGACATGCTGCCCTGCTGAGGACGCTCAATTTGTCTACGATAATCAACTCTCAATGCCACAAATCAGGTCTCATACTGAGTGACATGCATGCTGCCCTACTGAAGATGCTCAAATTGTCTATGATAATCCTCTCTCAATGTGACAAAAAGGAACTTCTCAAGAAATATCTTAGAGAACTGGTCCCAAGTAAGAGTAGGCGACCCAACTGATCTGGTCAATACAAAGTCCTTCCACCATCTCTTGGCGGAACCCATCATCTGGAACACTGCAACCCCATTGGTCTCAACTATCCCCTTGTTCCGTAGCACCTCATCGCAATGGTCAAGATAATCCCGTGGGTCCTCAAAAAGTATACCACGTAAGTGAACTGGAAATATCTTGGTGAACTTGTCCAATCTCAATGAGCCCTTAGAATATATAGCTGGTCCATCAGCGGCTTGTACCGCAATAACCGGCTGAACTACCCCAACTGACTGAGCTGCTGGAGTTTGATATTGGGGATCCATCTGCTTCGGAGTGTGCATAGCGAGAGTCTGTGCTCCTCCCCTAGCTTGAGAAACGGTTGGTGCCACAGGGAATGTACCGGCCTGGGCCACACTCTCCATAAGGCCCACTAAACGGAGTAAAGCGTCCTGAAACACTAAGGTGACGATGAACCCCTCCAAGACCTGAGCTGGTATGACAGACACAGTCTGGGCAGGAACCTCCTCATCAAACTCTAGTTGAGGATCAACTACTGGTGCTGTTGCTCGAGCTCTAAGCTGAGCTCTGCCCCTGCCTCGGCCTCTAGCACGACCTCGACCTCTGCCCCTTGTAAGAGCTGCCACTAGGGGCTCTGGCTGCTGCTTAGCTGAAGATGCAGTACGTGTTCTCACCATCTGTGAGAGAACAAGAGGAGAAGAGTTCATTTATCACGAGAGAACCAAAATTGCATGACATAGAAGAATAGAAGTGAAATTTGTTCCTAAATATCATAACCTCTAGAAGATAAGTACAAGCGTCTCCGTACCGATCCTCCGAACTCTAATAAGCCTGCTCGTGCATTGTGAGACTTAGGAAACCTAGTTCTCTGATACCAACTTGTCATGACCCAAAATTTCCACCTTCGGGACCGTGATTGCGCCTAACATTTCACTCGCTAGGCAAGCCAACATTAGAGAACTGTTAAGTCAATTTTCATTCAATTTCAATAAATAAAGTCGATTAGGTCAAAATGAATTAAAGCTGAGTGCAGAATAGCATAATTACTCATAATATCTACTACCAATCGGATCTGGAGTCAGAACTCACGAGCTTCTAGAATTTACTACAAATAGAGTTTGAAAGAAATACAACTGCTTAAGAGAAAAGAAATAGAGGAATAAGAAAAATAGAAGGGGACTTCAAGGTCTGCGGACGCTAGCAGAACTACCTCGAGTCTCCGAATGAGCAAATCCAAGCTGCTCCAACTCACAAACAGCTAGGTCCGGTACCAAAATCTGCATAAGAAGTGTAGAGTGTAGTATGAGTACAACCGACTCCATGTACTCGTAAATGTCGAGCCTAACCTCGACGAAGTAGTGACAAGGCTATGACAAGACACCTACATAATAAATTTGTGCAGATAGCAGTATATGTACAAGATGGCAACAAATAAAATCTAAACAGGTACTAGCGGAAGGGGCAACATGATAAGGGATACAAGATACGAGAGATATAACAGAAATGATAACTAGAATAGTCAATATGGCTTTAACCAGTAAAAACAATTAAGCACAAGAAAGAAAATTGCACGGAATCACCCTTCGTGCTTATACTTTCATTATCATAATGAAACAATGATACTATATGGTATCACCCCTAACTCACTATATAAATCAATAGAAACGACGTAGCATCACCCTTCATATATTAACAATCATAGCATGACACAACATCATCCTTCGTGTATTAACACTCATATACGGCACGACATCACCCTTCGTACGTTAACACTCTCCCTTACAACATAACAATGAACAAGTAATAACAGGGAGATAGGATCAACAAGTACAAGCCTTAACGGTTCCACAATACCAATCTCAACTCTAGAAACAATGCTCAATTATCACAAAAATCCCATAAAAGCGGTAAGAACGATCAATATAATATGTAACTAGTCTAAGCATGGATAACATGATCAAAGTAAGCAATAAATTACAAGGAACAATCTCACCCGCATGCTTTAACCCAACAACAACGCATATGTACTCGTCAATTCATATATGTACCAAACATCTAAACATGTAGCAAATAGACAAACAAGTCCTAATTCGACAAATAAAGGTTAACAACGACACTTACCTCGCTCCAAGGATCAATTCAAAGCTCAACCATAACTTTGCCTTTCAAACAAGCCTATGAACCAACAGAATCTAGCCAATTACCAACCAAGCGATTCAAATTAAGGCTTAGGAACTACCCACGATTGCAAAGAATTCAATTTAGGTCATTATTAAAAAAGTCAACTATCGGGCCCGCTTGGTCCAAACCCGAATCAGACCAAAATCCGATTACCCATTTACTCGAGCCCGGTTATGTAATTTATTTTGGAATCCGACCTCAATTTGAGGTCTAAATTTTCATTTGAAAAAATTTTCTAATTTTACCCAACTCCCCAATTTCCACCATAAAAATACAATATTTTTGGTTGAAATCTTACAAAATATAGTGAAAGATTGAAAGAAACTAGTTTAGAATCACTTACCAATGATTCGGGAAAGAAGAGTCCTTTGAAAAATCGCCTCTAAGGTTTCTAAGTTTGACAATTTGAGAGAATGAACAAAAATTCCATCTAACTCCCATTTTGATCAGTTGTAGATGTCGCATTTGCCACCTGGGGTTCGTAAATGCAAACCCCGCAAATGCGAAGAAACCATCGCAAATGTGTCTCTGCTTTCATCATAAATGCGATGAATTGTTTGCAAATGCGAATAATGATAACAATGATCTCTCGCAAATGCAACCCTTTTGATCGGAATTGCGATCACTGCGTCCCCTGACCCACTTCGCAAATGCGAAGCTTTGTTTGCAAATGCGGACTTGAGGTGCCCCAGCTACTCTTCACAAATGCGATGAGTAGCTCACAAATGTGAGTCCACCAGTGGCTGCAAAAGCGAAGCCTGACCTCGCAATTGCGAGGTCTGAGGCATGCACCAAAAACTGAAGCACACCAGCAATGTTCTAAGTCAAATTTCACTCCGTAGCCTATCCAAAACTCACTGAGCCCTCTGAGCCCTAAAACAAATGTGCACACAAGTCTAAAAGTATCATACAAACTTTCTCGCGTGATCAAATCGCCAAAATAACACCTAGAACTACGAATTGAGCTACAAATAAAAGGAAAATTTCAAGAAAACTCGTGAACTTTTACTTTCACAACCGGGCGTCCGAATCACGTCAAACCAACTCTGTTTCTCACCAAATTTGACAAACAAGTCATAAATATAGTATTGGACCTATACCGGGTTTCGAAACCCAAATACGGATACGATATCCAAAAAGTCAAACATTTCAAAGTCATTAAGCTTTTAACTTTCAAATTTCAACAAAGTGCGATAACTCGGGTTAGGGACTTCCGAATTCGATTTCGGGCATATCTATATCATGATACGGACCCATCGGGACCGTCAAAAAATGAATCCGAGTTCATTTGCTCAAAATGTTGACTGAAGTCAACTCAAATGGATTTTAAAGTAAAATTTTTATATTTTTTCAGTTTTTAACATAAAAACTTTTCGGAAACACGCCCGGACTGCGCACATAAATCGAGGAGGGTTAAAATGAGGTATTTAAGACTTCAAAACGCAGAATTAGGTTCTAAAATAGAAGATGACCTATCGGATCATCACAATGCTTTTATAAATGAATCTGCAAGCTTAGCAAAAGAATCAATGGAATTTTTAGGTAAAAGAGAATATTATGTTAACGCCCCTTTTGTGACTGTGTCACCAAGCTTTTTTTTAGAATTATTTGTAGTACCTTTCACGTCGGTAGTAGACGCAGTTATGTGATCACGAGGGTCAGTTGTTCCATTATATTTGGGAATATCGAGCATTTTAATATTTTTGGGAATCGATAAAGGTGCTGCACTTGGCTTCCAGGGTTGTTGTGAATACTTGTCAATATTCACACCTTTGATCACATGTGGTACGCCAAGTATTTGCTCTATACGATTATTTTTCTCCTTCAACTGTTTCTGCAAAGTTAGCACTAAACTTTGTAAATTAGAATTATTTGGTGTACCTGATCCTCCACCACGAGATTCATTAGGAATTTCTCCACTTCTAGAGATATCAAACCCTAAACGCGGGTTCTCAAAAGTTGTTGTGTTAACTGGCGGAGGAGTTTACATTGTATTGGGTAATCCTCTGACAAAACCTACAATCCATTGTTCATGTATTCTGCAATCACTTACTTTAGAGCATCCTGCACCATGGTTTGGTCGTCTCCCTGTTGATCATCTGCACGCGAAGCAGACCTTTCAGATGAATTTTCACGGGATTGTCGAGGGGATCCTGTAGGTGTGTGGTGTGGTGGAGTTCCACCTTGTTGGTTCAGCTGATCGTTCTCATTAACTGTTGACATACTTGGTTGTTAAAAATGGAGTTTGGAAAGTGAACAAATTATTAGATTCCCGATGAAACAATATGTGTAACCAAAAATAAATTTCTCAATCAAAATCAATATCTAGAAGAAATCGAGTTACTGATAACCTAGATTTACTTCACTGCCCAACGATTTTGGAAGAAATGGATCAAAGAATGAAAATAATTGATAGAGAAAATAAGGAATGAACTAATAATCACTCCCAAAAATTAAGGCTCAAAGCTTGGAGAATAAAGCAAAGAATAACAATATGAATTTCAATAATCATCGTGACAAATGAAATGTTAGCCCTTATATAGGAGCATACAATTATAACGGTTCCCTTACTTAATTTTGGCTCATTAATGGTAATAATTGTATTGATTGTCCATTACCATATTTAACTGTAACAGAAACATTTATGACTAAAGATTCCTTGTAACTGTACCAATTTCCCTTCATTATTTACATTAGATACGTGTATCTCCTCTTCTTTGCAGCCTTTATTCATTCTGCTCCTATTTCTCCTTTTACATCTATCTGGTCCGATTTTTTCCTCTATATAATCTCGTGGGTGTTTCTGCCGTGCCTTTTTTTTGCACTCTTTAATTTTGTCTAATTAAAAAAGGCCACTTGTCCTTACATCGATGTTCCACATACCATGCCTCGTCAGCTTGTTGTTAGCCCATGTGTCATGTCTATTTTTCACCAATACATAATTATACCTTTGGCATCAGAATATCTAAACCGATTTTTTGACATGTCTTCATGATACGTCTTCTTTTTTCTGGGAAATATTATCGAATAGGTCTCGAACCAAATTTAAGCATATATAACCAGAGACAACAACATGAAAAAGCCAATTCAAAACATATATGATCCATAGTTTCTCAATAATCTCAGGATCCATGCATAAAGGCTGTAAATCAGAAAATGCATGTACAAAATTGGGTAACCAAAAGAGAAAAAGGTAAAAGAGCTCAAATTAATACTAAACACTAACATTTTCAAACAATAGATGAACGAAAGAGGCAAAACAATCATATGTAGTCAGATTAAATAGCGATTTCATAGTCCTCACATATATAATATTCAAGAAACAACAATAGAGGGTGAGAAGAAATGAAATTCCACTTTCAAAACAGTAAGAGGAGTTCCTTTGATCTTAATAATCAACACCAGAAAGAAACATGATTCTAGTGACCATTGCCCGTTCCAACCATTATAAGTCACGGTAAAAATTTATAGCAAACCCATATAATTTCGGATAAAATAACCATTAAATAAAAGGAACAAACTTAAGTAACACAGAAAAAATTGAAGCAAAAGAGCCATAATGAAGAAATTGTACAGCAACCAAGAAGAGCAAATTAAGACTCCATATGAACATTGGAGAAAAAATTAGGGACAGAATAATAGAGAATGAAAAAGAAAGAGAAATGAAGGACGAGAAAATGAAAGTGTTGTGGAGTAACTTGAACAGTAGTAATAGCAAGACACATGTTTGAAGCAACAACTACACGTGGAGTTATCAGTAGGTGGAGGAAGTGGAGTTAAGCGATACCAAAATGACCTTCAGAAACAATAATATTTCAATATTTCCCTTTGTCGTACAATCAAGCCTTTACTTATCACTCAGTTAAAATAGTACCGTTTAGCCAGTTTTCGGACTGATTATTCAAAAATAGCCAGCATTTGTCAAGTCATTAAAAAACGGTCACTATTTTACTAAAACAAAGACCAATCTAGCATAATATACTGAAGTTCGGTGCACCTGTATATGAACTTCCAGCATATTATACTGGACCGGTATGCTCCAAACTCCAGTATATTAGACCAGCATATTATACTGGAACTCCAGTATATTATGCTGGAGTATTTTTCCGGATTTTGAACAGTGTTTTCGTTTAGATTTATCTTTACATGAAAAGTGGCTAAATTTGATTACTTTTGAAACTGTGACTATTTTTGAATGACCACTTGTAAATTTGGCTATTTTTGAATTTCTTCCTATTACTCACTCTGTTCCAGTTTATGTGAAGTTGTGAATTTATTTTCTTTTTAGTTCATTCTAAAAAAAATGACCCATTTTTAAATCTAAAAATAATTTAGCTTAAACTTTCAATTTTACCTTTAATGAGAAGCTCTTATAACTACACACATACTTTGGACCCCTTTTTAACTTGTTTAGGACTACAAATTTCAAAAAAAATTATTTTTTCTTAAATTATGTGCATAATAAAATAGATTCACACAAATTGGAAGGGAAGAGTATATAGTTATTAGATGGCCGTGGCTGTGCATAGCACGGGCATATGCCCGACATTGATGTTTGTACTAATTTCATACTTGTTTTTATATTATCAAACTAACCAAATATTTAATTCAGTTGTGTATCAACGCGTTACATTAAAGACATCCATCAAGTAAATTAAAGATTAAGAATATGTATTCTTATAAAAAAGGATTATGAAACACAATACATTTTGCAGCTTACTTCCACGGTACATTATTTAACTTGCATAAAAAATAAAACCCACTGAGATACTGGACCAAAGAAGAGCATCCCTTTTGAAAGTCCTCCATTGCTATTAGCTTTATATTCGCAGTACCCTCTATGCAGAGAGATACTACAATGGTGAAGATAAGTTGAAACATCAGAACCATATTTTGGCTAACCTTATTTTACAGAAAAGAACAAGAAGATTAATTTTAAAATCTAAAGAACAATGAGAACAAATGAAATTTCCTTTCCATGCATATTCAGTAAACAAAATCACATCATCAGTTATGCACAAGTCATTGCCTGTTTAATTTGAGCAGGTATGACAAAGTTTGTTACTGCAAATATAGCTTTAGTAATTGATCAAAACAAATACATATGCAACTTTTGTTCACTAAGCACAATTTTCTGAATTTCAAAAAATAACAACATTTGTTTTAGATTGTTTAAAATAGTAACTTACTATTACTCAGAATAGTTACATGTTCAAGCAGAACAATCAAAACATTCGTCTGTTCCAGAGCATACATACGGTGGACGAAATAATTAGCTATTATTGTTCCATGGAACACATGATTATGTAAGTTGGTATTGATATGCAATATTGGACAGGCCAAATGAGTTAGTTTGCACTTTGAGAGATCTTGAATGGACTAATCATTAAAGGTTTGTAGTTGTTACAATTCTAGCTAATAGTTTGGGCGTGGCTCTCAAACCCTTACAGATGAAGAAATATTTGTACTTAGAATGCATTAATTATTTCCTATAACTTGAGTTGGAATATAAAGTGGTCTATTATTTTTAAACATATTTGAACTACCTTTTTGTCACGACCCAAACTCGACCGTCGTGATGGCTCCTATCATGGAACTAGGCCAGCCTCAACAACAAAACCAATGCAACAACAATAAGTTTGAAAATATTAACAGAAGCTTTTAACATCTAAAGAAAATTGTTTGAAACATAAGAAATTCCAAATAATATACAATCCAGCCCAAAACCAGGTGTCACTAAATGCATGAGCATATAGAGAACAACATAGTCTATTACAATGTCTAAAAGAGCAAACTGAAATATATCTGAAGATAAAGGAGGAGAGTTGAGGCCTGCGAATGTTGTGCAAATACCTCGATAGTCTCCTAAAGCCTGAAACCTTGATCAGCGACTGCCGCTAGGACCAAAGGTGCCTGAATCTGCACACAAGGTGCAGGGGTTAACGTGAGTACACCAACTCGGTAAGTAACAAGTCCAAACTGTGGACTGAAAGGTAGTGACGAACTCAACCTCAACAAATAAAATAGAAATAAATCTGCAGAAACGTAGACATTATTTCCAATTCAATAGACAGTTGAAAAAAAGTAAAACAGAGTAGATACAAACATGGTAAGAAATATATCTCTGCTACATCTACATGCCAATGCAAATGCTATACGTAATTCACAATGTTTCCCACTCTCAAGTGCTCAACCACTCGGTACTGCATATGGCCATCCGGCCCAGGGAAATCCATCTTGGAACACATACAACACTGACTGTAGGTCACCCACTACCGAGGAAAAGGGCAATCCAACCCTGTGGAGAAATTCATCTCCAGGTATCAAGTACTTCGGACAAATCCATGTCTAGAAAAATCCATCCCTCAACAATATATATATGCTCAACCACTCGGTACCGCATATGGCCCATGCAGCGCAGGGAAATCCATTCCAGAACATCCTCATCACTGACTATACGTCACTTAGCACCGAGGAAAAGGGTAATCCAACCCTTTGAAGAAATCCATCTCCGGATATCAATACTTCGGACAAATTCATGTCCAGGAAAATTGTCACGACCCAACCCGGTGGGCCGCATCGGGCACCTGGTACCTTACTCAACCGAGTACCAACATAACATATCTTTTCATGTCATACTATTATAAATAACTGAGCCAGAGAGGTTGCCGTGAAATAGATAGAATACAACATGTAACGCCATCTTATACATAAAACATATGGGCCTCTAAGACCAAAATAACCATTTGAACATAGAACATAGGCCGACAAGGCCATACAATATTTTACGTACATGGCATCTGTCTACAAGCCTCGAAGAATACATAATTTTCATAAAGGTCGGGACAGAGTCCCGTCATACCAAACATACATATTTAACTCATACTAACCAAACAAATAACTCTGAAGCAAAATGAGCGCACCAATATCTTTCGCTGAGCTGATAGCCAACTTGGAGGGCTCTCGACCTGCCTATCGAAACCTGCGGGCATGAAACGCACTGTCCCCAGGCAAAAAGGATATCCGTATGAATAATGTACCGAGTATGCAAGGCACATAAATAAATACATAAGAGACATGGAAGAAATATAAAGTACATGACTCAACCTGTAAGTCTGAATCACTTTGTAAATCACGAAATAATTAAAGTAGCATGCATATGCGTATGAATATCATGTTGTGCATAGGTACATGTTTCATAACACCATCAGCCTCTGAGGGCATCCTATCATATCATCTTGGCCGTTGTGGGCAAAATCATCAACGTATACCAGCTGATCAGGTGGTAGTGCGTATATAATGCCATAACCTTTCCCATATCACATATACATATATATACATATATATATACGCGTATATAACACCATCTGGTCATGGGTCAATGCACATGAATGCAATGCATGAAAAGTACATTAATAAAATCTTTCGGAATTTCATAAGACCATTTTTGTCTTTGAGTAATATCATAAAGTAAACTCTTTTCAACTTTCGTATTTTTTTGAGACCCATGACAAAATGATAGAATATTATGACACATGAAAATTCAAGAACATAGATATCTCTAATGCTTCTATGAATAGAGTCATTTATGGAATTGGTGCATTTGCTCGTTTCTTCTGTATAACTTGTACCATGCCTAAAAGAAAGAAGGGATGACCTTAACATACCTGGAGTAGGGAAAACTCCGTATAATATTCCGTTAGAAACCTTCGTGGATTGAATTTATAACCCCAAAATCGGATGGAATCTTGCTTCTGTTTTTGAAGTCTTGAACGAATTAAGCTTCTATTTTTTGGAAGCAATTGATCGAACTAAGCTTCTACTTGGATAATTGGATTGAAAATAGTATATAGGAGACTTTCTTAGATAATGAACGTTTTGACTTTCCTTGTCCAAATGGAAAGTGTAATAGTATGGAAAATGTAACAAGTCTTTGTCCCAATGGAAGATAAGACTTATAACAAGTATTATTTGGTTAGATTTCCATCTATTCTTAGGTAGCCACCTAAGCATAAATGACTACTTAGTCATTTCTTGAATTGTGGCTCCCTGTCACGTGTAATTCCTATCCACTTATTAGTTAACTGAGTAATGTCCTGTTACCCGATAATTAATCAAATACCCATATAATTTAAAAATTGACTCAACTTAATTATATACTACTCTCTTTTTAACATACCTTGTACACTTTACTAGCATGGTCATGTAGTATCTTGTATGACACTAGTCCATAAATACCGGATATTTTAGCTCGGGCCGTATTTTATCCCAAAATGCCAAACTTCGAGAAAATTCGTTTTCTTCGATTTTACTTACCCTCTTGCCTTTACGAATTTACTCATCACTTATAATCCTTATAGTCCCCAAATAATCTTTTCCTTGGACTGATGTCAATTATCTTACGACAAATTCAACGTACAATACTACAAGGTGCAACATCGTCGTAACTTAATACTGCAAAACGTAACATCACCGTAATGTAACACTGCTGGGTGCAACACTATCGTAACTTAATACTGCGAAGTGTGACATTACCGTATGTAATACTACAAGGCATAACATCATCGTAATATATTACTGCAGGACGTAACATCATCGTAATATATTACTGCAGAGGGTAACATCATCATAATATATTACTGCAGAGCATAACATCGTTGTAATACTGCGGGGTGTAACAGTACTTTCCCCCTTTGGAACATTTATCCTCGAATGTTGACTGATGCTCTTATCATTTTCATAACTTATATCTTCTGAATACTTTAGAACTTCCCTTGCTATCTAGGCGACTATTCTGTGAATGAGTCCAAAGTCCAGGGCATTCCCCCTTTAGGCCTCCTTCTCACATAACAACTTGTAGTCGGAATCCTTCCAATCTCGTAACTATTGCTACCTTTCATCATGCAGCCTGTACAATTTTGACCTTGCAAGTGTGCCCAATCTCTAGGCTCATATGTAGAGCTTGATAAGATGTCCCTTTGGGCATCTATGAGTATACTGAAATTCTTTGCTCGGTACTTTGTTGAATTCACGAATATTTATCTCATCGCATAGGTCCGTTTATCCATCCATATGAATTTACTGCCATAACTCTTACTTTAATTTATCGTTGTTGAGGTCTGCTACCAAATACCAGCTTACTCTCGTTGCTTATTTCATATGTATAAATTTAAGTCCTTTAATACTTCTTCATTACTGCTCATCTTTAGAATGACGACCTAATCTCATCTCATACTTTGTGACTTTTGTCCATGCATTGTTAATTCACCTCAATATTGATCTATAATAAACCACTGATAACTTGAAACTTCTTACGTAATACTTTGCCACTAGGGCTTACGTTGCATTGAGGAATATTTGAAGTGATTCCCATAATTGTATTTTTTGTAGTGTCTCAATGTGATTCACCTTATGGGAGTATCCTAATTTCGTGCTGCCAGCGAAATCTTTTCTCCTTCTCTTTTTTTTTTTAAAAATCATTATTCAAACAAAGGCCCAAACACCATCCTTTATCTGTCACAATTTCACCCTCATTTTATTATCAGAACAACATTTCATTCCTTCTAAATGCTATTAATCTTAGACTCCTTTGAGTTCATGCAGGCTATACTAAACTTTCAATAACTTAGAGAAACCATCATCTCTCTTGTTTCCATGGACTTAATCCTGAGGACTTATCCATTCTCATCACCTTTTCACTTACCTTTCTTCATCCTTACTCATGTTTCCTTAAAACTTTTTTGCTCTGCCATACTTTAGCTTGCGACCTATACATATCCATTTATACTACTCGCAACTTTCCTTCAACTTGCTTGCACCATAGATTTTCTTATGTTATTCTGGAACGTCAAGCGAGACATCACATAGTCTCCAATTTTTCTCTACTCTCTTAACTAGATCTCTCAGTACTTGGAAACCATAGGCGGGAAGACATGCCATCGATGATGCCTCTATCATTCCCGGTTATTGGATCCCCATGCTTATATCCTTCTATCCGAAGTATAGGCTATTCACGATCTTCTACCTTTGAGTATCTCGTACGTTGTTCACATTTACCTTAAAATCTCACATAGTATCTTCTATCTCTTTCCTGACCTCCCTTCCACCTAGGTGTAATTCACGTCCATAACTTGAAGCTCTATTATAATACTCGTACCTCTGGCACATACACAATCCGGTGGGAGCTTTGTACTGATTTCTGATGAGGTTGGTACTTCTTCTAACTGGCTTCCTTGTAGAGATATTATAGGTTATGGTTGTGTTATTTCTCTTGAACATCTAATATTAAGAGTGATTCTATCATGTTCTCAAGCACAACTTCTATAATTTTTCTAGGTCCAATAATCAGACTCCTGATTTACTTGGGTGATGTAATTCTTTAGTTTCCTCTTCCTTCTGATCAGCCTTTACGTAGGCTTAAGCTATCTTCCAATCTGTGGCTCATGGTATCAGTTATTATCTTAGCCTTTCATGGGCGTTATGGAATATCCATGATATAAGCTTCTAACAATTCAATCCTTTGTCTATGCCCTGGGTTCAATTCTTTCTTTTAACTTAAACTGGAGTTTTCTATGGTTGTATGATTGTCAACAAATATGCTGCCTGGATAATGCTCCAAAATCTTGATGTATCCATAACGTACTAACTCTGGATCATTGATCGAATAATTCCTTTCGTTCCATCTCAACTTTCTTTAAAAGTGTGCAATTACGTTTCCTGGTCTTTCTGCCCCTTGTTGCGTACATACTTAACTCATCCTAGTTCCCATACATGCCAAAATTTTTGTGCAACTCATATAGTCTCAAATATTACCTTCGATCTTTCTCCCCGTTCATTAGCCATGGTAGGTGCCACTTTCTTTTAGAGGGCATACAATTTTTGTTGTGAGACTGCTTTTACATGACCATTTCTTATTCGAGTTACTATATTTAGGTTGAAGCCTTCTTCCTTATTTCCACAACTAGTCTTCCATTGTAGTACTTAGGGAGGACTCTCTGACTCTTGTAAAGCTGTGGGCTTATTACATTGTATACTCGACGGACCTCCTGATGTCCTTCCTTGCCTATACTTATCCGTAGTTACTTACCTCCACACCCTAGAGCTTGTGGGTTGCTTCTGAAATGATATTTTAACTGTCTTCCCAGTGGCACTCTCTTTTATTTTCGTAGCACTCGTACGATACCTTTTTGACTTCCCCATATGAATATATCTCAAGTATTATAATGTCATACTGTGAGGCTGAATTCCCCATGTTGGGGTTCACTCTATTTATCTTGCACGATCTATTATTTGTCTATAACCTCTTGTATAGTAATGACTAGGCTCTTCCTGAATCAACTACTAACTATTCATTGCCCTATTCTCATATCCATATTCTGTGTAATCTTTTTTTTGGGTATTTCCTTGTCTTAACTTACCTTATGTACTGGCTCCTTATCTATCAATAACATCCCATCAGGAACCCTTACTTCCTTTTGGATAATTGCAATCTCATCCTTTTTCTATTTTTTTAATCGCATTCTTCCTTTATTATTCCATATTCCCCCCTTTAGGAGAATACTAAGACTTGGAGCTATGACGACCTGCTTATAGATGTTTTTTTTCCTCTTCGTCTTTGGCGTCCTTTCACATTATCAATGACCCTTACTTGCCTTGCGGTAATCCTTCTAGACCAAGGATAACAAAATTCCTCGCTCGCGATGGTGACACTTGGTGTAACTGGCACATATAGTCTCTTAAGCTTAACTTTGCTCACCTTGCTTGCTTTAGGAAAGCGTCTCCCTGAATAACCCTTCTCTGAATTCATCATGGATCTTCTTCTGTTGTCCATTCTATTATTGCCGGAATGCAATATGAAATTCTCATGATGTTGACTATCATCAAATCACTCAGTTCCTTGCTCATGTTTAGTTTATCTTATTCACCAGCCCATACTGATTTCTATTACTCTAGGGTCTAACTTTTCCTTTTATTAATCACGTTAGAGTCACGAACTTATTTCTCGAAATAAGGATGTAACTATATGGCCTATACTCTTTTGTTGTCTCAAGGTCTATCACCTCTCATCTTTTCCTTTAATTAACTCTAGACTTTGTAATACACTCATCTTTTTGACCTACCCTTGCCATCCATGTATCACATCTTACTCTTATTCCTTCATTAGCTCTTTTCTTATTTCCTGCTAACCTTTCTGTCTATCACTTTTTTCTGAAAACTTTAACAAGATATTTTTTTGCTTTTAGCTCCCTTTTGCTCCATTCACTGGCTTTTCGGGTTGCCTAGCATTATCTCTCTACTAGGGACGGGAGTCATACTAAGATAATATTTATCCTTTCCAGGCTTCCGGCGCCTATCTTTGTAGTACTCATATCTAGTGGTACTATTTTAAAATGCACCATCTAGGATTTCACAAGGAGATCTATTAGCATTTTTTGCAATGTCCTTCGAAATTGTCAACTAACGCAAACCATCCATTTACCAATTTAGGTTACCCTAACCCCAGTCGGATCTTGATATCCCGTCCTTCTATAAACTATACATGTTAGCCCCCTACAGGGCATAACTAGAATGAGTGTGACCAATTGTACATACCTCTGTTACTGCTGAATATAACTCGAAAAGATTATGTTCCCCTTCCTGAATTATAAACATTGTTAACCTTCATTAACTAGGCGCCTCGTCCCTTCTTCATCTTGCTTCTTTTGCTTGTTGAAACTTGTATTTATCTTCTTAATCTCTCATTGTCTTTCACCATTTAGATGGATAGGCATTCTTGCCTTAAGGCTTCTTATCAGGAAGCTTACACCTTTTAGTACACTCATGATCTGCTAAAGACCTCACATTTACTTATCGTAAGTATCATACAAAAATCCAATTCCTCTGAATCAGCTCTTCCACAACTATCTCTCTTTCTAACCTTCTTTCTGGATGTAGGTATCGTCTTATTACGAATAAAATATAATTTCGGAATATGAATTCTTATAAGTGCGCTCTACCACATGATCTAGAGTAAGAAGAAAGAGTGACAATCCTAAATGCCCTATAGCCTCCTACTTATAAGTGTGGTGCATGACACACCCATAAACAAGACTCTACTAGACACGGCTTGTAGACTCCCTAGGATAGAACCGCTCTGATACCACTATTGTCATGACCCAATTCGATGGGCCGTAACGAGCACCCGACACCTTACTCAATCGAGTACCAACATAACGTATCTTTTCATGTCATACTACCATAAATAACTGAGCCAGAGAGGCTTCCGTGAAATAGGTAGAATACAATAGGTAACGTCATCTTATACATAAGATATATGGGCCTCTAAGACCAAAATAACCACTTGAACATAGAACATAGGCAGACAATGCCATACAATCTTTTATGTACAAGACATCTGTATACAAGCCTCTAAGAATACATAATTTTTATAAAGGTCGGGACAGAGTCCAGCATACCAAACATACATATTTAACTCATACTAACCAAACAAGCAACTCCGAAGCAAATGGAGCGCACCAATATCTTTTGCTGAGCTGATAGCCTACTTGGAGGGCTCTCGACCTGTCTATCGGGACCTGCAGGCATGAAATGCAGCGTCCCCAGGCAAAAGGGATGTCAGTACGGATAATGTACCGAGTATGTAAGGCACATAAATAAATATAAAGAGACATGGAAGAAATATAGAGTACATGACTCAACCTGTAAGTCTGAATAACTTTGTAAATCACGAAATAATTATAGTAGCATACATATGCGTATGAATGTAATGTTGTGCATAGGTACATGTTTCATAACATCATCAGCCTCTGAGGGCATCCCATTATATCATCTTGGCCACTATGGGCAAAATCATCAACGCATACCAGCTGATCAGGTGGTGGTGCGTATATAATGCCATAACATTTCCCATATCCCATATACATATATAGACATACATATATACGCGTATATAACGTCATCCGGTCATGGGTCAATGCACATGAATGCAATGCATGAAAAGTACGTTAATAAAATCTTTCGAAATTTCATAAGACCATTTTTGCCTTTGAGTAATATCATAAAGTAAACTCTTTTCAAATTTCGTATTTTTCTAAGACCCATGAAAAAATGATAGAATATTATGACACATGGAAATTCAAGAACATAAATATCTCTAATACTTCTATGAATAGAGTCATTTATGGAATTGGTGCATTTGCTTGTTTCTTCTGTATAACTTGGACCATGCATAAAAGAAAGAAGGAATAGCCTTAACATACATGGAGTAGGGAAAACTCGTATAATATTCCGTTGGAAACCTTCATGGATTGAATTTATAACCCCAAATCGAATTGAATCTTGCTTCTGTTTTTGAAGTCTTGAACGAATTAAGCTTCTATTTTTTGGAAGCAATTGATCGAACTAAGCTTCTACTTGGATAATTGGATTTAAAATGGTATATAAGAGACTTTCTTGGATAATGAACGTTTTGGCTTTCCTTGTCCAAATGGAAAGTGTAATAGTTTGGAAAATGTAACAAGTCTTTGTCCCAATGGAAGATAAGACTTATAACAAGTCTTATTTGGTTAGATTCCCATCTATCCTTAGGTAGCCACCTAAGCATAAATGACTACTTAGTCATTTCTTGAATTGTGGCTTCCTGCCACGTGTAATTCATATCCACTTATTAGTTAACTAGGTAATGTCCTATTACCCGATAATTAATTTATTACCCATATAATTTAAAAATTGACTCAACTTAATTAAATACTACTCTTTTTTAACATACCTTGTAGACCTTACTAGCATGGTCATGTAGTATCTTGTATGACACTAGTCCATAAATACCGGATATTTTAGCTCGGGCCGTATTTTATCCCAAAATGACAAACTTCGACAAAATTCGTTTTCTTCAATTTTACTTATCCTCTTGCCTTCACGAATTTACTCATCACTTATAATCCTTATAATCCCCAAATAATCTTTTCCTTGGACTAATGTCAATTATCTTACGATAAATTCAACGTATAATACTACAAGGTGCAACATCGTCGTAACTTAATACTGTGAAGCGTAACATCACTGTAATGTAATAATGTTGGGTGCAACACTGTCATAACTTAATACTGCGAAGATTGACATCACCGTAATGTAATACTGCAATGCATAACATCATCGTAATATATTACTGCATGACGTAACATCATCTAATATATTACTGCATAGGGTAACATCATCGTAATATATTACTGCAGAGCATAACATCGTCGTAATACTACGGGGCGTAAAAAAAATCCATCCCTCAATAATATCATCCGCGCTCACTGAGGGTGTGCAGA
This sequence comes from Nicotiana sylvestris, assembly GCF_000393655.2. NCBI lineage: Eukaryota > Viridiplantae > Streptophyta > Magnoliopsida > Solanales > Solanaceae > Nicotiana > Nicotiana sylvestris. The sequence continues at coordinate 90,957,923 of NC_091068.1, read as the reverse complement.
CTCCGGAGGGGCTCCTACAGCCCAAAAGCTATCAAAATCAGTATAACCACTGCGACATACAGCCCGATCCCAAAAATATCACTCTCATCAGGCTCTCGACCTCACTCAGTCATCACTCTCCAGTCTCACCCATGGGCTCACAATGTTATGGAAACTAGCCGGGAAATAATGATATGCTATGCCAAAAATAACAAATGAGACTGAGATATAATGTGTAATGCATGAAAATCACTGAGTACAAAATAACAGTAATTTAGTGAGATGATAGCAAAAAAACGACCACTAAGTGTCCCAACAGTACCGGAGTAAAGCCTAGACATAATATCTAGCATGGTTTATAGTTCATTTACTTATCACATGATGAAACACGGATGTCAACAAGATAGAGTCATGTTACGGTGCCATGGGATGAACCAGTCACAGTCCTCACAGTTCACACCCGCACTCCCGTAACTTGGCATGTGTGTCACCTCAATACTAACCACGTAACATATAGCTCAGGGTTTTGAACCCTCAAAACCAAGTTTGTAAGTGTTACTTACCTTAAACCAAGAAAACTCTTACTCCGCAATGCCCTTACCTCTCAAATCGGCCTCCAAACGCCTCAAATATAGCCACAAATAATCTGATACAATCAACATGAGCTAAAGGAATCAATTCCATAAGAAAACACTAAGCTTTAGGTCAAAAGTCAAAAAGTCAACTCATAGGTCGGGTCCCGGGCCCACATCTCAAAATCCGACAAAAGTAACAAAATCCAACAACCCATTCGATCACGAGACTAACCATACTTGTTTCACTCAAATCCGACTTCGAATTAGCATTCAAATCCCAAAAATTCATTTTATGAAATCTCCACAATTTTCCCCAAATTTCCATCTCAAATCACTAATCGGATGATGAAATCAATGATATATTCATATGTATTAGCTAAATCCGAGTTAGAATCACTTACTCTGATGAATTTCTTGAAATACCCTCGAGAAATCGCCACAACCCAAGCTCCCTAAGTCCAAGATGTGAAATAAAACACTAAGCCTCGCTTATATAGTTCCCTCTGAACTTCCACTGTGCGGTCTACATAATTCTGTTGCGGCCTCACTCTGCTATCTCTACGGTCGCAAAATTCTACTATGGCCGCACTCCTTAGCCTTCCTCCACTGCGGTCCGCACAATCCTGTTGCGGCCACACTCCTCTCCTGCGGTCCGCACTCCCAAGAGCATCCTATCAATGTTAGAGTGTCAAACCTATCAAATCATGCTCGATTGAATCCAAATTTTACAAACAAGTCAAAAATGACACCACGAACCTACTCTAGCCTTCAGGAATTCAATCTGACTTCGATATAAAAATTTCCATTGCCTGCCAAAATCATCAAAATTCCAACTTTCTCCAATCAAGCCTCATTCTACAACGGACCTCCAAATCATATTCCGGAAGCGCTCCTATGTCCAATTTTACCTAACGGAGCTAACGGAACCATAAAGAATCAAATCCGGGGTCGTTTACACTCAAGTCAACTTCCGGTCAACTCTTCCAACTAAAACCTTCTCATAAGAGACTAAGTCTCTCAATTCACTCTCAAACCACTCCAAACCCGAATCAACTAACCCGGTAAGTCAAAATACAGCTGAAGAATACAAAATAAGCAGGAAATAGGGGAATGAGACTATACTCTCAAAATGACCGGCCAGGTCGTTACACTTTTTCAGTTGATATATTAAGTTATTACACTACATTCAAAGATGACTATAGATTTTGTTTGAATTCGTTTTATGATTATGTGTTGGATACAATCAACATAGTGCTAATTCTTTTTTTTTTTTAAAACAAATAAATCTTCTTCTAATTTTTTTTCATTGGTTAAGACAACCAATTTTTCTTTGTATGAGGAAAATAATCACCATGATTAGGTTTATATTCGATCTTTATCGTCCTCTTTTTTTCTTATTTAGAACTGGTGTCACGACCCGGAATTCCCATCGTCGGGACCATGATGATGCCTAACATTTTACTTGATAGGCAAGCCACCGTTAGAACAACTTATTCATTTTTCAACAGTTCAGATTAAATAAGGATAAAGAACTAGAATATCTGTAGAAATCCAAAGTAAAATGCGGAAGCTAAAACAGCCAAACATTAGCTAAAATTCATGGACCCGATGTCACAAGTGCACGAGCTACTAGAATAATACATACAAGAGTCTGAAATAAATACAAAGCTGTTTGAATGAAAATACACAGCTAGATAAATGGGAGGGGGACTACAAGAGTTGGGGGCGCTGAGCAGCTATACCTCAAATCTCCGTTGCACTGATCAATCCAAGCACGCTAATAGCCACCGCTGGGACCGACTCTAAATCTGCACAAGAAGTAGTGTAGTATGAGTACAACCGACCCCATGTACTATGTAAGTGCCGAGCCTAACCTCGGCGAAGTAGTGACGAGGCTAAGGCGGGTCACCTACACTGCAACCTGTACGTAGTATATAATAAAGACAACAAAAGGAAATATAGAATATAGGTAAGGCAGTCAGCTGAGAATAACAGCTACAACCTCAAGAAATAAACTAGTGTCATTCAAAATTACCAATCCTTAGAGTTTCAAATGAAAATACCGAAAATCAACATAGCTCAAGGAGATAGAACACATAGGTTGTTGCGGCGCGCAAACCGATCCCACGGTATAACATAGAATCCTACCTTATTTCACGTAACATATCAATAATAATAAACGATATATATATGTTGCGGCACACAATCCCATCCTACCATATATCAATTTTAGTATCATAGTTCACCCTTATTTCACCATATCAATCCACCTTTATTCTACCTGTTGCGGCGTGCAACTCGATCTTAATTCACCTTTAGTACACCATATCAATCCACCCTTATTTTACTTGTCGCGGTGTGCAACCTGATTCCATCATATCAATACCAAATACTCAATGTGAACAATCAAATCAATAGTATAAATCACAAGAATCTCTACGATCAATGAATACAATGCTGAACTAGAAAGGAAACCTTGTACAACATAGGAATATACATAAGTAATACTAAACAACGAGACATGTCCAGTAATTGATAGTAAAAAGGTACAAGTAAGTCCATTTAGCAATTAGTAGGGAATCATGGTGCTATGAAAAGATCTAACATCATTAACAAGAGAAATCATTGATTCACATGTAGAAATTAAGCATGAACGATATCTAGAGCATATAACAGTTAAGACAAGAAAGGAGATAATGAAGGAAACCGTAAAATCAGGGAAAGCAAGTAATTCAGCGGCGTATAAGCACTAGTCACTTCGCATATACACCACAACACATGAAAATCCCATAGCACATAATCTGAGGGTCCCTAATTCCCTCAAGTCAAGGTTAGACACAACACTTACCTCGCTCCAAACACCACTCAAAACTCAACCACAGCTTTGCCTTTTCAAGCAAGCCTCCAAACAAACAATATCTCGCAAATTACCAACCAAACGATTCAAAATAAGACTTAGGAATTACCCACGATTGCAAAAGATTGAATTTAGGCCATTATTGAAAAAGTCAACAAAAGTCAACTCCCAGGCCCACTTGGTCCAAACCTGAATTTCGGACCAAAACCTGATTACCCATTCACCCTCGAGCCTGGTTATGTAATTTGTTTTAGAATCCGACCTCAATTTGAGGTCTAAATCCCAATTTTATAAAAATCCTTAATTCTACCCAAACTTCCACCAAGAAAACACTAGATTTTAGGTTGAAACTTTATAAAATGTAATGAAAGATTGAAAGAAAAAAATTAGAATCACTTACCAATGATTTAGGGAAGAAAGGTTCTTGGGAAAATCGCCTCTAGGGTATTCTTGTTTTGAAATTTTGAAGAATGGGAGAAAATCCCATTTTTCAGCTATTAGACCAGTTGCAGGTGTCGCAATTGCGACCTGGGATTTGTAATTGCGAACCCCGCAAAGGCGAGCTTTTCTTCGCAAATGCGAAGTCTCACTATTCCTGCTATCATCGCAATTGCGATGACTTGTTCGCAATTGTGAACAGTGGCCTCCTCGCATTTGCGACCAAATGATCGCAAATGCGCACTCAGTGCTGACCCACCCCTCTTTGCAAATGCGAACCTAACAGATGTCGCAAATGCGAAGCCAAACTTAATATTTGCAAGGTCTGAGGAAAACCTAGTCGCGCGATCAAATCGCCAAAATAACACCTAGAACTACGAATTGAACACCAAACCAAATGAAAATTTCAAGAAAACTTTGAAACTTCTATTTTAACAACCGGACATCCGAATCATGTCAAACCAACTCCATTTCTCACCAAATTTGACAGACAAGTCAAAAATATAGTAATGGATCTATACCAGGTTCCGGAGCCAAAAAATGGACCCGATATTAATAAAGTCAAACATTGGTTAAACTTTCAAAGTCTTTAAGCCTTTAAACTTTCAAATTTCATCAAAAAATGATAACCTGAGTTAGGGACCTCCGACATCGATTCCGGGCATACGCCCAAGTCCCAAATCACGATACAAACCCACCGGGACTGTCGAAACACGAATCTGAGTCCGTTTTCTCAACATATTGACCGAAATCAACTCAAATAGATTTCAAGGCAAAGATTTTATATTTTATCAGTTTTTAACATAAAAGCTTTCCAAAAAAACACCCGGACTGTGCATGCAAATCGAGGAGGGCTAAAATGAGGTATTTGAGGCTTCAAAATATAGAACTGGATTCTAAAACATAAGATGACCTATCGGGTCATCACATTCTCCACCTTTAAAACAACCGTTCGTCCTCGAACAGACATAGAAAAGTATCTGGACTAGTAAAAAGGTGTGGATATCTACTCCATATGTCCGACTCGGACTCCTAAGTAGCTGCCTCAACGGGCTGACCTCTCTACTGCACTCGAACTGAATGATAACTCTTTGACCTCAACTGACGAACCTGCTGGGCTAGGATAGCCACTAGCTCCTCCTCATAAGTCAAATCCTTGTCCAACTAGACAGAGATGAAATCTAACACATGTGACGGATCACCGTGATACTTCTTAAGCATGGACACAGGGAATACCGAATGAACTAATGATAAACTGGGCGGCAATGCGAGCTTGTAAGCCACCTCACCCATTCTCTGAAAAATCTCAAAAGGTCCGATATACCTAGGAATCAACTTGCCCTTCTTTTTGAACCTCATCACACCCTTCATGGGTGAAACCCCGAGCAATACATGCTCTCCAACCATGAATGCTCTACGATCGGCATAACACTTTTTCCTAGACTGAGCTGTGCGAGTTGATCCTGAATAATCTTGTCCTTATCCAAGGCATCCTATACCAAATCTGTACCTAACAACCGAACCTCCCCCAACTCTAACCATCCAACTAGCGATCGGCACCGCTTATCATATAATGCCTCACAAGGAGCCATCTAAATGCTCGACTGGTAGCTATTATTGTAGGAAAACTCCACAAGTGGAAAAAACTTATCCCAAGAACCTCCGAAGTTAATAACACACATGAGGAGCATATCCACCAATATCTTGATAGTGCACTCGAACTATACGTCCGTTTGAGGATGAAATGTTATGCTCAACTCAACCTACGTACCTAACTCATGATGTACTACCCTCTAGAAATGCGAGATGAACTGCATACCTCGATCAAAACAGATGATTGACACAGGATCACCGTGAAGACGAACGATATCGCAGATGTAAATCTCAGTCAACCGCTATGAAGAATAGGTAACTGCAATAGGAATGAAATGCACTGACTTGGTCAGCCTGTCCATAATGACCCAAACTGCATCGAACTTCCTATGAGTCCGTGGGAGTCCAACAACGAAATCCATAGTGATACTCTCCCACTTCCACTCAGGAATTTCTAACTTCTGAAACAAACCGCCAGGTTTGTGATGCTCATACTTTACTTGCTGACAATTTAGACACCGAGCTGTATATGCAACTATATCCTTCTTCATCCTCTTCCACCAATAATGTTGCCGCAAGTCCTGATACATCTTGGCATCACCTGGATGAATAGAATACCGGGAACTGTAGGCCTCCTTAAGAATCAACTCACGAAGCCCGTCTATATTAGGCACACAAACATGACCCTGCATCCTCAAAACTCCATCATCTCCAATAGTAACCTACTTCGCATCATCGTGCCGTACTGTGTCTCTAAGGACAACCAAATGAGGGTTATCATACTGTCGCTCCCTGATGCGCTCAAACAAGGAAGACCGAACGACTGTACAAGCTAGAACACGACTGGGCTCAAAAACATCCAACCTCACGAACTGATTGGCCAAATCATGAACATGTGTTGCAAGCGGTCTCTCACTGACTGAAATGTACACAAGGCTGTCCATACTCACTGACTTTCTACTCAAGGCATCAGCCACCACATTGGCCTTCCCACGATGATACAAGATAGTGATATCATAGTCTTTCAATAGCTCCAACCACCTCCTCTACCTGAAGTTGAGATCCTTTTGTTTGAACAAATACTGCAAGCTCCGATGATTCGTGAATACCTCATACGACACGCTGTAAAGATAGTGCTTTTTAATTATCAACGCATGAATAATGGCTGCCAACTCTAAATCATGAACATTGTAACTCATCTCATGAATCTTCAACTGTCGCAATGCATATGCAATCACCCTGCTATCCTACAATAATACCACACCAAGTTCAATACGAGATGCATCATAATATACAATATAAGATCCTGAACCTGTGGGCAACACCAACACTGGCAACATAGTCAAAGTAGTCTTGAGCTTCTAAAAGCTCATCTCACACTCGTCTCACCATCTAAATGGGGTACCCTTCTCGGTTAACCATGTTAACGGGGCTGCTATAGATGATAACCCCTCCACAAACCGAAGGTAATAACCCATCAATCTCAAGAAACTCCAGATCTCTATAGCTGAAGTGGGTCTAGGCAGTTCTGAACTGTCTCAATCTTCTTAGGATCCACCTGAATGCCCTCTGCTGATACAACGTGCCCCAAGAAAGCGATTGAGTCCAACCAAAACTCACAATTTGAAAACTTAGCATATAACTGGATGTCTCTTAGAGTCTAAAGCATAATCCAAAGATGTTGATGCTGCTCATGCTCCTCTCGACTGTGGAAGTATATCAAGATATCATCAACAAACACAATCACAAAGGAATCCAAATAGGGCTTGAACACCCGGTTCATCAAATTCATAAATGTTGTTGGGGCATTTGTCAACCTAAATGACATCACTAGAAACTTATAACGCCCATATCGAGTCCGAAAAGTTGTCTTAGGGACATCAGATGCCCTAATCCTCAATTGATAGTAGCTAGACCCCAAATCAATCTTTGAAAATACTTTGGCACCCTGAAGCTAATCAAACAAGTCATCAATCCTCGACAATGGATATTTGTTCTTTATGGTGACTTCGTTTAACTGTAGATAATCTATGCACATCCTCACCGATCCATCCTTCTTCTTCACAAACAATACAGGGTGCACCCTAGGACGAGACACTAGGTCTAATAAAGCCCTTATCAAGTAACTCTTGTAACTGCTCCTTTTTTTCAACTCTGGTGGGGCCATACGGTATGGCGGAATAGTAATGGGCTTAGTGTCCGGAGCCAAGTCAATATAGAAGTCAAAATTCCTGCCGGGTGGCATCTATGATAGGTCTATAGGAAACACCTCTGGGAACTCACGAAGAACTGGTAGTGAATCCACGGAAGGAACCTCCGCACTGGAATCGCAGACATAAACCAAATAAGCTAGACACCCCTTCTCTAATATATGCCGAGCCTTCACATAAGAAATAATCCCACTGGTAGAATGGCCAAAAGTCCATCTCCACTATAATCGAGGCAACCCTGGAAAGGCTAAGGTCACCGTCTTGGCATGACAATCCAATATAGCATGATAAGGTGACAGTCAATCCATACCCAAAATGACATCAAAATCAACCATATCGAGAAGTAGAAGATCTAAACTAGTCTGAAGACTCCCAATAGTAACCACACATAAATGATAAATACGATCTACAACAATAGAATCCCCCATATGTGTGGACACATATACATGAGCACTCAAAGAATCACTAGGCACAACCAAATATGAAGCAAAATAGGATGACACGTAGGAATAAGTAGAGCCCGGATCAAATAGAACTGAAGCATCTCTATGGCAAACTGAAACAGTACATGTGATAACAGCGTTAGATGACTCAGCCTCAGGCCTGACTGGAAAAGCATAACATCGGAGCTGGGCCCCACCACTCTGAACTACATCTCTAGGATGACCTCTAGCTGGCTGGCCTCCACCTCTAGCGGCCTAACCACCACCTCTAGCGGCCTGGCCTCCACCTCTGGTTGCCTAAGCTCTGCCTCTAGCCGGCTTAGCAAGCGAACCGGTGCGGGAATCATAGTATGAGAACTTTGTTGTGGCGCGCTGCCCAATAATCTCGGAGAGGTCCTCCTGATATGCCCAAAACTACCATACTCAAAATATCCATCCTAGTGTTGTGGCTGCTGAAACTGAGACTGGCCCGAACTAGCCTAATAACCACGGTGATAACTCTGAATAGGAGTTGTACTGATATGAGCTGATGGTGCACTATAGGTTGGCTGCCCAGAATTAGGTACATAAGGACCATGACTCCCTGAAGCACTATGGGATGCCTGAAGCGCTAACTGAAATGGCTTGGGAGGATGCACCCTACCAAAAGTACCTCTGCCTCCATATGAGGCACCACTAAAACCACCGGAATGATGAGGCCTCTTATTAGACTCCTACTCCCTCTCCTGTGAAAGAACATCCTCGATCCGCCTGGCAACATTAGCAGCCGTCTGAAAAGAAATCTCAACCCCAGTCTCATTGGCCATCTTAGGCTTGATAGGGTGAGTGAGTCCCTCAATAAACCTCCTCACCATCTCTCTTTCGGTAGGAAGCAGGAGAATAGCATGACGGTCTAGATCCATAAAACGGGTCTAATACTGCATGACTGACATGTTGCCCTACTGGAGACGCTCAAACTGCATGCGGTAACTCTCTCTCAATGTAATAGGGAGGAACTTCTCAACAATAGCTGAGAGAACTGGTCCCAAGTAAGAGTAGGCGACCCAGCTGGTCTGGTAGATACATAATCCTTCCACCATCACTTGGCGGAACCCATCATCTGAAACACAGTAAAAATGACCCAATTAGTCTCCACTATACTAATGTTCCACAACACCTCATGGCAATGATCAAGATAATCATTTGGGTCCTCAGAAGGTGCTCCACTAAAGTGATCTGGGAAGATCTTGGTAAACTTGTCCAATCTCAATAAGCCCTCAGAAGATATGGCTTGACCATCACCGGCCTATGTCACAACAACTGGCTGAACTACCCCAACTGGCGGTGCTGCTGGAGTCTGATACTGGGGAGCTATCTGCTCTCGAGTATGAGTAATGGGGGTCTGTGCTCCTCCCCCATCCTGAGAGACAGCTGGTGTGATAGGAAATGTACCGGCCTACGCCACACTCTCCATAAGTCCCACCAAATGGACCAAAGCGTCTTGAAGCACTGAGGTGGCGATGAACCCCTCCAAGACCTGAGTTGGTCCAATAGGCACAGTTTGGGATGGAACCTCTTGATCAAACTCCACCTGAAGTTGCACCGCTGGTGCTGCTGCTAGAGCTCTAGGCTGAGCTCTGCTCCTGCCTCGGCCTCTGGAGCGACCACGCCTTCGACCTCTGCCCCTCATAGGAGCTGCTGCTTGGGGCTCCGACTGTTGTCCAACTGAAGATGCGGTGCGCGTTCTCGCCATCTACGAGAGAACAAAATCGAAGGGTTCAATCAGCAATGATAGAATAAAATTGCACGACAGAGAAGAATATAAGTGAAATTGTTCCTAACTCCATTTCCCCTGGAAGATAAGCACATACGTCTCAATACCGATCCTCCAGACTCTACTAAGTTTGCTCGCGACTCGTGAGACCTATGCAAGTTAGTGCTCTGATACCAACTTGTCACGACCCGGTGTTCCCACCGTCGGGACCGTGATGGCGCCTAACATTTCACTTTCTAGGCAAGCCAACGTTAGAGCAACTTATTCATTTTTCAACAGGTTAGATTAATAAGGAGAAAGAACTGAAATATCTATAGAAATCCAAAGTAAAATACGGAAGTTAAAACAGCCAAACATCTGCTAAAATCCCTGGACCGGGCGTCACAAGTGCACGAGCTACTAGAATAATACATACAAGGGTCTGAAATAAATACAAAGCTTTCTGAAGGAAAATACACAGCTAGATAAAGGGTAAGGGGACACCAGGAGCTGCGGACGCTGAGCAGCTATACCTCAAGTCTCCAGTGCATTGATCAATCCAAGCACGTTAATAGCCGTCGCTGGGACCGACTCTAAAATCTGTACAAGAATGCAGAGTATAATATGCGTACAACCTACCCCATGTACTGTACAAGTGCCGAACCTAACCTCGACGAAGTAGTGATGAGGGTAAGGCGGGTCACCTACACTACAATCTGTACGCAGTATCTAATAAAGGCAGGAAAAGGAAATACGGAATAAGGTAAGACAGTCAACTGAAAATAACAGCTACAACCTCAAGAAATAAACCAGTGTCGTTCAGAATTAACAATCCTTAGAGTTTCAAATGAAAATACTGAAAACCAACATAGCTCAAGGAGATAGAACACAAAGGTTGTTGCGGCGCACAACCCGATTCCACCGTACAATACAGAATCCTCCCTCATTTCACCGTAATACATCAAAAATAATAAACAATATATATATATATATATATATATAATGCAACCCGATCCCACCATATCAATACCAAATACTTAATGTGCACAGTCAAATCAATAGTTCAAATCACAAGAATCTATATGATCAATGAATACAACTTTGAACCAGAAAGGAAACCTTGTACAACATAGGAATCTACATAAGTAATACTATACAGCAAGATCAGTCCAGTAATTGACAATTAGAATGTGCAAGTAAGTCAATTTAGCAATTAGCAGGGAATCATGGTACTATGAAAAGATCTAACATCATTAACAAGAGAAAACATTGATTCACAAGTAGCAATTAAGCATGGAAGACATCTAGAGCATATAACAGTTAAGATAGGAAATGAGATAGTGTAGGAAAGCGGAAAATGAGGGAAAACAAGTAATTCGGCGGCGTATAAGCACTCGTCACCTCGCATATACACTGCAACACATGAAAATACCATTGCACATAATCTGAGGGTCCCTAATTCCCTCAAGTCAGGGTTAGACACAATACTTACCTCGCTCCAAAGATCACTCAAAGCTCAACCACAACTTTGCCTTTCAAACAAGCCTCTGAACCAACAATATCTAGCAAACTGCCAACCAAACGATTCAAAATAAGCCTTAGAAATTACCCACGATTGCAAAAGATTCAATTTAGGTCATTATTGAAAAAGTCAACAAAAGTTCAACTCTTGGCGCCGCTTGGTCCAAATCCGAAATTTGGAAAAAAACCTGATTACCTGTTCACCCCCAAGCCCTGTTTGTAATTTGTTTTGGAAGTCGACCTCAATTTGCTATCTAAATCCCAATTTTACAAAAATCCCTAATTCTACCAAACCCCCAATTTCTACCATGAAAACAATAGATTTTAGGTTGAAATATTAGGAAATATAATGAAAGATTGAAAGAAAATAGATTAGAATTACTTACCGATGATTTGGGGAAGAAGGGTGGTTCTTGGGAAAGTCGCCCCTAGGGTTTTCTTGTTCGAAAATTTGAAGAATGGGAGAAAATCCCGTTTTTCAGCTATTTGACCAATTTAACTCAGTAGCCTATCTGAAACTCACAGGAGTCCTCGGGGCTCCAAACCAAACATTCACCCAGGTCCAAAAATATCATATGAACTTGCTCGCGCGATCAAATCGCAAAAATAACACCTAGAATTATGAATTGAACACCAAATCAAATAAGATTTTCAAGAAAACTTTGAAACTTTTATTTTAACAATCGGACGTCCGAATCATGTCAAACCAACTATGTTTCTCACCAAATTTGACAGACAAGTCATAAATATAGTAATGGACCTATACCGAGTTCCAAAACCAAAATACAGATCCAATATCAATAAAGTCAAACATTGGTCAAACTTTCAAAATCTTTATGCCTTTAAACTTTCAAATTTCATCAAAAAGCGATAACTCGAGTTAGGGACCTCCGACTTGGATTTCGGGCATACGCTCAATTCCCAAATCGCGATACGGATCCACCGGGACCGTTGAAATACGGATCTGGGTCCCTTTGCTTAAAATGTTGACCGAAGTCAACTCAAATGGATTTCAAGATAAAGATTTCATATTTTATCAGTTTTTAACATAAAAGCTTTCTGGAAAAAACACTCGGACTGCGCACGCAAATTGAAGAGGTCTAAAATGAGGTATTTGATTCTTCGAAACACAAAATTTGGTTCTTAAATAAAAGATGACATATGGAGTCGTCACAACTGGTATCTATTATGATCTGTGCAAGAAGTCAAATTCAGTATGCAACTCCGCTCATAAATATATCAAGATGTTTGAAAGAAGTTCAACTTTTTTAACAATAAAAAATCTGCTAATTTGTAATATAGTCATTTGAGAGTAATGGATGGTGAGTACTTCTGAGCTATTGAGAATCAATTGACATAACTTGTATCATGTGCTCCTATCAAATGGCTTGAAAGATAAAACTATGCTAAATTACCTCAAAAGGATGTACTCGTATGTGAAGTTAGCACATATGCAACTTTGTCTTCCCTTATGGTTATGAAGAATAACTCCAGCAACATGGACAGAAAAGAAATGAGTTAAAGACCTATACCATACACAAATCTTTAGCTCACAAGAAACTATGACATATATTTTCTCCAGTCCTTTACATTACAAGTGAAAGAAAATAATTTATTTCAAAATGTGGCTGAAGGTGTTGGTTTATGTTTAGTCAACAATGACATGCCAATTGGAAGAGTTGGTGGAAAGAGTTGGTGTGGATGCTAGGAGGAAGCTTCCTCCTTTGATGTCACCCATGACATCAAGAGGAGGTCTTTACCTCTATAAATAGATGCACTCCTTCATTTGTAGAAACCATCCCAAAAATAATACAACACATTGTAGTGAGTAGAGAGTTAAGAGAGAAATTCTCTTAAGTGTAATTGGGAACTCTCCCCTTCCTTTGTTAATATTAAAAAGGCAACTGTTCTCTGGTGGACGTAGGATTATTTTGATCCGAATCACGTTAAATCTTGTGTTCATTCTTTTACGTTTCCGCTAACGGTAGCAAGAATATATTTCCCTCATTCAGTTTCAAATTCCGTATGAAATTAAGAAATGTCTTAGTTTTCATGTATCTGAATCTTGGATAATGCAGAAAAATCATACTTAACACATAGAGGAAAAATCTGGCATGATTTCTATTTTATATATTGACTAAAACAAAACAGGTCATTTTGAACTATCTAGATGTATTATTTGGAGAAAAACTCACTCAATTTCTACCGTTTCCTAATGAATATGAAGCTGACAAATCCAAAACAAATAAAAGGACTGCCATCTGGCACCCACAAGTTTCAAGTAGTTGGGAAAATAAATTGAAGTGAGATATATGAAAAAATGTTAAGGAAGATGAAGAAATCAAATGAAAGAGTTTAATCTTTTCTTTACCTTCATTTTGGTTGCAGGGCCTCTAGGAAAAAAGGCTATGATTTTCTAAAGAAATTGATTTATAAAAGGATGTATATCAATTTTACTACCCACACTTCTTCTTCTTTTTCCCCTACCATACTCACCTGATTCACGAATATCTATTGCTCCCTATTTAGCCAAAGAAGATAAAGTAAAAATCAATAAATCATGGTGTTAGTGTATTATTTGCAAGTATTAACTCTAAGATAAGAAAATTGTCCTTCTTGGTCAAACCCATGAACCTATACCTTCCAGGCATCTGTCCATCTTCATAAAGAAGACTCTAATTTTATCCCATTCATGGAGGTAGAACTCTTTTGGAGAATATAAAGTGTGACCATAAGCGTACGTTCATTACCAAAACATCTTATATTTTGCAAAGCAAACATCACCTCACCCCCTAATAGTATAATTTGATAACATTCCCAATTCTACCTTTGAACTATTGCATAAACCATAGAACTGAGAAATATTAGCAACAGATAGTATTTGATACCGTGAATGAATATTATCCATGACTATATGACACTGAGCAGTAAATAAAAGAAAAATCCTTAGCAATAATCAGTTCTCCCTGCCAAGAAAATTAGGAAAACTCAAGCGACAAACAGACCTAGCAGTGAATCAAGCAGATACGATGTCTTTTTCACCTTCGTTATTTTTTAGAGGTCTAATGATTTGGCACTCTAACAAAGTTTACTCCCTTTTATTTTTCTTCAAGTATGATGCCAATGAATTTGGCAACTTCCAATTTCTGAGCAATACCAGGTAACCGTAGAAAATGTTGCCTGACACCAAAGCAACAGAATAAGGATCAACAAAATTTAACTTGTTTTAAAAAAAATGATTTAAACTCTAGAAGCGCAATAGGCCTTCGATGATACATAACTAACCTGGTTGAGAACATTCCATAATTCAGCACCCATTCGATCATGTTTATTAAAAGCTAGTCTTGAAATTTCATACTATCTAACAGTTGTCACGATCCTAAAACCGATCCGATCGTGATAGCGCCTATCGTGAAACTAGGCCAGCCGACACAATTTCCGAATTAACCATTATTCAATAAAAGTCATTTTTAAGCCTTTAATTAATCAAATATCTCATAATGTAAGTCGAGATGAACAGTGCAGAATAAATACACAAGCCCAACATCGGGGTGTCACAAGTCACGAGCATCTACTAAGGTCTGAATACAACGAAGAGTCTGAAAATATACTTAAAACAATCTAAGGAAGACAAGAGGGAGAAAAGCAAGGCTACGAACGTCGACAGCTACCTTGCTAACTCCGATGACTCTGCCACTGAGCAATCAACACCCGCTACCGGGCTCAGAAATACCTGAATCTGCACACAAGGTGCAGGGAGTAATGTGAGTACGCCAACTCAGAAAATAATAAAAGTAAATGAAAGCTGAGCAGTAAGAAAACACGTAAACCACGTCATAACGCCACAACAAATGCAGTATATTTCCAAAACAGTACAGAAATCATTTACTTTGTAAATCAAGCTCAGTTTCAGTAAAACCTTTTAAAACAACTTTCAATAGTTTCAAACGAGTGATAAAATAGTGAGTAAAATGATAGAAACATAAACAGCCTCTCGGGCAAAAACATGTACCATAAACCGCCCCTTGTGCATAATATCGACAGAACCAGCCCCTCGAGCTACCTCACAATCACTCACAATCAGCCCCTCGGGCAAACATGGATCAAGAACAGCCCCTCGGGCAACAACATGAAACAACAATAGCCCCTCGGGCAATATCACATCTCACACTGGGTACCCGCGCTCACTAGGGGTGTGCAGACTCCGGAGGGGATCCTACAGCCTAAGCACTATAATAAGCCATCTCGTGGCATAATCAAACTGCCCCTTGGCCTCATAACAAGCCACCTCGTGGCGTAATAAATCAGACCCTCGGCCTCATAATCATGAATCAGTACAACACTACTGTGGCGCGCCGCCCGATCCCATAATATCCTCACAACACAGACCCTTGGCCTCACTCAGTCGGAAATCTCTCAAGCCACTCGGGCAATAGTAAAACATGATGCTCAGCCCAAAATATCATTTAAAGTATCAAAACGGAATAAATATGGCTGAGTTATGAAAACAACAGAATACAACATGACTAAGTACAAATATGAAGTCAAAACAGTGAGGAATCATAGTAAAAATCCCCCTAAGGGTCCAAAACAGTTGGCACGAGGCCCAAATGTGGCATTTAGCCCAAAACATGATAATACTTTCCAAAACATAATGATATTAAACAGTTTTCAATCAAATACGCGACTTAATAGCCATACGGGACGGACTAAGTCACAACCCCCAATGGTGCACGACCCCACGCTCGTCATCTAGCATGTGCGTCACCTCAAAGTAGTACAACGATGTGAAATCCGGGGTTTCATACCCTCAGAACAATATTTACAATCATTACTTACCTCAATCCGGTCCAAACTCTAGCCTGTGATGCCTTTGCCTCATGACTCTGCCTTCTAACGCTCCGAAGCTAACCAAAAACAAAGTCATACCATCAAAATATGCTAAGGGAACAAAGCCCGCTCGAAAATAATCAATTTACAAAGAATCTCGAAATTGGCCAAACCCGACCACCGGGCCCACGTCTCGGAGTCCGATAAAAATTAGATCAATAGAATCCTTATCCTCCCACGAGTCTACCCATAATAAATTCATCAAAATCCGACATCAATTGCCCATTCAAATCCCCAAAAGAATTCTCAAATTTTTCGTCCATTTTTCCCTAATTTCCACTCTAATTTCTCAAATTAAATGATGAAATTCAAGACTAAATCATGGAATTAAACCAAATATGAGTGAAGAACACTTACCCCAATTACTCTACTGAAAATCTCCTCAAATTTCACCTTCTCCCAAGCTCTCTAATGGTTTTTGTGATATTGGACTTAAACCCTCAATTTTTAAATATAATCTGACTGCCCAGTTATTCCTTCTACGCGAACGCGGCGGTCCTCTCGCGTTCGTGTAGGCAAATCTCGCCTGCCTCCAAAAATGCCCTTCGCGAACGCGTCCATAGCTTCGCGAACGCGAAGCTTCACCAACTCACTCCTTCGCGAACGCGTTCCATGACACATGAATGCATAGACCAAAGGTACTTGGGGTCCCCAGCTGCCACTACCCTTCGCGAACACGGCCCATTGAGCGTGAACGCATAGAACACTTTACTCAACCTCCGCGTTCGCGTCCTCCTCCTCGTGAACGCATAGAAAAAGTTCTTCAGCTTCCCCATTTACTCTTTGCGAATGCGGGACCCCACCGCGAACACGATGAACAAGAATTTTCTGCAACAACACCAGAAAATCTGCCAAGTCCAAAGTCCAAAAATTGATCCGTTAGCCACCCGAAACACACCCGAGGCCCTCGGGACCTCAACCAAACATGCCAACATATCCCATATCATCATTCAAACTTGTTCCAACCTTTGAAAACCTCAAAACAACATCAAAACGTCAAATCAACCACAGATTCAAGCCTAAGAACTCCAAAACTTCCAAATTCCGATTTCGATCAAAAAGTATATA
Organism: Nicotiana sylvestris; assembly: GCF_000393655.2. Classification (NCBI taxonomy): domain Eukaryota; kingdom Viridiplantae; phylum Streptophyta; class Magnoliopsida; order Solanales; family Solanaceae; genus Nicotiana; species Nicotiana sylvestris. The sequence continues at coordinate 90,940,617 of NC_091068.1, read as the reverse complement.
AAACCTCGCCCGAATGACCTAAAATTTTGCACATACATTCCCAATGACACAATGGACCTACTCCAATTTCCGGAATTCCATTCCGATCCCTATATCAAAATCTCCGCTATCAACCGGAATGTGCCAAAATTCAAATTTCACCAATTCAAGCCTAAATCTACACGGACCTCCAAAATATATTCCGGACGTGCTCCCGAGTCCAAAATCACCTAACGCAACTAACCAAATCATAAAAATCCAAATCCGAGATCGAATACTAAAAAGTCAAAACTTGGTCAAACCTTTCAAATTTTAATCTTCAAACTGAGAACTGTTCTTCCCAATCTATTCTGATTAACCTGAAAATCAAAACCGCCGATTTACATAAGTCATAACATATCACACGGGACTAGTCATGCCCGAGAACTGGCGAGCGAAGTGCAAAAGCTCAAAACAACCGGTCGGGTCGTTACATCACCCCACCACCACGACAAAGGGCAAAAATGAAATTATCAAGAACAAACAATGCTTTCCACCTCAATTGCAAAATCAACACGACCTGGTGTGTGAATAATATTAACACAAGCAGAAATACAAATACTGAAACCACACAAAAAAAAATGTTGCATAAAGTATATTAAGAAACATAATAGATTTAGTAGATGATGTAATGACAATTATTTTGTGACAATAAGTATTCTTTCCCATCAACTCATAAGCCATCTTCTCTACTTTTAAATTTGCCTCCTGATGCTTGGTTAGTAGCTCATCGTCTGCTCTTTTCAAGCTCTCACATAACTGAGCAATTTCAAGTTCAATTTCTCTCATTAGATATTAGGAAGTAAAGGACATAGAGGAAATAGGAATGGAAAAGTATATTCAGGCACAAATCAATTATACCTCCGATAATTTTGCCTATGTGAGAAGAATCATGTGAAATGTGATTTATTTTTATAATCCAGACATGCCTTGTATATATCTACCAGTTGTTGACTTGTAAGAATATATGACTTTGCATCAGATACTACTATCCATCATAAAAAAAGTCCATATTCTCAATATACGATCAAGTAGTAAAATATACAGCCTATGTTTCCGAAAATATTGATAATAGTAAAAGAACTTTGCATCTCGATTATAGAGATTCTTTTAGAAGCATCAATTTTGAACACTACTAACATCTTTTCTTGCAATTTGTACTTTGTTCTTGCACATAATTGTTGAGTTTTGGATTTTTGAGTTTTTGTTTAAGATGAAATAGTCTTAAAATGAGAGTGAATGGGAAATGAGATTTGGATTTGGATTTGGATTTGGATTTGATCAAATGATCGATCGATTGATTAATTATTTGGACCAAATTTATTTGTTAATAGTGAATATTAACGTGATATAATCCGTGTTTGTAACGGATGTTTTCCAATCCGTGTATTGTGTTGCACCAAGAAAGCAACAAGATGCCTAGTGCACCTCCCACCATGGCCAAGTGCTCCTCCCACCAAGCAAGTGTTCATTCCACCATGTAAGTGCTTCCTCCATGATATCCTAATGCTTGTTCCACCATGGAGGGGGCGGATTTCTCTCACATGACTGCTATAAATATAGCAGAAGTTGTAGAGAAAGAAGAACACACCGGAAAAAAACACTCGAAACACTCAGTATACAATTGATATACACTCTGTATATAATTGATATACACTCTGTATACACTCAAACTACACTTTGTATACACTGTGTATACACTAGAAAAACAAATTGCAATCTGATATCCTCTTCAGTAAGAATTCAACATCGGCTATACATTGCATTCCTTCCTCTCAGAATTTCCATTCGACTTCTGAATTCTCCTCCCGTGTTCTGCATTATTTTAAAACTACAAACAAAACAACTGTAAGTGTAATTTGCTGCCGAACTTTGCGTTCGCTGAAATACTAGGGTTTGAAATACCGCTACACCAGTGTGTAATTCGTTCTATCCTGTGAGGAAATAATCCATAACCTTGGGTACTAGGAGGGGATTAAATTCCTTAAGGAAATATTGTGAATTCAGTGGGCTCGAATTAATTTTTGTTTCAGTTATATCATTTATATTTACGTATATTACTGTTGTAGGTAGCTGATAAAGAGGATAATATATATCTAAGAGTGGAAAAGTTAAAACTTGATCTTCCATCATTCCATATTTATAACAGATAAGAAGTACTATACAGGAAACAACAACAACAAGCTTAAGGAATTTAATAATTTTTAATTTCTGTATTTGTGTTACTTTTATTATTCTGGAAACTTAAAACCTTTGTGGTTTTGTGTACTCCCATTTGGAGAGTAAAGCCTTCGTAGCATTTTGTTGGAGATTAAAATCTACGTGATTTTTCACTCCAGTTTTAAACGTTTATTAAACGTTTGTTTGTGTCATTTTTACAGTAAAAATGGCGAATGACGGAAATCAAGCTGTTCCGATGATGACTGCCAACGCATCGACAAGTCAAACTCCGGCGTTGGCACGGCAGAGAAACCCGAAAAATTTTCCGGGATGGATTTCAAGCGCTGGCAGCAAAAGATGTTCTTCTACTTGACTACGTTATGTCTACAGAAGTTCATCAAGGAAGATGTTCCTGATCTTCCAGATGAAACTCCAGAGAATGATAGCTTTCTCGTGATTGAGGCGTGGAAGCATTCTGACTTCTTGTGCAGGAATTATATTCTTAGCGGACTGGAGGATAATCTGTATAATGTATACAGTGGCGTGGAGACGTCAAAAGAATTGTGGAATGCGCTTGAAAAGAAATACAAAACTGAAGATGCCGGGATGAAGAAATTCGTCGCTGCAAAATTTTGGACTACAAAATGGTAGATAACAAGTCTGTTATTACCCAAGTCCAGGAGTTACAAGTGATTATTCATGATCTACTTGCTGAAGGTACATTTCAAATGAATGCTAATGTTGAAAGTAAAATTTTTAGTAATTTTACTAACGAAATTTTCATTGAAGGTCTTGTCATCAATGAGGCATTCCAAGTAGCAGCAATAATTGAGAAGTTGCCTCCATTGTGGAAGGACTTTAAAAATTATTTGAAACACAAACGAAAGGAGATGTCCCTTGAAGATCTCATTGTTCGATTGAGAATCGAAGAGGACAATAAAGCTGCTGAAAGGAGAGGCCGTGGAAATTCAACAATAATGGGAGCAAATATTGTTGAAGATAACAAAAAGAGAAAGAAGGCTTCTGGTCCGAAATACAACCCAAGCAAGAAGCGGTTCAGTGGAAACTGCTACAACTGTGGGAAAACCGGACACAAATCTACGGAGTGTCGTGCTCGGAAGAAAGACAAGCAAAGGGGTCAAGCAAACATGGTAGAAAAGCATGATGATGTTGATGACTTGTGCGCCATGCTTTCTGAATGCAACCTGGTAGGAAACCCAAAGGAGTGGTGGATTGATTCTGGAGCCACTCGCCATGTTTGTGCTGTGAGGGAAGCATTTTCTACATATGCTTCTGCTGGACCCGAAGAGACGCTCTCTATGGGAAATGCTGCTACAGCAAAAATTGAAGGATACGGTAAGATATTTCTCAAGATGACTTCTGGCAAGGTCATGACTTTGAACAACGTCCTTCATGTTCCCGAGATTAGGAAGAACTTAGTCTCTACTGGACTTCTTGTAAAGCACGGTTTCAAGTGCGTTTTTGTATCTGACAAGGTAGTGATTAGTAAGAATGAAATGTTTGTAGGAAAAGGTTACCTTACTGAGGGCCTTTTCAAGCTGAATGTAATAGTTGTTGAAACTAATAATAAAACTTCAGCTTCTTCTTACTTACTTGAGTCAAATGATTTATGGCATGTACGTTTGGGTCATGTCAATTATAAAACCTTGCGAAAAATGATTAACCTGGAAGTATTGCCTAAGTTTGAATGCGAAAAATCAAAATGTCAAATATGTGTGGAATCTAAGTATGTTAAACATCCTTATAAGTCGGTTGAAAGGAATTCAAATCCTTTAGACTTAATTCACACAGATATTTGTGACATGAAGTCAATACCATCTCGCGGTGGAAAGAAGTATTTCATAACTTTTATTGACGATAGTACTCGATATTGCTATGTTTACTTACTTAATAGTAAAGATGAAGCAATAGACGCATTCAAGCAATACAAAAATGAAGTTGAAATGCAACTTAACAAGAAAATCAAAATGATAAGAAGTGATAGGGGTGGTGAATATGAATCTCCTTTTGAACAAATATGTTTAGAATATGGAATTATTCATCAAACAACAGCCCCTTACACGCCCCAATCCAATGGGATTGCGGAAAGAAAGAATCGTTCATTAAAGGAGATGATGAACGCATTGTTGATAAGTTCTGGTTTGCCACAGAACTTGTGGGGGAAAGCCGTTCTTACGGCCAGCCGAATACTAAATCGAGTACCCCATAGTAAAACACAATCCATTCCATATGAAAAATGGAAAGGAAGGAAGCCCAACTTGAATTATTTTAAAGTGTGGGGGTGTTTGGCAAAAGTGCAAGTTCCTAAACCCAAAAGGGTAAAAATAGGACCGAAAACAGTTGATTGTGTTTTCATAGGATATGAGACTAATAGTAAAGCATATCGATTTCTGGTTCATAAATCAGAAAATCCCGACATTCATAATAATACGGTTATAGAATCAGATAATGTTGAGTTCTTTGAAAATATATATCCGTATAAAAAGGAATGCGAGTCGATTGGTGAAGGATCTAAACGACCTCGGGAAGAAACAAAAGAAAGTACATTTAATCAGGGGGATCCAAGACGTAGTAAACGTCAAAGAACGTCTACTTCGTTTGGACCAGATTTTGTGACTTTCTTATTGGAAAATGAGCCTCGAACATTTAAAGAAGCTATGTCTTCTTCGGAATCATTGTTCTGGAAAGAGGCAGTCAATAGTGAAATAGAATCCATATTGAACAACCATACATGGGAATTGGTTGATCTTCCTCCTGGAAATAAACCTTTGGGTTCTAAATGGATTTTTAAGAGAAAAATGAAAGATGATGGCACTATTGATAAATTTAAGGCAAGACTTGTTGTCAAAGGGTATAGACAACGAGAAAGTCTTGACTACTTTGATACATACTCCCCAGTTACAAGGATTACATTCATACGGATGTTAGTAGCATTAGCTGCAGTGTATGGTCTTGAAATTCATCAAATGGATGTTAAAACGGCCTTCTTAAATGGAGAGTTGGAGGAAGAAATTTACATGAAACAACCTGAAGGGTTTGTGGTTCCAGGTAAAGAAAATAAGGTATGTAGACTTGTTAAGTCCCTTTACGGACTAAAACAAGCACCCAAACAATGACATGCGAAATTTGACCAAACAATGTTGTCAAATGGTTTTAAGATAAATGAATGTGATAAATGTGTGTACATAAAAAATGTTCCAAATCACATAGTCATTGTTTGCCTATATGTGGATGATATGCTGATAATGAGCAATAACATTGCCAACATAAATGCTACTAAGCGTATGCTAACTAGCAAGTTTGATATGAAGGACTTGGGAATTGCGGATTTAATTCTAGGGATTAAGATCCAAAAGACTCCTCAAGGTCTGGCATTGTCACAATCTCATTATATTAAGACAGTACTTGAAAAATTCAAGCACTTGGGCTTTAAAGTTGCGAAGACTCCAATTGACGTAAATCTTGCACTAGCAAAGAATAAAGGCCAAAGCATATCACAATTGGATTATGCTCGTGTGTTGGGATGCTTAATGTACATCATGAATTGTACACGACCAGATATAGCTTGTGCTATAAGTAAACTAAGTCGATACACGAGCAATCCAGGTCAATCTCATTGGATGGCAATGAAACGAGTTTTGGGATACTTAGAACATACCCAAAACTTTGATTTGCACTACAGTAAATATCCTGCGGTGATTGAAGGATATTGTGATGCAAATTGGATCACCGGTTCAACTGATTCGAAGTCCACAAGTGGATATGTATTCACTATTGGTGGAGGAGCGGTATCTTGGAAGTCGTCCAAACAAACATGTATTGCCCGCTCTACAATGGAGGCTGAGTTCATAGCCTTAGATAAAGCCGGTGAAGAAGCTGAATGGCTCCGGAATTTCTTGGAAGATATTCCATTTTGGCCCAAACCGTTGGCACCAATATGCATACACTGTGATAGCCAAGCGGCAATTGGAAGGGCTGGGAGCGTTATGTATAACGGTAAATCTCGTCATATACGACGAAGACATAAAACCGTTAGGCAACTTCTCTCTAGAGGAATTATCACGATTGACTATGTAAAGTCAAGTGATAATGTGTCGGATCCACTTACAAAAGGCCTAACTAGAGAGGTAGTTGAGAAATCATCGAGGGGAATGGGACTATGGCCGAGAACAAGTCATTGTGGCGGTAACTCTACCTAGAAGACTGGAGATCCCAAGATCTAGGTTCAAGGAGATCAAACAAAGTCATTAATGACGGTTCAACATTGTCAACAAAATTTGTTTTAGTCCATTCTCGTGATGAGACAATGTTCAGTACCAAGGATAAAACATTAAGGCTTTTTAATGATTTCTAAATTTGATACAGGGTATATCAAATAGTGTATCTACGGGATGACACGTTTAGGAATCACCTATGTAAGTGTGAAGTGTTAGCCGCTTCAAGGAGAATTTTGCAAGGCCAATTCTCTACGCACTTATGAAACCAGGCAGTGTTCATGGCTGAAACGAACACAACAATGAGAACCAAAGACGGTTAAGGGATTGATTGTGTGACTTATGGTTGTCTAGGTATACACTAAAGTTCGACGGTTCAAAGATATCAAATCTACCGATTGACCGAGTATATCCGACATAAGTTCACTACGGAAAGTTCAAAGGGAAACCTACTTATCCAGATGCAATTAATTCTTGCTTGCAAATCACACAAGTTTTTCATGCATACTTCCGTGATATAGCCATTCCCCATTCATGTGGGGGATTTTTGAGTTTTGGATTGTTGAGTTTTTGTTTAAGATGAAATAGTCTTAAAATGAGAGTGAATGTGAAATGAGATTTGGATTTGGATTTGGATTTAGATTTGGATTTGGATTTGATCAAATGATCGATCGATTGATTAATTATTTGGACCAAATTTATTTGTTAATAGTGAATATTAACGTGATATAATCCGTGTTTGTAACGGATGTTTTCCAATCCGTGTATTGTGTTGCACCAAGAAAGCAACAAGATGCCTAGTGCACCTCCCACCATGGCCAAGTGCTCCTCCCACCAAGCAAGTGTTCATTCCACCATGTAAGTGCTTCCTCCATGATATCCTAATGCTTGTTTCACCATGGAGGGGGCGGATGTATCTCACATGACTGCTATAAATAGAGCAGAAGTTGTAGAGAAAGAAGAACACATCGGAAAAAACACTCGAAACACTCAGTATACAATTGATATACACTCTGTATATAATTGATATACACTCTGTATACACTGTGTATACACTGGAAAAACGGATTGCAATCTGATATCCTCTTCAGTAAGAATTCAACATTAGCTATACATTGCATTCCTTCCTCTCAGAATTTTCGTTCGACTTCTGAGTTCTCCTCCCTTGTTCTGCATTGTTTTAAAACTACAAACAAAGCAACTGTAAGTGTGATTTGCTGCCGAACTTTGCGTTCGCTGAAATACTGGGGTTTGAAGTACCGCTACACCAGTGTGTAATTCGTTCTATCCTGGGAGGAAATAATCCATAACCTTGGGTACTAGGAGGGGATTAAATTCCTTAAGGAAACATTGTGAATTCAGTGGGCTCAAATTAATTTTTGTTTCAGTTATATCATTTATATTTACGTATATTACTGTTGTAGGTAGCTGATAAAAAGGATAATATATATGTAAGAGTGGAAAAGTTAAAACTTGATCTTCCATCATTCCATATTTATAACAGATAAGAAGTACTATAAAGGAAACAACAACAACAATAATCATTTGATTTAAGGAGAAAATATCAACACATTTTACTTTGTATCTAGGCATCAAACACCTAAGCGCGGCCACATCAGTGATTATTATTTCAACACACCTAAAAAGCAAAAAAGAGAAAGAGGCATAACTTGAAAAAATTATACAAGTGCAGTGTCCTCTTTTATTTTATTCTCTAGAAGAGATTGAAATACAAGCTGGAGGAGCAATAATATCAGGCATATAGTAATAAGAACAGATAACATATACTCCTTCTTTTCTTGTTCGTCTCTTCCTCTCTAGAATTGCATCTATAACTAAGGATATTAGATGGAGAAATTTTGGAAGAAAACATAATTTACAGAGAAAACACTAAAATTTGCTGCATGCCACTGCAAATTAGCACATGCATGGTTGAAAAATACAGAGGAAACGCAAAATATTTGGAATTCACGGATAAAACCCAAAAATAAATCACAAAAGCAAAAGATAAAACTGAAAACAAATCAAAAGAAAAATTTACCCGCAAACAAGTACAATAAGAAATTAGAGAAAAAACTTACCACAACTAAAAGCTTGAACCAGACACAAATTAGACAAAGCGGACAACCTTCCAAGAAATCCACAAAATGAATAAAAATTGAAAGAAATGCAGTGATAGAATATAGGAGAGAAGATCTATTGAAAGAAAGAGAAAGCATTGAAAGAAAGTGTAAAAGAGTGGGTCTTTTAGTGGGACATGTAACGACCGACCGGTTGTTTTGCTTTCTAGAACTTTGTTACCCTAAATAAGACTCCACCTATGTGCTTTTACTATTTTATGACTTGCGGGGATGGTTAGTTCGTGATTTGGAAATGTTCGGGTTGAAATCGGAACACTTGGTTCCTTAAGGTTGGCTAAAAGGGCCAAGTTTGACTTTGGTCAACATTTTGAGTAAACGACCTCGAAATCGGGATTTGACAGTTCTAACAGGTTGGTATAATGATTTTGGACTTGGGCATATGTTCGGATCGGGTTTTGGATGATCGGGTAGCATTTCAGCGCCTAATACTGAAAGTTGACTCTTTGAAGGTATTGAAGTTCTTTAAATTTGATTTGGAGTAGGTTTTGGTGTTATTGATGTCCAATTAGGTTTTTGAGCCTTGGAATAGTTCTGTCTGGTAATTTAAGACTTGCACGTAAAATTTGGTATCATTCTGAATAGTTTGAATATATTTCGGCGCTTTCGAAGTAAGTTTGAAGAATTTGAAGTTCTTAAGTTGATCCAATTTGGTTTGGGGTGTGATTCTTAGTTTTGTTGATATTTTATGCATTCCGAGGGTGCGAGCGAGTCTGCTTTATAATTTCAAACTTGCTGGTATGTTCGAACGGGGCCCTGGGGGCCCTGGGTGTTAATCGGACGAGGCTTGGACCAAGTTGGAACTTGGGAGCAACAGCTGAAACTCCCAGCTTTTGGTGCAATCGCACCTGCGCTTGGCCAGCGGCAGGTGCGAGCTCGCAAAAGCGAGCCACAAGCTGCAGAAGTGGACCAGTGTGGACGGCCTAAGAGCTGCAAGAGCGAGCTAGGGACCGCACCTGCGAAGGCGCAAGTGCAAAGCTTTCACCTCAAGCACAGGCTCGCATGAGCGACCAGTTGGGCGCAGAAGCGGAAAGGCGCGGCCTGGCCTTGGTCCGCCTCTGTGTGGGTTTTTCTCAGAAGCGGAACCGCAGGTGTGGATGTTTCATCGCGGGTGCGAGGGTGCGGGAGGCAGAACCTCATTTAATACGAGACTTAGGCATTTGAGCTCATTTATTTCATTCCTTGTGCAATTTTTGGAGCTCTTAAAGAGAGGTTTTCACTTAACACTTTGAGGTAAGTAATTTCTACACAATGTGAGTTAATTACATAGATTATGGGTAGATTTAATATGTAAAATTTGTGAAATCATGGGTTTAGATGAAAAACCTAGGGTTTTGATAAAAATGGGATTTAACCACGAAAATGATTATGAAATTTAGTGAAAATTATATATTTGAGTTCGTGAGGTTATGGGTAACAACTTTCTTTGAAAATTTCTGAAATCCGGGCACGTGGGCTTGGCGGTAAATTTTAGGAATTCTCCAAATGGGATTGGAAAACTACTTTAATAGATAAAATATGAACTCTTAACATGTATTGATTGTTTTATATAACATTTGACTAGTTTCGAGTCGTTTGACACCAAGTTGAGGGTTTGAAGCACATTTGTGGACCAAAAGTGAACTTGACAACAAGGTAAGTCTCTTTTCTAACCTTGTAAGAGGGAACTCATCCCCTTAGGTGTGTTGTATTGCAAATTATTTGTGTGGGGAGCTACGTACGCACTAGGTGATGAGAGTCCGTGCGTAGCTATATTTCATGTGATGTCCGGGTAGCCTTAGGCTTACATTATACTCTGTTGATACCGTTATTTGATTTTTTCTTATTAATTGCCTTTAATAGAGCTAAGATTGAGGATTTTAAGATTTAAAGTTTCAAGTTTAGATTCCTTACTTTTGGAAAGAAGTGAAGAATATCTTGATAGCTTTGATAAATCTATGCTCACTCGCCTCGGCAAGTTAATAGATGCATCTATGGTTCATGTTGTTCGACCCTCGACAATGCACACAATATACGTATATGTATTTTGGATCGGGCCGCACGTCCTTGGCATAATTCGTGCCTAAAAAATACTTGGAGCCCAATTATATTTGATATCGTTTTACTGGCTTGAGAGGTTAAATGGTAAAATGATGGAAAGTTGATTTGAGATTTATTATCAGTGAAGAATTATTTATTTATTTCTTATTATTGAATTTTCTGTTATATCTCGCATTTTCGTACGTTAGAAGTTTCGTCTTCAGTTGATCGACGTAGACTCGGGGATAAGGTTATCTTGAGTTTAACGTATTTATGCTATTTATAATAAGCGATAAGTAAGTGTTATGAAGGGTAAAAGGTACACGAATTAAAGAAAACGAGTTTCGTTAAAAGTGGCCAATTTGGGATAAAATACGTGTCGAGCGATAATACCCGATAATTATGAACTAGTACCATGCAAGGTACCATATGACCACGGTAGTATAATGTATAAAGTATATTAAAAATAAGTAGTATTTTTAAGTAATTTAAGATAATTTTTAATTATACGGATAATTGATTAATTACCGGGTAACGGGACATTACCTAATTACCTAATAAATGGATAAAAATTAAATATCCCACCCCCACCCCACGTGGAAGCTAGCCACATTATCAAGAAATGACTAAGAGTCATTCTTTGATTAGGTGTCAAATAGATATAAATTCCTTTCATTTTTTCAAGACTTTGGATATCAAAGTCTTTCCAATTCATTTCATTTTGAAGGCTTTGCATTTAAAGACTTAGGAACAGAATGTTGCCTTCTCAATTTCAAACAAAGTCCCATTCTCACTTTCAATACAAATATAAACAGTAGCGAGATTAGTAGGAGATTTTGTTCAAATTGTTACCATTTTCGTGAGATTTCTTCAAAATAGTAGCATCGAAGCTTCTTCTATCAAATTCAACGAGAATTATTATTAGAAGCTTAACAACGTAAAAATTTTGCGGTTCTAAAGGAGTACGGTACAATCTTTTTCAAGAATATCATACGGATTTTTCCTATTCCAGGTATGTTAAGGTCATCCCTTCTTTCTTTTGGCATGGTCCAAATTATACCGAAGAAACGAGCAAACGCACAGTTTTCATAAATTACTCTATTCATAGAAATATTAGGGGTGTCTATATTCTTGATTACCCTTGTAAATTATTACTATCTTCTGTTCATGGGTCTCACAATAATACGCAGTTGAAAAAGTTTATCCGGAAAGAATATTGAGATTATTACGTATTTTTCATGCATTTCACCCATTTATGCATGTGCATTGACCCATGACCAGATGGTGTTATATACGCGTATATATGTAAATATATGTATATGGGATATGGGAAAAAGTTACGGCGTTATATACGCACCACCACCTAATCAGCTGGTATATGTTGATGATGTTGCCCATAGTGGCCGAGATGATATGATGGGATACCCTCAGTGGCTTGATGATACAATGTACACCCATACCTATGCATGGCAGGGCATTTATACGCACGTGCATGACATTATAAATGTTTTAAAATTTATAAAGTTATTCAGATTTAAAGACGCGCTTCTATATTCCATGTTTCATCTATGTCTTTTACGTACTAATTTTCATGCCTTACATACTCAGTACATTTTTCGTACTAACGCCCTATTTCACGGGGCCTGTGTTTCATGCCTACAGGTGCAGGTAGGAAAGCTGAGGGTCCCCCTTCCTAGGATCCCTGATCAGCGAGAGTTGGCGTGCTCCACTTGATCCGGAGCTGCTTTTGATTTTGGTATGATATGTTTATATATATATATGGGAATGACGTGGCTCAGTCCCGTCTTTGTACAGTTGTGTTTTCATTAGAGGTCTATAGACAGTATGTCTAGTTGGGTTGTATGTGGCCTTGTTGGCTTTCAGTTATTGGATGTATAGTTGTCTATTGCAGCCTTGCCGGCTCGCCCACTGTATTATGTATGTATACATACATATGCCTTGTTGGTAGGTTTCCTTTCATGTATGTTATCTTCGTAATTCAACAGATGTTATACAGGTTCATATCCTAGACGCAGGCTTATGGGTGTTTGCAGGGAGGACTCAGGCACCCGTCGCGGCCCATCGGTTTGGGTCGTGACATTTTCATTATCATTATTTAGCCCATGCTTATTTAAAATTTGGATATTTTATTTTTGGCCCATAGTAAGTGTCGAAGTCGACCCCTCGTCACTACTTCTTTGAGGTTAGACTTGATACTTACTGGGTACATATTGTTTATGTACTAACGCTAGACTTCTGCACTATCCGTTCAGGATCTGAGGCAGGTGCATCTGGTTATCATCCCGGCCCGCACTCCTGATTACCTCGAGACTTTGTGGCGAATTTCCTTCCGAGCCTGTTCTGCAGCACCCGGAGTCTTTCTTTTGCTTTTACTTTCTGTCTATTTCACTTCAGACAGTAGTGTAGTACTATTTTGTATATTCTACTAGTAGCTAATACACTTGTAACACCAAGTCTTGGAGATTATGCTAGTAGGCACATGATGATTTTTTTTTTGGTTATTTACTCATTCGATTTGCTCTTAAAAATTATTATCTCTCATTTTATTTAATTCTCACTTCTTAATTATTCACTATTAAAAATTAACTATTTTTAAAGTGTGAAAAGAAACAATCATGTGGTTAGTTCATTGTTGGCTTGCCTAGCGGTAACGTTGGTAACATTGGGCGCCATCACGACCTAAAGGAGAAATTGGGTCGTGACAACATGGTATCGGACCACTAGGTTCAGTTAGGTGTCACAAGTTATGAGCAGGCTTAATAGAGTCTTGCGGATCGGTGCGGAGACATCTGTACTTATCTTCGAGAGGCTATAGGGTGTTAGGAAAATACTCTTTCTTCATATCCTATCGTGCAGTTGATGTTGTACTAAGTATCTTTCTCTTATTCTCTCACCGATGGTGAGAATGCGCACGACGGATGTTCCAGAACTAGGAGGGGCTGCTCCTCCTATAACTAGAGGTCGAGGGAGGGTACCAGCTCAAGGTAGGGAGCGAGGATGTCCCACAACTGCTCCAGTTATGCCACCAGCGGATCTAGTAGAGGATCCTATTATTGAGGATCAGGGCGAGGTGCCTGCTGCAGAGCCAGTCCCGGTATATTTCATGTCAGCACCGGGCTTCGAGGAGGTCATGGGCCATATGCTACGGTTCATGGATACTATGACCCAGGCTGGTTTATTTCCAATAGACCCAGCCACATCTTAGGCTGGAGGGGGAGCACAGATCCCTACCGCTCAGGCTCCTAGGCATGCAACTGGTGTATATCAGACCCCGAGCACACTACCCGTGGGCCAAGCCCAGCCAGTGGTAGTAGCCATACCTGATCTCAAACCAGATGTGGCCAGCGAGCCGTAGAAGTTGTTTTACAAATGGAATACACTACACCCTCCTATCTTCAGAGGTGAGCGACATGAGGATCCCCAGGACTTCATTTATCGGTGCAGGGACAGACTGCACAACATGAGGATATTAGAGACCCACAGGGTGGATTTTACTACTTTCTAGTTGGAGGGCAGGGCTCATAGATGGTCGCAGTCTTATCTTCTTGGCAGACCAGCAGGTTCTCCTCCTTTGACTTGGGACCAGTTCATACATACCTTTCTGGATTGGTATATTCCACCCTCTTAGAGGGAAGAGTTGCAACTTCAATTTGAACAGCTCGAGTAGGATCGTATATCAGTGATCAATTATGAGGCGAGATTCTTTATGTTGTCTCGCCATGCACTTATGATACTACCTACTGATGCAGAGAGAGTACAGAGGTTTGTTGTGGGGTTGGATTCAGGTATTCAGCCCACTATGGCCCGAGAGGTTGCGATGGGGACTACTTACATCTAGTTATGGCTATAACTCGGAGGATTGAGGGTTATCATCAGTGAGGCCAAAAGTAGATGCTGCAGGACAAGCGGTTTCGTTATTATAAAGGATTCAGTGGTGCTCTATTTGGGGGCATAGGTCAGTTAGGGAGAGGTCATCCTAGCAAGCCCACATACCCAACACCGCTGCCTCTTCGGGGTGCTCCAGTGTGACCTTATTTTAGTGCCATGCCAGAGAGTTCTTACCACCCACCAGCTATTTAGGGTTCTTCTAATAGGTATTCAGGCCATCAGGGTCAGGCTTCCGGTCAGTAGTCTACCGCTCTGAGGGGTTGTTACGAGTGCGAGGATCCTAGCCACATGAAGAGGTTTTGTTCCAGACTTTGGGGCAAGGAAGCACAGCAGGGTTATCAGCCCATGATTACAGCACCAGTCGTCCGGCCGCCCAGAGGTGGAGGGCAGGCTGGTAGGGTCCGTCCTAGAGGTAAAGGCTAGCCAGTTACAAGTTAGTCAGGTGGGTGCCCAGCCTATGGGTGCACCAGCTAGGTTCTATGCTTTTCCAGCCAAACCAGATGCAGTGGCCTCAGATGCCGGGATCACAGGTATTATTTCTGTCTGCGATGGGGATGCTTAGGTATTATTTGATCAAGGGTCTACCTATTCATATGTGTCATCCCTGTTTGCTCATTTCCTGGATGTTCCTTATGAGTCCTTTGACACTTATGTTTATGTTTCCACTCTTGTGGGCGATTCTGTTGTTATGGATCGGATCTATCGGTCCTGTGCTGTCACATTCTATGTTTATGAGACTAGACCAGATCTTCTCTTGCTTGATATGACTGACTTTGAGGTCATCCTAGGCATGGATTGGTTATCTCCATACCACACCATCCTTGATTGACATGCCAAGAGTGTTACCTTAGCGATGCATGAGCTGCCTAGATTAGAGTGGAAGGGGTTGTATGTCAGTGCATCTAGCCAGGTTATCTCTTTTCTGAAGGCTCAGCATATGGTCGAGAAGAGTTGTTTGCCCTATCTAGCTTATGTTCTGGATACTACTACAGAGGCTCCGACAATTGACTCAGTGCTCGTAGTCCGGGAGTTCTCTAATGTGTTTCTATCTGACCTTCCAAGCATGCCTCCAGATTGTCACATTGATTTCTTTATTGACTTGGCTCTAGATACCCAGCCTATATCTATCCCACCGTACCACATGGATCCAAAAGAGTTGAAGGAGTTGAAGGAATAGCTTGAGGAGTTGCTAGCAAAGGGGTTTGGCAGACCAAGTGTATCGCCTTGGGGTGCACCAGTGTTATTTGTGAAGAAGAAAGATGGAACTATGCGAATATGCATTGATTACTGCCAGTTGAATAAAGTTACCATTAAGAAAAAGTACCCGTTGTCGCGTATTGATGATTTGTTTGACTAGCTACAGAGTGCTAGGGCATTCTCTAAGATCGACTTGAGATCGGGGTACCATCAGTTGAGAATTCGTGATTCAGATGTTTCGAAGACTACTTTTTGGACTAGATACGGCCATTATGCATTTCTAGTGATGTCCTTTGGCTTGACTAACGCCAAGTGGTATTTATGGATTTGATGAATAGGGTGTTCAGGCCATATATTGATTCATTTGTCATTGTCTTAATTGATGATATTTTGATCTACTCGCGTAGCATGGAGGAGTACAAGCAACATTTGTGAGTGGTGCTTCAGACCTTGCGGGAATAGAAGCTATATGCTAAGTTCTCCAAGTGTGAGTTTTGGCAAGATTATGTAGCCTTCTTAGGGCATGTTGTATCGGGAGAGGGTATTAAGGTTGATCCCAAGAAGATCGAGGCAGTTCAGAGTTAGCCTCGTCCTACCACAGCGACCGAGATCAGGAGCTTCTTGGGGTTAGCCGGTTATTATCACCGGTTTGTGGAGGGCTTCTCATCTATTGCAGCACCTTTGACTAGATTAACCCAGAAGGGTGCTCTATTCCATTGGTCCGATGATTGTGAGCCTAGCTTTCGAAATCTCAACACAGCTTTGACTACGACACCAACTTTAGTGTTGCCTTCCAGTTCGTGGATGTATACTGTGTATTGCGATGCCTTACACATTGTCTTGGGTTGTGTATTAATGCAGGAGGGGTGAGTTATTGTATATGCTTCACATCAGCTAAAGATCCATAAGAAGAATTACCCTGTGCACGATCTAGAGTTAGCCGCGATTGTTCATGCTCTTAAGATTTGGAGGCATTATATTTATGGGGTGTCTTGTGAGGTTTACACTGATCATTACAGCTTGCAGCATTTGTTCAAGCAAAGGGATCTCAATTTGAGGCAGTGCAGGTCGCTTGAGATACTAAAGGACTATGATATCATCATCCTTTATCATCCGGGCAAGGCGAATATGATTGCAGATGCCTTGAGCCGAAAGGCGAAGAGTATGGTTAGCTTGGCATTCATTTCACTAAAGGAGAGGCAACTAGCTTTGGACATTCAGTGAAATGACTCGACCAGTCGTTTTGCTTTCTAGAACCTTGTTCCCCTAAATAAGACTTCCTATACATGCTTTTACTAATTTATGACTTGCGGGGATAGTTAGTTTGGGATTTGGAAAGGTTCAGGTTGAAATAGGAACATTTGGTTTCTTAAGTTGGCTTAAAATTCTAAGTTTGATTTCGGTCAACATTTTGAGTAAATGACCTCGAAATCGGGATTTGACGGTTCCAATAGGTTCATATGATGATTTCAGACTGCATAAGTTTGGATTGGATTTTGGATGAACCGGGACCGTTTTGTCGTTTAATAGTGAAAGTTCGTTCTTTGAAAATTTTAGAAGTTCTTTAAATTTGGTTTGGAGCGGGTTTTGGTGATATCGAGGTCCAAACGGAATTCTAAGACTAGAAAAATTCTGTAATGTTATTTAAGACTTGCATGCAAAATTTGGTGTCATTCCGAGTAGTTTAAGTACGTTCCGGCGCGTTTAAGTTCTTAAGTTTGATTCAATTAATTTTGGGGTGTGATTCCTAGTTTTAATATTGTTTTGGGAATTCTGAGAGTTCGAGTGAGTCCGTTTTATGATTCCACACTTGTTGGTATATTCAGGGGGGGCAAGAGCACCGAGTGTCAATCAGACGAGGCTCGGACCAAGTTTGGACTTGGGAAGCAATAGCGGAATCATCAGGTTTCTGTCATAATCGCACCTGCGCTTGGTGAGCCGCATGTGCGGGCTCGCAGATGCGGGCCACGAGCCTCAGAAGCGAGATTTTGAGGGAAGACTAGCAACCGTAGATGTGGAAGATTGGGTGCACCTGCAAGACCGCAGGTGCGAGGGACTTGGTCGCATGAGCGGATGGTCTTGCAGAAGCTGTCCCTTTTGTTCGCAGATGTAGAGATTGTCCAAGTGAGGAAAAGGTGCACCTGCGATGAATTTGCCGCAGGTGCGAGACCGGAGATGCGGCAAAGGCACTGCAGGTGCGGAATCGCTGGAGGCAGTGAGGTTCATTCAATACGGGACTTAAGCCATTTTTATGAGTTTTCTTTCACACTTAGGCGATTTGAGAGATTTTAAGGAGGGGATTTCGACCTAGCTTTTGAAGGTAAGTAATTTCTATCTAATATGAGTTTATATCACGACCCAAATACCTAACTCGTCATGATGGCCCCTATCGTGGTACTAGACAAGCTGACATTTCCCAAACACATTGATAATTTATAAGAAGATAGATCAAAAACCTTTTCATAACAGAGATTTCGTAAGAAGAGTTAAACTCACAATAAAATGCGGAAAAGATAGCACGACATCGAGGTGTCACTAAGTCAAGAGCATCTAAAACCAAATCAAAAATTCAGAGTTTACAGTAGTCTATCAATACTAAACAGAAAGAAAAGACAGCAATTGAATGAGAGATAAGGGCTGCAGACGCTGGCAGCTACCTCGTAGATCTCCGAGCAGCCGCTATGCACGAACTCAACAACCTTCTCGACCGGTCTCAGTTGAATCTACACACAAGGTGCAGGGAGTAACGTGAGTACCTCCAACTTAGTAAGTAACAAAAATAAATAAGGAACCGAGAAGCAATGACGAGCTATACAAATACAATTTATTTCAGTAAACTTGAGCAAGAAATAGTCCTGCTTTCAAACTTAGCAGTTAAGTCAAATTAGTTCATGCTCACACACCTGATATCAAGTCTTTTAGAGAGTTTAACAAGGACAGATAACAACTATGTGCAGCAATAATCGAAAGCAAGTACAGTCTCTCACGACAACAGTCACTCAGCTTATCTCAGCAGCTCAATCACTCGTCTCTCAGACCTCAATAATCACACTTAATAAGTACCTGCGCTCACTAGGGGTGTACAGACTCTGGAGGGGCTCCTTCAGCCTAAGCGCTATAAATCGCACGGACAACTCACGCGTTGCACAGACAACTCTCGTATTGTAATATCAAAATAAGACCTGCATGGACAACTCACATGCCATAATATCAATCAAGATCCGCACGAACAACTCATATCCTACAATATCAATGTCTCATCACTTGGCACTAGGCCTCACTCAGTCACCAACCTCCCTAGTCTTGCGGGCTCTCAGAAATCGCATACAACAACCCAAACAAAAATAATATCATGTATCAACAATGAACAGTAAGAGACGGAGGCATAATAAGCAAGTAAAGCTATGACTGAGTACAAATAGAAATTTAGCAGCTAATTCAGTAAGTACATGACCTTACAGGTCTCAACAGTGATAACATAAGAACTAAACATGATTTATAACATGAAGTGCAGTCAATTTCCATGAAAATAGAGGGAACATGTATTAAATAGTAGGCTAATCGATTCCACAGTCTCACGGGATGGACCAAGTCACAATCCCTACGGTGCACACCCACACGCCTATCATCTAGCATGTGCATCACTTCCACAACACAAGACACAATGTCCCGGGTTTCACACCCTCAGGACCAAATTTACAACTGTTACTTACCTCAATCCGTGCAAAATCCTTCTCCGCGATGCCTTTGCCTCTTGAATCGGCCTCCGAACGTCCCGAATCTAGCCAAAAGTAATACAACACAATCAATATATGCCAAGGAACCAATTCCACAAGAAAACCTACTAAATTGGACTCAAATCCTGAAATTAGCTCAAACCCGGCCCCCCAGGCCCACGTCTTCGAATCCAACAAAAATCACAAAACTCGAAATCCCATTTACTCACGAGTCTAACCATACTAATTTCACCAAAATCCAACATCATTTGCCTCTCCAAATCCCCAAAACTCACTCTCCAATTCTCAAGCCCTAACCTCCCAAATTTCACTTCCAAAACTCACCAACTAGGTGTAAAATCAGTGGGGAATCACCATTTATGAACATAGATAAGCATAAGGAACTCACTTCAATGTTTGCTTTGAAATCCCTCTCAAAAACCCCTAAAATCCGAGCTCAAAGATGTGAAAATGGGGGAAAATCCTGAAGTGTTCTTTTTATACCTTCTGCCCAGCAAAACCCCATCTGCGGTACAATTCATGCTTCTGCGATGCCGCACCTGTGAAAAATCCACCGCAGGTGCGGATCTCACTTACTCGCCCAAAATTTGCATTTGCGGTCAAGTAACCACACCTGCGGGTGTGCACCTGTGGTCCCTGCCCGCTTCTACGATCCTTTCTTCTCAACCGTTATTTCGCATTTGTGCTCCACTTCCGCATCTGCGGTCTCGCAGGTGCGCTCCTATCGCACCTGCGCTTCCAGTCTAAGCCACTCTTGCCCGCACCTGCGAGTATATCTTCATTTCTTTGGTACGGTCCGCACCTGCGGGCTCCCCACCACAGGTGTGAAAATACCAGAAGCAGACCACTTCATAAATCCTTCAAACATCAATCTTGTTCCGTTAACCACCCAAAATCAACCCAACGCGATTCTTGAGGCAATTTTCACCATATGAATTGTGGTAAGTGTTCTCTACTCGGTTTTGGATATATTCAATGAATCTATCTTCGATTTTTGCAATTGGTTGAGGAATTGTAAAGAGGAAATTGGGGGTTTTGGCCTAAAGTTTCATAATATGAATTTTTGAGTTTTGAACACTGATTTAGAATCGGATTTGAGTGAAATTAGTATGATTGGACTCGTAATTGAATGGATTGTCGGATTTTGTGAGTTTTGTCGAGTTTCGAGGCGTGGGCCCTGGTGTGATTTTTGGACGGATTTGGGATTTGACTTAGGATTCGATCTGTATCATTTGTAATTGCTTCCTTGGGCTTTATCTGATGTTTTTGAGTTGTTTTGTCTAGTTTTGAGCCGTTCGGAGGTCACTACGCACGTGATAGCATTCTTGGAGCATCGCTTGGCTTGCTCGGTGTCGGAATTTGCTTGCTTAAGATAAGTAACTCTTCTAAATTTAGTATTGAGGATATGAAAACCCGAATTATGTGTTATGTGATTGGTGTTGAGGTAACGCACATGCTAGGTGACGGGCGTGCACCCTGTGAGTTATGACTCTGTTGTTTCCAGGATACTGTTTAGTGGCCCACTTTGTTGATATATGTGTTTTCACCATGTGATAAAGTAATTGGGTTGTACATCATGCTAGATATCATGTTTAGACTTTATGCTGATATTGTTGGGATCCCTAGTGGTCGTTTCTTGTTATCATCTCATTGATTTCATTGATATTTCGTACTCAGTCACATTCATGCATTTATATCATATCTTAGTCTCAGTTGTTACTTATTGATACATCATATCATTGATTTGGGTCAGTTTTCATGACATTATGAGCCCGTGGGGTGGGACTGGAGAGTGATAACTGAGTGAGGCCGAGAGCCTAATTATGACTGACAGTTATGGGATCGGGCTGCACGCCGCAATGGTTATATTGATGATTATGATAGTGCTTGGGCTGTAGGAGCCCCTCCGGAGTCTGTAACACCCCCCCAGTAAGCGCGGATGATATTATATTGAGGTATGGATCTTCCATGGACATGGATCTTGTCCGAAGGATTTATATACCTAGAGATTGATGTTTTCCATGAGGCCAAATTGACCTTCCTCGGTACTGAGTGACTGATGGTCAGTTATGTATATATTCCGGGATAGATCTTCCCTGGGACAAATGGGCCATATAAAGTACCGAGTGGTTGAGCGTGATGAGTGAAAAGTGTGAGACAATGAGATTGAGTACTCTGAGAGTGTGAGTACATGATTCATCTATGAGATACATGGCATTGGCATGCATACATGACATACAGGCATAGAGATGCATTTTTCCTCATGATGTACGGTATCACGTCATTCTTGACTTTTACACACATTGATATGTGGCATAAATATTTGGAAAGAAAATGAAACATCTTATTTATTGTGAAAAGGATTTTTAGAAAATTATAGTTTTCAAACTACCTCAAAAATTTTCGATGATTTCGATAAAGGATTTATATTTTTGCTGATATTCTGGAAAGAAGAACTAATTTTGGGAAATTGTGCAAAAGCTGAACATTTTTATTTCTGAGATTGTTTTCCTTGTTATGTGTGCTACGTTGTACGAATTGCTATTGGTTATTTGTGTTGGACCCGACTTTGTTCCAGCTCGTCACTGCTTTCAACCTGAGGTTAGATTTGTTACTTTTTGAGTACATGAGATCGGTTGTACTCATACTGTACTTCCTGTACATTGCGTGCATATCTCAGATGGTGATGTTGTTGCGTTCGATGGTTGCTAGATTTGAAGGCGTACCTGCTTCCCTGTTGTAGCTGCCTCTTGTACATGGTAGCCATAGAATTATAAAACTCTATTTATGTACTTTTCAAACAGAAGATGTATTTCATATCAGCTTTGTAAATTCTATTCTTAGAAGCTCATGATTTGTACTACCAGCCCTTGGGAGGTGTAATAGATCCAAATAATTTATTTTATTTAACTGACATATTAGCAATATTGATATTGAATTAGTTAGTAGTTGGCTTACCTAGCTGGTTGGGTTAGGTGCCATCACGACTATTGAATTTTAGGTCGTAACAGATTGGTATCAAAGCTCTAGATTCATAGGTTCTACAAGTCATGAGCAAGTATCTAATAGATTCTTGTGGATCGGTATGATGACGTACATACCTATCTTTGAGAGGCTACAGGACATTTAGGATATACTTCCCATATTTCTTTCCTTATCGTGCGGCATTGATTCAACTTGAAGCGTAACTCTTTGAATTCCTTCCACGTACTCGTATGCGCACATGAGCGCTCGGTATCAGCGGTGCATCGACGACTTGTGATTTCCTGAATGAGGTGCGAGATGTGATTTCTATGTGTTGATGAGGGGCAAGTTTGAAGGATTTGAGATCGGGTTTTGACGGTATCTTGAGCATAGACACTGCAACAAAAATGGTCTTTAGCGGCAATAACTATGGTCTTTATTGGCAATTCTAATTGCCACTAAACTGTTTACCAGAAATTAAACATTAGCCGTTGTATCCAGCATCGGCAAAGCCTTTATCAGCTATTACACAAAATGCTGGTAAAGACCCCAATTATTACCGCTAAAGGTCCATGAGTTTTAGCGGCTATTATTACCAATTGGTTTCAACTTCAGATCTATAGTCAATTTTTGTAGATCTTAATTTCATTTTCACGAGTTACTGTAGCAGACAGTTTTCTTCATTCAATTTCAGTGATTCAGCTAATTCCAGCACTACTTTTCAGCACAACAGCTTGTTTTGATAACGTGAAAGTGTTCTCTTCTCTTCTAAGATTGGTTTGAATTCTAAGCTTCATTTTAAATCGAATTTACTGTTTTTTACAATTTGGACTGTGAAATTGGATTCACTGCCATAAGCAGTAAATAACTTGAAGCTAATTCGAATTACAGTAGAATTATTTTCTTGCAAAGCTGTTGCACCTGTGTCATGTAAGTAAAGTGCTAAACAATTTCAACTGTAATGGACACACAGGCAGGTGGCCAGCCACATTTGGAGGCTGCGCTGCCTAAACAACCTCCTCCAAACATTGCACAAACATCAGGGAACACAAATACCAATAAATAGCCGATGGATTACTCCAAATTACTGAAACCTTGCACTTTAAATGCTACAATACAGGAGCAACAGGAAGTTGAGCCAATTCCTATTCGTCCACCTACAATATTGAATGGAGAACATGTTATTCAGTTCACAGAAGCAGAAGTAGAAAGGATGGATATCATCAAAGGATTACAATATGCAATAGTTGGTAAATGTTCTTATGGAAGCCCAGAAATTCAACAACTGCGTAAGTTAATACCAATTCAATGCGGAATTAAAGGTGAGTGTAACATTGGATTTCTAAGGGATAGGCACATTTTAATTAGAATGACGTTAAGGCAGGACTATCTACATTTTTCATCAAAAACTCATTACATAAAGGACATGGATGGCTATCAATATCAGCTTAGGCCATTGATTTACGACTCAAAATTTAGAGCAGATGAAGAAACACCCAAGGCAATGGCTTGGATTTCATTCCCAGGTCTATTGCCAACCTTTTTTGTGAAGGAATGTCTATTTTCTCTAGCTTCAGCAGTAGGTAAACCTATGCATATAGACATGGCAACAATTAATAAAACTAGACCTAGTTGTGCTAGGGTGAAGGTACTAGTTGACTTACTTGCAGATCTGCCTAAAAAAGTGAGGATGGACATAGTCAACGAAGCTAAAGGAACAACAAGAACTGAATGGGTGAGAATTCAATATGACATGCTGCCTAAATATTGCAGACATTGTAAACTGCAAGGGCATGATCAATTTGAATGCTGGAGGATACACCCTGAACTATATGTGGAGAAGGAGAATGATAACCAAGCAGATACAGCTAAGAAACAAGACATAGGGAACTCACACCCTATAATGATGTTATCTAGTAGAAAGGTCGTGGGTAATGTGAATGTTACAACAAAAGAGCAATGGAAGGAAGTGAAGGACAACAGAGTTAGAAATGTAGTAAATCAAAATAATAGTCTCACTAATAATGGAATGGAGATGGCACCAGCTAAGCAGTTGGAAAACAATAAGAACAAGGAGGGTAAAAGCACTGTAGAGAGACAAGTAGAAGCACATAACAACAGTTGTAAGGATTTGGTGGCAGTTGACAATGAAGATAACGATAATGTTCAAGTAGCTAACAAGTTTGCAATATTACAAGGGATGGATGAGGAGGAAGAACCTGTTGATCAATTGGCAATGGTGGCAGCTAATGCAGCAACAAACAGGTCAGCACTTCATAACCAAGCATCTACAAAGCAAAAACCAAAAAATATGGTCAATAATGAAGGAAAGTTAAATCCAGCAGCACAAGCTTTTCATCTTACCTCATCGGGGATTAGTTCGACTAATGGTCTAATCAATGGAAAGGAGGCATCAAAAGCAAAAAACGATACTGCACAATGGGTTGAAAGAAGTTTCAAGGATAAAACAGGAGGGTCAAAATCGTCTTCATTTAAAGAAAGAGTGCAAGGCTGTAGAGGCAGGCTATGGGATACACAAAAGGAATACGATTCAGAGGAGAATGAAGTACCACTAGGAGCACAAGCTGATAAGGAACCAAATGAGAAGGACAAATAAGAAGATGAGCAAAGTGTAAATGGAGAGCACCATGCCAATGACAACAAAACAACTGGTAATTTTTTAATAAAGGGAGGATCAGAAAATGTCGAGCACAACAATAATTTTCAGATAGCAAAAGTCACAGAAATTAGAAACTATGAAGGAAGAGGCCCAGAGGTAAATGATCCTAGAGGAACAGAAGATGATAAACTTCAGAAATCACAAGAAGACCTACAAGGACACAACTCAACAGAGAAGGAGAAACAACCAAAATAAAAAACAGAAATAGTAAATATTACTGTTACATTGGAGAAAAACCAGTTGCAGTTGTTAAAAAGAGGAGAAGAGAAGGCCTTGGTCCCTAAAAAGAATGCATTTGGAGCTACATCAGGAGGGAAGGAAGACAATGAAGAAGGAGAAGAACCTGGTAAATCAGGATACGACATGGATCAAGAATCAACTACCCAACACCTTATGAATGCTGCAAGGCAAGGTGACTTATCACCTACGCAAGTGGAAAAGGCAAAATCAGCAGCAAAAGGTAAGAAGAAGCAACAAAAAGATAATTTTGCAGCACCAAAAGCTGGGATGCATACAAGGAGAACACTAACTAAATCCAACAATCAGTGATGAATGCTATAATTTGGAATATAAGGTCAGTCAACACACAGCAGGCCTTTGAAAGGTTGACAAAAATGCATAGGCAAAATCACTATGAATTTGTAGGGTTAATGGAACCAAAGCAACAAGCAAAAAAATTGGAAAGGTACAGAAACAAGATAGGACTTGCACATGCAATTTCAAATGTTTCCAACAAGATCTGGGCTTTCGTAGATGAGGTATTTGAGGTAACTGTTATGTACAATATGGTGCAACAATTAACACTAAGATTGTTTCATACTGAATCGCATGTGGAGTTTGTCCTAACATTGATATACGCAAAATGTGATGCAATTGAGAGGATAGAATTATGGGATTTATTATATGCAATGGCAAGGGATATGGATGCACCATGGCTTGTAGGAGGTGATTTCAATGTAATATGGGATGAAGAAGAGAAGTTTGGTGGGTTACCTGTGTCATTGAATGAAATTGATGATTTTCGACACTGCATCAACACTTGCAATCTCTTTGACCTTGGATTTAAAGGCAGCATATTTACATGGTGGAATGGGAGAGCAGAGGAAGACTGTATATTCAAAAGACTAGACAGATGTTTGGCCAATGTTGAGTTCCAACAAACATTTCCAGGAATAGAGGTGCAACATTTGTCAAAGACTGGTTCTGATCATAGTCCAATGTATCTGAAGTGTGATATTGAGACTCCACCAATAAAAAAACCTTTTAAGTTCTTGAATTTTTGGGTGAAACATGCGACTTTTAAAGATGTGGTGAAAGAGAATTGGTCTGCTGATTTCAGTGCAAATCCTTATATTCTTTTTAATCACAAGTTAAAAAAATTAAAGAAGGCCCTTTCATTGTGGAGTAAGGCTACATTTGGAGATATTTTCCAAAATATAGCAAGTATGGAGGAGGTATTGATGGTTCATGAAGCAGAATTTGAAGCAAATCCGACAGGGATGAACAGGGAAATGCTACAAAAGGTTCAGGCAGAATTGATCAAATGTCTGGCACTAGAGGAGAAATATTGGCAACAAAAGGCAGGCATGACTTGGTTCGAAAGGGGATAGGAACACTAAGTTCTTCCACGCACAAGTGAGAGGTAGGAGGAAGAGACTTCAGCTTAACAGAATTCAAAACAGTGGAGGAACCTGGATTGAAGAAGAACAAGAAATTGCAGAAGAGGCTATCAAATTCTACGAGCAACAGTTCACACAAGAAGCTAATCTTTCATTATTTGATATCGTAGAGCATGTTCCTAATCTGATTAACACTGAGCAGAATGCAGAATTGATTAAGCAGCCAACAAAAGAGGAGGTTAAAGTGGCAGTACTTGGACTTAATGGTGATAGTGCTGGGGGCCAGATGGTATGACAGGAAAATTCTATCAATCTTGTTGGGACTTAATAGGGGATGACTTGTACGACATGGTAAGGGCTTTTTTCAATGGTCATGAGCTACCCAAGTGTGTAACACACACAAACCTAGTTCTGCTACCAAAGAAAAAAGAAGTTACCACTTTTTCTGATTTAAGATCAATAAGCCTCAGTAATTTTTCAAATAAGGTTATATCAAGGGTGGTACATGAAAGGCTAGTGAAATTTCTCCCAAGTCTGATATCGGAGGAACAAGCAGGTTTTGTTAAGGGAAGGAATATAGTAGAAAACATCCTTCTAACTCAGGAGATAGTGACTGACATTAGGCTTAGAACTAAGGCTGGACCTAATGTCATCCTGAAGCTAGATATGACCAAAGCTTATGATAGATTATCTTGGCTATTCCTAACCAAGGTACTGAGAAAGATGGGATTCATAGAAAGGTTGATAGGGATTGTCTTTGGATTAGTTTCAAACAATTGGTATTCTATTCTAATCAATGGTCAAGCTCATGGGTTCTTTAAGTCCTCAAGGGGAGTAAAACAAGGTGACCCTGTATCTCCAACTTTGTTTATATTGGCAGTAGAAACATTATCTAGGGGTCTCAATGTACTACATACTAACCTGTATTTTTGTGGATTTGGGATGCCAAAGTGGAGTCCAAAGATCAATCATTTGGCGTATGCAGATGACATGATTATTTTCTCATCCTCAGATGAAACATCTCTGATGCTGATTATGCAAGTGTTGAAGGCATATGAAGCTGCATCTGGGCAGCTTGTTAACAAGACCAAATCAGCTGTGTACCTACATCATTTAACAAACATGGAAGTGGTCAGCAAGGTGGAAAGGATCACGGGCATTCATAGGAATGAATTTCCTATCATATACATAGGTTGTCCTATTTTTTATGCAAGGAGAAAGCTGGAATACTATCAGCCCCTAATTACTAAGGTAATGGACAAAATGCAATCATGGCAGAGCAAGTTATTATCAGTAGGGGGCAGTGCAGTTCTCATATCCAATGTACTGCAAAGTATGCCTATGCATCTACTATCAGTTGTTAACCCTCCAAAATATGTGATAAATAGGTTGCACAAATTGTTTGCTCAATTTTTCTGGAGCAGCTCTGTAGGAGGAACTAGTAGGCATTGGGCTTCATGGAACACCTTATGCTTGCCTGTGGAGGAAGGAGGAATAGGTTTCAGGTCACTACATGATGTTGCAAAGGCATTATTCAGCAAGTTATGGTGGAATTTCAGAACAAAACCAAGCCTATGGAGCTCTTTCGTATGTCAGAAATACTGTAAGAAAATGAATTCAGTAGTTGTTCCATGGAAAAGGGGGTCTCACATATGAAGAAAAATGCTGGAATGTAGAGATCTGATTGAACATCAAATCTTTTGGCAAACAAAAAGGGGATCCTCACTTTTTTGGTTTGAAAACTGGACAGGTCTTGGGGCACTATATTTTTTGGTTCCTCAGGACTTTGGCATTGGTGAAACAGTACAAAATGTACATGAGGTTACCTTAGATGGTGAGTGGGATGTGGTCAGGCTATTTGAATTGCTTCCTGAAGACTTAGCAGTACACATTCTGGAGAAAATCAAACCTCCTTCATCTCAGCAGGTTCGTGACGTGCCTTGTTGAATGCTGGAAACAAGAGGATATTTTAGTGTTAAGTCAGCATGGGATTATACGAGAAGAAGAGACGAACCAAGAACAGTTTATAGGATGATTTGGGTAAAGGGACTGCCTTTTAAAATAGCATTTTTCATATGGAAAGTGTGGAAAGCAAAGTTACCTTTAGATGATTTCTTGAAAAAAGTAGGCTACTGCATGCCATCAAATTGTTGGTGTTGTGTACAGCCTGATGAGGAATCTCTTCAGCATTTGTTTTTTAGATCAGAATCTGCAAAGACAACTTGGAAGTATTTTCTATCGAGGGCAGGAATAGCTGTGGAGGGACTTACTTTGCACCAAGCAATCACAAAATGTTGGACTGCAAATGTGTGCTTAAGGCTAAAACCAGTAATGCAAGCACTCCCTTCATGCATAGTATGGGAACTCTGGAAAAGAAGAAATAGTATGAAGTATGGTGATGCTGTGACAACTAGCAGGGTGATTTACCAAGTTTCATCAAATCTCCAGGCATTGGTGAAAGTGAGAAAGCCTAGGATGGACATGATACCTCACAAATGGAAAGATCTTCTAGCTATGATGGAAAATTTCACTCTCAAACTTAAGGTTACCAAAGTCTTGTGGAAACTTCCAAGTGCGGGATGGCTAAAAGTTAATACGGATGGGGCATCGAGGGGAAATCCAGGCAGGAGCTCAATAGGTTTTTGTATAAGAAATGAAAATGGTGACATAGTCAAGTCAGTAGGGAGGGAGATTGAGGAGACAACAAACACAGTAGCTGAAGCGAAGGCCATGGTAGAAGCACTAAGGTTCTGCAGATTTCGACAATATTCTTATGTATGGCTTCAAACTGACTCAATGTTATTAAAAAAGATAATGGATGGGATTTGGAAACCACCATGGATCATATCTGAGCAGGTAGAGGAAATGATGCAACTAATGAATGGGGGAAATTACACATTTACGCATATTCATAGGGAGGGAAACAAGCTGGCTGATCATTTGGCTAATTATGCTTTAGATCATGGAGAAATAGAATGCCAACATTTCTGGCATCTAGATGCACAGGGAAGGAGGTTGGTTAATGAAGATAAGCTGCAATGTCCAAGTCTAAGGGTGAAGGTGGACAGGAGATAAGAAGCAAAGTGAAAAGGAAGAGCAGGAGGCATGTCAACTTAAACGACCAATATATTCAAATCCCAAGGGAGAAGGGTATTTCTATCGCGCAGCACACTAGGAATTGGCATGGAGGGCTGCGAGAAACCATGTATTGTAAGCACATGGTTTATTGTGAAAAGCGTGAAGCCTGTCTCTTGGTCTGGGCAGCGCAATCGAGCAAAAATGAATGCAGGAAGGGAAGAACAAAGCACATGCGTGGAGGGTAGCAACTGCCACAACAAGAGCAGTTGGGATGTGAAATTTGGGAGTAAAATAAAAAAAGGGAGGCACGCATGCTATCACATAGAAAGGCACGATGGAAGGTAAAGCATGTTGGACATGAATGCTTTTGATACTTGAGCATGCAATACTTTAGCTCAATTCGAAAAATAGTAGACCGTGTCCATGATAAAGCAAGGCACGAAATTGGGTTGGACATAAATTGCACGCTGCAATTGTTTATCTCGATGCTGGAGCTGCACGCATGGCCTAAGCATGGGGTGGAAAATCGTAAAGCAAAAAGGCATGCACAATATTTTATTGGAGTGCCTTAAGAGGTGGGGGAGTGTCCTTTTAGGACGAAATATCAAGCTGGAAATGCAAAGCACGCTGAAAGTGCTACTTTGATATCACATTGCTGGAGATGGCTACTATCACAAGAATAATTCAAAGATTGCTTATACAAGCAAAATCTGGGCAGTGGCTACATGGTTTGGACACTCGTTCTAATAAACTGCAGGGGCAAGATTCATCATTAACCATATCAGTCCATATATGATACCAATGTAGAGCTACGTTCTCAATATTGGTAATAGGTATTATATAATAGTCATAGTTACTTTTCCATTGCGCAAGGCAACATGACATTTTGTACGTTATGTTTTGTTTGGATTTATATATATAATAAAACTAGCCCTAGGCGGTTGCCTAGCGGATTGCCAAAAAAAAAAAAAAAATTAAAATAGCCACTAAAACCCTTACAGAATACCCTAGGCCACATATTTAGCTGCCTTTGTTATTGTCAGTAAAGATCCATTTTATTGCGAGTAAAAGAGAACCTTTGTAGTGGTATTTGTAATGATCGGGAAAAGATGATTTCTAACAATTTCCTTATTACAAGTAAAATTTAAGTGTTTTGCTATCATTTCTGTTGACCAATATGCCCAATTATATTTAATAGTAAGCATAATACATTTCATTAAATCCACGATAAATAAAAATAACTACTAATCCAAAATTTCAAGTGTTAATAACACAAGAAAAAAAGGGGGGATTTGCATCTATACCCGCTTTTTGGGTCACATTTTAATTTGTTCCCGCTTTGCAAAACAAAATTGCAATCGTACCCACTTTTTCGCATAATTTCAGCATACGGGGGTGAAGTAGCAAAGACAATCATGCAAAACTTCAGCATTCTAGTAGACAGGCCTGGAGTAGCAAGTGTACTGAACCAAGTGTGCTGAAGTTTTTGTTTGTAATTGCTAAACTTAAGCATAGTAGCTGAAGTTTTGTTCTCTATTTGCTGAAGTTTTTGTTTGTAATTGCACTAAATGAGTTGAAATTTTTTTGTCCCGGATTCATTAGTTTAGTCATTAAGCTTTTTCAAAAACTTCAGCAGAAGATGCTGAAGTTATTTAGTTCATTTATAAAAGCTTCAGCACTAAATAAGCTGAAGTTTTTTTGTCCTGAATAAGCTTTTTCAAAAACTTCAACAGAAGATGCTGAAGTTATTTAGTTCATTTATAAAAAATTCAGCACTGTCTTGAATTCATTAGTTTTGTCATAAAGCTTTTTCAAAAACTTCAGCAGAAAATGCTGAAGTTATTTAGTTCATTTGTAAAAACTTCAGCACCATATAAACTAAAGTTTTTTAAAAAGCTTTCTAACATAGTAGATAAATAATCAGGTTACCAACAATATCTAAATCATAAATTTTGAAAACAATAAACGTAAAAAGAACAGAATTATCATTGTCTACTAACTTACATACGTGAAAATATTCACAAATTATTGTCTACTAACTTACGTAATTATTTATAATTTATTTTTAAATAATCTGATAAACATATTTATGACAATCATCCTATAAACTGAAGTTTCATAGCAGCACCAACAACAACAGAAGAAAGAAGAAGAAGAAAACGAAGGAGGAGAAGAAGGAGGAGAGGGGGATGAAATTGTTTAAAAAGTGGGTACAATTTAAAAAATTTTAAAAAATGGGAATAGGTTAAATGGAGGCGACCAAATAGGGCGCCTCGTGCAATTTTTACGAAAAAAGTAAACTATTTGAATCCAATAGCTAGTATAATTTTGCATCTAATAACTATTGTTACAAAATAGCTATAATACTACAGTAAACATCATACAAAAAAATTTCCAACTCTTGATCAGAATGATTTCTTCCATATGCCCAATTATCAAATGTGATAGTGCTTGACCTGAAATGATAAAACAAAGAGAATATAAATATGACTAGGTATAGAATATAATTCTATTATTGAGTTAGACAACATTTAGTAGAATATTTCAGGAAATGTATGAAAAAGGGATGTATAAAGAACATATGGTCAGCAGGTTTCTTGATATGTACATATTACAAATTATATTAGTATCATCTAGCTTATATCCTGAAAAACCTTGAACTAGAAGAACTACCACTAGATAAT
This sequence comes from Nicotiana sylvestris, assembly GCF_000393655.2. NCBI lineage: Eukaryota > Viridiplantae > Streptophyta > Magnoliopsida > Solanales > Solanaceae > Nicotiana > Nicotiana sylvestris. Next base: position 90,908,179 of record NC_091068.1, on the reverse strand, counting down.
TCCATAAAAAAATATTTAACTTTAATTTTCACCTGTAACTTCCACAACTTTTTCAAACAGGTTGCTTCAGATTTTTATACTCAGGTTTTAAAATCAAAATTGTGGCTAGTAGTGAATAATTTTCTCTTAACGGTAGAACTTGAGTTAACGGTGTAACTAAGTTGAATTGGTATAGCGCCAAATTTATCCACCCACTCCACCAGTAAAGGAATAAGAACATGAAATATCTTATTCATATCCCTTGGACAGAACATGCTCCCTTGGATAGGACATGTTTATCAAATCAACATTCAAACTCAAATAAAGGAGCAAGGCATCAGCGGCAGTCGAAGACAATATTTTACCGTATGATTTTTTTTTCTGAATCAGTTGTTTTATTCTATGAATTTTTTCGTGCTAATGCTCTTATAACTTGTATGTCGGCTCTATTCAATTGACTCCGACAAGCATACTGCTTATTATTTTTTTAAAATAGTTCATACAGATCAAAAAATAATTGAAAATTGAATGTAAAAAATATATATCAGAAAGCGTAGTGACAAAATATAGATACTCAATCAATTGCATATAATATGACATATGTTAGGGATATATAAAACTGACCTAGTGAAATAAAAATATACCAAGGAGAAAAAAAGATGAATCTTCATAAGACTCATACCTGGCATATATAGGTCGATTTCCCACCCATGTTAGTTTCTTCAATAATCTGAACCAACCCTTGACCTGGAAGACCAAAGAGGTTGATCAGAAATCACACAACACATAAAAAACAGAGACAACATCACTGCAATGTAGAACACGCACTAGTTAACAGGTATTAGGGATGAAATTACTGCAGGCATTAAGTAAAATCTGTGTCATGTGAATCATATTCTTTCACAAAAACCAAACATGATATTTTGTTCTCTTTCTTATATTATTTATCTAGTTTTTTGAAAGCAAAGAATCAGAGAAACAACAAATAAAAGATTGCATTACAAAATAAAGAACTTCTCTCTGAGTATCTAGTCAATCAGATTTATGTGGTTCTCATAGAAAACACGCCTTTTATATGTCCAATATTATATATCCGTGATTTGAATTTTTGAGTTAAAATTATGAAATTTAACTTAATCGTCTAGTCAGTACTCACATTATAATGAGTGCTTATGTATCCTAAAGAGTCCTTATAGATGTACTTTCACTATCTTTCCAAACCATCTAAATAAGTACACAACTTTTCAAAAATTTGTTTGATAAAAGTATTTAAGTTCTGTAATTACGTACAGATAACAAAAGGTGGACAACTATTATGGGAAATTCTTTCTTTCCTTCTTTGTAAGAATTGTGGCATGACCATATACGTACACGTTTGAATCATTTACCTTATTGATTTCCTGGTTTTGCTTCTCCGCAGTGGAGGAATGAAGATAAAAGAGAAAAGAATAATGAGATTTTAATACAGTTGCACCACTAAACTGCATCTTCAATCACAAGTTACTAAAGATTGGCAAAAAATAAATTTCAGCTTTTTTTGTAAGATTATTTTGTTAGCATTCTGCATATATCCAGGAGAGAAAATAAAGGGCAACCATGGGCAATGAGGCCGTTACAGAATAAGATACTCTTGTGTTTGAAACATAGGTACACTACCTCGGCGAATTATTGAATTAGTCGTTCAAACCCCTGAAAGCAATTACTCCCTCGTTTCAATTTATTCGAATCTATTTTCTTTTTGGTCCGTTCCAAAAAGAATGAACTCTTTCTAAATTTGGAAATAATTTAGCTTAAACTTATAATTCTACCCTTAATGAGAAGCTTTTATAACCACACAAATTATCTGGGCCCCTTTTTAACTTATTTAGGACCACAAATTCCAAAAGTCTTTATTTTTTCTTAAACTCCGTATCCAACCAAACAGGTTCACATAAATTCGAACGGAGGGAGTACATATTTTGGGTAATCAGAAGTTAGTCCAGGGAGGAAAGGACAGAAAGCAGCTTTAGAAACCTCAATCGGCACAAGAATTTAAAAGTGTGCACTGTCAAATGCTTTAAAATTATTGGTATCTTTCAAACATGGGAAATCGTTAATTATCAGACAAAGATAAATCCAAGAGATACATTTAACATAATACAAGTACACCATGCCTAAAGCTTTTTGCTCATAAATAAAAGATGTCAAATAACTCCAAACAAAAAATAAAGACAAGGTAAATTGCACAAGTTTAACTTTAATTAGTTCAGGAACTTCGCAAAAATCATTGTCCAAAATTAAATGTGACAAGTTGCGAAAAATAACTCCTTCATACCTGCAAAGATTTTCAGCTGTAAATCTAAGGCAAACAACTTTTAGTTCGGGGCATGGAACGACCAGCAATCGCAAGAGTTCTAGATACAGAGTTCATAGAGAATTAAAATTAGATCAGGAATTTGAAGAAATCACCACATGTTGCCACAATATCTCAACAAATACTTGCAAGTGATCGATCAAAATGGGTATAAAAGAATATTCTAGCAAGCCAAAAATCAACCATAAATCATCAGTCTTCCGCATTCTCATTGTAAACATTGAAATCATATCTATATAAACCAAAAATAAGCAAAAACATAAAGCTATACCTGTCAAATGGGCAATAACCAGTAGTCTCCCACTTATTATACATGTTTCTTGTCTTCTAGTTTGAAGGTTTTTGGGTTGCTCAATATTATTATCTACAAAAGAACGCCATTACGTACACTGTAGAAGGGAACAAAAAGGCAAAATTTTCATTAGAAATATAATACATAGTATCTTTCTTTTGAATAAATAGCATAGTATTCCAAACTTCAGTCCACTAAAATAATCAAGGCACTGTGACAATGCTAAATAATCCATCTCAATCACATAGCATTCAACTATATACACACTAGATTGGTACTTGTATTATGGGAATTACCAAATAAATTGAACATAATCTAAACCAGACAACAATAAGCACAAAATATTTACTAAAATAAAAAAAAATAGCGAAAAAATAAAATAGGAAAAAAATGAACAGAAAGAAAACTAAACCTAGGGCTCAATAATGATGTTGGTGATGGAGAAAACTGACGAGAGGCAAGATTGAGACAGAAATCAAGCATCAACAACCAAGAAAAATCGAAACATAGGGATGAGAGATAGAGAAAGATCGACAGACAGAGAGAGATAGTGATATAGAGAGATAAGTCGAATTACCTCGTGATGGTTGTCGATTGTGGTGATGCCGCCACCGATGGCTGAATATCTCAAATTGGGAAATAGTTCAATTTGGGTGTCTGTTCTAGGTTTACAAGGAAGGAATGAGGAGAGGGAGGGAACAATAAAAAAAATTGGAGGGAAGATAAAGTTAGAAAAAATTGCTTTCAATAATTAGTACTAACTTTTATAGAGGCCATTTTCTTCATTTGCCAGTGAAAGGTCCTAATTCCCGGTTAATATCAAATCGTCGCTAACATTTGAGTTCAAGGGATAAATTACCAGCAAATAGTCTATTGCCGCTAAACAATGGCCACTAAAAGTGTTTTTTCTTGTAGTGAGAGGTGTTGATTGTGTGAGCATGTGCTTTTGGACTTATATGTCCGGTAGTACCCCTATTAGTGGAATTTGTGGCTGGATGGCTACGTGATGAGTATGATGTGACTGCGAGATGTGTTCATATGATTTGAATGTGATGAGAAGGGTCTGCGTGAGGTGTAGAAAGAACTATTTAGTGCTTGATTTCCATCTTGATTTGATGTATAGCCCCGAGTTATGGGTGTGTTAAAGGATCTTTTCATGTTGTTTAGTTGAGGAGTGAAGTAGATTTCATATCGTGATATGAGTTCAGACTCAGGAAGATTAAGTGATTGCGTAATGTTTATGATTGTGGAAGGGTATAGAGAGAGGTCAGCTTGAGGTGAAGCAGGTGGGTTATCTCCTGCAGGGTGTCCTGAGGGTTGTGTGATCCCTCTGTTGTTTTGTAGCGAGTCCTCTTTTACTAGTGAATTATATGTGTTGCAATTTGAGTTTGGATCGCTTATGAAAGTGGGCTTAAATAGTACAAGGGTGAATGCGAGATTTGCAGATGATTAGAAATACTAGATGGTTTGTGTTGCACGAGCTTATAAAAGATTTAGTTGAATCTCACTAAGGCATTATCGCAGTAATAGAGTATGGATATTATGAGTTATTATGTATTTTGATCTATGGCTTTGAGCCAAGTGGGAGAGCCTGCTATTGATCAGTTGATTGCACGGTTATGTGTTGTATTGGTTTTAGTTTGAGGTATACTAGTAAATCAGTTATGGCTTACAGAGGTTGAGATCGAGGATGACTTGAGTAAAGAAAATTTGGGATAAGGTTTGTGTTATGATTTATGGGTATATGAGAAACATTGGATGTTTAGTTGTTGTTTGTAAGGGATGTAACGTGTATGGAGTAGGAAATCGCTCGGCGGCTTAGAAGAATGGGTTACTTTCTTATGTTTTGCTGTACTAATGGGACACAGGTCGTTCGATTCATTTGATCAGTTTAATTGAGACCTGAGTAGAGTGGATGACTCTCGAGAATGGTTCTAATAGATTTAAGATTTATATGTAACAATTAGGGATCTTCAGGATGTGTAATTGGCTAGAAACTGAGATTTACATTGGATGATGTCAAGACTTGTGGCATTTCTATATCATTATAGATTCTATATATCGATATTAGGAAGGTGAAGTTAATGGCTTTAGATTCTTAGGAAGTCTCTTCAGGGTAAGTATTTTAAATGTGGTACTTTTGGGGATATTTAAGAGAGTATTCAGCGGCTTATGAGCCTTAGGGTGGTGTGGTTTTATGCTTGGGTCTCATCTGATGAGTCTGGGTTGAGGATTGTAGTATTATGGTGAGGGGGAGTATCAATTTGAAGGTAATTTAGAAGGAACTTGGAGAAATAGGATAGCTTGGTAGTAGGTTGGATCAACATGGTAATGAATATGATAGGTTCTTTGGGTGATTATGATGTGGTGGGTTTCTACATGTGTTTTGTGATGATACTATTGGGTTTTGAGCCTGCGTAGCATGGTTGAGTTAGAGAGATTCAGTTCTGTCAGCTTGGGTAAGTACAAATGGGTTTTGGAGAGTTCTTGATGGTTTCTATCGCGGATGAGATGTGTATTTCCTGCTGGTGTGTGACACATGTTGCGTATTGTGATTTTCTCCTGGATGGGATCAAATGAAAAGTTCTTGGCTAATTGAGTGCATAGTTTCTTGTGACTCGGAGTGGATTATGAAGTTCTAGTATTTTGCATATGATGGCATGGTATATGTGATGTGTCGTGTGGCATCGAGATTGGCAGGTGCAAGGTCATGGTTCAATTTTGAAGGGAAGGTCATGAGTCCTTAGGCAACATGGACAGTTTTAGATGACTAGGTAAATGATATTACTATATGGTATGACTTGATTAGAGTATACATTTCATAAGGGGCAATATACATTTCAGAAGGGGCAATGTGTTTTGATTTATGGATACTTCATCGTTATTGTGGCACTCTCCTGGTTGATCAATTGTTGATGTTCAAATTTTGCTTTGTGGCGCAGAAGAATTGTAGAAGTATTCCTCGTGGGATGGTCATTCATTGGAGAAGTGTTAGCCATGCAAGAAGTGGAGTTGAGATTAGATATGGTGATTCATGTACTCTATGGATTTGGAGACTGGGAGTTCACATAAGTAGACTGCTTCATGGTTATGGGCTGTGAAGTTGTGGCCGAAGATAGCCAGATGATAGTATGTGTTATGGTTAGGTCACTGTGGACTTTCAGAGGGTTATGTATCTGTTTGTAGGTGAGTAGAGTGGATTTGGGGTCCATTGACAGGCTCAATTGGGATGTGTATTCTACACCGAGTCGGATTGGTTGGCTCCATACTGCTATTGTTGAGGGAGGTGTCGTTCAATTGTTGTTGAGCTTATTCGTTTTCTGAAATGATTTGTGAGTTACCCTTCTATGTTACGAGGAGTTGTGAATTGTTGGTTATATGCACACGTGATGCGGTTCTATTTGGGCTTATAGTGGGAATTTGAGTAAGATGAGTATTCGGGTATTGTGTGATTGATTGCGCATTGGCTATGTTCTTTTCGGATGATGCCATTGTGTTATTTGCTCTTCGTGGTTATGGTAATGTACTTTAGGTACTTGATGTCAAATTTCGTGTGGTGATTGATTTTGAGCAAGGCGGCTCGAGGAATATAAAATGAACCGCCGTTTGGATGAGATCACACATTGCTGTGAAGTTATGTTGAGATATGATCCTTGGTGTCGGATTCGTGCGTTTTGGTTCTACGATGTGTGCTAGGCTCTTAGCATGGTGTTGTGATGGTACTTGTTAAGTTGGCGGGACAATTCTCTTGTTTGAGTCATTTTCATGATTGAGTACATTTGGGATGTTGCTATTGGGTGCACGAATTGCATAGGTTATGGATTTGGGTTGTACTGATGTGTCATGTCACTAGAGTGGTCATGTTGGATGAGATGAGGTCATTGGACTTAGAATGAATACTATCAGAATTGATTACAGCATGGTTGGAAGGATAATATCAAAAGTCGGCTTAGAAATCTGCTATAGTTCCTGTCGGAGAAGAGGGAGCTCCATGAATTGTTGATCTGACGAATGGTTATGAGTTTCGGTGTGTTTCTTTCATCATTCGCAGTATACGAAGGTGTTAGAATGAGGCTTTGTTTGATAAGAGGTTTATGTTTACCGTAAAAATGGTAACAACAATTAAATTTGTAAATGGGATTCTAAAAATACGTGATCTATTTTTATGTTAGTTGTTAGAGCAGTTGATGCTAAGAGTATGAAGTTTAACGAAGAGATACAAGCTAAAACGGGGCAGTAATCAAACCCAGGGGCTTGCCGCCCGAGCCTCGGACTGGTCGATAGAGAAGCCTCGAGGTCGATATCCGGCTCGAGCTCGAGCTATCAGAGGTAATCGGAAATGGGGTAATAGTTAGGGTATGATCAAACAAGGCCCTTTATGGCCAATGCCAAGCAATAAATGAAGAACAAATATGAAACTAATAATTGCTAAGAGTGGCCTCGAGCTAGTAAGAACGAGCAAGTTAGAGAGAAGAAAGAGAGAGAGATATTATTGATCTTGTGGAGAATAGTTGGAGCAACACCCTCCCTTTACAAAGTAGTTTGGGTTACCCTTATACAGGAGGGTAATCCGGTTATAGTACAACATATATTAATTATAAAAGCATGAAGATGGGACGGCTAGATGTGATGCCTCGACATAGGCTCTGGGTAGGCCGGCTCAGTCAGACTTAGTCGTGTGCCTTGGGAACTTCCCCTTTTGCTCTAGCCTCAACCTTTGTCTTCTTTGAGTCGGGCCTTGACGAGCCTCGAGGGAGGGGAATCGGTCGCGACTCCACGTCCCTGGGGTCTCGAGGTATTCTTCCGAAGTGGCTTGATCGCGAGAAATGAAATCCTCTAATTTTTCCGCATATAGATAGTCTCCGCGTTTCCCAAAACAAAGTGATGGGAAATGATTCTGACACCTAACTCCACGAGCTTCTCACGGTGACGTCATACCAATGATGTAACCTGTGGCGCGAGCTTTTGCGGCGATCGAGATGTCCCGTGGACTTGTGTGTTTGACATCATTTGATGCACTGTCGATTCCCGTTCTACAAGATAAATGTACCGTCGTCAATTCGGTTCTTCAAGAATGCAGTAATTGCATCCGCCGGTCAATCTTCCAAAGTCTCGATGACCGTGTCGTTACCCCCTATAAATGGGGGTGCTTTGGCGTTGTTTTTCTATCCAAGTACCTTCATTAGCTCATTTGCCCATTTCTTCTTATCTTCTTCCTCTATCCTTGAACATTATGTTTGGGGATCATGGCTTCAAGGCCGTTCGGCAGAGCTCCCGTAGGCTGTGTTGAGGCCTCTTTCTAGAGCTTCCCTTTGTCAAGCATAACCATGCCGTCATGTCGCTACTATGGTTGTTGTTATGTCTACTATTGCCGCTCTTGTTTGCTCGAGATGATGACATATGGGGGTCAACTTTCCTTGTTCGCAAAAAGCTCTTATGATTATATACCGCTGCTCAAAAGGGGGCTCGGATTATACACCTCTGCTTACCTTCATACCCCAGCTCGACGTGGTGCTCTGCCCTGAGCTGGTAGCTTGCACGACTAGATGTTCCAAGAAGTAGACTCTAAGTAGCCGTGTAGGCGGGACAGAGGCTCGCTCGGTCCGCTGTCTCTCCGAGGTTCTCTTGGCCAGCGAGGGTCCTCGACCTTCGGAGAGCTATGGCATTTTTTCATTCCTCCCTGCTTCTCGCCCTATCCTTTGGGGATATCATTGTGGAAGGCCGGGATGAGGCTTCTGAGGATGTGTGCCCGAAGGTGCCTGTTGCAGAAGGCGGACCTTCAAAGGTAGACCAGTCTCTAGGCTTTTATCACGTGTGTGCACCCTTTTGTTTCTTCCTTTATGCGTAAGAACCCCTTGCGGGCTTTTGTAATTGTATGTAAGGACCCTTCGAGGGCTGTTGTACATGAATATATATGAATATAAAGCTACTCCCTTGATTTATGTTCTTGATACTTGCCCTACCATTGTATGTTCTTGTGCGCTTCGAGGATTTTGAATGTTTTCCTTTGTTGTTGACCGCTGATATCTAACTCGGATGCGAGCGTTATTTTCGATCCTCTGCCGGTTGATATGGCTCTTTTCCAAGCCCATCGTCGTACCTCAGACCAAGCTTTAATTGGTCTGATAGACTCGGGCCGTCGGGCCCTTCGAATTGTAGAGTTTTGGAGTTTTTGAGAGTGGTATCCTAAGCGAAGGTCAGCTTCGGGTACCTGGGGTTCTACTTTGAACATGATGCAGATAGCCTTTTAAAGCATAGTGGATAGACTTCCATCGACGAGTTGCCTATATTTAGGCGATGCCTTGAGCCCTCCTTGAGTCTTCATGGGTGGAGCTTCAAGTGCTTACTTTACTTTTTAGAAAGGAAAACCACGAGATCGGGTACCTCCTCGAATTCTATGGTGGTGCTGAAGGCTTTCCGAAGCCTGACTTCTTTTGGATGGAGGTCCTCGAGGTCGGGCATCACCTCGGGGTAAGAGATGATGTAGTTGGCTCCTTGAATCCTAACTTCTTGCCGTCGGAGGTCTCGAGGGTCGGGTACAACCTCGGGATCTATACCGAGGCCGATGGCCTCCAGGGGCTTACTTTGGATAGACAGATCGTTGTTGTTTCCCACATATATGTGGGGTGGCTTTTGCTTCTTTGGAAGATCTCATTATTTTGGACAACTATCCCTCCGCCTTGGCATTGGGTCCTTCATCTCTTCAGGCGCAAAAAGCATTGGTGCACGTCCCTGCTTTAGTCTGTCAATTCTACCATAGCCATGACAGCTACTTCAGGACAAGCCCGACAGGGAAGGGAGAGTTCCACTCCTAATGCTTAGGATCTGCGGGAGTTCACTCTAAAGACTGTGTCTTTGATAAGAGAGAAATATATGGAGATGGTGATGAGATACTACGGATGGGGCAATGGGATAACGCTGCAGGTGCTTTACCCGGACGAGAGTATTATGGACTCTGCTGATGGATTCTTGAACGTATACCTACATCCTTTCGCATTAGGGCCCCTTGATAGGGTCGTGCTTGATTTCTATTTGAATTATGTCGTTCTGGTGAGTGGTGTTGATGATGAGGTTCTTTGCGGAGAAGGCTGGGCTCCTTCGGAGAGGAGAAAGAGTCGTCGGCCTCTGAGCTAAGGGACGATGGCAATAAACGGGATTTGCACCCGCAGTGCGGTGGAGCTTTTAATGGGGCTAAATGGGCCCGTGTCTTCGAGGAGAGGAAATCGCCCGAGCCTGCTATTCCCGGAGTGTTTGTTCCTAGAACGATGGTTCCTATGAGTGAATATGCTTCGCCCGAGGTTGGTTCTTCCAGGGCCGAAGGGGCTGGACCAACAGGAGTGTGCTCTGCCTTCGAGGAAGTCCGCCAGCTTCACTTCATGGTGAGTTTTGGCACAGCCCTTCTGTATTTCGTGTCTTCCTTTCTTTATTCAGTTTTTCTTTTGCATGCCTTCGATAGGCTCAGGTCTGAGCTGCTCCGCCATGGGGCTAGGCTTCGGAAAGCTCTGGATGAGGGTGAGTCCCTTAGGCTCCTCGGCAAGGAGAAGGAGGTTGAGTTGATGCACTGGCGGTATAAGGCATATCGGAGCTTGAATACGAGAGCTATTTGATGGAGCAGGTAACCTTTCATAGTATGCATTTCGCTCTTTTGACCCTTAAGGTTAATCCTTTTGCCTATATTAGCTGCAGAAAAAGACGGAGGCTTTGGAGTACCTTAGGGGCCAAACCGATCGAGTCAGGAATGCCTGTGGTGGACTGAGGGCTCAGGTGCAGGCTTAAGCTTTGGAGGAGAGGGGCGCCTTGGCCAAGGTTCCCGCCTTCGAGGCCTAACTCCGCTTGGCTCGTGGTAATGCTTCAGTTCAGGCGGATATGATTGTGAAGCTCGACTCCGATCTCTCGAAGGTCAAGGCTACGATAATCGATACTGAAGCAACATTGAGTCAGACCAAGGTTGATCAGGACATGGCGATTCATTTGAAGGACGTTGCTGATTCCCAAGCCGAGTTAAAGCAAGCCCTTGATCGTGAGAAGAGGATCGAGGAGTATGTTCGTTGCAGATCCCGAAGAGAGGTACTTGAAGAGATCGGCGCTAGGGGTTTCGTTCTCTCGGAGGAGTTAGACAGTGCGAGAACGGATGAGCGTGATGCTCGATCACGTCTTGCCGACATCATGGAGAGCAAAACTGGGGCTGGTAGGTCGTAACCTTCTGGAGCGGAGCGTAGATTTCGCCATTTTTCCATTTTGTATTTGACATTCGTAGAGCACATTTGTAGATGGAGAGCGTACCTTTTGCGTATGTAGATAAAATAAAACTTGAAGCTTTATCTCTTTTGTATCTCTTTTTGCATTGCTTTTGACCTTGCGGGCTGGTTTCGGTGTTTGGCGGGAGCCCTGTGGATCCAGAGCTCATTAGACAGGCCCGAAGGCTCTTTCATGCTTAGTCAAGTGTGATTTTTGATGAGATTAGGCGTTAGAGCTTTCGTGCTTTGCCCAGCTATTTTGGGTTTAGTCTCCGAGTCAGGCTTTGACTCGAGCTTACCTGACCTTCATTCTCATGTACCTGCACGGGCGGATGATGATGGTTCTTATTCTTTGCCCTTGGGCATTTGTATTTTAACTATTTTGGGCTCAGTCTCCGAGTCGTGTTACTACTCGAGCTTAATTGACCCTCAAGTTTTTTGCGCCTACATGGGCGGATGAAAATGGCTTTGATACACCTCGGATCGAAGCGACCTTTTAAGTGTGTGGCCTTGAGGCTCGTTTGGCTAGCGACAATGGCACTTACGTTGTGCCCTTAGGCATATTGTAGTTAACTATTTTGGATTCGGTCTCCTAATCGGGTTACGACTCGAGCTCATTTTAATCCTCAAGTTTTCAATTTTCAAGCTGGCGACAGTGGCTCTTACGATGTTTGGTCGTTGCAACCTTTTAGTGTGCGGCCCAGAGGCTCGTTTGGCTGGCGATAATGGCTCTTACGCTTTTGCCTGTGGGCATATTGTAGGCTTTGTTTTCCTCTCGTTAAGGTCTTTTTGAAATAATTTTGTCTAACCCGTCGTTGGTTCGGGAAGAACCTCGATTTCAAGTCGTTAGCGGTGATGTTCGAGCACCTCGGAAGGTTTTTAGCTCGTAGGCTGAGTAGCTCGAAGCCTTGTGATTTGGAGCTGACATGGTTAAAGCTCGTTTGCCTATTGAAGGAAGCCTATTTTAACCGGTTCTTTTCGAAGTAGATTCGAAGTAATGGCCTGCGATTTTGTTAGCGACGGTCGGGCGTCCCCGAGTCGCATTAATTTGGCTGGTGCAGCCATTTTGACCGTAGTCATATGTATTTGGTCGGAGCCATTTTTGATCCTGAGTGATAGTTTAGGCGTCTACACCGAGGGTATGCCCTTTCGGAATTTTTACAAATGCGACATATAGCCAAAACTTCGGGATTGAGTATTATGCCTGTAGTAAGGTCTTACAAAATTTTCATGCCTATTGAGGTCTTACAGTTTGTCATGCCTGTTGAGGTCTTACAGTTTTGTCATGTCTGTTGAGGTCTTACAGTTTTGTCATGCCTGTTGAGGTCTTACAGTTTTTGTTGCTATGTAAAATAGATCTGGTTATACCGAGTCTGCCCGATCGGGGTCTTACAGCCTCGGGTTTTCCAGTGTACGGCGATTGACGATAGTCTCCGAGCCATCCAGTTTGCTTAGGCTCGAAGGCCGTTATTCGTGAGCTCGGAGTTTCCTTGTTGGGCCTTATGGTACCGGAGTTCCGACCCTAGGGTTGTGCGGGTGCCAAATTATTGACGCTAAGTCTCCGAGTATTTTGGGATGCCTTAGGTGGAGGGACCCCTGCCATGAGCATGCTGAAATTTCCTTTTTTGGAGTACAAGATGCTAAAAGATATTCTTTTATTGCTTGACGTAAATACATGTCGTCTCGTTGTTGTGAACTCGGTCTGTGGGGGCGCGGATCCTTGGACCATTTGGTCCGGTACATGATTCCCTATTGAAACTTAGTCTGCCTTTCCCCGGCCCTACCGAGCGGACAACACCTTCAAGAAGGGGTGCCCCTCATCGTTTGATTGCAAAAGAAGGCCTGCGATCTTGTCGGATCCTCCTTAGAAGGTACGTTGCTCTGCTAAGAAACTTGCTGATGAGACCCTCTTCGGGGCGGAAGTCCGGCCGAGGGGAAAGAGTGCAACGGGCTCCGTCAAGGCCTTGGGATCTTCGTGTAGAGTTAGAACTTCCGAATGCCTTGGCCAGGTGTCTGCATATAGATTAGTGAAAAAATAACGAAGGAGGGAGGTAGTTTTTTTTTACCGCGGGATGTACAGGCGATGTTCCGAGGTCTGATATGTTCCTGCTATTTCGGGGTGAGGACTTTAGTACACACCTCCGCCGTGTTTAATCGGGCTTGGTCGAAGATGTGGTTCGCTTACCCTTTGGCTCTTTCGAGAGCGGAGATATTGGTGTCGGCAATATGTAATGTGATGCAGACTTTCCCCTTGCTGCGTGTCATTCCCCGCAGATGGCTCCAATCCCGTCCTTCGTTGGAGGTTTCGTTCTTTGGCAAAAGGGGAAGTTACCGTTTTCATGCAGCGTGTCCGCGACCGTCTGAATAAGGCGTCCGTGCCTTGCACCTCCTTTCATGATATGGAACTCGGTGTATCGGTCTGGGCCAGTCGTGTCGTACTGAGAGAATGGTCTTTCTCCTTAGTGTAGTGATCGCCATTTGGAATTTTCCAAGGATTCGAGAGGTGGTTGTTGTTTTGACCTGGCGGTCCGAACCGCCCTATCATCCTCGGCCCGACAGTATTGATCAAGCTACCTGAACTCATGAGCACATGTTTTATTTAAAATGGATCGAGTGAGGAAGAAGGTTACCAGTGCGTCAGTGTGGGACCGAGACAAGGTCTCAGTTTCTTTTTTGCTGAATGTGAGGGCGTCCTTGGGAATGTATCCCCGGATCCGCTTTTCCCTTGTGACGAGCATTTTTTACTCTCCATTTTATGAGTCATTGGAGGGTGTCGCCGCTCCTCCACTATTGTGGCAATACGTCGCGGCTCATTTACTTTGCTCTTCATGGCCGCCTTCCTCACTCGGAACTAAACTTGAGCTTGACCGCTCAACAGTTCTCGATGGTGATTTTTATTGAGTAGCACGGCTGTTTTCCTCCTGAGCTAGTGGCCATTTTTGGCTCCGTGGTCGTGCGCGTTATACAGTTCACACACCAAGCTGTGATTCCCCCGATAGGGATTCTGCTGAATTGGTCTGAGCCATTTGACGTCCCTGGTTTTGCTTACGATGAACACAATGTTTGGTACAACGATGTTGAAATTGTACTCTGATGGGCGAGGTGCCCTTGCCATCCATGCGTCCCCATTGAATCTGGCTTTGTTAACGATTCCTCGAGGAAATTATCCTCGGGCCATTCTCCGATTGTTGCGAGGTAGATTGCATCTCAAGGCATTCCTCCTATCTGCGGTGCACGGGCGGTACCTCCCTCTGTTTGGCATTGGTTTCTTTGCCAGGAGCCTTCTTGGGTATACTGAGCCCGAGGAGGTTCCCGGATGGTCATCCACGACCCTGATTTGCGACTGATCAAGTTTTGTTTGAACTGCCCTGAAATCGTCGGGCTTGGTTTGTTTAGGCTTTGAGTGAAAGCCTGTATTGCCCAGTCATCCGAGACCGGGGGTAACCCCGTTCAATCCATTAGAGAATGAGGTGTGAATTTTCATAGCATTTCGTTCTCCCTTTGTTCGGCCCTGGATGTGTCGAGTCATTGCTTCGATGGCATCTGCATGTGTCTTTATGGAGGAATCTGCCGGTATGGTAAGTGGGTTTATGGGGTCGGGGGCTAGGGTTATGACGCCTGATCATGGTCCTTTTTGGGAGTGTTTCCCCGAACCCCTTCAATAAGACGGGCTCGATCTCATCATCTTTTGGGTCGTTGCCTTTTTCCGCGGACGTATAGATAGTGATGTGTTCATTAGGATCTGAGGTCCCGTTGTACTTAGTGAGTTCTGGCGTTTTGAACTTCTTTGGAATGGGTTCTGGGGCCGCTTCCTCTAGGACCGGCCATTGCACAAACTTCCTCGAATTTACACCTTTTAGGATCGGGGGAGAGCCCGGGATTTGGTCGACCCCAGAGTTGTAGGTCTTGGCCTTTTTATCGTTGGCTGCTATCAATTTCTCACCTGATTCGATCCTTTTGGTGAGATCCTCGAGCATCTTTACTGTGGCAGGGTCGGCTACCGATCTGTTATTGCTTGATCTCTCGGGTACTTATTCGGCAGGGGGAGCTATTTCTGGCGCTACTGTGTTGGAGTCTTCGGGTGGCTTTGCAACTAAGCGATAGCCGACTATTGTGCATGCAACATTTAAAAAATATCGTGAAGACTAACTTCCTATGCTTCCCGAGCCAGGGTTTTCCGGGCTTCAAGTTGGTCGCCACGTTGTATGCTTACGTCGGTGTATGAGGTTTCGTCGACCTATTGCACGTCTTGAGAACCCACGTCCACTGGAATCGGTCCAGATGCGTTATCGGGGTTCTGCGGTGGCGTGCCAACAACTGGAACAACCACACATTTTCTCCGTGATTTTTGAGGTAGTCATTCTTAACCCTATTTACCGAGCCAGACATTTCGACCTGAAATCAAGAGATCTTGGATAAGAAAAAGTGTGAAAGATAACTTGCATTTGTGCAATGAAACCAGCAAGAAAATAATTACTATTATTTTTAGCCCCACGGTGGGCGCCAAACTGTTTACCGTGAAAATGGTAACAACAATTAAATTTGTAAATGGGATTCTAAAAATACATGATCTATTTTTATGCTAGTTATTAGAGTAGCTGATGCTAAGAGTATGAAGTTTAACGAAGAGATACAAGCTAAAACGGGGCAGTAATCAAACCTAGGGGCTTGCCGCCCGAGCCTCGGACTGGTCGATGGAGAAGCCTCGGAGTCGATATACGGCTCGAGCTAGCGGGGGTAATCGGGAATGGAATAATAGTTAGGGTATGATCAAACAAGGCCCTTTATGGCCAATGTCAAGCAATAAATGAAGAACAAGTATGAAACTAATAAATGCTAAGAGTGGCCTCGAGCTAGTAAGAACGAGCAAGTTAGAGAGAAAGAGAGAGATATTATTGATCTTGTGGAGAATAGTTGGAGCAACACCCGCCCTTTACAAAGTAGTGTGGGTTCCCCTTATATAGGAGGGGAATCCGGTTATAGTACAACATACATTAATTGTAAAAGTATGGAGATGGGATGGCTAGATGTGATGCCTCGGCACAGACTCTAGGTAGGCCGGCTCTGTCAGACTTAGCCGTGTGCCTTGGGAAATTCCCCTTTTACTATAGCCTCGACCTTTGTCTTCTTTGAGTCCTGCCTCGATGAGCCCCGAGGGAGGGGACTCGGTCGCAACTCCATGTCCTCGGGGTCTCGAGGTATTCTTCTGAAGTGGCTTGATAGCGAGAAATTAAGTCCTTTGATTTCGCCGCATACAGTTTATTACCGGTATTGGGTTGTTTTGAGTTGCTACTATGATTAGAAAGTATCGCTATGAGTGTTTGAATTATGTGGTATATCATATGATTGAATCTTGGGTTATGATTTCAGCTAGTTCAGACTTATACAGTGTGTAGATGCAAGATTCTGACCTTGTAGAAAATTTCGGACGTGGAAGTTGGATTCTAAAACTTATGGGCTAGGTTGGATTAAGAAATTTTGGTGATATTGTGTTATCGGACCTATATGGGATAGGGTGACGTGGGATCATCCCCGGGTATGTGCATAGTAAGGTTACACAGCGATTTGATGCTTTTGGAACAACTCTTGGCACGTTCGAGGACGAACGTATGTTTAAGTGGGGGAGGATGTAATGACCTGATCGGTCATTTTGAGCATTTGCACTTCGCTCAAATATTTGAGATAATGAGTAGCTCCATATTATGTATTATGACTTGTGTGAATTGTCTGTTTTGGTTTTCAGGTTATTCAGAATTGATTTGGAAGAATGATCCTACCTAGAAGCTTTAAATTTGAAAAGGTTTGACTAAGTTTTGACTTTTTAGTATTTGACCTCGGATTGAATTTCTGATGGTTCTGTTAGCTCCGTTGGGTGATTTTGGACTTAGGAATATGTCCGGATTGTGATTTGGACGTCCGTAGTAGAATTTGGCTTGAAATGACAAAAGTTGGAATTTTGGAAAGTTCGACCAGGAGTGAAATTTTTGATATCGGGATCGGATTCCAATTCCGAAAGTTGTAGTGGGTCCGTAATGTCAAATGTGACTTGGATAAAAATTTGAGGTTAATTGGACGTGATTTGATAGGTTTCGGCATCGGTTGTATAAGTTGAAGTTTCAAAGTTCAATGATTTCGAATTGAGGTGTGATTCGTCATTTCGATGTGGTTATGTGTGTTTTGAGGCATCGAGTAGGTCCGTGTGATGTTATGTGACCTTTTGGTATGTTTGGATGTGGTCCCGAGGGGCTCGGGGTTTCGGACGAGTTTCAGATTATTTCTCCTTCATTATGCATTGCTGGTTCTGTAGAATTCTAGGCTTCTGGTTTCCTTAATCACGATTGCGGAGTGCAGATCGCGATCGTGTAGGCTTATTTAGGGCTAAGGCATTTTTTGTCAATGCGATCGTGAAGGCAGGAAAGCGATCGTGTAGTTGAGGAATGTTGTATTTCGGGAACACGAGGCTAATGCCGCCACCGCGTAGAGTATTTGAGGCAGGAGTTAGGGTCAGGTGTTGTTATATGCGGTCGCAGTAGGAAGGACGCGATCGCGTAGCTTTGAGGAGTCAGCTATTCACGATCGCGTGGTGTATTTTCAGGGCCAGTGCATTTTTCTTCTTCGCGATCGAGAGGGTATTTCCGCGATCGTGATTCATTGATTCACCCAGTGATTATAAAGTACTCTATTTCGAGGGTTTCAGTCATTTTTGAATTTTTGGAGCTATGAATCTCGGAGTGAGGTGATTCTTGAGGAAACTTTTACCATATGAGTTGGGGTATGTGTTCTCTACTCGGTTTTGGTTATATTCCATGAATCTATCTTCGATTTTTGCAATTGGTTGAGGAATTTTAAAGAGGAAATTGGGGGTTTTGGCCTAAAGTTTCATAATATGAATTTTGAGTTTTGAACACTGATTTGGAATTGGATTTGAATGAAACTAGTATGGTTGGACTCGTAATTGAATGAGTTATCGGATTTTGTGAGTTTTATCGAGTTTCAAGGCGTGGGCCAGGGTGTGATTTTTGGCCGGATTTGGGATTTCACTTAGGATTCGATCTGTATCATTTGTAATTGCTTCCTTGGGCCTTATCTAATGTATTTGAGTTGTTTTGGCTAGTTTTGAGCCGTCGGAGGTCGCTATGCATGTGATGGCATTCTTGGAGCATCGCTTGGCGTGCTCGGTATAGGAATTGGCTTGCTTAAAATAAGTAACTTTTTTAAACTTAGTGCTGAGGGTATGTAACCCCAAATTATGTGTTATGTGATTGCTGTTGAGGTGACGCACATGCTAGGTGATGGACGTGTGGGCGTGCTGTCACGATCCAGATTTCCCACCATCGGGATCGTGATGGAGCCTAATTTTTGAATGCTAGGCAAGCCAACAATTACGGTTTTTAACACTTTTACAATTAACCCAAACATAATAAATATTAACTAAGCTAACAGATATAATATGCGGAAGTGTTATAACACCTTAAAATACTCCAATACAAGTCTACCCCAACGATCTGGTGTCACAATTCACAAACGTCTAAGAAGTTCTACAAACACTAGTTTACAAGAATTACAACTTTTATCGAAATGAAAAGAGACAAATAATCCAAAATAGGGGGAAAGGGGGACTCCAAGGTCTGCGGAGGCCAGCAGATCTACCTTGGGTTTCCCGTGGACTGAAGGCAGCAACCTCAGCACTACCCACGTGGTCCAGCACCGAAATCTACATAGACAGTGCAGAGTGCAGTATCAATACAACCGGCCCCATGTATTGGTAAGTGCGGAGCCTAACCTCGATGAAGTAGTGACTAGGCTAAGACACGACAACCATATAAACCTATGCAGTTAAATCATATACAAGAAACAGTAATAACAGAATTGAACAGATAAAGATGAGGAAGGGAAACATGCTGAGGGGAATATCAAATTATGACAATAATAAAGTAGGGAAGCAAGGTAAATATCAACATTGATCAAACAGAAAGGATAACGCAGTAACAAGTACATGAGATCACCCTTAGTGCTTTTACAATCGTCCTCACCATGGAAATTAACGAAAGCGGCATGACATCACCCTTCGTGCTTTTACTCTCTCATATTCATGGCACGGCATCACCCTTCGTGCATTAACACTCGCAGAAATATGGCACGACATCACCCTTCGTGCTTTAACACTCTCTCACAATATCGTGCACGACATCACCCTTCGTGCTTTAACACTCTCTCACAATATCGTGCACGACATCACCCTTCGTTCTTTACACTCTTCCTCGCCCAAAAAATGGTAACAATATCATCCCGGCAAGGGAATCAACAATAGAAACAATAACATCCCGGCAAGTGAATCAGCTATAACCAATCTCGTTTCAACAATTAACTTCACAGAATAAATCTCAACTTGAGTCAATACTCAACAATGGTCAATTGCCAAGAAACTATCATAAGTTTTGTTCAACACGGATAATCATCAACTTAAAGCATCAATAGTACATAATAAGAATTACAACGATCACAGTTTAAGACTCACTTGCATGCTCGACACCAATGTATAGATACTCGTCACCACACCTATACATCGTACTCAACACTAACACGTAGAAAATAAGACAACAACTCTTATTCCCTCAAACTAAGGTTAGACCAAACACTTACCTCGATTCCACGGCCCAACTCAAGCCTCAATTACCGCTTTACCTCTCAGTTCTAGTTTCAATCCGCTTGTATCTAGTCACAATTTACTTAATAACATCAATAAATGCTAAATCAACCAATTCTAATGCATGAATATAGATTTCCCAATGTTTTCCCCAAAAAGTCAAAAACCGACCTTGGGCCCGCTTGGTCAAAACTCGAAATTTGAACCAAAATCTGACTACCCATTCCCCCACAAATCCAAATATGCAATTGGTTTTGAAATTCGACCTTAATTTGAGGTCTATATCCCCAAATTTCGAAATTTCTGAATTCTACCCAAAACACCCAATTTTCCATGAAAAACCCTAGATTTTGAGATAAAATCATGTAAAAAGATGAAATAGATAGAAGAAAAAGGGTTAAGATTCATTAACCTATGATTTGGGAAGAACTTGCTCTAGGAAAATTGCCTTTTGGAGGTTAGGTTTTGAAATTTTGAAGAATGAAGTGAAAATCCCGTCTAAGACCTCGTTTACTCAGCTGCAGATGTCGCATTTGTGACTGAGCTTCGCAATTGCTAAGCTCGCAAATGAATAGGTACCATTGCAAATGCGAGGACCCTCATATCTCTGCTGCCTTCACAATTGCAAAGAAAGGTTCGCAATTACGAACTACAATTCTGCGCAAAAGCGACCAAAAGATCGCATTTGCGATCACTGCCTTCCCACCTTACTTCGCAAATGCGAAGGGATGTTCGCAAATGCGAACTATGCTTGCCTGGCCTTGGATCGCATTTGCGATGAAAGGCTCGCAAATGCAAAGCCTGAGAAGCTCGCAATTGCGAGATCAGAGGCTTGCAACAATACCAGATGCAACAACAGATTTTTCTAAGTCTAAACTCACTTCGTGGCCTATCCAAAACTCACCCGAGCCCTCGAGGCTCCAAATCAAACATGCACACAAGTTTAGAAACATCATACGGACTTGATCGTGTGATCAAATCGCCAAAATAACATTTTAAACAATGAATTTAACACCAAAACTCATGGAATTCATAAGATAGTTCAAATTTTCTATTTTCTCAACCAAGGGTCCGATTTATATCAAATCTCTTCTGTTTTACACCAAAATTCACAAATACGACTTAAATATTATATCAAACCTGTATCGGGCTCCGAAACCAATATACGGGCCCTAGACCAACGAGTTTAACCATTATTCAATTTCTATAAATCCTTATATTTTCTAGCAAAACAATTTTCTCCAAAAATTCATTTTTCGGGCTAGGGATCTCAGAATTCGATTCGGGGCATACGCCCAAGTCTCATATTTTACTACAGACCCTACGGGACCATCAAATCATGGGTTTGGATTTGTTTACCCAAAATGTTGACCAAAGTCAACTTTAACCAATTTTAAACGCAAATTTCCATGTTTTTCTTAAATTTCACATAAAAGCTTTTCGGAAACGTGTCCGGACTGTGCACGCAAATCGATGAGAAAGAAAATGAGGTTCTCAAGGCCTCAGAACCCGGATTCGAATTCTAAAACACAAGATGACCCTGTTGGGTCATCACATTCTCCACCTCTAAAACAATCGTTCGTCCTAGAACGGACATAGAAAAGTACTTGAGTTAGTGAAAAGATGGGGATATCGGCTGCGCATATCGGACTAGGACTCCCAAGTAGCTGCCTCAATAGGCTGACCTATCCACTGAACACGAACCGAAGGATAACTCTTTGATCTCAACTGACAAACCTATCGGTATAAAATGTCCAATGAGTCCTCCTCGTAGGTCAAATCCTTGTCCAACTGGATAGTGCTGAAGTCTAACACGTGGTATGGATCACCGTGATACTTTTGAAGCATGGACACATGAAACACTGGACGCACAGCTGATAAACCCGGCGGCAACGCAAGTCTATAAGCCACCTCTCCCACTTGATCAAGGATCTCAAAAGGCCCGATGAACCTAGGGCTTAGCTTGCCCTTCTTCCCAAATCTCATCACGCCCTTCATGGGCGACACCCGAAGCAACACTCGCTCTCCAACCATGAATACCATATCACAAACCTTACGGTCGGCATAACTCTTTTACCTGGATTGAGCTGTACGAAGCCTATCCTGAATAACCTTAACCTTTTCCAAGGCATCTTGTACTAAATCTGTACCCAACAACTGAGCCTCTCCCGGCTCAAACCATCCAACCGGCGACTGACACTGTCTACCATATAATGCCTTATAGGGAGCCATCTAGATGATCGACTGATAATTGTTATTGTAGGCAAACTCCGCTAATGGCAAAAACTGATCCCACGAATCTCCAAAGTCAATAACACATGCTCGGAGCATATCCTCCAAAATCTAAATAGTACGCTCGGACTACCTGTCTGTCTGACGATGAAATGTTGTGCTCAACTCGACCTGTGTACCCAACTCACGCTGAACTGCCCTCCAGAAATTTGAGGTAAACTGCGTACCTTGGTCAGAAATTATAGACACGGGCACACCATGAAGACGAACGATCTCACGGATATAAATCTCTGCCAACCACTCAGAAGAATAGCAAACTTCCACAGGAATGAAATGCGCTGACTTAGTCAGTCTATCTACAATAACCCACACTACATAGAACTTCCTCTGAGTCTGTGGGAGTCCAACAACAAAGTCCATAGTGATACGCTCCCACTTCCACTCAGGAATCTCAATCTTCTAAAGCAGACCACCAGGTCTCTGATGCACGTACTTTACCTGCTGACAATTCAAGCACCGAGCTACATATGTAACAATATCCTTCTTCATCCTTCTCCACCAGTAATGTTGCCGCAAATCCTGATACATCTTGGTGGCACCCAAATGAATAGAATACCAGGAACTATGGGCCTCCTCTAGAATCAACTCAGAGAGTCCATCCACATTAGGCACACAAACTCGACCTTGCATCCTCAAAACTCCGTCATCTCTAACTGTAACCTGCTGGGCATCTCCGTGTTGCACTGTGTCCCTAGGGATGAGCAAATGAGGATCAACATATTGTCGATCTCTGATACGCTCAAATAATGAAGACCGAGCATGGCTGGGCTCAGAAATATCCAACCTCATGAACTGATTGGCTAAAGCCTGAATATCCAAAGCAAGCGATCTCTCACCGACTGGAATATACGCAAGGCTGCCCATACTAGCTGACTTCTTACTCAAAGCATCGTCCACTACATTGGCCTTCCTAGGATGATACAAGATGGTGATATCATTGTCTTTCAATAGCTCTAACCACCTCCTCTGCCTCAAATTTAGCTCCTTCTGCTTGAACAAGTATTGCAAACTCTTGTGATCCATGAACACCTCACACGACACACCATATAAATAATGCCTCCAAATCTTCAGCATGTGAACAATGGCTGCTAGCTCCAAATCATAAACTGGATAATTCCTCTCGTGGATCTTCAACTATCGCAAAGCATATGCAATAACCATGTCATTCTGCATCAATACCGCACCAAATCTAATACGAGATGCATCATAATATACTGTATATGGCGTTGAACCTGTGGGCAATACCAATACCGGTGCTAAAGTCAAAGCTGTCTTGAGCTTCTGAAAGCTCGCCTCACACTCATCCGACCACCTGAACAGGGCACCCTTCTAGGTCAATCTGGTTATTGGGGCTGCTATGGATGAAAACCCCTCCACAAACCAATGGTAGTAGCCTGCCAAACCCAAGAAACTCTGAATCTCTGTAGTTGATGTAGGTCTAGGTCAGTCCTTGAATGCCTCAATCTTCTTAGGATCCACCTGAACACCCTCTACCGATACAACATGACCCAAGAATGCAACCGAACTCAACCAAAATTCACATTTTGAAAACTTAACATATAATTGGTTGTCCCTCGGAGTCTGAAGAACAACTCGAAGATGCTGCTCATGCTCCTCCTGCTGCAGGAGTAGATCAAGATATCATCAATGAAAACAATCACAAAGGAATCCAGATAGGGCTTGAACACTCGGTTCATCAACTCCATAAAAGCTGCTAGGGCGTTTGTCAACCCAAATGACATCACTAGAAACTCATCATGCCCGTATCGAGTGCAAAAAGCTGTCTTAGGGACATCAGATGCCCTAATCCTCAACTAATAGTAGGCAGACCTCAAATCAATCTTCGAAAACACGTTGGCACCCTAATGCTAATCAAATAAATCATCAATCCTTGGCAATGGATACTGGTTCTTGATGGTGACTTTGTTCAACTGCCTGTAGTCTATGCACATCCTCATCTATCCATCCTTCTTCTTAACAAACAACACCGGCACACCCCAGGGGGAGACACTAGGTCTAATAAAGCCCTTATCCAGCAAATCTTGCAACTGTTCCTTTAATTATTTCTACTCTGGTGGGGCCATGTAGTACAGAGGAATAGAAATGGGTTGAGCACCCGGAGCCAAATCAATGAAAAATTCAATATCCCTATCGGGTGGCATTCTCGGCAGGTCTGCAGGAAATACCTCTAGGAACTCAGGAAAAACTGGTACAAAATCCATGGAAGGAACCTCTGCACTGGAATCGCTAACATAAGATAAATAAGCCAAACACCCCTTCTCGACCATACGTCGAGCCTTCATATAAAAAATGACCCTACTAGTAGAATGACCAGGAGTCCCTCTCCACTCCAATCGAGGCAACCCTGGCAAGGCTAAGGTCACGATCTTGGTGTGACAGTCCAATATGGCGTGATAAGGCGACAGCCAATCCATCCCCAAGATGACATCAAAATCGACCATATCTAGAAGTAGGAGATCTACATAGGTCTTAAGACCCCCAATAATAACCACGCACGAGCAATAGACACAATCTACAACAATAGAATCACCCATCGGTGTAGACACATATATAGGAGCGCTCAAAGAATGATGAGGCACAACCAAATACGTAGCAAAATATGATGACACATAGGAGTATGTAGACCCTAGATAAAATAGAACTAAAGCATCTCTACTACAAACTAAAACCGTACCTGTGATAACGACATCGGATGCCTCAGCCTCAGGCTTGGCTAGGAAAGTATAACATCGGGGCTAGGCCCTACCACTCTGAACTACATCCTTGGGGCGGCCTCTTGCTGGCTGGCCTCCACCTCTACCTGCCTAACCTCCACCTCTAGCACCTCTACCTCCAGCTCTAGCTGCTTGACCCCTGCCCCTAACTGGCTGAGCGACGGTGGAACACCTAGTGCCTGAACCATGGCATGAGAACCCTGATGCTAAGAACTGCTCGATGCTCGAGGGCAAAATCTAGCAATGTGCCTCGGATCACCACAAGTATAACAAGTCCTCGACTGCTGGGACTACTAGCCTTAAAACTGACTCTGTCAGCCTGAATAACCACCCTAAAAGCTCTGAAGCGGAGGTGCACTGATAGGAGTTGGTGGTGCACTGTAGGGTAGCTGATCAGAATACTGCATGTGAGAACCATGACCACCTGAAGCATTGTGAGATGCCTGAAGTGCTGAATGAAACGACCTGGGAGGATGGCCCCTACCAAAAGAATCCCTGCCTCTAGACGAGGCACCACTGAACCTACCAGAATGATGAGGCCTCTTATCAAACCCCTGACCACTCCCCTGAGCTAGAACTGCCTCAGTTCGCTAGGCCATATTGGTCGCATCCTAAAAGGAAATCTCGCTACCTATCTCCTTAGCCATATGCAATCTGATAGGCTGAGCAAGTCCCTTAATAAACCTCTTCTCTCTCTCTCGGTAGGGAGAATAAGAAGAGCATGACGAGCCAAATCAACAAGCATAGTCTCGTACTGGGTGACAGTCATAAAACCCTGCTGAAGATGCTTGAACTGCATGTGGTAGTCCTATCTCTGAGTGACAAGAAGCAACTTCTCGAGGAATAGCTTAGAGAACTGGTCCCAAGTCAAGTCAAGCTAACCAACTAGCCTAGTCAACACAAAATCAGTCCACCATCTCTTGGCAGACCCTATCATCTGGAATACAGCAAAGTCGACACCATTGGTCTCTACTATCCCCGTGTTCCACAACACCTCATGGCAGCAGTCAAGATAATCCTGAGGATCCTCAGAAGCTACCTTATTGAAATGAACTGGGAAAAGCTTGGTGAACTTATCCAACCTCAACAAAGCCTCCGAAGACATAGAAGATCCACCAGCGGCCTGAGCCATAACAACTGGCTGAGCTGCTAGAGTCTGGAATGGGGAGTCATCTGCTCTAGATTGTGAGTAGCAGGAGTCTGTGCTCCTCCCCCAGCCTGAGAGATGGCTCGTGCTACAGGAAGTATGCCTGCCTGAGTGACGCTCTCCATAAGGCCCACTAGACAGACCAAAGCATCGCGAAGTACCGGGGTAGCGATGAACCCCTCTGGAACCTAAGCTGGCCCTACTGGAACGGTCAATGCCGGAACCTTATTCTCAAACACTACCTGAGGCTCCGCTGCTGGTGCTGCTTGAGCTCTAGGCTGAGCCCTGCCCCTGCCTCTACCTCTAGCACATCCTCGTCCTCGTCCTCTACCCCTCGTAGGAGCTACCGCTGAGGGCTTGGGCTGCTGATCAACGGATGAAGCGGTACATGTTTTCGCCATCTGCGAAAGAACAGAGTAGAAGTTCAATTAGCATTAAGAAGTCAAATTTGACGACAGAGAAGAATAGATGTGAAGTTATTCCTAAACTCTATAGCCTCTAGGGGATAAGCAAAGACGTCTCTGTACCGATCCCTCACACTCTACCTTGCTTGTTTGTGAATTGTGAGACCTAGGCAACCTAGTCCTTTGATACCACCAACTTGTCACGACCCGGATTTCCCACCGTCGGGATCGTGATGGCGCCTAAGTCTTGAATGCTAGGAAAGCGAACAATTACGGTTTTTAACACTTTAACAATTAACCCAAACAGAATAAATATTAACTAAGCTAAATAGATATAAAATGCGGAAATGTTATAACAACTTAAAATACTCCAATACAAGTCTACCCCAATGATCTGGTTTCATAATTTACAAACGTCTAAGAAGTTCTACAAACACTGGTTTAAAATAATTACAATTATTCTCGAAATGAAAAGAGACAAATAATCCAAAATAGGGGGAAAGGGTGACTCTAGGGTCTGCGGACGCCGGCAGATCTACCTTGGGTCTCGCATGGACTAAAGGTAGCAACCTCAACACTACTCATGTGGTCCAGCACCGAAATCTGCATAGAAAGTGTAGAGTGCAGTATCAGTATAACCGGCCCCATGTACTGGTAAATGTCGAGCCTCACCTTGGCAAAGTAGTGACGAGGCTAGGACACGACAACCATATAAACCTGTGTAGTTAAACCATATACGAGAAACAGTAATAATAGAATTGAACAGATAACGACGGGGAAAGGAAACATGCTAAGGGGAATATCAAATTATGACAGTAATAAAGTAGGGAAGCAAGGTAAATATCAACTTTGATCGAACAGAAAGGATTATATAGTAACAAGTACACGGAATCACCCTTCGTGCTTATACTCTCGTCCTAACCATGGAAATCAACAAAAACGGTACGGCATCACCCTTCATGCTTTTACTCTCTCATAATCATGGCACGACATCAACCTTCGTGCATTAACACTCACAGAAATATGGCACGACATCACCCATCATGCATTAACACTCACTGAATATGGCATGGCATCACCCTTCGTGCTTTAACACTCTCTCACAATATCGTGCAACACCCTTCGTGCTTTACACTCTTCTTCACCCAAACAATGGAAACAATATCATCCCGGCAAGGGAATCAACAATAGAAATAATAACATCACGGCAAGGGAATTAGCTATAACCAATCTCGTTTCAACAATTAACTTCACAGAATAAATCTTAACTTGAGTCAATACTCATTAATGGTCAATTACCAAGAAAATATCATAGGTCATGCTCAACACGGATAATCATCAACTTAAGCATGAATAGTACATAATAAGAATCACAACGGTCACAATTTAAGACTCATTTGCATGCTCGACACCAACGTATATATACCCGTCACCACACATATACATCGTACTCAAAACTAACACGTAGCAAATAAGACAATAACTTCTATTCCCTCAAGCTAAGGTTAGACCAAACACTTACCTCGATTCCACGGCCCAAATCAACCCTCAATTACCACTTTACCTCTCGGTTCCACTTCCAATCTAGTCACAATTTACTTAATAACATCAATAAATGCTAAATCAACCAATTCTGATGCATGAATATAGATTTCCCAATGTTTTCCCCAAAAAGTCAAAAACCGACCTAGGGACCGCTTGGTCAGAACTCGAAATTCAAACCAAAATTCGACTACCCATTCACCCTCGAACCAAAATATGCAATTGGTTATGAAATCCGACCTCAATTTGAGGTCTATATCCCCCAATTTCAAAATTCCTAAATTCTACCCAAAAACACCCAGTTTCCCATGAATGCCCCTAGATTTTAATATGAAATCATGTAAAAAGATGAAATAGATTGAAGAAAAGAGTTAAGATTCATTTACCTATGATTTGGGGAAGAACTTACTCTAGGAAAATCGCCCTTTGGAGTTTAGGTTTTAAAATTTTGAAGAACGAAGTGAAAATCCCGTCCAAGACCCCTTTTACTCAGTTGCAGATGTCGCATTTGAGATAGGAGGTTCGCAAATGCAAAGGTACCATCGCAAATGCAAGGACCCTAACATCTCTACTGCCTTCGCAATTGCGAAGAAAGGTTCGCAATGGCGAACTACATTTCTCCGCAAAAGCGACCAAAAGATTTCATTATTGATCACTGCCTTCTCGCCTTATGCAAAGGGATGTTCGCAAATGCAAACTATTTTGTCCTAGCCTTGGATCGCATTTGCGATGAAAGGCTCGCAAATGCCAAGCCTGAGAAACTCGCAATTGCGAAGCCTGATCTCACAATTGCGAGATCAGTGGCCTGCAACAATACCAGATGCAACAACAAATTTTTCTAAGTCTAAACTCACTCCATGGACTATCCAAAACTCACTCGAGCCCTCGGGGCTCAAAATCAAACAATCACACAAGTCTAAAATATCATACGGACTTGATCGTGCGATCAAATCGCCAAAATAACATCTTAAATAACAAATTTAACACCAAAACTCATGAAATTTATAAGATAGTTCAAATTTTCTATTTTCTCAACCAAGAGTCCGATTTATATCAAATCTCTTCTGTTTTTCTCCAAATTTCACAAATACGACTTTTATACTATATAAAACTTGTATCGGGTTCCAAAACCAAAATACGAGCCCGATACCAATGAGTTTAAGCATTATTTAATTTCTAAAAATCCTTATATTTTCCAGCAAACGATTTTCTTCAATAATTCATTTCTCAGGCTAGGGACCTCGGAATTCAATTACGGGCATACGCCCAAGTCCCATATTTTACTATGGACGCTATGAGACCGTCAAATCATGGCTCTGGGTCCATTTACCCATAACATTGACCAAAGTCAACTTTAACTAATTTTAAGGCAAATGTCCATATTTTTCTTAAATTTCACATAAAAGCTTTTTGGAAATACGCCCGGACTGTGCACGCAAATCGAGGAGAAAGAAAATGAGATTTTATGGCCTCGGAATCAGGATTCGAATTCTAAAATACAAGATGACCCTTTGGGTCATCACACGTGCACCTTGTGAGTTGTGACTTTGTTGTTTCCAGGACACTGTTTAGTGGCCCACTTCGTTGATATTTGTATTTTTCACCATGTGATATAGTAATTAGGTTGTACATCATGCTAGATATCATGTTTAGGCTTTATGCTAATATTGTTGGGACCTCTAGCGGTCGTTTCTTGATACCATCTCATTGATTTCATTGAGACTGGAGAGTGATGACTAAGTGAGGCCAAGAGCCTGATTATGAGTGACAGTTATGGGATCGAGATGCACACCATATCGGTTATATTGATGATTATGATAGCGCTTGGGCTGTAGGAGCCCTTCCGGAGTCTGTAACACACCCCCAGTGAGCGTGGATGATATTATATTGAGGGATAGATCTTCCCTGGACATGGATCTTGTCTGAAGCATTTATATACCGAGAGATTGATCTTCTCCGTGGGGACAGATTGGCCTTCCTCGGTACTGAGTGACTGATGATCAGTGATGTATATATTCCGGGATGGATTTTCTCTGGGCCAAATGGGCCATATACAGTATCGAGTGGTTGAGCATGATGAGTGGAAAGTGTGAGACAGTGAGATTCAGTACCTGAGAGTGTGAGTACATGATTCATCTTTGAGATACATGGTATTGGCATGCATACATGACATACATGCATAGATATGCATTTTTCCTCATGCTGTACAGTATCACGTCATTCATGACTTTTAGACATATTGATATGTGGCATAGAGAGGTATTTCACACTTGTTATCTGGAAAAGAAAATGAAACATCTTATTTATTGTGAAAAGAATTTTTAGAAAATTATAGTTTTTAAACTACCTAAATTTTTTTTGATGATTTCGATCAAGGATTTGGATTTTTGCTGATATTCTGAAAAGCGGAACTATTTTTGGGAAATTGTGCAAATAGTGAACATTTTTATCTCTAAGATTGTTTTCCTTATTATGTGCTCTACGTTGTACGAACTGCTATTGATTATTTGTGTTGGACCCGACCTATATTCCAGCTCGTCACTGCTTTTAACCTGAGGTTAGGTTTGTTACTTTTTGAGTACATAGGGTCGGTTGTACTCATACTGCACTTCCTGCACATTGCGTCCAGATTCCGGATGTTGTTGTTGCTGCGTTCGATGGTTGCTGGATTTGAAGGTGTACCTGCGTCCCTGTTGTAGCTGCCTCTTGTTCATGGTAGCCTTAGAATTATAAAAATCTGTTTATGTACTTTTCAAATAGAAGATGTATTATTTTTTTCATATCAGCTTTGTAAATTCTATTCTTAGAAGGTCATGATTTGTACTACCAGTCCTTGGGAGGTGTAATAAATCCAGATAATTTATTTTGTTTAACTGACTTATTAGCAATATTGAAATTGAATTAGTTAGTAGTTGGCTTACCTATTGGGTTGGGTTAGGTGCCATCACGACTAGTGTATTTTGGATCGTGACAATACTTCCTCAAGTGTATTGTTTTTTTCTGAAGAAAGCATGCAAAATTGTGGTTTCTTTCGTTTACGGAGTAGATACTGTCTACCAAAATTCTACCTTCAACTTTAGAGGTTACACTTATTTTGGAAACACATTTGGTTCAGTCTGCTATTTGTCACAAAGAAAGTTTGTAAAATGAGATCTCCAGGACTAATATTTAGTCGGCAGAAAAGGAGACATGGAAAGGCACTCTAGCGACAAGACAGGGAGGGGTTCACTCTAAATTATGGTTAATATCCTTTGCATAATTTATAAGACACTACTCTTTAGCATTTTTTCTATCAGAGCACTCAAGTGTATACATATTAGACTTGTATATGTTTAAGTCAAACCAGACAGGCTTTGAACTTACAAATATCTTTAAGTCCGACCAGGTGCTTTGTCATTTACTTGAGTTTTGTTTTTTTCCGTGGTTTTGAGGAGTGGGGATAAACAGGTCTTGTACCAAACTATATACCACTTCTGATGCAAAAAATTTCCGATTATAACATTTTTAAAGATCTATGTTACTAAAAGTGCACAATTATCTTTTCTTATAAAACCTGTAAGATTTCTCTCATTAGATATTGATACTGGTGTTTGTGACTTATCCAAGAATAATGAAGAGGAAAAAAGAGAAGAAAAAAGATATTTGTGGTCGTAACAAAACATATCTATTATCCAAATGTCTCATTGAATCATGTTTTTCTAATTTTTTTCTCTTGAGTTTGAATGTCATAATGCAGGATCTGCTCTACAGGCCTTCCGAGTGATGTTGTTGTTGAAGTTGGAGACACATCCTTTCATCTGCATAAGGTACACCTTAATATATTACACTAGACAACCATTTACTTTGCTGGAATTTCTCCAAACATTTTGTTTTTTATATCATGGGATTTAGTAGCAAAGTGAATAACCTGCTTGAAATAAAGAATGATATGCATGTGATGTTTCAATTATACCATACCATACTTAGAAGTAAGGCTTTGATAAAATTAGAAGTGTGGCATCACTTGTTGTTGGGTGCTTTCTCTCTGTACATTTTCTTAAGTGCTGCAGTTTCATAACAAACTCAATCTGCAATAACTGACACAAAAGTCCTTTCTCCATCTAACTTTCTTTCTAGTCAAGGTGCCATCTGAAACGCATTAGTCTCAGGCATTAATCTACTTGCTTAAGTAGAATTGACATTGATCCAACTTTCCTTCCTTTGGCGTTTTCATATATATATATATATATATATATATATATATATATATATATGTATGTATGTATGTATACACCAAGTGCTAGAGAATATCTAATATCTATGTGCTTATGCAATTACTAAACAATATTCTTGCATTTTATTTAACCTTGTGATGAAACCATAACCTGTAGAGTTAAATCAGATATCATCTTAATCTCGGTTTTTTCTCATTTGACAATGTATTATCCACTAATTGTGACAAGATGAATTTCGTTGCAGTTTCCCTTGTTGTCTAGAAGCAGGCTCTTAGAGAAGCTTACACAAGATTCTTCTGAACATGAGAAGAATGAGAAACATTATGTTTTGCATCTTCACGGGATACCTGGTGGAGCAAAAGTATTCCTGAAAGTCGCCAAGTTCTGTTTTGGCATCAAGATGGAACTCACGGCACGCAATGTTGTTAGCCTTAGATGTGCAGCCGAATATCTTCAGATGAATGAAGATTATAGAGAAGCAAAACCTCATTGCGCAGATAGAGAGTTTACTCATTGAAGTTTTTGGTTTTTGGATGGACACTTGTAGACATGCGATGATGTTCTTCCATGGGCGGAAGAGCTTCACATTGTCTCAAGGTGCATAGATTCTTTGTCAACAAAAGTGTGTGCTGACCCAACTTTACTAAGTTGCCCTGCGAAAGCATGTGCTGACCCAACTTTACTAAGTTGGCCTGTGGCTGGTCATAGCTCCACTCAGAGCCAAGATGATGCTTTTGCTTGGAATGGGATACATGCAAGTGGTGCAACTTCTAAAAAATGTCTGCTGAATGAGGACTGGTGGTATGAAGATGTGTCCTTCCTTAAACATCATATTTATGGAAAGCTAATCCTTGCTGTTAGTGCTAGGGGCATGACACCGAAGAGAATCGTTGGTTCCCTAATTTTCTATGCTAAGAAACACCTTCCTCTTAACGGTAAGCAATCAAATTTCCAAAAATGCAATGGTGCAGTTCCAGGATCAACCCTTCCTACTGTGTCTGATGCAGATCAAAGGACTCTTCTTGAAGAGATTGTGGAGTTACTACCCAAGCAAAAGGGCATCATACCTACCATGTTTCTGCTAAGGCTTCTTAAGACATCAATGATCCTAGATGCTAGCTAGTAAATCATGCCTAGAGAATCTGGAGAGAAGGGTTAGGGCTCAGTTAGATGAAGCAGCTTTAGAAGATATCCTCATACCAAATATGGGCCACACTATGGAGACCCTATATGATATAGACTGCATATAATGTAGAACCAACCTAAAGTTATCACCTAGTTTTAGTCTTTGTTAAGATGTTGTCATGTTTATGTAATTTCAAGCACATTCCTGGCTGACAGGGTAAGAGAGGGAACAACTTTGGAGGGTCATGAAATGCCATAAGCTGTCCTTAGAATCAAGAACTCATGAAGCACAGAATGAAAGACTGCCTCTACGAGTTATTGTCCAAGTTCTATTCTTTGAGCTACTCCGGCTCCGCCCTTCTGTGGCTGGTTGGCTCTTTGTCTCAGACAACCTTGACAATTCACAAAGCCCGAGTGGTAATTTAGTCATTAAAGGCACCAGGGCCGACCAACTTGTGGCGCTAGATGACATGAGAGATCGAGTTCGTTCACTTGAGAAAGAGTGCTTGAATATGAAAGAAGATGTTGACAAGCTTGAGAAAGCTAAAGGAAGCTGGAATAACATCTTCAAAATTCTTTGTTTAAGGCTTAAGGTCAAGTCCTGTGGTCCTAAGTCATCATCTAGGACATCTTCCAATGGAAAAGTGTTGCATCCCTCAAGAAAAGTAGTTATGAATTTGGAAGAACATAGTGCATGTAAGAAGGATGATTAGATGCTTCAATTTTGAGCTTGTATGTGGTAAAGCCGGGGGCCCGATTTCCCCGTCATTAGGTCGCCTCGCAGTCATGCTCCTCGAGGTTCGAAGCCAAGGTCGATACCCACCCTCGGTGGTCACCGGGTACCGGCCGTGGGAGGCATTGCGTACTAACGGCTATAGTATGAGAGAGGGGAATTCTCAAGGCACACAGCTAAATCGGACAAAGCCGACCTACCCGGAGCCTGTCTCAAGGTGTCACGTCCATCCATCCCATCTCTATGCCTTTACAGTTGATGCATTTTGTACTATAATGGGATTCACCTCCTATATAAAGGGGATCCCCATCACTTTGTAACTCTCAGTTGTGGCTCCAACTATTCTACATAAGATAAATAATATCTCTCTCTTTTCTCTCTAACTCACACGCTCGAGACTACCTCTCTCATTTATTGCTTTCAAACTTGTTCTTCATTCATTGCTTGATATTGGCCATAAAGAGCCTCATTTAGTTATAGCCTAACTGTTAGTCCCTTCTCGATTACCCTTGATATCTCGAGCCCGAGCCCAAGCGTCGACCTCGAGGCCCCTTATCGGTCGGTCCGAGGCCCGGATAACAAGCCCCTCGATTTGATTATAACTCTGTTTTAGTTCGCATTTCGTCGTTAAACTTCACATACCTAGCATCCACTGCTCTAACAACTACCACAAAAATATATCACGTATTTTTAGAGTCCCATTAACAAATTTAATTGTTATTACCATTTTCACGGTAAACAGTTTGGCGCCCACCGTGGGGCTAAAAATAATAGTGATTATTTTCTTGCTGGTTTCATTACACAAATGCAAGTTATCTTTCACACTTTTTCTTGTCCAAAATCTTTTGATTTCAGGTCAAAATGTTTGGCTCAGTAAATACAGTCGAGAACCAGAACCTCGAAAACAGCAAAGAAAAGGACACGACTACTCCAGATATCGGTACACCACCGAACTCAACCCGAACGGAAGGGGAGGCTCTCCGGCATGGCGTCCACATGATTATTAGAGGAACCGACGTTTCCCAAGGACCCATGTTCAAACGAATGAGAACATCTACCACGGGAGAGGGACCAACCTGAAACCACGTGCCTGAAGACACCCTCATATTCAGTAAGGAGGACCTCGAGGCCATCATAGAACCGCACAACGATGCGCTAGTGATCTCGTTTCTTTTAAACATTACCAGGATAAAGCGCGTGCTCGTGGATCCAGGTAGCTCGGCCAACATAATTAGATCATAGGTTGTAGAATAGCTAGGGCTGCTCAATTGAGTCGTTCCCGTCCCTCGACTCCTCCACGGCTTCAACTTAATCGGCAAAGTAACGAAAGAAGAGATCACCCTCCCGATCGACACGTTCGGTGTAATTCAGAACACCGAGTTCCTAGTCATCGATGGCGACATGAGGTACAATGCATTACTCGGTAAGCCTTGGATACACACCATGAGGGTAGTACCCTCAACCTTGCATCAGGTGATAAAGGTTCCCATGAGGGACGACATCACAACCATACATGGAGAACAGCGTGCAGCTAAAGAAATATTCGCAGTCCACCATGAGGCATCGATCCCCACATGCCCGATCTCAGATGAGGATAGAAACATACAGGCCCCCGAGGACGATGAGGAAGATTTCTTCGCTCCCCGAACCTTCGTCGCCCCCGAAGAATCAGACGCGACTAAATCAACAGTAGAAGAGCTGGATAAGTCCATTTTAATCGAGCACCTCCCAGATAGCAAGGTATACCTAGGAACAGGGTTGACCCCCGAACTCAGGACAAGGTTCATTCAATTCCTTAGTAACAATATCAATTGTTTCGCCTGGTCCCACCTAGATATGACAGGAATCCTGCCAGAAATAACCTTCCACAGGCTGAGCATCGATCTTAAATTTAAACCCGTAAACCAGAAGAGAAGACCACAGTCCGAGGTAAAACATGCCTTCATCAAAGAAGAGGTAACGAAACTTCTTAAAACCGGGTCCATTAGAGAGGTAAAGTACCCTGAATGGCTGGCCAACGTAGTAGTAGTGCCCAAAAAGGAAAACAAGCTAAGAATGTGTGTAGATTATAAAGACTTGAATAAGGCATGCCCTAAAGATTCCTTCCCATTGCCTAATATCGACCGTCTGATCGATGCTATGGCCGGCCACGAGACCCTTACCTTTCTCGATGCCTACTCGGGGTATAATCAAATCTAGATGAACCCCGAGGACAGGGAAAAAACTATGTTCATCACAAAGTATGGTACATACTACTACAACGTAATGCCCTTCGGGCTAAAAAAACGCAGGGGCAACGTACCAGCGACTAGTTAATAAAATGTTTGAGCATCAAGTAGGTAAATCAATGGAGGTATATATCGATGATATGCTATTTAAGTATTTGCGCACAGAGGACCATTTGCCCATTTGCAGGAAACTTTCGACATCCTCAGAAGCTATAACATGAAGCTCAACCCCGAGAAGTGTGCCTTCAGAATGGGTTCGGCCAAATTCCTGGGCTTCACGGTCTCAAACAGGGGGATCGAGATCAATCAAGACAAAATAAAGGCCATCGAAGAAATCACGATGGTGACCAATGTAAAGGTCGTCCAACGGCTAACAGGGCGGATCGCGGCCGTGAGAAGATTCATATCAAGGTCATTAGACAAAAGCCATCATTTCTTCTCGTTACTCAAAAGAAAGAGCAACTTCAAATGGACTCCAGAATGCCAACACGCCCTAGAAGAACTGAAACGATACCTGACTAGCCCATTTTTGTTGCACACACCCAAGGAAGATGAAACGATATACCTATACCTGGCCGTGTCTGAAATAGCGGTAAGCGGCATACTAGTTCGAGAGGAGCAAGGTACACAATTTCCTATTTATTATGTAAGCCGAACCCTGGAGGACACCGAAACCCGGTATCCCCATCTAGAAAAGTTGGCTCTCGCGCTGATAAGCGCCTCTCGTAAGCTATAGCCCTATTTTCAATGTCATCGTATCTGTGTTCTGTCGACATACCCCCTCCGGAGCATACTGCATAAACCCGAGCTATCGGGCCGATTGGCCAAATGGGCCATTGAACTAGGAGGGTATGATATCGAATATCTAGCGGACTTCGTGGCCGATTTCTCGCCATCCCTCGTACCCGAGGTAGAGAAGGAACTTTTATTGAAATCAGGCATGTCCTATGGGGTATAGACCCTGTTCACATACGACACTACAAATATAAGAGGATTCGGTCTCGGTATAGTCCTAAAGCCACCCGTTGGTGGCGCAATCATACAATCCATAAAAACCGCAAAATTGACTAACAATGAAGCCGAGTACGAGGCTATGATTGCAGGTTTAGAATTGGCCAAATGCTTGGGAGCGGAGACCGTCGAGGCGAAATGTGATTCGCTCCTCGTAGTGAGCCAGGTGAATAAGAGCTACGAAGCTCGAGAAGACAGGATGCAGAGGTACTTGGACAAAATCCAAGTCGCATTATGTCGCTTCAAAGAATGGACCTTAGTCCATGTACCTCGAGAGCAGAATAGCGAGGCCAATGCCCTCACGAATCTGGGATCTTTTGCTGAAGAAGAAGACCTACTCCCCGGAGCTGTTGTCCAATTGTTTAAATCAGTGGTCAAGGAAGGTCACGCGGAGATTAACTCCACCACTCTAACATGGGATTGGAGAAATAAATATATCGATTATTTAAAAGACCAGAAGCTACCTGCAGATCCAAAAGAATTGAGAGCCCTGTGAACCAAAGCTGCCCGATTCTCGCTCGACGAAAATGGGACTCTGTACAGGAGAACTTTCGATGGCCCCCTAGCGGTATGCTTGGGACAAGGTGACACAGATTACGTACTCCGAAAGATCCATGAGGGTACTTGTGGAAATCATTCCGGCGCCGATTCCTTGGTCCGGAAGGTGATCAGAGCAGGCTACTATTGGAATAGCATGGAAAAAGACACCAGAGAATTTCCGAATGTGCGAAAAATTCCAGAGATTCGCTCCCATAATCCACCAACCAAGTAAGCAACTGCATTCCATTTTATTACCATGGCCGTTTATGAAATGGGGAATAGACATTGTCGGCCCTTTGCTGATGGCACTAGATAAGGCTAGATTCATTTTATTTATGACTTACTACTTTTCAAAATGGGTGGAAGCATAGGCGTTCGAGAAAATAATAAAAAAGGAAGTCATCAATTTCATATGGGATCACATCATATGTCGGTTCGAAATCCCATCTGAATTAACATGCGACATTGGGAGGCAGTTCACTGGGAGGAAGGTAACGGAATTCTGTGAGGATAACAAAATCAAGAGAATCATGTCGACGCATTACCATCCATGTGCAAACGGCCAGGCTGAATCCACGAATAAAACTATCATTCAGAACTTAAAAAAGAAACTGGAGAGCACCAAGGGAAAATGGAGAGAAACGCTGCCCGAGGTGCTATGGGCATATCAAACAACTTCAAAATCAAGCACTGGGGAAACACCTTTCTCTCTAGTATACGGCACCGAAGCTTTGATACCAATGGAAGTCGGAGAGCCGAGCGCTAGATTCCAAAACACTAATGAGGGCTCGAACAACGAGGCCATGACAACAACCCTCGAGCTACTCAATGAAAAGCGAGAAGCCTCGCTGATCCGGATGGCTGCCCAGAAGCAGAGAATCGAAAGATACTATAACAGGAGAACAAATCTTTGGTATTTCGGGATCAGGGACTTAGTCCTAAGGAAGGTTACTCTTAACATCCGAAACCCTAATGAAGGAAAGCTGGGCCAGAACTGAGAAGGATCGTACCGTGTCCTCGGAATAGTCGGCAAGGGATCCTATAAGCTTGGCACCATGGAGGGCGAATAGCTTCCGAGTAACTGGAATATATCGATGCTTAAACGGTATTACTGCTAGGGCTCCCGATCAGAAAATTCCGCAAAAAATCCTCGAGCAAACGTTGCACTATTTTCCTCCGACCTAGTTTTTATCCCTAAATGGGTTTTTTTCCGTCAAGGTTTTAACGAGGCAACGTCCACACGCCACCTAAGAATGACCCAACAAGCTTACCAGGTTTCTTTTGCAATCAACCTTGTACCAGGAAATGATGTACCGGACCAAACGGTCAAACGAACCGTGTCCGCATAAGCCAGACTTACGGCAACACAACGACATGTACTTAAGCCAAGCAATCAAATTCGCCAAAAGTATCTCGTACTGCAAAGAAAATTCAGCATGTTCATAGCAAGGATCCCTCCATCGAGTACGTCCTGAAATACACGGAGACTAGCGTCAACAATTTGATACCCGCATGACCTCAGGGTCGGAACTCCATGCTCATAAGTCCTTAATGAGGCAATTCCGAGCTCACGAGTAATGGCCTTCGAGCCTAAGCAAACTCGATGACTCGGAGACTATCGCCAATCACCATTCACTAAAAAACCCGAGGCCGTAAGACCCCGAGCGGGCAAACTTGGTCTAGCAAGATCTATTTTACATAACAACAAAAACTATAAGACCTCAACAGGCATGAAAAAGTTGTACGATCTCAACAGGCATGAAAAAACTATAAGACCTCAACAAGCATGAAAAAACTGTAAGACCTCAACAGGCATGAAGAAACTGTAAGACCTCAACATGCATGAAAATTTTGTAAGACCTTACTACAGGCATAAAACGCGATCCCGAAGTTAGGCTATATGTCACATTTGCAAGACTCCCGTAAGGGCATACCCTCGATGAAGATGACTACGGTCATACCACACTCGGGATCATAAATGGGTCCAGCCAAACACAAATGACTACGGTCAATATGGTTGCACTAGCCAAATTAATGCGACTCGAGGATGCCCGACCATCGCTATAAAATCACAGGCCATTACTTCAGATCTACTTCGGAAAGAACCGGTTAAACAGGCTGCCCTTAACAGGAAAACGAGCTTCGACCATGTCAGCTCCAAATCACAAGGCTTCGATCAACTAAGCCTACAAGCTAAACCTTCCGAGATGCTCGAACATCGCCGCAAACGACTTGAAATCGAGGTTCTTTCCGCACCGACAACCGGTCTGGAAAAATCATTTCAAAAAGTCCTTAACGAGAGGAAAACAAAGCCTACATATGCCCAAGGGCAAAAGCATACGAGCCATCGTTGCCAGCCAAACGAGCCTCAGGGCCACACACTAAAAGGTCGCAACGACCAAAAGCATAAGAGCCAATATCGCCAACTTAAAATTTGAAAACTTGAGGGTCAAAGTGAGCTCGAGTCGTAACCTGATTCACAGACCGGATCCAAAATAGTTAATTATACATGCCTAAGGGCATAGCATAAGATCCATCGTCGCCAGCTTTACGAGCCTCAGGGCCATATACATAAAAGGTCGCTTCGACCCAAGGCGTAAGAGCCATTGTCGCCAGCCAAACAAGCCTCAGGGCCACACACTAAAAGGTCGCAATGACCAAAAGCGTGAAAGCCACTATCTACAGCTTAAAATTTGAAAACTTGAGGGTCAAAGTGAGCTCGAGTCGTAACCCAATTTGGAGACCGGATCCAAAATAGTTAACTATACATGCCTAAGGGCATAGCGTAAGATCCATCATCGCCAGCTTCACGAGCCTTAGGGCCACATACATAAAAGGTCGCTTCGACCCAAGGCGTAAGAGCCATTGTCGCCAGCCCACAAAAAAAACAACTTGAAGGTCAAGTGAGCTCGAATCGCAACCCGACTCGGAGACTGAACCCAAAATAGTTAAAGTACAAATTCCCAAGGGCAAGGCGTAAGAGCTGTTGTCGCCTGCCCATGCAGACACAAAAGATTGAGGGTCGAATAGGCTTGAGTCAACACCCGACTCTGAGACTAAATCCAAAATAGTTGAGCAAAGCATAAGAGCTCTAACGCTAGCTTGCACTATAGGCTGCATCAACCGAGCGCGTAAGAGCCTTCGGGCCTGCCTTATGAGCCCCAGGGCCATATCACAAATATAAGGATTCTCACCAACTCTAAAACCAGTCAGGCTGGTCAGGAGCAAAAGCAGAAAGGAGTACAAAAGAAACAAAACCTCGAGTTCTTTGTTATTTACAAAATGTGAAAAGGTACATTCCCTATCTACAAACTCGAAGGTATCGCATACGAAGTGGCAAAGTCTACGCCCCGCCCCGAGGGCTACGACCTATCATCCTCGTCTCCACTCTCCTAAATCGGGCAGAAGTAATCGAGCATCACGCTCGTCCGCCCTTGCTCGAGCCAGCTCTTTCGGAAGAACAAAACCCCTGGTGCCGATCTCTTTAAGTACCCTTCTTCGGGACCTACAATGAACATATTCCTCGATCTTCTCTTCACGATCGAAGGCCCTCTTCAACTCGTCTTGGGCATCAGTAGCATCCTTCAAATAAATCGCCATCTCCTGATCAGCCTTAGTTTGGCTCAAAGCTGATTCAGTTCGAGCATCAACGATCTCAGCCCTGGCCTTCGAAAGTTTGGACTAGAGCTTCGTGGTCATATCCGCTTGAACTGAAGTGTTGTCACGAACCAAGCGGAGTTGGGCCTCGAAGGCAGGAACTTTAGCCAAGGCACCCTTCTCCTCTAAAGCTTGAGCCTGCACCTGAGCTCTTAGCTCGCCACAATCATTCCTAACTCGGTCGACTTCACCCCTGAGGTGCTCCAGAGCCTCCGTCTTTTTTTGTAACTGAAATAGGCAAGAAGTTAACCCAAAAGGTTAAAAAGTGAAATGCATACCATTAGAAGTTACCTGCTCCATCAAATAGCTCTCGTAATTCGAGCTCCGATACACCTCATATCGCTAGTGCATCAACTCAATTCCTTCTCCTCGTAGAGGAGCCTAAGGGACCTACCCTCATCCACAGCTTTTCGGAGACTAGCCCCATGACGGAGTAGCTCAGACCTAAGCTTATCAAAGGCCTGCAAAAGATAAACTCGATAAGGAAGGGAAGACACGAGATGTGGAAGGCCTACCCCAAAACTCATCACGAAGTGAAGCCGGCGGACTTCCTCGAAGGCCGAGCACACTTCTGTTGATCCAGTCCCTCGCCCTGGAAGAACCAAACTCAGTCGAAGCATGATCACTTGGAGGAACCACCGCTCCAAAATCGGAGACTTCAGGCACAGCAGGCTCGGGCAATGTTTTCCACTCGGAAATTCGGACCCGTTTAGCCTTACAAAAAGCTTCATCGCACTGCGAGTGCACATCCCGTTTATCACCATCGTCCCTTGGATCAGAAGTTGACAACTCCTCCCCCTCTCCAGATGAGCACAATCTCGCCCCTAGGGACCTTCTGATACCTACGATGGCAAGGTCTATACATAAAAAGAGGAAAATGTCACCTCAAATATACAAAGGGGTTATTTATAAAAGCACCGTGAGCACATTGAAGGAAGATAAAAGGTAACCAACTGTGCAGTCAATGCACAAACCTGCAGGAGCAGCGTGCGTGTTGCATCTTGGCACCTCGTAGCCATCGCCGATTGCAAGAACATCGAAGGAAACAAAAATTCAGGGTCGTTTCTTACCGCTTTCACTCTAAGAAACGAGAAGACTATCTGTATGCGGTAAATCTGGGGGCCTGATTTCCTCATCATTAGGTCGCCTCGCGGTCATGCTCCTCGATGCTCGAAGCCAAGGTCGAGACCCACCCTCGGGGGTCGTCGGTTACCGGCCCTGGGGGACATTGCGTACTAAAGGCTATAGTATGAGAGAGGGAAATTCTCAAGACACACGGCTAAATCTGACAAAGCCAACCTACCTGGAGCCTGTCTCAAGGTGTCACGTTCAGCCATCCCATCTTCATGCCTTTAATGTTAATGCATTTTGTACTATAACGGGATTCCCCTCCTATATAAAGGGGATCCCCATCACTTTGTAACTCTCAGTTGTGGCTCCAACTATTCTACATAAGATCAATAATGTCTCTCTCTCTCTCTCTCTCTCTTTTCTCTCTAACTCACACGCTCGAGACTACTTCTCTCATTTATTGCTTTCATACTTGTTCTTCATTCATTGCTTGATATTGGCCATAAAGAGCCTCCTTTAGTTATAGCCTAACTGTTAGTCCCTTCCCGATTACCGCCGATAGCTCAAGCCCGAGCCGAGACGTCGACCTCGAGGCCCCTCATCGGTCGGTCCGAGGCCCGGATAACAAGCCCCTCGGTTTGATTATAACTCTATTTTAGTTCGCATTTTATCGTTAAACTTCACATACCTAGCATCCACTGCTCTAACAACTAGCATAAAAATAGATCACGTATTTTTTGAGTCTCATTAACAAATTTAATTGTTATTACCATTTTCACGGTAAACCGAGCTTTAGAACAAGGTAACTATGGTAGTTTAGTTCATTCTTGACAGATTTTTGGATTTGAAAAATGCTTAGCTGCTTTGCTCTTAGCAAGAGAAACTTTCATTGCTAATGTAGTAAACTTAGCAATGATTTTGTGTTGGATTCTTAATAAACTTATCATTCTAGTTTTTACTATAACTTACTGAGCATAATCAACATTAGATTTTTTCAATATGTCAATGTTTGTCTCATTTTTCTCATGTTTATTGAGAAAACATATAAGAATCTCTTTGATATTAGGATATTTCCTTTGTTCTATACTGCGTCATCTCTATCGATAAAATTTGAATCAAATAATGAACCAGACTTCTTTCTTTTTTAATTTTTATTTTCGTCCTATAAATCATTTAGTATTGAGTGAATGATACAACATTAGGTAATTGAAAGAAAGCCTCTCCATTTATTATTTGACAACGGATCATCTCCTATCATGGGTATCTGCTCACCTTTTTTACGTTTTCATTTTAATCTTTATAGCAAATTTTAAAACAAATAAAAGCACAAGTAAAAATTAAATGTTATCTATAGCATAAGGTTGCACCAATAGGAAGTTAATATCCACCGAATTACAATAAGAATTTATCCCTAAGGTGCAAGCCCCCATAGAAAAAGAGAACACACATGAGTAGCTGTGGTAAAGGGCTAATTTAAGTTAGCCATAGTAGAGACTAGAAGTGAATATATAAATGTGTTTGATACACGGAAGTTCATTTAAAGAAACGTTTTATTAAAAAATATAGGGCATTTTCTGAAATATATTTTTTTCTGAAAAATACTTTTCAACATTGATTGTTGATTGGAAATACTTTTTAGAAAATTATTTTAGTAAAAATTAATAATGATATTAACAAAGCAAAAAGTATTTTGAAGAAATATTTGAGTATTAAAGATTGATAACAATGTGTAAGTGTCAGTTAAAGCAGTGATTATAAGTCAAGAGTTGAGATCGTATTAAAGAAAATATTTTTCTCCCACAAATGGATAATTCATTTTTGCTCTTTTAAAGGAATATGCTTTTCTTAGAAAATATATTCAAGTAGCCAAAACCAAAAAATATATTTTATTCCTTCTTCCCCATT
Organism: Nicotiana sylvestris; assembly: GCF_000393655.2. NCBI lineage: Eukaryota > Viridiplantae > Streptophyta > Magnoliopsida > Solanales > Solanaceae > Nicotiana > Nicotiana sylvestris. Next base: position 90,864,067 of record NC_091068.1, on the reverse strand, counting down.
TTATATAAACGCATTGAGTTTAAAAATTTTAAAAACACTTTCTATTTTAGTTGTCTTTTTATTTTTTCTCGTTATAAAACATTAAACTTTTATATTTAATTGGTCCGAGCAATTCATATCACTAAGGAAATTGGGATGCTAAGATAAATCATATTATACTATATTATAAGCATGAACACTTTTAGATAAAGTTAGTTTACTAAAATATCCTTTAAAAACTAAATGAACAAATTACCCTCTATCTAAATTAAACTTATGTTGTGGTAATAAATAATTCATGAAATAAATAATCTAACGGGTTGTCATACGTTCAACCATTATTGTACACATTTTAGAGACACTACAAATTTCAATTAATTCTTTGTATTTTCATGTTGGATTGAAGATAACTTTGTAGAAAATTGTAGATGTACTCCATGCAATATCATTTAAAAATCAAACTTAGTTAGATTGTGGAATGAGATATAATGTCACGACCTAAATCTCTCTCTGTACGATGTCGTGATGGCACCTAGTCTATACAACTAGGTAAGCCTAACAAATTGCAGAATAACAGAATTGAACAACAAGACTGCAACAAGTAACTATAAAGTGATAAAATACCGCTCGGCATGTACAAGTAACCCAACACTCGAGTATACACAGTATTCCCAAAACCCAAAAAATCGTAAGTCACAAGATATAGAAGAAATCGAAAATCTCTATACAACATAGTGTCATGACTCGCCACATCATCATGCCATGTAGGTGCCACTTGGCATATATTTTTGCCATATGGAAGGGCTACATAAGTTAGGGAAAAGAACTTGGTGGAATATTCTAGAACTATGGAAAATTTCCTTGGAAATGTCTAGATATTTATGCATTTGTAGGAAGGTTCTAGAGAAATATAGAGGTTTCCTTAGGAAGACCCTAGAACCCTATAGAATTGTTAGGAAAGTCCTTAGAAGAATCTAGTTGTGTAGAATATTCTAGAGAAGGGACTTAGTTGTAAATATGAAAGGACTTGTAGAACAATTATTATTTACATACTAGCCCTAGGTGATTAGTATAAATAGGGAACATTCATTTGTAATTCATGAACCAAGCAAAACAATCAAGTTCTCTATAATACAAAAGCTTCCTTTGGCAATTCTCATGTGTTCTAACATTTCTTAGCGATCTTGAGTGTAGTAAGGCTGACTTGGCATAGCAAGAACGTGAGCAGAGTGTGCAAGATCGTGACCGAGTTGTCAAGTGCCGCACGTTTGCTTAGTTTAAGACTAAGAACGTGACAACGTGGTATCAGAGCAAAGGTTATGACTAAGGAATGTTAGAAAGAATACAAGAGATTGCTAGAAGGAAGTTTTGTAAGGAACCATGGCCGAAATTACCAAGGGCTTGGTACATGCAAAAGGGATCAACGCAAAGGTCCCTAAGCGAAAGCAGTATGGTGGTGCACGGGACGCACGAGAGGTAGCAGACTGGCGGAAGCTAAGGGAGCTCCGACAGAGGCGATAATTCGGGAGTATGTGTGTGAGTTCACTACCTTAATGCTGCAGATCTCGTAATTGTTCGAAGAAGATTCTCTCTTCTACTTCATGGACAGGTTGCAAAATTCGGCAAAGCAGGAGTTAAGAAGACATCAAATAGCTAACGTGAACGGGGCCATCGGAGTAGCCTAGTCACTTGTTGACTTCAAGATGGATCCTGCCAAGTCCAAAGAAAGCAACGCCGAGAGGGATGAGGGAGATCATGATGAGGACAACGGGAAATACATAGCCGAGGTATACAATAGTAATGGCAAGGGGCCATCCCATAACGGACAGGGGTCCAAGAGAAACGACAAGGGGCCGGAAAATGGTAAGGAGTACGTGCCTAAGGGAGGGTGCTACTTCTACAAAGGGTCATATCGGGCAAGTGAATGCCCGGAGTTGGGGAAGCTTGCAACAATGATAGGGAAATTTGCTCAAGCACATAAGGGTGACATAGGAGAAACTGCAAGGATGTTGAGTTACAAAGTGATGGTATGCTATCAGATTCAGACGATGCACCAAGCAGAGGGGTCAAGTTTGCCAGCAAGGTTGTGACCACGGAGGGCAACCAAATAGGGAGTGGAAACATGGACCCGATGCTTGAGAAGTTGCTAGACTTGGTTGAGTCATGGGAAGATTCAGGTCAAGAGCAAGGAGGGGCATCCGATGGGCGGAGGACCGAGGCCATCATAGCTAGTCGTCAAAAGTTCAAATAGCGTAAGAAGAAACGTGGCTAGTCCTTGTGAAATGGGAAGGAGAACCACTTTATAGGGTATCATGGCTAATGGACAAAGATTTCCGACGACGCCAAGGCGATGTGTGCGCATACGTGTCGATGTTTTGTGTCGAGGGCACACAAAATTGGGTGGGGGAGATGTCATGACCCGCCACATCATCATGCCACGTAGTTGCCACTTGGCATATATTTTTGCCATATGGAAGGGCTACATAAGTTAGGGAAAAGATCTTAGTAGAATATTCTAGAACTATGGAGAATTTCCTTGGAAATGTTCTAGATATTTATCCATTTCTAGGAAGGTTCTAGATAAATATAGTTGTTTCCTTAGGAAGACCCTAAAACCCTATAGAATTGTTAGGAAAGTCCTTAGAAGAATCTAGTTGTGTAGAATATTCTAGAGAAGGGACTTAGTTGTAAATATGAAAGGACTTGTAGAACAATTATTATTTACATACTAGCCCCTAGGTGATTAGTATAAATAGGGGGCATTCATTTGTAATTCATAAACCAAGCAAAACAATCAAGTTCTCTATAATACAAAAGCTTCCTTTGGCAATTCTCATGTGTTCTAACCTTTCTTAGCGATCTTGAGTGTAGTAAGGCTGACTTGGCATAGCAAGAACATGAGTAGGGTGTGCAAGATCGTGAGCGAGTTGTCAAGTGCCGCACGTTCGCTTAGTTTAAGACTAAGGACGTGACAATAGTCTAAGAAAAATACGGACCTTTCCGATGTATGCAAGGAGATCTCTGAGGTACCGCCTCGTAGTCTCAAAAGTAAATATGTAGGGAGATCTCCTGAGGTAGCGCCTCGTAGTCTCAAAAGTAAATGTGTAGGGGGGACCTCCCAAGGTACTGCCTCATAGTTCCAAAAGTAAATACACATCTCAAAACCGACGAATACAACAATCAACAGCAAGAAATCTACAGTTAAGACTGATACAGATAAAGGAAAAGCAAAAAATCAACTAAGCATGCTGCATAGAGTTCCAATAAGCATTAAGACATGTAGATATGTAAAATTAGGCTAAACAGGATAACTACACATGCTGGTATAACTCAATTAAGATGAAACAGGTTAATACTCAGTAAAAATTTGATTTTACAATAAATAGCCCGTGTACGCACTCGTCACCTTGTGTACACGGTGCTCACATATCACAGAATGGAAATTCCCCCATATAAGGTTAGGCAAGCCACTTACATCGAACCAAGCTCAATCAATCAGTAAGAATGCCTTTTCCACGAATTTCCGACTCTGAATGGCCCAAATCTAGCCAAAAGTAATTGCATACCATAAATATAACTATATGAAACTAATCTAATTAATGAAATCAAAACTTTAACAACAAATTAGAAAATCTCCCCAAAAAGTCGATCCGGGCCCACGTCTCTAAATCGGGTAAAAGTAACAAAATACGAACACTCATTCAATCACGAGTTCACTCGTACCAAAATTATCCAAATCCAATATCAAAATCCCAATCAAAACTCAAAATTTTGGTTGAAGAACTTTTCACATTTTTCCCAATTTTCTCAACCAAAATCCAAAATTAAAGGATGGAATCAACTATAGATTAATGGAATATAACCATAAAGGAGTCAAGAATCATTACCCAATAGCTTCATCTGAAAATCCCCCAAATTTTGTCCAAATCATAGCTTTCTATCTCAAGTTTTGATAAAAATGGCTAAACCCTCGTTTTTGAAATGTTTATAATTTCCCAGTGATCCCTTCTTCGCGAACACGGAAGAACCCTCACGTTCGCGAAGTACAAAATTGCCTCAGTCCATAATTCTTCATCGCAAACGCGATGTCCTAATCGTGAATAAGAAGCTTACTCAGCTCGACCCTATGCAAACGTAGGACCACCAACGCGAACGCATAGGCAAATTGCCTGGAGACTCGGTTGACCAGCTTTCTTTAAGCGAACACGGGACCTTTATCGTGAACACATAGACTAATTACCTCAGAGCTTTACAAATGCGGGACATTCATTGCAAACGCAAAGCACAAATCCTCTTCTGCCTCTAGCTCCTCTTCGCGAACACATAACTCCCCTCGTGGACATGAAGAAGGAAACCAACAACTGGAAATACAAGAAATTCAGCAACTTTCACAAGTCCAATTTTAGTCCTTTAACCACCCGGAATCCATACGAGGCCCCCGGGACCTCAACCAAACATACCAACAAGTCCTATAATACCATACAAACTTAGTAGAGCCCTCAAATCACATCAAACAATGCTAAAAACACTAATCACCCTCCAATTCAAACTTAATGAACTTTAAAACTTCAAACTTCTACAACCGATGTCAAACCCTATCAAATCACGTCTGATTGACCCCAAATTTTGCACACAAGTTAAATTAAAATTATGGACATATCCCAACTTTCGGAATCAAAATCCGACCCCGATATCAAAAAGTCAACTTCCGGTCATACTTCTCAAAACTTCAACGTTCGCCATTTCACGCCTAATTAAACTACAGACCTCCAAAACACAATCTAGACGCGCTCCTAAGTCCAAAATCACCCAACGGAGCTAACGGAACCAAAGAAACTCCATTCCGGAGTCGTCTTCACACAATTCCAACTACGGTCAAAATCCTAGAACTTAAGCTTCCATATTAGGGATTAAGTGTCCGAAATCACTCCAAAAACCAAAAATAGAACCTCCCGGCAAGTCACATAAGCAGAAAAAGATACAGGGAAAGCAGTAAATAGGGGGTTGGGGATAATACTCTCAAAATAATTGGTCGGGTCGTTACATCCTCCCCCTCTTAAAACAATCATTCGTCCTCGAACGAGCATAGAGACATACCTGAAGTGGTGAAAAGATGAGGATAACGGCTACGCATATCATGCTTGGTCTCCCAAGTTGCCTCCTCGACCGGCTGACCCCTCCACTGAACCTTCACTTAAGCAATGTTCTTTGACCTTAGCTTTCGAACCTGCCCGTCCAAAATAGTAACCAACTCCTCAACATAAGATTGATCCTTATCCAACTGGACTGAGTTGAAATCCAACACATGAGACGGATCACAGTGATACTTCCGGAGCATAGAAACATGGAATACTGGATGAACTCCTGCTAGACTGGGAGGCAAGGAAAGCTCATAAGCAACCTCCCCAACTCGCCGCAATACCTCGAATGGGCTAATAAACCTTGGGCTCAGCTTGCCCTTCTTCCCAAACCTCATAACACCCTTCATGGGTGAAATTCAGAGCAAAACCCGCTCCCCAACCATGAATGCAACATCGCGGACCTTCCGAGCCGTATAACTCTTCTGTCTGGACGTGCGAAGTCGATCTTGAATCACCTTAACCTTCTCCAAAGCATCTTGAACCAGGTCTGTACCCAAAAGCATAACCTCGCCCGACTCGAACCAACCTACTAGAGACTGACACCGCCTACCATATAGAGCCTCATATGGAGCCATCTGAATGCTTGACTGATAACTGTTGTTATAGGTAAACTCTGCAAGTGGAAAGAACTAATCCCAATAACCCCCAAACTCCATCGCACAAGCATGGAGCATATCCTCCAGTATCTGAATAGTGCGCTCGAACTGTCCGTCCGTATGAGGGTGAAATGTTATGCTCAACTTAACTCGAGTACCTAACTCATGTTGTACAGCTCCCCAGAACCATGATGTAAACTGTGTACCCTGGTCAGAGATGATAGATACCGCCACGCCATGAAGCCTGATAATCTCGCGGATATAAACTCGAACCAGCTCCTCGGAAGAATAAGTAGTCATCACAAGAATGAAATGAGCTGACTTGGTTAGCCTATCCCCAATCACCCAAACTGCATCACACTTCCACTGAGTCCGTGGAAGCCCAACAACAAAATCCATAGTTATCCGCTCCTATTTTCACCCCGGAATCTCTAGCTTCTGAAGCAACCCACATAGCCGCTGATGCTCATACTTCACATGTTGTCAATTTAGACAATGAGCTACATATTCCACTATGTCCTTCTTCATTCTTCTCCACCAATAATGCTGCCTCAAGTCCTAATACATCTTAGCGGCACCCAGATAAATGGAGTACTGCGAACTGTGAGCCTCCTTGAGAATCAACTCACACAATCCGTCTACATTGGGTACACATAGCCTACCCTGTATCCTCAATGCACCATCATCACTAATAGTAACCTCCTTAGCATCACCATGCTGAACCATGTCCTTAAGGACAAACAGATAGGGGTCATCATACTGACGTTCCCTTATACGATCATAAAGAGAAGACTGGGAGACCACACAAGCAAAAAATCGACTCAGCTCAGAAATATCCAATCTAACAAATTGGTTGGTCAAGGCCTGAACATCCAATGCCATCAGCCTCTCTACTGGTAGATATGCTAAGCTCCTCAAACTCTCCGCCATACAACTCAAGGCATCAGCCACCACATTGGCCTTCCCGGGATGGTATAGAATAGTGATATCATAATCCCTAAGAAGCTATAACCACCTCCGCTGGTGCAAGTTAAGATCCTTATGTTTGAACATATGCTGCAAACTCTGGTCATCAGTGTAGATCTCACAAGGGACACCGTAGAAAAAATGCCGCCAAATCTTCAAGACATAAACAATAGCTGCTAACTCAAGGTCATGGACAGGATAGTTCTTTTCATGCACCTTCTGTTGTCTGGACACGTAGGCAATCACCCTATGGTGCTACATCAACACTATGCCGAGGCCAACTCGCAAAACATCACAATATACAGTATAAGACCTCGAAACTGTAGGCAATACCAATACTGGGGCTATAGTCAAAGTTGTCTTGAGCTTTCAAAAGCTCTTCTCACACTCCTCTGTCCACCTAAACGAAGCACCCTTCTAGGTCAGCCTAGTCATAAGTGCTACAATAGATGAGAAACCCTCTACAAATCGACGGTAATACACTGCCAACACAAAAAAAACTCCAGATCTTCGTAGCTGAGGATGGTCTAGGCCAACTCTACACTGCTTAAACCTTCTTCGGATCCACCTTGATCCCCTTACTTGACACTACATGGCCCAAAATACCACTCAATCTAACCAGAACTCACACATTGAGAATTTTGCATATAACTTCTTTTCTCTAAAGGTCTGAAGCACAGTCCTCAAGTGCTGCTCATGCTCCTTCCGACTTCGGGAGTACACCAGAATGTTGTCAATAAACACAATGATGAATGAGTCAAGATAGTGCTAGAATACACTGTGCATCAAATGCATAAATGTTTTTGGGGTGTTGGTCAGCCCAAATGACATCACAAGGAACTCGTAGTGACCATATCGAGTCCTGAAAGCAGCCTTCAGGATATCTTGATCCTAAATCTTCAACTGATGATAGCCTGAATGTAAGTCAATCTTGAAAAACACTCTGGCATCCTGTAACTGATCAAGTAGGTCATCAATACGAGGCAATGGATACATGGTCTTCACTGTAACTTTGTTCAACTGGCGATAATCAATGCACATATGCATAGAACCATTCTTTTTCTTCATTAACAAGACTGGGGCACCCCAAGATGGCACACTGAGTCGAGTGAAGCCCTTGTCAGCAATTCCTGTAGTTGTTCCTTCAAATCTTTCATCTCAAGAGGAGTCATACTATATGGAAGAATAGAGATGGGCTGAGTGCCCGGTAACAAATCAATACCAAAGTCGATATCTCTGTCAGGCGGCATGACCGGAAGATTAGATAGAAATACATCGAAATAATCCCTCACTACTGGACCTGACTCAACTGTAGCGGTATCAATAATGACATCTCTCACATAAGCTAGATACGCGTCACACCTATCACACCTCCTTTTTCTATCCGAAAAGTGTATAGGGGAGTTTTTCCAATTAAAGTGACAATAATCGAAACGGGATTATTTATTTAAAATTCAGAGTTGCCACTTGGGATAATTTATGGTGTCCCAAGTCACCGGTTTAAAATCCCGAATCGAGGAAGTTTGACTCTGTTATACAGTCCGCAAAACACAGAAATTCGGGTAAAGAATTCTGGTAACTCGGGAGAAGGTATTAGGAATTCCCGGGTTCCGTGGTTTTAGCATGGTCACTCAACTATTATTATTGGCCTAATTATCTGATTAATACATCTTTGAAACCTATGTGCATTTTTATTCCTTTTAACCACTTTTAATATCTATAGAATAAATCACGATTGTCGTACACTTATTAGTTTGGTACACATTGCGAATCGTGTCACGGGGAATCGTACCCACAATCTACAACATGTTTAATTTATTAACATTATTAGAAGTTGTGGCGGGGTCACATAAAATGCACACCCGAATTGGGGATTGGGTATCATGACCATGCCACGGGAACTGTACCCATAGCCGTTTATTATTAATCGCGGCTAAAGCAAGCTACGAATGTTCATAATTATTTTCTTAAGCTTCGGATTATTGTGAAGGCCAAATGGTAATCCAAAAATATGCATTTTTCTTATCCTAAGTCTAGTTAAGAGAAGTGCTACTTCAACTCTAATTCAATGGGACCTAAAACATACTAGGTTTAAACAGCATTGGATCAACTTCTCAAGAATATATAGGGACTAACATTTTTTAGAGACTAATGAGGCTCGTGCATTACTGACTCAAGCCAAAGAAACAATCTGATAACATGCCGTGTAGCTATCCTATAGACTAATGATCCCAAACGGTGATCAAATTAATCTAGAAAACACGACATATTCATGCCTATGCTAACAATATATAAACTCATTCAACCGTTGATTAAACATGCCAAATACCAGACTTTAATTAAATCTTTTCAAAAGGAAACAAATTTAATACTTCAACAGATATACTACTGGAATAACACTTCAAAACACACAAAAGATCTTACCTAGATGTAAAAAGAAAATCATTCAAAATCAACTCATAAAATTTTACAGAACCAACCTCTATTAGTACTTGATTAAGAATCGAATGAGCTATATATTCCAAAATACCAATTAATTAAGGCTCAAGTCATATTTAGCCACACAAAAATCAAACATCAAACATTAAAAAGAACGAGACAATTAGACCTGAGAATGCAAAACTCTTTAATTAAATTCATTGGAATCGAATGCAAGTGAGTCTAGCAGTGAAAATCTAAAGTAACAGCAACCAAGAAGCAAGAACTAGCAACCACGAACGGACCTCGATCGGTGACGAACTTGAAAACGGACAGAACTTTGGGGGCAATTTTGAAAAATTTTCTGCTGGGTTTTAGTACCGATTTTTGGTGCTGGTTTGGGTTGGTTTTAGACGGAGAAAAGGGGGCTGTTTCGGTGGTGGTCGGCATTTTCCAGCGAGTTCGCCTCTGGTTTGGTGAGGATCTATTTTCGCTGAGTTCTAGTTTGGGTGATGAAGGTTATGTATGGCGACTGTAGTAGGGGTTGTGAAGGAGGTGATGTGCGGTGGAGTTTTGGTGGTGAGGGGGTGGATTTTGTCGCTAAATGTGAGGATGAAGAAGAAGAACGGTCGGGGGGGGATCCTAGATCTTAGGTCTGCGATTGATTTTTCTTAAGGTTGGAGATGGTAGCGTTTTTTTTGTTTTATGGAAGGGTCTCTCCAGGGTTCAACAGCTTAGGTCTAAGGAAGAAGAAGGGTCTTAGGTTTCTTCATTAAAAAAAACGGCTGATGATTTTAGGTCTAGGATTTTTAGGTTGTGTCTAGGTTCGTGAAGGTGTAGTGTGCTTATGGGTATTATTTAGGTTATTTTTAATTAGTATATAAGAGGGGAATGGGTAAATGGGCTTGGACTTAGGAAATTGGGTTGGACCATGTCTTTGGGTTTGAATTTAGGCTAAGGAAACCAAATAATACAATGTATCTATAAAGTGTAAAAATCAACCTTAATTAAAATAAACTAATATAAAACTAAATACTAAAAGTGAAACTAATTTTTGTATTTTCAAATGTTATAATAAAATAAAAAGTAGGAAGAATAGGCTAAAGCCACTGTGAAATTAAAGTACTATAAATATAAATATACTAATTGACTTTAAACTAAAGATGAAAAATATTTTTTGTAATTTTTATTTTTTTGTGATAAATAAAGTAAAAGAGTCAAGACTATTTAAAATAATGATATTAAACTTAAACTAAATATTTAAACGCTAAAAATGTATAAAATCTCGGGAAGGGTCAAAAATTACATTTCTATAACAACCCTTCTCAACCATTCGTTGAGCTTTAAGAAATGAAATAACTCAACTGGAAGTATAATCTAAGGTACCTCTCCACTCTAACCGCGGTAATTCTGGCATAGCCAACGTCACAGTCTTGGCATGACAATCAAGAATAGCATAATGGGGTGACAACCAGTCCATGCCCCAAATAATATCAATGTCTACCATACTTAGCAATGATAAATTAGCTCTAGTCTCAAAACCCCTTAGAACAACCAAACACGGCCAATACACACGTTCAACAATAATAGAATCTCCCATGGGTCTAGACACATAAACAGGAGAACTCAAAGAATCACGAGATACGCTCAAATACGGGGCAAAATAAGAGGACATATAGGAATAAGTGGAGCCTGGATCAAATAAGACCGACGCATCTCTATGGTAGACCGGAATAATACCTGTAATGATAGAGTCAGATGCAACTACCTCTGTACGAGCAGGAAAGGCATATATCTGGCATGGCCTCCCCCTTAAGGCGACCTCTATCTGTGACCTCCACCTCGAGCTGGCTGAGCAGGTGGAGTGGTAGCTGGTGCTCTAATCATAGCTTTAGGACCCGATAGAGCACATGGTGCTTGAGAAGTCTGTAGAGGTGCGCCCCTCCTAAGTCTGGTCAATCCCTCACCATATGGCGAGTGTCGCCACACTCAAGGCAAGCTCTCAGAGGGTGTAGCTGTTGTGGCTAGTTCGGGCAAGGTCGGTTGGACTGACCGCTGAAAGCACCCCGTGTTAGAGGTACTCTAGACACCAGCGATGCATAATAAGGCTCGTGGGGCCTAGGAGTAGCCGGAATACCACTGGCGGCTAGAAGAGCTTAATGAACAAGGTGACACATATAGCCCCTACCATGACGAACTGTAGTTAGGGCACGAGTACCACTATAACTGCCAGACTCTCGAGACCTCTTGGCCTCCCTCTCCTCTCTCTCCTGAGCAAGCATACCCTCAACTCTCCTAGCAATACTCACAACCTGCTGGTACGAAATATCTATCTCTAACTCCCGGGCTATGCTAAGCCTGATACTGGGGTGGATCCTATCGATAAACCGACGGACCCTCTATCAAACTGTAGCAACAAAGGCTGGTGCATGCCTATCCAAATCACTAAAGCGAACCACATACTCTGACACAGTCATAGCACCCTGGCGCAACTGCTTAAACTCTGTGGGCCATGCATCTCTGAGACTCTGGGGAACATACTCCCTCAAGAACATATCTAAGAACTGAATCTAAGTAAGTGAAGCTGCCTCAGTCGGACTACCCAACTCATAAGCACGCCGCCACTGATAGGCCACTCCTCTAAGCTGGAACATAGTGAAAGAAACCCCACTCGACTCTGCTACACCCATAGTATGGAGGGCATAATGGCACTTCTCAAGAAAACCCTGGGCATCCTCTGACGCCAAGCCATTGAAAGTAGGAGGGTGGTAGTTCTTGTACCTCTTGAGCCTGAACTGCTCCTCCTCAGAAGTTGTTGCCCTACCCTCGGGTCGAACTGGGTTATCGGCTGCACTGGTATGACATCTAGAACCTAATCGACCTGAACTCGTTGCTCTAGGATGCGGGCAGGGGGAGTCTGTGCTCCTCCCCTGGCCTGAGACATGGCAGGAGCAAGTGGAATCAACCCTGCCTAAGTTGGAGTATCGAACATGCTTAGGAACTGTGCAAGGGTCTCATAAAGAGCTAGTGCATTAACAGGCGTCTTAGGTGCATGTGCTCTGATTGGAGCTACTGGTGGCTCTTCTATAGTAGCTCGTGCGGGTGCTCCAGATGCACCACGTGAACGTCCTCGACCTCCACCCGGCCCCGGCATCTCGCGGCTGCAACAGGAGCCGTGGGTGCCTGGTCATCTAATCCGGTTGTACATGTCCTTACCATCTGTGAGAGAATAGAAATACAGAAGTTTAGAATCCTGAAGTTAAAAATTCCGCACGACAAGGAATCAAAGAAGTGAATCATTTTTCTAACAGTTCTATAGACTCCCGAAGATAAGTATAGAAGTCTCTGTACCGATCCGCAAGACTCTACTAAAACTTCTTATGACTCACAACACCTATAAATCTAGAGCTCTGATACCAACTTGTCACGACCCAGATCTCCCTTCGTAAGATGTCGTGGTGACACCTAGTTTCTACGACTAGGTAAGCCTAACGAATTGCAGAATAATAGAATTGAACAACAAGACTACAATAGGTAACTATAAAGTGATAAAACGCCGCTCGGCATGTACAAGTAACCCAACACTCGAGTATACACAATATTCCTAAAACCCGGAAAATCATAACTCACAAGCTATAGAAGAAAACCAAGTATCTCTATACACCAGAGTCTAAGAAAAATATGGAAAGGTAACTAACATAGGAGGGAATACAGGGGGACTCTGAGGTCTGCGGATGCGGCAGATATACCTTGAAGTCTCCACAATCTCACAGCTTATTGACGGCGAGGCTGATAAGAAGTACCTGGATCTGCGCACAAAACATGTACAAAAGAGTATCATGAATACACCACAATGGTACCCAGTAAGTGCTAGGCCTAACCTCGGTCAAGTAGGGACGAGGTCAGGTTAGGTTCATACTGGTATATAATAAATAAGGCAGAAGAATATAGCAATGTAATAAGAGACTGAAATTCTAACAAGAGAAAACTACCAAAAAATAGTAGCACATCACATAGGTATAAATAGCAAGGGATCTCCCGAGATACCGTCTCGTAGTCCCAAAAGTAAATATGCAAGGAGATCTCCGAGGTACCGCCTCATAGTCTCAAAAGTAAATGTGCAGGGAGATCTCCCGATGTAGCACCTCGTAGTCTCAAAAGTAAATGTGCAGGGAGGGATCTCCCGAGCTACCGCCTCGTATTCCCAAAAGTAAACACACAACTTGAAACTGGTGAATACAAGAATTAACAGCAAGAAATCTACAGTTAAGACTGATAAAGATAAAGGAAAAATAGAAAATCAACTAATCATGCTGCACAGAGTTCAAATATGCATTTAAGACATGTAGAAATGCGAAATTAGGCTAAACAGGATAATTACACATGCTGGTATAACTCAATTAAGATGAAACAGGTTATGACTCAATAAAAATCAGATTTTACAACAAATAGCATGTGTACGCACTCGTCACCTTGTGTACACGTCGCTCACATATCACAGAAGAATCACAACAGTACCAAATCCTAAGGAGACTTCCCCCGTACAAGGTTAGGCAAGCCACTTATTTCGAACCGAGCCCAATCAATTAGTAAGAATGCCTTTTCCACTATTTTTCGACTCCGAAAGGCCAAAATCTAGCCAAAAGCAATTACATAACATAAATATAACTATATGAAACTAATGTAATTAATAAAATCAAAACTTTAACAAGAAATTAGAAAATCTCCCCAAAACGTCGACCCAGACCCATGTCTCGGAATTGGATAAAAGTCACAAAATATGTTCACCCATTCAACCACGAGTTCACTTGTACCAAAATTATCCAAATCCGATAACAAAATCCCAATCAAAACTCAAAAATTTGGTTGAAGAACTTTTCCCATTTTTCCCAATTTTCTCAACCCAAATCCAAAATTAAAGGATGGAATCAACTATATATTAATGGAATATATCCATAAATGAGTCAACAATAATTACCCAATAGCGTTCTCTGAAAATCCCCCAAAATTTCATCCAAATCTGAGCTCTCTATCTCAAATTTTGTTAAAATGGCTAATTCCTCATTTTTTAAATGTTTATAACTGCCCAGTGATCCATTCTTCATGAACGCGGAAGAACCCTCGCTTTTGCGAAGTACAAAATTTCCTCAGTCCAGAATTCTTCATCGCGAATGTGATTGCCTAATCGTGAACGCGAAGCTTACTCAGCTTGACCCTACGTGAACGTGGGACCATCATCGCGAACGCGTAGGCAAATTTCCTGGAGACTCAGTTGACCAACTTTCTCTACGCGAACGCCAGACCCTCATCGCGAACGCGTAGACTAATTACCTCTGAGCTTCGCGAATGCGGGACCTTCATCGTAAACGCGAAGCAGAAATCCTCTCCTGCCTACAGCTTCTCTTAGCGAATGCGGAACTCCCCTCGCGAACGCGAAGAAGGAAACCAGCAACTGAAAACACCAGAAATTCTACAACTTTCACAAGTCCAATTTTAGTCCGTTATTCTTCATCGCGAATGTGATTGCCTAATCGTGAACGCGAAGCTTACTCAGCTTGACCCTACGTGAACGTGGGACCATCATCGCGAACGCGTAGGCAAATTTCCTGGAGACTCAGTTGACCAACTTTCTCTACGCGAACGCCGGACCCTCATCGCGAACGCGTAGACTAATTACCTCTGAGCTTCGCGAATGCGGGACCTTCATCGTAAAAGCGAAGCAGAAATCCTCTTCTGCCTACAGCTTCTCTTAGCGAATGCGGAACTCCCCTCGGGAACGCGAAAAAGGAAACCAGCAACTGAAAACACCAGAAATTCTACAACTTTCACAAGTCCAATTTTAGTCCGTTCGGAATCCACCCGAGGCCCCCGGGACCTCAACCAAATATACCAACAAGTCCTATAACACCATACGAACTTAGTCGAGCCCTCAAATCACATCACACAATGCTATTCAATTCAAACTTAATGAACTTTGAAACTTCAAACATCTACTACTGATGCCAAACCCTATCAAATTATGTCCGATTGACCCCAAATTTTGCACACAAGTCATAATTGATTTTACAGACCTATCCCAACTTTCGGAATCAAAGTCCAACCCCATTATCAAAAAGTTTACTTTCGGTCAAACTTCCCAAAACTTCAACCTTCGCCATTTCACGTCTAATTCAGTTGTAGACCTCCAAAACACAATCCGAATGCGCTCCTAAGTCTGAAATCACCAAACGGAGCTAACGGAACCGACGAAACTCTATTCCGAAGTTGTTTTCACACAGTTCCAACTACGGTCAAAATCTTAGAACTTAAGCTTCCGTTTTAGGGACTAAGTATCCCAAATCACTCCGAAACCAAAAACACAACATCCCAACAAGTCACATAAGCAGAAAAAGATAGGGGGAAAGCACTAAATAGTGGGTCGGGGCTAATACTTTCAAAACGACCGGCCGGGTCGTTACCCATATACTTTAAGCCTCTCTAGAGTACTTCAATGCTTCAGCAAGTTCATCTCCCCTTTTGGGTCCTAACGAACATAGTACAAGTTTATAATATATATATATATATATATATAATACTATATTTAAGTGTGAACACTTTTACGTGAAGTTATTTTACTAAAAAATCCTTCAAAGCTTGAATGACCAAATTGCCCAAATAAAATTACTTCTCATTAAATAATTATTTGCCACTATCAGTCATTTTCAAACTATTCTAATGTATGTACTTAATGGGAAGATCTTTTCACCTGCTAATTAATTATTCTCGGCCTCTTTATATGTCAATTACGTTTCCACTAATATAGCCATTAATTATTTTGCATAAATGCACAGAAAATTAAGTTGGTTAATAAAATTAGGGAATCCTATTAAATGATAAATAATGATTGTGGTGAACTGTTAATTAAAAAAATATTTTACCACAATCAAAGCCTTTTGACCTCCCCCAATTAACCAAATTAATAACTCTTCATTCCTATCAAAACGTAAAGATTTTTTAGGAAATGAATAAGTATACAACACACCAGGTTCATCTTCATGGTAGAATAATTTTATATTATCAATACCTTTTGTCATTAACTTTGAATAAATAAAAGGCACTGTAAATTCTTTATAGCAGCTCACATCCAATGTAACTGCTCTAGAAGATGACAGGGACAGTCAACAGCTTGGTTCTTATTACAGACATACTAAGACCATTGCATCAACTTTACTAATCTGATCGCTTTTGAATTTAGCACAGAAATGAATTATCATTGTGCTTGACATATATGCAAAATGTAGGACATTGTTGTTGTTGCTATACTCGACTTTAAATGTTGCTTTTGTTGTTATTGTTTAACCAAAAAATAGAATTTTAGTCAAAGTTAGATTTTAGAAGAACACGAGTTACTGATAATCGAAAGAATGTAGAAATTGGGTTTCAACAATAACAAGATGAGCAGAAGAAAGCAAAGTAAATCAGTATATTCCAATAGTCTTCTCTGTCCTTACAAATGTTCAGCATTCTCCCTTTTATAATGTTTTTTTTCTTTGGAGATATGTTTATTGTCTTTGTCTTAATAAGACAATTATAAGCAATAAATGACAATAAAAGAAACGTTACTCAATCATATGTTTTAAATACAAATTCTCTAACGTACTAGGTATTTAATATATGTTAAATACTGAATTTGGACTCTCATGCATCGTCAGATTCATTTCCTTGATTCTTTTTTATCTTTGAGCTTTAAATGATTTAAATAGGTACGGGCGCCAAACTATTTGAATAACTGCCCTTGCCTCTTTCATCACCTTCTCTCGTACCTATTGTTGCTCGTGCCTCTTGGCTAATTATAATTCTTTGACCATTTGACTAATCCACGTGTCATGACACGTCACCTCCAATATGCAAACTTTAATTTTACCCAATACAGATAGTCCCTCCACTTTTCATTTATTTATCAATTAAATATTTGGGAAGTGGATTTCATTAAAAAGGGAATTTATGTCATCATTAATGCTATGACAACATGGACGCTTCAATTGTCTCTTCTATTAAATGCTCTATACACGTGTCATTCTCCCATCAGTTCTACAGTTTTGCAGCCCTTTTTCAAGGCTTTTATAGCTCCACTATTCACGAAGAGCTAGTTGCCTTTAGTATAGGCTTTCCATCATTACGCTTCTTACCTTTGACGATCACTTTCTCACATAAATATAACCTTTTTCTCTTGTCCTCTTCTTCATAAAGTTTTATTGAATACTTTACTCTTCAATACTATTCACTTCTTCCTTAATTCGACCTTCTTCATCATGTCTTCTTCAAACTCTAACCCTAGAAGAGTTCCTATCTTTTATAACTTCCTCAATGCCCCTGTTAGACATAGAAGGGGTAGGGGTGGCAGACTCCGTAGTTTAGGATCTGCCCGTGGCGTCAGTTCTTCTGCTGGTTCTTCTATACCTTCCTCTAGTTCTGGTACTCCCTCTAGAATTAGAGGGTCTTTTACTCAGAAATCATCTTCTAAGGGTAAAGAAATTTCTGAACCTTTACAAGAACCTTTGATAGAAGAAATAGTTCCTAGCAACTTATCATTTACCCATGACAGAGAATCACTTCAAAAACAAGTTTCTGAGTTGAGTCGTGCTGATACTTATCCTACTATGATTACAGAGGTTTTAACCCCCATAGTTTGTAATGACTGTCATTGGAATAATGACTTCCCAATTGTTGTTCCTAACCCAAATTAAAGAATTACTTCTTATATGACTGGTTTTTCTTTCGTTTATACTTATCCCTTTATTCTAGGATTTAAACCAGCCATTGATCCAGTAATTCTTGTTTTTTGCCTTTTTTCCAAGTTTGTTTAGCACAAATCGGCCCGCTCGTTTGGAGAGCTGTGGCTTGCTTAAGACATTTATCAAACAAGGTTGGTGTTGATTTTACTTTTCCTCATCTAATTCATCTTTACTCCCCCAGGCTCTTTCGCATCGGTGTTTTTACTCTAGTAGCCAGGAGTAAAAGGGTTTTGGTAAGCCCAGAAGATGATAAGGATCGTGGCTGGTATGCTCGATTCGTTGCTGCCCCCACTGTTGGTTTGGTGGGTGAAGAAAACGTTCCTTTTCCCGAGAAATGGAATTTTGCACGTAAGTCTTTTATTCTTCTCGTACCTTTTTCTTTCAATTTTGACAATTTTTTTTTAATTTTCTCTCCCTCTCCTCTTTGTAGCAATCATGAGAGTTGTGGATAAAGTTCCCAACTTTCGTGGTTGGGTAGAGAAATTATTGAAGGTCGCACCTATGGAGGCCAGGTCCTGGAAATCTATTTCCAATCAGTACGGTTGGAAAGTGAACACTCATGGTAAGGGTCTTTTATTTTATCGTATGTAAAATCTTCTTTTTATCACCTTAATTTTCATCCTTCTTTTTGTCAGGATTTTCAATTCGAGGCGTTTCTTCTGAAGCAGTTGCGGCCTCTCGAACCTCTACAGGAGCTCAACTCACTTTAAAGAGGGCTCAGGACATACTTGTGAAGAGGAAGACCATCGATGAAGATTCCGAGGAGGAAGATGAAGATGGCTCTTTGATAAAGAGGCCAAGGGCTAGAAGACGTGTTATGTTTGATGATGAGGCTGAAGTCTCTCCCCGTGCCTCTACTGCCGAGCCTGTTCATCTCGTCTCTGATGATGATGTTTCCCCCCCAAGATACTCGTGAATCCACCGATCAACTTTTTGCTAGTGGTTTTGATAGTGGTGACCTCGGGCCTGTTTTAGATGAAATGCCTTTATCGTCTTTTTCATCACCCGTGCCTGCGATTCTTTCTTTACCGGCCCCTGTTATTTTCATTCCTTCTTCTATTGCACTCACTTCTTCTCCAGCTCCTCCTTTGATTATTCCCCCTCATATTGTTCATCATACTGAAGTTGGTTCTACAAGTAGAACTACTGCCATGAGGAGCGTGACTATTGAAGTTCCCGCAAACAGCAGCCTTTTGAGAAAATCTGGTCAGGCAGACATTTGGCTCGAGCCTTTGATAGGCTCAATTGAAAAAGAAAAGATGAATAGCTATAGCTGCTTGACTTTGATGAACGACATTGTTCATGCCACTTTGAAGGTATTTTCCTCCTTTATTTAAAAAGAATTCTTTTTCTTTTTATTCTTGAATTCTTACTTTCCTTCTTCACTATTCTCAGGCCAACCTCATTGGTGCAGAGTTGATGGGCAGAATTTCTCTTTTAGAGAAAGTGGCCCGTGACTCCGAGAAAGCAATTCTTGAGGCCGAGAAAGTGACTCATGAAGCTCAACTAGAAGCGGCTAATTGGAAAGGGCAATTTGATAGTGCACAAATCGCTATTGAAGATATGCAAGAGAATAGGAGTAACCTGAAGCAGCAGGTGCGTGCATTGACTTTGGAATTGGCAGTGGCCAAGGCTTCTTCCAGCCAAGCAGAGAGGGACAAAGAATACCTTGAATCTTCTTTCTCAGATCAGCTATCTAAGGCAAATGAGGAGATTAAAGAATTGAAGGCACTCCTGAGTCAAAAGGAGGTTTATGAGAAAGATCATGCACAGAGCTTGACCCAAACTCAAATGGACTTGAGAGCCTCTACTGATAAAATCCGTGCTTTGGAAAGTTCCAATGCCGCTCTTCAAATCTCTTTCAATTCCACCTTGGCTGAAAATGAAGAGCTCAAAAGTGAAATTGCTATTTGGGAAAGAGACTACGAGCTTCTCGAGGATAAAATGGCTATTAAGGTAAGCTGGACTTTTCTGAACTCTCGTCGTGATGCCTTAACCGAGGATAGCCAAGAAAACTTTAATTTAGAGTTACAATTGGCTAAAGTCATGGAGACTATTGAGAAGTCTCAACAACCACTGGACTTTCCATCTCCCGCAATTGAGGCTCCCGTGTTTGAAGCTCCTGAAACTGATGTAGCCTTGGTTCAAGTTCCTGAAGTTGAAGCTACCGTGGATCAAGCTCCCGAAGGTGAGGCTTCCGTGTCTCTTGCTCACCTCAATGATCCTGCTGTTTCAAGTCAAGTTGACACTGTGCTTGTGGATGCTCCTTCTGATGTTGGCACCGTTACTTCTGATGCTCCTGCCTCCCAGTGACCAGTTTTTTTTTAACTTGTTTTTTTTTTTTACTTTTTGGAAGATAATGATCAAACCCTTAGTTTGTTTTTAAGGGTTTTTTTGAAGGAAAAAGTCTCCAGTTCTTATTATGGGGCATCTATAAAACAATTTTAATGACTAGGTTCATACATAGTCTTTAGATTTTAAATATATATTAAGAAGTTTTTATTACTTCTATTCGTTCTATTCTTGCCTTTTATTTTTAAGGACTTAAAGAATAGCTTGCATTTTTATCCTTTGAAAATGCTCTATGATTAATCCCATGACTTAATAACATGAGTTTTATAAAAGAGGACCCTTTTATATTTTTGACACTTAATGAAGAAGACGTCTCAACTTCATAATGGTGTTGTAATACGATGAAAAGAATAGGAACACACATGTTTTGTTTGAAATAACTTTGACAGGTTTTTATGAATAATACTTTACATGTATTTGGATTACATCTATAGTTTTCTCGTAACTGTTTTTCTTGTAACAGATTCTTACAAAAGAAAAATAATACACACAAGGTTTTTCCTTATAACCCGTTTCAGTACAAGGTTTGAGAAGTGACATCATTGTTCTCATGAGAAAAAACACTATGATAAATGCCATAGTCTTCAAATCTTTGCTTGAGATTTATACATATGTTTGTGTGTATTAGGTAGTCCCCCAAGTGTTTGAGCGTTGAAGATTGAAGCCTCGAGCACTTGTTTGTTCCTCTCATCTTGGTCCGTTTCCTGAAAAGGAAAAACATACGGGACTCGGAGGGACGATTATAGATGAAGACTGCATAACCCGTTTTTGTTTCTATCAGAAAAATTTTAACCCTAGGCCAGGATTTTTAGGTTACTCCGTGCGCCTTACAGGTCATGACTCATCATTTAGTACGGGTTAGCTTTTTGCCTATCATCTAAAATCGTTAGTAAAATTAATAATTCAAAAATGAAATGTAAAATGGTTATACCTGACCGTGGGTTTTCCTTAGAAATAGTATCTCTTC
Source organism: Nicotiana sylvestris (assembly GCF_000393655.2). NCBI lineage: Eukaryota > Viridiplantae > Streptophyta > Magnoliopsida > Solanales > Solanaceae > Nicotiana > Nicotiana sylvestris. Next base: position 90,842,874 of record NC_091068.1, on the reverse strand, counting down.
AAATGAATAGCATTCCAATGTGAAGGCAATATCTTGCCATCCATTGTCTCCAGTTCATATGCTCCCTTTCCTGCAACATCACTAATTCTGTAGGGTCCTTCCCATGTTGGACTTAACTTCCCTGAGTTAGTTACCTTTGTAGATTGAAAGACCTTTTTAAGCACGAAGTCCCCAATTTTGAAGAATCTGAGGCGCTCTTTTCGATTGTAATATCGTTCAATAACTTGCTTTTGTGTTGTCATCCTTATTAATGCATCTTCTCTTCTTTCCTCGAGTAAATCAAGATTGACCCGCATCTCTTCGCTGTTAGACTCCTCCGTTGCCTGCATAAACCGTGTGCTTGGCTCTCCTATCTCAACTGGAATCAAGGCTTCGGCTCCGTGAATCAACGAGAATGGTGTTTCGCCCGTACTTGTTTTAGCAGTTGTTTGATATGCCCATAAAACCCCAGGTAATACTTCAGGCCACTTACCTTTTGCTTCTTGTAAACGCTTCTTCAAATTGTTAATGATAACCTTGTTTGTTGACTCTGCCTGTCCATTACCCACTGGATGGTATGGTGTTGACGTAATCCTTTTAATTTGCCAACTTTGAAAAAATTCCGTGATCTGAGCTCCAATAAATTGAGGGCCATTATCACATACGATCTCCATTGGTACGTCGAATCGACATATGATATTTCACCAAATAAAATCTCTAACTTCTTTTTCCCGCACCTGTTTGAATGCACCTACCTCTACCCATTTAGTAAAATAATAAGTGAGAACAAGTAAAAATTTTACCTGTCCTTTTGCTTGCGGTAATGGACCCACGATGTACATCCCCAATTTCATAAATCTATGGTGCAATGACCGGATGTAACAATTCCGCAGGTCTGTGTATATTGTTACTGTACCTTTGGCATTTATCACATTTAGCCACGAAACTTTCTGCCTCCTCTTCCATTTTGAGCCAGTAATAACCTGCCCTAATCAAGGTTCTCACCAGTGATCTTCCACCTGCGTGATTCCCGCAATGACCCCCATGTACTTCTCTCATTACATACTTTGTTTGTGCAGGTCCAAGACATCTTGCTAATAGACCACCAAACATTTTACGATACAAATTGCCTTGTTTTAAGCAGTACCGAACTTCTTTTCTTATAAGCGCACAAGCCTTTTTCTTGTCATCGGGAACAGTACCATACTGCAAAAAAGCCACAATTTCGTTCCTCCAATCCCAAGTTAAATTATTAAAATTTACCTCATTAGCATCAGGATCAGTAACTGAATGAAATAAATGTATCACTAAGGCATTTGCATCGTTTGCCACGTCGGCCGCAGATGCGAGATTAGCTAGGGTGTCTGCTTCAAGATTTTCATCCCCGGGTATTTGTCTAATTTTCCAATCTTGAAATTGTTTTATCAACTTTCGTACTTTCTCCAAATATTGTTGTATCCTTGCTTCTCTGGCTGTATAAGTCCCCAGTATTTGATTAACTACGAGTTGTGAATCACTTTTGATTATAATCTGACTTATGCCAAGCTCCCGTGCCAATTCTAAACCTGCAATCATAGCTTCATATTCCGCCTCGTTGTTAGTTATGGAATGACATTTGATAGCTTGCCGAATAGTTCCGCCCGTAGGCGGTACCAATACGACTCCCAAACCTGCCCCTCTCACATTAGATGAGCCGTCGGTAAATAAAGTCCAAGTTCCTGGGTTAGCCCCATTGAACACTTGCAATTCTTTCTCTGCTTCTAACTGTATTCCATGACTAAAATCAGCCACGAAATCCGCTAATACTTGTGATTTTACAGCAGTTCTAGGTTGATATGCAATTTCATATTCACTTAACTCTATTGCCCACTTAGCTAACCTACCTGATAACTCATGCTTGTGTAATATGTTACGTAAAGGGTAAGTAGTTACCACAACGATAGGATGACACTGAAAATAAGGTCTTAACTTTCTAGATGCCATGATCAATGCAAGGGCAAGTTTTTCTAATTGAGGATACCTTGTCTCCTCATCCAACAAAGATTTACTCACGTAATAGATAGGGGATTGTTTACCTTGCTCTTCCCGGACCAAAACAGCGCTTACTGCCACTTCTGAAACAACGAGGTAGATGAGTAGCTTTTCTCCAGCTTTTAGTTTTGCCAACAAAGGTGGATTTGATAAGTAAGTTTTCAAATTCCTAAGTGCTTGTTGACATTCCTCATTCCATTCAAAATGATCCTGCTTCTTAAGAGCTGAGAAGAATTTAAAACATTTTTCTGATGATTTTGATATGAATCTTCCCAAAGCTGCAATTCTCCCTGTTAACCTTTGAACTTCTTTTTTGTTTGTAAGTATATCAGGGATTTCTTCAATGGCTTTAATCTGTGTAGGATTCACTTTAATTCCACGGTTAGAAACGAGAAAACCCAAAAACTTACCAATGTAACGCCAAATGCACATTTTTCGGGATTTAACTTCATATTAAATTTACGCAAAATTGAAAATGTGTCAGATAAGTGTGATATGTGATCTTTTGAATATTGAGCTTTAACAAGCATATCATCTATATATACCTCCATAGTCTTTCCTAAATATTCCTGAAACATTCTGGTTACTAACATCTGATACGTCGCCCCTGCATTTTTTAGAACAAAGGGCATTACTTTATAATAGTAAGTCCCCCTGTCTGTTATGAACGAAGTTTTTTCATCATCTACTGGGTCCATTTTAATCTGATTATACCCTGAATATGCATCTAGAAAACTTAGTAATTCGTGACCTGCAGTTATATCAATCAATTGATCTATGTGTGGTAGCGGAAAAGAATCTTTAGGGCAGGGTTTGTTAAGATCTATATAATCTACACAGACCCGGCACTTACCATTTTTCTTTGGAACCACTACAGTGTTAGCTAACCAATTAGGGTACTTTACCTCTCGAATGGAACCAATTTTTAACAATTTTTGGACTTCTTCTTGAATCACCTGATTCTTGAAAGATCCCTGCTTTCTCTTCTTTTGTTTCACAGGAAGATATGATGGATCCTCATTTAGTTTATGAGTCATCACCCCCGGTGGAATTCTAGTCATGTCTAAATGGGACCAAGCAAAGCAATCCATGTTAGTTTTCAAAAATTCAATTAACTTACCTTTCATTCCTTGGTCAAGATTAGCCCCAACATAGACTTTTTTATCAGGCCATTGAGCATATAACACGACAGGCTCTAATTCCTCTATATTTGTTTTGATATTTTCATTCTCTTCTGGTTCTTGTATAGTGTCAGGCCTTGAATCTACATCTGTCTGTCCTTGTTCAGTTGAGGTTTGCGTTGTGATGTCCTCAACTGCCTTCTATGATTGCTATTTACCTTCACTTCTCGTGCTCGTGTCTGCAACGGAGTTGATAGCCCTGGACGTATGTTGATCCCCACGAATTTGACAGATTCCCCATGGCGAAGGAAACTTAATAACCTGATGCAAGGTTGAAGGAACATCATCCATTTCGTGGATCCACGATCTCCCAAGAATCATGTTGTAAGCCATTTCCATCTCTACTACTTGAAACTTTGTATCCTTCGCGATCCCTTCAGCAAATGTGGTGAGTGTTACCTCTCCTTTTGTGACGACACTGGAATTATCAAATCCAGATAGAGTATGCGCCTTTGGTATTATTTTCTCTTCAACTTGCATCTAACGTAATACTCTTAGCAAAATAATGTTCACGGAACTACCTGGATCAATTAAAACTTGTTTCACATTAGTATAAAAAACAATTAGAGATATTACTAGTGCATCGTTATGAGGGGTTAATACGCCGTCAGCATCTGCATCTTTGAATGTAATATTGTCTTCTTCTAGAACCTGCCGCACCCGTTTCCCTTGGGTAATAGTTACTTTGGAAACTTTGTTGGCTGCAGTATATGATACACCATTGATGTCTTCACCCCCACTTATAACATTAACAGTTCTTTTGGGAGAGAGGGGCTTTTGAGGCTCCTGCCTGTTTTTCATATAAGCTTGCTTGCCTTTCTCACTGAATAACTCGGTGAGATATCCTTGTTTTAATAAATGATCAACCTCACTTTGTAAAAATCTACAATCTACTGTTTTATGTCCATGATCATTATGAAACTCGCACCAATGGTCAGGGTTGCGCCTGTTTGGATTCGACCTCATTTCCTTTGGCCATCGAACCTTATCCCCCTTACTTCTCAAAACGGCTACGAGCTCAAAAGTGCTGACGTTAAAGTTGTAACCTCCAAACCTCGTTTTTAAACTTCTATCATCGTCCCGTGACTCATAATGGTTTCGCTCGTTCCTGAATCTCAATGAGGAACCTGCTTCTCTATTCATTGGTTTGCTATCGTGCCTTTGGTCATCCTGTTTTGATCGTGAGTCTTTTCCCGCAGGCCCCATATAAGGCTCGTACCTGTTTTTACCGGACCTTTTGTCGGTCTCTGCCCGTCTCGGACGTATATTTTCTTCTTTTTGAGATCGTGGCACAGTATCTTCCTCAATCCTCAACTTCGTACTATACCTGTTGTAAACATCATTCCACGTTGTAGCTGGGAATTCACGAAGGCTTTCCTTGAGCCTCCTCGTAGCTTCTGAACTTTTTTCATTCAAATTGCTTGTAAAGGCTATAGCTTCCCAGTTGTTAGGTACACGCGGCAATGTCATTCTTTCACGTTGAAATCTGTCCACGAACTCTCTAAACAATTCTGAGTCTCCCTGCTTGATTTTGAAAATATCCTCCATTCTTTTTTCCACTTTTTGAGCTCCCGAGTGTGCTTTAATGAAAGAATCTGCAAGCTCATCAAAAGAATTTATAGAATTTTCAGGTAGAAGAGAATACCATGTTAGTGCTCCTTTGGTGAGTGTTTTACCAAATTTATTGATTAGAACCGATTCAATCTCCTGCTTAGTCAAATCGTTGCCCTTTACACCCGTTGTGAAGGCAGTCACGTGGTCTCGTAGGTCTGTTGTTCCATCATACTTTGGAATATCAGGCATTTTAAACTTTTTTGGGATTAGGAGCGGAGCAGCACTTGGCTTCCAGGGTTGTTGTGAATACCTATCCATGTCTACCCCCTTGATTATAGGTGGCACCCCAGGTATCTGCTCTATGCGTTCACTTTGCTCCTTGAGCTGTTTCTGCAAGGTTAGTACTAAAGTTTGCAAATCAGAATTAATTGCATTACCTGGTTCTCCCTCCTGTGAGTTATTGGGGGTTCCACCACTGCCTGAGTTAACGAGCCCGGAATGAGGGTTTTCTATAGTGTTATTATTTGGAGTAGGTGCGGGTGTTGCAACCGGTAACTGGTTAACAAGTGCCGCAACGGCTCTGTTGACCTGAGCAGTAATTAATTTCTGCAAAGCTTCATCAGCGGCTTCCATGTTTTGAAATTGAGCATGCTCGTTTGTTTGAGATTCATCAGGAGAACCCTCGCGATTGTCGTGGAGAGTCTTGCGGAGCAGGAACTTGAATGTTGATATTTTGTGGATCCCCCTGACTTTGTTGGTTCTCTTGGTTTCCTTGAGTATTGACATCGTTAGTCGACATAGTTGATGCAACAAGGAAGGTTAGGTGAAAAGAAAATAGATTATCAGATTCCCGGTAATGGAACCAATTTGTTTAACCAAAAAATAGAATTTTAGTCAAAGCTAGAATTTAGAAGAACACGGGTTACTGATAATCGAAAGAATGTAGAAATTGGCTTTCAACAATAACAAGATGAGCAGAAGAAAGCAAAGTAAATCAGTATATTCCAATAGTCTTCTCTGTCCTTACAAATGTTCAGCATTCTCCCTATTATAATAGTTTTTTTTGGAGATATGTTTATTGCCTTTGTCTTAATAAGGCAATTATGAGCAATAAATGACAATAAAAGAAACGTTACTCAATCATATGTATTAAATACAAATTCTCTAACGTACTAGGTATTTAATATATGTTAAATACTGAATTTGGACTCTCATGCATCGTCAGATTCATTTCCTTGATTCTTTTTGATCTTTGAGCTTTAAATGATTTAAATAGGTACGGGCGCCAAACTATTTGAATAACTGTCCGTGCCTCTTTCATCACCTTCTCTCGTACCTGTTGCTGCTCGTGCCTCTTGACTAATTATAACTCTTTGACCATTTGACTAATTCACGTGTCATGACACGTCACCTCCAATGTGCAAACTTAATTTTACCCAATACAGTTATGAAGTTGACAAGACATCGCTTTGGAAAGATTTGGACAAGTAGCCATGTATCAGAAAAATGATTCTTAATTAGTGTTTTTTGCGTAATGGTTACTCCGACTATTTGGAAGTGAAATATTTTCTTATTTTTTTGAGTTTTCTTGTTGCATTTTCTTTGATAGATTTGAGGACATCTTGAAATCATATGTTATGTTCCTTGTACTTGCAAACAGATATGTGATTCATCAATTCTCTTCAACCTCTTTGCAATTTATTAATGAAAAAGTGCATCCCTAAAAAGCACATTTTTCTTGATTATTTATTGTACACTGAGACAAGACTCCACTTAATTATATTCTTCTTTGGATCGTTTTTGTTATGACTCAAGTTGTTGGACTTACAAGAACTATTGGGCCGAGAAGAAGCTACAGGGCGAGCAGACATTCACAAAGGTTAACGTGGGATTGAGGCCCAAGAGAGGTACAATAAGAATCACTTAAAAGGGACTAAGTATTAACACAACACCCAAGCTCAAATTATTAGAAACTTCCGCTCTGTTCTCTCTGTCTCCCTCGTCTATTTCTCTCTATGGCTCCGTCTCTTAATCCTCTGTTTCTTTCTGTTACTCTCCTCTTCTTAATGTAATTTCTTTCTTCTCAATTATTAATATATCAATCTTTGGTTTTGGATATTGAGTTTATTTCATTGGTGCTTTCATTGAGAGCATCTACCATGGTGGACCTATCTCAAGCCCCGGTAATGAGCCGTTTTAGCGGTGAGAATCCTCTGGATTGGGTTCTTCGAGCAGAGCAATATTTCACTTTCTACAATATTTCGTCAGAGCATAAAATGTCCTGGGCTTCATTTTATATGGATGGCGAGGCTTTGAAATGTTATCATTGGTTATTTCGAAACAAGCAACTTGCAGGTTGGGACCATTTCGTGGACAAATTATTTATTCATTTTCGAGGTCGAAATCGGGATGCACCCGATAGGCGTTTAGCCATTCTCCGGAACTTTACCACAGTGGATGTTTATTCGGCACGGGCTGCGGCTATTCCGTCATGGAACAACATGGCTAACTCGCCCTTGCCTCAGTACTGGAATGCGCACGCAAAGTACACCAACCTGAACGTTACCCATAAGGTGTTTGTAGAGAAGCCAAATAGGGAAAGTAAAACTGTAATAGTTACTGAAACAATGCTACCAACACCTGAGGAGACCTGCAATTCAGTTTTGGATAAGGACAAAGAGGAAGCCGATTCCCTTTTGCCACAATACTTGGTTGCACCATCTGAATACAACAGCAATAATGGGGCGCGCAAGGTGTTTGATGAATTGTCCAATTGCTCTAAAGATGCTATTCAGGAGCCGATTGCTATGCAGGAGCCACAAAAGGAGCTTAATCTAACCCATTTCCCTAATGATTCGATGTATCATGTTGCTCCGACTGATGCGTCAAACGATAATGCTAATGTTGTTGAAAATGAAGACAAGGATAATAAAGAGAAAGTTGTTACTGCAATCATAGAGAAGGCTCCACTATGGATTGGTTCTGCTTCTTCTATTTCTAGTAACCTCGACATGATGGCTGGTCGATATGGACTTGGGCTAGCCCAAAACTTGGAGGCGATGTCTTGTATGCTTTCTGCTTGCACTTTCAACCACCTTCTAAACAGAGGTATATTCAGTCACTTAAGCGACCTTGGTCATGCTGACCTTGTCTTACCTTTGCATCTATATCAACTCGGCTTAGACTTTCTGTTTGATCCTGGCTCTAGTTTGCTTACCATATTTCTTAGAGTTACAAGAAATTGTGTATTATGTGGTGCCTCGAGCAACTTTGAGTGTGATAAGTTCGTGACATTCACCATGTGGGATTGCATTGCACCTTTGAAATTTCAATTTAGAATTACATACTGTGTTCGTCAATATGTTCTCTTCGGAATTGCTTTTGATGATCGACATTGTGCTAGATATTTAATTGTTTGTTCTTTCGACATGCTTTCTAAACTTGCTGAAGGTATTGGCAGTGGTATGAACAATTTGGTTCCACAAATAAATTTATGATATTTGCCACTGTGTTTTTGTCTGGATGATACTCCTGGTGTTTGGCTCTATTTTCGTGGAGCATGTGCCGATTCCTTTGCTCAAATATTGCCTCTTCAAATGACTAAGAAGGAAATAGAAGCCACTGTGACTAAGATTGCACCAGTTATTGGTTTTATAACTGTGATTATTTTAATTTCTAATGAGGTATTTTTAGGGAATTGGAATGGAGCGACAGTAAGTCTTACTATCGAGAACCATGACTTGGGCATACAATTTTTTAAGTGGTTCGACACTGGGCATCATTTTAAGGTTGATTCTGGTTGTACAAGTCTTCCTAATGATCCTTTAAGTTTTGTATCAGATTCACTCACATCGTTTAAAAAAATTGCTAAAAGGCGTAGAGGTTTGATTGCAATGTCATGCTTTGAGCTTGTGAGCAACATGGAATGTACGCCCGTATTCGGTTTTCCCATGCTCTTATCCACAGATTGTGCAACAAATGGCAACATTTGTCACTCTGATAGCATCTAATGTTGATGGTGTGGATTATGTGGCCGAGCTTGAAGATTTCTTGCCAAAGGTGAAAAAAAATTCTGAGGTGAAAGCTAGGGCAATGGACGTACATTCACCTTTGAAAACCTTAACCAGGAAAGTGTCTGATTATATATTGCCACTAGCCAGAATAGCGATGGACAAAACTCGTTGGAGTTTTGGTTGCTACAATGTAGGCTTGCTGGCTGCATTCAATTGTGTACTTAGAGATGGGATTCATGTCATTTTATTATCTTGGAGTCCTGATGCTTCCCAGGCAGATTATTTCAATGACGTCATTTCTATAGGGCCATTTCAAGCTTTAAGCCTTGGAAATCTTGTGGTTGCTTTGGATGGTAATCAAGGAAGTCAAAGTTTCTTTACAAATCTAGCTCTATGGGAGTTCATTGTTGCTGCCATTTATACCGACATAGATTTAACACCTGCAGTAGAGGACCAGTTTAGTTTATATAATATAGTTGTAATGTGGTTAGAAGGAATTCCTGACTTGAACCTTGAGGGCAAGGTTCTTATTGAGGACGGGAGTATTGTTATGAATCAAGCTATTGGGCTTACAAGAACTATTGGGCCGAGAAGAAGCCACAGGGCCAGAAGACCTTCACAAAGGTTAATGTGGGATCCAAGCCCAAGAAGTGCAATAAGGAATCAGTTAAAAGGGACTAAGCGTTAACACAGATAGGGCAAGCTGAAATTGTTGGAAACTTCCCCTCTGTTCTCTCTATCTCCCTTGTCTGTTTCTCTTTATAGCTCCGTCTTTTCCTCCTCTGTTTCTTTCTGTTACTCTCCTCTTCTTAGTGTAATTTCTTTGTTCTCAAGTATTAATATATCAATCTTTGGTTTTGGATATTGGGTTCATTACAGTTTTCTTTCAATGTCTTAGTATGGCTATAAAACCAGAAGATTCCTAGTTAATTTATGCATATGTTTCAGTGTGAACTGAACTTATGTAATGAGCTAAGAAAGTTGACGCAATGGAAATTAATAAGCGTTCGGCCTGAGATTTCTTGCGAAATATAATCTTTTCATAGATACTCAAGGAAAGCAAGCACTATTTGAAAGCGAATGTGTTAGAAAGCTTTTAACTGATGGACCATGAACTATTAGTTTGGACATAAGTCGCACAACTAATAGATGCTCAAAATATGGAGTAAGATTGTTATGTTATGATATCAGTATATGTCGGTGCTCAATACGTGTCATCAATTACTGGTTAGGATGTGAGGTTGATCGGATTAATACACTACACAAGGAAGTTAAACTTCCCATCATAAGTCATTTTTTTTCGTTTTATGTATCCCGATTTTAGTTGAGGAGATTTCTGTTGCTTTGTTGGGACAAGTTTATTAGAACATTTTAATGCTTGAAGATTGCTTTCCAAGACTTAACCACGTCCCTAGGTCATAATTAACCCAAAATAACTGTGAGTTCTAAAAAAATATCTAACACTAAATTCAGAAGTTGTTCAACTTATTTTTGGGAAGTAAAAGAGATCTTGCTTATATTACTATACATGTGTATTTTAAAATATAAGTAATATAATTATAAATAGTATCCATCTAATCGACTTAGAAAAAAAATACTAATACTGAAAGATTTCTCCCTGGAATTTAACTTTCACAAATATGCGAATGAAAAATAATTCACATTTATTTGAAAGCAATTTCTAGATTTGTGCTTTGCAATTATAATAAATACCAGTCCCCTAGAATCACTATTTATTAGTTTGAGCTTACCTTTTTTTGTTTAAATTTCACATAACTCATTACATACGTATTTTAATATTTTTATACTCTTTTAAAATATTTTTACTTATTAGCATGGGATTCACGTGCAACGCACGTGTTTATATATATATATATATATATATATATATATATATATCCTCAAAGTAAGAGATTGAAAGACCAAAATAACCTTATAGAATTAAAAGACTATAATATCCTTAAAAAATCATTGCTATATAAACCAAACAACATGACTGGAGAATTTCAAAAGTTGCATCCGTAACTCATCAATTATAGATCATTCAAATAATTTAATACTACATCAAATTCATCTACTTAATGCAAATTATATATAACTGATCGTTTGTTTCATTTCTCTTTTTCAAAAATTACTATATAATCATTTGTTTTATCAATGTTAGATAAAATAAACCAATCATCTGTGAAGGTGAAAAGTTTGGAGCATTGTAAATTCTTGCGGGGCTATTTGAAAACTAAAGATTAATTATGCAGACACAATGCTAAAGGTGAAAAGAGGAGAAAACCAGGTACAACTTATAGGTGAATTATATCAGTTAATTAGAAATTAAAAATGTCAAGAACTCTCCCACTTCTCCACTCTTCTTTAAACTCCACCGTAGTTATGGTAAATGAAGTTAAAGAAATAGTAGGCATGAAACAGGAGGGGGTGGGATCGGGGAGGAGAGTGGACCAGTGGAATGAGTTGAATATGAAAATATGTGTTTGTGTAGATAGAGGATTGTGTATTTGTCACTTCTAAGCTTGTTTTCTTAAAAATAAAATTCAATGCATAATGTACGCTGAACTTATTTTGAATGTTAATTAGATCAATTGTATATATTTAAATTTTAAATTCCAAATCTGAATTACGGAACTTTATTTAGTGAAAAGTGCAACAGTGCAACACACATGATATGTTTGATGTTGAACATGATTCAAATTGTTACAAGTCTAGTGAAGTAAGTAGTTCTAATATCTTAGGGAGGAAATTAGTTATATAACAGTTTAGTTAGATGGAATATATTATATTGGTGACATATCTGGAAAACAAAACAAAAAAACATATTAAACCATTACTTTCAATTCTCACCAATGGACTTAGTTTCAAATTCCTACTTATTTTATCCGTTGAAAAGATAGAATTATATCTGTTATTGATGAACCTTAGGAGCAATTCACATTTATCCTCCTTGTGTTCATTTTGCTATCTAATTTTTCTATCTTTTTACTTATTGTTGTGTTGTTGTCAACAAATATAGAATTTTTATGTCGATGTTGTATATTTATATAATTTCTTAAAAACTAATACTTGTTGATATTAAAGTACGTGCAACACGCTTGCCTAGAACTAATATTTTTATAAGTAGAACATATCATTTATTAAAGATGTTACATTCCATGGTTTCGTATGTGAGAGTACGTCGTAAGTAATTAATATAAGCTCAGAAATGAGATTATATTTGAAAGCATATAAAGTAAGTTAATCATGTTACCTTGGAGGTTATAAATATTTAAGATCATGAATAACGAGTACCAAGAGGGTTGAAAAGCTTAAAAGCTAAACCAATTGAAGAAAATAAGTTTCATCGAAAGTCGACAAGTTTGGAATGTTATAACATGTACTTTGGGGTTATACTAGGGATCTTAGCATGATAAGGAGGCTAAACTATGAGTTATTTTAGTCGTATGATAGCCGTGTGCTACGTTTTGAAGTCAAGCAAGTTATGGAACAAAAGTTGGCAAAGGTCATCACAAGTTACATTCATAATGTGCTGAATATTAGGTCAAATGTAGCTGAGTTTTTATCCAAATATACTTGGATTTATTGGATGATCTACCTACAAAATTGAAGATCTACGAGTCTAGTTTCTAAATCATTGAACCGTTTGCCAATACGACATCGTAGTAGAGAGATATTCGCGTTTTTTGTGAGACTGCACAAGCAACTTTCATGAGACCCACAAAGTCGATGTAAAACTCAAGCTTGTATATAAGTTCATTCTAAATCTTTTTCACTCATTTTTCTCGTCCAAACATAGTTCACAAACCCTCCTAAATGCTCTCCAAGAGTTCCTCCATAATTCTAGGGTGAAAACCTAAGATAAAAACATGAATCCAATGCTACAAACCCCGTAGTGCTTGTAAGATCGTAGTTCTTCATCTTGTGGCTGTTTGGAGGGTTCTTCAAAGTGAAGTAACCTCAGGTTTCGTGTTGTTCTTGTTGATTAGGGTAATAATCAGTTTCTCCTTCATATATATTAGATTTTCAAGGCAAACTACAAGTGTTTACACACCAACTTGAACACCAAAAGTTGATTCAAGAAGAGAATACAACACCTATAGGATTGTAGTGTCATTGAGATTAATTGTGAGCTGTGTTTGGCTAAAATTTCAAGTTATTGCTACTGTCTGAGGTGAGTATAACAGCCTACTAATTGTGCTTAAGATTGCTTGTATGCTGTCACGACCCTAAACCCAGACTCGGTCGTGATGTCGCCGCTCGTGAAGACAAGGCCAGCCGACACACACTCACTTCATTTTAAGCAATTAAAATAATTTAAATTAAGTCTTTAACATAATAATAATCCCAAAATAAAGGTGAATAATATAATTTGCGGAATAGACATAGCCCGACATTGGGGTGTCACCAGCCATGAGCATCTACTAACCGATTAAGAATAGGAAGAGTCTACATAGTCTATTACAGAACTAAAACAAGAGAAAATAAGATAGAGGGAGAAGCATTGGGCTACGAACGCCGAGCAACTACCTAGTGAATCTCTGAATCCGCCTGAGCTGGAAGAATCAACACTCGCTAGCGGGACGTGAAGCGCCTGAATTTGCACATATGGTGCAGGGAGTAAAGTGAGTACTCCAACTCAGTGAGTAATAACAATAAATGAAGACTGAGCGATAAGAAATCACGTAAAAGCACATCAACATGCTATAAAGAAGCAGTATAAAACCAGTAAAAACAATGAAACAGTGAAAATATATAAAGATACCTTAGTTTAGAATAAGCTTCTTTAAAACCCTTTTTAACAGCTAAACAATTAAATAAAAAACAACTAGAACAGATAAACACATACAAATCCGCCCCTCGGGCAATACCATGGAACAACACCTGCCCATCGGGCTATATCTCATATAGCAATGGGTACCCGGACTCATTGGGGGTGTGCAAACTCCGAGAGGGGCCCCTTACGACCCAAGCGCAATATCAAGCTATCTCGTGGCATAATCAATAGGCTCTCGGCCTCATATCAAACCACCTCATGGCGTACAACTCAGGCCCTCGGCCTCATAATCATAAATCAGTGTATCCTCACAGCACAGGCCCTCGGCCTTACTCAATCAGAATCTTATAAGCCACTCGAGCAACAGTAAAACATGATGCTCAGCCCAAATTATCATTTAAAATATCATTTATATGTGTTAAAATAGAGTAAACATGGTTGAGTTATGAAAACAGTAGAATATAGCATGACTGAGTACAAGTATAAAGTCAAAACGGTGAGGAAATATCAGTAAAACTCCCATAAGGGTCCAATAGTTGGCACAATGTGCAAATATGATATTCAGCCCAAAACATGATGATAATAAATAGTTTTCAATCAAATACGCGGTAAAACCGTCATTTGGGATGGACTAAGTCACAATCCCCAACGGTGCACGACCCCATGCTCGTCATCTAGCGTGTGTGTCACCTCAATATAGCATAACGATGTGTAATCCGGGGTTTCATACCCTCAGGACAACATTTAAAATCATTACTCACCTCAATCCGATCCAAACTCTAGCCCGAGACACCTTTGCCCCTCGAATCAGCCTCAACTCGTGCCAAATCTATCCAAAATCAGAATCACAACGTCAACATATGCTAAGGGAACGAAGCCCATGCAAAAATAATCAATTTACAACATAAATCTCGAAATTAACCAAAACCCGACCCCCGGGCCCACGTCTCGGATCAATAAAATTTACATCAATAGATTCCTTATCTCCCCATGAGTTCATACATATCATAAGTCCCAAAATCCGCCACAAATGGCCCCTCAAATCCTCAAGTCAAGGTCTCCAATACCAAGCCCTAGTTTCCCAATCTTTAACCCTTAATTTCCATTAGTTTTAGGCCAAATCAGTGAAATAATGTCATAGGATCGATTATTAGACTCAAAAATCTTACCTCCAAACGATATCCCTTGATTCCCTCTTCAAAAGCTCCCAAAAAGCTCCAAAACCGACTTGAAATGGTGAAGAACAACTCAAAAATCGTGAAGGAGTCCTTTTATACCTTCTGGCCCAGGCATTTCGCACCTGTGGCCAATTCCACGCTCCTGCGCAACCGCTTCTGCTGTTCGAGCACCGCTTCTGCGGTCATCACTTAAGTCACCTTCTGCACCTGTGACCCTACCTCCGCATCTGCGGTCACGCAGGTGCGGTTCACATACCGCATCTACGGCTTCACTCAACTATGCCTTTGACCGCATCTGCGGCTCCAAACTCTCTTCTGCAAGGCCACACCTGCGGTCCCCTAGCCGCAGGTGCGGTTATGACAGTAATGAAACATCTTCAGCTGCCAAAACCAACTTCCAAACTTTTTGCCAACCATCCGAAATCACCCCGAGGCCCCCGGGACCTCAACCAAAAGCACAAACACATCATATACCACTACTCAAACTTGTACCAATCTTCAAAACACCTCAAACAACATCGAACCAACCGAACCACATCGAAATCAAGCCTAAGATTCCAAATTCTTCCGAATTACGCTTTTGATCAAAAAGTCTACCAAACCACGTCCGAATGACCTGAAATTTTGCACACATATCTCAAATGACACAAAGGAGCTACTGCAACTTCCGGAATTCTATTCCGACTCCTATATCAACATCTCACCTATCAATCGGAAAACGACAAAATTCCAATTTCGCCAATTCAAGCCTAAATCTACTCCGGACCTCCAAATCACATTCCGATCACACTCCTAAGTCTCAAATCACCTCCCGAAGTTATCCGAACCATCGGAACTCACATCCGATCCCTATAACTAATAAGTCAACATCCGGTTGATTTTTCCAACTTATGTTTCCTCAAAAGAGACTAAGTGTCTTATACCTTACCAAAACCTTTATGAACCCGATCCAACCAACCCGATCACGCATAGAACCGATAAACAAAGCAATAAGAAGCAAATATGGGGGAAACAGAGCGATAACTCATGAGACGACTGGCTGGGTCGTCACATTCTCCCCCTCTTAAACAAACGTTTGTCCTCGAACGAGTCAAAAAACATACCTGAAGCCTTAAACAGGTGAGGATATCTACTCCGTATCTCCCGTTTGGTCTCCCAAGTAGCCTCATCTACGGGACGACCTCCCCACTGCACTTTCACTGAAGCTATATCCTTTGATCTTAACTTTCTAACCTTACGATCCAAAATAGCTGCTAGTTCTACATCATAAGTCAAATCACCATCTAACTGCAATGTGCTGAAATCTAGAACATAATATGGATCCCCAATATACTTCCGGAGCATAGATACATGAAATACCAGATGCACATCCGACAAGTTAGGTGGCAAAGTAAACTCATAAGCCACCTCCCCAATCCTCCGAAGCACCTCAAAAGGCCCAATGAACCGAGGACTCAATTTACCCTTCTTCCCAAACCTCATAACACCCTTCATGGGTGAAACCTTCAACATAACCTTCTCACCAACCATGTAGGACACATCCTGAACCTTCCTGTCAGCATAACTCTTTTGTCTCGACTGCGCTGTATGAAATCTCTCCTGAATTACCTTCACCTTTTCTAAAGCATCATGCACCAAGTCTGTCCCCAATAGCCTAGCCTCACTCGGTTCAAACCAACCAACTGGTGATCTACACCGCCTCCCATACAAAGCCTCATATGGAGCCATCTGAATACTCGACTGGTAGCTGTTGTTATAAGCAAACTCTGCAAGCGGTAGAAACTGATCCCATGACCCTCCGAAATTAATGACACAAGCACGCAACATGTCCTCCAATATCCGGATAGTGCACTCAGACTGCCCGTCTGTCTGAGGGTGAAAAGTCGTGCTCAACTCAACGTGAGTACCCAACTCTCACTACACAGACTTCCAAAATTGTAAAGTAAACTGAGTGCCCCTATCTGAAATGATGAAAACCGGGACACCATGCAAAAGAACAATCTCCCGGATATAGATATCTTCCAACCGCTTTGAAGAATAGGTAGTACACACAGGAATGAAGTCCACGGAGTTGGTCAGCCGATCTACAATCACCCAAATAGCATCAGACTTCTTCAAGGTCCTTGGGAGTCCAACTACAAAGTCCATAGTGATCCTCTCCACACTTACTCTAGAATATCCATCTGCTGAAGCAAGCCACCCCGTCTTTGATGCTCATATTTCACCTGCTGATAATTGAGACACCGAGCTACAAATCCCACAATGTCTTTCTTCATTCTCCTCCACTTATAATACTGTCTTAAATCCCAATACATCTTTGCGGCACTCGGATATGGAATACCACAAGCTACGGGCCTCCTTCATAATCAACTCCGAAGCCCATCCACATTGGGCACACAAATCCGGCCCTGCATCCTCAACACCCCATCATCACCCATAGTCACATCTCTGGCATCATCGTGCTGAACTTTGTCCTTAAGGACAAGCAAAAGAGGATCATCATACTGGCGCTCTCTGATGCGATCATATAAGCAAGACCAAGAAATCACACAAGCCAATACCCGACTAGGCTCTGAAATATCCAACCTCACGAACCGATTGGCCAAGGCCTGAACATCAATTGCAAGGGCTCTCTCCCCAACTAAAATATATGCCAAACTTCCCATACTTACTGCCTTTCGGCTCAAAGCATTGGCCACCACATTGGCCTTCCCCGGACGGTACAATATATTGATATCATAATCCTTTAGCAACCCCAACCATCTTCGCTGCCTCAAATTGAGATCCTTCTGCTTGAATAAGTGCTGGAGTCTATGATGATCAATAAACACCTCACAAGACACACCATACAAATAATGCCTCCAAATCTTCAACACGTGAACAATGGCAGCCAACTCCAAATCATGAACAGGGTAGTTATCTTATGGGCTTCAACTGACGAAAAGAATAAGCAATAACTCTACCCTCCTGCATCAACACACACCCAATACCAACTCTCAAAGCATCACAATACACGGTATATGAACCTGAAGTTGATGGCAAAACTAACACTGGAGCGGTGGTCAAGGCTGTCTTGAGCTTCTAAAAGCTCTCCTCACACTCATCTGACCATACAAATGAAGCACCCTTCTAAGTCAACTTGGTCAAGGGTGATGCAATAGATGAAAATCCCTGAACAAATCGGCGGTAGTAACCCGCTAAACCAAGAAAGTTATGAATATTTGTGGCTGAGGACGATCTAGGCCAACTTTGAACCACCTCTATCTTCTTCGGATCAACCTAAATACCCTCACTGGACACCACGTGCCCCAAGAAAGCCACTGAACTGAGCCAAAACTCACACTTGGAGAACTTTGCATAAAGTTTTTCCTCCCTCAATCTCTGCAACACAACTCTCAAATTCTCCGCGTGCTCCTCTTGACTACACGAATACACTAGAATATCATCAATGAAGACTATGACAAACAAGTCGAGATAAGGCCGAAACACACTATTCATCAAATGCATGAACGCTGCTGGGGCATTGGTCAGCCCAAAAGACATCACCAAGAACTCATAATGACCATATCAGGTCCTGAAAGACGTCTTAAGAATATCCAAGTCCCTGATTTTCAACTGGTGATAACCTGAACGGAGATCAATCTTGGAGAACACTCTCGCTCCCTAAAGCTAGTCGAATAAATCATCAATGCGAGGTAAAGGATACTTGTTCTTAACTATTACTTTGTTCAACTGCCTATAATCAATGCACATACTCATTGTTCCATCCTTCGTCTTCACAAATAAAACCGGCGCACCCCAAGGCGACATACTAGGCTGAATGAACCCCTTATCAAGGAGTTCCTGAAGCTGCTCTTTTAACTCCTTCAACTTCGCTGGTGCCATAAGATAGGCGGAATAGAAATGGTCTAAGTGCCCAATACCAGGTCAATACCAAAATCAATATCCCTGTCCGGTGGCATGCCTGACAGGTCTGTAAGAAACACATCGGGAAAATCCATCACAACTGGAACAGAATCAATACTGGGAGTTTCTGCACCGACATCCCTCACAAAGGATAGATATGAAAGACAACCCTTCCTAACCATACGTTGGGCCTTCAAGAATGAAACTACCCTACTAGGAACATAAGCAGTCAAACCTCGCCACTCAATCCGTGGCACACCTGGTATAGCCAATGTCATTGTCTTAGCATGACAGTCCAGAATAGCACGACACGGAGATAGCCAATTCATGCCCAAAATAACATCGAAGTCTACCAAACATAATAACAACAGATCCACTTGGGTCTCCAGACCCCCAATAGCCACCACACACGACCGGTACACACGGTCTACAACAATAGTATCGCCCATCGGAGTAGATACATGAACAGGTGAAACAAGAGACTCACAGGGTGTATCCAAATAATGAGCAGAGTATGATGACACATAAGAAAAGGTGGAACCGGGATCAAATAATATAGAAGTATCTCTGTGGCAGACTGAGACAATACCTGTAATAACAGCATCAGAAGCAATAGTATCGGGTCTAGCTGGAAGTGCATAGAAATGGGTTGACCACCACTTGATCGACCTCCCCCTATAGGGCGACCCCTAATTGACTGACCTCTACCTCTAGCTGGCTAGGTGGGTGGTGGTAAAGTAACTGGTGCTGAATCCGATGGCTGACTCCTCTGTTGAGATGAACCCGCAAGGCGACGAGGACACTACCTCCACATATGACCCATCTATCCACACTCAAAGCAACTCCCGGGTGCTGGAGACGGGGACTGAAGGGAACCCCTAGCACCGGAATGACTAGCAGATGCATCTGGCATAGAAGAGCCCTGAACTGATGGGGCACGGGATGAACTCTGAGCTGGAAGGCACTAAGTGATGACTGACCCTGATGAGAACTATGAGAAAAATGACCCGATGACGCCCCACGATAATTTGGGCGAGTTGGTTGAGCATGACTGAATGGACGGCCTCTGCCGTACTGAAACTAACCTCTCGAAGGAGCACCACCATAGCTACTAGATCCTCGAGGCCTCTTGGCCTCCCTCTCATCTCGCTCTTGGCGATGAACTGACTCAATCTCGCGAGTAATGTCTACAACCTCCTCAAAAGTAGCACCAGTCACCCTCTCTCTGGTCATGAGAATACAAAGCTGATAAGTGAGGCCATCAACAAACCTCCTAATCCTCTCTCTATCTGTCGGAACCAACCAAATCATATAACAAGCTAACTCAGAGAACCTCATCTCATACTGCGTCACAGTTATCTCTCCTTGACACAACCACTCGAACTGCCTGTGCAGCTCCTCTCTACGAGACTGCGGCACATACTTCTCTAAAAAGAGAATGGAGAACTGCTACCAGGTAAGGGGTGCTGCACCAACAGGCCTACGCCTCTCAAAAGCCTCCCACCAAGTGAAGGCAGCTCCAGCAAACTGAAAAGTAGTAAAAGCGACCCCACTAGCGTCCAGAATACCCGATGTACGAAGCATCCTTTGACACTTATCCAAGAAACCCTAGGCATCCTCGCCCTCTACACCACTGAAAGTCGGAGGCTAAAGTCTACCAAACCTCTCCAACTTGCGCTGCTTGTCTTCTGGCATGGCAGGAGCTACATAGTCCTGAGCTGCTGCAACCGGCTGGGCCGGATGCGCCCCCGGTGTCTAAAGTCCCTGCATGACCTGCTTAGGTGTGCAAGCGGCAGGATTCTGATTGTCTTTCCCGGCCTGAGAAGTAGCTACGACTGTAGTAACTAAGACCGCATAAGCTAGACAAGTGAATACGGATAGAATCTGAGCCCAAGGTCTCCTGAAGACCCGGAGTCACAATGGGCACAGCTGGTGCCTGAGCTGGTGTTGCTGGAGCGTCCACAATTGGGACATGATCCTGAACTAGGGCGGCTAGTGGATCTACAGGTGCTGCCCTAGCTGCTGTGCGGGCCACACCCTTTCCTCTACCGTGACCATAACCGCGTTCTCGGCCTCTAGTGGCCACAACTGGTAGTACTGGTGGTCATCCATCCTGACCGGTAGCGTGTCTCCTCACCATCTGTGAGAGAATAGAATAACGAAAGTTTAGTACTCGGATCAACAGATTCGCACGACAAGAATTTGAAGAATATGAAGTTTTTCCTAAAGGTTCTGCAGCCTCTCGAGGATAAATACATACGTCTCCGTACCGATCCGCGAGACCGTACTAAACTTGCTCATGACTCATGAGACCTATGTAACCTAGGCTCTGATACCAACTTGTCATAATCCTAAACCTAGACCCGGTCGTAATGACGCCTCTCGTAAAGACAACGCCAGCTGACACACACTCACTTCATTTTAAGCAATTAAAATAATACAAATTAAGTCTTTAACATAATAATAATCCCAAAATAAAGGTGAATAATACAATTTGCGGAATAGACATAGCCCGACATCGGGGTGTCACTAGCCATGAGTATCTACTAACCGATTAAGAACAGGAAGAGTTTACATAATCTATTACAGAACTAAAACAAGAGAAAATAAGATAGAGGGAGAAGCACTGGGCTGCGAACACCGAGCAGCTACCTAGTGAATCTCTGAATCGCACCTGCGGCCAATTTCACGCTCATGCGCAACCGCTTCTGCGGTCCGTGCACCACTTCTGTGGGCATCATTTAAGTCACCTTCCGCACCTGTGACCCTACCTCTGCATTTACGATTACGCAGGTGCGATTCGCATAACGCATCTGCGGCTTCACTCAACTATGCCTTTGCATGCATCTACGGCTCAAAACTTCCTTCTGCAAGGCCGCACCTGCGATCCCCTAGCCGCAGGTGCAGTTATGACAATAATGGAACATCTTCAGCTGCCAAAACCAACTTCCAAACTTTCCGCCAACCATCCGAAATCACCCCGAGGCCCCCGAGACCTCAACCAAAATCACAAACACATCATATACCACTACCAAAACTTTTACCAATCTTCAAAACACCTCAAACAACATCGAACCAACCGAATCACATTGAAATCAAGCCTAAGATTCCAAATTTTTCTGAATTACGCTTTTGATCGAAAAGTCTACCAAACCACGTCTGAATGACCTAAAATTTTGCACACACATCCCAAATGACACAACAGAGCTACTTCAACTTCCGAAATTCCATTCCGATCCCTATATCAAAATCTCACCTATCAACTGGAAAACGCCAAAATTCCAATTTCGCCAATTCAAGCCTAAATCTACTCCGGACCTCCAAATCACATTCTGATCATGCTCCTAAGTCTCAAATCACCTCCTGAAGCTATCCGAACCATTGGAACTCACATCCGTGCCCTCTAACACATAAGTCAACATCTGGTTGACTTTTCCAACTTAAGCTTCCTCAAAAGAGACTAAGTGTCTCAAACCTTACCAAAACCTTTCCGAACCCGAGCCAACCAACCTGATCACACATAGAACCGATAAACAAAGCAATAAGAAGAAGAAATGGGGGAAACGGAGCTTAACTCATGAGACGACTATCCGGATTATCACGTGTGTTGGTTAAGTTGTTAGGATGATAAATTACAAGATAATACATGGATTAGATTGAGATGTTGCTATTCTTGATGGACTGATTAGAATGTTGCTCTTATGAACTTTAAGTGACTAGAAATTATGGAAAATAAGTTAGCTATGATATTGTTAGTATGATTATGTTGGTTTACATGTCAATCTTATTGAGGAAATTGGTAACTAGAAAAGGAAATGGCTATAAAGCATGTGGAAGTTGTCGACAGTGATATTATCTCGTGTTGGGCTATTTTAGGTAACTTTAAAATTTAGTACAAGGTTGAAAATCCTTTAAAAGGTATTGTTTATTATACTGAATATATTAATAAGTTCACGAATGAATGATAATGGGGTTGAAGGGTGCTGAAGGGATTCAATCCGAGCTTGCCGCTCATCGTGATATGTTGATGACTTGTTAATGAAATATTTTGTACCCTATTGTTGATGTTGTTCTTATTGTACTGCTCTGGTTGTTGTTGCTAGTATATGGTATTAGAGGAGGCCCTTGTTACCAGAGAGATTCTGCCCAAATTTATGTAAAACGAGCTACTAGCTTAAGTTATAGACTTAGCCTTTACCCAGCACTGAGTTTAAATCTCCTTATGCTATGGTAGAATGAGTTGAATTATTTGAAGCGTTTCTTGGAAGCTATCAAGGACTCAACGAGGTTAAGGTATGTTAAGGCTAAACCTTTCCTTCATTTTGGCATGATCCCATAACTACATGTGTTTGATAAAGAGACATAAAGAGAAGTTCTTATTCCTGAACTTATGTACATTATCCTAGTCTCATAAGTTATAGTATTCTTCCTTATAGAGACTTTATATTCAATTAAATATTATCTTCTTATAGTCAAGAGAGCAGAGGGTCCATATATATATATATACACACATAGTAATATAATATTTTCACCACCATTGAGCTATAATCGATGGGCAGGCCCTATTGGGCAACCTCTGATTAGATGATAAGTTATATACGAGCCTACTGTGGTCGAGCGCCTATGAGCGATCCCAGAATTGCCGAGATACAGAGCCTAGTATGGCTGAGCGCCTATGAGTGAGCCTACTACGGTAGAGAAGTTACACATACCGAGCCTTATAAGGCCAGACAACTATTTTACTTACTATATTGAGGGAGTTGAGTCAGTATCAATAGGTAAGCATATCTTCATATTATCTTTGACTCCCAATTACTTTTAGTTATTATATTATCAGTTAAGTTTCAGCTTTCAGTTATTCTGTTGCCTTACATAATCCGTACATTATTTTGTACTGACGTCCCTTTTGCCGGGGATGCTGCATTTCATGCCAGCAAGTCCTGATTGACAGTTGGACAGACCCTCCCTGTAGAAAGAGTCAAACATCAGCTTGGTTGGTAAGCTCCACTTCCTCGGAGTTACCAGGTCTAGACCTTGGAGTCCATTTTATATATACAGGTTTGATAAGTAGGTCGAGGCCCTGTCCTGACTATGATATAGTTTACTTATCCCTAGAGGCTTGTAGACAAGTCCTGTACATTTTTTATATCATTATTGTGTCTTTACTAGCCCTATGTAGATGTTAAGTTTGGTATTTCTAGTTGTAGACGTTATTTTCATATGATTCAAAATATGGCCTTATTGGCCTAAGTTGAGGGTTACCCCTCCAGGGTTCACAATTACAGAGTGGTACGCTCGGTCCGAGTATAAGTTGAGGGTTACCAACGGCTTGTAGAATCCCTATGATAGAACTGCTCTGATACTAAGTTGAGGGTTACCCCTCCAGGGTTCACAGTTTTGGCTCGGGCTTGAATCGATGCGCGATTTTTGGTTTTTGCGTTTTTTGATGTGATTTGAAGGCTCGACTAAGTTCGTATCATATTTTAGGACTTGTTTCTATATTTGGTTGAGGTATCAGGGTACTCGGGTGGATTTCAGATAGTTAATGCATTGAAATTTGGACTTGGGAGACTGCTGAAGCCTGCTGGTGTGGAGTGTCCGATTTCCTTCTATGCGATCGCATGGTTAGGTCCGCGAGGTGTTGGTCACTAATGGAATTTTTCTCTATGTGTTCACGATCAAGAGTACGCAATTGCATAGTTGGATCAGTCAATGCATCACGAACGCATGGGCGGAGCCGCATTCATGAAGAGAAAAAGAGGTAGAGCTAGTCACACACGTTGCTCTATGCGAACGCATGGGTGTTTATGCGATTGTATAGGTATGGGGAGGTAGTGCATCACGTTCACATGGACTTGTCTGCGTTCACGTAGGGCTGAGTTTTGGCAGCTTAGGATTTGTGCTTCGCGATCACGAAAAAGGCATATCTGGGCAGAACTTAAATATTTCAAAACGAGGGTTTGAGTTCATATCACAAAATTGATTTTGGGAGCTCGGTTGGAGGCAATTCTTGGAGAGATTTTCAAGGGAGTGATTATGGTAAGTGATTCTTACTTAGTTTTGGTTAAATTCCATGATTATGTCTTTGCTTTCATCATTTAATTAGTGATTTGGGTTGAAAAATTAGGGGAAAATGGAGGAAAGTCCTTAGGCTAAATTTTGGGGATTTGATCAAGATTTTCGTATCAGATTTGAGTAATTTTAGTATGGGCGGACTCGAATTTGAATTGGTGTTCAGATTTTGTAACTTTTATTGGATTCCGAGATGTGGGCTCGGGGGTTGACTTTTGAGTAGACCTTTTGACTTTTGATTAAGAACTTAGCATTTTCATATGAAAATGATTCCTATAGCTTGAGTTGATCGTATCGAATTGTTTGTGGCTAGATTCGAGGAATTTGGAGGCTGTACGCGAGGCAAGGGCTTGTTAGAGTAGAGTTTGGCATGGTTTGAGGTAAGTAACACTTCTAAACTAGGTTCTGAGGGTATGAAACCCTGAATTACGTGTTATGTGATTGATGTCAAGGTGACGCACATGCTAGGTGACGGGCATGTGGGTGTGTACCATAAGAATTGTGACTTTGTCGATTCTATGGAACTGTATAGTTGATTAATCTTGTTGTTATCCATATTTCACCATATGTTAGAGAAATTGAGCTGTCAATCGTGTTAGAAATCATGCTTAGGCTATGTGTTGGTACTGTTGGGACCCATGGAGGTCATGTTACATATTAAATTATTTGCTTAATTACCATTTTATACTCAGTCACAACTATTATTTACATATTGTATCTCTACCTCTTTTGTCCTTTATTGATACATTATATGATTATTGTTTGGGCTGATTATCATGATTTTTGAGAGATCGAGAGACTACAAAGATTGATGACTGAGTGAGGCTGAGGGCCTGATTATGAGGATATTTATGGGATCGGGATACACGCTGCAGCATGTTATGTGATTCATGCCATGATTGGCTTATTATAGCGTTTGGTCTATAATTGCCCCTTCGGAGTCTGCGCATCCACAGTGAGCGCAGGTACCTACTGAGTGCGAGTACCGAGCGATTATGAGGAATGAGTGACTGTGAGGATGGAGTGGATGGGAGGACTGAGTGACTGATACTCTGAGAGTATGCATATGATTTCATTACTATTTTGTACTTCAGTTGGTATATATAACTATCATATAGATACTAAGATATATCTTGTTTCAATTGAACTTGTCATGATTTACCTGTTCCGGCTTTGACTGTTGAACTTGAAAGCATACCTACATTTCTGTACTGAAATTCTATAATTGAACTTTACCTGCAAAGCTCATCATTACTTTCAGCCCAATAGTTAGACTTGTTACTTATTGAGTTGGTTGTACTCACGCTAGACCCTATACTTCGTGTGCAGATCCAAATGTTTCTGGACATGGTGGGTTCTGATTCTCAGAGTTTACTGTCATTCGGAGATATTCAAGGTAGCTGCCCTAACGTGTGCGCGCAGTCCTTGACTCTCCTCCCCTATCCCTCAGTCTTATTTATTAAGTTTCAATTTTCTTAAACAGTATTTCATATGTGTGTTGTATAAATGCTCATGTACTCAGTGACACCCTGATTTTGGGAATTTTTGCATTGAGTTATGGCATTTTATCCAGTTTATGAGAGTTTTACTTATTCAAACCTATTTTAGTATGTTCTAAATTTGAAAGTGTTGGTAATGTCTGAGTTGTCGGCTTGCCTAGTACCATGATAGGCACCATCATGACAGGTTGAGTTTTAGGTCGTGACACTTATTCCTCTTCGCCGCAGAGCTAAGCATATATGTAATATTCAAATTCCTTGGGGAACATGTCAGTTTTCCACGTTTAATGATGACATCTTCAAATTCGTCAAATGTACAATTTCTAGGCATACAGATATCTACTGTAACCTTTGTATAGGAATTTAAATTCCAAGTAGTTGGCCCCTTAACCCATTCACCAGAATATAGACCGCATACTAATAATAATCTCTCATCAATCTGTTGTGACTCAGTGGTCTATTACACAATAGTGGTCGAGCACTGTGCAGAATATTTTTGAATGCAGATTAACAATGATGAAGAAGATGAGATGGAAACACTTGCTAGATGAAGGAGTACTTAAAATGAATTATCAATCCAATGTACTGCCAATTTCTTCCCCAAATTCGACAGATCCGAACCCCCCCCCCCCCAATTTTTATTTTTTCTCCATAAATAATAAATCAAAAGAATGAAACTTTGAGAGGAATGGGGAGGAAGGGATACGACCTCGGTGTGTTAAATGCAAGAAAAATAAGCTGCAATGGAGGAATCGACCATGAAAAATGGATATTGGGGTGGTAGATGAGGCAGCAAGGGATAGATTTTTTAAAATAAAAAACTAGTAATATAAGAATTATACAGGTTGAGGCCAAAGTATAATAAGTGAAACTTTAGGGATAAAGACTAAATCCCCCCCACCTTTAATTTATAATCTCACTTAAGCACTAATTAAACATGAAAGTCATTCTTACAATAATTAAAACTTGAAGGTCACTTGGCTAATTTAAGTCTAAAAAGGGGTCACTTCACCAACTACCCCTAGTTACTAAAAGAAATCAAAAAGAAGATTTTTTTTGGTGACTATGAAAACATGCCCACTTTACGTGATATAATTCCAATTTAGTTTTTTCTTTTGTCATGCCCCAAACTTGAAGAGGCGTGGCTGGCACCTGGTGCCATAGTTGGCCCGAGCATACCACTCTGTAACTGTAAACCTTGGAGGGGTACCCTCAACTTATGCTGATGAGGCCATATTCCGAATCATCTAAAAATAACGTCTACAACCAGCAATACCAAACTAAACAGCTACATATCGCTGGTAAAGCCATAATACTGATATAAAAAAATGTACAGGACTCGTCTACAAGCCTCTAGAGATAACTGAATTGTATCATGATCGGGATAGGGTCTCGACCTACCCATGAACCCTGTATATATATAATGGACTCCAAGGTCTAAACCTGGCAACTCCGAGGAAGTGGTTCTTACCAACCAAGCTGATGTTTGACTCTTTCTGCTGGGAAGGTCTGTCCAACTGTCAATAATGACCTGCAGGCATGAAATGCAGCATCCCCGACAAAAAGGACGTTAGTACAAAATAATATACCGAGTATGTAAGCCAACAGAATAACTAAAAGATGAAACTAAACCGATAATATAATAACTGAAAATAACTAGGAGTCAAAGATAATCTGAAGATATGCTTACGTGCTGATACTAACTCAACTCTCTCAATATAGTAAGTAAAATAGTTGTCCGGCCTTATAAGGCTCGGTATGTGTAACTGTTCTGCCGTAGTAGGCTCGCTCATAGGTTCTCGGCCACAGTAGGCTCGATATATAACTTACCATCTGATTAGAGGTTACCCAATAGGGGCCTGCCCACCGATTATAGTTCGATGGTGGTGAAAATATTATATATATATATATATATATATATATATATATATATATTTAACTGAATATAATACTTAACTCTTCAAACAACTCATGACTGGAAGAAGATAATACTTAACTGAATATAAAGTCTCTATAAGGAAGAATATTGTAACTTATGAGACTAGGATAATGTACATAAGTTCAGGAATAAGAATTTCTCCTTATGTCTCGTTATCAAACACATGTATTTATGGGATCATGCCAAAATGAAAGAAAGGTTCAGCCTTAACATACCTTAACCTCGTTGAGTCTTTAATAGCTTCCTAGAAACTCTTCAAACAATTCAACTCAGTCAGCCATAACATAAGGGGATTCAAACCCAGTGCTGGTTAAAGGCTAAGTCTGTAATTTAAGCTAGTAGCTCGTTTTATGTAAATTTGGGTAGTATCGTCCTTGTAACAAGGGCCTCTTACAATACCATATATCAACAACTAATACAAGAGAAATACAATAAGAACAACATCAACATTAGGGTACAAAATATTTCATTAACAAGTCATCAACATATCACGACGAGCGGCAAGCTCGGATTGAATCCCGTCAGTACCCTTCAACCCCATTATCATTCATTCATGAACTTAGTAATATATTCAGTATAATAAACAATGCATTTTAAAGGATTTCCAAACTTGTACTAAATTTTAAAGTTACCCGAAATAGCCCAACACAAGATAATATCATTGTCGACAACTTCCAAGTGCTTTATTGGCATGTCCTTTTCTAGTTAGCAATTTCCTCAACAAGATTGTCATGTAAACCAACAATAATACTAACAATATCATAGCCAATGTATTTTCCATAATTTCTAGTCACTTAAAGTTCATACGGACAACTTTCTAATCAATCCATCAAGAACAACATCTCAAGTTAATCCAAGTATTATCTTGAAATTTATCATCCTAACAACTTAACCAACATACAAGCAAGATTAAACACAATTAGTAAGCTATTATACTCACCTTATACAGTAGAAAAAACTTGAAATTTCAGCCAAACACAACCCACAATTATCCTCAAAGACACCACAATACTATAGGTGTTGTATTCTCTTCTTGAATCAACTTTTGATGTTCAAGTTTGTGTGTAAACACTTGTAGTTTGCCTGGAAAATATAATATATATGAAGGAGAGACTGATTATTACCTTAATCAATAAGAACAACACAAAACCTGAGGTTACTTCACTTTGAAGAACCCTCTAAAACAGCCACAAGATGAAAAATTGCGATCTAGCAAGCACCACAGGGTTTCTAGTGTTGCATTCATGTTTTTATCTTAGATATTCACCCTATAATCATGGAGGAACCATTGGATAGAATTTAGGAGGGTTTTGGAACTGTTTTGGACGAGAAAAATGAGTGAAAACGATTTATAATGAACGTAAATACAAGCTTGAGTTTTACACAGACTTTGTGGGTCCCATGGGAGCTACTTGTGCAGCCTCGTGGAAACGTGAATATCTCTCTACGTCGATATTGTATTGACTAACGGTTAAATGTGTTAGAAACTAAATTTGTAGATCTTCAATTTTGTAGGTAGATCATCCAATAAATCCAAGTATATTTGGATAAAAACCCAGCTACATTTGACCTAATTTTCAGCACATTATGAATGTAACTTGTGATGATCTTTGCCAACTTTTGTTCCATAACTTGCTAATTGCTTGACTTAAAAACGTAGCACACGGCTATTATAAAACTAAAATAACTCATAGAATAACCTCCTTATCATGTTAAGAACCTTAGTCTAACCCTATAGTACATGTTATAACATTCCAAACTTGTCGACTTTCGACAAAACTTATTTTCTTCAATTGATTTGGCTTCTAAGCTTTCCAACCCTCTTGGTACTTG
Source organism: Nicotiana sylvestris (assembly GCF_000393655.2). Classification (NCBI taxonomy): domain Eukaryota; kingdom Viridiplantae; phylum Streptophyta; class Magnoliopsida; order Solanales; family Solanaceae; genus Nicotiana; species Nicotiana sylvestris. Next base: position 90,812,909 of record NC_091068.1, on the reverse strand, counting down.
TTATTCATGATCTTAAATATTTATAACCTCCAAGGTAATATGATTAACTTACTTTATATTCTTCCAATTATGAGCTTTTATCAATTGACTTACGACGTAATCTCACATAAGAAAATATGAGGTGTAACATCATTCCCTCCTTTGGAACATTCATTCTCGAATGTTGGCTGATGCTCTATTCGTCTCATAACCTATAGCTTTTATGAATATTTTAATATTGTCCTTGCCATATAAGCAACTCTTCTATGAATAAATTCGAAGGCTAGGGCATTCCCCCCCTTTAGGCCTCTTTCTCACACAACGACTTGTTGTCGGAATTCTTCCAATCTCGTAACTATTGTGACTTTCTGTCATGCATCTTGTACGACTTTGTCCTTGTATGTGAACCTATGAGACTCTTCTGTCCTTTTTCCTCTAGCTTTTATCCAATCTCTAGGCCTCACTTTGTGAATATATACAGAACTATTACAAGTTATTCCTCCCGGTATATATAGGTGTACTGAAATTCTCTGCTCGGTACTTTGTTGAACTTACGACTGTTGCTATATCTTATTTTGTAGCCTTGTATATCTATCCTTATGTCTTTACTACATCTAGGTAGGTTATACTATACCATAACACTTACTTCGGTTTATTATTATCGAGGTTTGCTACCCAACTCCAAGTTACTCTCTCACTACTTATCCTATATGTATAAATCTAAGTCCTTTAGTTCTTCCTCATTACTGTTCATCTTAAGAATGACGGTCTAATATCATCTCACACTTGGGAACTTTTTTCCGCCTATTATTGATTCACCTTAATGTTGATCTATAACCTACCACTGATAACTTGAAAACTTTTACGTAATATATTGTCACTAGGGCTCATGTCTCATAGGGGAACATCTGAGGTTATTTGCCCGATCCACCTAGGGATGATACTATACTTCAATAACCATATTGTTACACCCTATATTTTTGTACGTGAAAGTACGCCATAAGTAAATTGATAGAAGCTCGGAAAATGAGATGTTGCATCCCGCCTTTTTCGTACGTTAAAGTTTTGTCGTAAGCTAATCGATGTAAGATTATTTTAAGAATATAAGCATTATGCTATTTCAAACAAGTGATGAGTAAATTTGTGAAGGAGAGAGGGTAAGCAAATCGAAGGAGATGAGTTTCCTCGAAGTTTGGCAATTTGAGAAAAATTACAGTCAAAACTATAATACCCCGTATTTATGGACTAGTGTCATACAAGCTACCATATGACCATGATTATAAGGTGTATAAAGTGTGTTAAAAAGTGAGTAGTACTTTAAGTAATTTGAGATAAATCTTAATTATGTGGGAAATTGGTTACTTAATAATTTTGGTGATAAGATTAACTAGGAAATTAAAAAATTTTAAATAATGACTAAGGCATTAATGCGGTAGACTAGCCTTAGGGGAAGTGGTGACTCTTAAAAGTTCATAAATAGGTGGACAAAAATCAATTTTTTATCATTTAAAGAAGACATGAGTTTGGAAGATTGATTGCCTTTAATTTTGCTTAAACTTTTGAAAAGTGTGAAAATTGTAAATTGGATCTATTTGTCTTCAAGGACAGCCAATAATTGTGTGCATGAATCATACTAAAGATTTGCAAATATAGATTTGCATATCTATACGGATTGAAGGCAACAGATGAAGCTTCCACATGGATCTGTAATTCTAAGAGATTTGCAACGAAGTTATACTGTGTAGTCACAACGGGATTTTAGGACTCTAAGAAAGCATGGTACAATCTTTCTCAAGAATATCATACTAATTCTTCCCTACTTTGATCCGCTGTTATGTGATTTGTCACAATTGACGTTTGTTAGAGGGATTGTCAAGAGAATTGACTCAGGTATGTTAAGGCTAAGCCCTTCCTTCATTTTGGCATGATCTCGTAACTACATGTGTTTGATAACAAGACATAAAGAGAAATTCATATTCTGAAATTTATGTACATTTTCCTGGTCTCATAAGTTACAGGATTCTCCCTTATCGGGACTTCATATTCAGTTTAGTATTATCTTCTCCCAGTCCAGAGAGGAGATAGCCTATATGTACAGTATTATAGTATTTTTACCACCATCAAGCTATAATCGGTGGGTAGGCCCCTACTGGAAACCTCGGATCAGATGGTAAGTTATATACCGAGCCTACTATGGTCGAGCGCCTATGAGCGAGCCCGATTGGCCGAGATATAGAGCCTAGTATGATCGAGCGCCTATGAGTGAGCCTACTATGGCAGAGCAGTTATATATATATATATACCGAGCCTTATAAGGCCAGACAACTATTTTACTTACTATATTGAGAGAGTTGAGTCAGTATTAGCAGGTGATCATATCTTAAGATTATCTATGACTCTAGATACTTTCAGTTATTATATTATCAAGGCAGTTTCAGCTTTCAGTATATTGCCTTACATATTAGGTACATTATTTCGTACTGACGTCCCATTTCTGGGGTGTTGCATTTCATGCGTGCAGGTTCAGAAGACAGACGGGTAGACCTCCTCATTATGTGTTGCCCGAGTTTAGCTTGGTCGGTAAGCTCCATGCCTTTCGGAGTTTCCAGGTCTAGAGCTTTATGTACATCTCGTGTATATATGTATATATGTTATGAGTAGGTCGAGGTCCTATTCCGATCACTGTATATCTATCAGTACAGGCTTGTAGACATATCCTGTCAGTTATTATAGTATGTTTGGCTTGTAGGCCTTGTATGTATATTTTGATTGGTTTGTCAGCTGTAGCAGTTATGACAGCCTTGCCGGCCTAGCTTTATATTGATGTCTAGTTAGCATTTGCAAATTTTCTTGCAATGTGGCCCATGGCCAAAGTATGACATTATATATTCAGAGTCCCTTAGTCGTAAGTTGGTACATGAAAGTAGGTGAGGCACCAGGTGCCGGTCTCTCCACTAGGTTCGGTGCATAACAAAAGTGGTATCAGAGCAGTTCTGCCCTAGGGAGTCTACAAGTTGTGTCTAGTAGAGTATTTTTTATGGGTGTGTTGTGCACCACACTTATAAGCAGGAGGCTATAGGGCATTTAGGACTATCACACTTTCTTCTTACTCTAGATCGTATGGTAGAGCTCAGTTGTAAGAACTCAATTTCCTAAACTCTATCTTATTTATAATACGACGATGCCTACATCTAAAAAGACAGTTGGTAAAAGATTGCATGTAGCTATGGAAGAGTTGAGTCAGAGGAACTCGATTTTTCATGATGTTTATGATGAGTAAATGTAAGGTCTTCAGTAGATCACGTGTATACTAAGACATATAAACCTCTTGATAAGGAGCCTTAAGGAAAGAATATTTATCCACCCCTATGGTGAAAGGTAATGAGAGATTCAGAAGATAGATACAAGTTTCAACAAGTAAAAGAAGAAAGGTGAAGAATGGTACAAGGCGCCCAGTTAACGAAGATTATCAGTATTTACAAATTCACACAGAGGAACGTAAGCCTTTTGAATTACCTTCAACAATAACAGAGGTATGTACAAATAACCACACCCATATGTCCTATGGAAGTTAACAGAATTAGTATAAGAGAAGGACGGGATATCAGGATCCGGCTGGGGTTAGAGTAACCCAAAATGGTGAATAGATTATTTGCGTTAGTTTACATTTCTGGAGGATATTACAAATGTGCTAATAGATCTCCTTGTGAGGCACCAAGATGGTGTACTCTAAAATAGTACAGCTAGATATGAGCACTACAAAGATAGGCACTGAAAGCCTTGAAGAGATAAATATTACCTTAGTGTGACTCCATCCTTAGTAGAAAGAGAATGTTAGGCAACTAGAAGAGCCAATGGATGGAGCAAGGGGAGCTAAAAGCAAAAGAATATCTTGTTGATGTTTTCAAAGGAAAGTGATAGGCAGAAAATATTAGCAACAAAATAAGAAGAGAGATAAGGAAGCATTATGAGTAAGGTGTGATTCATGGATGACAATGGTAGATAAAAAAATGATGACAATATTACAGAGTCTATAGTCAGGTTAAGGAAGAAAAGAGAATTGATAGGCCTTGAGACAACAAAAGATTATAGGCCATAAAGTCATATCATTTTGAGAAATAAGTTTGTGACTCTAATGTAATTACCGGAAGGAAAAGTTAGACCCCATAATAACATAAATCAGTATAGGATGGTGAATAAGATAAACTAAATGTGAATTAGGGACTAAGTAATTAGATAATAGTCAGCATCATGAGAATTTCAGATTTCGTTCCGGCGATAAAAGAATGGACAACATAAGAAGATTCATGAGAAATTCAGAGAATGGTCAATCAGAAAGACGCTTCCCTGAAGCAAGAAATTATGAGCAAAGTTAATCTTAAGAGACTATATGTGTCAATTATCCTCACGCGTTAGGAATTTCGTTATCCTTAGTATAGAAGAATTATAGCAAGGCGAGTAAGGGGCATCGATGATGTGAAAGATGCCAAAAATGAAGAGGTAAAACATCTATAGGTAGATTGTCATAGCTCCAACTTTTAGTACTCCCCTAAAGAGAGGAATATGGAGTGATGTAGCATTAAGTTAGAATTAAGTGGTTCTAGTAACTATGGAATGATAAAGGAAGAATGCGATAAAATGAGGAAGGAATGAGATCACACTTATTCAGCTCCTACGTATATGCTACGATTCTAGAACATTAAGAAGCAAGCATGATGCCAAGGAGAGGAAGTAAGGGTTCCGGCCCGGGATGTTATTGATAAATAAACAGCCAGCACAAGATGTAAGTTAAGACAAAGGAAATAACCCAAGAACGATTATGCGGAATATTGATTTGAGAATAGGCCAGCAAAAAGTTGATTCAGGAAGAGCCTAGTTATGGATAGGAAAGAAGATACAAACAAATCAATAGATCGTGCAAGATAAGCAAGAGTGAACCCTAACACAAGGAATTCAGTCTCGTAGATATGATATCGTGATCTTTGAGAAATATTAAGATAGGAGTCGGGGTAGTTAAAGGCACCGTATGAGTGTTACGGAAATAAAAAAGAGTTCTGCTGGGAAGACAGCCAAAACTTCAGTTCAGAAGCAATCGTACGAGCACATGAATTTGGAGGTAAGTAATTAAGGATAATTATAGGTGAGTACAAACATAAAAAAAAAGAATCTATTGGGAATACGATATGATAAGCTCGCAACCTTGCAAGAATCAAAGGGTCCTCCCTAAATACTACAATGAAAGACTAGTTGAAGAAATAAGGAAGAAGGCTTCAACTTAAGCTCAGTGACCCAAAGAAGGAATGGTTTTATAATAACAAGTCTCAACATACCATTGCATGCACTCCATAAGAAAGTGGCACCTACCGTGGATAATGAACGGGGAGTAAAATCAGAAGTGATATTCAAGATCATATGAGTTGTATGGAATTCCAATATATATGGGCACTAAGGTAAGGTAAGTATGCATCCAACAAGGGGGCAGGAAGACCGGGAAAAGTAATTTCTTACATTTAAAGAAAGCAAGGAAGGAACGAAATGAATTATTCGATTAATAATCCAGAGTTAGTTACGTTATGAATGCACTTAAGAGTTCAGAGTATTATCATGCAGCATATATATTGAGAATCATACAGTCGTAGAAGATTTCGGTATAAGTTAAAAGAAAGAATTGAGCCCAGTTCATAGACAAAGGATTGAATTGTTAGAAGATTGTATCATAGATATTCCATAACGTCCATGTAAGGCTAAAGTCATGACTAATACCATGAGCCACGGATCAGAAGATAGCTTAAGCCTACATAAAGGCTGATAAGAAGGAAGAGGAAACTAAAGAGTTACATCAACAAAGTAAATCAGGAGTCTGATTATTGGACCTAGGAAATTATAGAAATTATGATTGAGAACATGGCAGAATCACTCTTAATATTAGAGGTACAAGAGAGGAAGTACAATAGCCATATTCTATAACAGTTCTACGATAAAGCCAGTTAGAAGAGTACCAACCTTATAAGAAGTCAGTGTGAAACTCCCACCGGATTGTGTATGCACCAGAGGTGCAAGTGTTATAATTGAAATTCGAGTTGTGAATATAAATTATACCCATGTAGAAGGGAGGTCATAAAAGAGATAGAAGAGGTGAAGCAGTATTTTAAGGCAAGTAAAGTAAAGGTGAACAACGTATGAGATACTCAGATACACAATATTATGAATAATCCATACTTTAAATAGAAGGCTAGAAGCACTAGGATTCGGTATCTAGGAATGATAACGACATCGTCAGTGGAATATATGGTTTCTAAATATTGAGAGGTCTAGTTAAGAAAGTAAAAGAGAGTTAGAGACAATGTGATGTCTTGCTTGATGTTCCAGAATAACACAAGGAAATCTATGGTGCAAGCAAGTTGAAGGGAGGTTGCGACTAATATAAATAGATATGTGTAAGTCACAAGCTAAAGTATGGTAAAGCGACAAAGTTTTAGGAAGACATGAGTAAGGACAAAAAAAGTGAGAAGGTGACGAGAAGGGATAAGTCCTCGAGATTAAGCCCATGAGAAGAAGAATTATAGAAAGCTCAGTATAGCCTGAATATACTCAAATGAGTCTAAGACCTAGTAGAATCTAAAAGAGATGGAATGTTTCCCTGGTAATAGAATAAGGGTGTAATTGTGATAGATAAATGATGATGTTTGGGCCTTCGATTGAGTTATGATTTGATGAATTGTACAGGATTAAAATACCCTCATAATAAGAATCACATTAGGAAGCTATGAAATAAGGTTATTGATATATAGTATCGCCCCTAGGTGGATTAGGCAAGTCACTTTAGATGTTCCTCGATGAGAAGTGAGCCCTAGCGGCAGTGTTACATAAAAGGTCAAGTTATCAATGGTAGATTATAAATCAATATTGAGGTGAATCAACAATGGATGGATAAAAGTATAAGATGAAATTAGAACTTCATTCCTAAGATGAACAGTAATGAGGAAGCATTAAAGGACTTAGACTTATACCTATAGGATAAGCAACGAGAGTAAGTTGGAGTTTGGTAGCAGACCTCAGTAACGATAAATCGAAGTAATAGATATGGTGTAGTATGACCTACCTAGATGTAGTAAAGTCATATGGATGGATAATCGGGGCTATAAAATAAGATATAGCAATATTCGAAAGTTCGACAAAGTACAAGTAAAGAACTTCAGTATTCCGACAATGAGTCGTGGTGTGACAAAAAGGCTTAAGGGGGGGATGACTTGGCATTTTGGTTTATTCATAGAACAGTTTCTTGGATGGCAAGGAGAGTACTAAAGTATTCAGAAAACATAGGTTATGAAAATAATAAGTGCATCAATCAACATTTGAGGACGAACGTTTCAAAGGGGGGAATAACGCTACACCCCACGTTTTTGTACGTGAAAGTACGCCATAAGTAAATTGATGGAAGCTTATAAAATGAGATGTTGCATCCTTTATTTTTCGCACGTTAAAGTTTTGTCATAAGCTAATCGATGTAAGATCGGGAATGAGGTTATTTTAAGATTCTAAGCATTATACTATTTCAAACACGTGATGAGTATATTCATGAAGGAGAGAGGGTAAGGAAATTGAAGGAGATGAGTTTCGTTGAAGTTTGGCAATTGGGGATAAAATACGGTCCAAGCTATAATACCCCGTATTTATGGACTAGTGCCATACAACACATGACAATAATTATAAGGTGTATAAAGTGTGTTAAAAAGTGAGTAGTACTTTAAGTAATTTGAGATAATTCTTAATTATGTGAATAATTGGGTTACTTAATGATTTTTGTGATAAGATTAACTAGGAAATTAAAAAAAATTGGATAAGGACTAAGGCATTAATGTGGCAGACTAGCCTTAGGGGAAGTGGTGACCGTAAAAAGTTCATAAATAGATAGACAAAAATCAATTTCTTATCATTTAAAGAAGACATGAGTTTGGAAGATTGATTGCCTTTAATTTTGCTTAAACTTTGGAAAAGTGTGAAAATTGTAAATTGGATCTGTTTGTCTCCAAGGACAGCCAACAATTATGCGCACGAATCATACTAAAGATTTGCAAATATAGATTTGCATATCCATATGGATTGCAGGCAACAGATGAAGCTTCAACACGGATTTGTAATTCTAAGAGATTTGCAGCGAAGTTATATTGTGTAATCACAACGGGATTTTGTGACTCTAAGAAAGCACGGTGCAATCTTTCTCAAGAATATCATACGAATTCTTCCCTACTTCGATTCGTCGTTATGGGATTTGTCACAATTGACGTGTATTAGAGGGATTGTCAAGAAAATCGGCTCAGGTATGTTAAGACAAAGCCCGTATTCATTTTGGCATGATCTTGTAATTACATGTGTTTGATAACAAGACATAAAGAGAAATTCATATTCCGGAATTTAAGTACATTTTCCTGGTCTCATAAGTTACAACATTCTCCTTATTGGGACTTCATATTAAGTTTAGTATTATCCTCTCCTAGTCTAAAGAGCAGAGAGCCTATATATACAGTATTACAGTATTTTCACCACCATCGAGCTATAATCGGTGGGTAGGCCCCTATTGGGCAACCTCTAATCAGATGGTAAGTTATATACCGAGCCTACTATGGCCGAGCGCCTATGAGCGAGCCTAGTATGGCTGAGCCCCTATGAGTGAGCCTACTACGGCAGAGTAATTATATATATATACCGAGCGTATTAAGCCAGACAGCTATTTTACTTACTATATTGAGAAAGTTGAGTCAGTATCAGCAGGTGAGCATATCTTCAGATTATCTATGACTCCCAGTTACTTTCAGTTATTATATTATCAGGTCAGTTTTAGCTTTCAGTATATTGCCTCACATACTCGGTACATTATTCCGTACTAACGTCCCTTTTCTGGGGGCACTGCATTTCATGCGTGCAGGTTCAGACAGATAGATGGGTAGACCTCCTCATTAGGTGTTGCTCGTGTTCAGTTTGATCGGTAATCTTCAAGCCCTTCAAAGTTGTCGGGTCTAGAGCTTTATGTACATCTCATTTATATATGTTATGAGTAGGTCGAAGCCCTATTCCGATCACTATATATCGATCAGTACAGGCTTGTAGACATATCCTGTCAGTTAGTGCAGTATGTTTGTCTTGTAGGCCTTGTATGTATATTTCGATTGGTTTGCTAGTTCTAGCAGTTATGACAGCCTTATCGGCCCAGCTTTATATTGATGTCTAATCAGCATTTGCAAATTTTCTTGCAATGTGGCCCATGGCCAAAGTATGACATAATATGTTCAGAGTCCCTTAGTCGCAAGTTGGTATGCGAGGGTAGGTGAGGCACCGGGTGCCGATCTCGCCACCAAGTTTGGGGCGTGACACATATTTCATCGCATCCCAACATGATTCATCTTATGGAGGTATTCTAATCTCATGCAATTCATGAAATCCTTTCTCTTTGAATAATTACTCCATCGAAAGCCTAAATGTCCTCCTCTTAACATTTATCAAAATGACACCCTTATTCTACTACCAGGGGAGCATTCCTTCTTTTCCAAATGCTCCTAATCTTAAACTCCTCCAAATTTATTTAGGTTATACAGGGCTTTTTATAACTTACGGGAACCATCAGCTCTCTTATTTTGATGGGCTTAATCTTAAGGCCTTACCTATTCGCATCCCCTTCTCATTCACCTTTCTTATCCTTACTCATGTCTACCTAAAAGCTTTTTTCTCTACCGTACTTTAGCTTACGACCTACACATATCTAATTATACTACTCGTAGCCTTCCTTTAACTTGCTAGCACCATAGATTTTCTTATATTATTCTGGAACCCCAAGCGAGACATCACGATGTCTCTAAATCTTCTTTACTCTCTTAACTAGACCTCTCGGTACCTGGAAATCATAGGATGGAAGATATGCTATTGACGACACCAGTATCATTTTTGGATACTAAATCACAGTGCTTCTAGCACTCTACCTGAAGTATGGACTATACACAACCTTCTACACTTAAGTATCTCGTACTTTCTTCATTTTTACCTTACTTACCATTAAATCCGCATCGTATCTCTGTCTATTTCATAACCTCCCTTCCACATAGGTAGGATTCACATCCACAACTTGAAGCTCTACTATAATACTTGCACCTCTGGTGCATACACAATCCGGTAGGAGCTTCATACTGACTCCTTATGAGGCTGGTGCTCTTCTAACTTGCTTTATCATAGAGCCATTATAGAATATAGTTGTTGTAATATCTCTCTTACACCTATGATATTAATGGGATTATGCAATGTTCTTAATCACGATTTCTATAATTATCTTGGTCAAGTAATCAGACTCCTGATTTACTTAGCTGATTAACTCTTGAGATTCCTCTTCTCACAGCCTTTATGTAGGCTTAAGCTATCTTTCGATCTACTTCTCAGGGTGTTAGTTATTACTTTAACCTTTCGTAGACGCTATAGAACATCCATGATATAACCTTCTAACAATTCAAGCCCTTGTTTGTAACGTGGACTCAGTTGCTTCATATAACTTATACCAGAGTCTTCTATAGATGTAGGATGTCAACATATATGCTGCATGGATAATACTCTGAAATCTTAAGTGCGCTCGTAATGTAACTAACTATGGGTCATTCATTGAATAATTCCATTCGTGCCTTCTCAGCTTTCTTTAAAAAGTAAGCAATTACTTTTCCTGGTCGTTCTGCCACTTGTTGCTTGAGTACTTGGCTTATCTTAGTGCCCATATTTATTGGAATTTTGTGCAACTCATATGATCTTGAATATTACTTTTTTCCGTTCATTATCCACGATAGGTGTCACTTTCTAATGGAGTGTATACAAAGTTGTAGTGAGACTGTTGTTATAAGATCATTTCCTCTTTAGGTCATTATGCTTCGCTTGAAGCCTTCTTCCTTATTTTCTTAGCTAGTCTTTCATTGCAGTGCTTAGGGAAGACCATATGACTCTTGTAAAGATGCTAGCTTATTACATTTTATACCCCACAAAATTTCTGATATTCTTACTCACCTATCATTATCCTTAGTTACTTACCTCCACGCCCTTGTGCTCGTAGGGTTGCTTCTGAATTGAAATTTCGATTGTCTTCCAGTGGCATTCTCTTTTATTTCCATAACACTTATATTGTACCTTCTACTACCCCAACTCCTATCTAAATATTTCTCAAGGATTACGATGTCATATCTGCGAGACTAAATTTTCTATGTTGGGTTTCACTACATTTATCTTGCATGATCTACTGATTTATCTAAGACCTTTTGTCTAGCCATAACTAATCTCTTCCTAAATTAACTATAACTACTCGCCAGTCTATGCTCATATTTATATTTAGTGTAACCTCTTTTGGGGTATGTCTTTTGTCTTAACTTACCTTTTGCACTGGCACCTAATGTATCAAATGTTCATTCACACTTATTTATCAATAACATCTGGTGTGGGAACCCTTATTTCCTCTCCCGATATCGTGCTTGAATAATGTTCTGGAGTCGTAACATATGTATAGGATCTGAATAAATGCAATCTCATTCATTTTGCCTTTTTACCGCATTCTTTCTTTACTATTCCATAGTTACTTGAACTACATAACTCCGACTTACTACCATATCACATAGTCTTCCCCCCTTTAGGGGAGTACTAGCATTTATCTCTATGAAGATTTACTTATAAATATTTTACCTCTTCATCTTCAACGTTTTTTCACGTCTTCACTGACTCTTACTCGCCTTGCGTTAACCCTTATGTGCCCCAGATAACTGAATTTTTTATGCATGAGGATGATACCTAGTATAACTGGCGCACTTAGTGCCTTAAGCTTAACTCTGCTCATAGTGATTTCTTTAGGGAAGCGTCTTTCTAAATGCCCTTTAAAGGTTATTCTTCCGTTGTCCATTCTATTATTGTCGGAACGTGATCTCTGAAATTCTCACGATGCCGACTATTATAAAATCCTTCGGTCCCTAAATCATGTTTGTTTTCTTTTTCTTATTTACTAGCCCATACTAATTTCTATTACTCTGGAGTCTAACTTAGCCTTCTAGTAATCATGTTGGAGTCACCAAATCATTTCTCGAAATAAGGATATGACTTTATGGTCTCAAGGCCTGTCACTTGTTGTCTTTTCCTTCACTTGACTATATACTCTATCATCCTGTCATAATTTGAATTACCATTATCACCTATTTATCACATCTTACTCATAATACTTTATTTACTCTCTTTTTATTCTCTTGCTAATATTTTTGTCTATTACCTTATTCTGAAAACTTCAACAAAACATTCTTTCACTTTTATTTCCCCTTGCTCCATCTCACTGGCTCTTCGGGTTGCCTACTATTCTCTTTTTACTAGGGGCGGGAGTCATACTAAAGTAAATATTTATCCCTTCTAGGATTCCATTACATGTCTTTTGATATTTTTGAATGTTCTAGTATTCATATCTTACCGTACTATTCTAGAGTGCACCATCTGGTATGCACGATCTAATAGGGCCTCAAACAGGGCCACATCATCAAGAATTCTCTCTCTACTAATGCCCTTACCTACTGCTATATTAGCCCTCTTACTAGATGTAATTTTACTAAATTCAAGCATCTCTATAATTAGCAAACATAAGTATTGGCTTGAACTCTTATGACCCAGCTCTATAGCATGATGTTGATTTGAAATAAGGGCAACAGACTCCTAAATGCCTTGTAGCTTCCTGTTTATACAATGTGGTACACAACACATCTATAAACAAGGTTCTAATATACACGGCTTGTAGATTCCCTAAGACAGAACTACCCTGATACGAAGTTTGTCACGCCCCAAAACAAAAATCCACATTCCACCGAAAGTTGAAACTGGGGCAGATGTTATAATAGTTCGGTGATGTTTTTGCCTGAATGGTTCCAAAGTTGTAATTCAACCTGTGACGACCAGGCCAATCATCTCATGAGTTATCACTCTGTTTCCCCCATTTATACTTCTTATTGCTTTGTCTAATGGTCCTATATGCGATCGGGTTGGTTGGCTCGGGTTCGGAAAGGAATTGGTAAGGTTTGAGATACTTAGTCTCTTTTGAGGAAGCTTAAGTTGGAAAAGTCAACCGGACGTTGACTTATGAGTTAGAGGGCTAGGATGTGGGTTCCTATGGTTTAATTAGCTTTGGGAGGTGATTTGGGACTTAGGAGCATGATCGAAATGAGTTTTGGAGGTTCGGAGTAGATTTAGGCTTGAATTGGCGAAATTGATATTTTGGCGATTTTCGGTTGGTATGTGAGATTTTGATATAGGGGTCGGAATGGAATTCCGAGAATTTCAGTAGTTCTGTTGTGTCATTTGGGATGTGTGTGCAAAATTTCAAGTCATTCGGACATGGTTTGGTTGGATTTTTCATCAAAAGCGGAATTTAGAAGTTTTTGGAATTCTTAGGCTTGAATCCAATGTAATTTTGGTGTTTGATGTTGTTTTGGGAGTTCCGAGGGTTAGAACAAGTTTAAATGAGGTTATGGGATATGTTGGCATATTTGGTTGGGGTCCCGAGGGCCTCGGGTAAGTTTCGGAGGGTTGAACAGATCATTTTAAGTTAAAGAAAAGTTGTAGATTTTGGTTTCAGCTGTTGCAGGTATTTTGTTCTTCATGTTCGCGAGTGAACCCTTGCGTTCACGAAGGGTCAGGAAGGGAGGCATCAGGATTGGCCTTCACATTCGCGAGGGGGATTCCCACGTTCGCAAAGGGCCGGAATGGGAAGCATCGCGGTCGCGAGAGGCCTGACCGCGTTCGCAAAGGTTGGTGAAGCTAAGGCATCGCGTTCGCGAAGGAGAGTTTTGGTCAATGGAATTTTTACGCTTTACGAACGCGAGGCTTCGACCGTATTCACGAAGAAGGATTTCTGATCACTGGGCAGAATGTTTAAAAGGCCATTTTCGTGAGTTTTGGCTTAAGTCCACCATTTTTGACTCGGTTTTGAAACTTTTTAAGAGAGATTGAAGAGGGAATCAAGGAGGACTTGTTGGAGGTAAGAATTTTGGATTTAAAACTCGATTCTAATGTGAAATCTACCTAATATATCATACAATCTAAGCCTAAAATTGAGTAATTATGGCTTGAGATTAAGAGACTTTAAAATGAGAATTTGAGGGGTCATTTGGACTCCGATTTCAGTGTTCTTGGTATGTATGGACTCGTGGGAGGATAAGGATTCTGTTGATGTAATTTTAATCGAGATTTGAGACGTGGTCCCGGGGGTCAGGTTTTGCCAATTTTGAGATTTTTGGTATAATTTGATTATTTTCGCTTGGGTTTCGTTCCCTTAGCATATTTTGACGTCGTGATTCTGATTTTGGATAAATTCGACGCGAGTGGAGGTCGAGTCGAGGGGCAAAGGCATCACGGGTAGTATTTTCACCGGTTTGAGGTAAGTAACCATTGTAAATCTAGAACTGAGGATACAAAACCCTAGTATTTGACTTGTTTTGGTAATTGCAGTGACGCACATGCTAGGTGACGAGCGTGTGGGCATGCACCGGTAGGGATTGTGACTTGGTCCATCCCGTAGCGACTATTAAGCCGCGTATTTGATTTGGAACCTTATGATATTCTGTACTTTAGTCATTTATACTGTATTATGGGCTGTATGCCATGTTTGGAGCCTTGTGTCGACTTGTTGAGACCCTTAGGGGCATTTTTACTATTTTTCCTCACTCTACTAGTTAAAAGTATATCTCAGTCATGTTTTACCTGTTTAAAAGTTTAAAACTGGTTTTATCACTCTACTTCTAAATGTGAGGACTGTTTGGACTGAGTTCCCTTTACTATTGTGCCCGAGAGGCTGCGAGATTAATGACTGGGAGAAGTTAAGAACCTAATGGTGAGGACATTTATATATGTATGAGTTATGGATCGGGCTGCATGCCGCAACGATACTTATATGAATCGGGTTGCACACCGCAACGATATATATATATATATATATATATATATATATATATATATATATATATATATATATATATATATATATTGGATCAGGCTACGCACCGCAGTGATATGACGCTTGGGCTGTAGGAGCCCCTCCGAAGTTTGTACACCCCTAGTGAGCGTAGTCGACTATAAACTATGGATAGGGCTGCACGCCATAGCGGTTTCCATGATTTCTATTATTACGAGTTATTAATGAGCCTGAGTGCTGAGAGTGAGTACTAAGTGACAAGAGTTGAGTCACGAGTGACTGAAAGGCTGCCCGAGAGGCCATATTCTGAGTGACACCTTGCCCGAGGGGTCCGGTTATGATATTTTCACTGATTTCACTCTTCTTTTAAAATAAGCCTTCATTGGAAAAATTGCTAAGTATATGATTTCAAGTAATTAAACTGAAATTGATGACTTTACGACGAAACTAGTTTTAAATTATGAAGTTGATCTATTATCATGTTATTCATTCATTTATATGATTTTTAACTGCTCGTCACTGCTTTCAGACCTTATTTACTTTAGTTACTTACTGAGTTGGCGTACTCACATTACTCCCTACACCGTGTGTGCAGATCTAGGTGCATGAGCGGTAGAGTGAGGGTCCTCAGCCTTATCAGAGTTTTCCAGAGACTATGAGGTAGCTGCATGGCGTCCGCAACCCTACTTTCTTCCTTTATCCTTATTTTTTCGCATTTTAGACTTGTTTTGTATCAGACAGTCAGATTTGTATATGCTAGAGGCTCTAGACTTGTGACAACAGATGGTTGGGTTGTGTTGATTTAACATTGTATTGATTTCCGCACCTTTTGGCTATTTTATGCACTTCTTATGAAAAATTGAATTTTTAAACTTGTGTTAGAAAAATGGTTTTATAAAAGGAATTTGTTGTAGTTAATGGTTTGGGTTGGCTTGCCTAGTAATGTGATAGGCGCCATCACGACCAGGTATTTGGGGTCGTGACATGTTGGTATCAGAGCCTAGGTTACATAGGTATCGCGAGTCATGAGCCGGTTTAGTAGAGTCTTGCAGATCGGTACGGAGACGTCTGTACTTATCCTCGGGAGGCTGCAGAATCTTTAGAAAAAACTTCATACTCTTGAAATTCTTATCGTGTGAATCTATTGATCCTAGTACTAAACTTCTATTATTCCATTCTCCCACAGATGGTGAGGACACGTGCTACCGGGCAGGATGGACGACCACCAGTACCACCAGCTAGAGACACTAGAGGCCGAGGACGTGGTCAAGGCCGTGGTAGCGGCAGAGCAGCTATGGCAGCACCTACAGATCCACCAACTGCCCCTTTTCAGGATCAGGTCCTAGATGTGGACGCTACAGCAGCACCAGCTCAGGGAACCGCCATGCCTATTGTGATTCTAGGCCTTTAGGAGGCTTTTTCTCAGATCTTGTTAGTGTGTACCGGTTTGGCTTAGGCGGTCTTAGTTACTATGGCCGCAGCTACTTCTCAGGCTGGGGAAGGCACCCAGACTCCCGTTGCTCGCACACCTGAGCAGGTTGTGCAGGGACTCCAGACACCGGGGCACCTCTCGCTCAGCCAGTTGCACCAGCTCAGGAGTATGTGGTACCAGTTATGCCGGACAACGAGCAGCGTCGACTAGAAAGGTTTGGCAGACTTCAGCCTCTAACTTTTAGCAGGGCAGAGGGCGAGGATGCCCAGGGTTTCTTGGATAAGTGCCAAAGGATGCTTCATACAGTAGGTATTCTAGAGACCAGTGGTGTAGCTATTAACACCTTTCAGTTTTCTGGGGCTGCCTTCACTTGGTGGGAAGCGTATGAGAGGCGTAGGCCTGTTGGTGCAGCGCCCCTTACTTGGCAGCAGTTCTCTATTCTCTTTCTGGAGAAGTATTTGCCACAGTCTCGCCGAGAGGTGCTGTGCATGCAGTTCAAGCATTTGCGTCAGAGAGAGATGACTGTGACACAGTATGAGATGTGGTACTCTAAGTTAGCTCGTCATACGGTCTAGTTGGTTCCGACAGATAGAGAGAGGATTATGAGGTTTGTTGATGATCTTACATATCAGCTTCAGATTCTCATGACTAGGGAAATGGTGACAGGTGCTACTTTCGAGGAGGTTGTTGACATCGCCTGTGAGATTAAGTCGGTCTACCGCCAAGAGCGAGAGGAGTGGGAGGCCAAGAGGCCTCGGGGATCTGGTAGCTTTAGTAGTGCTCCTTCGAGGGGTCAATTCTAGCAGGGCAAATGTCGTCCATTCAGGCAGACTCATTCAGCTCGCCCAGGTTATCGTGGGGCATCGTTGGGTCATGGTTCTCCCAGTTCTCATCAGGGCCACTCATCACTCAGTGCTCTTCCAGCCCAGAGTTCGTCCCATGCTCCATCAGTTCAAGGTTCTTCCATGCCAGGTCCTTCTACTGGTCATTCTAGTGCCAGGGGTTCCCTTCAGACCCCAACTCCATCACCTGGGAGTTGTTATGAGTGTGGAGAGTTTGGGCATATGAGGAGGCAGTGTCCTAGTCTTCATGATGGTCTATCTCAGCATAGGGGTTAGCCTTCGACTTCAGCTCCAGATACTTCACCACCTGCCCAGCTAGCTAGGGGTGGAGGTCAGGCAGCTAGGGGTCGCCCTAGAGGGGGAGGTCGATCAGGTGGTGGTCAGGCTTGTTTCTATGACCTCCCAGGTAGACCAGATGTTCCTACTTCAGATGTTGTGATTTCAGGTATTGTTTCAGTCTACCACAAAGATGACTTTGTATTATTTGATCCTGGTTCCACCTTTTCTTATGTGTCATCATACTTTGCTCATTATTTGGATATGCCCCATGAGTCCCTCGTTTCACCTATTCATATATCTACTCTAGTGGGCGCTATTATTGTCATAGACTGTGTGTATCGGTCGTGTGTGGTGACTATTGGGGGTCTGGAGACCCGAGTGGATCTTTTATGATTGTGTATGGTGGATTTCAATATCATTTTGGGCATGGATTGGCTATCTCTGTGTCGTGCTATTCTTGACTGTCATGCCAAGACAGTCATAATGGCTATACCAGGTGTGCCACAGATTGAGTTGCGAGGTTTGATTGATTATATTCCCAATAGAGTGATCTCATTTTTGAAGGCCCAACGTATGGTTGGGAAGGGATGTCTTTCGTATCTAGCCTTTGTGAGGGATGTCGGTGTAGAGACTCCCAGTATTGATTCTGTCCCCGTTGTGAGGGATTTTCTCGATGTTTTCCTGCAGACTTGCTGGGCATGCCACCGGACAGGGATATTAATTTTGGTATTGACCTGGTACCGGGCACTCAGCCCATTTCTATTCCGCCGTATTGTATGGCACCAGCGGAGTTAAAAGAGTTAAAGGAGCGGCTTCAGGAACTCCTTGATAAAGAGTTCATTCGGCCTAGTGTGTCACTGTGGGGTGCGCCGGTTCTATTTGTGAAGAAGAAGGATGGCACTATGAGGATGTGCATTGATTAAAGGCAATTGAACAAAGTAACAATTAAGAACAAGTATCATTTTCCTCGCAGTGATGATTTATTCAACCAGCTTTAGGGAGAGAGAGTGTTCTTCAAGATTGATCTCTGTTTGGGTTATCACCAGTTGAAGATCAGGGACTCGAATATTCTTAAGACAACTTTCAAGACCCGATATGGTCATTATGAGTTCTTGGTGATGTCTTTTGGGCTGACCAATGCCCCAGCAACGTTCATTGATTTGATGAACAGTGTGTCCCGGCCTTATCTCGATTCGTTTGACATAGTCTTCATTGATGATATTCTGGTGTATTCGCGTAGTCAAGAGGAGAATGCGGAGCATTTGAGAGTTGTGTTGCAGAGATTGAGGGAGGAGAAACTTTATGCAAAATTCTCCAAGTGTGAGTTTTGGCTCAGTTTAGTGGCTTTCTTGGGGCACGTGGTGTCCAACAAGGGTATTCAGGTTGATCCGAAGAAGATAGAGGCGGTTCAGAGTTGGCCCAGACCGTCCTTAGCCATAGAGATTCGCAGCTTTCTTCGTTTGGCAGGCTATTATCGCCGATTTGTTCA
Source organism: Nicotiana sylvestris (assembly GCF_000393655.2). Lineage (NCBI taxonomy): Eukaryota > Viridiplantae > Streptophyta > Magnoliopsida > Solanales > Solanaceae > Nicotiana > Nicotiana sylvestris. The sequence continues at coordinate 90,793,932 of NC_091068.1, read as the reverse complement.
TAGATTCCCATCTATCGCATCGCCCTTGACCAAGTTGAATCAGAAGGGTGCTTCATTTGTATGGTCGGACGAGTGTTAGGAGAGCTTTCAGAAGCTCAAGACAGCTTTGACCACAGCTCCAGTGTTAGTTTTGCCATCAGCTTCAGGTTTATATACCGTGTATTGTGATGCTTCGAGAGTTGTTATTGGTTGTGTATTGATGCAAGAGGATAGAGTTATTGCTTATGCTTCTCGTCAGTTGAAGCCCCAGGAGAAGAACTACCCCGTTCACGATTTGGAGTTGGCTGCCATAGTTCACGCATTGAAGATTTGGAGGCATTACTTGTATGCTGTGTCTTGCGAGGTATTTAATGATCATCGTAGCCTCCAGCACTTATTCAAATAGAAGGATCTCAATTTGAGGCAGCGGAGGTGGTTGGAGTTGCTTATGGATTATGATATCACTATATTGTACCATACGGGGAAGGTCAATGTGGTGGCCGATGCTTTGAGCCAAAAGACGGTGAGTATGGGGAATTTGGCATATATTCCAGTTGGGGAGAGACCTCTTGCAGTTGATGTTTAGGCCTTGGCAAATCGGTTCGTGAGGTTAGATGTTTCGGAGCCTAGTCGGGTATTGGCTTGCGTAGTTTCTCGGTCTTCCTTATATGATCGCATTAGAGAGCGCCAGTATGGAGATCCGCATTTTCTTGTCCTTAAGGAACGAGTTCAGCATGATGATGCTAGAGATACGACTATAGGTGATGATGGGGTGTTGAGGATGCAGGGCCAGATATGCGTGCCCAATGTGGATGGGCTTCGGGAGTTGATTTTGGAGGAGGCCCATAGCTCGCGGTATTCCATTCATCTAGGTGCTACGAAGATGTATTAGGATTTGAGGCAGCATTATTGGTGGAGAAGAATGAAGAAAGACATTGTGGGATTTGTAGCTTGGTGTCTCAATTGTCAGTAGGTGAAATATGAGCATTAGAAACCGGGTGGCTTGCTTTAGCAGATGGATATTCCAGAGTGGAAGTGGGAGAGGATTACTATGGACTTTGTAGTTGGACTTCCAAGGACATTGAGGAAGTTCGATGCTATTTGGGTGATTGTGGATCGGCTGACCAAGTCCGCGCACTTCATTCCTGTGTGTACTACCTATTCTTCAGAGCGGTTGGCAGAGATCTATATCCGGGAGATTGTTCGTTTGCATGGTGTCCCAGTTTCCGTCATTTCGGATAGGGGCACTCAGTTTACCTCGCAGTTTTGGAGGTCTGTGCAGCGAGAGTTCGGTACTTGGGCCGATTTTAGCACAACTTTTCACCCTCAAATGGATGGGCAGTCCAAGTGCACTATTCAGATATTGGAGGACATATTGCGTGCTTGTGTCATTGATTTCGGAGGTTCATGGATCCGTTTCTACCGCTTGCAGAGTTTTCTTATAACAATAGCTACCAGCCGAATATTCAGATGGCTCTGTATGAGGCTTTGTATGGGAGGCGGTGTAGATCTCTAGTTGATTGGTTCGAGCTCGGTGAGGCTAGGCTATTGGGGACAGACTTGGTGCAGGATGCTTTAGAAAAGGTGAATGTAATTCAGGAGAGGATTCGTACCGCACAGTCGAGGCAAAAGAGTTATGCTAACAGGAAGGTTCGAGATGTGTCCTACATGGTTGGCGAGAAGGTTCTGTTGAAGGTTTCGCCCATGAAGGGTGTTATGAGATTTGGGAAGAAAGGTAAATTGAGTCCTCGGTTCATTGGGCCTTTTGAGGTGCTTCGGAGGATTGGGAAGGTGGCTTATGAGCTTGCTTTTCCACCCATCTTGTCAAGTGTGCATCTGGTATTTCATGTTTCTATGCTCCGAAAGTATATTAGGGATCCATCTCATGTTCTGGATTTTATTCGGTTCAGTTGGATGATGATTTGACCTATGATATGGAGCCAGTAGCTATTTTGGGTCGTCATGTTTGAAAGTTGAGGTCAAAGGATATAGCTTTAGTGAAAGTGCAGTGGAGAGGTCAGCCCGTGGAGGAGGCTACCTGGGAGACCGAGCGGGAGATACGCAGCAGATATCCTCACCTATTTGAGGCTTCAGGTATGTTTCTTGACTAGTTCGAGGACGAACGTATGTTTAAGTTGGGGAGGATGTAACGACCCGACCAGTCGTTTTATAAGTTACCGCTCTGTTTCCCCCATTTCTACTTCTTATTGCTTTGTCTAATGGTCCTATATGCGATCGGGTTGGTTGGCTCTAGTTCAGAAAGGAATTGGTAAGGTTTGAGACACTTAGTCTCTTTTGAGGAAGCTTAAGTTGGAAAAGTCAACCGGATGTTGACTTATGAGTTAGAGGACTCGTATGTGAGTTTCGATGGTTCGGTCAGCTTTGGGAGGTGATTTAGGACTTAGGAGCGTGATCGGAATGAGTTTTGGAGGTTCGGAGTAGATTTAGGCTTGAATTGGCGAAGTTGATATTTTGGCGATTTTCGGTTGGTATATGAGATTTTGATATAGGGGTCGGAATAGAATTCTGAGAGTTGCAATAGTTCTGTTGTGTCATTTGGGATGTGTGTGCAAAATTTCAGGTCATTCGGATGTGATTTGGTTGGATTTTTTATCAAAAGCGGAATTTAGAAGTTTATGGAATTCTTAGGCTTGAATCCAATGTAGTTTTGGTGTTTTGATGTTGTTTTGGGAGTTCCGAGGGTTGGAAAAAGTTTGAATGAGGTTATGGGATATGTTGGCATGTTTGGTTGGGGTCCCGAGGGCCTCGGGTGAGTTTCAGAGGGTTGAACGGATCATTTTAAGTTAAAGAAAAGTTGTAGATTTTGTTTCAGCTGTTGCAGGTATTTTGTTCTTCGCGTTCGCGAAGGGTCAGGAAGGGAGGCATCAGGATTGGCCTTCGCGTTCATGGGGGGATTCCCGCGTTTGCGAAGGGGCGGAATGGGAAGTATCACGTTCGCGAGAGGCCTGACCGCGTTCGCTAAGGTTGGTGAAGCTGAGGCATCGCGTTCACGATGGTGCGATCGCGTTCACGATGGTGCGATTGCATTCGCGAAGGAGAGTTTTGGTCAATGGAATTTTTGCGCTTTGCGAACGCAAGGCTTTGATCGCATTCACGAAGAAGGATTTCTGATCGCTGGGCAGAATGTTTAAAAGGCCATTTTCGCGAGTTTTGGCCTAAGTCCACTATTTTTGACTCGGTTTTGAAGCTTTTTAAGAGAGATTGAAGAGGGAATCAAGGAGGACTTGTTTGAGGTAAGAATTTTGGACTTAAAACTCAATTCTAATGTGAAATCTACCTAATATATCATGGAATCTAAGCCTAAAATTGAGGAATTAGGGCTTGAGATTAAGAGACTTTAAAATGAGAATTTGAGGCGTCATTTGGTCTCTGATTTCAGTGTTCTTGGTATGTATGGACTCGTGGGAGGATAAGGATTCCGTTGATGTAATTTTTATCGAGTTTCGAGACGTGGGCCTGGGGGTCAGGTTTGGCCAATTTCGAGATTTTTGGTATAATTTGATTATTTTCGCTTGGGCTTCATTCCCTTAGCATATTTTGACGCCGTGATTCTGATTTTGGATAGATTCGACGCAAGTGGAGGCCGATTTGTGGGGAAAAGGCATCATAGAGTAGTATTTTCACTGGTTTGAGGTAAGTAACCATTGTAAATCTGGAACTGAGGGTACAAAACCCCGGTATTTGACTTGTTTTGATAATTGTGGTGACGCACATGCTAGGTGGCGAGTGTGTGGGCGTGCACTTGTAGGGATTGTGACTTGGTCCATCCCGTAGCGACTATTAAGCCGCGTATTTGATTTGGAACCTTACGATATTCCGTACTTTAGTCATTTATACTATATTATGGGTTGTATGCAATGTTTGGGGCCTTGTGCCGACCTGTTGAGACCCTTAGGGGCAGTTTTACTGTTTTTCCTCACTCTACTTGTTGAAAGCATGTCCTTAGTCATGTTTTACCTGTTTAAATGTTTAAAAATGGTTTTATCACTCTAGTTCTAAATGTGAGGACTGTTTGGACTAAGTTCCCTAATTTCTACTGTTATGCCCGAGAGGCTGTGAGGTTAATGACTGAGAGAAATTGAGAACCTAATGGTGAGGACATTTATATATGTATGAGTTATGGATCGGGTTGCACGTCGCAGCGATACTTATATGGATCGGGGTGCACGCCGCAACGAGATATATATATATATTGGATCGGGCTGCACGCCGCAGCGATTTGAAAATCGACGTTTGGGCTATAGGAGCCCCTCCGGAGTCTGTACACCCCTAGTGAGCGTAGTCAACTATAAACTATGGATCGGGTTGCATGCCGTAGCGGTTACTATGATTTCTATTATTATGAGATATTAATGAGCCTGAGTGCTGAGAGTGAGTATTGAGTGACGAGAGTTGAGTCACGAGTGACTGAGAGGCTGCCCGAGAGGCCATATTCTGAGTGACACCTTGCCCAAGGGGCCCAATTATGATATTTTCACTGATTTCACTCTTCTTTTAAAATAAGCCTCCGTTGGAAAAATTACTAAGTATATGGTTTCAAGTATTTAAACTGAAATTGATGACTTTACGATGAAACTAGTTGTAAACTCTGAAGTTGATCTGTTATCCTGTTGTTCATTCATTTATATGATTTTTAACTACTCGTCACTCCTTTCACACCTTATTTACTTTAGTTACTTATTGAGTTGGCGTACTCACGTTACTCCCTACACCGTGTGTGCAGATCCAGGTGCCCGAGCGGTAGAGTGAGGGTCCTCAGCATTATCAGAGTTTGTCAGAGACTGCAAGGTAGTTGCATGGCGTCCGCAGCCCTATTTTCTTCCTCTATCCTTGTTTTTCACATTTTAGACTTATTTTGTATCAGACAGTCAGATTTGTATATGCTAGAGTCTCTAGACTTGTGACACCAGATGGTTGGGCAGTGTTGGTTTAACATTGTATTGATTCCGCACCTTTTGGCTGTTTTATGCACTTCTTATGAAAAATTGAGGTTTTAAACTTGTGTTATAAAAATGGTTTTATAAAAGGAATTTGTTGTAGTTAATGGTTTGGGTTGGCTTGCCTAGTAATGTGATAGGCGTCATCACGATCGGGTATTTGGGGTCGTGACACAACCCAAATTCATTTTACCCAAATACTTTTAAAGACCCTCCGATCAATCGGCAAATATGTTCAAAATAGGAGGATACAATTGCTTGGATCTGATGCAACCAAAATGAGAGAAATAAAACGAGAGTCTTATTAGTGAGAACCCTCACGGGCATCATAATGGTGATTAAGGAAAACAAAAATGAGAGTCTTGTTAGTGAAAACTCGCAAAGAGCACTATAAGGCGATGGTGAGAAGAGAAATGAGAGAGGTTAGTTGGTGAAAACCCGCAAAGGGCACCACTGATCAAAAAAGAGAATCCTCACAGTCACTGGCAGCGACATAGTCCTGGGCAAGGTTTCTCGGTTGCGAGGCAAAAGTTGTGATGAATTTCTGAGAGTCAGACAGTTTACACGGGTCAGGCATCCCGTCCAAAAGGCATGTCATGTTCATTGAAGTCCGCATGTACTCTAGATAAGTCCTTATTACCTTTCCCCAAAAGGGATACCTTTTGCCTAAGTTCATTATCTATTCCATTATTTGATTTTCTTTGAATCCCTTTCGGTCTAACATTGTTCTGAAACCAAGACAAAGAAGGGATGGTAAGACTAGTTTACAGGGTTCTCATTTGATACAAGCTAACATGCAAAAAGGCACCCATCATCGGCAGGGGCATCAAGTTGACCTCGACTGGCCATGGCGGTCAATGCTTCGAAATCAAACTCTTGGAAGGAGAAAATAAAATTGAAACGCCTACAAGGGTAAAAATGAATTTGAAAAGTTTGAGTCCCATGTGGCTAACCGCCTCGGCAAGGTTTGAAAGGCCAAGGTACCCAAATGCTTTGAAATTAAAACTAGAAGAAATAAGCTAGAAATGAAAGGCCTACGAAGGCGAGATAAAGTTGGAAAAGGTTAAGTCCCACGCGACTATACATTACGGCAAAAGTTTTTGAGGAGCTAAAAGTTCCCCAATACTCCGAGGTTAAAAATTGAAAAAAAAAAGTCAGAATTGAAAGGCATACGAAGGCGAGATAAAGTTGGAGAAGGTTGAGTCCCACGCGACCAACCGTCATGGCAAAATCTGGAAAAGCCAAAGGCTCTCCGAGGTCATAAATGCCCTTAGTATTCAGGAAACAACTAGTTGCAGTTGAAAGGGTCGAGATCAAGTGACTGAAACGTTCAAGGACACAAAACTAACCACCGTTTAAACTGACAAATTATTCTATGTTTGAAAAACAGGAAACAAGTGCAATCCAAAGTAACCTTGCAAGAAGTAGGTGCAACCAAAAAGAAACCGCGCAGAGACTAAAATAGCTCTGCAGCAGCAACAACTCCAAAAGAGGGAAGTCTTCTCAAAATTATTTCCCGCATTTTACTAATTCTCTTTTTTTTTAAAAAGAAAGAAAGAAAGTTCAAATTCATGGTAGCATAGGGTCTCCATTCCCTAGCTGTATTTTTCCAACATAGGGTCTCCACTCCCTAGTTGGCTTTATTTTTAGACATAGGGTCTCCACTCCCTAGTCGATTTTCCAACATAGGGTCTTTATTCCCTAGTTGATGTTTATTTTAAACATATGGTCTCCACTCCCTAGTCTCTTCTTCCAACATAGGGTCTCCACTCCCTAGTCTCTTTTCCAACATAACTCCACTCCCTAGTTGATGTTTATTTTAGACATAGGGTCACCATTCCTTAGTCTCTTTTCCAACATAGGATCTCCACTCCCTAGTTGGCTTTATTTTTAGACATAGGGTCTCCACTCCCTAGTCGTTTTTCCAACATACGGTCTCCACTCCCTAGTTGCTTTTGTTTTATACATAGGGTCTCCATTCCCTAGTTGATTTTTATTTGTAGACATAGGGTCTCCACTCCCTAGTCGTTTTTCCAACATAGGGTCTCCACTCGCTAGTTGATGTTTATTTTAGACATAAGGTCTCCACTCCCCAGTCGCTTTTTCAACATAGGGTCTTCACCCCCTAGTTGACGTTATTTTCAGACATAGGGTCTTCACTCCCTAGTCACTTTTCCAACATAGGGTCTTCACTCCCTAGTTGAAGTTATTTTAGACATAGGGTCTCCACTCCCTAGTCTCTTTTCCAACATAGAGTCTCCACTCCCTAGTTGAAGTAATTTTAGACATAGGTATCCACTCCTTAGTCTCTTCTTCCAACATAGGGTCTCCACTCCCTAGTCTCTTTTCCAACATAACTCCACTCCCTAGTTGATGTTTATTATAGACATAAGGTCTTCACCCCCTAGTTGACTTTATTTTCAGACATAGGGTCTTCACTCCCTAGTCGCTTTTCCAAGTCTCTTTTCCAACATAGGGTCTCCACTCCCTAGGTGAAGTTATTTTAGACATAGGGTCTCCATTCCCTAGTCTCTTTTCCAACATAGGGTCTCCACTCCCTAGTTGAAGTAATATTAGACATAGGGTTGTTGATACCCAATTTTTTCCTATGTATTTTTATACAAAATACTTTCAAAATAGAATGTACATGCACATATAAGCGTGCCCCAAGAGTTTTGGTATTTTTTTTCCTAATTTTTAAGATATTGAAATCAATTTATTGTCTATTTTAGCAGTGCAAAATCCATAATTATTCTCAAAATCATCCGTTTTGGTGAATAATTTATTTTATTCCTATATTTATACCAAAATATAGTTAATATAATTTTTGTATATTTTTACAAATTTATTTGGTATTTTAGAAGCTAAATTGCATATAATTGCAATTATAGCCTACTTTAAGATTAATAGCATTTTATAATTGTAAAATTGGTTCCAATATTTTTAAATTGAATATTTATATATTATTAATTGGGTCAGTACTTTTAATTTGCTTTTAAAATCGTTTTAACTATTTTATATAAAATAAAAGGAAAAACTGGCTATTTAACATTTAGCCTCATTTCATTGCAATTATAGCCCATTCGGATTTCAATTTTAGCCTCAATTTAACCCCCAACCCAATTAGTCCAAGACCCAACCAAATCCGCCACAGCCCAATCCTTAAATTAACCTGGCCCAGTTCCGAACTAATCTGAGTCATTGATCAAATAAAGTCAACGGCCCAGATCCCCCTTTCCATAAGTAAACCCTCACCTACCCCCTTCCCCCCGTCTCATTCTTTCGAGACTCCTCATCTCTCTATCTCTCAAACTCTCTTGAAGGTTCCTGAAACTCTAGCCTCTCTCATCCCATCTTCAACCTCCGACTCACCGGAATCCATGGCCTCACAGGCCATGAACGACCTATACTCACCTCCTCCGGCTCTTGCATACCTGATGCTCGAAGGATTGAGGCCAGACCTCGAAGGTCTTCACTCAGACCTTCACCGATTCGAAGATTCCGGCCATCTCCGACCTTGCTCCGGTGGCTCTTGTTCTTCTGAGCCTGTTTCTGACCTCATCCGACTTAGATCGGACTTTCTTCCAAGCCTTTCTCATTTCTAGGGTTTCTCTGAAACCCTAAGCTATTCGAGGTTCTTTCCCTGTTTGTTTTCTTATATCTATGCTACATCTATGTTCTAATGGAGTTTTGAAACGTTTTCCCCAATCTTTTCTTTCAAAATTTGTTTCTCTTCGATTTAGGGTTTCTGAAAAAAATCTTAAAATGTTTTCTGACTCTTCTTCTTCTTTCTTTTTTTGTGTGAATTTGTCTATGTTATGTTTGTATGTTCTCTTTTCTACCTAGCATGTTCTTCTCCCGTATCTTTATGTTTGCCTTATTTTGCATGTTCTTCTATTGTGCTCCGTTCTTTCTTCTACTGGTTTCTATATCATGCTTTCACACGTTTATCTTATGTGTTCATTTACCCCTGTGTTCCTTTACTGTATTTTCTACTAAGCTCTTAGTTCTTATTTGCCTTCTTCTGGACTTTGTTCTTTCTAAACATGTTTCATCTGCTGTTTTCTTAAGTTTACACTACCTCTTTGTCTTCTGAACTTGTTTAAGTTCCAAGCTTTTTCTTAAAACATGTTATTTATGCTTCAAATCAGCTTTTTCACTATGTTTGTTTCGAACCTGCTATTTTACCTGTTTGTTTTCTCATGAGTCTCTGAAATAGACCTCTGAGCCTATTTCAGTTATTTGTCTTCTCGTCTCTACCTCTGATTCGAGTCAAAAACCCTAGGATTTAGGGGTTTTGGCGAATTTAATCTCGTGCTCGGACTAGGGTTCTATTATGGAACCCTGGATTCTCTCAAACTAAGTTTGAGCCTACGTACTGAATTTGAGCCTCTTTGTTTATAACTCTGAACTTTTCTATACTAGATTCTTTCTAATTAGCATGACAGTTCTTTCTTGTTTGACATGTTTGTATGCTTTATATATTAGGAATTCTTTCTTCAAAAGGGGTTTTGCCAACTACTAATTGATTGATTCTGAAATCCTCTAATGGGGTTTGATTGATTGTTAATGATTTTCTTTGATTAAACCTTTCTCCACCTTTTCTGGTTGGGTTCATTCATACCAAAACTCAAATTCTGATTCTACTGACTGTTGATTGATTGTCTTTCCTTATTTGCACAAACCGTGTTGCTATCAAACTCTTTCCTTAAATAGTTCCTATGTATTTTCTCTTCTTGTACTACTTTGGAAAAGATTCTGATCAAATTCTTTCCTTAATTACCTTCTACCCGTTTGAAATCAAATCCCTTAGCTGAAGGGAAATTCTATGTGATTTATTGTAAACTATTTTCTTACTTGCTTCTCTGCACTATAAAAGGGACAATTCAATACTTTTTACAACAGACTTCGAATTGCATACTCTTACACACTACTACTACTTTCAAAACCTGCATTCCCTCTTGCTCTCTTCTCTACTGTTGTTCTCTACTCCTGCTTATTATTAGCTGGGTGAAAGTCAAGGCTAATATACTACTACTACTTTGTCTTTGCATCCTGCTCTTGCTCTTTTACTGGTATGTCTTGATTCAGTCCCTAGCAATCATCCTAATGTGTTTACTTAGAACCTTTACATCTATGCCTATTGTCACACCTCCTTTTTCCTCCCCCGCGAGGGTGCAAGGGAGTTTTTACAATTAAAGGACAATCGAAACGGGATTTGTTTATTTATTTCAGAGTCGCCACTTGGGAGATTTAGGGTGTCCCAAGTCACCATTTTAATCCCGAATCGAGGAAAAGAATGACTCCATATTACAGTCTGCACACCAGAAATCCGGATAAGGAATTCTGTTAACCCGGGAGAAGGTGTTAGGCATTCTCGAGTTCCGTGGTTCTAGCACGGTCGCTCAACTGTTATATTCGGCTTGATTATCTGATTTTATACAAATATGAACTTATGTGCAAAATTTTATCTTTTTACCGCTTTCTTACTTATTGTTATTATTTTATGAGAATTGCAACGTCGTGGAAACATATCTCGAACCACGTTACATCAATGCACCCGTAGTTGTTTGGCATATCTCGACTCGGTTGAGATTTGGATTTGGGTCACATAAATGTGCACCCGAGTTAAGGAAAATAAATTATTAAAGGCGCGCCTAAAGCAACTAGCGTCTTGTTATTTTGGGGAAGGCCGTAAAATTCGCTAAACGGCCTGTCCTCGAATTCTAAGTATTTTAATATATACATTTAGAGGGCCCCGCAGCTTGTGCATTTTTTGTTTGTCGAGGCTCGTCTCATTCATTATTAAAAAGAATTTGCAATGTCATGGAAATACATCTCAGACCACGTCACAATCAATGTACCCGTGATTAGAGACACATTTCGATTTCGTTGAGATTTGGATTTGGGTCACATAAATGTGCACCCGAGTTTAAGGAGATAACATTATTAAATACGCGCCTAAAGCGACTAGCGTATTATTATTTTGGGTAGGGCCGTGAAATTTGCTAAACGACCCTTCCCGACTAAAAAAATTCTTAAACCTTTACTGAGGGTCCTGCAAATTTTTTATTATTTTTTTTTATTTTGACGAAGTTAGTCTCACTTATTTATTTATTTATTTTTAAAAGGAAAGTAACTACATTTATATTTTTATTTGTCTCTAAATAAAGAAAAATCTTAGTTAATTACATGCTAAAAAAAAACGTAACTTATTTAATTAATAGATTACAACATATGCTAACGAAAATTATACTTGAACTTGTAAAAATGAAAAATTATTTCGCGCCTTATTCCATAAGCTAATATTACTAAAAATGGAATTATGTATATAAAAAACGTACAAGATTGACTAACGTTACTACAATTAGCCATTTTTAACTGTGGTGAGGTTAACTAAATGATCAAAGCTATAGACTAATTCATTAACCCTAATGGATTCGCAATTTAACTATACTTTATTGAAACTACTCTACATTAGTGTAAGTATACTTAATTATTAATACATAAAATTATCGACTACGACCTTTATTTATTTATTTATTTACTTTTATTATTATTATTGGAGCTATAATGTTGACACTACCCAACCACCTTATTTTTACATTTTTATCAAGTCCACAATCTATCTATGTGAGATTATTTGTAACATGAATTAATGCCAATACTGATGAGAGTATAATCACTTAAGAGGACTAATGGAAATTAGTTTTAACCATCTAAACGAAATACTAATTGGGTTTTGACTAAGTACTCTATCTCATTTATGGACTACTTGAATATATGCATGGAAACAAACAACTAACTAGAGATATGCTACTTATCATGATTTACCCCATTAATCTAATAAAATTGAAAGGTTCATGTTATATCAGCGCATGACCATTTATACGATTTCTTCTCTTTTCAATCCAATTATACAAAAAAAATAAAATAAAATAAAAAATAAAACAGTTCATAAAAAAACTAAATAGACCAGATTGTCTACTATCTGCTTTGTTGAAGCGGTTCGATTTTATTGCTGCATTTCAACTTCAAAGCTTTATCACTACAAGATTCGAATGTGTACCTGGAATTCAAACTACAAATAGAGAAAACAGGTCAGGAGCAACAATGTACAGCAGTAGCACAGCAACAGAATCCCACAGCAAATAACAACAACAAAACAGCAATAACCAATGTAACAATGGTCAGAACCAAACTGAAAACCCCAGAAAGCTTGACTGAAAATCAGTAGTACTAAACGCAATCCAACAGATGGCAGTAACAAAGTTCTGATTTCAGCAGTAAAGAAAAGAACCTCACTTTCAGTTTTTAGCTCTCAAAGACTGATTTTTAGTTCTGAAAAATTAGCCTATCTCTCACTTTTAAGTTCTGAAAATTTCTGTTCTCTCAACTTCCAGTCTCAATCCTTTTTTTTCCAGTCCCCTTCTCTATATCAACTCCCCTTATTTATAGGCTAGAACTAAACATTATTTATTCAAAGCTTTTCACTTTCAGCCTGTATATTCCCTCTCATGTGCATCTATACACTTTTATCATTAATCTCATGCTTATTTTCTGATTTTCCACCCTTAAAGATACCAGACAGGGTGTATTCTGCACTACTAATTCCCTTTTCATTAAATAATTCATTAATTATACACTGAATATTAACTGGCAGACTACTAACACTAATCCTTTTAAATCTTTTAACACCCAAAAATACCCCTGAAAATCCCCTATTATTATTGTCTTGCCCTCACTCTTAGCAATATGTATTTAAACCTCTCTGATTTACAACTACACCAAATCACTACACAGCTACAACCAATCCTTAAGTCAAATTCACACAAAATGATTCAAGCATCAAAACATACCAACGAAGTGATTCATGCTGTATTCGTCCAAACAAAGCAGTCATAAACTAACTATTCGACGAAGTTGTTCAAATCGAATGTAGCTTATAACGCACACTCAAACAAACAGAAGAAAAATCTTGACCAAATAAAAAGGTCTTGAAGAAGAAGGAGAACTAATGAACAAAACAAGATTACAAAATAACACTTTAAACAAAGAATCAATAATCCGAAAAATAGAATAATAAAAAAACAAGATTAGGAACAACATTTAAAACCAAAGCCATAACAGAAAATAAATAAAAATGAACTAAATAATCTTGAAAGAAAATCCTAAAACTTGAACGAACCCAAGTCGAGCTCGGAGTTGAACTATTGGAGGTTGAACGGACTGTTTTGTGGACGTTGAAAAAGGACGAAGCAGCAGCTGGACGTTTGGACTATGGCGGATTAGCATGGAGGGACGAGGGTGTCGTGGCGTCGAGGAGTAGCAGCGGCAACAAAACTCGGCAAGGCAGAATCGCAACAACCAACAGCTGCTCGCGAAATATGAAACAACGATGACAGCAGTAAGGTCAACGAGAGGGGGGCTGCTGACGGGCATGTTTGGTGGTGGCGTTACTGGTTCACTTCCGGGGATGCGAGGGGTCGTTTGGGCAGTGGACAATGGGCAGTGATGGGTGGTGGAAGGGTCTGTTTGGTGGTGGTGTTTGGTGGTGTTGTCTGGACGTGAGGGATTAGGGTCGGGGGATAGTGACGGACTGGTTTTGGAAGGGTGATGAGGGTTTAGGGTATGGTTGGTTTGGAGGAGAAGAACGTGACGCAACAGCAGCAGTGTTCGTCGGATTTAATGGAGGATCGTCGGAAAATGGTTTGATGGAGCTAGTAGGAGGAGTGGTCGTGGGGTAGGGCTGCTAGGGTTTTTTGTTCTTCTTCTCTTGAGGAAGAAGACGATGAACAGTGCCCCCAAAATTTTTCAACTCCTCCAGTCCAACCCCTTTGCCCGTGTATTTGTACCCTTTTGCAAAGAAAAATGGACCCCCATGCGTGGTGGGGTTCAAGACTTGTGTCCCCCACGCGTGGTGGGGTTCCCCGTGTGTCGTGTTCCGTCAGTGTTCCCCACGCGTGGTGGACTCGGATTATTATGGGCTAGGCCCGAAAATTAGGCCTAAAAACGGGTAGTTTGAACCCGAATATTATTCTTTTGCCCGGACCCGAGAAATAAGAACACGACATTGCTCAACTAATTATGTAAGCAAAATAACTACTAAAAGACTAATATTTAAGACAAAACTATATCTTTTTAAATATTTTTTCAAGATTAAAATAGCTACAAAATATTAATAAAACTATTTTTGTAATTTTCATTTTTATATAAAGATAAAATATAAAATAATATTTTTGTATTTTTTCAAAATTAAAATGACTACAAAACATTAATAGAACTATATTTTTTTTTTTTTTGGTAATTTTCGAAATTATATAAAGTACAAAAGTAAGGTACAATTTTTGTATTTTTTCAAGTTTATGAGAAATACACAAACTAAAATTTATATATATATTTTTGTAGTCTTCTTTTGCGGCGAAATAAGATAAAATAGTCAAAATAGCTATATTAGACTCAATTCAAATATTAACGTCTTGTAGCCCTCTTTTCTTTCTTTCTTTCTTTTTTTTATTTATTTTTTATTTTTGATAAAACTAAAATTCTAAATTGAGCTACAAACTAAATTGACTCCAAAAATACTAATTAAACTCCTAACAAAAATTATCATACACAATTAAACACCAATTAAAACAAAATTGCATAATTTGACATTAAATGCTAACAATGCAAAAATATCCCTATTTTTGTGACTTTCATTTTTTTGTAAAACAAACTTAATTAAATACTAAATGAAAAATGTGATATATTTTATATTTTTATTAATTAAAACAAATAAACATGCACTCATAAAAATACAAATAATTATACAAAAATACCACAAAAATAACAAAAATTGCACACAAAGAAAAATTGTTTTATTTTGAATTTTTTTGGGAGTAATTCTTTCATAGGGCAAAAATCACGTGCTTACAGCTGCCCCTCTTTGCCCGAAAACACGAAGGGTTTTCGTGCAAAGATAAAGTGAGCGATTTTTGCCCATCCGAGTACTCCACGTGAAGCATTTTTGAAAGATTTAACCGAACCTTTGCTCTAGAGGTTTCCTACATATCCTGGGCTAAACAGGAATCAGGTCAATGTAGTTCGGGAAGTCTTGGTAGCTGGGACTACCGGGGAACTATGGTTTTGCTGTTACTGCTGTTGTATATTGTTACCACTTCCTTACTGATCTCCTTATTAAACCGTATCCAAAAAGAAAACAAGAAAATCAAAAGCTAGGCTAGCCTATGGATCACAAGATCTTATCTATTTTCAACTTGTCTTTGCTGCCTTGCTTTCTTGTCGGATTGTGTTTCTTCCGGTGCCTTTCTTCCGTGAATTTTTGGCCCTTTGCTTTTCTGAATACCAATTTTCATCATTTTGCTCGGTCCGCTGGGGACATGGCTTCCTTCATTAAGCTTTTCGGCGGTTCCTCTGGGGATACGGCTCTCTTCATCAGACTTGTTATGCTGGGCATGATTTAATGTTCACCAGCTGCTTCTTTCAAAACGCGTCCTTTCTTCCTTTTGACTCATGCGCCTGAATTTGTATTGGGACCTCTTGTTGCAACCTTCCGCTTTCTGGTGCTGGGGATTCCTGTTGTAACCTTCTACCTTCCGGTGGGTTGGTGATTTCAAGATCTATAGTATAAGACTCAAAAGTATTCCTCTCGTTATACAGGTGGGCGCCTGAATGTTTATATGAAATGTATGCCCGCATTAGATTGGTGGGCGACCTAGAACAGAAATGAAAAGACAGAAATGTATCCCCGCATTATACTGGTGGGCGACCTAGAACAGAAATGAAAAGACAGAAAATGTATTCCCGCATTATACTGGTGGGCGACCTAGAACAAAAATATATTCCTGCATTATACTGGTGTGCGACCTAGAACATGAAATGAAAAGACAGAAATGTATTCCCGTATTATACTGGTGGGCGACCTAGAACAGTAATGTATTCCCGCATTATACTGGTGGGCGACCTAGAATAGAAATGAAAAGACAGAAATGTATTCCCGCATTATACTGGTGGGCGACCTAGAATAGAAATGAAGAGACAGAAAATGTATTCCCGCATTATACTGGTGGGCGACCTAGAACAGAAATGTATTCCCGCATTATACTGGTGGGCGACCTAGAACAGAAATGTATTCCCGCATTATACTGGTGGGCGACCTAGAACAGAAATGTATTCCCGCATTATGAAAAGACAGAAATATATTCCCGCATTATACTGGTGGGCGACCTAGAACAGAAATGTATTCCCGCATTATACTGGTGGGCGACCTAGAACAGAAATGTATTCCCGCATTATACTGGTGGGCGACCTAGAACAGAAATGTATTCCCGCATTATACTGGTGGGCGACCTAGAACATAAATGTATTCCCGCATTATACTGGTGGGCGACCTAGAACAGAAATGTATTCCCGCATTATACTGGTGGGCGACCTAGAACAGCGACCTAGAACAGAAATGTATTCCCGCATTATACTGGTGGGCGACCTAGAACAGAAATGTATTCCCGCATTATACTGGTGGGCGACCTAGAATAGAAATGTATTCCCGCATTATACTGGTGGGCGACCTAGAACAGAAATGTATTTGTTTCCTCGTTCCTCCGAGAATTTTTTTTGACAACGACAGAAAATTTTCTGCCCCGGTTTTGGTGACCTTTTTGGCATCGCGTCCTTCTGCCATCATCAACCTTTATTTTCTTGCAGCAGACAAAAGGACTTTGTTAGTTTTAATCCTAGTGTTAATTTTCCGGTTTTCTTTTCTTGCTCTGTGCCCCCACCACTGGTTGGGGGACAAAGTTGCTTGCTGGGGGTGACCTGTCTGATGGGGATGGTTTTCCCCCTTTTCTGCTTTTCTCTTTACAGAATCAAACTGTGGGAGTCCGCTTCCCTCCCGAAACCACTCCTTTAGGAGTTTTATTTCCTCCCGGAATGGCAAGGCATAGAATTGCATTGCCTGGGGATATCTTGCACCGGATTGATTTCCCTTTCTTGTGGCGTCTGACCACTTCGGATTTGGGTCCGGGATTTATCAACATTCTGCGGGGAAACCTTCTCGGAACTTGGTCCACAAGTCCTTCACCCGTCATTTTCCGCTCTCTTTACGTCACCCTTCTTTCTACACAATTTGTCCTTTGGTTTTGCAGCCGATGCCTTTTGTCTTATTGCCTCGGCTCTTGCCTATCCTTTTGTATTTTGCTTTTGTACCCCTTCGGCCTCTGGTAGTAAACTTTGAAAAATCATTTTCAAAACGAATTCTTAGCAAGAAAAATGAAAAAGATAGAAAAGGAGGAAAATCTCTCTGAACCAATACTTGGTGGAAAAAAAGGAAAAGAGAAGAACTTATCTGGAAGACATGACTGGTCCTTGTGATCATGACATGCACCGTAGATTCCTGACCCAGTCTATTTGTATCAATCAACTTGCCTGATGACCTTACTTGCTGGGGATAAATGGGTGTCCATTTCTTTGCAAACGCGGACCCTTTTGTTGATCTGCCTTGTCGCCTCATAGTGCCCTTCGAGGGGTTTTCACTAATGAGACTCTCTCTTTTCTCTCAGCTCCCGGCGCCTTATGGTGCCTGTGAAGGTTTTCACCGATAAGACTCTCTCATTTTATATCTCTCATCTTTCGTCGCCTTGTGGTGCCTGCGAAAGTTTTCACCGCCAAGACTCTCTCATTTTATTTCTTCAACGGAGAATTGGAGTGCTGTCGATATGATCCTCTCTTTTGGATATTCCTTTGGACTATCAATTCATTTCCAGTTTTATGATCCTCTTTTTCGCCGGGGATCAGTGTATTATTCTCGGCTTTATTTGTCTGACTTGGCACCTCTTGGATATTGATCGGGAGGTCTTTTGGACGTCGATGTTGGTTTTGTTGTGGGGTTAAAAGAAAGGCTATCAAAAAATGAAATAACTTTGATGGGTGATCCGCTACAACTTTTGGAATCAAACCTTTGTTGGAACTTTAAAACATAGCCTCTGCCCCAGTTTTCTTGCTTGGGGGATTTTATTTTTTACACTATGTTGAGCTACGTGCGTTACGCACACTGTGCCTATTATGCACACTATGTATACTATGCACACTATGACCGAGCCGTGAGGCGCCTACGTATCCTCTTTGAGGAATCAGGTCAAACGTAGTTCCCACGGTTTTGTTTTTCTTGTGATTTTATCTTCTTCTTTTTCATTTTCTTTTACAATTTTCTTTTCCCTTCTCTTTTTTTTCTTTTTATATTTATTATTATTTTTTTCATTAGTGATTCCAAAAGAGGGATATGAAAGAATAACTTAAGACTCAAAAGGGGGAAACAAGGGTAAAAAGTGTTTGGATAGAAGAAAGAATTGCCTCCGTCATTTCATTATCCAATAATTACCAAGTACAAACAAACGAACCAATAATTGCCAAAATCAAAGAAATTATGCATAATATCTCTTGACTGCATCCGAATTGATAGCCATGTCAACATATCTTCCCTCGATATCCGTCAAACATAAAGCACCGTTGGACAATACTCTGGTCACGATATAAGGCCCTTGCCAATTTAGGGCGAACTTGCCTTTTGCCTCGACCTGATGTGGGAGGATCTTCTTCAATACCTGCTGCCCTATTTCAAACTTCCTGGGGCGTACCTTCTTATTGTATGCCCTTGCCATTCTCTTCTGATATAGCTGACCATGGCACACTGCTGCCAATCTTTTCTCGTCTATCAAGCTCAACTGTTCTAGTCGAGCTTTGACCCATTCATCATCATCAATTTCGGCTTTAGCGACAATCCGGAGGGACAGAATTTCGACCTCCGCTGGTATTACGGCCTCAGTTCCGTACACCAACAAATAAGGAGTTGCACCTATGGAAGTCCGGACGGTAGTGCGATAACCCAACAAAGCAAAGGGTAATCTCTCGTGCCATTGTCTGGACCCTTCCACCATCTTCCGCAGTATCTTCTTGATGTTCTTATTGGCTACTTCGACCGCTCCATTCGCCTTGGGACGATATGGGGTGGAATTGCGGTGTGTAATCTTGAATTGTTGGCATACCTCTCTCATCAGGCTGCTGTTAAGATTTGCACCGTTATCCGTGATGATTACTTTTGGGATCCCAAATCTGCAGATGATATGGGAGTGCACAAAATCCACCACTGCCTTTTTAGTTACCGACTTGAAGGTTTTAGCCTCAACCCATTTGGTGAAGTAGTCAATGGTTACTAGAATGAACCTATGACCGTTGGATGCTGCCGGCTCGATAGGTCCAATGACATCCATGCCCCATGCCACAAACGGCCAGGGTGCTGACATCGTATGTAACTCTGTTGGCGGAGAATGAATCAGATCTCCATGTATCTGACACTGATGGCATTTCCTTACGAAAGTGATACAGTCATGCTCCATGGTAAGCCAATAATACCCTACTCGAAGGATCTTCCTTGCCAATACATATCCGCTCATATGCGGCCCGCAAACTCCAGCATGTACCTCTGCCATGACCGTCGTGGCTTGACCGGCGTCTATACATCTTAACAATCCCAAATCCGGGGTTCTTTTGTACAAAACTCCTCCGCTGAGGAAGAAACCATTCGACAAACGCCGAAGGGCTCTTTTTTAGTCTCCAGTGGCCTGTTCTGGATATATCCCCATTCTGAGGTACTCCTTGATATCATGAAACCAAGGCTCGCCATCTGCTTCATCTTCCACCGCGTTGCAATAAGCGTGCTGATCACGAACCTGGATGTGCAGAGGGTCAACATACATTTTGTCAGGGTGGTGCAACATTGATGCTAAGGTGGCCAATGCATCCGCAACCTCGTTATGAACTCTCGGGATATGTTTGAATTTCACCGATCGAAATTGCTTGCTCAGATCGTGCAAGCATTGTCGATAAGGTATGAGTTTCAAGTCCCGTGTTTCCCATTCGCCCTGAATCTGATGTACCAAGAGGTCCGAGTCTCCCAAGACCAAAACGTCTTGGACATCCATGTCCGCAGCCAATCGCAGACCCAAAATGCAAGCTTCATACTCGGCCATATTATTGGTGCAATAGAAGCGTAGTTGAGCCGTAACAGGATAATGGCGTCCTGTTTCAGAAATGAGTACTGCTCCTATTCCAACCCCTTTTGCATTTGCAGCTCCGTCGAAGAAAAGCTTCCAACCCGGTTCCTCAGTTAATTCCATCTCATTTGTATGCATTACCTCTTCGTCGGGAAAGTACGTTCTTAAGGGCTCGTATTTTTCATCAACGGGATTCTCTGCCAAATGGTCGGCCAGTGCTTGGGCTTTCATGGCTGTCCTCGTCACATAGACGATATCGAACTCTGTGAGAAGAATTTGCCATTTTGCCAACCTCCCTGTGGGCATAGGTTTCTGAAAGATATACTTCAATGGGTCCAAACGGAATATGAGATAAGTAGTATACGAGGACAGGTAGTGTTTCAACTTCTGAGCTACCCAAGTTAGGGCGCAGCATGTTTTCTCGAGTTGAGTGTACTTGACCTCATATACTGTGAATTTCTTGCTAAGATAGTAAATGGCCTGCTCCTTCCTTCCTGTGTCATCGTGTTGCCCCAGTACACAACCAAATGAATTTTCCAGGACCGTCAGATAAAGAATTAAGGGCTTCCCTGGCTTAGGCGGGACCAACACGGGTGGATTAGACAGATACCCTTTGATTTGGTCGAAAGCCTCTTGACACTCTGCCGTCCAACTTACCGCAGCATCCTTTTTCAGCAGTCGAAATATGGGCTCACAAGTTGCTGTGAGTTGAGCGATGAACCTGCTAATGTAATTGAGTCTACCCAACAGACTCATTACCTCTGTTTTGTTCTTTGGCGGTGGCAAATCTCGGATGGATTCGATCTTAGATGGGTCCAGCTCAATACCTCGTCGACTGACGATGAATCCTAACAGCTTTCCTGATGGAACCCCGAATGCGCATTTGGCCGGGTTAAGCTTGATATCATACCTTCGGAGTCTTTGGAAGAATCTCCTTAGGTCTGCTACATGGTCTTCCTGACGCCAAGACTTTATGATCACATCATCTACGTACACCTCAATTTCTTTGTGTATCATGTCGTGAAACACGGCAGTCATTGCTCGCATGTACGTTGCCCCAGCATTCTTCAGTCCGAACGGCATTACCCGATAGCAGTAAGTTCCCCATGGCGTGATAAATGCTGTCTTTTCCGTATCTTCCTCATCCATTAGGATCTGATGATAACCCGCATAGCAATCCACAAAGTATCCGATCTCGCGCCCAGCGCAATTATCGATTAAGATATGGATGTTGGGCAATGGAAAATTGTCCTTGGGACTTGCTTTGTTGAGGTTGCGGTAGTCGACGCACATCCTGATTTTCCCATCCTTCTTTGGAACTGGTACCACATTGGCCAACCACTCGGGATATCGAGTGACCCGAATGACCTTCGCCTGCAACTGCTTAATCACCTCTTCTTTGATCTTTACACTCATTTCTGTTTTAAATTTCCTTAGCTTTTGCTTGACCGGAGGGTATGCCGGGTCAGTGGGCAATTTGTGAACCACTAAATTGGTGCTTAATCCCGGCATATCATCATATGACCATGCAAAAACATCTTTGAATTCCACGAGGGTTTTGATCAATTCTTCCCTGACATTCGGCTCAATATGGATGCTGATCTTGGTTTCTCGGACATTATCAGCGTCTCCTAGATTCACAACCTCAGTGTCATTTAGGTTAGGTTTGGATTTTTCTTCAAATTGGCACAGTTCTCGGTTTACCTCTTCGAAGGCTTTATCTTCATCATATTCAGATTCATCGTCACAAATGACCTCTTGTATCATTAAGTCGGATGCAGATTGATTTATTAGACTAGGTCGAAGATCCGTTGTGCATGTCATGTCATTAGAACCAGTAAAAAGAGAACTGTTCAGAAAGAAAAAGAACAAGACAAAATTAAAATGAGACAAAAGAAGAGAACTTTATTAAACTTGCGGGATAAAAGGGTTCACACTTTTACAAAACAAAAGTAAAATTTGGATTACACCCTGGAATAATCCGAACAAAACAAAACAAACAAAAAACATAAATCAAAGCCTACTACCAAGACTCCCCTCGGACAGGAAGAGGAGTAACCGTCCAATTGTTGGTCTTGGCCTCAGGCCCCACAAATTGTATCTCCGCTCTGCTGGAACTCTCTCCAGCTTCTACCATACTGACATCAGCGAATAGCCTCTCGAAACTCTGATTCAGGTTCCCATCCATACCAATCAATGGTCCTAGAATATTTGGGACTGGCGGCCCCTTGGCGCATGCTCTGACAAAAGACCTTGAGAGACGTGGCACCGGCTTGGGCAGAAACCAAACTCTCTTCTTTATTTTTCGCGCTTGCTTCCTATCTGCCACGGTTTGTTTGAACCCCAAACTGAAGTTTTCCAAGTTTTTGGGCAGGGAGACAGGTTGGACAATCCCCTGAAGCTCAACTCCCAGGCCTTTTCCCGGCACGAACCCGTTGCCCAGCATTTCCGAGACCATCATGATTGTTGCGGAAGCTACCCTAGGGTACTGAAGGATCTCACCCTCAGAAATCTTGTTTGCCGACATTGTATCGAAAATCTGGTAGACCCAAGGACCTTTGTCATCATCGGTCTCTATGAATGGCACAATGGCGCCACCCATGGTGCATGACGTGTCCTCGCCGTGTAGTACGACCTCTTGTCTATCCCACTCGAACTTGACCATCTGATGTAGGGTGGAAGGCACTGCTTTGGCTGCGTGGATCCATGGTCGTCCTAGCAGCATGTTATAAGATACTGTGGCTTCTAATACCTGGAATTCCATGGTAAACTGGACCGGACCGATGGTCAATTCAAGCACAACATCCCCCACAGTGGTTGTTCCATTTCCATCAAATCCCCGGACACAGATGCTATTCTTGTGGATTCTTCTGTGGTCGATCTTTAACTGGTTCAAAGTGGATAATGGACAAATATTGGCACTCGAACCGTTATCCACCAATACCCGAGCAACTATCGAGTTTTCGCATTTGACAGTTAGGTAGATAGCTTTATTGTGCTCTGTACTTTCCACTGGCAGATCATCATCTGAGAATGTTACCCTGTTCACCTCGAAAATCTTGTTGGCAATGGTTTCCAGGTGGTTTACAGAAATCTCGTTGGGTACATGAGCTTCGTTTAATATTTTCATCAGGGCCCGACGATGCTCCTCAGAATGGAATTAGTAATGACAGCAGCGAGATCTGGGCCGGTGTTTTCCTCAGCTGTTCGACCACGGAGTAGTCCTGTACTTTCATCTTCCTCAAGAACTCCTCAGCCTCTTCTTCGGACACAAGTTTCTTGGTTGTAGCGGGGTTGGTTCTTCTCAGCTCCACCGGAGCAAAACACCGACCAGATCGAGTCAGCCCTTGCGCTTCACAACTAACTTCCTCCACTTGTTTTCCTTTGTACATCACCACTGCCTTCTCGTATTTCCAAGGCACAACCTTGCTATCAATCATCGGCAGCTGAACTACAGGCTTTATGGTGACCAGTTCCCTGTATACCCCTTTCAACACAACCGCAGGTGTGGGCGGAGCCCCTGATATTACCAACTTGTTTGGCTCGGGTTTGCTTGTTATGGCGGACGGGCTCTTTCCCAATATCACTACCGGCTTGATGCCTTCTCCCTGGGACTGTACCCCCGTTCCTCCACTGGTCGGTCCTTCTTTCGGAGCGGCCTGGATCATCATCACTGTTTGTGAGGGTTTTCTCAACTCTCCTCCCTCATACACCAACTCAATCATGTGAGTTTCGTGGTGCGCTGGCAGTGGGTTCTGGTTGATGTTAGGAGCCTCCGGTGTCTGGACCTCGATCTTATTGGTATCAATAAGATCCTGTATGGCATACCTCAACTTCCAACACTTTTCGGTATCATGCCCCAGCATCCCTGAGCAGTACTCACAGCTTACTGATCGGTCTAAATTCTGGGGTGGGGGATTTGGTTCTCGAGTCTGGACAGGACTAACCAAACCCAATTGCCTCAATTTGTGGAACAAAGCGGTGTAGGTTTCTCCCAACTCGGTGAAAGTTTTGTGTTTCCGCAGCCTATCATTCCTAGCATCTGGATTTCCCCGAAAGCCTACCCCTGGAGGGTTTCTATATGCCCTCTGTGGAGGATAGGTGTTTTGTGGTGGTGCATATGTGTTCTGGGGAGCCGGCGCGCGCCATTGCGGGCGAACCGGAGGCTGAGTGTATGTCTGGGCTTGGTGTATGGAGAAATGTGATTCTCGAGGTGGATAGTAGTGCTGTGTTGGGCTGTATGGGTAGTTTGTCCTGTGGGACCTGGGTTCGTTGTAGTGGGGTTTTCCAGACCTAGGCCAACTGCTTGCCTCAATCATGGCAATTTCTTCTTTCTTCCTTCTTCCCAGCGCACCTCCCGTGCCGTTCTGAATAGCCTGGGTTGTGGCCTTGAGTGCCGAGTAATTCAGGATTTTGTCAGACCTCAGACCCTCCTCTATCATGACCCCTATCTTTACTACCTCGTTGAAGGATTTTCCAACCGTCGTCACCAAGTGAACCAAAGTAGGTTGGATCCAGTGTTTGCAAGAAGTAGTCCACCATTTCTCCCTCTCTCATGGGAGGATCCACTCTAGCTGCTTGTTCTCTCTAGCGGAACCCGTACTTGCGAAAACTTTCCCCGGGCTTCTTCCCGGTCCTCAATAATGTGAGACAGTCAGGGACTATCTCGAGATTGTATTGGAAATGACCTGTGAAAGCCTGCGCCAGATCATCCCAAGTGTACCATCTGCTGGAATCCTGCCTGGTATACCATTCTAGTGCCGATCCGCTCAGACTTTGGCCGAAATAAGCTATCAGCAGCTCATCTTTGCCACCTGCCCCTCTCATTTTGCTACATAATCCCCACAAATGCGCCATGGGATCACCGTGCCCTTCATATAAATCAAACTTAGGCATCTTGAACCCAGCCGGGAGTTGGACATCCGGGAAAGGGCATAGATCTTTGTAGGCCACGCTGACCTGGTTTCCCAATCTGTGCAGGTTCCTGAAGGACTGCTCCAGGCTTTTGAATTTCCTCAATACCTCATCTTGTTCAGGGGCTTTAACCGGCTTTTCAATTTCTGCCGGTACCTCCAAATGCGGATTGTAGGCATGTGGTTCGGGGGCATGGAATGTAGGCTCAGGGGGGATAGTATTGCGTATCTGGAGCCTGAAACAATGGCTCGCTAGCCGTTCTCTGCAGGGTGGCTGATGTGGGTCCCGCAAAAGTGGGAACATTTGGTGTTGGGAGAGGTTGATGCGGTGGTGGAGCTTGGGAATCGTGCGGGCTTCTTTCTTGATGATAACGGGGATTTGTGAGGCTTGTTGAAGGGCCGGAGTGATGGTATTCCGGCATGTGCCCCAGTGGCTCAGGGTTCTTTTGTGCTTTGGCTAAAGCTAGCTGCATTGCATTCATCTCTAGTCCCATCCTTTCAATCTTTTCCATCGCTTCTTTTAACAACTGGCTCATCGGCCTTTCTCCCTCGGTACTATTCTCTGAAGTAGTCATGCTTGTTGCTACTGGTCCTTTGGATCTGGTTTGGTAAGGGTGTGTTGCCAGAATTCTTTAACAACTAACTGTCTGGATGCAGACAACAACAAACTTTGTTAGCGTTAGAGCTTAACAGATTTGATAACAACACATCGAGGATGCAATGCTCCTAGGCAGTTAACCGTTTCTAACATGCTTTGCTTCAAACAACATGCGTCATCCCGGCTTGCTCATTTGTCCTTTTAAAGCACTTTGTGAAACCCTGTATTTTATTTTATTCTTGTATTTATTATTTTTCTTTTTCTTTCTTTATTAAAGGCGGTCGAATCTTATGGGGATTGCCTACGTATCACGTCCCCGCGCGAATCAGACCAGGCGTAGTTCTGCCATAAAGTAAAGAAACACAAAATTCTTTTGGAATCATTAAATTCATTCTCAAAATTTTGCTATTACAAATTACTTCAAACAAGGAACAGCAATGGTACAGACTCCACAGTTCTTAACCCGATTTGACTAAAAGAAAAGAAAACAACATATGGGAAAGCAACAAAGTCAAATAAACAGGACTCGACCAAAGATTAATTTTCCAACTTAGGGGCCCGCGAGGCATCATTCGGCCTTTCCGCGGCCCTTGGTGTGAGGTCTCTCTGCAAGCTTTTCAACTCGTTCATAATCCGGTGGACGCAGCCCATGATGGAAATAAGGAGGGTCTTCCGAGGTATTTGCTCACATGCTAGGCATTTCATGTAGATGTAATGCCCAATTTCGTCGATCCTTCCTCGAATGTTGTCCCTTTCAACGAACAATTGTCTGATTCGTCGGTTCTTCAATCCCAGTGCCTGAGCATTGTCGGCAAGTCGATCCTGGAACAACTCCATTTGTCTTTCCATGCAGGTCATTGCATCGTAACAGTGTCTTCTGTCAGCCTGGGCATCTTGTGCTTGTTTGATGATCCGATCATGAAGAGTGGAGTTCGTTTTTCTTAATATCCCGATGCTCATTTCATAGTCCCTTATGACCTGTTGCAGACGCTGCCTCCGGGCCATTGTGCATTTTGCCCATCTGACCTTCATCCTTGCTACGCAAGCTTCTGATTGTTCTAATTTTTCTTGGCTTTGGATGACCTGATTTCTCAAACTTGCTATCAATCTTTCGTCGGAGCGACGCTTCTGTCGGTCGATGTTACTCTTACTGGCTTGGCGAATGCGGGCCTTTAGCGTCTGGTTTTCTTGGGCTAACTTGTTCTTCTCAACCCGCTCGGAGGCGATTTGCACGTTGTTCTCAAATACAAGCTTTTCAACTTGTTGTTTTAGCTTCCCGATTTCAGCCCGGTAGCCTTCCTCTCTTATTAAACAGCCCCATTGTGCATGTGATGATTCCTCAAAGTCTTGGATGTGAGCTCTCTTAGTTGGTCTCTGGTGCTCAAGCTCTCTTCAGTACCACGTGAGGTATTTTGGCGACACTTCGCCCTTGGCCCTGTCTCGTACACAAGTATCTACCTTCAGGGTTTGACATTCATTCCAGATTCGCCGAACGACCGCCTCAGGGAACTGCCCACCAGGCCCGATTTCGATCACCTGACTACTGAGATCCTCTTCTTTTGGGATTATTTGGTATCGTCCCAACTGTCTCAATACTCTGCATGGTGCGTAGGGCTGGATACTTTGGAGACCCATCAACAGTAAATAAGATTTGGTGGCTGACATGTGTATGACTTCCTCTATGGGTAGCCATTCGAATGCCCACTCTATCTGGTTTGCTGAAATAGAGCGCAGTAGCGTGACCCATTCGGCGACCCCTTCCGGCAATCTGAAACCGTCGATCCTGGTGGGAAACTCTTCTATACAAGTCTTTTGTGATGACCCATATTTCAGCAATTGAGGGCGATGACATAGATGCTCTATCATCCACATTTGCAGTAGTATGTTACATCCTTCGAAGAAAACCCCTCCGGTTTTGCAAATAGTGAGTGCGCGGAAAATATCTGCTATTATCATTGGTGCTAGAGTGCTGTTTTCTTGCTTGAGCAAAGTGCTGACGACCCCAGTGATTTGTATGTTAATTTTCCCATCCTTTCTAGGGAACACCAGAAAACCTAGAAAGGCTATCATGAAAGCAATACATCTATGCCATTCCCATTTCAAACGGCTTTCTCCACTGCAAATCTTATTCTCGGGATTGTTGAACCCTCCCAAATGACCGTACCTGTCGTACAGAAATGCAAAACTACAAAACCCTTTTGATAACTCTGGGTTATGTACCGTTCTGCGGATCTTTACGATGTCCAGGAATTTGTGTATGGTTACGGTCCTTGGTGCAATGAGATACTGCTCTTTCATAGGGATGTTAGGACATCCAATGTACCCTGCCAACTCCTCCAGTGTCGGGGTGAGTTCGAAATCTGAGAAGTGAAATACGTTGTGAGCCGAGTCCCAAAATGAAATTAGAGCCCTGATAACGTCCCCTCGTGGATCGATGTCCAGCAATCCAACCAAATTTCCCAAGTATATTTTGACCGTATCTTGCCCTGATCCTCCCAAGTCGTTCCACCACATGCGTAAGCCCAGAGGAACTTTGTTTATAATGGCCTCAGATGAACTCCTACTTGTGCTCATTCTGCACATTTATTAAGGTGATTTTAGACAAGGAATTTTTTTTTATTTTGACTCCAAACATTTTTTTTGAAAGAAATAATATGTGTATATACATACATGGGTATATATATATATATAATATATATATATATATATATATATATATAATTATTGGTAAAACAAAATCGGGGAGTTGGACCCGATAAGGGTTGCCTACGTATCCCACATCCGGTGGGAATCAAACCGACATAGTTTGGGTAAGAAATTTATCACTGTTTTTCAAAAATATTTGGACACTGCCTTTTAAGTGAGAAATTTTGAAATTCCTTTTTTCATATTTTTTTTATTTATTTATTTATTTTTCAAAATTCCCGTTACCACCTGTTGGTCAACATGCAAATTTGAAGCAAATTAATGCGATAACAGATAAAATGCCACATGATGGTCTTTTTTTGTTCCAGGTTGCTATTCCTAGACGGGCCCAACCCCTATGTTGAGCCCCCTAAGTCAAATGCAACGTGATGCAAATAAGCGCTTTCCTACTAGGGATCCGGCATGAAGTTATGTTTTACTAAGCTTCAAACTGGGCTTTGTTCTAGACCTGGCTTACACGAGCGGACAACTCGAGTTGAGGAGGGGGCTACGTACCGGGGACCCGCGGGGTCGTCCGGCTTTGTAACTTATCCGAGCCTCTTTCTACTTGGGTATGACACTAACAGAATAGGGAGTCTCGACCAGCGAGCTTCTCCCCGGAGGTAAGAAGAGAAGGGTTTCGGCACAATTTATATATGCAGTCAAATAATATCAAAGCGGTAACACACATCATTTTGCACATGAATCACATATAAGAATATCTGATAATAGACAAAGCCAAATAGAACAATTATTCCAAGCTCGAATTTCTAACCCTGAACCAGTGGTTCTGGGTCAGGAGGTCCCCAACAGAGTCGCCAGAGCTGTCACACCTCCTTTTTCCGCCCCCGCGAGGGTGCAAGGGAGTTTTTCCAATTAAAGGACAATCGAAACGGGATTTGTTTATTTATTTCAGAGTCGCCACTTGGGAGATTTAGGGTGTCCCAAGTCACCAATTTTAATCCCGAATCGAGGAAAAGAATGACTCCATATTACAGTCTGCGCACCAGAAATCCGGATAAGGAATTCTGTTAACCCGGGAGAAGGTGTTAGGCATTCCCGAGTTCCGTGGTTCTAGCACGGTCGCTCAACTGTTATATTCGGCTTGATTATCTGATTTTATACAAATATGAACTTATGTGCAAAATTTTATCTTTTTACCGCTTTCTTACTTATTGTTATTATTTTACGAGAATTGCAACGTCGTGGAAACATATCTCGAACCATGTTACATCAATGCACCCGTAGTTGTTTGGCATATCTCGACTCGGTTGAGATTTGGATTTGGGTCACATAAATGTGCACCCGAGTTAAGGAAAATAAATTATTAAAGGCGCGCCTAAAGCAACTAGTGTCTTGTTATTTTGGGGAAGGCCGTAAAATTCGCTAAACGGTCTGTCCTCGAATTCTAAGTATTTTAATATATACATTTAGAGGGCCCCGCAGCTTGTGCATTTTTTGTTTGTCGAGGCTCGTCTCATTCATTATTAAAAAAGAATTTGCAACGTCATGGAAATGCATCTCAGACCACGTCACAATTAATGTACCCGTGATTAGAAACACATTTCGATTTCGTTGAGATTTGGATTTGGGTCACATAAATGTGCACCCGAGTTTAAGGGGATAACATTATTAAATACGCGCCTAAAGCGACTAGCGTATTATTATTTTGGGTAGGGCCGTGAAATTTGCTAAACGGCCCTTCCCGACTAAAAAAATTCTTAAACCTTTACTGAGGGTCCTGCAATTTTTTTTTTATTTTTTTTTTATTTTGACGAAGTTCGTCTCACTTATTTATTTATTTATTTTTAAAAGGAAAGTAACTACATTTATATTTTTATTTGTCTCTAAATAAAGAAAAATCCAAGTTAATTACATGCTAAAAAAAGGTAACTTATTTAATTAATAGATTACAACAGATGCTAACGAAAATTATACTTGAACTTGTAAAAATGAAAAATTGTTTCGCACCTTATTCCATAAGCTAATATTACTAAAAATGGAATTATGTATATAAAAAACGTACAAGATTGACTAACGTTACTACAATTAGCCATTTTTAACTGTGGTGAGGTTAACTAAATGATCAAAGCTATAGACTAATTCATTAACCCTAATGGATTCGCAATTTAACTATACTTTATTGAAACTACTCTACATTAGTGTAAGTATACTTAATTATTAATACATAAAATTATCGACTACGACCTTTATTTATTTATTTATTTATTTATTTATTTACTTTTATTATTATTATTGGAGCTATAATGTTGACACTACCCAACCACCTTATTTTTACATTTTTATCAAGTCCACAATCTATCTATGTGAGATTATTTGTAACATGAATTAATGCCAATACTGATGAGAGTATAATCACTTAAGAGGACTAATGGAAATTAGTTTTAACCATCTAAACGAAATACTAATTG
Organism: Nicotiana sylvestris; assembly: GCF_000393655.2. Classification (NCBI taxonomy): domain Eukaryota; kingdom Viridiplantae; phylum Streptophyta; class Magnoliopsida; order Solanales; family Solanaceae; genus Nicotiana; species Nicotiana sylvestris. Next base: position 90,763,317 of record NC_091068.1, on the reverse strand, counting down.
GGTTTTGACTAAGTACTCTATCTCATTTATGGACTACTTGAATATATGCATGGAAACAAACAACTAACTAGAGATATGCTACTTATCATGATTTACCCCATTAATCTAATAAAATTGAAAGGTTCATGTTATATCAGCGCATGACCATTTATACGATTCCTTCTCTTTTCAATCCAATTATACAAAAAAAAATAAAAAAATAAAAAATAAAACAGTTCATAAAAAAAACTAAATAGACCAGATTGTCTACTATCTGCTTTATTGAAGCGGTTCGATTTTATTGCTGCATTTCAACTTCAAAGCTTTATCACTACAAGATTCGAATGTGTACCTGGAATTCGAACTACAAATAGAGAAAAGAGGTCAGGAGCAACAATGTACAGCAGTAGCACAGCAACAGAATCCCACAGCAAATAACAGCAACAAAACAGCAATAACCAATGTAACAATGGTCAGAACCAAACTGAAAACCCCAGAAAGCTTGACTGAAAATCAGTAGTACTAAACGCAATCCAACAGATGGCAGTAACAAAGTTCTGATTTCAGCAGTAAAGAAAAGAACCTCACTTTCAGTTTTTAGCTCTCAAAGACTGATTTTTAGTTCTGAAAAATTAGCCTATCTCTCACTTTTAAGTTCTGAAAATTTCTGTTCTCTCAACTTCCAGTCTCAATCCTTTTTTTTCCAGTCCCCTTCTCTATATCAACTCCCCTTATTTATAGGCTAGAACTAAACATTATTTATTCAAAGCTTTTCACTTTCAGCCTGTATATTCCCTCTCATGTGCATCTATACACTTTTATCATTAATCTCATGCTTATTTTCTGATTTTCCACCCTTAAAGATACCAGACATGGTATATTCTGCACTACTAATTCCCTTTTCATTAAATAATTCATTAATTATACACTGAATATTAACTGGCAGACTACTAACACTAATCCTTTTAAATCTTTTAACACCCAAAAATACCCCTGAAAATCCCCTATTATTATTGCCTTGCCCTCACTCTTAGCAATATGTATTTAAACCTCTCTGATTTACAACTACACCAAATCACTACACAGCTACAACCAATCCTTAAGTCAAATTCACACAAAATGATTCAAGCATCAAAACATACCAACGAAGTGATTCATGCTGTATTCGTCCAAACAAAGCAGTCATAAACTAACTATTCGACGAAGTTGTTCAAATCGAATGTAGCTTATAACGCACACTCAAACAAACAGAAGAAAAATCTTGACCAAATAAAAAGGTCTTGAAGAAGAAGGAGAACTAATGAACAAAACAAGATTACAAAATAACACTTTAAACAAAGAATCAATAATCCGAAAAATAGAATAATAAAAAAAACAAGATTAGGAACAACATTTAAAACCAAAGCCATAACAGAAAATAAATAAAAATGAACTAAATAATCTTGAAAGAAAATCCTAAAACTTGAACGAACCCAAGTCGAGCTCGGAGTTGAACTATTGGAGGTTGAACGGACTGTTTTGTGGACGTTGAAAAAGGACGAAGCAGCAGCTGGACGTTTGGACTATGGCGGATTAGCATGGAGGGACGAGGGTGTCGTGGCGTCGAGGAGTAGCAGCGGCAACAAAACTCAGCAAGGCAGAATCGCAACAACCAACAGATGCTCGCGAAATATGAAACAACGACGACAGCAGTAAGGTCAACGAGAGGGGGGTTGCTGACGGGCCTGTTTAGTGGTGGCGTTACTGGTTCACTTCCGGGGATGCGAGGGGTCGTTTGGGCAGTGGACGATGGGCAGTGATGGGTGGTGGAAGGGTCTGTTTGGTGGTGGTGTTTGGTGGTGTTGTTTGGACGTGAGGGATTAGGGTCGGGGGATAGTGACGGACTGGTTTTAGAAGGGTGATGAGGGTTTAGGGTATGGTTGGTTTGGAGGAGAAGAACGTGACGCAGCAGCAGCAGTGTTCGTCAGATTTAATGGAGGATCGCCGGAAAATGGTTTGATGGAGCTAGGAGGAGGAGTGGTCGTGGGGTAGGGCTGCTAGGGTTTTTTGTTCTTCTTCTCTTGAGGAAGAAGACGATGAACAGTGCCCCCAAAATTTTTCAACTCCTCCAGTCCAACCCTTTTGCCCGTGCATTTGTACCCTTTTGCAAAGAAAAATGGACCCCCATGCGTGGTGGGGTTCAAGACTTGTGTCCCCCACGCGTGGTGGGGTTCCCCGTGTGTCGTGTTCCCCACGCGTGGTGGACTCGGATTATTATGGGCTAGGCCCAAAAATTAGGCCTAAAAACGGGTAGTTTGAACCCGAATATTATTCTTTTGCCCGGACCCGAGAAATAAGAACACGACGTTGCTCAACTAATTATGTAAGCAAAATAACTACCAAAAGACTAATATTTAAGACAAAACTATATCTTTTTAAATATTTTTTCAAGATTAAAATAGCTACAAAATATTAATAAAACTATTTTTGTAATTTTCGTTTTTATATAAAGATAAAATATAAAATAATATTTTTGTATTTTTTCAAAATTAAAATGACTACAAAACATTAATAGAACTATATATATTTTATTTTTTTTGGTAATTTTCGAAATTATATAAATTACAAAAGTAAGGTACAATTTTTGTATTTTTTCAAGTTTATGAGAAATACACAAACTAAAATTTATATATATTTTTTTGTAGTCTTCTTTTGCGGCGAAATAAGATAAAATAGTCAAAATAGCTATATTAGACCCAATTCAAATATTAACGTCTTGTAGCCCTCTTTTCTTTCTTTTTATTTATTTTTTTTTTATTTTTGATAAAACTAAAATTCTAATTGAGCTACAAACTAAATTGACTCCAAAAATACTAATTAAACTCCTAACAAAAATTATCATACACAATTAAACACCAATTAAAACAAAATTGCATAATTTGACATTAAATGCTAACAATGCAAAAATATCCCTATTTTTGTGACTTTCATTTTTTGTAAAACAAACTTAATTAAATACTAAATGAAAAATGTGATATATTTTATATTTTTATTAATTAAAACAAATAAACATGCACTCATAAAAATACAAATAATTATACAAAAATACCACAAAAATAACAAAAATTGCACACAAAGAAAAATTGTTTTATTTTGATTTTTTTGGGAGTAATTCTTTCATAGGGCAAAAATCACGTGCTTACACCTATTACCTGCAAAGTTTGACATGTTCATATGCTGTTGTTTGCTTTACTTTCTTGCGAATGCTTGATCCCTATACCTTTACCCTCTATGTGTTTGTAAATGGGGATTTAGGGCATGGCAACATGAGTTGTTGTCCATGAACGGAATTTTAACCCCAAGTAAAGGGTGTCAGTATGTTTTATTGCTGATCATGTCCTTTGCCCACTTTTCCTTTGTCTACTGTTTCTGTTATGAATCCCCTACCCTTACCCCCTATGTATGCTGAGTTAAGGCTCATGATCTGGTAGCCTCTTAAATGGCTGCCCAGGCCTGAGCCTGGCTTTCAATAAGCCCTAACTCCTCAACTTGAAATGACAAGTTGGTCAGGGGTGTGCCAGTACTTCAAGTTGCTTTGCATGACCACCAGCTTATCACTCCCCCTCCCCCGCACTTGCACCTACTCTTAGATTTTAAGTTCTGCCCCCCTCCTATGAGCCTTGCTTTGGGACCTTGAGTTCCCTCTGAACTTGGACATTTGAGGGCTGGCCCTTCCACACTGCACTATGTCCTTGATTCTGAAATATATTTGGGGTGTAAGCATTGCCCGGAGCCCCTTTGAGACTCTTGGGAACTTTGACACATCCCAAATAAGAGAAAGGCTTTGGAACTTGATCTTTGGAGTTGGTTTACTTCATGCTTCAGACAGAAGTACGAATCAGGCTCTCCTTGGTTGGGACTTTTAGTTTTCTGATGTAATTTTTATTTTATTTTTCTTTTATCAATTCTGGTTTGTAATAATCTTGTAATAAACATTTGGGTTCGGCTAGTGGAAAAGGGTGGGGAACTATGCATGCAAGGGGTAGATATCATACCTATAGGGGTTATCATTTATAAAATTCTGCATCTCATCTAGAGATCATGCCTATAGGAATTACTATGTTTTAAAGTTTTGCATTTTATAAATCATTGAAACTGCATTCTCATATAGATACCATGTCCGTAAGATTTTCTGTATTCTCATATAGACACCATGCCTATAGGACTTTCTGTATTCTGCATATGCATCTATCATTAGGCAAACGTGTATATAGGTTTGAATAACAATCAGTATTTTAGACACCAGACCTATAGGACTTCTGCACTTCTATAAACGTTTAAAATCAGTAACGTCTAGATATCATGTCTATAGGATTCTTGCAACTGTTTAAGATCAATGACACTTAGAAACCATGCCTATAGGATCAGTTAATTGAATCAGCCTCGTTTCGAATCTAAAACCCGTCTTAAAATCTGCAGATCCCTTTTTCTAAAATCAGTAAAGCTTTTCCTTAAAATCAGTATACTTTGCATTATTAGATATCATGCATATAGGTCTCACCTAGGCAAGCTTTAGGGTAAAAACCATAAGTGCATCAGTCTTTGACAATTCCAATCAGCAGGCAGGTCTGATTCGGATTTCTTATCTGAAGTATGTAATAAATCAGTCTGCCTCACGCATTTGTTTTAAGTTTAATTCAGACCTAATCATTACATGTAAGACATGCTAAACTCTATGCTTTTCTGACTTGAGGAGGTTTATTTGAGCCTTTCAATTGTTATGTGTTTTCCCATATCTGCGTTATGTATTTTGTTTGTCGCCCTAGAATTTTATCCTTTTAAAACCATAAAAGCCCCAACTCCCTTCCCTTCAGGATTAGTAGTCTCAATGCCTCCGAGATTGATAGGATTGGGACGGGTAAGAGCATGCGATAAGTAACGATACCATTCCGCGCTTTAATACCTTAATGGGGTGGGAAGGGTAGAATATGGATATGATGACCGGTGCACTAATATCACGTGCGACCCCTCTTCTGAGGAATGATTGCTGGATATTGCATTGAAGTGATCCATATTAATCACAAACCTAGGACCCCCTTTTCTTTATTCGCTTCCTTTAGAGTTGTTTAAACTTTTCAAATCCTTGCTCTCTTTCTACTTACTTTCATAAGTTTCAACCTAATTGCAATGTTGTATGCAAGTCCTTATTTGAGCTTTGATTGTTTACTTGTAAAGTCACAATTGTAGCATGGCCGGGAACCACACTAGTGGATCTTGAGGGGTGCCTAACACCTTCCCCTCGGGATAATTTCTAGCCCTTACCCTAATCTCTGGTCTCTTCATCTCAAACCCTTCTTAAAGTGTCCTAATGCACTATAATCATTAGGTGGCGACTCTTCAACTTCTAAACCCAATTCTCGAAAGGGAATAGAGTTGTCCTCCCAATGTCGTATACCCGATTTCTGACCCCACGGTTAGAGAAAAAGGGGGTGTCGACAAGGGTCTCCTCTCCCTAGTCTCTTTTACAACATAGGGTCTCCACTCCCTAATTGATTTTGTTTTAAGATATAGGGTCTCCACTCCTTAGTCACTTTTCCAACATAGGGTCTCCACTATCTAGTTGATTTGTTTTAGACATAGGATCTCCACTCCCTAGTCGTTTTTCCAACATAGTGTCTCCTATCCTTAGTTGATTTTATTTTATACATAGGGTATCCACTCCCTAGTCGCTTTTCTAACATAGGGTCTCCACTCCCTAGTTGATTTTATCTTAGACATAAGGTCTCCACTCCCTAGTCACTTTTCCAACATAGGGTCTCCACTCCCTAGTCGCTTCTATTTTAGACATAGGGTCTCCACTCCCTAGTCTCTGTTTTCTCAGGGTACACCAATCTCGCCTTTTAATGCTTTCAACAGTGAAGTAGTATAGATTTTTGTAACAAATAACTCATGAAATTTTTCTAGTGAAACTGGGGTAGAAAAATTTCGTTCATTCATTTGTTTTGGTGTCTGAGCAGGCTGTTACCTCGAGGCACAGGGTTCGAGATGACCAAAAAAGAAGTTTCAAGCTAAAATTAAAAAAAATGAATCCAAAGTGCAGAAGTGGAGAAAAGATTTGGACTGCTCAAGACATGACTAAAGTCACAAGCTTTGCATGTCCCGTCTTGATCAGGAAAAGTCTAAGAAGAATGAACTAGCACCTGCAGCTAGCAAGCATCAAGGTTCAAATCAGAGTCTGCGTGAAGAACCAGTCAAAACTCAAGATCAAACTTCAGAAGACTCATAGATAGGAAATCTTGCAACTCGTAGCTGATAGGCTTAGTTAGTCCTTTTCATTTTGATGTTGGTGTAATAAGGAGTTCGGCAAGTAGTAACAGCAGCAACATCAGTGAAATCATAGCTGTTCGGTAGTCCCAGCTACCAAAACTTCCAGAACTACACTGACCTGATTCCTTTATAGCCAAGGATATGTAGGCAACCTCCGAAGCAAGTTTCCGTCAAACTCTTTCAAAAGTACTTCTCATGGAGTATTCGAATGGGCAAAAATTGTTCATCATTGCTCGCTTTGTCTTTGCCCCAAAACTTTTAATGTTTCCGAGCAAAGAGGGGCAACTGTGAGCACCTAAATTTTGCCTTACAAAAATATTCCTACACAATCCACAAAAAATAAATCTTTCTAATTGTTTTTAATTTTTATAGAATTTTTGGAATTTCTTTTTAATTGTTTGCTTGCATTTAGTTGCATCTTTTTGCATATTTAACATTTTAAAATCATGAAAAATGCCATAAAATGTTCAATTCTTCGTTGAATAGCATTTTAGATTTTAATTGCATTTTGTATTTAATCACATATTAATTGTATAATTAATAAATAAAAATTACAAAAAAGACCCTAGTCGTGTTTATACTTTTAGCTTTTCTTTTAAATTAATGATTTCTTTTTATTAGTTTATATTGTTAAGGTAATTAATTAATTAATTAATTAATAGGTAAAGTAGCAAAGAGGTTAGTTTTGCAATTTTAGTTTACCTATTATGTTAGTTTATTTGGTGGCTTATAGTGAAATTTTAAAAAGAAAAGCATGACTATTTGAGCTTCATTAGCTAGATTGGGCCAAATTAATTTCAACATCCCAAAACTCCGCAAGAATCTGCCCAAGGCTCATTCCCCATGACCCGCCAGGCCCCAATTCCCTTTCCCCTCATTTAAACCAAATTATTTTCCCTACATTAGAGTCGGACCTTCCTTCCCCCCTTCCGAAGAAACCCTAAGATCCTCTTATTCACATTCTCTAAGAACAGACAACCCCAGCAACGGGACCCCATTTTTTTCCCCTTCGACTCTTAGTAGAAAACACACGGACCCTTTCCCCATAGAAAAAACCTAGTCGTTCCCCCTAGCTCTGTCATCACACAATAACAGCCACGCCTGTTCTTCATCTTTCTCTCAACAGACGAATAAACCTATGAGTTGTTGCCTCCCTCCACTCTAACTCCCTCCTCTCTGAAGAACTAGCAGTCGTCCATCCTCACTCTCACACACACGTCAAAACGACAAAAAAATTGAAAAAATCCTCTGAAATCTAAAATAAGGGAAGAAAACTGAAATAGCAAAGAGTTGGAGAAATTCTCATTGAAGAAAGGAAAGCAAATCGTGTTTGAATCTTGCTTGGAAGTGAAGTGCTTAATCTCAAATTTTTGACCGTTTTAGAGCTTATGATTTTCTATTAATTTGTGGGTTAATCTCTGGGATACCAAGAGTGATTGAACTCTTAGATTACTACCGAGCGCTGCTGAATCACTTCTTTGCTGGGCTCCATATTTATTTCCTATCACCGCCTCTCTTTATTCTATCACAGCAAGGTACTCTTCTAGATTTTGACTCTGTAAATTGATTTGGATCACTCGTGTTTTTATGAAAAAGGATTTCAGAAATTACAAGTTGTTCTCTGTTGAACTAGTGATCACTGATATTGATTTGCATGTCATATCTATTTGAGTATAAAGTTGGATTTATATACTGTCATAACACTTTGCATCTGAATTAGAGGCGTGTTGATTCAAGCAAAACTTTCTGCACAGAAGTGCTTTCTTCCTTTTCTTTGACTTGTAAATGTTTGATGAAGTTGCCTCATGTACATAACTTGTTTAGATGCTTTTAATCAAAGATAGGAATAAATTCCTATATGACTGGAATACAGTGTTGTTTGGGTGCTGTTGAAGTTTGTTTGTGAACCTTCGCGTTAGTCATTTGATCAATTGTATAAGATCTCTCATCTTAGCCTTAAATGAATGATTCTTTCCTTATTTGTTTGGCGCAATCGTTAAATTTCTTTATGCACTCAGTTAGTAGATGGTTTACTCGATCATCATTTGAAGCCTTTTGTTTTAAATTAGCAATTGGACCATGCAGTATGGTTGAAGCACGAGGATTCTTTTAGGCCGTTTGGACTTAGATAATTCAACTCTAGTGGGCCAAGAGTTAATAAAATTCATAAGCTATTTCATCTTTCTATAACTAATCTATATCCTTTTCTAAAATAATTTCATAACCTTTGCCTTCACAATAATCTCAAAGTAGGAAGAACAACTTATGAACATCGTAGCTTGCTTTAGGCACGATAAATAAAAAAATTATCGCAACTATGGGTACGGTTACCGTAGCATGGTCGCGATACATAATTCTCAATTCGAGTGTGTGTTTCACGTAACTCTACCATAACTTCAAATAATAATAAAAACAAACATGTTTTGAATCACGGGTACGTTTCACGTGGCGCGATTTTCAATATGTACCAAAACAACATGTCACGACCCCAAAACCAACCCGATCGTGATGACGCCTATCATGGAACTAGGTCAACCAACTCATTCCCAAAATAGTTCAACATTTCATTAAAAACTTTATAACAACCTTTTTCAACTGAAATTCCGTATAATATATAAAGTCGAAAACCAAAATACGGAAAATAAAAGCCCGACCTCGGGTGTCACTAAGTCATGAGCAATACTACAATTGTTCCGAAACATAACAAGACCAAAATAGTCTGGAAGTAGCAAAATATATACTGGAAGGAAGATAAAGAAGGAGAAAGGCGGGACTGAGAATGTCAGGCAGCTACCTCGCTATCTCTGGTGAAATTCGCGTCTGGAATAGTCAACAACCGCTACTATGGCCTGAGATGCCTGGATCTGCACATAAGGTGCAGGGGTAACGTGAGGACACCAACTCAGTAAGTAACAAGTCCAAACTATGGACTGACAAGTAGTGACGAACTAAACCTCAACAGGTAAACACAATTAAGCTATACAGTAAAGTAGGCATGCTTGTAGTTCAAGTATTCAGCTCAACAGTAAGCAAATACAAATTTGAACAATGTGAAGTATAAAGCTTAGCAAATCTCTACGTACCAATGCACATAAAGCTTGAAAATGTACCATATACCTCCACTCTCAAGGGCTCAACTACTCGGTAATGTATATGGCCATCGGACCTAGGGAAGATCCATCCCGGAATATATACACATCACTGACAACAGTCACCCAGTATCGAGGAAGGCCATTCAAGCCCTATGGAAAAGATCCATCTCCAGGTATATGTACTTCGGACAAGATCCATGTCCAAGTAAGATTCATCCCTCAATAATCTCAATTGCGCTCACTCGGGGTGTGTAGACTCCGGAGGTACTCCTTTCAGCCCAAGCTCTATAACAAGCCAATGAAGGCATAATCAATAATCTGCTGCGACGTTCAGCCTGATCCCATAACTGTCACTCATGATCGGGCTCTCGGCCTCACTCAGTCATCACTCTCTAGTCTCATACATACGGGCTCACACTGCCATAATACTAGCCTGAAACAATGATATGATGTGCCAAATGATAACAACCGAGACTAAGACATAATATGATATGCATGAACAAGACTGAGTACAGAATATCAATGAAACTAATGAGGTGACATCAAGAAACAACCACTCGGGTCTCAACAGTATTGGCGTGAACCCTAACATGATAATTAGCATGATTTACAATTCATTTACTTAATCACATAATCCCAACATAGATATCAGCAAGAAAGAGTCTCTAACCGGAGCCATGGAATGAACCAGGCCACAATTCTCATGGTGCACGCCCACACGCCCGTCACTTGGCATTTGCGTCACCTCAATACAAATCATATAGCACAATGTTCTGGGTTTCAAACCCTCAGAACCAAGTTTGGAAGGGTTACTTACCTCAAACCAAGCCAAATCCTACTCTGATGCGCCTTTGCCTCTGGAATTAACCTCCAAATGCCCCGAATCTAACCAAAAGCAATGCAACGCAATCAATATAAGCCAAGGAATCAATTCCAAATGAAAAACTATCAATTCAAACAAAAATCCCGAAATTCACCCAAACCCGGCCCCCGGGCCCATGTCTCGACACTTGACAAAAATCACAAAACTAGGAACTCCTTTCACTCCCAAGTATATACATACCAAGATCATCAAAATCCGACTTTAAATGGTCCTTCAAATCCTCAATCAAAACTCTCCAAAACTCAAGTCCTAAACCCCTAAATTTCACCCCTTTTCGCACTAATATCATGATTAAACAATGAGAAAATCATCACAAACACAAGTAATAAAGCCCAAGTAACTTACCCAACCGAAAACCCTTGATTCCTCTTGAGAATCACTGCCCAAAGCTCAAATCCCGGCAAAAAATGGTGAAAAATGACCAAAAATTCGCGAATGAGCCTTTATATACATTCTGCCCAGCATTTCCGCATTTGCGGCCCCTATTACGCATCTGCGGGGCCACATATGCGCAAAATTCTCTGCTTCTGCGGAATCTCATAAAAAGGGCATTTTCGCATCTGTGGTTGCCTCACTTCACCTGCGGTCATCACAGATGCGGGGACCAAACTGCACCTACGACCCTGTTTGCTCACCTGCTCAGAATGACTGCTTCTGCGGAACTCGCACCAGCGGTCCCCAACCCGTAGGTGTAGAAATGACAAAAGCAGCAACTTCAGCTGCTCAAACCAAGTTCCAATCATTCCGTTAACCATCCGAATTCATCTCGAGGCCCTTGGGACCTCAACAAAAAATACCAACAAGTCATATACCACTATTCAAACCTATTCCAACCTTCGGAACACTCCAAACCTCATCAAAATTCTAATTCACCCTCGGACTCAAGCCTAAAAACTTCTAAACTTTCGAATTCCACAAATGATGCCGAAACCCATCAAACCTCGTCTGAATAACCTAATATTTTGCACACACATCACAAATGACACTGCGGACCTACTCTAATTTCCAGAATTTCATTCTGACCCCGATATCAAAATTTCCACTACCGACCAAGAAACGCCCAATTTCCAAATTTTGCCAATTCAAGCCTAAATCTACCACGGACCTCCAAATTACATTCCGAACATGCTCCTAAGTCCAAAATACCTAACGGAGCTAACCGAACTGTCAGAATTCACGCTCGAGATCATCTACTCATAAGTCAACATCTAGTAGGCTTTTCCAGCTTAACTTCAAAATAAGAGACTAAGTGTCTCGTTCCTCTCTAAATCCACTCCGAACCCCAACCAACCAACACGATATGATGAAATACAGCTGAACAACACATAAAGAAGTAGAAATGGGGAAAACAGGGTTATAACTCATGAAACGACCGGCCGGGTCATTACATCCTCCCCCCTTAAACAAACGTTCATCCTCGAACGAGTCTAGAAACATACTTGAAGCCTCAAATAGGCGTGGATATCTGTTCTGCATCTCCCGCTCGATCTCTCAAGTAGCCTCCTCCACATGCCGACCTCTCCACTACACTTTTACTGATGCTATATCCTTTGATCTCAACTTTCGGACCTGCTGCTCCAAAATAGCCACTGGCTCCACGTCATAAGTCAAATCACCGTCCAACTGAACTGTGCTAAAATCCAAAACATGAGACGGATCACCAATATACTTCTGGAGCATAGAAACATGAAATACCGGATGCACCCCCGACAAGCTAGGTGGAAAGGCAAGCTCATAAACCACCTCCCCAATCCTCTGAAGGACCTCAAAAGGCCCAATAAACCGAGGTCTCAATTTGCCCTTCTTCCCAAATCTCATAACACCCTTCATGGGTGAAACCTTTAGTAGAACCTTCTCCCCGACCATGTAAGAGATATCACGAACCTTTTTGTCAGCATAACTCATTTGTCTTGACTACGTTATACGAAGCCGCTCCTGAATCACTTTCACCTTGTCCAAAACATCCTGTACCAGGTCTATACCAAAAGCCTAGCCTCGCCCGACTCAAACCAACCTACTGGAGATCTACACTGTCTCCCATATAAAGCCTCATATGGAGCCAACTAAATACTCGACTGATAACTGTTGTTGTAAGTAAACTTTGCGAGCGGTAGAAACTGGTCCCATGAACCCCCAAAATCAATGACACAAGCGCGCAACATGTCCTCCGATATCTGAATAGTGCTCTCGGACTACCCGTCCATTTGAGAGTGAAAAGTTGTGCTCAACTCAACCTGAGTACCTAACTCTCGTTACACGACCCTCCAAAACTGTGATGTAAACTGAGTACCTCTATCTAAAATGATGGAAACTGGGACACCATGGAGGCGAACAATCTCTCGGATATAAATGTCAGCTAACCGCTCTGAAGAATAGGTAGTACACACAAGAATGAAGCGCGCGGACTTGGTCAGCCGATCCACGATCACCTAAATAGCATCAAACTTTCTCAAAGTCCGTGGGAGTACAACTACAAAATCCATGGTGATGTGCTCCCACTTCCGCTCTGGAATATCCATCTGCTGAAGCAAGCCACGTGGTCTCTAATGCTCATATTTCACCTGTTGGCAATTGAGACACCGAGCTACAAATCCCACTATGTCCTTCATCATTCTCCTCCACTAGTAGTGTTGTCTCAAATCCTAGTACATCTTCGCAGCACCCGAATGAATGGAATACCATGAGCTATGGGCCTCCTCCAGAATCAACTCCCAAAGCCCATCTACATTGGGTACACATATCCGACCCTGCATCATCAATACCCGGTCATCACCAATAGTCACATCTCTGGCATCGCCCAACAGAACTTTGTCCTTGAGGACAAGCAAATGAGGATCATCATACTAGCGCTCTCTAATATGATCAAGCAAGGAAGACCGAGAAACCACACAAGCTAAGATTCGACTGGGATCCGAAATATCCAACCTCACAAATCAATTGGCCAAGGTCTGAACATCAACTGCAAGAGATCTCTCCCCAACAGGAATAAATGCCAAACTGCCCATACTCACCGCCTTCCTACTCAAGGCATTGTCCACTACATTGGCCTTCCCCGGATGGTACAAGATAGTAGTATCATAGTCCTTTAGTAGCTCCAACCATCTTCGTTGCATCAAATTGAGATTCTTCTGCTTGAACAAGTGTTGGAGGTTACGATGATCAGTAAATACCTCACAAGACACACCATAGAGATAATGCCTCCAAATATTTAACGCATGAACAATGGCAACCAACTCCAAATCATGAACAGGGTAGTTCTTCTCATGGGGCTTCAACTGACGAGAAGCATAAGCAATCACTCTACCCTCCTACATCAATATACAACTGCTGCCAACTCGAGAAGCATCACAATATACCATATAAGAACCTGAAGTTGATGGCAAAACTAATACCGGATCCATGGTCAAGGAAGTTTTGAGCTTCTAAAAGCTCGCCTCACACTCATCCAACCACCTAAAAGGAGCACCCTTTTGAGTCAACTTGGTCAAGGGTGATGCTACAGATGAAAACCCTGAATGAACTGATGGTAATAACCTGCCAAACCAAGAAAGTTGCGAATCTCTGTGGCTGAGGACAATCTGGGCCAACTCTGAACTGCCTCTATCTTCTTCGGATCAACCTGAATACCCTCATTGGATACCATGTGCCCCAATAATACCACTAAACTGAGCGAAAACTCACACTTGGAGAACTTTGCATAAAGTTTCTCCTCCCTCAACTGCTGCAATACAACTCTCAAATGCTCATAGTGCTCCTCCTGACTACGTAAGTACACCAGAATATCATCAATGAATACAATAACAAACGAGTCGAGATAAGGTCAAAGCACGCTATTCATCAATTGCATGAACGTTGCTGGGGCATTGGTCAACCCAAAATACATCACAAGGAACTCATAATGACCATATCAGGTCTTGAAAGCTATCTTAAGAATATCCGAGTCCCTGATCTTCAACTGGTGATACCCTAACCAGAGATCAATCTTGGAGAACACTCTCGCTCCCTAAAGCTGGTCAAATAAATCATCAATACGAGGCAAATGATACTTGTTCTTGATTGTGACTTTGTTCAACTGCTTGTAATCAATGCACATCCTCATAGTGCCATCCTTCTTCTTTACAAATAGGATAGGTGCACCCAACGGTGACATACTAGGCCGAATAAATCCCTTATCAAGGAGTTCCTGAAGCTGGTCCTTAAAATCCTTCAACTTTGCTAGTGCCATACGATACGGTGAAATAGAAATGGGTTGAGTGTCCGCCACCAAATTAATACCAAAGTCAATATCCATGTCCGGTGGCATGCCCGGCAGGTCGGCACGAAACACATTCGGGAAGTCCCTCACTATCGGAACTGAATAGATACTAGGGGTCTCTGCACTGACATCCCTCACAAAGGCCAAATAAGAAAGACAACCCTTCACAATCATCTGTTAGGACTTCAAGTATGAAATCACCCTACTGTGAACATAACCTGTCAAACCTCGCCACTCGATCCATGGCACCCCCGGCATAGCAACGTCACTATCTTAGCATGACAGTCTAAAATAGCACGACATGGAGATAACTATTCTATGACCAATATCACATCAAAATCAACCATACTAAGAAACAAGTCCACTCGGGTATCCAAACACCTAATAGTCACCACACACGACCGATATACGCAGTCCACAATAATGGTATCGCCCACCGAAGTAGATACACGAACAGATGAAACAAGAGACTTGCAGGTAGGGGTGTTCAAATGAAACCGAAAAACCAATCCGAACCGGTAAACCGAGTCAACCCGACTTAATAAACCGATAATCACTCGGTTTGGATTTAAATTTAAAAAAACCGATAATATTTGGTTTGGTTTGGTATTAAACCCCCCAAAAATCGTACCAAACCAAACCAAACCAAACCGACAATATATATATATATATATATATATATATATATATATATATATATATATATATATATATATAATTGAATCTTCTCTATCTTTTTTTTAAATAATTTTGGCTCCTCTCAAGTCCAACACTAATATAAATGAGTAGAGAAGAAAATTCCTAGCCCAATTGTCCCATAGCCCATTTAAGTTTAAGATGAAAAGTAAAAACCCTAGTCAAAAAGCTAAGCCAATATCATATCAACGAAAGCCTAAGCAGTCACAATTTTCAGCAAAGGAACAATTCTATTTCAAGTTCTTCTTAGTTCTTGCCATCAATAATGGCAACCCCGGTAAGAACTACTACTCCAAGTTTATTCTTTCAATATATTTTCTAATGTGTTTGAGACAAAGGGAAAACAGAGAAATTGGATATTTTGGTTTTTAATTGATTGTGGTTATTATCTTTTAAACTAGCTTTTTACTTTCTTTGCATCCCTTCTTTTTACTTTAGAAATTAATTTTGTCCATCGTTGGCTAAAATTTTAGCCGCTACGTATCTTGTGAATTTTTTGTTCCATTTAAGTTTTTACTCATTTTATGTCTTTGAATTTTCATGAGCAAGTACTATTTTTTAAGTTTGATTTCCTCCCTTCTATTGTTGTCCGAACTAACTAAAATTTGTGACTTTTCCAGATGGAAACTGAAAATACTCCAAAAGAGGTGGAACCCGTAGAGGTAATCAACAAAGTCTCTCCAACTACATTGTTGAAACCTGAGCTTAATGCTAACAACACCCCTGACAATATTCCTAATCCTCCTAAGAAGCATAAAAGAACAACTCCGTGTGACCCTGATGGTAGCCTTGTGAGTAGTGGCAGGGAAACATCTGAAGTTTGGAAGCACTTTTCCAAATATCTTGATAAATGGGGTATGCCTAGGGCGAAATGCAACTACTGTTCTAAAAATTTTGCTTCTGAAAGTAAGAATGGAACTTCAACAAAATGGAAGCATTTAAATGAGGTTTGTCCTAAATCCCCCTTTAGAATTATTGATAGAAAGCAATCAACACTCAGGCCAATTAGAAAAAAGGGAACAAACATATAGTACATGTACTTTAGAAAAGGTTGTGTTTAATGTTAATGAGATTAGGAAAGCAATTGCTGAGTTTGTCATTATCGACGAACAACCTTTTAAAGTTGTTGAAGGAGAAGGTTTTAAGAGACTAATGGCAGTTGTTTTGCCTAATTTTCAATTACCTTCTCGTCTGACTGTTGCTAGGCAATGTTTGAAAATATATCAAGAGGAGAAAGAAAAGCTTAAAAGCTTATTCAGAATCAACGTGTATGTCTTACTAGTGATACATGGACGTCACTTCAAAATTTAACTTATATGGTTATTACTGCTCATTGGATTGATGATGATTGGAATTTAAAAAAGAAAATTCTCAACTTTTTTCAAACATCAGATCATAAAGGTGAGACAATTGCTAAGGGGATTGAAGCATGCTTGTTAGACTGGGGGATTGAGAACATATTTACGGTGGCCCTAGATAATGTAACTGCTAATGATGCTGCAATTAAACACTTGAAAAGAAGGATTGAGGATTGGAAAGGAGGCATATTAGGAAATGAGTTCTTACATGTTAGATGCAATGCTCATATTCTAAATTTAATCGTGAAAGAAGGGCTAACTGAACAAAATGAGTCCATTTCTCAAGTAAGAAATGCTGTCAAATATGTTAAGTCCTCAGCTGGAAGGTTTGATTCTTTTAAGTCATTTGTTGAGAAGGCTAAGATTGGCACTCATAATCTTTTGACTTTAGATGTTGAGACTAGGTGGAACTCCACATATATTATGCTAGATACATCTGTAAAGTTTGAAAAAGCATTTTCAAGAATGTATGATGATGATCATAAGTACCTCAAATATTGTTTAGAGACGAATAGTATGGGAGGACATCCATCTATAGACGATTGGAAGAATGTTAAAGTTTTTATTAAGTTCCTTGAGAGATTCTACCAGGTCACTTTGAAATTCTCTGGAACTTCATATGTTACTTCTAATTCTTTTTTCCATGAGATCTTTAATCTTCAGAATTTTATTCAAAAATATTCTCATAGTGAAGATTCTATTTTGAGTGGCATGGCTGAGAAGATGAAAGTTAAATTTAAAAAATATTGGGGTACTTTTGAGAGTATGAATAAGTTATTATTTGTTGCTGTTGTTTTGGATCCTCGATATAAATTGAAGTATGTGGAATTTCTTTTCAACAAGTCTTATGGTAGTTTGGAGGGAGGCCAACAGTCAAAAAAGGTGATGGATACTTTGACTCGCTTGTATGACCATTACAAGAGTTCTTTTCGTGATAATTCTAGTGACATAACTGGTGGTCAAACAAGCTTGATGGATGAAATTGATGTCCTGGACAGTGACGAGATGTGGCAATCACAATGGGAGAAACATTTGGCAGATAAAGTCAATATTGAAAATAAATCTGAACTTGAGAAGTACTTGGTAGATGATTTGGAAAAGACCAACGATTTAAATATTTTGGCTTGGTGGAAAGTTTCATCTCCTAGATATCCACTTGTCTCTAGAATTGCAAGAGATGTTCTTTCTATTCATATTTCCACTGTTGCATCTGAATCTGCTTTTAGCACTGGTGGTCGAATTCTTGACTCTTATCGAAGTTCTTTATCACCAAAGACATTAGAAGCTCTTATTTGCACTCAACAATGGTTGAGATCAACTTATAAAGAATACAAGCTTGAAGATCTTTTAGAAGAAATTCAGAATTTTGAGATAGTTGAAAAAGGTAAATTTATACATTTAACTCTTTTGAATATGTTTTTATATTTTTAAAGCTTTAAGGCCTAGTATGTTAACTTTTTTCTTTTTCAGAATATGCTGGCACAACTTTGAGTATTGATTAATTTTGAGATACCAATTGAAAGTGGTAAATGCATGCAACTAGTAGTAGTAATAGTAGTAGTGGTAGTAGTAGTGGTAGTAATAGTGGTAGTAATAGTGGTAGTAGTAGTGGTAGTAGTAGTGGTAGTAGTGGTAGTAGTGGTAGTAGTGGTATAGTGGTGGTGGTGGTGGTGGTGGTGGTGGTGGTGGTGGTGGTGTTGGTGGTGTTGGTGGTGGTGGTGGTGGTGGTGGTGGTAGTGGTAGTGGTAGTGGTAGTGGTAGTGGTAGTCGTAGTGGTAGTGGTAGTGGTAGTCGTAGTAGTAGTGGTAGTGGTAGTGGTAGTGGTAGTAGGAGTGGTAGTGGCAGTCGCAGTAGCAGAGTGGTAGTAGGAGTGGCAGTAGGAGTGGCAGTAGCAGTAGCAGTAGCAGTAGCAGTAGCAGTAGCAGTAGCAGTAGCAGTAGCAGTAGCAGTAGCAGTAGCAGTAGCAGTAGCAGTAGCAGTAGCAGTAGCAGTAGTACTAGTAGTGTTTGATGAACTTGTTCAATTTGATGTAACTTCAATTGAGGATAAATTAAACTTTGGTAGTAAATTTTTAATTTTGCTATTATTTCAATTGAGGTTCATTTTGTAAGGTGTTTGGATTCTTATTTCACTGTAGTTATTTTCTATGGAATGAGAATGACAGTAGCATGATATCAAGTTAGTTTTGGTATCAATGTTTTCAGCTCTATGTTACGACTTACGACTACACTTGATTGTTTGATGGAGACTTATGGGTTGAGGCTTCATGATTGTTTAGATGTTATGCTCCCTTGTTTTGGTGTTCTACTGTAATTTTCTATAATAAAATGTTAGTATTCTAAATTTTGTTTTCTGTTGCAAACTTGCAAAAAATAATGCTTTCCCTTTTCACATTAATATGTATGAAGTTTCTGCTCGCTTAATTGATCTAAGACAAAAGCTCTATGTTTTAAAAAACATTGCCTAATTAACGAGCAATTTGTAGTTGTCGAAGATGACACCAATTTAGTCACATGCTCCTTACGTTTCGCTTTCCTATATCTCTTTTTTATATTTATTTTTTTAATCTCACTTATATCAATATTTTTGCACTATAAACTATATCTTTAAAAACCGAAAAAATCCGCAAAAACTGAACCAAATCGATAAAACCGATAATGTTTATACTATATTGGATTGGTTTGGTTTGAATATTAAAAAAACCGCTTTAATTGGTTTGGTTTAGTTTTAAGCAAAAACCGAGCCAAACCGAACCATGAACACCCCTACTTGCAGGGCGTATCCAAATAATGAGCAAAATATGATGACACATACGAAAAAGTGGAACCAGGGTCAAATAATACAGAGGCATCTCGGTGGGAGACTAAGACAATACATGTAATCACAGCATCTGAAGCAATAGCATCTGGTCTGGCTGGGAGTGCATAGAAACGGGCCTGACCACCACCTGATCAGCCTCCCCCTCTAGGGCGACCCCTAGGTGACTGACCTCCACCTCGAGCTGGCTGGACGGGTGGGAAAGTAACTAGTGCTGAAGCCGAAGGCTGAATCCTCTGCTGGGATGAACCTCCCATAAGACGGGGATAGAATCTCTTGATATGACCCAAATCTCCACACTTGAAGCAACCTCTCCCGACAAATGGCGATGGGGACTAAAGGGAGCCCCAAGCACCATGATACCCACTAGATGAACCAGGCATAGATGAACCCTGAACTGATGGTCCATGAGTCGAACTTTGAGTTGGAAGGGAACTAAGAGATGAGTGACCCTGATGTGAAATGTGAGAACCATGGCCAGATGATCCACCATGGTGACCTGAACGAGCTGGCTGAGCATGTCTGAATGAACGGCCTCTGCCATGCTGGAACTGACCTCTAGAAGGAACACCACCAAAACTGCCAGATCCCCGAGGCCTCTTGGCCTCCCTCTCAACTCGCTCCTAGCGGCGAACTGACTCTATCTCTCTGGCAATGTCAACCACCTCCTTAAAAAAAGCGCCAGATACTCTCTCTCTGGTCAGAAAAATCTGTAGCTGATAAGTGAGGCCATCAAAGAACCTCCTAATCCTCTCCCTATCCGTGGGAACTAGCCAGATAGCATGACGGGCCAACTCGGAGAATCTCATCTCATACTGCATCATGGTCATATCCTCCTGACGCAACTGCTCGAACTACCTGCGCAGCTCCTCTCTGCGGGAATGCGGTACATACTTCTCTAGGAAGAGAATAGAGAATTGATGCCAGGTAAGGGGCGCTACACCAACAGGCCAACGCCTCTCATAAGCCTCCCACTAAGTAAAGGCAGCTCCAGAATATTGAAAGGTAGTAAATGAGACCGCACTGGTCTCCAAAATACCTGTTGTACGAAGAATCCTCTAACACTTGTCCAAGAAACCCTGGGCATCCTCGCCCTCTGCACCACTGAAAGTCGGAGGATGAAGTCTACCAAATCTCTCCAATCGACACTGCTCGTCATCAGGAATGACTAGTACCAAAAATCCTGAGCAGGTGCAACCAGCTGGGCTGGTGGAGCCTCCGGTGTCTGAAGTCCCTGAGCAACCTACTGGGGTGTACGAGCGGCGGGAGTCTGAGTGCCTCCCGGCCTGAGAACTAGCTGTTGTAGTAGAAACAGCAACCGCCTGAGCAAGGCTAGTGCACACGGTCAAGATCCAAGCTAAGGTCTCCTGAAGAGTTCGGAACCTTTTTATTGTCTTTTTGGACAAAAGATACGTAAATAAGCGTAAAAAAAGTTACCTTTATATATATAACACCAAAACACACCACGCTATACCTTAAGGTATAGTGTGGTGTGTTTTGGCATTATATATACTGATATTTGACTGACACAGGTATAGCGTGCTATATTTTTACGCTATATATAGCGTACAAATACAACACGCTATACCCCTAATTAAATAATCCCTTCGTCTTCTTCCCCAACCAGAACGATCCCTCCCCCATTTTTTTACTTCAACCAGTTTCTGGTCCCCCTCCCCATCGTCTTCTTTAAAAAAAATTGTGGGCCCCAGCCGTCATACAAAACGTTAATAACATAGGTCCCACATCATAGTAGAGCATCGCATTATTGTGGTTTCACTCTTTCGGACTCAAATTTTCACACAAAACACTACATCAAGGTATTTTAATTTATTTTATGTCGTAACTTATATAATTATGCATATTTATTAGTTGATTGAATGTGTTTCCATGTTGTTTTGTGCTTTATTTGCGAAACTAGTATGTTATATTTATCCGAACTTAGATATTAGTGTTCTAAAAAAAGTCAAATTGAGAAATAATTTTTCTGTTGATATCAAGATTTAGATATTACTGTTTCCATGTCGGTTTGTGTTTTATTTTTGCTAAACTAGTATGTTATATGTATTTTTGTGAATGTTATGTGATTAAAATGTATTTATTGTTTATATTTAGTTTAGATTATTTATTAGCATAGTAAAATATAGAATCTTTTAGCGTAGTAAACTGTTGAGTATTTTAGCGTAGAATCCCTGTAGTTTAAGTATTTCTTATATTGGTAGATGAAAATATATACTTTGTACAATTAAATAATTAAAAATTAAGAATTTAAATTATAAAACAAACACACACAAAATTATCAAAATATTGAATTTGACACACATAATTATTCATGATAGTTTGGTGCTACTGGGCCTCAAATATTGAGCCTGGAACCCAATAGGTATATATACTTTGTACAATTAAATAATTAAAAATTAAGAATTTAAATTATAAAACAAACACACACAAAATTATCAAAATATTGAATTTGACACACATAATTATTCATGATAGTTTGGTGTTACTAGGCCTCAAATATCGAGCCTGGAACCCAATAGGTATATATATTTTTTATAATTAAATAAGTAAAAAATTAAGAATTTAAATTATAAAACAAACACACACAAAATTATCAAAATATTGAATTTGACACACATAATTAATCATGATAGTTTGGTGTTACTAGGCCACAAATATCGAGTCTGGAACCCAATAGGTATATAGACTTTGTACAATTAAATGATTAAAAATTAAGAATTTAAATTATAAAACAAACACACACAAAATTATCAAAATATTGAATTTGACACACATAATTATTCATGATAATTTGGTGTTACTAGGCCACAAATATCGAGCTTGGAGCCCAACAGGTATATATACTTTATACAATTAAATAATTAAAAATTAAGAATTTAAATTACAAAACAAACACACACAAAATTATCAAAATATTGACACACATAATTATTCATGATAGTTTGGTGTTATTGGGCCTCAAATATCGAGCCTGGAACCCAATAGGTATATATACTTCGTACAACTAATTAATTAAAAATTAAAAATTTAAATTATAAAACAAACACACACAAAATTATCAAAATATTGAATTTTGACACATATAATTATTCATGATAGTTTGGTGCTACTGGGCCTCAAATATCGAGCATGGAACCCAATAGGTATATATACTTTGTACAATTAAATAATTAAAAATTAAGATTTAAATTATAAAATAAACACACACAAAATTATCAAAATATTGAATTTGACACACATAACTATTCATGATAGTTTGGTGCTATTGGGCCTCAAATATCGAGTCTGGAACCCAATAGGTATATATATTTTGTACAATTAAATAATTAAACATAAAATTAATGTTGTTTAATTTATAGTTGAAGACATGGACGCGCCGCCTATACATTCCGGCCCTTACTCTCGTGAGATATTAGTGCTACAAGGCAATCATAGGTCCGCCCATATATGGGACGGGGAGTTACTGTCCCAGACTCTCCGCGCTAAGAGAGTAGACGACCTGTGGCATTTTTTGAGGCCCAGAGATCTCCACGAGCATGTAGTCCAGTGCATACAAGATACGGTATTTTATAGGATTATTTAGATCGGGCGGATGCAGCTTGACTGGGCTTTGATCACGGTGTTGATTGAGCGGTGGTGATCGAAGACGCAAACCTTTCACATGCCCATTGGCGAGGCCACCATCACGCTGCAGGACGTGGAGGTTTTATATGGCATGGCCATTTCACTGCCTATTGCTATGAGATCTATGTCGCGCGATGATTATTTGGACATGCTGCAGCAGCTCACGGGTTTTAGGCCACAGGACGAGACATTTTCGTCGGGCGTCAGTCGGTTGTCTTTGAACCCTACTAGACAGTACCTGGAGGTACTCCACCCCATTATCACCGACGATACAGAAGAGATACATATTACCCGGTATACGAGGTTGTTGTTGCTTCTTCTATTTGGAGGGGTCTTGTTCCCGAACACTTCGAGGAACCTAGTCAACCTGAGATTTCTTCATCATATTCAACTACTATATGAGTTACCATATTACAGCTGGGGTGTTGCTGTTCTCGCCTACATGTACAGGAATATGTGTCGGGCGAGCATGGGCACTTAGAGAGATGTTTGTGGTTTTCTGTCGCTTCTACAGGTGACAATATATTCGAATAATCTATTAATCAATTCCAACTCTACCTAGTTAGAATTTATCTTAAACCTGACGTCAACTTTCTATGTTAGGTTTGGGCCTCGGAGTGGTTCTTGCAGTTTCAGCCACCTCTACCACAATTACCTCCTAATGTAGTACCTCCGGAACTCCCTCTATCCAGGAGGTGGGTTCTCCGTCTTACACTTTCACGAGAGCATGATGCTCATCATAATCCCCCCCTCTGCAGGGATGTGTTGGATCTGGTGGAGGGCGGACATGTAAATATGTACCTAAACTTACCTGCTATAGATTAACTTAGTGTTGCGCATACTCATGTTTTGTTTTCTTATTTGATAGTTCATCTGGACGCCATATAACGATGATTTGATAGCTGGCCTACCAGCTTATTGCTGGGCCGACCGATTGATTTAGAGAACTTTTGCCCCGCTCATATGCCTCGTTATTGTGGAGCATCATGCCTCGGAGCGGGTACTTCGCTAGTTTGTCCGCCCGTAGTATATACCGAAGGGCCTATATTGGAGCCTAGGAATTATCAGAGGGATGATCATTGCAGAGCGGATGACACATTTATGGCATGGTTAGCGGTGCAGATCCATAGGACCAGCGATATCATATGATTTCGCCCCTACTTACACAGATCTAGGAGGTGGCTATTGAGAGGTATATGTCCTGGTACCGCCATGTTACCTAACTTTTTATTGGGAACCCTATTCATCAGGCTGGCGGTCGGTATGTTCCATACGTCGGGCGACACGAGGCCCTGGTATATTTTCTGTTATTATTAATTATATAACTGTAACTTAGTGCAATATATGTAGTTTATATTTTATACGTTGTGCAAGCTATTGGACTACATTCAGTCTATCAGATGGGACTGCAGATGTAGGATCATGTCGGTGATCCTGCAGCCGCCTTGCAGGATTACAGTTGTCGATTTGTAGAGTTGGCTGCCCGGACACTGCAGCGAGCCTGAGAGGATCAGCGTTTGGCACACATGCCTGATTATGTGGAGCCAGAGGAGTACGAGCGAGGCACTGGTGTCGCACGAGGTGGTGGTGCCCGACGAGGCGGGGGTGCCGAAAAACGTGGCGGTGGGTGGAGAGGAGGTGGTCCCCAGCAAGGGGGCATTGAGGCCCCTGCTAATGATGTTGCTGCAGATCTGCCGGGTGGCCTACATGAGACGGGCATGCCATCATACAGCCTTGGAATGGATCTCACTCTAGGGACTTCGCAGGTGACCCCGTCAGGTCAATTATTGATCATGGGCACGGACCTTTCTAGAGTCGATTGGGATACATACTTTTCAGGCTTGTCTACTGTTGTTGAGGACCGGCTGACCCGAGATTTACATAGTGGACGCCGGTTGAGTTATGCTTCATCATCACAGGCACAGGTATGGTTTTCTTAGTATTGAATTACAATTTGTCGTTATTTTCCATAACTTTATTAATTTCCTTTTTAAGGTTGAACGCGATGCTGACATAGCTGCGATAGATGATTATATTCAAGAGCCCGATGATATCGTGGTAAGACAATTTAAATTGTTGTGACTTATTATATACTTTGTTATACTGAGCTTTTTATTCTTATGTAGGTTTCTACTGGACTGGCGGCCCCTTTTACCGATCCTGTCAGCACCACTAATGTTCATGATGCGGCGCATCCGGCTATTAGGAGGCGACTTGATGATGACGATCCCGATAGCGTACCCAGGCGGGATGGGATGCGCCTCAGACCAGCGGCTGCATTGAAGCACACTAGATGCGGGACACATTGATTTTCTTTCCTTGTTTTTTATATTTGATGTAAACAATATTTTTGTATATACATTAACAACAATTTTTATATAATATGTGCATTACTTTTTAAATTCTCCGTTCATTAGTTAGTTTCGTACTACAATACAAACACTTAAATTCCATTACAATTAATAAAAATAAAGTTCATTACAAATAATTTAGTTTAATACTACAACACAAACACAAACATAGCAACTTAACATAATTAAAATTCAATACAACTAATAAAAATACACGACACATGAAATAGAAAGATAAAGTGATACACTAAACACATACATGTCAATGTTTAGTCACTGCCGCCCATTATTTTCTGCTCCAACCACTTAAATTATTCTTCCAGCTTATTTTTTTTCTTCTACCTCTTTAAGTTTCGCTTTCAACTCCGCAGCCTCTCTTTTATGTTCTCTTTCACGTTCCTACTATTTTAAACACAAATTATTAAGATCGTTCAATAATTCTTTGTAGTATTCCTGATAACAGGGTTCATCAATCCATACCTCAAAATCGCAAATAGGTTCGCCGGGAACCTTATAAAACTTGTTCAAACATTCCCAGTAGCTGCATCCAGCTTCACCATTATCCCAACAACTTTGCATCATGCATTTTTTCCACACTTGCACATTGGTACATAAAGAGGTTGAGACATTTGTGCGATAAAAAAACTTGCTTTTAGTTATTGTTGAGCGCAGAAAATAACTAGAATGAGCCCGTTATTTATAGGCAAGACAACACACATAACGTAGTATTTAACCGTGCTATATATATCCATAACATAGTATTTGACCGCGTTATGCTTTGTGTGTTAAAGGTTCTGACGGGTACGAAACAACTTTATGTCAGTTGGGCAGCTTTTTCAGTTCGACAAGACAACACATATAACGTATTATTTAACCACGCTATATATACACATAACGTA
Source organism: Nicotiana sylvestris (assembly GCF_000393655.2). NCBI lineage: Eukaryota > Viridiplantae > Streptophyta > Magnoliopsida > Solanales > Solanaceae > Nicotiana > Nicotiana sylvestris. Next base: position 90,737,036 of record NC_091068.1, on the reverse strand, counting down.
GTATTTGACCGCGCTATGCTTTGCTTGTTAAAGGTTCTGACGTGTACGAAACAACTTTATGTCAGTTGGGCAACTTTTTCAGTTCGACAATACAACACATATAACGTATTATTTAACTGCGATATATATACACATAACGTAGTATTTGACTGCGCTATGCTTTGCGTGTTAAAGGTTCTGACGGGTACAAAACAACATTATATCAGTTGGACAACTTTTTCAGTTCGACAAGACAACACACATATATAAAGTAACAAACATAATTAATATTAAATTAATCAGCTTTATGAAATTTCAATGTTGTTTCAAGTTCTTCTGAATATATATATTTTTTTAATTATCATTAACAAAACTGAAATGGAAAAGTTCAACTCATAATTAACAAACATAATTTTATTTTATAAATCTTGTAACATAAACAAAACAACTAAATATTACAACATAAACTCATTGATAGCTAGGCACAATAGAAGAACACCCACCACGAGCTTGATTACTATTGCCATCCAAAGGACATTTTTGACGGTCGTGTCCTGTTTGCGAGCATATACCACATCTGCGTGCATAAACAATATCACTAACATCCATTTGGTTCCGTATACGTGTTCTCTTCTGCACCTATATTCGACACAAATAGGACTTGTTACACACACATTTTAAATGATTCAGACGGCCAATAATGCTCAGCACCCACTGGCTGCAACTGCTTACTATATGTGTTTAGGTACTTCGCAACACTATATTATTGATCAACATAGTTGGTTATACCTAAACCAACTTTTTGAAAGCACTTGATGGCATGTGAGCAAGGCATGTGGTAGATGGACCATTTCCCACAAGAGCATAACCTTGTATATTCATTTACAGTATGTACATTATTCCCCCGATTTCGATGGATAACGGTTCGAATTTCAAAAATATTTCTTTCGTTATCATACTGCAAAAACCAATGCCAATGTGCTCGCCGTTTGTATTTCTCAAATCTCTTCATTGGCACTGGCATAAATTCAACACCCCTTTCCATCACTGACGTTGCAGCTGCAGACCTCTCAACAAACCTCTCCGCCATCTACTTGAACGACATCCGCACCATGGCCGTGACAGGCAATTCCCTTGCCAACTTCAATAACCCGTTGAAAGACTCTGACACATTTGTAGTCAGAGTTCCCCAACTGCCACCATCCGCATGCAAAGTCCACTTTTCAGGGTCATGTCGCATTAACTAACGATAGGTTGCCTCGTTTTCTTGCCTGATAGATTCCATGTGCCTCTGGAATTTATGCTGTTGGCGGTCTGTTGCTGCCATCCACATCAAATCATGCAGATCCTTGTTGGGATATGCCTTCTGAAAATTGGCTTTAAAGTGCCTCACATAGTAACGGTGGTAGGCATAAGGTTCTTGCCATGCAGGCAAGTTTTCCACAGAACTTAAGATACCACCATGACGATCAAATATTAGACAAATACCGAAACGTTGTTTGACAATGTGCTCTTTCAAGTGGTTCAAAAATAGCGTCCACGTCTCTTGGCTTTCATTGGAAAAAATAGCAAAAACTAGAGGAAATATCTGTCCATTAGCATCTACTGCTACGACTATCAATAGCTTGATATCGTACTTTCTATAGACATAAGTGTCGTCTATGGATATTACGGGCCGACAATGCAAAAAACCATCAATTGCTGGTTTAAACACCAAGAACACGTAATTGAATATATATTCTGGTTTACCCGGACTCCACTCAAGCTTCCATTCAACAACCCTCCCGGGGTTAAAGTGCTGCAGTACGACCATGTACCTAGGCAGAGCTGCAAATGACTTATCCCAGTTACCATAGACTATTTCAAACGCTCATTTGCGCCCGAGATATGCCTTTCTTTTGGTAATGGTATGGCCATATTCCTGGTGGACTAATGTAATGCACTCTTTGATTTTATACCTTATGGATGCTTCGATGTGTGGAATAAGGACAAGAGAAATCAAGTCAATATCCAAGTTGAAGTGATTCCCGTTGAATGTGTCCATTTCGCATGTGTGGGTGGGAATGTATTTACCCACTTTCCACAGACCTATCTTCTTCTTGCTTGCACGCAACATCCAATGACATGTCCAAAACCACCTGCGACAAACAACTTTGTATACAATCGGACTTGACTCCCATACCATCATCTCACGACACTCTTTTACGTTGTGCATTTTACAAGCCCTACTTACGCGCACTTTATCAGGAAAAAACATGTCCTTTTCCATCACCGTTGGTCAAGACTCATCCCACATTGCTGTCCGAATTTCATCAAAATCCCTTGTGAGAGCTTCCACATCCGGCATGCTTGGCAAGTTATCAAGGTAAGGAATCTCCCTTGAATGAAACAGCACTTGGGACTCGTACACACTTCGTCTAGGGGGGTGGAGCATACTCTCTGGTCGAATCAGGTCCTTCCTTCTCATCCTCCTCATCACCATCCTCACGAGGAAAGGGTGTCTCGTCTCCAGATTCATCAGCATTGTTGTCGTAATCACTGTTCTCTTCCTCACTCTGTGCATCTGCCAGATCCCGATTTAATACGTCGTCTTCGGGCAATTGAGTGAGTACATGTGGTTCAACTTGCTCGTTTTTACTACACAATCAAAAAAATAATAAGTTACTGAAATTAATAAATACTTTCCATATAGCTGTATCACTTCACTTACAAGTCGTAATGTGATGAAATTCCATGATGAACATTTTCATTTAGGTGATGACTACCGGATGGACCCCCATGATCCAACACACCAAAACTATGCTTGGGTTCATAATTTGTAAAATTCATATTCGATCGGTACCTCCTATTAAATGTATGAGCGTTAATACAAATTCAATACAACAAAAATGTACATCGTAACACAAAGGAAAATTAAAGTTTACCACTCGTCTTGTGAATTATGAAAAGCAGGCGGTGATAAGTTTAAATCAAGGAAAACTCTTTCATCCAGAACTTGTCCGACAAAAACTGCTCCAGAATAACCACCCGATGATTGGGGCTTATCCGGAACCTGTCCGGCAACCTCATTGTTGGGAACGCCTCCTTGACGTACATATCCAACATTTTTATTACAAGAAATTCCCAATATTCATCCGGAGTCCTTAGAAAATCCCTCAAAGTTTCATCATCGTAGATGTTTAACTTCGAGTAAAAAATAGCCCCTTGCGAAGTGACGGAATATGGATATCTTCCGGTTACTTTAAGTATCACTCGGTGTTTCCTCACACTCATTTTTTTGCATAACAACGATATCAATTTATCGTACTCCATTGTAAGTGGTAATTTAACATGACCCCGTGGAGATAAACTATACCTCACTGAGTTATTCTCCATCACAACCTCACCACCCCAATATAATAAAACTCTTAATCAACGCTCTTCAGACATTACGGAAAAATGCTTGAGAATTTAACAAGAAGAAAAGATTGAATGGGAGTTAAAAAATTTTGCGAGCCCGGGGGTTGATACATTCACTTATTGGTGGGCCCATAATAAGGGGTATAGTGTGTTGTATTTGTACGCCATATATAGCGTAAAAATATAGCACGTTATACCTGTGTCAGTCAAATGTCAGTATATATAACGCCAAAACACACCACGTTATACCTTAACAGCAAAAGTTACCGTTAAGGTATAACGTGGTGTGTTTTGGTGTTATATATATAAAGGTAACTCTTTTTACACTTATTTACGTATCTTATGTCCAAAAAGACAATAAAAAGGTTCCGGACTTGTCTCCTGAAGACTTAGAATAATAATAGGCACAGTCGGTGCCTGAGCTGGTTCTGCTGGAGCATCCATAGCTGGAACATGATCATGAACTGGGAAAGCTGGTGGATCTGCAGGTGCTGCCCTAGCTGCTGTGCGGGCTACATCCATGGCCCTACCACAACCTCGATCGTGACCTCGACCTCTAGTGGCCCCAACTGGTGGTACTGGTGGACGTCTGTCCTGACCGGTAGCACGTGTCCTCACCATTTATGAGAGAATAGAATAACAAAAGTTTAGTACCAAAATCAACAGATTCGCACGACAAGAATTCAAGAATGTGAAATTTTTTCCTAAAGGTTCTACAGCCTCTCAAAGATAAGTACAGACATCTCAGTACTGATCCGCAAGACTCTACTAAACCCGCTCATGACTCGTGAGACCTATGTAACCTAGGCTCTAATACCAACTTGTCACGACCCCAAAACCAACTCGGTCTTTATGGTGCCTATCATGGAACTAGGCCAGCCGGCACATTACCAAAACAGTTTAAAATTTCATTAAAAACTTAATAACAACCTTTTTCAACTGAAATTCCATATAAGATATAAAGTCGAAAACCAAAATGCGGAAAATAAAAGCCCGACCTCGGGTGTCACTAAGTCATGAGCAATACTACAATTGTTCCAAAACATAACAAGATCAAAATAGTCTGGAAGTAGCAAAATATATACTAGAAGGAAGATAATGAAGGAGAAAGGCGGACTGCGAACGTCAGGCAGCTGCCTCGCTATCTCCGGTGAAATCCGCGTCTGGAATAGAAAATAACTACTACCGTGGCATGAGATACATGGATTTGCACATAAGGTGTAGGTGGTAACGTGAGTAGACCAACTCAGTAAGTAACAAGTTCAAACTATAGACTGACAAGTAGTGACGAACTAAACCTCAACAGGTAAACACAATTAAGATGTACAGTAAAGTAGGCATGCTTCCTGTTCAAGTATTCAGCTCAACAGTAGGCAAATACAAATCTGAACTATATGAAGTATAAAGCTTAGCAAATATCTACGTACCAATGCACATGAAGCATGAAAATGTACCATGTACCTCCACTCAAGTGCTCAACCACTCGGTAGTGTATATGGCCATCCAACCCAGGGAAGATCCATCCTGGAATATATACACATCACTGACAATAGTCACCCAGTACCGAGGAAGGCCATTCCAGCCCTATGGAAAAGATCCATCTCCAGGTATAAGTACTTCGGACAAGATCCATGTCCAGGGAAGATCCATCCCTCAATAATCTCAATTGCGCTCACTGGGGGTGTGTAGACTCCGGAGGGGCTCCTTTCAGCCCAAGCGCTATAACAAGCCAACGAAGGCATAATCAATAATCTACTGCGACGTGCAGCCCGATCCCATAACTGTCACTCATAATCAGGATCTCGGCCTCACTCAGTTATCACTCTCCAGTCTCATATATACGGGCTCACAATGCCATAATACTAGTTCGAAACAATGATATGATGTGCCAAATGATAACAACCAAGACTAAGACATAATATGATATACATGAACAAGACTGAGTACAGAATATCAATGAAACTAATGAGGTGACAGCAAGAAACGAGCACTCGGGTCTCAACAGTATTGGCGTGAAACCCTAACATGATAATTAGCATAATTTACAATTTATTTACTTAATCACATAATCCCAACACAGATATCAGCAAGAAAGAGTCTCTAAGTGGTGCCATGGAATAAACCAGGCCATAATTCTCATGGTGCACGTCCACACGCCCGTCACTTGGCATTTACGTCACCTCAATACAAATCATATAGCACAATATTCGGGGTTTCGAACCCTCAAGACCAAGTTTGGAAGCATTACTTACCTCAAACCAAGCCAAATCCTACTCAGCTACGCCTTTGCCTCTAGAATACAGCCTCCAAATGCCCCAAATCTAACCAAAAACAATACAACGCAATCAATATAGGCCAAGGAATTAATTCCAAATGAAAAACTATCAATTCAAACCAAAATCCCAAAATTTACCAAAATCCGGTCCCAGACCCATGTCTCGGAATCCGGTAAAAACCACAAAACTAGGAACTCCTTTCACTCCCGAGTCTATACATACCAACATCATCAAAATTCGACCTCAAATGATCCTTCAAATCTTCAATCAAAACTCTCCAAAACTCAAGTCCTAAACCCATAAATTTCACCCCTAATTCCCACTAATATCATGATTAAACAATGGGAAAATCATCATAAACACAAGTAATAAAGCCCAAGTAACTTACCCAACTGAAAACCTTTTATTCCTCTTGGGAATCACTGCCCAAAGCTCAAATCCCAGCAAAAAATGGTGAAGAATGACCAAAAATTTGCGAAGGAGTCTTTATATACATTCTGCCCAGCATTTCTGCATCTGCGGTCCCCACTATGCATCTACGGGGCCGCATTTGTGCAAAATTTTCCGCTTCTGCAAAATCTCATTAAAACGGCATTTCCGCATCTGTGGTTGCCTGACCACACCTGCGGTCATTGCAGATACGGGGACCAAATCGCACCTGCGACCCTGTCTGCGCACCTGCGCTGAATGACCGCTTCTGCGGAACTCGTACCTGTGGTCCCCAATCCGCAGGTGCGGAAATGATAGAAGCAACAACTTCAGCTGCTCAAACCAAGTTCCAATCCTTCCATTAACCATTCGAATTCATCCCGAGGACCTCGTGACCTCAACCAAAAATACCAACAAGTCATATACCACTATTCAAACTTATTCAAACCTTCAAAACACTCCAAACATCATCAAAACACCAATTCACCCTCGGATTCAAGCCTAAGAACTTCTAAACTTTCGAATTTCACAAACGATGCCGAAACCCATCAAACCTCATCCGAATGACCGGAAATTTTGCACAAATGTCACAAATGACACTATAGACCTGCTCCAATTTCCAAAATTTTATTCCGACTCCGATATCAAAATTTCCAATGCCGATCGAGAAACGCCTAATTTCCAAATTTCGCCAATTCAAGCCTAAATCTACCACGAACCTCCAAATTACATTCCAAATACGCTCCTAAGTCCAAAATCACCTAACGGAGCTAACCGAACCGTCATAATTCACTCCCTAGATCATCTACTCGTAAGTCAATATCCGATTGACTTTTCCAATTTAACTTCAAAATAGAAGACTAAATATCGCATTCCTCTCCAAAACCACTCCGAACCCGAAACAACCAATATGATACGATGAAATACAGCTGAACAACACATAAAGAAGCAAAAATGGAGGAAATGGGGCTATAACTCATGAAACGACCAACCGGGTCGTTACACAACAAGTGTACGACATCGTAACTTGTTCAAGAAATAATTTCATAAATCCTAAAATCAATTAAAATAATTAAAAGCAGTATAGAAGCGAAAAAATGCACAATATGTTTTAAACATATAATAAATCAGATAATTAAGCCAATTATTAATAGTTGAGCGACCGCGAAACTCGAGAGTGCCTTCCACCTTTTTCCAGGTTAACAGAATTCCTTACCCGGTCTTCTGTGTTTGCAAACTTTTAAAACAGAGTCAAATTTCCTCGATTTGGGATTTTAAAATAAATCGGTGACTTGGGACACCATAAATTATTCCAAGTGGCGACTCTGAAATTAAATAAATAATCTCATTTCGATTAATGTCACTTTAATTAGGAAAACTCTCATATCCCCCTGGAAAGAAGGAGGTGTGACAGCGATGCTTCTTGTGTTTCTGCATTTCCTTTCCTGTTTGAAGGTTGTGGAATTGCCTTCTTTGTCTAAGGAATATGCTTCTTAGCAATTGATTTCTTCCTCATGTTACCTACATGCAAATATACAATGTCACATTTAATAGTTTAAAACTTGTGATTAGAATAAGAAAAATAAACCCCAATTCCGGCAAACATGTATGACCAAAAGACAAACGACCACATGCTTATCAATAAACATTAAGCAGCCATTCCAACGATATTCTAAAATACAAAGCATAGAGGTAGTCCAAGAAAGATATAACCACCCCACGCATAATATATGGTTATACACAACCCAATCGATTTTAAACATGCACATGAACAAATTACTCTACAAAACCCGAAATCACAAATGTAAGAAATAGAAGAAAAAAAAGAATTTAGGATTTACCAAAATCGGCACGTTTTGAGCAACAATACAGTGCTTGTTGGTCTATAGAGATGATTCCACCCAAAATCGAAGCTTAATTCTTATCCCTTCCCGCTGGAAACCACTGTGGTTAAGGGGTTGAGCGAGAGAGACGAAAAAATAGAGAGATAAGAGAGAAATTGGCAGAAAAATAAGAAAGAAATATTATTTCAAACCTTATAGTGACCCACAAATTTTGAAAATATTAAAAAGGCCTCATGTACCTTAACGTAAAAATTGCGTGGGTAGCCACTTTTTAAAGTGATATTTGTGAGCACCTAATTTTTGTCCCATATATAAAATTACTGCTAAAAAATATTCAAAATAGTTTTAACTGTTTAAGTAGAATTTTAGGAATTTTTCTCTATTTTTATATTTGTTTGGCATTTATTTGGAATTTTAGCATATTTAGTAGCATTTCAAATAACAAAAAATACAAAAATATTTTATATTTTATTTCTTATATATTTTCATATTTTAATTCCAAAATACTAAAATCATAAAGTGTATTAATTAATATCATTTTTATATTTGTAGGTTTAATGAGTTAATCAATTTGTTATATTATAATTTAAATAGTTTAATATTAGATAAATGGGTTATTTGTGCAATATTAGAATTAAATAGGGAAGTGATTAAAATGGAAAGACAAGGTTAAGGAAAGAATTAAGAGCTAAAGAAAAATGGGCTGTTGTTTTGAAATTGGGCCGACCAAATTACTCAGCCCAATTACCCATCCCTATAAACGACCATTCCCCTTTTTTCTTCAGGAGATCGGATCCCCCTCTAGAAAAAGGACCCATCCCTGTCAACGACCATTCGCCATCTCTTCATCAGCTGTTTTTCCTGCTCGTTTTGCTTCATCTGTGGCTGGGTTTCATCATCTTCTTTTTTCAGAATTTTGGTCTCGGTTTTGTTTGCTGTTTAGGTATGTTGTACACCCATGTCACTCCTTTTGAGATTTTTCTGAAATTCCATGTTGTATTTGTTCCGATTCTGTTGAGCTGCGTGGATTTGTCACGTGTTTGATTGTTGAGCTGCTTGAATTAACTTATCTGGCAACTTCTGAAATTATTATGTTCCAGATTTGCTCAAATCTTTAGGATCTGTTACATGTATGTGCTGTTTTTAAGTTTGCATTTTACTCCCTGTTTGAGTTCTGGACTCCAGTGCTTCTGAAATTGGACATTTGAGGTAATAGTTTGTCTTAGCTAAGTGTTTAAGAGTCAAATCCTTCCGTGAGGCAACTTGTTAATCACACGACATTCTAGGATTAATCTCATAGTTTCAATTGTTGCTTATAACTGCTCTCATGTTACTTTGAATTTCTAATTTGTAACTTGTTTTGGCTACAAATTGTGTATTGATCAGTTTAATTGCTATTGAGGGTGGAACTGTTTCAATAGAGCAAGTTCATAAGTTCAAAAATGGCATTATTTTCATTAGGAGACAAGCTTTCATTGGAACAGTCATGTAATTAGATCAGTTCTTCTTTGATTATGCTCAAATAGTGTTGAAATACAGATATTGATGAGGTCTTTGGTCTGTAAATAATGCAAGCTACTTGGAGTATTTTGGACATGAATTTGAGAACTAAATTTGTGAGTAGGGATAAAGTGGCTATTTGATTAGGGGGTATGTAATTTTTCTCTGTTCTATCATCATTGGCTACGAATTGACTAAGTCATCATTGGCTACGAATTGACTAAATCAGGTGGTTGAAATAAAGTTTGTGGTTGTAGTACTTCAAAATTTGAATTTCAAATGTATGCTAATGGACCTTGGCTTTCTTGGAATGCCAGAACGTAGTGTTTGGTTGTTTGGTTCAACTGGATATGAGTTTAGGCTAATAGTTGATGATTTTTTGAACTGCCAGCACTTATTCCAACCCAATACATGGCTCCATAACTCTCAACTTTAACACACGATCTTGAGCGTAGAAAAGTAATTGATTCTTGAATCTTCGTAGTTGCTTCAGGCGCGATTAATCATAATCATCGTGACTATGGGTACGGTTCCCGTGACATGGTCACGATACATAATTCCATTCGGGTGTACATTTCATGTGACCCGACTATAGCTTCAAACAATAATAAAAATAAACATGTTGTAAACCGCGGGTGCATTTCATGTGACGCGATTCACAATGTGTTTAAAACAGCGAGTGTGCAACATCGCGACTTGTTTAAACCAGGGTTCAGAAAAGCGTCCGCTTCCTCGCTTTAAGCGAGAAGCGAAGCGGAGCGGGAGGTTGGGCGCTACTCCAATTAAAAGCGGCTCAAGAAAAGCGCCCGCTTCTCTCTAAAAAGCGAGAAGCGGTGAAGCGGATTGAAGCGGAAGAAGTGGTCGCTTTTTGAATTAAAAGACCTAAAGTCTTTTTTCAATTAAAAGACCAAATCGCTGACTTCTGTTCCAGACCCATTAGTTTCTTCGACTTCTTCACCAGCAAACTAGGGTTCTAAACTAGCGATTTCTTCCTCACTAAAACGGTAAAACCAGCAATTTCTTCAAGCAAACTAGGGTTCTTTTCTTCTTCAACACTACAACAACAACTTTCAAGTTTCAACAGGTATGTTTTGCTTTTGCACTTTTTATTTTCATTCTTCTTCTTTTTCTTTTTCTTTTTCTTTCTAAACGTCCAAAAAGCGCTGAAATGCTGACAAATATTTTTCAAAAAAATTCTTGCCCAGTTTCTGCCCAAATTCTGCCCAATGATAGTGGAATAAAAGAATTTGACAATCTTGTAGAAGAATAGGATGCTCATTTTGTGCTTAATTGATGCTACTCTTTAGTTTTTTAATTGAAGTATTGAATATTTGCTTACAATTACATGTGTTGTCTATGTCGTATTTATTTTAATTTTTTTTTTAAAATTTCCCTTCACTTAAAGAAAGCGGGCGCTTCGCTTCTCGCTTTTCGTGAAATGGGGGTTATCGCTTTTCCTCGCTTCACGCTATTTTTAACACTGGTTTAAACAAATTTCATAAATAAATAAAAGCGGTTATAAAAGTAAAAATGCATTATAGATTTAAAACATGTGATAAATCAGATAGTTAGGTCAATTATTAATAGTTGAGCGACCGTGCCCGGGTTAACATAATTCCTTACACGGTCTTCTGTGTTCGCGGACCAAAAATAGAGTCAATTTCCTTAATTTGGGATTTAAAATAAACCAATGACTTAGGACACCAATAATTATTCCAAGTGGCGGCTTTGAAATTAAATAAATAATCTCAATTCGATTTATGTCACTTAAATTGGAAAAACTCCCTATCCCTTCGGGAAAAAGGAGGTATGACAATATTTACTTTTTATCCAGCATTTTTAATGCTGAGCAAAAGTAGCCACTAGTCTATTAAAATTAATATGAAAAGACAGCGTTACACTTTCTTCTATCTCTTTCCCTTCCCAAACGGAAATGCATATTCATTTCTCCTTGTGCTTCCTGCAAATTATTAAGGCGTCACTGTGCCAAAGACGGTATCTTTGCTCCTTACTTTCCTCCTGATGATCCCCACAAGTTTGCCATTGTTCACAAGGTGTTTGGTGCTAGTAACGTTAGCAAGATGTTGCAGGTTTCTCGTTCTTCCTCTCACCTTTTATACATCCTTCTTATGTAATTCTACTATAATACATCAACCCAAAAGAACAACATTAAACCCTTTATTAATTAACTTTCACGTAGGGTTGTGCAACCATTTAAATTTACGTTTCTTTTAAAAGTAAAATAGAGTTGGTCCTGAACTTAGAGTTGGATGTTCAAAAATTAAGGACACTTGGTCCTTAACTTAGAGTTACAAGCACAGAAATTAAGGACAGGTAGTCCTGAACTTCGAGTTTCAAGTTCAAAAGTTAAGGATAGCTGAACTTATAGTAACAAGCTCATAAGTTAAGGACATTTGGTCCTGAACTTAGAGTTGGAAGTTCAAAAATGAAGGACACTTTGTCCTTAACTTGAGTTACAAGTGCAGAAATTGAGGACAGGTAGTCCTGAATAGTGTTTTGAAAAGCGAACGCTTCGTCGCTTTAAGCGTGAAGCGAGGTGAAGTGAGAAGCTGTCGCTTTTTCCTTACTGAAGCGACACGACCAGCAGAAGCGATCGCTTCAGCCAAAAAAGCGAGAAGCGACCCAGAAGCGAGAAGCGCAAAAGCGCTCGCTTATGTTCAGAGGGGCCATTTTGAAAAAAAAAAGTTTGGGTCTTTGTTTTTGTTATACAAAACAAACCCAAAGTGAAAAGACCTTCTTTGTCTTGCCAAAAATTGAACATTAGCAGCAGCAGCCAACTAGGGTTCAGCCTCCAGGTAATTTTTCTCTTTTATTCTTCTTCTTTCTTCTTCTTCTTCTGATGAACGTTAGCAGCAGCAGCCAACTAGGGTTCAACCTCTAGGTAATTTTTCATCTTTTATTCTTCTCTCTTCTCATTTTCAGTTTTTCTCGTCCAGTGTTTGTGCTAGGGCGTTGGTTTTTCCCCCTTTTATTCTTCTTATTTATTAATTTTAATATGTATTTTAGTTTATAAAATTAATTATTATATATATATATATGTTATATTTTCAGTTTATTTGATTTGTTTAATGTGTATTTCAATTTATAAAATTAACTATATATATATATATATATATATATATATATATGTATGTATGTATATATATGTATGTATATATATGTGTGTGTGTGTCTATATATATATATTCAGTTTATTTGATTTTTTTAATGTGTATTTCAGTTTATAAAATTAATTATTATATATATGTTATATTTTCAGTTTATTTGGTTAATTATATATATATATATTATATATATATATATATGATATGTTATATTTTCAGTTTATTTGAATTTTTTAATGTGTATTTCAGTTTATAAATTAATTATTATATATATGTTATATTTTCAGTTTATTTGATTATGTATTTTCTTATATTAATAGGGATTTAAAAATGTCCCAAAGTTTTTAAATTGAATTTTTGGATTATTTATATTGTGTCTTTGCCATGTTTACATTATGTTTTTTTTTAAATTGCGCTTCACTTTAATGAAGCGTGCGCTTCGCTTTTGAAGCGAGGTGAACCCCTGTCGCTTTTTTGCGCTTCTCACTCTCAAAAACACTGGTCCTAAACTTCGAGTTCCAAGTTCAAAAGTTAAGGACAGGTAGTCCTAAACTTAGACTTATAAATTATGGATAGCTAGTCCTGAACTTACAGTAATAAGCTCATAAGTTAAGGAACTTGGTCCTGAACTTTATGAGTAGAAGGGTATTTTCGTCCGGGTGGGAAAAAGTTTATTAAAGCAGTGGCTAAAGACTAAAGATATTTTAAACAGTGGCTTAAAAGTAAATACATGTCTTATTACTGGCTAATTGTGCACTTTCCCCTACCTTAACTCACCCATTTAGCTATTTTCCAACCCAAAAAAAAAATGAGAAAAAAAAATAGGAATTTAAGTTTTGAGTGGCTTCTTGACAATTCCTCGACAATTCCTCTCTGCTAACTACTAATATGAGTAACATCTACATGTATTTCATTTCTAACGAAAGAAAAAAATATTTATTTCTCTTGCTTTTCTTTCCCAGAATCTGTCAAATATAATCCTTCACCGCCATCGGCAAATCAACCTCCCTTTCGGCCGTGCGCCGCCTGCCTGCCCTACCTTGCTTGGTTGTCTTCGATCTTGGATTCTCGATTATACCCTCTGACCCTTTTATTTGGTATGGTATCTCACCACTTATATTTACTTGTTTTTCTGTTTTAGTTTCTGTTCTTTGATTTGTTTGTTTCTGCCTTCTCCATATGCTTTAGTTTCTCTTACGGCTTTTCGATGTTGGTCATCTCAATTGAGTAGTGCTAAATTGAATCATTTGCTGGTGCCTGTTGTAAAGAAAGGACTTCTATTTCTGAAATTGAATTCAATAGGTTTCCTTCGTTTGAAATATATGCAAGTTTTGCATTCTGGTCTTAGAAAGTGCCGAATTTGTGTGCCCTTTCTAGAAATTATTCATTATATTTGCTTTAGCTTTAAGCCCCTGTAACTATTTTCTCCGAAGTGCGCCTTGAACCCATTAAATAAGTAGGACTAAAGTAGTATAGAAGCTGATGGACAAATTCTGAATTGGGTATAGTGTTGGTTCTTCAATGGTTACTGTGGAAGATGATGTCAAAAATGTATAGTGGGGTGGCATTACATTCTTTTGCAAATAAATTCCTACGGAGTTTGATGGCTGAGCTGTGCTAAATTTTTTGTTTGTTAATTCTCAATTGTGAGGAGAAAAAAACCCTTTAATTTGTGAACAGAGAAAGTTCATGTTTTGATTAGGAAATCGCGGAAATATTTGATTGATTATTATAAACTTCTTGCCTAGTTGGAGATTGTGAAGGAGGGGACCTCCTGACATATACCAATGTCAACTGCTCAGACCATGATGAGTCAGCTTAATAATAAAGTGAATGAGCGTGCAGCCTCCTCTGCTTCCAAGGTTCAGAACCCAACTTCATCATACAAAAGATTGGGAAGGAAATCGCCATTTATGAGATATGGACTTCCTATGATCTCACTAACGGTGCTTGGATCTATTGGTCTTAGCCAACTTCTGCAAGGCAGGTTAGTTACACTTAATGTCAAACTACTCAATTGAAGTTCATGTAACTCTTACAAACTGACATAACCTATTCTAAGTTTTTGCATGTCCTGCCTTTCTGTTGGCACAGTTATGAAATCCTACAACTAAAAATAGTTTGGCTTCCAATAGGTTATGTAAGAGTCATTACCAACAATCCTGGCAAGTGTTTGAGCTTAGATCAGAAAGCATGTTGGTTAAGGGGGTTTGTCTGTTTTATGTAATTTGTCCTTGTTTTCCTTGTCTACGTTTGTGCTACAGTGGAGGCTCTTTGTAGGGTCATATTTTCATGGTTTAAAAAGTATTCCAACTAGTCCTTTTATGACTATCTGCAATTGCAAGTTTGGGCTTGGATTCTATTTTCCTTGCTTTGTTTTGATTTACTTGTATTGTATATCTAAGTCGCAGTTCTTTGCTTTTCCTTTTGATGCCTTTTTTTCTCTGAGTTCTCAAAGCTTTCCTAGTTGCTGCTTCCTTGGCAGTAGCTAAAATGTAGTAATTTTTATTTATTTTTTGGGTAATTCTTAGGCATCTGAGTCCATAGGTTGAGGAAGTCAGGTGGAGATGACCTTTACATATTAATCGATATGGGTCTTAGATACTGCAGACTCATATGTAGCTTCAAGTCCCTAGGGGGCATGGGATTGTGAAACCTCTAAGGTGTCATTTGGTAGGATGTATTAGAGAAAATAATGCATGCATTAGCTTTTGGTATTACTAATTTATTGTTTGGTACATTTTGTCAACCTATGTATTACTAATAAGTATTAGTTATACAATAGATTGGGCATTATCCTTTGTATAATTAATACATAGCAAATCATGGTATTAGCAATACCAAGGCTATTAATGCATGCATTAGCATGGTTAAAGATAAAATTGTCCTTGAAGTCCTTTAAAGCTAAAGAATATGGAGGGCATTTTTGTAAACAACTAATTTTCTTAAAAATTATTCAAAGCATTTTAATTTTTAATGCACCACACCAAACAGTGGATAAGAAATAATCTCTGCATAACTAATGCTTGCATTACTAACCCATGCATTACTAATTCCTGCATTACTAATACACTTTATTCAATACTATTCTTATACATCCTACCAAACGAAAAAATGATACTCTAGCATGTGTAATGAGATTTTTCCGCGAAAAAAAAGGTTCATCCTGAATGATTGATGAATGGAATGGCATCCATGGTGATTTTTTGTTTTTGGTCTTTTTGTGTTCTTGCGCTGTGATTTTTATAGATAAGATTTAGTTGCTACACCCATGTGAGCGGTCTAGTGGTCAATGAAGTGGGTTGAGAACCATGTGGTCTCAGGTTCAAATCCAAGTGGAAGCAAAACCACTCTTCCATATGTCCAAAGCCGTTGTGGACAGAGTTACCCGATACCTGTGTGCTGGTGGTAGTTAACAGGTATCCCGTGGACTTAGTCGAGGCACACGCGAGCTGGCCGGGATACTATGGTTATAAAAATAAATAAATAAATTTTGTTGCATATTATTATGAGAAGTACTAACCTTCAAAATGTGTAAGATGACTTATCTTAGTATTGCTAACAGAGTTAAGCTGTTACACTATATCATGTGTAGCTACTAGCTTATGATATCTCGCCTATTCAAATCACCTTCCACCTGGACAACTTGCAAGTTGTGCTTGCTTAGCCTTTGGATCGGTGCTGCTTATTCGTGAAATAATTAAGGGTAGTGTATTGATGATTCGTAGTGGTTCATGGGTAGATCTTATTGTGCTTGGTAGGATTTTACATATATCAAAGCATTAAGAGTCGTAATGAGTGGAAGAAAGAAGCCATTGCAGATGATGATAAGCACAACAATGTCTTATCCTAAGTTGCGCGGACTCTTCATTTTTGGTGCCACACCCATCCGAAATTTTAATAAACACAATCCGAAATCCGATCCAATCCGAAATCTGAAATCCGAAATTGAACGGATCGGCTCGAATTTCGGGTATCCGATCCAAATGAACTGGCCTACTTGAATGGCTTTCTTTCTCTTTATAGCTCTATTTTTTTTTATAATTTTGAAATTTTTTTAGCCGAACCCCCGCACCTGTATCCATGCCTAGATCCGCACCCCCGAATCTCAAAATTTCGGTTTTGCCGAATCCGACACCCGAATCCGTGCCCGTATCGGATGCCCGCACCGGAGTCCGAGCAACTTAGGTCTTACCTATTACTATAACTTTTTCTCTCTTTTATTTTCTCTATCATTCATTTTGACTTTATCTCATATAATGGCATGATCTTTGCGGGAAAGAGAAAATATCAAGAAATAAAGAGGAGTTAAAAGGCATGGAGAACTCTTTTCATTATCATCTCATGTAATGGTAATAAGTTTTCACTCTTCCAGCCATTCTGACTGTTATTTCGTCAATACTACAAATTCAGAGGATGGAGCCATGTATAATGGGGCTAATGGTAGCACCCTTTAGAGGAACTACTGAATCTTTCCTCAATTTTGTGACTCCAATATTCAAAGGATTAAACTGTCCGTTCTAGACAATCAAACATGCAAACAAACGGTTAAATTTGCATGAATATAAACATACCCCATAGCTTGTCCAAAAAAGCTCAAGTATCCCAGACCCTTATATTTCATAATAGCGTTGGAATATGAATTATTTATTGTCCATTAGATTTATAATTAATATTGCTATCAACAGGGAACAACACTAACATACATTTACCATGTATAGTTAACACTGTAAGGGGTTGTAAGGGGTCGTTTGGTATGAGGTATAAGAAGGTATAGTGCTGATATAAAAATTTAATACCACCTTAATACTTCGTTTGGTTAGCAAACTAGGTATAAGTTATCCTAGGATTAAAATTAACACCGGGATAACTTATATCTTATAGAGGGTACAATAATTAGCACCGGTATAACTTATACATTCTTCTTACAAATTATGCAATTGTCATATTTAATACAACATACCAAATAATGGATAAAAAACAATCCCAGCATAACTAATCCCAGCATAACTTATACCAGTATTACTTATCCTGGCATAAGCCGTATTCAAACAAAACGACCCCTAAAAGGTAACTAAATAAAGTTGAAGTTAGCTTTTACCCCGTTAATTCCCCTGAAACTTTTTTGGACTTTGTCAGCTCCTTAACTTTAGATTAGACCTTTTGTAATTGAGCTAACATTGTCTTTATATTTTTATCTTGCATTGTAATTTTTTCGTTTTCTTGATGTCATCTATGAAATTCATTACCTTATTTAAAAAACTAATATTTGGAGGAGAATCATCATTGAAGTATGACAAATGCCAAAGCAAATGTAATAAGTCAAAAGGTAAAATTATATTGATGGTGCAGAAAAAGTTTGACAATAATTCAAGTTGAAAAATTCACTTACTTTTTGGACCTAAATTCCATGTATATCTTGTTTTGGATCATTGTACTTTTATCTTTTCACACTCTGATGTTATTGTGCTTTTGTCTTCTGGATCATTATGGTGATGATGGTATGTATGTGTATTGCTAATGCAATAATAACCTACTAGTGCTACTAACTAATAGCATCACGCTAGATTAAATTTCTTTAGCTCAAGCGCAGCCCTTAATTTTAATGGGCTATTTAAGTCCGCCCATGTCTAAGGGCCAATATGAGGGCCAGACAATAAATAAGCCATCTCTTACCCCTCACTGGATGTAATTCTGTGGTTCATGCCCACCCTTCAGTTTACAGATAGGCAAAATTCTCAGCTTTTGGTGTTCTCCCTATGCTCATGCCATATGCGGGGCCTCATGAATGCCTTTTAAGATGCTGTCCCCTTCTTTCTGCCCTGGTTTAAGACTAAGTGGTGCAAACTTTTGTAGTTCAGCAAGGATATAGCTAAAGTAAAGGACGATCAAGAGTGGGAAATCATCGAAACAAGAAAAGCTCTTTCCAGGGCTGGACCTGTCAATGCATATAACCCCAAAAAAATTAACTTGGAGGAAGAACTAAAGGTACGAATATTCTCCTCAAGTGTGCATGTGTTGAATTCCTTTCTTAAGCTTACCTTGATGCCTATTGTCCTTTGCAGGCTTTGCAGGAGAAGGTGGATATTAATGATTATGAATATAAAAAAATCCCTAAGCCCAAGGAAAGCGCATAAAACAACGAAAAGGTTACTGAGATTCTCGTGTGCTATAATTTTGCAGCTCGTAGGGATTCTCTTTTGCAATAATATACCAGCAGTGCAGCTCTTCCTTTCCTTGAGTTAACTGGTGAATTTTTTTGATCGGTTGTTGCATTGTGCATGCTTTTTTAGTTGTATATGCAGCTCTAAGCAGGATGAATGTAAGTGACTCAGGCAATTTTGGGATTTTAAATTTCCTGAAACAACCTATCCAGAGGAAAGTCAGTTGTGGCATTAATGTGAATATTTATGGAAGTGTTATGTTCTCTTAGTCCTGAAACCCAGTGTCCAATTTCAGCAAAGCCTGACAAGTTAGGGATTTCATATACTTATTTTTTGAATTGTTCAAATCGGTAACCTGCCTAGGATGGTACGGTTTTCAAAATTTGGCATATTAGTCTTATCCATTATCTTGTTCAATAGGGGTCTCATTTTGTTTACATCAATTTGAGTTTGAATTTTGATTTCAAGATATCTCATATTATGCAAGGTCATAATTAGTGAAGCTTAAGCTGGGATGCTATAACAGTGATATTGATTGGAATTATGCAGGTTTACATTGGCGAGAGAGGAATACCTAGTTTAATGAAGGACCTTCCATTTGTAACCAAATGTTAGGGTTTATAACAATAGAGTTTGATTGTTGTGTGTGTGGGGGGGGGGGGGGGAAGGAGGTGCCTTACCATATCAAAAAAATAAACTAGGAAGGCTCAGATTCCCCTCAAACAAACGCTGTACTGACGAGTTCTGAAGTTCAAAATACGAAAGAGAATTACACCTTGGGTCACAAGTTAGTTGTGATGTTTTGTTTTTTCGAAAGTCAAATTACGTGAACAAAAACTAACATTTTAAAATATTTCTTTTTTATCATATTGACACGGAGGGAGTAAGTCTGAAGAAAGGTGGACAGTTTTCTTGGAAGTGGTAAAGTTTACGACGTGGCTAACATACTACGTCATGAGTTATAAAAGATTAAAGAAAGTTGGAGTATAAAGCATAATGAATGGGCCACAGATTAATAAATAGCACGAGATAGTCAGTTTTCGAACTGGTAATTCAAAAGTAGCCAGCGTTTGCAAAATTATTGAAAAATAGTCACTATTTTGTTGCAACACGAAAAGTTCCAGCATAATATACTGGAGATCAGTGCACCTATGTATGAACTTCCAGCGTATTATGCTGGAATTCCAACACGTGGAAAGTTTCAGTATATTATACTGGAGTATTTTTCCGGATCTTGAACAGTGTTTTCGTTCAGATTTATCTTTATATAAAAAAAGTGGTTATATTTCAATTACTTCTGAAACTGTGGCTATTTTTAAATGACCACTTGTAAATCTGGCTATTTTTTAATTTCTCCCGAAAAAAGTGAGTGCATAATTGCAGCTTAAAATCACTTCACTTTCATATTTTGTCATGAATTATAAAGATTGCTTCTTTTTTCCTTTCATCCTTCTTAACTTTTCCCATACTAAACCATGAAGCCTCACAACTACAGCACAAAGTCCTCTCACCATCATACTCTGTCATGAATTCTAAAGATTGCTTCTTTTTTCCCCTTTAATCATTTCTAACCTAGCTTTTTGACATAGTTTTTTTTCACTCTCATCCTTTTAACTTTTTCACTATAAAGCATGTAGCCTCTCGTTTGTAGTAGCTAAGCTTCTGCAAAGTGCATTTAAATTCAAAAGTTGAACTCAGTCTGTCCTCCGTCTAAAACCCCCCACACCTATATATATATATATATATATATATATATATATATATATATATATATATATATATACTAGTCTTAGTATACGCACGTCGCATGTGTACCTATCTCGATGATAATTTTATTAATAAAATTGACATAAATATTAAGAGCAAAAACACATAGCCTTTGAAGATGTAAATATTTTTTTTTGATTTTTTTGTGAAAAGTTATTTTCAAGTTCATTCATTTTTTTTTCAAGTTCATTCTAGAAGACACAAACATGATCAGGTAATTGACGTAAGACGGACTTTTTCTTTCTCCCAAGCAAAATATGCAAGTTCTTCTATATGAATTGCTTCTGACAAATTAGAAAAGAATAAATTATTATTGTAAGAGCAAAATTCAACAACTACTTTTAAAGTCTTAAATATTAAAAATCTAATTAAATGATAATTTTATTTAACGTGAAATTAATCTTTAAAAGTGAAAGATTATCAATATTTTGTATTGGAGTTTTCCGCTTTTATAATTACTAGTTTCTCAGCACATGCGTTGCCCGTGTACTCTATCTCAATAAGTATTATGTTTTTAAACAATCACATAAATGTTGATATTAAAAAAATTTGTTTGAGCAATAAAGTAAAAGTTAAAAACAAAAGTATGTAAGTACAAGAAAATGATAATTGTTGCTTCTTATTTATCCAGCCTAATAAAAGAAGAAACTCTACCAGATATGTCCTCAATCATCTTAAATCTAAATTGATATATTCAACTTAAAATTGTTCAAGTTTTTTGTATGAATTTTCTTGAAAGAGTATTTATTCATAAATACACAAATTTTCTTGAAAAGGTATTTATTCATAAATACACAAAAACTGAAAGATGTCTTTTTTTCTTTTTCACAAGCAAAATACATCAAAATACAAATTGTCCTTTTTTTTTTAATCTATAAGAAGTTATTTTCAATATATTGAAGAATAAAGCATTATTGCAAAATAAAGTCTAACTGTTACATCTTGATTAGTCTACTCTTTTTACATTTTGAGGAGAGAATTCTCTCTGCCGATACACACAACCATGCATCTGAATATTGTTTTTTATGGAGGCAAGAGTCTATGATTGTTAATATTATCCGAGAAACAGTGAAAATATGAGAAACGTGTTAGTATCATATTACAATTTATTCTTTCAACTAATTTTTATAAATATTTAAGTTTTCGTGTTTGTCTATATACAATTAATTATTATTTAAATTTGGACTTTTTAAAAATAAGCTTAGTTCGATGCAAAAAAAATATTTTAAGTATTTATATTTTCTATAGATATTTTTAAGAGAAATATATTACAAAAATACTCTGCCTATCTCTTTTCTATTTTTTTCTTCATATTATATTTCTTTTACTATTTTATTTTCACTTAAAATAGCAAGTGGTTTACTATTATTTAGATTTCTGCGCTAAAATATAATATAATAGCTTGCTAATCAATTCACTTTTAAATTATTTTTTAAATTTTTATTATGGTTTCTTTAATTGAGGATCATTAATATATTCTAAATTCCAGTCACTTATAAGCACCTTCGTAAAACTATACATTCATTTCCTTTCTTCGTAATAACTTAATTTTATCTTTTAATAAAGTACATTTTGTTTGTAGAATAATAAACAAATATAGTTACATAAACTCTCATGCAGTAAGAATTGCCTAATAAAGATATGCTACATAGTATTTATTAAGGTGTTTTATTATGCCTTTACCCTTAAAAAACAATGAAAGTTGAGCATATCTTTCTAAAGTTTGTAACTTTTTCATATTGCCTTTTTATAGTTTGTAAACTTTCATTCGTAAATATATTTAATACAAAACAATAATTTTGATCTTCAACAAATGCATGAAAAAAAATACCCCACATAAATTATTATAGTTTCTCTTTTTTAATCTCCAAAATAAACCAAGGCAATAAACTAAACTAAAAACTTAATATTATGGTAATAGATACTAAACTAAACCAATATATATGTAAGGCACAGGAAAATAAGAGTTTTATATGGACAACATTAACTTACCGATCGAAGAAAAATATTTGATGTGTGATGGACTCCTCCATTTATTTGCTTTTTTATCTCCATATTTTAAGTGAAGAAGTCAAAAAATCAAGGAGTGAAAAAGAAGAAAAAGAAAATCTAAATTAAAGATATTACTGTACACGCATGCATGTTGACTTAGCTTTCTTCAAAACATTATTCATCCTATATAATTTTGGATCTCTATGCTATTTGTCATGCTGTATGAAGGCAATATGATTTTCAAAACTTCTAAGCCTCAAAGAATACCACAATCTCGTAGGACCATTATTTGTTTGGTTAGAATAATACTCACACTTGCAAATGAATTTAGCCTTCATCATTGGTTTTTAGCCGCATATTTGTACCGTTTCAAAAACTTTGTAAAATATAAAATCTGGAAATTAAGAAGGTGAAGTGGCACGTCCTCTCTTCGGCCATATACCACAGTTATCTTTTTCTCAAAATTTCAGCCTTTTCCAATTTTTTTCCTTTGTTTCATTTTTTAAAAAGCCACAGTCATTTCTTAAATGACGCCTGTTTTTGAAGGAAAAGGTACCTTTTCGGACGAGGGGTTTTAAAAAAAATTATAAGTAAGAATATTTAAGATATTTAAAAGGGCATTTAAGTAATTTAATTTTTAACTAAGGGCTTTCCACTTTTATAATAATATATAATATAATAAGATCAATAAATATATAATAATAATAAGTATAGGTACTTCAAAGAAAATAATAAATGTATCGACAAAGAAAAATCGGGCTAGGAGATGACTCATAATCGAGCTCGCTATTGGACCCTGAATCCACCAAACCCGTATATTTCATATAATGATATTGATCTAAAATAGCAGAACATACTGGTTTTAATATCTAAATTACAGACCTAAATAACATTATTCGTGCTAAAAATCAATAAACTTATAATTACCTTAAAGAAATACTACAATTTATGCTCACAAGGTAGGGGTAAGGTCAACATGCACACTACCTTCCCTAGATCCTACAATGTGGGATAATACTGGGTATGTTGTTGTTGTTGTAAATGCATACAATTTTGATGTATATATTTTAGTATCTTATCTTTATCTAATTGGGTTTATGTTTTAACATATATAAATTTACAAAAGAAATTGATGTACATTATATTATTCACTATAACTGAATTATAGTTTAAAATGTAGTCCTATCATTTGTAAACTTATTTGTAGATATTATTTTTATTCATAATTTATTATAGTATTTTTTCAAATGTACGTTTACATAAATTGAAAAAGAGAAACTTTTAGCCTATAATTATTCTTTAAAGCTACTTGTTGTAAGGTGGATTGTGAATACACTTTGAAGTATTCACGCTAAAAGAGTACAATTTTATTACATTAGAATTCTTAAACCTAAAAGGGATTTCTATGTGCACGAGACTTCATTTGTAGTTTTTCATTCTTTTTTAATTAAATTTTATTTTACTTAAATTATTAATAAGTAATTGGTTATAATTCTATGAAAAGAATAATGACTACTAAATCTTAAAAGAGTTCAAGTGGACGAAACTTTCCTACTTCAATTTTTGGGTGTTACTTTTATTTTACAAATATATTCTCTTACCTAGTTTAAATAAGAGAATTCAATACAAAAAGTTTAGTTAGATTTTGAATTCCTAAATATAAGGAAAATAATTAAATAATTATTCCTTATATTAGGAAAAATAATAAAATAACTATTGTGTCTAGTGTGAAATATATTTTTAAAGGGTAAAAAGGTGAACGACATTTCGCTAAAGGCATTCGTGCTTTTAATATATATATATATATATAAAGAAACAAAAGAAAAGGCCTTTGGACTAGCTGACTAGCATTTGCATTGTCAATGCTTGTGGTTATGCAATTATAATTAAGCCAATTAGAATCTTCAATAAAAGAAGTGCCAATTTACGCCATAAGCGGATGAATTGTAGCTTGGTTAAGCTCCATTGGAGAGCTCTAGAAGCTTCGATTGAGAGAGGAGAAGAGGATTGATTTCAGAGATAAAAGAAATGAACTTCTCATCTTTGTATTGCTATGTATCAGTACATATATACACACTAGTATAAGATAAAAAATAGCTAACTCTAACTGACAACTAAGCAACTCTAACTGACAGCTAAGCTGGTCTTTAACTAACACTAACTAACTGTACAATACTAACAGCTAAGCGTACAACGTATAAAAGCATATGAAATATGTATACACATCTCAATACCCCCCTCCCCCCCTCCCATCAAGTTGGAGGTGAAGTCTTCACACCCAACTTGTTTAAGAGAGCAGAATGTTTGATAACAATGAGAGCTTTTGTAAGAACATTTGCTAGTTGAGCACCGATTGCAATGTGATGTAAGGAGATGAGGCCTTCATGAAGTTTGTCTCTAACAAAGTGACAGTCGACTTTAATATGTTTAGTCCTTTCATGAAAGACAAGATTTCTAGCTATGTGTAGAGCAGATTGGCTATCACAGAAGACAGAGACTAGTTTGGGATAAGAGATAGTAAGTTCATCAAAAAGTCTGCACAACCAAGTCAATTCTCCTACAACTTTCCTCAAGGACCTGTATTCTGCTTCTGCAGAGGATAAGGAAATTGTTTCTTGTTTCTTAGATTTTCAACAAATTGGATTGTTCCCCAATAGGACTATGTACCCTGTGACTGATCTCCTAGAATCTGGGCAGGATGCCCAGTCTGAATTATAACATCCCTTTAGACTGCAGTCAGAATCATTAGACATGAAAATTCCTAAAGTAGGATCACCTTTCAAGTACCTAAGAAAATGAAAAGCATCTTTCAAATGTTGTTCTCTGGGATCTTGCATGAATTGACTGAGATATTGTACATTGAAGGCTATGTCCAATCTGGTGTTTGTGAGAAAGTTCAACTTTCCCACAAACTTTCTGTAATATGTAGGATCTGGTAATGATTTTTTCTCTTTGGCCCTCAGCTTTTTATTAGGATTAAGAGGAGTATAAAGACTACTATAGGAGAGGCAGTCATATTCCTTAAGCATGTCCATAGCAAACTTCCTTTGTGAAATGATCACACCATCAGCTGTATATAGAACCTCCAGTCCAAGGAAATAATGTAGTTTTCCCAGATCTTTGATCTTAAATTAATCATGTAAAAAAAGTTTGAGTTGAATAATCTCTGAAAGATCTGTTCCAGTAATAATGACATCATCTACATAGACATCTATATAAATTGTGGAGTGTTCTATCTTTTTGTAGAAAATGGAATAATCATTCAAGGAGTACACATATCCCCTTGAACATAAAGCTTCAGTTAGCTTAGAGTACCACTGTCTGCTTGCCTGTTTAAGGCCATACAATGACTTGTTCAACTTGCAGACCAAGCCTGGAGAATCAGTTTCTAGTCTTGGTGGCATTTGCATATACACCTCCTCACGGAGATCCCCATGAAGGAAAGTATTATTCACATCCAACTGAAAAATTTACCATTATTTCTTTACTGCTGTGGCTATAAGGTCTCTCACTGTTGTCATCTTTACAATAGGGCTGAAGGTCTCAGTGTAGTCTATGCCTGCTTGTTGAGTATAACCCTTCACTACCCACCTAGCTTTGAATCTCTGCATTGCTCCATCAGCTTTGTGTTTTATCTAATAAACCCATTTGCAGCCAATGGCTTGCTTCCCACTTGGCAGGGGTACAATATCCCATGTATGATTTGCATGTAATGCCTCATACTCCTGAGTCATTGTTGCTTGTCATGCAAGATTGAGTGCAGCTTCCTCATATGAAGATGGTTCACAGTCATTGCAAACATTCATCACAAGTAATTGACTATCATGGATTAAAGATGCAAGTGAGATATGTCTGTTTAAGGAAATAAGGAACTAAGAGAAGTGGAGGATGTTTATTGGTCATTAGTTACAGAAGGGGGAGTGGATTTCAATTGAGGTACAGTGTAAACATAATCTTGTAAGTGAGTAGGGAGCTTGTGTTGTCTCCCAAATCTCCTAGGTTCTAGAGTTGGTGGAGGATATTGTAAGGTGTTATCAGGTAAGTCTTGTGAGGTGACAATAGGAATGCCAGAAGGTTGTGGTTCAGGAAAAGAACCTGCAGAGTGATTGATGGTAGACTCATCAGATGTAGTCTCAACATTGTCTGAATTGAATGGAATATCTGTTGTGGGTTGAAGAGCATCAGCGTGTAGTTCAGTGATGAAAGGAATTGAATGAATGGTTGAAGGGAAGAAATAAACAGTAGGAGAAATGGCAAAAGGAAAAATGTCTTCATGAAAAGTTACATCTCTAGATATATGGATCATTTTGGAATCCAGATCTAGCACTTTATAGCCTTTGGTGTCAAAAGGATATCCAACAAAAATATGTGGCACAGTTCTGGGCTCAAACTTGTCTCTTTGTATTTTTGGTTTGGTAGGAAAACACAGACAACCAAAACTCCTAAGGTGAGAGTAGTTTCGCTTTGTCTTGTACAGAAGTTCAAATGGACATTTGTTTTTTAGATAAGAAATGGGTAGTCTGTTTATCAGATATATAGCTGTTAGAATACACGCTCCCCAATACCTCACATGCAACTTTCACTGAAATAAGAGTGTCATAGCTATCTCTAAGAGATACCTGTGCTTCCTTTCAACTACACCATTCTGTTGTGGTGTATATGGACAAGTTCTTTGATGGACAATGCCTTGATCTTGGAAGAAAGAAGTTGCTTCCATACTAGTGAATTCTAAACATTTTCTGATCTGACTAACTTTATGGTTGTGTGAAACTAGTTCTTAACTAGAGAAACAAAGGCTTTGAGAACCTGTAGGGCATTACTCTTACCGGACAAGAGGCGAGTCCAAGTGGACCTGCTATAGTCATCTACCATGGTAAGAAAATATTTTTGATTGTTATATGTAGGTATATGATAGGGTCCCCACAGATCAATGTGTAACAAATCAAATATCTGTTTGGTATTGTTGGTTCTTTGGGGAAATGGCAACCTGGTTTGTCTGGCCATTGGGCAAATAGAGCACATGAAAGGTTGTTTGTTAGAAAATGCAACAGGAATGGTAGAAATGCTCTTCATTTTAACAAAAAGAACATGTCCCAACCTATTATGCCACAATACATTCACATTATTGCCATGAAACAAACAAGAGAAAGGAGAACAATGACCAGTGAACAGTGTCGTAAATAGTGACCCGTGAACAGTGTCCCTTTAGCATAATGCGACATATTCGTTGCGATTTTGGGCAGATTCGACGCACGTGGAGGCCAATTCGAGGGGCAAAGGCGTTGCGAGCTAAAGAAGTAGCCGGTTCGAGGTGAGTAATTGATGCAACTGTTGTTCTGAGGGTTTGAAACCCCGGACTTTCACATAGTAACGCTATATTGAGGCGTGACACGCATCCCATGGCAGGTGCGGGGTCGTATATGATTGGGGATTGTGACTTGGTCCATCCCGAGTGATAATTATAGTATATTGGCGACTGATTCGCACATTGTATTGATACTTATAATATGTTGGCGACTGATACGCACATGTATTGATGATATTTGGGCTTAATGCCATGTTTGGGGGCCTTGTGCCGACTTGTAGAATCCTTCGGGGATTAATATCATTTAATTTCAGTCCAAGATTTTAATTACTGTTTTGCAAACTTAGCCGTAATTCTAAGTGTTGAAAACTCAAATGACATTTTAAATGTATTTCGGGCTGGAAACTTCTATTTTGTAAATGCCCAAGGGGCTTATTATATTATTTTCTGGACTGATTATAAAGTGACTTGAAACAGTGGTAACAATGACACTGTATGATATACTTGAAACAGTGGTAACAATGACACTGTATGATATACTTGAAACAGTGGTAACAAATGGCACTGTATGATATACTTGAAACAGTGGTAACAATGGCATTGTATGATGTAAATTGGTCAGGTAACAATGGGCTGACCGGTCAGGTAACAATGACTGACCAAGATATTGCGCTTGGGCTGTAGCCCCTCCGGAGTCTGTACACACCCCCAGTGAGCGCCGTCGACGATAAATAAATATGGATGGCTCGGTCTGCACGCCGCAATGGGTACTGGAATGTACCATCATATGCATTGCATTGCATTCATGTATTTGTATTTATACTGTTGTTTAGCTGCTCAGTTCCATATATTGCTGTATATTTGGATTTTAGCTTACTTTGTGTATTTACTGGATTTTCTTATCTTCGGATTGCAGTTACTTTTATTACTCACTGGGTCGGAGTACTCACTTTAATCCCTGCACCTCGCGTGCAGCTGCAGGTATTGATCACCCGGTAGTGGGATATTAGCTCATTGAAGGTATTACTATTGTAGCTGAGCAAGGTTACCGCCAGCGTTTGCGGCACCGGACATTGTCTTTAGAATTTCAGAATTTAATTTTGTATATTATTGGCCCTGTAGTTGTGTTCAGGATTTCTTTAGATGCTCGTGACTTGTGACACCCCGGTCGGGTTATGTTGGGCTTTAAACACTGGTTATTATTGTCATTAAGCTGTATTTATTTATTCATTTATATTTAATAATTGTTAAAGATACGATTTGGGTTAGTTGGCTGGCCTTGTCTTCACGAGAGGCGTCATCACGACCGGGTTAGAAAATTGGGTCGTGACAAGATAGATATGAGATTAAAATTGAATCATGGGACAAACATGACTCTACGCAAGGTGATTTGAGGAGCAAGTAACATGCTACCAATTTCTGTCACAGT
The DNA here is from genome assembly GCF_000393655.2 of Nicotiana sylvestris. NCBI lineage: Eukaryota > Viridiplantae > Streptophyta > Magnoliopsida > Solanales > Solanaceae > Nicotiana > Nicotiana sylvestris. The sequence continues at coordinate 90,707,827 of NC_091068.1, read as the reverse complement.
AACCTTGTAACCATTTGGGAGAGTAACCAACAAAGGGTAGGGTAGTATTCTAATGTTTAGCAAAGAAGATCTATTGAAAGTCATATGATGGGATGCCCCAGAATCTAGAATCCATGTGTCAATCCAAGTTTAGATTGACCATATTGTTCCTCAGACAAGTTTAGATTCTGGCTTTCATCTTTGGGTCTAAACTCATATGTTTTAGCACATGTTTCATCTGGCGAAGTGACATGTGCATAAGGCTGTATTGTGGTCCGGTCCCGGGCCTAAATGGGCTAAACGGGCCGAGCCAAACAGTCTCGGGCTCTGGTGGCTCGGTCTCTAGCGGTCCCAGGCTTAACGGTCCTGGAGGATAGAACCGACCCATTACGGGCCTAAGCCCACATGGTCCTGGGCTAAATGGGCCGGGCCCACGGGCCTAAATGTTCCGGGCTATTTATTTTTTTAAAATTTTTTATCTAAGGCAATTTCTTGTAAACTATATATATATATATATATAATTTAGATAATTTACAAGAAATTGCCATATATAGTATATTGCCTTATATAAGATTTTTGAATTTTTTTTATCTAAGGCAATTTCTTGTAAATTATATATTATATAATTGTGACTTAAATCTTCTAATTCAAATTTAAACATAAAATAAATTGCAAAGAAATATTCAAGGGAATGCCTTATAATTTTTATTATTACGACATTAACAAAAAATGACAATATCTTTCTTAGTCTTCCTTCCCCCAATGGAATGAGCACAACAAGGTGCTAATACCACCATTAAAAGGAAGAAAAAATAATGAAGATGTGCCAAAATACAAGTTACATATTACTCTATGTATTATCTCTAACAAATTTCATAAATCCTTCAAGGTCCGGAGGAATTTTCGTTGGTGGTGGCGGAAAAGAAGCTTGTTCATCACCGCTTCTGGGCGAAGCAACATCCTGCGCAAGTTCTGCTATCATTTCATCATAAGCTTCGTCCATCTCTGGTTGTGATTCAGCAAGTCCAAAATTTCTTCTTTCCGAACGGATTCAATCTCTGAAGAGTACTGATTTTTCCAAGTTCTCCCTCATAGACGCTCTATGATCACTGATTTGAAGTCTCACTTGACTGAAAGCGCTCTACGATGCCACTGTTGAAACTTGAATATTTAAAATATCTCGAGCCATCCTTGAAAGAACCGGATAATGTTTTTCTTTGTCCTTCCACCATTTCAAAACATCAAAGGAGCAGTCAGAATTCTCTGATTCAAGTCCCTGCGACAAATAAACTTGAAGCTCATTTAGTTGTGAACTATCACCAATATTATCACCTTGAGAACCCCTGAACTCCGTCTAAGAACTAAGTGCTTTTAGACTCATAGTTCTTTTAGATGATTGCAAACTAGACGAAGTAGGAGTTGAAACATTTGGTCTAACATGATCTAAGCCAAGTTGATAAACATTATAAATTGTTTGAGCATTTATTTTAATTGAGGCTTTTGCATCTGCAAGTGTAGAATATTCCTCATCTGAAAGTGATAAAGCCCTATAAATATTTATATACTAAAAGTAAGGACCTCCTAATTTCATGGTAGGATTTAACATGGCAGCAACACCAAAAATAGTGGGATAGGGAAAAAATATTTTTTAAACTTATCTTTAATAGAATCAATAGCAAGTTGATAAATTACCCCACCCTCTGAAAATTGAGTAAACAAATCTGCAAGTGCTGCAATATAAACTAAACAGTTAGAAATAGTAGGATAATATTGCCCAGATAATTCATTTGTAGCAATCGAAATTGTTCTAAAAAGTCTATAAACATTTTAATATTAGTCCAATCCTGATTTGTAAGGTGCTCATCATCATCATCATCAACACCACCAACACGAGCATTAAACATTGCTTTTATTGGGTTTCTATATTCATATGCAACAACTAAACTTTCATACATGTAATTCCATCTAGTCGGACAAGGTTTAGGAACCTTTCTTTCTCTAAGGCCAAATTCATCACATTTTAAAAATATTCTCTAAGTCTACTTCTACGGTTTGAATAAAAAAGCCAATTAAGAGCCATTTTAACCTTTTCAATTTCAACATTTAATATTTTCATACCATCACTGGCGATTAAATGGTAAATATGACAAATACATCTAACATGGAAAACATTACTAAATGCATGATTTAGTGTAGTTGTAAGCAACCCTATAACATTAGTATTACTAGAAGCATTATCCATTGAAACTGACATTATTTTATCTCTAATGCAAAAATATCTACAAATATCTGCAACTGTGTTAGCAATAAACTTACCTGTGTGACGTGAATTAATTATTCTATAAGCAATAATGCGCTTTTGCATTTTCCATTCCTCATCAATCCAATGAGTGGTAACAGTAAGATAATCATAGTCATTACCACTTCTACCAATATCAGTAGTAATAGCAACGCGATAATTTATATGAGTAAATAAATAGCGCAAATATTGTTCATATTCATGTTTATATTTATAAATATCGCTCTTTACGGTTGCGCGAGGCCTTCCTTTATAAGTAGGATTAAAAACTCTTCTAATATAATGCACAAAGTGAGGGTTAGAAGGAAAACTATAGGGTAAGCACATAACAATAACCATTTTTGCCAATTCTTTACGATCTTTATTTGGATCGTAATATAAAATTCCACCGGTAACAATGTTAATTTCAGGTTGAACTAGATTTGACCTGGTACTAGGGTTAACCTCAGTACCAACACTTGTCCCCTCTTGCACAACTTTCATTTAAAGATATCTAGCTTTATCTCTAGGGTGTGTCTTTATGTGTCTAGTCAAAGTACCCGTACTGCTACGGTCTCCAGTATATTTATGAGCCATCAAAGACCCACAAGTTTTACATTTAGACTTATTTTGAGCTCTTAGTTGAGTAAAAAAGTGCCAAACAAGAGATGTTTTGGGCCGTCTAGAAGGTTGTCTATTAAAAGTAGGGGGTACTACAGGAGGGTTAGGCAGAGCATCATTTGGATTATTATCAGTTGGGTTAACAACATGACTAGTAGGTGTATCATCTAAATCCGGTTGCGTTTAATCTAAATCATCATTTTCCTCATCATTTTCATCGATAGTTTGATTAGGATAAGGAGCATTCATATAATCATCATTCAATTGTTAACCTGGTGCAATATCATGGCAAAATTGACTATCGGTAAATTGAAAACAAGGGTTATCACTATCAAGAATAATAGGCGGAGGAGGACGGGTAACAGGTCTGCGTCGGGGAGTCGGGGGAGCAGTGGTATTGGCCACTAGTTTCACCAATTTTAGATTTTCCCTTAACCTTACCACCAAATATTTTTTTCAAAGAAAAGTCCATATTAATTATAATTATACAAACTAAAACAAACAAAACTATAATATTAAAACTTAAGAGTTGGAACAAGTTTACCGAATTGACGAACAATTTCTTGAAAATTGTATATCGTTGAAGACTTGAATACTTCAATTCACCAACTTCACAATTTTTCACAAATTGCAGTAATAAAGTAAGGAGTTATAGAAGAAAATTAGAGAGAGATTGATGATTTTGTGAGTAAAATAAAAGAATGAGGGGGTATTTATAGTTGAGAATAGGGAAAAAGTGTAATTATAAAAAGTTTGGGGGCCAAATGACTATTTTTTAAAAAGCCAAACCGCTAAATTGGCAGGCCAACGGCTAGTTTTTAAACTTCCAACCATTGGCCAATTTTAATTTTTTTTTTGAAAAATAGTCGTTGGGCCCGGTTGAACCAGCCCAGGCCTGCCAGCCGGTCCCGGGCTCGCGGTCTCAACATGGAGGACCGGCCCACAGTGGGCTCCTAGGACCGCTTGGGACCGGACCGTTTGGACCAGCCCGTTTAGCCCATGGTCTCGCGGTCCCGGGCAGGTCCCGGATTGGGACCGGACCACAATACAACCTTACATGTGCATTGGCTATTACCCTTTTATTTTTGTTATACTTGAAGTTTTGATTGTGAACCTGAGGATAACCATGAAGCTTGAAGCATTTGTCTTTAGTATGACCTAGCCGTTTGCAGTAATCACATAATGGTCTAGTTCTGTTGGTGTTTGGAATGTTAGCATTGGGGGCATAATTGGTTCTGAAGTTATTGTTTCCAAAATTGTTGGCATATCCTGAAGTGTTGACATGAAGGGAAACAGATTCTGCAGCCAAATGATTTGTAGGTTTCATCTCTCATTGCTTTTCATCTTGAATGAGCAGTGACAAGGCTTGTGCCATTGAAGGCAGTGGATTCATCATGAGAATGCTACCCCTTACAGCTGTATAGACCTCATTAAATCCCAAAAGAAATTGAATCAATCTCTTGTCATGTTCCGCCTTGTGCATATTCTCCTTGGCACCACAAATGCATTGACAGCTGCACTGTGTCTTTGCACTGAAGGTGCTCAGTTCTTCCCAAAGCTTCTTCAGTTGAGTATAATAGTTAGTGATATCCAAAGTACCTTGGGGTAGATCATTGATCTCCTTCGGAATTTGGTACAATCTCGCATCATTGGTCTGTTCATATCGATCTTCTAGTTCTCTCCACAGTTCAACTGCATAATTAGCATATTCTACACTATCTGCTATCTCCTTTGATAATGAATTAAGAATCCAAGATGTCACCATTCATCACAATGTTCCCATTGTCGAAATTTAGGTGACTGAGGATCAGGTCGTTTGCTCTCTCCACTGATAAATCCAGTCTTATTTTTGACAGATAAACCACGCAAAACAGCGCGTCGCCATGACCTATATCCAATTCCACTAAAGGCTATACTGACTAACATAGCTCCAAGATTGTCTGAAGGATGTAAATAGAGTGAATCACTAGGATCAATTACATAATTAGGAACATCTTCTACATTTGGAGTAATACCAGTTCTATCGCTTTGATCGGTAACAACCATGTCTATTTTGAAGAAATACCTAGTCGAAAATCAAAAGAAACCTAGATCGAGGGCGAAATTAGGCACTTACACAGTATGTATTGAAAGGATTTTGAACAGAATCGAGAAGTCCTTTGGACTGAGGGACGACCGGTACGAGTGGATCGAAGGTCTCCATGCTCTGATACCATGTCAATTTACGCCAAAAGCGGATGAATTGTAGCTTGGCTAAGCTCCATTGGAGAGCTCTAGAAGTTTCGATTGAGAGAGGAGAAGAGGATTGATTTCAGAGATAAAAGAAATGAACTTCTCATCTTTGTATTGCTGTGTATCAGTACATATATACACACGAGTATAAGACAAAAATAACTAACTCTAACTGACAGGTAAGCAACTCTAACTGACAGCTAAGATGGCCTTTAACTAACACTAACTAACTGTACAATACTAACAGCTAAGGGTATAACGTATAAAAGCATATGAAATTACTACTTATTTATAAGAGGGACTACAGGCGCCTCAAGGTCAATATGTGTGCTTCCTGAAATTAAAAATTTATCTGAGGGTACTTCTATCATTTCAATGATATTCAGTCCATCCACGTGGGGTTCTAATTTTAACATTTGGCAACAATCGCTGGTACACATCTATCCATCCACGTGGGGTTCTAATTTTAACATTTGGCAACAACCGCTGGTACACATCTCAATAAGAGGAATCTTTCCGGACACCTGAAAGCTACTGATTTACATACAGAGAGAAAAACAAAAGGAACAATTCAAGAAGCCATGCAAAACAGGCTAATTTTTGTATAGGATCACCTATATATAGATGAAATTTCACAAGGTATATCCCACAAAATTACTTATACCCATTTTTCCTTGAGACAAATCTTTCCTTATGTACATCACCCACAACTACAAAATTCTAAAGAAAAGCAACAAAAAAGCAATAACCTAACTAGTGCATCCCCCCACTTTTCTATAATTTACATTTTACCCTTACCATTTTCCCCTAGATCAAAGTTTATTCCTTTACAAGAATAGACAGGAGTATATTGACATACAAAAAAATTTCTCTAGTTCCATTCCAAAACTAATTATACTAAAAGACAAATGAAGTACATTTGTAACCTCTTATGATTAGAAACCCTCCCTGGTTATGTACTACTGTTACCTAGGTTTCGGCTGGGATGCTAATGACCATACCGGTCGAACAAATCTCTGAGCAGATGGGCTACCAAGTAATGTAGCCTGAAAGCGAGTTACCATCTCTACCATTGATGGGGTTTGATAGGCTTGGACGAGACTTGATCCATCTGTAGAGTCACCTCGTGCTGTTGCTCTCTGCCATGAGTGTGAGCTTAGTCCGGACAATATATATGCCCTTCCTGATGCTTCATAAACATGTCTGCTTGCCATTCTCTCCTGCATCTCCTTGAGCTCAGCATCAAGTGCAATACAGAGCCGGTCTTGAGATTTAGCCGACACTGACTCAGCCAACAACTTTCGGCAGTTTTCTAGGATGGAACTTGCACCAACCAGGTCTCCTTTCTCAGCAGCTGCTCGCGCCTGAGCCATTGCTTCAGCTGCTCGGAGTCTGTTCTGCTGCCTGTCTACTTCGATTGAAACACGCTCTTGTACAACCTTTTCAGGTCTCTTTATTTTAAGTTCTTCACTTCTGAGGGTAACTGTTTGTTTCGTCAAAGGATCCACATAGACACACTTAACCTTCAAAAGTGAATTTTCTGGGCTCAATGATTCGGCGGGGATATTGATTGAAACCAGAAAGTCCCTTTCTTCATCGGCATATAGATCTCCAACATCAATTGATCCCATCCGTCTATCAGACATTAAACGGTTTGGATAGCTTCCAGCTTTCACAGAGCCAAGCTGGACTCCTATTTGAAGACACTCGATGCTTACATGCAGATCCTTGACTACGACACTGAGGAGCCCACCAATGCATTGAGCAAATGCATCCTGTATTATATCTTCTGTCTCAACAAAAGAAAAGGTCCGTCCTGAAATCTCTGATATCGAATGCATTGATGAAGCATCATGATCCACACCAAACCCAAAAGCATGCACTGGAATTCTAAACCCTGAACTGTCTCCGCTGTGAATAGACAAGGGAAGAAGCAACTTGTAATTGGGTTGCTGTTGGTTACTACTACCATGATTATTGACTGTTTATGTGTCCTGACCATCAGACAACAGAATTATACTAGCAACTGGGTTCTTTTCCCTGCGGTCTTCCATTATTTTGGCACCCTTTCTCAAGCCTTCAGCAATATTGGTTCCTCCATTAGCAACTAAGGAGTTTACAGCTTGTAGTGCTTGCTGCCGTCCTGTTTCAGACATCCGACGAAGCGGGAAGAGGCGACGAGCTGTAGAAGAGAAGGCGATTACTGCCAATCTATCACTGGGACCAAGATTCTGTATCACAAAACCCATAGCCCGTTTTAGTAGTGTAAGTTTGGTGCCAGCCATACTTCCACTGACATCAATAACTGTCACAAGGTCAACAGGGGCACGAGGCGTATGGGATACTTTGGGCAAACTAGCCTGGTTTCTGCAGGGATCTTGAACCGAAACTGAACCAGGAGCTTTGAGATGAACTAATACAGAAATTATTTGTAGGTATAGACCTTGGGACAGCGGGAACCTCTGGAAAAGTTTCAATCTTTACAGCTCTGTTGTCACAGATGTCTATTGAACTCTCATGCGAAGCACTTTTGTCAGTAGAATCAACTTGTTGACCCACAGGTTCATCATCATTAAAGATGGGCAGGTTCAGGAGCCTGAAATAATGGTGAAATATGCCGATTGGGGGTTGGACGACTTACTGGTGGACGATGTGTTACTGTCGTTAACGCATTATTTTGGGGCCAGTCTACAGGATTGATTCTAGCCCTCCCAAGGGGAGTATCCAGGCTGGGAAAATGAACAGGGATTTCTTTCCATTTTGCCCTGCAAACTGGGCAAATTTGGTTTCCATGTTTTACATTTGAAACAATACACTGGAAGTGAAATGAATGTGTACATTCAGCAGTAAATATCGCATGACCATCCCCTCGCTTCATTGAAGCCAAACATATAGAGCACGTTCTCTGCAAGTTGAAACTACTTACTGGTGAGATAAGAATAGAATAGTAAAAACAATTTAATGACATGAGATAGCATAAACTGTGGGAAAAGGTACAATCAGAAAAAATGCATCACATACTAAAACGCAAAGAACCATGACAATATGAGGCAAAGCCTGCAGTAGATATGCATAAACTAATATTTTTAGTTCTGCAACTATTACAGTAATACACTACAGTCCTAGAAGACAAAAAATGCCAATAACATTTTCAATGTCATAAGAAAGAAATTAAGCCTGCAGAGAACCATACACTGCCCATACTGAACACTACTGGTTCACCAGACAAATAGTACTACTCCTAAAAGGGCTCGCATTTGAATATAAAGGATTTAGCCAAAGTGCTCTATATAAGATTACCAACACAAAAGAAATTAGAAAAAAGCCTGCAACTTGAGCTTAAACTCATTAATCTCCTTGAGAAATAAGGGTCGCCATTTGTACATCACAGTAGTTGGGTTAAAAGTACATTTCACAATCAAAAATGGATTATATGTTCAGTTTTAAAGAAGCTTGAGGACATAGCAACAGTAGTGGTATGACAACATAAGGCATCTAAATTAACAAGATGAAAAGATGGCCATCCATGATCTTACTAAGAATATGATTAGCATCCCTATTAATCAAATTTGTTCCCTTATGCCACATTCAGCAGCCACAAAATAGATCTATGGCCCTGTCAATGACCCAAACTACGCTAAAGAGAAACACAACTTTCCTGCTTCCTTTCTTGGTTGGGACAAGTATGTAAACTTTAAGATGAAGAGTCTACAAAGAAAGTTGCAGAAAAAGCCATCTTTCGAATTGTCCAAGATATGTAAAATGCCTCTATTAGAGGAAGAAAATAACAAAGATCCTGAAAAGGACACATATAGTAAATGCAGGCCTTATCTTGGACGCGTTCATTTTGTACTTCGAGAAATCATAAAGTGTAAATAAAGGATGGAAACCGATTGCCAACATGGGCAAATGGGAAAAAAATGTGCATACATTTTTTGGATATTTAATAAGGAAGCTGCTGAACGACCACCTCTCTTTCCGATTTATTAAAAAGAAAATCTATGAGATGGTACAACGAGTCATGTGCTTGCAAAAGGGGCTTTTACGAACAAATCACATGCAAGAGCTCAAAATAGTTGATCTCTTCACTTTGCTCTACTTGAAAAGTTATGAAGTAAACACAAGAAAAAAAATCTCAAGTTAGTAATATTAAAAAATTGAATAGACTTATCATGTGAGTGATTTGGCAACAGAAGACACCTAAATCAATATGCTAAAAGACTGAAAAAGAGTTCAAATTGTACATACAATGATGACTATGCTTTTATTTTTCAATTAACTATAAAGGGGGAAGCATCAACATTTTTGAAGTCAAATATAACAAACACAAAAATAACAATATAGTAGACTTTTAAAACTATCTAGTATTACCATTTCATATCTTCTGTTATTTGGTTACTCACGTAAGAATTTAGTCAATATGAAAGATTAAGTACTTGGGTACCATGAATCATCACCAATCATAAAAAGGCAGACGACAGGTAATCAAAATCCACCAAAGGAAAACAGGGGATTGCCACATATTACATGACATAAATAGAAGAATAGAGAAGCAAAAGTAACTCCAACCAAATTGAGAGGGGGAAAGAAACAAAAAATGAATGCCAAAAATCTTAAAGAAAAGCATAAAAACTATTACTAGTACTACTAGATTGATAGATATCATTCTTTACTCATCTCCATAAAAATTAATTTCCAATATTACACATCACTTTCAAAATTTTCTGACCAACCAAACACATCTGCATACGGATTAAAACCCCAAAAAATATTCCATTTTAAGAATTCATGTATTACTCACCAAACAAATACTAGAATTCCAAAACTTATCAAAAAGCTTTAAAGACAAAGATAGATATACCTTAGAAGACCTACTAAAGCTCTTGGACAACTTCGACCCATGAGGCACCGTGACCGGAGGAGCACGTTGAATGTCAGCCGTCGCCGGCGAGATAAGGGCGGCGCCGGAGTTCTTCTCAGGCTCAGAAACAGAGGAAGAACTATCCTCTTCATCATCATTATCAAGTGTTCTTGGAATATAAGTACAAAGATTCAAACCCAAAGCCAGCTTCACTTTAGCCCATTTGCTTCCCATTTTTTTTATAAAAAATCAAGATTTTAAGACACCCTTTTCTCTTCTTCAAAATGGGTTTTTTTTACACAGCAATAGGAACAAATAACAAGAAAGTCTTAACCTTTTTTCTTTCTTTTCACCGAATGCAAAAGAGAAAAAGTTGAGAAAATAAATAGGTGAGCACAGAAACCAAGGAGAATAGAGAAGAGGGAAAGGGTCATAGAAGGTGAGCAGAGGGTTGTTTGTTTTGAGTTTGTGACTTTTTTGTGTTGTTTGGCGGCCAAAGCGGCCATCATCAGAATGGGAACTGAGCTGACTCTGTATGCATGCTGATTGAGTTGGGGGTTGTTATTTCTTGACCTGTGCTAAAAGTGCTTTTGTACCACTCCCTAATTACAAAGATACCAAACACCCCCCCCCCCCAACCCCATTTTCAACCCCACAATTTTATGTAAAGGAGAAAGAATTACTCCCTCGGTTCCAAAAATAAGCAATTTTTTAGTTTTTTCATATATATTAAAAAATTTATCTTTTAACATTAATTATTAATAAAATTGACCATATTAACATTTAGTATCTCTTCACATAAATACTCTTAATACATACTCCAACACTATTTATTCCAAGGGCAATGTAAGAAAAAAATAATTAATTCATTCTTGCAATCTGAAAAAATAATTTATTTTGGACCAAAAAAAGGCCAAAAAATCACTTATTTTGGACCGGAGGGAGTATAGTCTCTAAAATAATTCTTAGATATTTTCGTTACTATAAATCATCATATGATAAAAATGAGAATTTTATAGTTAATTATTTCTAAATATAAAAATATAAAATTTATTTTGGGAAAAAATAAAAAAAAATATGTACTACATATATTTTTGTTCCTATTGAACACCTACACTCAAATCAAATTGTATCTATCAGGCATGTTTTGCTGACATGGCTTAGTAGGTGTGCCACACTTGATTCTCAGCGCGTAAGCTATGGTTTTTCACACAGAAAAAAATTCTCCTTTTCACTCAGTTTCCCAACCACAATCTCCTCCAGCTTCTACCACCATCCGGCACCATCCACCTTCTGCAATCCGGGTCTTTGAGCCACCCTCAAAGTAGTACCTAACACCAACCATGAAAACTCCATCGGCATTGTTAGTACCGGCAACGATCATGCCGTCAACTGAAAGTAAAGATTCTTCAATCTTCAACTATCCTTTCTTGATGAATGATAGGAACCAATTTTCCCTTTTTGTACATTTTTTCACTGATCATAGTCAAAACATGGAAAGTAATTTTTTGTATGAAAACGAGATAGGAAAATAAAATAGAAGAAAAGGATAAGAGAGAAAAGTTATGAAAACAAGAAAAAAATCTGTCGAAGAATTATCCACAAAATTTCCATTAACCCAATGTCTTATCATTGTATTTGGAGTCATCTCCAGAACAATTTCATTACATAATTCAATATGGTGAAAGTGATTACTAATTTTGAAAGGAAAAAAAGTGATTACTGGTAAAGACGTGAAGAAGAATGGCAAGGGCAAGGGGAAGGGGGGGGGGGGGATGTAAGGGCTTAGGAGAAGACGAAAGGTGAGAGGGGATGAGATTCTGAAGAAAAAAAGAGAAATTGTTTCTAATTCTTTTTACTTTTCCAGGTGTCGCATGTTAATTTATTTAATTTGCCACGTTGGAGGTGCTTGGCCCCATGCTCTTAAGTTATTTTTGAGGTTGTGCTAACCGTGCCTGATAGACACAATTTGACTTGAATTTAGCTGATCAATAGGAATATATCTTAGTTCAAAGTGTCTAAATAAAAAAAATGGACAAATAACGTTATGATACACCTGGATTAAATATTGGAGATTAAGAAAGAAAGAAAGATTTTCATTATGATTATAAATATGTCATTATATATATATATATTAGGATCATTTTATTATAAGTAAAATAAAAGAAAGTTTTCAAATATAAAAATATATTATTATTTTTTTATAATATATTAAAAAAGAATGACATAAAAATGTATGAGTCAATTTTATCTCATTTTGTGCAAGAGTCTGATTTTTGGAGTTCAAGTTAATAATTTGATAGTACTTAATTTTAAAACGAAAACAATTAAAGATGTTTTTGTTTAGCATTATTTCGTAGGAGTATATGCATGATCATATTCATATGTAGTTTTTTCTTTCTTCCTGATATTGTTAGACTGGAGGTAAGCTGTAATTGCGCAATTGCCTTTTAGTTTATACAAAGTGTTTTACAAATTTTCTATTTAAGAAAATGGGCACCATTTTGATATGGTTAAAAAAAAGGGTAAGATTATCTTGCACAACATTAACTCGAGAAATTTTTTCAGTTTGTAGCTTGACTCATCAGCATTTGTCAAAATGTTGTTTTCAATACTAATATTTGTATAACATAATTTGTATAAACCTTTGACTAATATTTACTCAGAGTTGACAATTAATTTAAAAGAACCCTAAATAATAAATAAATAAATAAACAAAAAATAATACTAATAAATAAGAGAAAATAAATATTTCCCACCAACAAGGAAGAATACCGGGGAGGGGGGGGGGGTTGGTTGGGGTTCCATTCGTTCTTTTAGTGGAATTGGGCTCCATCATTGTTTGGCAAATGGGCATAAGCATCATTAGCATGGCAAGAAATATTAAAAAGGGAAAAAAGAAAAAGTGGAGTCAATTTGTTGGGATTTTCCTAATAATGAAATATGATCCCATGGTATGATAAGTACTCCAACACGTGCGCTTAATATTCATATTTCATTACTTCTAATAAGTCATTCACCCCTATTTTTGGTCTGCTATCGGTCAAGCTTTTTTTTTTTTTTAAAAAAAAAAATTGAAGTATCTAATAAAGTGTTTTAAATTAATTATGGTGCTTGAAGTTTGAGGTCAAAAGTTTGAATAACACTAGGGTTGAAATTCTTTTTAAAATTATGATCCACTCTTAATTGGAAAAAAAATCAAATTGAAGCATCTAATAGAGTGTTTTTGATTGACTTATAATGTTATATTTGACGTAAAAAAATTAAAATACGTTTAAGTCCCCGACAAATTAAAAAGGTGAGATTAGAAATAAAAAAATTTAGGTTGAAATTCTTTTTAGAAGTATTTAGTTTTTCAACACAGTGACATGCATATTAGGATTCTCCTGGTCAGCTCTTAATTAGCCAAAGCAATCTAGATCAGAAACTGATGACTGAGAAGGAAATCTTTGAAATGATTAATCTGTACTGGATAAAGACGTCCTAGAACGACTCGTCAGAGGATCACAAGCGTCCCCAAAGACATTTCCCCCAAACCAATGAACTTAAAAATTCATCAAGTGTAAGGTATGCGATATGCTAGAAATACTCCTAACAGATTGGCGTGATATTAGAAAATAGTTATAGTGAGGGTGTCCTATAAATTTTTTCTTTTCTACCATTGTAAATCATCTTGATACACCTTTATATATGCTATTATATTGAAACAATAACAAACATATTGTGCTCTCTTCCTTAGCATTCCTATTATCTATTAGTTCAAATCAATAAAAATCTCTTTGTTTTGCTATTTAATACTAATATAATTTTATTTTTTTATTATTATCGTAATTGTCTTATCTTTTATTGTCAAAAGTTCAATAACGTTGGGTTAACTAATTGTTTATGGCATAGAATACAAATTCAATTGCTAGCATATTAAATGAATTTTAGGTTAAATATTTTATTGTTGGGGCCAAGTAATTATATGATTATTCCAAAACATCACTGATCATTTGATTAATTTTTTGTTTGTTGGAAGAGAAACATCATGGTTGATGTTCAAAGCAGATCGCAATCAAAACGTTCGACTCCAAATGAGTCTTACCAGAATTCACATCGGCAATAAGTGAATATTTATCTCAAAGAAATAGAAATAGAGAAACTAAAAAGGCCTAGCCAGGCTTAGGTGAATTTACAGACCATCAACACGCTTGAAACCAGAGATTAGTGCGGTAATATTGGCCTTGACGAGAATGTGAACATAGAATTGTCACATCTTCTTTTTACTACACCACGGAAGGGTACAAGGGAGTTTTTCCAATTTAAGTGATAATCAAAACGGGATTAATTATTTAAAATTTAGAGTCGCTACTTGGGATGGTTTGTTTTCTGGTGTACCAAGTCACCGGTTTATTTAAAATCCCAGATCGAAGAAATTCGACTTTGCTTTTGAAGTCTGCGAACCAGAAATTCTGAATAAGGAATTCTGTTAACCCGAGGGAAGGTGTTAGGCACCCCCGGATTCCGTGGTTCTAGCACGGTCGCTTAAACTATTACAATTGGTCTATTATCTGATTTTAAAACAATTTTGAACCTATGTGCATTTTTACTTTAAACCGCTTTTAATTCATTTTAGGAAGATTTCAACGTTACACAAAATATGTCTTTGGATCACGCCACATGAAATGCACCCGCGATCCGCGACATATTTATTTAACGTTGTTAGGATTTGGATTTGGGTCACATGAAATGCACACCCGAGTTTAGGAAAGTAATATTATTAAAATAACCCGCCTAAAGCAACTACGCGTTTTTAACTTTGCGAGGGCCATGGAAATTTGTTAAATGGCACGCCTTGAATTCTAAGGATTTTAAAAGAAATAATTAAATGAGGGCCACGCATTTGAGATTTTATTTGGCGCGGCGCACCTCAATTCCAATTTTTAAAAGGGAATTCAAACTACATTTGGAGGGCCATAAATCATTTATGTTATTGAATATGGCTCGCCCCAACTAGTTAATAGCCTAATTGATTAACACTAAATATAGTTAAAGGTTCCATTTAAATTAATTAAGATGGTTTATGTGAGGGAAAATCAATCCATTATACAAAAAGGCTTGAGCCAATACAAGAGGACTGATGGTCCAACGAAAGAAATGGACCGGATCTCGTTCGAAGAACTTTCAGAATTGGGCCTCATAATTGAGCCCAAGTTCGGAGCCCTGCAGCTGCTGAGCACCAGGCTCAACATCGAATCCTTGTAATGTATGAGCAAGCTTGAAGTTGCAAATGAATTCAAAGGGACAACAACGAGACTAATACATATGCAAGCAAACTTTGGAATCGTCTTTAACTTATCAATAGCCAATTACATGACATCCAATAATGATTTGATCTTGAAAGCAATTGTGAGTTCCAATTCTAATAACTCATAGTAGTTAGCGGAATATAACAGTTTCAACGTCATAACAACACGGCTAATCACATTACTTTTGTACAGAGGTTACAATATCAAATTATTTTTGGTCATTCAGCATCTAATACCACCAATAGTCTTTACCAGCAAACAAATTACTAACCCAGACTCCTAAATGGAAACTTCAAACAAACAACTGAAATTCAGAAAAGTAATACAGAATACTGCATATGCAAATACCTATTATGAATGTCCTTGAAAGTCCCTTTATACATATACACCAATTCAAATCCATGAAATCCAAGTAGCTAAGCCATAATTTGTTCCATGTTTCAAACCAAAGCTAATTCTAGGACAAAGAACTTAGCAGGTATACCCAACAATAAGATGATTACAAACATAATCATACTATATTCAACCATAAATATACTCGACCAAGCTATTTCTGAACTAAGTAATACACATTATGCATGAAAGTGAAAGAGACAGAAGTGAGAATTCAATAGCAACCATCATCCTATTTGTTCATATTTCAGATTCAAGCTTCAGACTATATTTAAGTGGTGTCCGTGGAATTGACAAATACCTGAAATGAAAAGAAAGGGGATGTAAGGTCAGCAGTAACAACAACAATAAGCAGCAGCAGAAATAAACCTCCCAGAACCAACTTTAAACCAAGAATTGTTGTGCAGCAAACAAAACAAGCAACCAGAACTTCAAACCAAGTCCTTTTAAACCATCAAACTGAAATGTTTCAGCCCAGATAGATCAGAAACTATTTCAGGAATTAGAAACTAAAGAAATCACAAAAAGAGTTCAATGAAACAGTAAAATCAGTCGTTTGTATTTTCTGTATTTTCGGCTCTTCCCCTGTTCTCTATCTCTGTAATTTCTATCTTTCTATATCTCTCTGTATTCTTCAGTATTCAGCCCCCTTAATAGGCATTCAGCTTAGTGCATTCACCATCATCAATTCATCTTTTTAATTTTTAATTATCCACTTAATTAGTGCAATTCTAACTCTACCATCTATTAGAAGCTTCTTAAGTAGGTGAACACCCTTTTTATTAAACAGTTCTCAAGGTACCCCTCATAACCCCCTGTTAATTACTTCTTCTGCCTAAAACTAACAATGAGTCAATTTTGAACCAATAGTTTAGACCTAAAGGATGGGTCAATCTTGAACCCAAAGCCTAAACCAAGAATCAGAAATCCAAACATGACTAATTCGAGTGAGAAGCAATCACAAAAGCCTAAAACACAAACTAATCATTGATTTTCTTTTAAGCTAAATACCAAACTGGAATCAAACTAAACTAATCATATTAACAAAGGTCCAATTCAAGCTAATTAATCAAAAGTGCCAATAATTTAAAATAACGTTAAGAAAATGAAGAATATCAAATAGCAAACTTGAAAAGGAAGTACCGAAAACTGACAAAAATGGACCCTAGATTAGTCTAAAGGGAATGACCAGGTTCAAAATTTTCAACAAATTCAGACGAAATTCATGCCATTCGAAGAATTATTGAAGAAGAAGAGGAGGAAAAGAATAAACGAACAAAAACTGGACGAAGAGAGAAAAAGAAACTTACCAATTCAAATCTTCTAACTTGACTGCTCTTATAATTTAATCCTCAAGTAATGTCATCCGCTTGTTATTTGTCAAGAACAAGCGAACAACGTTAGTTCAGGATTAAATGAATCTTGACCGCTAAGAAAATCTCAAGGGATGAACGAACTTGGCTATGGTTTTTAGGGCTTGAAAACCTAGATTGAAGATTCAAAGAAGCTCGGGCCATGTTTGAGGGAAACAGAGTAAGGTTTTGAGAAGAGGGGGTTGAGGTGGTTATACGGTGGCGACGTCTCTAGAGTTTGGTTAGAGACGAAGGGGTTGAGGGGTTCTGAGGGGGGATGTAAGGGAATTGGGTATATTAAATTGGGGGATTAACACGAGCTGTTGGATGTGGGTGAAATCAACGACTCAGATCAAAGGCCGTTTTAAACGGCATCGTTTGGTTTAAGTGGGAGACCGGACTAGGTCAGGGGATGGGTCGGGTTGTGGGTGAGATGGGTAATGGTTGAGAATCTAGACCGTTTGATCAAACTAATTCAACGATCTAGATTAAAATGCCTGAAACGGCATCGTTTAGATGAGGCTGGACACGGACCGAGTTGGGGGCTGGTTTTGGGCTGGACTAGGGCGGGTTTCAGGTGTATTTGATTTGGGCCTCTTGAATTAAATTGAATTTGGTCCAAATTTGATTTATTTCTCTTTTATTTAATTCTTTTCCTTTTCTATTTATTTCCAAACTATTTTTCAAAATTAAAACTAAAATCCTAAATTAAATTATAAAAAACCCAAATTAACTTAAAAAATACCAATTAACTTTAAATAATACTTATCACAAATAATTAAATACCAAACTAAAAGAAAATCACAAAATTTTGACATTAAACACTAAAATGCAAAAATACGTTATTTTTTGTGATTTTTTCATTTTGTAAAACAACAATTTAGTAAATTAACCCGAAAAATGTAAAAAATCAAATCCTAAGTGCATATGCTATATTTTTGTATTTTTTAATGCATTAATAAAATTAAACATGCACACAAAAACATGCAAACAATTAGGAAAATCGCACAGTAATTCCTAGAATAACACATAATTAAAGAAAAGATCTAATTTTGGGAATTCTTTTGGAGTAATTCGTGTGAGGCAAAAATCATGTGCTCACAGCTGCCCCTCTTTGCCCGGAAACACGAAGAGTTTTCGTGCAAAGATAAAGTGAGCGGATACGAGCGATTTTTGCCCGTTTGAATACTCCATGGGAAGCATTTTTTGAAAGATTTGACCGAACATCTGCTTCAAAGGTTTCTTACATATCCTTGGCTATAAAGGAATCAGGTCAATGTAGTTTGAGAAGTTTCGGTAGCTGGGACTACCATGAAGCTGTGGTTTCACTGTTACTGCTGCTGCTGCTGTTAATACTGCTTACTGACCTTCTTATTACACAATGACAAAAATGAAAAAGCTAGACTAAGCTATAATCTATGCTTTACAAAGATTTATTTTCAAACTTGTTCTTGTGGCTGTTGTTGCCTCGTTGACCTGTACTTTCCTCAGAAGTTCCTTTGTTGCTGACTTGAAGTGTATTTTTTAAGACGCTTTCCCTTTTCTCCAGGCGGGTACCCAATTGCTGAACCTCTAAACGTCTTCCTTTAACCATTGTTGCCCTTCCTCTGTTCTACAGATGGGCTCCGGATTACTTGAACTTGAATTGCTTCTTCCCTTCGTTCTCCAGGTGGGTTCTTGATTATTTTGAAATTTGAATTGTATTCCCTTGTTCTCCAGGTGGGCTACTGATTGCTTGAACTTGAGTTGTTGCTTCTTGTTTTCCAGGTGGGTTCCTGATTGACGAACTTGCATTGCTTCTTCCCTTTGTTCTCCAGGCGGGCTCCTGATTACTTGAGCTTGAACTGTATCCCCTTGTTCTCCAGGTGGGCTCCTGATTGCTGATACTTTAACTATTGTTCCTTGTTCTCCAGGTGAATGCCTGATTGCTGATATTTCAACCGTCTTTCCTTGTTCTCCAAGTGGACGCCTGATTGCTGATATTTCAACTGTCTTTCCTTGTTCTCCAGGTGGATGCTTGATTGCTGGTGTGAACAGTTTCTCCTTGTTCTCCAGGTGGATGCCCGATTGCTGAATTTTTAATTGCTTTTCCTTTGGCTTGTTCTCCCTTGTTCCTCCAGGTGGGTGCCTGATTACCAATACTTGTGTCAATCTTCCTCGAAACTTGATTTGTTTTCCCTTGTTCTCCAGGTGGGCCCCTGATTACTTGGTCATGCTCTGCTTTTTATCTTTAATATCCGTGTTGTTCTTCCCTGTTCTTCAGACGGGCATATGACTTTAGCAAAATAGACAACAAAAGAAAATTTTCTGCCCCAGTTTGGTAACTAGGCGCATCTGTGAGTGTTAATTGAATCCTTTTACCAAATATCTCTAACAATCTGCAAGATATATCCATTGTCCAGGAGGGTCCTGAAAATCTCTAGTAAGTTTCCAAAGCTACATTATATTTTTTAGAGGTATGCCTTCCGTCGAATCTTGCTATCTAAGACAGTCTTAAAGCTACATCTCATTATCCATGAGGGTCCTGAAATTTCGAATTAAAGCTTATCTTATGAATGACAATTTCAACGCTAAACTGTACTCTCTTATAACAACACTTACTTATCTAATGGAATGCTTAAAGTTATGTCCCATTATTCAGATGGGTCCTGAAAACTCTTATGAGATCTTTGAAGCCAACTTATATTCCTTTTGGTGCACATTTGTCCTATATTTACTACTTATGATTGTTTTGGATTTTAACCTAGGTCCCATTTTCCAAGAGGGTCCTGAAGTTTCGAATTGAGTCTTGTTTTTTTTTAAAAAAAAATGAAAGATTCAAACCAACCTATATTTTCACAAAGTAGAGCTTATGCTAGATATTGTACTCATGAATGTTTTGAATTAAATCTAAGTCTCATTATCCAGGAGGGTCCTGAAAATTTCCACTTAAATCGGGGGAAAAGGTGGAAAAAGATGGTGTTTCTTCTTGGGGGAAAAGGTTGAGGAAGCAGAAAATCATAACCACCAGTCTGGGAAAGAAGAGAAGTCAGAATCTTTGTTCTCATAGGGTAAAAAGGTGGAAAAAGATGGTGTTTCTTCTTTCTTGAGAAAGTAAAGCGGAAACGGGTTCTTTTTGGTCCCTTTTTGGCCAACCCGAGAGATAGAGGTTATGAGAGATTCCCCAAATTACTTTGAAATCCGAGGCCTCTGGGGTAATGTCCAAAGTGTATCTCAAATATGCAAACTTCGAAGCTCCACTTATAATCCTTTGGGGTGCATTTATGCCACATTATGCTACTCATGTTTATTTTAAATCTTAAACGAAGTCCCATTTTCCAGGAGGGTCCTGAGAATTTTGCGACCAAACCTGCCTGGTACTTGCTTTCCTTACAGAGTGCTTCCTGAAACAAATGCCATCTTTTCCCCTATTTCAAATCAAAGAAAATCTTGTCAGTTTAAAACGTGGCGGCTAGTTGTGGCATTCTTGCTGAGGGTGGTTTTCTCTTTGCCATGCTTTGCTTCGTTCGACTGCCTTGAACTGGTCGAAGAGACTGTTTTGACCTTCTAACTGATCCTTAACTGCAGGATCCCCCACCGTTGTTTTCCCTTTCTGACCTTTCTGTCTGAATTCATACATCTCCCACGACATTACTGAACCATTCCACCGATTTAACCTTTGCTCACACTCTATGTCCCACTTTTCATCATACTATCTCTAGCATGTCCTAGCCGTATTTTGCTTTGTGCAATTTTTGAATCTGGTAGTACACTTTGTCATTCCTTCTTATTTGTTGAAACAAGGCTAACCTTGGAAGAGCTTAGGAGGAGTAGAATTAACAGCAATGAAATGCAACGATTTTGAGAATTAAGAATAAAGAAGAAAATCCAAATTTGGATAACTATTGGAGATAGGAAAAGAAACTTATCTGAGTGGAGTCACTGGCACCAATGATCATGGTATGCATTTTGGATTAATCAGCCAGTCTTTTTAACCAATCTCCTTTCCAATTGTTTTACTTTGTGCTCCAAGATTTTCACAACCCAATTTTTACTTTCCGCCAACTTACGGACCATGTTCGACTTGTAGTGCCCTGAAGGATTTTCACCGACAAACCTCTCTCATTTGTTTATTCCTCAATTCCTTATCGCCTCATGGTGCCCGCGAAGGTTTTCACCGATTAGACTCTCTCATTTTTACTTTCTCTCAGCTTTTGTCGCCTCATGGTGCCCATGAGGGTTTTCACCAATAAGACTCTCTCATTTTTTGATTTCTCTTGCTTAAACCGGAGTGTTGCCCCTGATATGAATTCTCTTTACTTGTTTGATTTGGCATCTCTCGAAGACTGATCGGGAGGTCTTTCTTTGGACAACCATGTGGGTTCTTAGATATGTTTGGAAAGAAAAAGGGTATTGAAAAGGCTCCAAGCATCTCAAATGGGTTAGAATTACAACTTTTGGAATCAGATTTCTTATCACAATCACAACTTCTGCCCTAGTTTTTTGCTTGGGGATATTTTGATATTTTATTTTTCTATGACCGAGCCGTGAGGCTGCCTACGTATCCTTAACAGGAATCAGGTTAAACGTAGTTCACACCTGAATTTCCTTGTTGTTATACTTTCTCTTTCACTTCTTTTCTTTTCTCTTTTTCTTTTCTTTCTTTTCTCTCTTTTTCGTTATTGATTCCAAAAGAGGGGTATGAAAGAAATAAATAAGGCTCAAAAGGGGGAACAAAGGGTAAAGTGTTTAGATATCACAACAAATTGCCTTCGTCATTTCAATCTTTGAAATAATGCTAAATACAAACAATCAACAATTATACCAAAGAAATTATACATAATATCTCTTGACTACATCAGAATTGATAGCCATGTCTACACATTTACCTTCAATATCTTTTAGATACAAAGCACCATTGGAGAACACTCTCGTCACAATGAATGACCCTTGCCAATTTGGGGCGTACTTGCCCTTCGCTTCGGCCTGGTGTGGAAGGATGCGCTTTAATACTTGCTGACCTACTTCAAACTTTCAGGGATGCACCTTTTTGTTGTACGCTCTTGACATTCTCTTTTGATATAACTGCCCATGACACACTACTGTCAATCTTTTCTCATCGATCAAACTTAACTACTCCAAACGGGTTTTGACCCACTCATCATCATCAATCTCAGCCTCAGAGACAATCCGAAGGGACGTGATTTCAACTTCTGTAGGTATTACTGCTTCAGTGCCATATACCAACAAATAAGGAGTTGCACCTACTGAAGTACGGACAGTAGTGCGATAACCCAACAACGCAAATGGTAATTTTTCGTGCCATTGTCTCGAACCTTCTACCATTTTCCGAAGTATCTTCTTTATGTTTTTGTTGGCTGCCTCGACTTCGCCTTGGGACGATATGGGGTAGAATTGCAATGTGTAATCTTAAACTATTGACATACCTCTTTCATCAAATTATTGTTAAGATTAGCACCATTATCCGTGATGATCACCTTTGGGATTCCGAATCGATAGATGATATTTGAGTGAACAAAATCGACCACTGCTTTCTTGGTCACCGATTTGAAAGTTTTGGCCTCAACCCACTTGGTGAAATAATCAATGGCTACCAGAATGAATCTGTGCCCATTGGATGCTGTTGGCTCAATTGGTCCAATGACATCCATACCCCAAGCAATGAAGGGCCATAATGCAGACATTGTGTGCAACTCGGATGGCGGAGAATGAATTAAATCTCCATGTACTTGGCACTGATGACATTTGTGCACAAAACTGATACAATCTCGCTCCATGGTGAGCCAATAATAACCTGCTCGGAGAATTTTCTTTGCCAGCACATATCCGCTCATATGTGGTCCGCAGACTCCCGAATGTACTTCAGACATGATAGCCGTAGCTTGTGTAGTATCTATGCATCTTAACAATCCAAGGTCTGGAGTTCTTTTATACAAAACTCTTCCACTTAAGAAAAACCCACTTGCCAACCGTAGAATTGTTCTCTTTTGATACCCCGTGGCTTGCACTGGATATATCCCCATTCTGATGTACTCCTTGATATCGTGGAACCATGGTTCGCCATCAAGTTCTTCTTCTATCATGTTACAGTAAGCATGCTGGTCTCGGACTTGAATACGCAGAGGATCGACATAAGCTTTGTCCGGATGGTGTAACATTGATTCCAAGGTAGCCAAAGCATCGACAACCTCATTATGGACCCTTGGAATATGCCTGAACTCCACTGATCGAAATCGTTGACAAAGATCATGCAAACATTATCGGTACAGTATGAGCTTCAAATCGTGTTTCCCATTCTCCTTGAATTTGATGTACTAGAAGATCCGAGTCTCCCAAGACCAAAACTTCCTGGACATCCATGTCTGCAGCTAGCCTTAAACTCAAAATGCATGCCTCATATTCAGTCATATTGTTGGTGCAATAAAACTGAAGCTGAGCCTTAACAGGATAGTGATGCCCTGTTTCAGAAATAAGCACAACCCCTATTCCAACTCCTTTCATGTTGGCAGCCCCGTCCAAGAAAAGTTTCCAACCTGGTTTCTCAATCTGCTCCATTTCGTCGATATGCATCACCTCTTCATCGAGAAAATAAGTTTTCAATGTCTCGTACTCATCATCGATCGAGTTTTCGGCCAAATGATCGGACAATGCTTGGGCTTTCATCGCAGTCCGAGTCACATAAATGATGTCAAACTCTGTGAGCAAAATCTGCCACTTCGCAAGTCTTCTTGTCGGCATAGGCTTTTGAAAGATATACTTCAATGGATCCAAGCGCGAAATGAGGTAAGTAGTGTAGGATGACAAATAATGTATCAATTTCTGAGCCACCCAAGTTAGGGCATAACATGTCCTTTCCAGATGAGTGTACTTAACCTCATAAGCCGTGAACTTCTTGCTAAGATAGTAGATGGCATGTTCCTTCCTGCCAATGATGTTATGCTTACCCAATACATAACCAAATGAATTTTCCAGGAATGTTAAGTAAAGAATCAAAGGTCTCCTTGGTTCTGGTGGAACCAACACAGGTGGGTTTGACAAGTATCCTTTTATCTTATCAAATACTTCTTGACACTCATCAGTCCACTTGACCGCAACATCCTTCTTCAGCAACTTGAAAATAGGCTCACAAGTTGTCATGAGCTGAGCAATAAACCTGCTGATGTAGTCCAACTCAATGCCTTGACGACTGACTATGAACCCCAACAGCTTTCCGGATGGAACACCAAATGTGCACTTGGCAGGATTAAGCTTGAGGTTGTACCTGCGAAGCCTCTGGAAGAATTTCCTCAAATCCCCAACGTGGTCGGCCTGATGCTTTGATTTTATGATCACATTATCTACGTATACCTCAATCTCCTTCTGTATCATATCATGAAACACAGTAGTCATTGCCCTCATATAAGTTGCCCCAGCGTTCTTCAAACCAAATGGCATTACCCGGTAGCAATAAATTCCCCATGGCGTGATGAATGCCGTCTTTTCTACATCTTCTTCATCCATTAGAATTTGATGATAGACGGCATAGCAATCCACAAAAGATCCAATCTTACGCTTGGCACAATTATCGATCAAAATGTGGATATTAGATAGTGGGAAGTTATCCTTCGGACTTGCTTTGCTAAGATTGCGGTAATCGACGCATACTCTGATCTTGTCATCCTTCTTTGTCACATACACGACATTAGCCAACCAAACAGGATATCGAGTGATCCGAATAACCTTTGCATCCAATTGCTTGGTAATTTCTTCTTTAATCTTCACACTCATATCAGTTTTGAATTTCCTCAACTTTTGCTTGACGGGAGGAAACACTGGATCAGTGGGCAATTTGTGGACTACTAAATCGGTGCTTAAATCCGGCATGTCATCATATGACCACGCAAAAACATCTCTGTATTCGATGAGTGCTTTGATTAACTCTTCCCAGATCTTTGGCTCGAGGTGGACACTTATTTTAGTCTCTCGAATATTATCTGTGTCCCCTAAATCGACTGCTTCTATTTCATTCAGGTTGGGTTTGGGTTTTTCTTTGAAGTGAATTAACTCCTTACTAATCTCTTCGAAGGCTTCATCCTCATCGTATTCTGATTCGCAGTCACAATCTACTTCTTGAACTATTATTTCAAAATCAGATTGATGTTTAAGACTGGGCTGAGGATTCCTTATGCATGCCATGTCATTAGAACCAGCGTAAAAAGAACTATACAGAAAAGAAAAGAAAAACAAAAAGGAAAACCATCAGGAATGATGAAGAAAGATAAATTGCATTTCATTGAATGAAAAAAGATAACAAGGTCTGCACACTCAAACAGACTGAAAGATAACAATCTGGATTACAACCCTGGAATAACCTAGACAAACTGAAGGAAAATCAAAATAAACTACCAAAACTCCTTCCGAATGGGAAGAGGAGTAGCTTTCAAATTACTGATCTTTGCACTTGGCCCAATGAATTGCACATCTGCTTGACTTGATCCTTCTCCAGTTTCCACCATGTTAACATCACTGAACAACCTCTCGAACCCCTTATCCAAATCTCCATCAACATCATCCAATGAACTATGAACCGTTGTTGTTGGGCACTTTTTGGCACTGGGCCTAACAAATGATCTGGACAGCCGTGGGATGGGCTTTGGAAGGACCCACACCCTTTGCCTTAACTTTCTGGCTCTTCTTACATCCGCAACTATGGACTTAAACCCCAGACCAAAGGTATCCAGGTTTTTGGGAAAAGATACTGGTTGTATGATGCCCTGCAACGAAACACCCAAACCCTTGTCAGGTATGAAGCCATTCTTCAACATCTCAGAAGCCACTATGACTGACGTTGCTATTACCTTAGGAACTGGAATGCTTTTCCCCTCTGGGATCTTTTCAATTGATACTGCGTCAAAGACCTGATATACCCATGGCCCTTTGTCATCTTCAACTTCGATGAAAGGTATGATGGCATCACTTTGGGTACACATATTATCCTCACCGTGTACCACAATTTCCTGTCTGTCACATTCAAATTTAACCATCTGGTGTAGTATTGATGGGACTGCTTTAGCTGCGTGAATCCATGGTCGACCTAACAGCAAATTGTAGGAAACAACTATATCTAGCACCTGGAACTCCATTGTGAACTCAACTAGTCCTATTGTCAACTCTAGCACTATATCCCCAACTGAATCTTTGCCTCCGCCATCAAATCCCCGCACGCAGATACTGTTCTTATAAATCCTCTCATCTTCTTCTTTCAACTTGCTCAAAGTGGAGAGAGGGCAAATGTTCGCACTGGAACCGTTATCGACCAATACCCAGATAACCGCGGAGTCCTCACATTTTACTGTGAGGTAAAGAGCTCTGTTGTGCTCAGTACCTTCTACAGGAAATTCATCATCGAAAAATGTGACTCTGTTTTCTTCGAAGATTTTGTTGGCTATTTTCTCCAAATGATTCACGAATATCTTATTGGGAACGTGCGCTTCATTCAAGATTTTCATTAAAGCTTGACGGTGCTCATTCGAGTGGATTAGTAATGACAATAGCGAAATTTGAGCAGGCGTCTTTCTTAATTGTTCCACGATAGAGTAGTCCTGTAGCTTCATCTTCCTCAAGAATTATTCTGCTTCTCCCTTAGTTACGACCTTTTTTACCAGCGCCGGATTGTCTTTTGTTCTTCTTAACTCCTCGGGAGTAAAACACCTTCCCGAGCGAGTCAAACCCTAGGCTTCACAAACTTCTTCTTTGACCTCCTTCCCTTTGTACATCACTGTTACCTGTTCGTAATTCCATGGAATAGCCTTGCTGTTGATTATTGGTAACTGGGTTACCGGCTTGATAATAACCCGATCTGCACGGGCACCTTCCATAATTATGACGGGTTTGCTGGCCGCTCCTAGTACGATTACCTTCACCCCTTCCTGTTTTGTTGAAACTTTGCTTAAAGACCCCTTCTCAACTGCCACAAATGGCTCAACACTCTTTTTGCTCGACTTGAGCACTGACTTCTCACCTGCTGATTGTTCAATTGTCTTGACTCCACTGGACCGAATCATCATGATGGTCTGTGATGGCTTTCTGGGCTTTCCCTCCTCATGCACTATTTCAATCATATTTGCCTCTTGGTGGGATGGCATTGGACTCCTGTTTATATTGGGTGCCTCGGAAGCTTGAACTTCAATTCTATTGGTATCAATGAGCTCCTATATCACACTTTTCAAGTGCCGACACTTCTCTGTGTCATGAACTGGAGTACCAGAATAATACTCACAACTGATAGTATAGTCAAGGTTTTTTGGAGGAGGATTTGGCAGTTTGGACTGTATCGTCCTCAGCATGTCCAGCTGTTTTAGCCTATGGAATAGACTAGTGTATGATTCTCCCAACGGAGTAAAGGTTTTCTTTTTCTGCAACCTTTCACCCTTAAATGCTTGACTAGGCCGAAAATTTGGTCCGGGAGTGTTTTGGTAGACTCGTGGAAGTGGGTAAGTATTTTGTGGAATGGGAGCACGCCATTGCGTGTGGGCGGGAGGTTGGTTGTATGCTTGTGCATGATGGACGGAAAAATGAGTAACTGGTGGGGGATAGTAGTGTTGTGGTGGATTGTGGTGGTAAGTTTGTTGGTAGGATCGAGGTTGATTATAGTGGTAAGGTGAGCCTCTGGGTTCGGCCCAAGTTCCTGAATAAACCATTGCCGCGTCCTCTCTCTTCTTTTTCCCAATCCCTCCTATGCCGCCCTGAATAGCCTGAGTAGTTGCTTTGATAGGCGAATAGCTCATAATTTTATTCGCCTTGAGGCCTTCTTCTACCATGCCCCCCATCTTCACCACTTCGTTGAATGACTTCCCTATAGCTGAGACCAGATGGCCATAGTAGGTAGGTTCTAAATCCTGTAGGAAGTAATCCACCATCTCACTTTCCTTCATTGGGGGGTCTACTCTTGTTGCTTACTCCCTCCATCAAAAACCATATTCCCTGAAACTTTCACTGTGCTTTTTATCCAGTTTAGTCAAGGACAGTTGATCTGGAATGATCTCAAGATTATACTGAAAGTGACAAGCGAACGCTTGTGCTAGATCATCCCATGTGTACTATCTTCCGTAATCTTGGCGGGTATACCATTCCAATGCTGATCCACTCAAACTCTGACTGAAGTAAGCCATTAACAATTCATCCTTTCCTCCCGCTCCCCTTATCTTGCTGCAAAAACCCCTCAAGTGGGCTACTGGATCACCGTGCCCGTTGTATAGATCGAACTTGGGCATCTTGAAACCTGCTGGCAATTGCACATTCGGGAATAGACATAGGTCCTTGTAGGCCACACTTACTTGACTCCCAATCCCCGCATATTTCTGAATGATTGTTCTAAACTTTTAACTTTCCTGAACATCTCCTCCTGTTCGGGATTTTTGACTGGTTTATCAGCTTCTATCGGGAGGTCAAAGCGAGGCGTATAGGAATGTGTTTCTGGAGCTTTGAAAGTGGGCTCCAAGGGGTAGTTTTGGTTATCCTGGGCCTGGAACATAGGCTCACTAGGAGATTTGTGGAGTGTAGCTGGTGGAGGTGCTACAAAAACAGGAGTTACTGATGGAGGAGGGTATGGAATTGGTTTAGGGGGTGGAGATTGTGGTGTATGAGAAGTGGTGCCCCGGTAGTGTTTGTAAATGGGAAAACTCGGGGACAGATCGGTGGTAGGATGATCCTGAGACTGAGCCGGTGGTGGGGTGAAGGTATAGTTTGCCGGGTAAGCTGATGGCGGTTGTCCTTTAGCCCAGGCCTGATACATTTCGGCCATTTGTTGTTTCAATTTGTACATCTCTTCTTTCATGGCATTAACGTCCAACTCTTCTCCATCTCTTGAAGGATCGATGACACTGGTGTCTACATCTGGGATAGACATGATTATTTCACCTTTGGATCTGGTCTGGTAGGGTGGGTTGCCAGTATGCTTAGGTGAACTAACTGCTTGAATTCTGGTAACAACAACAAAACTTGTTAGTGATTAGAGCTTGAACAAATAGGCAACCACACATAGGAATGCAATGCACCTAGGCAATTAGTCATTTCTATCATGTATTTGCTCGGTTGCTTGTGTCATCCCGACTTTTCCTTTTTATGACCTTTCCCTTTTATTGTTACTCACGCCTATCTTTTATTCCCTTTTTTTTCTGTTTTATTCTTTTTCTTTTGGTTGTGGTCGAATCCTATGAAGATTGCCTACATATCATGACCCCGCATGAATCAGACCGAGCGTAGTTCTAGGGATAAAGTGTAAAAATGAATAACAAAATATTTTCAATTCTTCTCATAAAAAGGAAATTCTTTGCATTACAACGATTCAAAACTAAAAGGCTAAAAAAAACAACAGACTCCAACAACTTAATGACAATACAGACTTACGAACTGACTTACGGACTCTGACTAACAGACTCCGATAGAAAAAGAAAGGTACATACTCAACTAAAATCAAGAATACATTAATGCTCCTGGTGCTCGCGGGACATCATTCGGTCTCACAGCGAGCCTAAATGCGATATCCCCTTGCAGTCGCTCCAAATCACTCATAACTTGGCGGACGAAAGTCATCACTGTAGCGAAAAAGGTGGTACGAGTCATGTCCTCGCACGCTTGGCACTTCATGGTAATGTAGTTAGCGATGGTTCTGATCTTTTCTCTAATTCTGCCTTTTTCCTGAAGCAATCGTCCTATCTGCTGATTCCGGGCTTCTAACACTTGAGAGTTATGAAGGTGTTGATTTTGCAACTGCTGCATTCCTTCCTCCATCTGAGCCATCAGATCATAACAGTGCTCCCTATCAGTTTTGAAATCTTTAGCCTGCTTGACTTTCTCATTCTCGAGAGTGGCTATCTTTCTTCTTAGGATAATGATGGTCCCTTCATAGTTCCTCTTCATTTGTTGCATAAACCGTGCCCGCTCTTCTGCCTTCTTTGTCCATTTTGCCTGGATTTTTGCTAGACTAGCTTTAGATTTTTCCAGGTCTTCTTGACACTCGAGGGCTTTCTTTTTCATACCGCTTATGAGTCTTTTATCAGCCCGGCTTCTTTCCGGGTTTCTGGCAGCTATTTTCATCATCTGGATCCGAGCTTTGAGGGCCTCATTTTCCTGAGCTAGTTTTTTCTTTTCTCCCTTGTCTGCAGAGGCTTGAACACCATTTTCAAACTGAAACTCCATGACTCGCCTTTCCAACTAGCGTATTTTGGCCCTGTACTCGTTTTCTTTGGTCAACCAATCCCATTGCACCTGTGCCCCATTGGTAAATTGTTGGACATGGGGTCTCTTTGCGAGCCTCTCGGGGATCTGGAATCTTTTGCCGAACCAGGCAATGTACTTAGGGTCTACTTCACCTCTAGCTAAATCTCGCACCATGGTCTTAGGTTCAAGAAACCTACATTCATTCCATATCTGGCAAATTTTCCCTTCTGGAAATGTGGCTTTTGGGCCCAGTTCAATGACATATTTACTCAAATCTTCATCATTGGGGACAGTTTGAAATCTTCCTAATTGGCGCAAAACCCTGAAGGGAGCATAAGGCTGGATGCTCCGGATGCCCATTAAGAGGATATAACATACTTCAGCTGATGTGTACACTACTTCAGTGACAGGAAGCCATCCGAATGCCCACTCAATTTTATCAGCAGTCAAGGATCTCAAATGTGTAAGCCAAGCTTTAATGCCTTAGGGGAATTCAATACCTGCCACTCGGCTTCCGAATTCCTCAATACAGCTCAAACCGTTCAAATTGTAATTCATATACCCAACCTGGTGACAGAGATGTTCTTGCATCCATAATTATAGCAACAGATTTTAGCCTTGGAAGAACTTTCCCCCTTCCCAACAGATAGTCAAGGCTCGGTAGATTTCAGATAAGATTAGAGGAACCACAGTGTTGTTGGCTTTCTTGATTGCAACATCGATCATTCCCACAAGACCTATCTCTATATTACCATCTTTTCGCAGACAAACCACAACACCCAAGAAGGCTACCATAAAAGCTAAACCTCGCCTTGCCTCCCATTTGTCTTTATTTCCGGCATGGGTTTGACCAGTGTTCGGTTCTTTAAAACCTCGGGGGTTACCATGTCGATGATACAAGAACTGGAGCATACAATACCCTTCAGATAAGGTTCTGTCTTGAATATCCCGACTAATACTCAGCAAATCCAGAAATTTGTGGGGGGATACCGGTCTTGGTGCCAATGGATATCGACTTCTAAGGTTTCCGTTAAGGCTCGCATAACCCGCAACTTCCTCCAATGTAGGTGTAAGATCAAAGTCAGAAAAGCGGAACACATTGCGAGTCGGGTCCCAAAAAGGTTTTAAACCTTCAATTATGTCCAACCTTGGCTTGCCATTCAATAGTCCGACGAGGCCTCCCAGAACGTTTACTACTGTTTCTCTACTGCCTTTTCCTAGATCATTCCACCACATGTGGAGCTTTAAGGGGATCTCATTAAGGACTGTGACGGGTACAATTTCGTTTGTGCTCATCCTGCACATTTATTAAGGTGATTATTTTGACCCAAAAAGAAAAGTAACACCATTTTTAAAAATTTTTTCATTTCAAAAACAAACTCGGCTTCGCAAATACGGCCTTTCAGCACTTCGGGGAAGAAGATTTTAAGGTTGTGCCTGCTAACCGTTAAAAATGACCCAAGGTGGCTGTTCTTGCAAAAACAACCTTCCGGCGCCCTTTTGGGGACATTCGGCTTATTTTAAACAAGAATGACATCACCCGACTTATTTGTGACACAAATTAACATTTTGTTGTTTTTGGGCTATTCTTGCAAAAAGGGAAAGTTGGACCCGATAAAGGTTGCCTAAGTATCCCACATCCGGTGAGAATCAAATTGGCGTAATTCGGGCAAATAAAACTATTTTTGAAAATAAAACTCTTTTTTTTCATTTCATTTTTCTCAAAAAAAAAATCGACAGAGTTTCAGTACTATTTGGACTTTGGTTTTTTTCAAAACAAGTGACTAACTCACTCAACCCTTATACCGCTATTTTCTTTTCCAACTTTTCTCTAATCATTCAAAAGCCGGTCAGCATGCGAACCCAAAGCAAATAAATGCACAAGTAGCACGTAAAATATGCATTAGTATGGTCTTTGATTATGGGTACACCTGTCCTAGACGGACCCAACCCCTGTGTTGAGTCCCCTAAGTCAAATGCACATGATGCAATAAAATGTTCCTACTAGGGATCCGACATGAGGCTGAGTTATTCTAGGTTTAAAACCTGGGTTTATTGTTCTAGACCTGGCTTACCCAAGCGGACAACTCGAGCCGAGGAGGGCAGCGTACCGGGAATACAGAAGCTTCACCGGCTTTGCAACTTGTCCGAACCTCGTTCTAAAATGGGATAAGACTCTAGACAAAAGAGAAGCCACACGAAGTGCACCCTTCTCCATGATTTAGAAGACTCAGAAAGAGGGAGGGTTTCGTAGCAGTTTATATATACAGTTCAACCATATCAAAAAGGTAAAAGCAACATTTAGCATATTAAGTCCACAAAATACAGTAATATCAACAATAAAGCCAAATAAAAATTGCATTAACAAGCTCAAATTCTTGAACCCTGAACCGGAAGTTCTAGGTTTGTTTCCCAGCGGAATCGCCAGAGGTGTCGCACCTCCTTTTTACTACACCACGGAAGGGTACAAGGGAGTTTTTCCAATTTAAGTGACAATCGAAACAGGATTAATTATTTAAAATTCAGAGTCGTCACTTGGGATGGTTTGTTTTCTGGTGTCCCAAGTCACCGGTTTATTTTAAAATCCTAGATCGAAGAAATTTGACTTTCCTTTTGAAGTCTGCGAACCAGAAATTCTAAATAAGGAATTCTGTTAACCCAAGGGAAGGTGTTAAGCACCCCTGGATTCCATAGTTCTAGCACGGTTGCTTAAACTATTACAATTAGTCTATTATCTGATTTTAAAACATCTTTGAACCTATGTGCATTTTTACTTTAACTCGCTTTTAATTCATTTTAGGAAGATTTCAATGTTTAACAAAACATGTCTTTGGATCATGCCACATGAAATGCACCCGCGATCCGCGACATATTTATTAACGTTGTTAGGATTTGGATTTGGGTCACATGAAATGCACACCCGAGTTTAGGAAAGTAATATTATTAAAATAATGCGTCTAAAGCAACTACGCGGTTTTAACTTTGCGGGGGCCATGGAAATTTGTTAAATGACATGCTTTGAATTCTAAGGATTTTAAAAGAAATAATTAAATGAGGGCCACGCATTTGAGATTTTATTTGGCGCGGCGCACCTCAATTCCAATTTTTAAAAGGGAATTCAAACTACATTTGGAGGGCCATAAATCAGTTATGTTATTGAATATGGCTCGCCCAACTAGTTAATAGCCTAATTGATTAACACTAAATGTAGTTAAAGGTTCCATTTAAATTAATTAAGATGGTTTATGTGAGGGAAAACCAATCCATTACACAAAAAGGCTTGAGCCAATACAAGAGGACTGATGGTCCAACAAAAGAAATGGCTCAGATCTCGTTCCAAGAACTTTCAGAATTGGGCCTCATAATTGAGCCCAAGTTCGGAGCCCTGCAGCTGCTGAGCACCAGGCTCAACATCGAATCCTTGTAATGTATGAGCAAGCTTGAAGTTGCAAATGAATTCAAAGGAACAACAACGAGACTAACACATATGCAAGCAAACTTTGGAATCTTCTTTAACTTATCAATACCCAATTACATGACATCCAATAATGATTTGATCTTGAAAGCAATTGTGAGTTCCAATTCTAATAACTAATAGTAGGTAGCGGAATTTAACAGTTTCAATGTCATAACAACACGGCTAATCACATTACTTTTGTATAGAGTTACAATATCAAATTATTTTTGGTCATTCAGCATCTAATACCACCAATATTCTTTACCAGCAAACAAATTACTAACCCAGTCTCCTAAAAGGAAACTTCAAACAAACAACTGAAATTCAGAAAAGTAATATAGAATACTGCATATGCAAATACCTATTATGAATATCCTTGAAAGTCCTTTTTATACATATACACCAATTCAAACCCATGAAATCCAAGTAGCTAAGCCATAATTTGTTCCATGTTTCAAACCAAAACTAATTCTAGGACAAAGAAGTTAGCAGGTATACCCAACAATAAGATGATTACAAACATAACCATACTATATTCAACCATAAATATACTCGACCAAGCTATTTCTGAACTAAGTAATACGCATTATGCATGAAATTGAAAGAGACAGAAGTGACAATTCAATAGCAACCATCATCCAATTTGTTCATATTTCAGATTCAAGTTTCGGACTATATTTAAGTGGTGTCAATGGAATTGACAAATACCTGAAATGAAAGGAAAGGGGATTCAAGGTCAGCAGTAAGTAGCAGGAGAAATAAACCTCCCAGAACCAACTTTAAACCAAGAATTGTTGTGCAGCAAACAAAACAAGCAACCAGAACTTCAAACCAAGTCCTTTTAAACCATCAAACTGAAACGCTTCAGCCCAGATAGATCAGAAACTATTTTAGGAATTAGAAACTGAAGAAATCACAAAAAGAGTTCAATGAAACAGTAAAATCAGCCGTTTGTATTTTCTGTATTTTCGGCTCTTCCCCTGTTCTCTATCTCTGTAATTTCTATCTTTCTATATCTCTCTGTATTCTTCAGTATTCAGCCCCCTTAATAGGCATTCAACTTAGTGCATTCACCATCATCAATTCATCTTTTTAATTTTTAATTATCCACTTAATTAGTGCAATTCTAACCCTACCATCTATTAGAAGTTTCTTAAGTAGGTGAACACCCTTTTTATTAAATAATTCTCAAGCTACCCCTCATAACCCCCTATTAATTACTTCTTCTGCCTAAAACTAACAATGAGTCAATTTTGAACCAATAGTTCAGACCTAAAGGATGGGTTAATCTTGAACCCAAAGCCTAAACCAAGAATCAGAAATCCAAACATGACTAATTCGAGTGAGAAGCAATCACAAAAGCCTAAAACACAAACTAATCATTGATTTTCTTTTAAGCTAAATACCAAACTGGAATCAAACTAAATTAATCATATTAACAAAGGTCCAATTCAAGCTAATTAATCAGAAAGTGCCAATAATTTAAAATAACATTAAGAAAATGAAGAATATCAAATAGCAAACTTGAAAAAGAAGGACCGAAAAACTGACAAAAATGGACCCTAGATTAGTCTAAAGGGAATGACCAGGTTCAAAATTTTCAACAAATTCAAACGAAATTCATGCCATTCGAAGAATTATAGAAGAAGAAGAAGAGGAGGAAAAGAATAAACGAACAAAAACTGGACGAAGAGAGAAAAAGAAACTTACCAATTCAAATTTTCTAACTTGACTGCTCTTATAATTTAATCCTCAAGTAACGTCATCCGCTTGTTCTTTGTCAAGAACAAGCGAACAACATTAGTTCAGGATTAAATGAATCTTGACCGCTAAGAAAACCTCAAGGGATGAACGAACTTGGCTATGGTTTTTAGGGCTTAAAAACCTAGATTGAAGATTCGAAGAGCTTGGGCCATGTTTGAGGGAAACATAGTAAGGTTTTGAGAAGAGGGGGTTGAGGTGGTTATACGGTGTGATTTTAGTGGTGAACGGAGCTAGCGCCCTAAGGCGGTGAGGGTACGGTGGTGGCGCCTCTAGGGTTTGGTTAGAGACGAAGGGGTTGAGGGGTTCTGGGGGGGTGTAAGGGAATTGGGTATATTAAATGGGGGGATTAACACGAGCCGTTGGATGTGGGTGAAATCAACGGCTCAGATCAAAGGCCATTTTAAACGACATCGTTTGGTTTAAGTGGGAGACCAGACTGGGTCAGGGGACGGGTCGGGTTGTGGGTGAGACGGGTAATGGTTGAGAATCTGGACCGTTTGATCAAACTAATTCAATGGTCCAGATTAAAATGCCTGAAACGACATCGTTTGGATGAGGCTGGAGACGACCGGGTTGGGGCTGGTTTTGGGCTGGACTGGGGCGAGTTTCAGGTGTATTTGATTTGGGCCTCTTGAATTAAATTGAATTTGGCCCAAATTTGATTTCCTTCTCTTTTATTTAATTTTTTTCCTTTTCTATTTATTTCCAAACTATTTTTCTAAATTAAAACTAAAATCCTAAATTAAATTATAAAAAACCCAAATTAACTTAAAAAATATTAATTAACTTTAAATAATACTTATCACAAATAATTAAATACCAAACTAAAAGAAAATCACAAAATTTTGACATTAAACACTTAAATGCAAAAGTACGTTATTTTTTTTGATTTTTTCATTTTGTAAAACAACAATTTACTAAATTAACCCAAAAATGTACAAAAATCAAATCCTAAATGCAGATGCTATATTTTTGTATTTTTTAATGCATTAATAAAATTAAACATGCACACAAAAACATGCAAACAATCAGGAAAATCGCACAGTAATTCCTAGAATAACACATAATTAAAGAAAAGACCTAATTTTGGGAATTCTTTGGAGTAATTCGTGTGAGGCAAAAATCATGTGCTCACAAGAATCACCTGTATTTCCAAGAGTATAACTGACTATAGGTACAACGGATGACGCACTAAGAAGTTCTGAACTACCGGAGACTTGAGGTCTGGGGTGCATGAATCGATAACATAGAGCAAGGTACCGATACTACTAGAACTTTAGAGCTCAATTTTAGCTCTGCAAAAGACCCTTATGAAATTGATTAAGGAGCAAAATGACCATATCGATCAGATTCCAGGGGTACCACATGTTTTTAAAGGAGTAGATTTGGAAAGGTATTTCCAACAACTATGGAAACTAAAGCTTCACCTTTGCTCATACATAAAAAATTCAAAATGTGAGATCTTGCCAAGTATGATACAACTACAAAACCCCGAGGCAATACAAGAACCTACACTACAGGGATCAAAGGATCATGAAGTATCAAATTAAATCCATACTGGTTAAGAAGTTCGAAAAGATACTTACTAAGGGAGCATTAACTTGGTATTCACTCTTAGCTGAAAACTTTATAAGTTAATTTACAGATCTGAATGATGCATTCATTAAAGCTCACATCAGTGAATAAAAGGTGGAAAAACGATGAAAGATATATTCAAAATCCACCAGGGAGATTGTGAGCTTCTCCAAGACTTTATAGACCAATTTTAGATGGAAAAAAGGATATTTCCAGAGGTCCCAAATAATTGAGTTGCTTTGGCTTTTCCAAAAACTATGAACGAAAAGAGTTCAGAGGATACTAGGAGGCTGAAAATAGTCATCGAAAATCCCATTCAAAATCTTGGAGTGATATGTACAATCACTACAGGACTATGTTGCGGGTAGAAGAGTATATAAGGCACTACTAGTTAGTATTGAATGAATGCCAGGATGGAGGTATAATGATCAAGTAGTGTATAAATTCAAATGACTAGAATCTGAAAATAGGAATTTAGGCAATCAATATAATCCTTACACTGTGAGTTCTCGACAAGGGTCAAAAATAAGAAAAGAAGTTAGGCGAGATAACATGGGACCTATCCGGAGAGAAAACAGTAGACCTTCCCAGGCGAGCAAGGAACCTAATGTGCCAAAGCTCGTGAACCACAACTTTTGTATCAGTCCTTCAAAGCTAGTAGTTCTTTGATAGACATGGGAGACGAAGTAAGATGACCCAAGAAAATAAAAACAGATCCTAACAAAATGATCCAGGAGTTTTGATGCAACTTTTACAATAATCACGAGCAAATAACAGATTGCAAATCCCTACAGGATGAGGAGTGTCACGACCCTAATCCCAGACCCGGTCATGATGACGCCTCTCGTGAAGACAAAGCCAGCCGACACACTCCCAATTCATTTTAAGCAATAAAAATAATACAAATTAAGTCTTTAACATAATAATAATCCCAAACTACAGGTGAATAATACAATTTTTCGGAACAGACATAGCCCGACATCGGGGTGTCACCAGTCATAAGCATCTAATAACTGATAAAAGGTAGGAAGAATCTACATAATCGATTACAGAACTAAAATGAGAGAAAATAAGATAGTAGGAGAATCACTGGGCTACGAATGCCGAGCAACTACCTAGTGAATCACCGAATATGCTGGAAGCTCTTAACCCTCGCAAGCAGGACCTGAAGCGCCTGAATCTGCACACGGGGTGCAGAGAGTAAAGTGAGTACTCCAACTCAGTGAGTAATAATAATATATGAAGACTGAGTGATAAGAAATCACGTAAAGGAACATCAACATGCTATAAAGAAGCAGTATAAAGCCAGTAAAAACAATGAAACAATGAAAACATATAAAGTCACCTTAGTTCAGTTAAGCTTCTTCAACATACCTTTTTAACAGTTAAGCAGGTAAATAACATGCAACTAGAAAAGATAAACACATAAAGAACCGCCCCTCGGACACAATACCAATAGAATCAGCCCCTCTGACAACACATGGAACAACACCAGCCCCTTGGGCTATATCTCATATCACAATGGGTACTCGCGCTCACTGGGGGTGTGCAGACTCAGAGAAGGGCCCCTTATGGCCTAAGCGCAATATCAAGCCATCTTGTGGCATAATCAATAGGCTCTCGGCCTCATATCAAGCCACCTCGTGGCGTACAACTCAGGCCCTCGACCTCATAATCATGAATCAGTATATCCTCACAGCACATGCCCTCGGCCTTACTCAGTCAGAATCTCATAAGCCACTCGGGCAACAGTAAAACATGATG